>NC_135717.1:115620724-116845678 GCF_964656455.1 Halichoerus grypus | reverse complement strand
CTTGATTTATTCCATTTTTTTAATTCTCAAATCCAACCCTCCTTGTACCAATCCATTGTCAAAGAGGATGCCGGCCAGGATTTGCATGTGACCGGTAGCCACCCTCCTCTCTTGAAAGACTCCAAAAGGTGATCAGATGCGGAAAATTCACCCCGAACACAGACACCAGGAAAAAACCCTTATGACAAAGGTGATCTGAAAGCAGCACAGTGTGTGTCTCTCTGGGTTAATGCCACTGCTTCTAATCTCCCTAGGACCCTCAATGGCCCACCCTGCTTCTCCCTCACTCCTGTCACTGGGGAGGCATCTTGTATTGTTAAAGGAGGAGGAAGAAGAAATGCTGCGGATTTCCCATGTATCTTTCTCTTTTTCTGAAGGGGGGGAGGGGAGCTGAAACAGGCGCGGGGCCCTCCCCTCGAAAAGGGTAGAGGAGGACAGGGGAAAGCTGTCAGCCACCCTGCTCGCAGCCTCACCCCCACCCCCACCGTGCCAGACGCCCGGGCAGGAGCGCGAGGGCGCAGCTTTGTCTCGGGTTTCGAGGGGCAGGGAGTGCAGAAACTGCCCGGGCCCGGGGAGGACTTCTCCCCCAAGCAAGCCCCTGCTTAACCCCTTCCCAGGGAACACAACGAACGCCACGGGAAACCCACTTCACGGGGTGCGAGAGCAGGGAAGACGACCTTCAGAGCACGGGCCAGATTTCCGGCACCCTCCTCCCGTCTCGCCCGCACGGCCAGCAGGGCGCGCGGCGGGGACCTGCTCTCCCTGTCGCCGCGATCCGCAGCGGCGCCCGGCGCTCGCTCCCCCGCCCGCCTCCTACCCTCCGAGAGCTCCAGCTCCAGCTCCGCCAGCTGCGCCCGCACTTCGGGCGGCAGCGCCGCCACCGCGGCCGGCGCGGGCTCCAGGCCTCGCTCCGCCATCCGGGCTCCGCCAGCCACACTCCGGAAGACAAGAGAGGGGGCCGAAGGAGGGACGGACTGACGCGGGCCCACACCCCGGCTACAGGATCCGGCTCCGGCCGCCGAGCGCCGCCGCTGCCGCCGCCGCCGCCGCCATGAGCGAAAGTCACGTGAGCACGGCGGCCCCGCCCCCGGGCCGCGGACGCACCGCCTCCGCGGCCAAGTCAGCCTGAGGACTCGCGAGCTTACGGCGCCCTCTACTGGGCATCTCCGGAGACGACGAGCCCAACCCCGCCGCCCCGAGCTCTCCTAAGCGAAATGAGCTCGAGGTGTTGACGGCTTGGACACACGTAGCGTGTACCTCTTACGAGCTCCCGGGAGCGAGGAGTTTTCAGGGGAGCCAAGCCTCACTTTTTCCAGTTCTCTTAGTGTGTTTGCCTTTGTCTTCTCCCCTCCTCCATTTTCCCAGAATTGACATCTATCCATTTATGAGGACCTGAACTCAGGCCCCTTTTTTTTTGACCGATTAATGATTTTTTTTTTTTTTGTATTATTATATCACAGACCACTTCTTTCACGGGGGCTTCCTAGTCCCACTTGCCAGGAGCTCTTTGTTTCTAGTTCAGCTCTAGCATTTAAGGCGACAGACGGAGAATCTCCTTCCTCCTACCTAGAATGCTACTACTTGCAAGTGGGGAACTTAGTCTTCTTTATCTTTTTATCCTCTTCAATGTCTGATTTAATAGGTGTTCCAAAAATATTAATATTTTAATTCAATATAATGAGGATCCAAACATTTGTGTATTCTTACCAGGAACTACTGGGGCAGAAGCTTTGAATAGTCGTTCATAGTCTATCTTTTTTTTTTTTTTAATGCCAAAGCTCCCCTTCACAATTTGAGGGATTTCAGTGCTTTCACTTCCCTTCTGTGCTGATCCAAAATTGGTCGTTTAAGAGATAAGGCCTCAATATCTATTTACTAGTAGGAGTTTCTAGACAGTAGTATACCAGTTAGGGGCTGAAAGGAAAATTATTTTTTATTTTTTTTAAAAGATTTTGTCTATTCATTTTGACAGAGAGAGACACAGCGAGAGAGGGAACACAAGCAGGGGGAGTGGGAGAGGGAGAAATAGGCTTCCCGCTGAGCAGGGAGCCCGATGCGGGGCTCGATCCCAGGACTCTGGGATCATGACCTGAGCTGAAGGCAGACACTCAACGACTGAGCCACCCAGGCGCCCCAGGAAAATTATTTTTTAGTTGAGAAAAGAATTTCAGCTTGAAAAAAAGAAATGTGACATCATGGTTGATTGAGGGATAGACTGAAATTTCCTTTTAACTGCAACAATGTAAGGAGAATCTTGGGAATATATGTATGTATGTCCTCCGGTTTACATGAGGACTGTTGAAGGTTTGTTTGTTGTTTTTTTTTTAAGGCTGCAAATTTGTTGACATTCCTCCCCTCAAGAAGTGAGGTCCATGACCCCTCCCCTGAATCTGGATGGGCTTCTCATTGCTTTGACCAATAAAATATGGCACAAGTGGTGTCCTAGAAGGCCATTCAGCTTCCCTAGTTCTCGGTATTCTCCTTCTCCAGAGAACCCCTCAGAGGATCCTCCCTCCCAGGGCACTCTGAGAACCCAGCAGCCATACCAGGAGCTGACCACATGGAAGACCACGTAAGGTGCTCTGCCCAACCGCCCCAGCTCAGCCCAGCCTTTTAGTCATCCAAGCCCAAGAAGCCTCCAGATGACTCCAGCCCCCAGACATTTGAGTCTTCCCAGCTGAGGTCCCAAACAATGTGGAGCAAAGACAGCCCATCCTTGTGCCCTGTCCAAATTCCTGTGAACATAATAAAATGGCTATCCTTTTGTGCCTCTAATCTTGGGGTGGTCTGTTACACAATAGTAGACTCCCATAAGAAGGATCTTAGCAGGTGTTCTTGTTTACCCTCCCAGTAGCCCTGACTCCCTTTTTTCCTTGTCACTAGACCACACCAACCCTGTTGAGGCTGAATATGCCAAATATACACTTTTCTGACCTCCTTGGCATGTATGTGACCCACTGGGGGAACTACTGTAGAGGGAATATCTGTGGAGGATTTTCCTTTCTGATGAGAGAGATGCACGAGGAGAAAATGCCCCTTCATTTCCTTCCTGTCTTTGGATGTTGTCCAGTTTAGGGCATCAGTAGTCATCCTGCAACCACAGGGGAAAGCTAAGAGAAGTGCAGAGATGTCACCTAGAACTTGACTGAATTGTTCTGCTAAAATAAATTCTGGAACCACCTATACTTGGGCTTGTCCTTCTTATATGAGAAAATAGGTTTAAACTTATTTTAGTTGAATATTCTGCTATTTACTGCTCACAGCTTCCCATCTGATGCTCAGTTTATTACCAAAAAATGGAGTATTACAAGTGAGCAAAAATGTGAAATGACTGAGTGCAGTTGCAAAATGTCTAGTAAACTATTATGACACAGATCACATGTAGACTGGGGCTGTTTTGCTAGGGAAATAATTGGAAAAATTCGAGATTTAGGGAGTAAGTGGACTACTTGGTATGGCTTTCAGTAAATTCACACAAGAGATAAATAGTTTGGAGATGTCTGAACCGAGGACAGGTGGGAAAGTTTGGCTTTACTAAGAAGCTCTTCTGGCTGCAATCCAAATTGACAGGGATGACAGGGTGGAGCTTTGTTGACTTGGGGAAGCCGAGGTCTCCCAGGTTAAAGCGAGGTAAACAGAAGCAAGAGATTTCACAGTGATAAAATTGAAAAGACTGAGGCTCCAGATCTCTGAAGGATCTCAAGACCTTTCATTAAAGTCTTTGTCAGATGAAGGAGGTCAGTTTAGTAATGAATACAATAAGCCTAGCAGGAAAGATTACATTAAGGGTGGTATTCCTCCCCCTGAGGTCATTAATTTCAAACTGTCAAGGAACAGACCTTTAAACTAAAGGAGAAGGGGGTATTTGCAGAGTATAGAGATAAGAGCTATGAGGCAGAAATTCTCAGGCTTAATGACTGATCAGTGCTGTCTAATAGAAAACACAACGTGAGCCACCTGTGTCATGTTAAATTCTACTACATTAAAAAGTAAAAAGAAACAGCACATCTCAATCCAGACTAGCTATATTTCGAGTGTTCAATAATTACATGTGACTAGTGGCTACCGTGTTGCTCAGCGAAGGTCTAGGTCTTTACCTGCTTTATCAGCATATGGAATTACAGGATTAAACAGTCCAGAGCCCCACTAAGTTTTTGCAGCATATATATTGCCAAAGATATTCCAAACTTGGTTTTAGCTGCAGCTAATTATTCAAGACTAAAAGCAGTCCTTAAACTTCCAACTCCCACCAATAGGAAAATGGCTGCCAGAGTTCTGCCCAGAAGGGCATATACCCAATGCCCATATTAGGTACGCCCGTGAAGGACAATGGATAACTAAGGCACTTCCAGAGATCAGAACCAGAGGCTGCCAGACTAGCTAACACATTCATTCTATTTGCCAGGGTCAGGCATCCTCAGTAGTCCTGTCAGGCAGCATGGTAGATTATTTGCAAAAAGGGCTGCACTGTATTCGCTATCCTTAGGTAAATCCCTCCAATATAATGGGTTTGATCATTATGACTTGCTTTGGCCAATGAGACAATAGTAAGCATGACCTACAGACTTGGAAAGTGCTTGTGCATTGGGCTTGCCCCCTCTTTTTCTGCTTTTGAGACCACTGCCTTGTGCATGCGCAGGAGCTGGGCTGCTAGATGAGAGACATGGCCCAGCTGCGCTTACTGCTCTAGGCAAAACCCAACCTGCCGCGAGGTATATGAGTGAGGCCATAGACTGCCGGTTGATTGCACGTCCTTGCTGAGCCCGGCTCAAATGGCCAATGCACGGAGAAAAAAATGGTTGCCATTTTAAGCTACTAAGCTTTGTTGGTTTGTTACACAGCAAAAATTGATAGAAACAGGTATGATATGTGCTCAGGAACAGTGTCCGCTGCATATTTCCTTTCCTGAGCGGAGGTACTATTGTACTTACAATTCCTTGTCTGGCATTGTTTGTTGCAATCGTTCTCAAACTTTAGCATACCTCGGAATCACGGGGATGGCTTATAAAACACCAGTTGTGCCGTCCAACCCAGAGTTTCTGATTTCATAGGTTTGGGATGTGGCCCGATGACTGACATTTCTACCACCTTCTATGATGACACTGCTGCTGGCGTGAGCACCACACTTGGAGAACCAGCGGTCTCTTGGATGTGTCGGAGACAGTTATGACTCCAGCTGCTGGTCCATGAGGAGTCATCTCCAGGAATGAAGGAGATGACATAGTCCCAGAGGTCTGGACTCGGAGCTGGAAGAGGTAGCTGCATGACACTGGGATTGTCTGCCTTAGAGGAAGGGAATGAAATTTCACGTGAGCAAATTATATACATTTTTGGTCTAATGTGTCATCCAAAGACACCGTTTCCTTACTGATTTTCTGCCTGGATGAGATATCCATTAACGTAAGTGAGGTATTCGAGTCCCCTACTATTATTGTATTATCATCAGTTTCTCTCTTTATGTCAATTAATACTTGCTCTATGTACTTAGATGCTCCAATGTTGGGTGCATATTTACAATTGTTCTATTCTTTTGTTAGATTGAACTATACCCATTTTTAGTTGTGTATAATGGAATAAAAGTGCCACAAGTGAGTGGGTCACAAGTGAGTGAGCCTCTGGCAGAGGCTGTGAGCCGATTACCCAAAGTTCATTTCCCCTCCTTTCTACTTTGTCTGGAAAGCCCACCTACCACCACAGGCGCTGAAAATGCCAGATACTCAAGCTTCCTTAGTGCTAGGTTATTAACATATCACCCTATCCTGGCCAAGGGACCTGGAGGGAAGTCAGCTAGGGGTCAGGGGACAGAATTCTGGGAAAGATATCCCTCCCTGGTAAGGGAGACATCTGAGAGAATCCTGACTGAGAACTCTGCTAGGTTCTTGGATAATTATACCCTCAGAAGAGAGTGGCAGTGGCAAGGCTGGCAAATAAAAGCTTGGAACAGAGGGACAGCCACCGAGTCCTGAAGGTGGTGGCAGAAAGCAGCAACCTGGAATGACTTGTGATCTACCTCCTGGGAACACCCAAAGGTCCCTGAGTTGGGCAAAGAACCGGAAAAGGATCCTGTCAGGGAGTCTCTCACCTGTAGGCAGAAGCAACAAAATTTTTGCGTTCATGTTAATAAGCTCTCCCTTGTACCCCTAAACTGAATACTGGGAACATTTAGGTGACATAAAACCTACCTATAATTGAAACTACAAAATAAAGCCCTGCAGAAACTGGAAGGCATTCCATGAAGGAACAGGTTCTGTGAGATGAACCAACATCTCATGATTAACATGGAGATTTTTATGTTCTTAAGTCCATATGAAACCACTGGGAAAACAGCAGAAACATACAGTAGACCGTCTTCAACTTAGGAGGGTTTAGAAAAATATTAGGAAAAAGATTCTCTTCCTGTGTTGTGACATGTCACTGGGGAAGACTGAGGTAGCATCTTGGGGCACCTGTCAGTCAGTTAAGCGTCTACTCAGGTCATGATCCCAGGGTCCTGGGACTGGGTCCTGAACTCCCTGCTCAGGGGGAGTCTGCTTCTCCCTCTTTCTCTGCCCCTCCCCCTGCTCCTCTCTCTCTCTCTTTCTCATTCTCTCAAATAAATAAATAAAATCTTAAAAAAAAAAAAGAAAGAAAGAAAAGGCATCTTTCCTCACTATGATCTTAAGTGAAATCCTGGCAGGCAGAGGAAACGTGGAATAAACTCGCTGAGCCCTTTCTTAAACTCTGCTAGTGACTTACTTTGCATGACCCATCCCCATTACACCATAGCTGCTGCAACTACAGCTGTAGACTCTGAGAGGAAGGACTAGAATACTGTCCTAGGTGAGGCCAGGTCATTTACACTTGCTATTTCTAGCTTTATCCAGCATGCAATGAGTGCATAACAAGGGGTAAAACCAACAACAACAAAAAGTCTATTTGGATGAATATACCCTGAAGGAAATAACATAACGGCAAACAGTAACCTATACAAAATTATATAGAAATGTATTAATTTAATTCCATCTCATTCAACTCCTCCCTTCTATGAGGTAGAGCTTAACTCCTCCCCACTTGAGTATGGGCCATATCTGGTGACTTGATTCCAAAGAGTAGAGTATGGAAAGAGGAAACAAAAAATAACTTTCCAGTGGAAAAACCTGGTAAGCACAACCTCAGCCAGATGATCCAAGTTAGCATCATCAGTGATAAGTCATGTTTTAAGTATGGACCCTTGATATGATGGGATAAAAACGGCACGTCACTTCTGTGGTCTTGCCCTCAAAACTCATAACTCTAGTCTAATAATGAGAAAACCCAAATTGAGAGACAATCTACAGAGTCTCTGACCAATAGTCCTTAGCACTGTCAAGGTCATCAAAAACAAAACAAAACAAAAAGTCTGAGAAACTGTCACTGCCCAGAAGAGCATAAGAAGACATGACAACTACAAAGAATGTGGCGTCTGGATGGGATCCTAGAACAGAAAAGGGACATTAGAGAAAAACTAATGAAATCTAAATAAACTGTGGAGTTAAATTAATAGTACGTACCAATGCTGGTTCCTTAGTAGTGACAAATATACCACAGTAATGTAAGATGTTAGCAAGAGTGGAAACCAGATGCGAGGTACATAGGAATACTCTGTACTATCCTTGCAACTCTTCAGTAAATTTCAAACTATTCTAAAAATGTTTATTATTTAAAATAAGGAAGGAAGGACCAGCAGGAAAATTACAAAATATTCCCAACATACAGTTAAGTGTAAAGAGTAATATAACAAACATATGGCTACCTATTAATACTGCTTTAAGAAATATTAGTATTTACCATGTCTTATTTTTTACAAGAATATATTATGAAGAGTTTGAGTCCTTGTGAACCCTTACATCCCCTGCAAGATTTTATACTTTGACTACATGTGTACGTTGTAAATAATGTAGTTATACAAGTGTACATTATCTTCTGCATATTTATGAGCATATTTATGTACACATCCTTGTGTAGCTACATGTACCTCTATATGATTCATTTTAACTGCTGACTGATATTCCATTGTAAGAATATGGTATAATTTATCCTTGTTAGACATTTAAGATTTGGGGTTTTGTTTTGTTTTGTTTTTGTCTTTTGCTATTTGAAGTTGCAAGAATATTCTTTTTTTTTATTATGTTATGTTAGTCACCATACAGTACGTCACCCATTTAGCCCATCCCCACCCATCTCCCTCCATCAACCCTCAGTTTGTTCTCTATTGCTAAGAGTCTCTTATGGTTTGCTTCCCTCTTTCTTTTTTCCCCTCTTCCTATATATTTGTCTGTTTTTTTCCCCTAAATTCCACATGTGAGTGTGAAATCATGTATTTGTCTTTCTCTGACTGACTTATTTCACTTAGCATAATAACTCTAGCTCTATCCACGTCATTGTAAATGACAAAATTTCATTCTTTTTGATGGCTGAGTAATATTCCATTGTATATATACCAATCTTTATCCATTCATCAGTCATTGGACGCTTGGGCTCTTTCCATAGTTTGGCTATTGTTGATAATGCTGCAATAAACATTGGGATGCATGTACCCCTTTGAATCACTATTTTTGTATCCTTTGGATAAATACCTAGTAGTGCAATTATTTGGTGGTAGGGTAGTTCTATTTTTAACTTTTTGAGGAACCTCCATACTGTTTTCCACAGTGGCTACACCAATATGCATTCCCACCACCAGTGCAAGACAGTTCATTTTTCTCCACATCCCCACCAATACCTGTTGTTTCTTGAGTTGTTGATATTAGCCATTCTGACAAGTGTGAGGTGCTATCTCATTGTAGGTTTCTCTTTTTTGTATTTTTTTTTTAATTGTAGTTTTGATTTGCATTTCCCTGGTGGTAAGTGATGATGAACATCTCGTGTGTCTCTTGGCCATCTGGTTGTCTTCTTTGGAGAAATATCTGTTTATGTCTTCTGCTCATTTTTTTTTTAATTTTTTTTAAAGGTTTTATTTTATTTTATTTTGACAGAGAGAGACACAGCGAGAGAGGGAACACAAGCAGGGGGAGTGGGAGAGGGAGAAGCAGGCTTCCCGCGGAGCAGGGAGCCCAATACGGGGCTCGATCCCAGGACCCTGGGATCATG
This sequence comes from Halichoerus grypus, assembly GCF_964656455.1. Taxonomy (NCBI): domain Eukaryota; kingdom Metazoa; phylum Chordata; class Mammalia; order Carnivora; family Phocidae; genus Halichoerus; species Halichoerus grypus. Next base: position 116,836,570 of record NC_135717.1, on the reverse strand, counting down.
ACCTGAGCCGAAGGCAGACACTTAATGACTGAGCCACCCAGGTGCCCCAACTTATGTTTGTTTTGCTTAGATCTCTGGCTGTGGCAGTGTCCTGTTCTTTCATTTGGGACAAATTCCTCTGTCTTCTCATTTTGTCTAAGTCTCTGTGCCTGTTTCTGTGCACTTGAAAAGTCAGCTTTGTCTCCTATTCTTGAGGGGAATGGCTTTATGAAGAAGAGGTCTTGTAGTGCCCTGACGTGTAGTGTCCCCTGTTCTTGAGAGCCTGGTGCTTCCAGGAGTGGCTGCAATGTGTACTGCGTGCACTCTGATGTTGTGTCTTTGTCACTTTATCCTTTAGTCTAGTTGTCTGCAGAGGCTGTTTTCACCTGTTATGGGCAGTGTTTGGTCTCTGGCCTGAATTTGGCACTTTTTTTTTTTTTAAGATTTTATTTATTTTATTATTTTATTTAATTTTTTAAGGACTTATTTATTTGAGAGAGAGAGAGTGTGGGGGGGGAGGGGCAGAGGGAGAGGGAGAGGAAGAGAATCCCATGTACACTCCCCACTGAGCAGGGAGCCTGGATAAAGGGCTGGATTCCACTACCCAGAGATCATGACCTGAGCAGAAACCAAGAGTTGGATGCTTAACTGACTGAGCCACGCAGGCACCCTTATTTATTTTGGGGGGGGGAGCATGGCGGGGGAGAGGGAGAGAGAGAATCTCAAGCAGATTCCATGCTGATCACAGAGCCTGACACAGGGCTCTATCTCACCACCTTATCTTAACCTGAGCTGAAACCAAGATTTGGACACTTAACCGACTGAGCCACCCAGGCATCCCTGAATGTGGAATGTTTTAACTAGGTGTGCTCTGGTCTGCTTATGAAATGAGACCTGTTGCCACAACCAACAGAACTGAGGTCTCACAAGATTCCTGTGTTGGGAGGGGCAGTGTGGACAGGGGTTTGGGCTGGTCTTCTGGGAGAGGGGCCCCACTACACTGGGACTGAGGCAAGTGTGATTGGGAAGGGTGGTTCCACCTGAGCATGAGGCAATGTGGTTTGGTGTAAGTTAGGGAGTGTCAGTGCTGTGCTGGTTCTGGCCAGTGGCCCTGTGCTTTTGCTGAGGGGTCGGGGAAGAAAATGGTCCTGGCCAGTTCCTTTGTTCCCTGAGGGGTCTCTCCATGAATGCTGCCTTTCTTTTTTTTCTTTTTTTTTTTTTTTTTTAAGATTTTATATATTTATTTGACAGAGAGAGACACAGCGAGAGAGGGAACACAAGCAGGGGGAGTGGGAGAGGGAGAAGCTGGCTTCGCAGGGAGCCCAATATGGGGCTTGATCCCAGGACCCTGGGATCATGACCTGAGCTGAAGGCAGACGTTTAATGAAGGCACCCGAATGCTGCCTTTCTGAGATGCACTCCGAAAGGAGCAACTAACCTCTCCACTGTGTGCCCCAGGCATTCTTCAGATCACTGTCTCCACATTGTATGTCTGTGGGCTGTTTGCCCTGACTTCTCTCCAAGAATAGCCCCAGTGTCCTCTGAACTCTCCCAAAGCCCAGCACGCTGACCTTTACAACTCCAGGCTTTAAGTCCTGTTGGTTGCAAGAACTAATGAAATTTCGGCCCTCTCATTTTCTAAGCCAATTGCTATGGGGATTCATTTTCCCCGTGTGCTCCCATGTGCTAGTGTGCCTCTCACCCTTCTCCATGACTAGGGATCCCTCCCCACTGTAGTGGCCACAATCCGTTTCTCTCCCACACTTCCTACCTTCTTCAATGTGGCCTCTTCTCTATCTTTAGTTGTGGAGTTTGTCCTGCCAGTCTTCAGGTCAATTTCTGGAGTATTTAGATGATTTGATAATTATCTAGTTGTATTCATGGGATGAGGTGAGCTTAGGATCTTCCTACTCCACCACCATCTTCCCCTATAGACTTTTTTTTTTTTAGTATTGAACTCATAGGTCTCAGTATAGAGATATAGGAATAAATACAGATACATATGTGTGTGCAAGTGCACGAATGTGTGTGTTTGTGGCAAGAGCACACCTGGTGATCAGATCTTGGTTTTTATTTTTAAAGCTTTTTTTTCTTTTTTAAAAATTTTAATTCCAGTATAATTAACATACAGTGTTATATCAGTTTTAGAGAAGAGATTTTTTAAAACAGAAAAAATTTGAGGACCAGGAAAATTCTAACACTAGATATTAAGGAATGTTTTATATTTTTACATATGGCAATGGCATTGTGATCATGTAACTAAAAGACTACTTTTTAAGGGGAAAATATACTCAAATATTTACGGGTGAAATGGTATGCCTGAGAGTTGCTTCATAAAAACCCATTGGAAGGTGGCGTGGGAAGAAAGTAGAGGTATATATGAAATAATATTGGCTAAGATCATAATGGAAGTTGAGTGATGAGACTATGCAGGTTGATTATACTATTCTATTTTTGTATATATTACAAGAGAAATACATTTCTGCATAAGGCCATTGCTTTGTAATTTTATCTTGTTCTATTTTATCTAATATTGATGCACAGGTAAGAGAAAGGATACTTCAAAACATAAACCTGCAGAACAATCTTTACTAAAAGTCTCATAATTATAATGGCTAAAAAATTAGAAATATTGTCTACCCAGAAGTCCAAGAGAATCAACTAAAATACCATCATTCATTCGTTCAATCATGCATTCAAACATACTGAGTTAATGTCACATGTAGGCACTGTGTAGGTGGTAGGGAATACAGTGTTTGCATAAGGTCTATCCTCTCATAAAGCTTATAGTGTAGTTTTATCAGACTTATTATGACAAATTTTTAAAGTGGCTTAACATTAAGGTCAACATATAAAAATAATAACTTTTCTGTATTAGAGCAACAGTGAATTGAAAAAAAAATCCATTCACAGTTACAGCAAAACATAAGTAGGCACAAACCCAACAAGAAATGTACAAGACTTAGATGAAGAAAAAGCTAACTGAATGTTCTAAAAGAAGACCTAAATGGAAAAAAATATATATCAGTGCTCCAAAAACTAATCTATAAAAATCAATGCAATTTTTACCAAAATCCTATTGTAATTTTCTAAATTGTAACTGAGAAGCTAATTCTAAAGTTTCAGTAGAAGATAAAATGCTCAAGGAAAGTCAAGAAAAACTAAAACTAAAAAATTTAAAAGGAGGATCAAAGCACACTAAAAAGCTACAAGCCTTAAAACCAAAGTCACTTCTCCCAAAATTTCCTGTAAGTGCAATATAATATCCATAGAAACCCCAATAGAATTTTAAAACAAAATTTGTTAGTGAATTCTAAAATTCTAGTTACAGAAAAAAAAGTCACAAGAATAGCCAGACTTTTAACAAAAACAACCATGGAAGCAATTTGCCCTTTCAAACAACAAAATATACTAAAAAGCTACAGGCCTTAAAATGGGGTATTATTAATGCAGAAATAGGATAAAAGGAATTTGATAAATTTTGAAGAAACAGATTTATGCAAAACTGTTAATTTCCTTTTTGATAAAGGTAGCATCTCAAATAAGGGAGAAAAGATCAAGTATTTAGTAAATAGTTTTTGAACCAATGACTATTCAGAAAAAAGAAGTTGAACACTTCCATAATGCACCAAAATAAACTGAATGTGTTTAAAAGCTAAAATTTAAAAAGCAAAATTATTAAGTATTAGAAGAAAATAGAAGAAAAAATATTAAAAGCTTCACGATAAGGAAGGCCTTTTTAAGCAAGTCATATAGGGAAAGATTGACAGGTAGGGCTTCAAAGACAATTAAAAATACAAGAGACCATATAGAAGTTAAAATCTTAAATATTACCGATAAGAATACAATATATTTAACAATGAAATATCAAGAATGTGAAGAAGAGCCCCACTAGTAAACAAAAAATGACAACCTAATGAAAAAATAAGCAATAAATAATATATGGTTAATAAACACATGAAAAAAATTTTAACTCACCAGAAATCAAGGAAACATAGTTTTAGCAATAACAGATAAGAGATAACTAAATGATACATAGATGCTGGGAGTATCATGTCTCTTGATCTCTGGAGATCTAAGCTATGAGATCATAAAAACCTAGAACTCCTGAGGGTGATTTGTCCTGTTGTGTAAAAGATTTGCTATATGGACACTGGGGGAGAGAATTCTTTATCTGGAAGTTGCAGCAAGGACCATGTAAATATATAACTGCTACTGTTCAACATTTCCTGTCACATGGAGAAAGCCCACTTGAGAAGGAAGCCAACACAGAGCTGGTAGACTGGGCATGGGAGAGAAAAGTGGGGGAGAAAAGGGAGAAATGGAGAGATAGGGGCTAGAGTGAGATTATGCACTTGGATCCAGCTCCACCACTGGACATTTAAAATAGGCAACTGGCTTCCCTCTATCTACTTTCCAACCTCTTTTCAACCCTGTATTATCCAGGCTCGCATTCATAGTCTATTAAATTAGTCTGGTAATGTTTACCAGTAACTACCCAATTGTCAAAGCCAATGGACTCTTCAGTCATCTCATTTATGTGGCATTTATCTTGAACACTCTACATGTTGACATTTTCTCCTTTAATTTCTTTAACATCCCTTTCTCCTACTTCTCTTGTTGGAATGTTTAATGCTAGTAGCATTTGAGAACTCCTTTTCCTCCTCTATATTTTAAAAAATTGTTATTTGAAAACATTTCTAAGTGTAAAGAATTATACCTGTGTACCCATCTCACCACCTATTTCTGCTTCAGAACTTTAAAGACGTTATAGATACACCCTATACACCCATCCCTGTTATCCACCTGCCTCCCCCATCCTTCCCCAAAGCTGGTTATTTAAAAGGTATCACCATCTTGCAGGTGGTATCATTTCCAAGCATATTAGTACACTTTTATAACTTTTATTAGATGTATCATAATATATAGTAAACTTAGGACTATAAAAAAGGTATCAAACTCTATATGCCAATCTAACTTGCTCTTTTGACACATAAGAGCTGTTCCAGGGCGCCTGGGTGGCTCAGTTGGTTAAGCGACTGCCTTTGGCTCAGGTCACGATCCTGGAGTCCCAGGATCGAGTCCCGCATCGGGCTCCCTGCTCAGCGGGGAGTCTGCCTCTCCCTCTGACCCTCCCCCTTCTCATGTGCTCTCTCGCTCTCATTCTCTCTCTAAAATAAATAAATAAAATCTTTAAAAAAAAAAAAAAAAAGAGCTGTTCCAGTTCATTCATTTTATTTTTTAAAAAGATTTTGACAGAGAGAGACACAGTGAGAGAGGGAACACAAGCAGGGAGAGTGGGAGAGGGAGAAGCAAGCCTCCCGCTGAGCAGGAAGCCTGATGTGAGGCTCGATCCCAGGACCCTGAGATCATGACCTGAGCCGAAGGCAGACGCTTAATGACTGAGCCACCCAGGCGCCCCAGTTCATTCATTTTAAATGATGTATAGTATACCATCATAAGACACAGTATAATTGGACATTATATTGATGGCCATTATTTTTAGCTTCTCATTGTTTGGAAAAAGAAAAAAAAGCTGCAACATTCTTGCAGTGCCCATGAATAAAGTCCAGTAGTTGTCCCAGGGAATATAATCCAGAAGTGGAATCGATTTTGCAAGGTGTGCTTGTCACTTCCTCTAAATACAGCCAAACTGCTCTCCAAAATGGTTTTGTAAATCTATACTCTCATAGCAGTATATAAAAACTTGAGTATTGATTATAAATATACACACACGTTTGTGTGTGTGCCAATTTTAACATTTTTCAGGATTCTATAACCTATTTCTAAACTTAGTCACTCGTGACATATCAGGTTATTTAACAGGCATCCTAAAATTTTCCCCATTCTCACATCCAACCAGACACCAATTCCTGTTCTATTTCCTTAAAATCGTGGATATCCGTCTTTCTCTCCATTTAATTAGTTTCCTATTGCTGCCATAACAAATTACCATCAATTTAGTGGTTTAGAACAACACATTTATTCTCATACAGTTCTGGAGGTCAGAAATCTGACTTTTATGGGGGCAAAAATCAAGGTGTTGCCTGGGCTAGTTCCTTCTGGAGGATCCAGAAGAGAATCTTTTCCTTGCACCTCTTCCAACTTCTGGAGGCTGCTGGTGTTTCTTGGCTCATGGGTGCATCACTTTACTCTTCTTCCATCATCATATCTATTAGCTGATCTGTCTCCCTCTTATGAATATTTCTGGATTATATTGTGCTCACCTGGATAATCCAGGATAATCACCCCATTTCAAGATCCTTAATCACAGCTGCAAAATCCCTTTTGTTATATAAAGTAACTTCCATAGGTTCTGGGGATTAGGATGTGGACATCTATGTGGGAGAGAATTATTCATCCTATCACATTATTCTAACTGCTGATCTCTTAATCCCAAACATCCTGCTCACCTGGACAATCCCAAACAATGTACATAGCCACCAGAATTCTCAATTTCAAATCTACCCATAATTCTCTGCTTAAAGACTTTTAGTGATTCTCTATTCCCTGCAGAATCAGTGAAAACTCATTTTCTTAGCATAGGATTGGTCATGATTTAACTACAGATGAAATTCTTCAGCTTTTCTCTTGCTATATTCTATTGAAATCTACGCTCCACCCATTCCAAACTATTATGCTGAATTTGCCTTTTTCACTTGAACTCTTTGCTGGTATGCCGCCCATCCCCTTGCCTACCTAGCCAACTCCTACTGATCACGAGTCAATTTGAAATTTAATGCCTTCCCCTACCAGGAGGGCTGACCATAGTACTCGTAATACTATGAAAGCATTTTAAACACTTTATAGCAATATGTTGGCTTATGATGCTTGACTCACGTTATTAGGGTAAGAATTTCGTAATTTTAGCATCCTATGCACCTCGTATCTTGTCTTATAGTAGATATAGGATATCAAAGTGTTCGTAAGTAGAATAATTAAGGTCATAGAGAGTTTGTGGGTGTTTTCTGAAGGTTTAAATACTGATGAAAAATGGCATGCTACACAAATAGCCATACATCCACAGGAAAATAAGATCGTGGTTAAGACAACACATTTTTTTTTTTTTTTTTTTTTTTAAAGATTTTATTTATTTATTTGACAGAGAGAGAGGTAGCGAGAGCAGGAACACAAGCAGGGGGAGTGGGAGAGGGAGAAGCAGGCCTCCCGCCGAGCAGGGAGCCCGATGTGGGACTCGATCCCAGGACCCTGGGATCATGACCTGAGCCGAAGGCAGACGCTTAACGACTGAGCCACCCAGGCGCCCTAAGACAACACATTTTTAGGAAAATTTTAATAAGTTTACATTTGGAAACTTTGAAGAGTATTGACTATTACTCCACAATTTAACAGATGAGTAAACAAGCAGAGAAAATTAAATGATTGGCCTAAATATACCAAGATTTAGTAGCACAAATGGCTATACAGCTATGAGAAGCCTTTAATTTAAGAAAGGGGGAAAGTTTGATAGGTATTTAAATTCTACAACCTTCAAGCCATGTTTATGGCTATTACATGATTTCTAGGGCACAACTGGTTTTGCTGAAGCAGATATGAATTATGTCTTTTAGGAATCTACACATAGAGGAATGGTACATTGATTGTGAAGAAAATGTTTAGCGGTAGTTATGACAAGCTTAATGCTTTTTATTCCTCTCCAATACATGACAGACCTTATTGGTGAGGAGAGAGAACATTAAGTCTTGAATGAAATCATATATTAAGTGGTTAGCACGATAGTTGGTAGCCTGGAAACTGTCCAGGTGGGACAAGGGATGATTGGGATTAAGGTACCAATAATTAAGACCAAACATTTTTTATTTAGCCTTGTCCCTAATGGTCACATTTTAAATTAGCTGAAAGAGGAGTGGAGGTGGGGCAGGTTGCAGGGGAAAAAAATTAGCTGAAAGAAAATGTAATCTAATGAAAACCACTTTATGCTGGAGACGAACTATTGTCTTTTGGACTTAAAAGGGATGATTTTAGTTTAGTATTATTTTTGTTCCCCCATCTCTCCATTGTTATCAGAAATCCTGCAAAATGAACAAGCCTAACTATTTCAAAACTGTACTCATAATTATATTTCCCTCTCCACAAAATGTTCTTTGCCAATGTATCCCTCCAATCATGGTGAATGGCACGAACTTCCATCCAGTTCCAAAGCGACAAATTCATGAGTCATTTTTGATGCCTTCTTCACCCTTCCTCCCTCCATTTATCTCATCAAGTCCTGTTCCCAGAAATTCCTCAAATCTTTCACTTTGTTCCAACCTATCACCATGAGGTATAATCTAACCAGTCTCCCATCTGTTCTCCATAGTGCACAAATTTCAAATCCCAGGAGTCTGGCTCTTCCCTTCTTCAGCCTCAGCTTGAAAGATGAAATAATGTCGCCCATGCTGTATGTGCAGGACCCTATAATTCTTCAATGCATGGTAAAGTGCTAAATGCACAAGTTGTTCCTCATCTGAACACCCTCCTGCTCACCTAATTTACTTTTACTCCTTCAGATATGTCCCCTTTCTCAGAGAAAGATCTATCCCCGCACCATCCCTCACTCCCAATCACAGATTCTGATTCCTGCTTTCATATTTACTACTGGTCTCATTTTGCAATTACTTAGGACTATTTCATGCTAGGCACAATAAGGGCAGGAATCCTATTTTTGCTGCCTAGCACACTGTCTGGAACATAGCATGCAATAAATACTGGCTGACATAATATATATTAATAAATACTCCACCCAATACCTTTAGTTGTGATAAATCAATGTCAGTTACTTGTACAGGCAGAATTGGGAATGCAAAACTAGAACTTTAGATGCATCATTCAAAATACAAGTGTGTAAGGATAAAAGCAGCATACATATTATAGAAAGGCTGGAATCCTACTATGGTTCATTAAGTCTGATACAGTAAACATACAAAAGAAACGGGAAAGAACGCACTTTCAAAGATCTGCAGAACAGCTACCAAAAACGAATTTTAAAAAATGTTTAGGGGTGCCTGGCTGGCTCAGAAGAGCATGTGACTCTTGATCTCAGTCATGAGTTCGAGTCCCACGTTGGGTGTAGAAAGTAAACAAACATAAAAAAAAAAAGATAATGTTTAGGTAGCTTGTTCCTTTGTTTCCTACAACACCAGAAGAAAATGAAGGTCCGTATGTGGGAGCATTATGAAGAAAGTGAAAACATCCCAGTTCCTTTAAACCCTCACACAAACTAAGAACACCTTTGATAGTTTTGTCAGACTTTTAAGGAAATTCACCATCCTTTAGCAGTAACTGTTAAACTTTGCAAAAAACTTCCAGGAATATAAAACTGAAAACTTAAACTTGGGAGACATATATTTAATATTTTCTAAAAGGCATAGTTAGAAAATAAAATAAAGGGCATAAATATATGTTACCTCAGTCATAAGACTCTTGACAAATCCATTCATTTTAAATACAACTCAAAGCCTACATAACTAAGTTTACTAAGTTGGTTATTAGTCCACTAAAAAGAATACACAATTACACCGTGTCCTGATATGATAAAAAAGAAATTTAGGTTACACAACCCCCTCTCTTGGCCAAATAAACTTAATACACTGATTTAAGGCCTTAAGCCTTTGTTAATGTACAACTCTGTAAACCTGTTATTACTGGGATCATTTTACTCACTGATATTAACTATCTTCATTAAGATAACTATTCATTATCAAATTAAAGGTTTTAGCTGTTTAAAGGGCAATGCTACTGAGCTAAGTAATTATCAAAGTGAATGTTCACATTCAGTGCTACCTTCATGTATATTTTTTACAAACATACTCCTATCACATAAATTGGTAGAATAGTAAGACATTTCTGAATATTTTTGATTAACTAGCGCATCTAATTTGAAATTAGTCCACCATATTTGAAAGACCTAGATTTCTACTATAAAAAAGTTCACCTTAACTGGGCGACTGAAGAATAAACTGTGGTATAATAACTATGAAACACTTCATTTTCCCCTTTTACCCATTTTTGCCTTAACACAGTTTTAAAAAGAAAAAGATTAAAAGATTCATTTCAATTTCCCAGTAAACTCTCCCTTAAATTTAAAAAGCTCCCCAAACCCTTTAGCTTTAGATACAACAGAACAAAGATGTGGTGAACGCTAAAAATAACCTAATGGTTTTCTCTTGGAAATAAAAGTTTAAAAGCCTAGAATTTACATACTCAGGTCAGGCCATAATCTGCCCCAGAAAAGCAAAATCCTTAAGTTGCACGTTGCCCTATGGTTTTTTTCCCATCACCATTGCTTCCAACACTAAAAGAATTTAAGAAAACCCTGAGACAATAAAGCTGAATCTTCTGGCTCTCTTCCCTCACTTTACAGATGAAATATCACACATCCTGTACCCCACTCCCCCAAACCAAACCAAAAAAAGAGCTGAGACCATAATAATGATAGAACTCAGAGAACAGGCAACATAAAAGATTGTGGAAAAATAAATACAAGTAGTCATTAGACATAAACCACCTGGAGAAAAGGAAACCAGTTCTGCTTTTAAATAATTTTATTTTTTCTAATTTTGTGTTACTTTAATTTCCCATAGCACCTTGGTAATGTTGAAAACAGAAATACAAATACAAGATGTACTCATTTTAACATAATATGCATGAGCATGTGTCACACCATCTTTTTTTGGGGGGAGGGGGCAGTTTGGACAACAGGAACAAACCTAAGCAATGGACAAAATAGAAGCTGGGTAACTGGTTCTGATCCCTGACCCCGAACATTTAACAGGGGTCACTCAAAAGACATGTAAATCAGGCCAAAAAAAAAAAAAATCAACATTGATGTAGATGTTTCTTTATCTATACTAATCACTGTTTTGTGCTACAAAACTGAAAATAAAGCCATTTTATTTTATACACAGCCTGTTGACATCTGAGTTGTACTTTTAGGAACTGTCTACTCAACAATTCATAAAAAGTTGTTAGTTTTAAAAAATAAACTTAAATTATTTAATAATCAGGTGATTTTGAAAGAGAATTTACTTTCAACTTGAACACAAATTCTCTTTCAACTTCTTAAAATGTCTCATTCAGTTAATAAAAACTGAAATGTCTATGTATCTTCTTGGAAGCTCAGACTAGCTAAGTTAGCATACACCAGAAAAGCCTAAAGTTAAATTAATGGCCACCAAACTGTAAGGAAATATAAAAAATTAGGAAAAACCTCATCATATAGTTAATAATTTATATAAACCCTCAAAAGGAATACACTGTCCTCTTGCATTTTATCTTTTCTGTAAAAACAAACAAAATGGGTACTTTTAAAATATGGATAATATACATGCCCAACACAAATATCAAGAGACTTAACCCCAGTGCTGTTCAACTGTGTCAAAGTAAAACCAGTGGACATTTAAGCCAAAAGACTAAATATTAAGGCCATAACTAATAAAGCTAAAGAAAGCGTTCAGTAACTTTTCAATACTATTTTCTGCTCCAGCAGATGCAAATACTCCATCATTAAGCCTTTTGCAAAGCCAACCTGGTTATTTAAAAAGGAATGTGAAACAATATTCAAGCTACCTTAATTTTAGGAACCAAAAATAAATTAAAAATCACATGTAATTTGAGATCACATGGAAATGGAGCACAAAAGATGACAACAATAAATCCTGATTACTGAAAGATCTTCTCTTCCAAAATCCAAGTGAATAAAATTTAGATGGATCACTCTTTTGAATGCCAATGTGTATATTTGTAAAAATGAAATCACTGAGTAGAGACAGGCCCTAGATATTATGAAAACTTCAATTATCAGGAGAGAAAATGGAGACAGTTTTTGCAGTATCTCCAAATACCTTCTCTATGAAGTGCTAAGTGATGAACTTGTGTGACTCTTGTTCTCTTCATGCAATAAGAACTATGACAGAAAACCACCATACTATACACTCACTATCACTTGTATCTACTTTGAGCCTCCAATAACCCAAGGAAATGTTAAGTCATAAGGATGAAGAGAAAAATCTGACATTTAAATTCCTCCCTCTACAGAACCAAATAAATAGCTGAACTACAATAAACGCCCAACCTGCATCAGTTACAGAGAACTGCTGGAAAAAAAAAATCCACTTTCACACAACTCACAGGCATCATTTAGATACAAACCTTAAATCTGCTGTAATAAAATAAATGCTAAATACATACTGTGAATATATATAATTACACACACACACTCATTCTTCCCTATACATCCCACCAAACTGGGAACTATTAACTGTAATGAGGCAAATTAAATTAAAAACACTATATATTTTATAAGAAATTTAAAAATGATCACGTCTTCAAATTTCTACTTTCAACAACATTTTGGGTAAAAAAGCAAGAACACAGTTGCTTTCTTCAAAAGAAGACCCTTTTCTTGTGTTTCAATTAGAGCATTTAGCTTTTAGAAGTTGGGTGAACTAACAGTAAGTCACACAAGCATACAACACAATGTGACACACATTGTAAAAAAAGTAATGTTTCATTTTAAGTGCAATAATTAAGTTTATAATCCTTACCAAGTGATTTTTATAAAATGTTTATTCTCTTAAATCCAATGCATTCACAGAGTGTTAACACTTTAAATGTTTATCATTTCCACCAACTGCAGCATTATCTAAGTAAACCAAAATAAGCACTTTTATCATAGATGTAGTCAATGATTATTAATACTTTTTTTAAAGGACCTAAACTTCCCCCAAATTTCAGCACAGGTAGTTTTATTGTATGTTTCATCTAGCAGATTTTTAAAAATAGTGTGTAGAAATGAATAGTTTCAAACTGCTTAAATATATTATACCATGTTATCAATCCACCAAATCAAAAGCAATTGCCAAGCTGAATAATAAGTTACAAAGAAATGATAATCCTGGCTTGTACAGAAATGTGCAGTGTTTAGTTAGCTACTAATACAAATCTCTAAAGCTTAACTTAGAGTTGGAAGATGAGTTTCACAGTAATGTAATTTTAACCTCCATTTACATTCATTTTAATATATTACTAAGATGTTTACTCTATGTCACAATGGTGCTTTCCAGTGTTCACAATTTACAGTTTCAATTTGTACATATGTAATTCACTAACATAAGGGACAGTTATGACTATTACAAACTATCCCTAAAAAGAAAACAAAACCCCACCTTACATGAAACTCTGAAAATGGTATGACTTAACACAGATTAATGCAACATGGTTTTTAATATTTTAGCCATTTTCTAAACACCAGCATGTAAACTTGCCTACTTAATATGACAGCTACAACTTTATTCACTGAGAAAGTATGTATTAATTTTCTTCAACTATCTTTCTCACCTTAAGTAAAAAAATCTCATGACTTGCTGGTTCTGTTTCTGTGAATTCCAAACTGTATTTTTTGGGGGGGGGGGAGAAAAGGAAGGAAGATGATAAAACACATCTGTTTCTTGTAAACAGAAAAAAGTCACCCCCAAATTAAGCCTTTAATTTTTTTTTTTTTTACTTCTACACTATTTAACACTTTAAGAAATCAGTTACAATGTTTCATCTTTAACACGAATACAAATAAATTACTGTAGGGTCAGTCTGACCTACCATACTGGGATCTAAAGTTCTAAATACATGAACAGAAGAGTAAACTACTTCAATGTTCAATCGGAGATTTAGAACAGTTATATGATTTGACTAGACTGGTCAAGGCAATTAGAAACATACAATTCTGTAGGATGTTGATTATTTTGCTTTTGGGGGGTGGATAGTCAAAGAACAGAGAATAACAATGAAGTAACAAAAAAACCTGTCTCCTATTTGGGGGGGGGCAGGAAATCACAAAGCAGTTTAAATCTCTGAAGTCCATTTGACCTATCCACTCAGATCTAAGACAAAATTTTTGATTTTTTGAATAACCCCCTTTCTTTCCTTGAGTATCAAACTGATTGATAGTCACATCTCTAAGTACAATCAGAGCTTAACAGTTTGTTGAATGAAATATTAAGGTCAAAAAGACAGACAATTTCAAAATGGAAAAAAAATCTACTCAAGTATTACATTCAGTTTTCAAATCATTTTCTAACATGACAACAGATTTGGCTTCAATCACTCTTGCACACACTCACACAACAGGCACTCCAGCCACTGATCTGCTTTGCAACACAAGGCCATATAGGCAGAAATGGCATTCTCCAAGCCAAACTTTAAATAGATTAAAAAAAGTAATTTCTAATTTTACAGAAATGCTTCTTCAAAAAATATTTTCTCTCACTCCCTCATCTCCTGTACTGAAGGATGTGTAATATGTTTTTTTCTCAAGCTAAATCTGAACCTTCAAAATTGATTCTAGGCAGAAGATCTCTGCAAATTAAAATCAAAAACAAAAATAGAAAAATTATATTTTTATATATGTATACATATATATATATATATATTTATACTGATTGGAATCCTCCAGCATTTTAAAATCACTTTAGAGATGAATTTTGGGATTCTACTGCTCACAACTCCAAAATCCATAATGATTTAAGGACATACGCTTTTCTCCTGTTTCCTTCCTGGCTACCCCCTCCCCTCCAGAACAGTTCAATATAGCCACGGCTCAAGTTTAATGGGAAGAGAGAGAAGTTTTTGAATAGTTTGTTTGTTTTACTTTGGTGATCTGGGTGGCACATACTGCTCTTTGCCATTACGTCGAGTCACTCCCTGAGGTATAGCCCTATGGCCAAACTGGCGTCTCTGTTCCCTGATTTTTCCAGCTGCTCCCCTGGGAATGGTATTGCCTCGGAAGCTAGAATACTCCTTACTAGCCCTTGCTTCTGGCTTCTCATGTGATTTCTCAATGGACTTCTCAGGAGCTCCATTCTCTTCATTTTTGGTGGGAGACACTACATTGGAGCGAAGTTCTCGTAGTGGCTGCACAAGAACCGGAGCTGGCTCTTTAGGGGGCTTCTGGCACACTTCAGCATAACTTAGCTTTCGGGGTTCCTTTGAAGTGAAGATAAGAAAACAAATTTATGGAACATTCTCTAAGTAAAGTACAAAAAGGATAATGTGACCCACAAGAAAATCAGTAAGCTATCTTCTAGGAGAGGGCAACAGGCATTCTCATATACACTGACTGCTATTAAAGTGTATTGGTACAATCTTAAAAAAATTTTGTTGAAATAATAAAAAGCCTTGGCAATTTATAAATGATACAATATTTTCACTTGAGGAATTTATGTGAAAGATGTTCATGTCAGCATTGTTTATAACAGGTGATGAAAAAACTGGAAATAACCTAAATGTCTAACAAGGAAGGACAGATTAAGTTAATAATGTACTTTCAGGTTAAGTTAATAATGTACATTCGTATAATGAATGTACATCTGTTCTCTCTTCCATGGCTACAAAGAACCCTGAGATGGATTCCACAAGAATCTCAACAGAGCAGCTGGGAACCAATAATATATTAATAGAAGACTAATTAAAGGTCTTAATTACCTCATCTGGAAAAAAAGGAAACAGGGGTGTTATGAGAATGGGATAAAGCATGTGAGAAGTATTTAGCACTGGTCTTAGCATATAGCAGGCATTCAGTAATCGGTAGCTGCCATTGTACTATTATTAAATAACAAAATAAAATGTCCTTAACCTAGAAGGAACTATACCAAAATGCAACTAGTTATATTAATGAATGAAAAGATTATTAAATTCTGTGTTTTTGCTCTGCTTTTCTGTATTTCCCTAATTATAAAAATGATTTCTGGAAACTGAATAAAAATGGAAGTGGCCCTCCTAAGACTTGTTAAACATTACAAAAAAAAAAAAAAAGAATTTCAAGGGGGCTCAAAGCCTCTTTAGCCCCAAAATACATTCATCATAACTTGAATAAGAAAGAAGAGTCATTTAACTAGAAGGTGATCAGAAAAAAAGCCATTAAAAAACAAAAAACAAACAAAAAATCCAAAACCCAGAATGGCGGCAACCTGGGTGGCTCAGCTGGTTGAGCATCTACCTCTGGCTCAGGTCGTGATCCCAGAGTCCTGGGATCAAGCCCCGTGTGGGCTCTCCCTCTCCCCTATTCATGCTCTCTTGCTCAAATAAATCTTAAAAAACAAAAACAAAAACAAAAACAAACCCAACAAAAACCAAAACTTCTCAGAATGAATAATTATTCTTCACTATCTCAACATGGCTAAAATTTCCCATTTCTTTGCAGTGACTTTAAACTCCTTGAGCTTCATTTGAGGCAGGCAGCCTCAGTTTGGGCTATTTCTAAATGACTCTGCTCTAGCAGACTTATGTGAAAAAAAAAATCTCATTATTTAACCTATTATTTTTTTTGTCCCCACATACTAAATTCATCAAGTTACCTGTAGGGCCACAGCTACAGCTGCATTTATGTTATTATTACATGGTGAAGCACTATTTGTCCTTGATGGCTTTGCAGTACTTGGGGAAGAAACTGGTATAGCTGTCTGGTTGAGAACATCCTTCTGAACAGAGGAATCCTCTACTAGATCCTTTTCTTGCTGAGTTGTGCTAAGAAAAGAGAGCTTGACATTAGACTTAGTATAGCACATAGAAACAGCTGAGCAAATGATCAGAAGAGAAAGTAATCTTAATGTGGAAGACCTTCTATACTGAAACTGTACCTTAATGCAGGAAGCTCAGCTGTACATGGAGGACTGGTACTCATATTGAGTTGCTGGGCAGAGGTGCAGTCTGTCTGTTCATCCTCTGCAGGCACTGGGCAACTAACTCTTAACTCTTCATTATCCTTAAAGTAAAAATATATTTCAAAATTAACTCATATAGACACTTCTCCAAAGAAGATATCCAAATTGCCAATAAGCACTTGTAAAGAGGCTCAATCATCATCAGTCATTAGGGAAATGCAAATCAAAACCACAATGAGAAATCACTTTGCACTCACCAGGGTGGCTATAATCAGTAAGTAACAAATGTTTGTGATGATAATGGAGACACTGGAACTCTCATACACTGAGTGGTAATACAAAATGGTGCATTTTGGAAAACAGTCTGGCAGTTCCTCAAAAAGTTAAACACAGTTACCATATGACCCAGCAGTATATACCCAAGAGAAAATATGTCTACACACCGATGTTCATAGCAGCATTATTCATACTAGCCAAAAAACTGTGAACAACCTAAATATTCATCAACTGGTGAATGTATAAACAAAATGTGGTATATCCATATAATGTAATATTACTGGGCAATAAAAGGAATGAAGTACTGGTACACACTACCACAATGGATGAACCTTGAGAAAATCATGCTAAGTGAAATAAGCCAGTCACAAAAAGGCAAATATTTTATGATTCCACTTACACGAGATACCCAGAGTACTCACATTTATATAGATAAAGTAGAATGGTGGCTGCCAGGGGCTGAGGGAAGGGGGAATGGGTAATGGGAGTCACTGTGTAATGGGTATAGCATTTTATTATTACTTTTAAAAGATTTTGTGTTTTAAGGAATCTCTACACCCAACGTGGGGCTTGAACTCACAACCCAGAGACCAAGAGTTGCATGCTCTACCAACTGAGCCAGCCAGGTGTCCCCTACAGCATTTTATATTTACAAGATTGAGAGTTCTGGAGATTAGATGCACAACAATGTGAATGTATTTAACACAACTGAACTGCATACACTGAACAATGCTTAAGATGGTAAATTTTTTAAGGATTTTTTTTTTTTTTTAAAGATATTATTTATTTATTTGACAGAGAGATAGCACAAGTAGGCAGAGTGGCAGGCAGAGGGAGAGGGAGAAGCAGGCTCTCCGCTGAGCAGGGAGCCTGATGCGGGGCTCGATCCCAGGACCCTGGGATCATGACCTGAGCTGAAGGCAGCTGCTTAACCAACTGAGCCACCCAGGTGCCCCGATGGTAAATTTTTTAGAGGGGCAGAGGGAGAGAATCTCAAGCAGACACCACGCTGAGCGTGGAGTCTATGTGGGGTTTGATTTCACCACCCTGAGATCAGGACCAAAGCTGAAATCAAGAGTCGGATGCTTAATTGACTAAACCACCCAGGCACCCCTTAAGATGGTAAAATTTATATTATGTGCAATTTACCGCAATTTTTTTTTTTTAGAGATCTTTATTTATTTATTTGAGATAGAGTGAGAGAGAGAGCATAAGGGCGGGAGAACAGTAGAGGGGAGAGGGAGAAGCAGGCTCACCACTGAGCAGGGAGTCTAATGTGGGGCTTGATCCCAGGACCCCAGGATCATAACCTGAGTTGAAAACAGATGCTTAACTGCCTGAGCCACCCAGGCGCCCCTTACCACAATTTTAAAAAGTAAAATAAAAATAATAGCGAGGGACGCCTGGGTGGCTCAGTCGGTTAAGCATCTGCCTTCGGCTTGGGTCATGATCCCAGGGTCCTGGGATTGAGTCCCACATTGGGATCCTTGCTCAGTGGGAGCCTGTTTCTCCTTCTGCCCCTCCCCCTGCTCGTGCTCTCTAAAATAAATAAATCTTAAAAACAAACAAACAAAAAAACCCCACAAAAAAATCTAATAGCGAGCCCTGGATATTAAAATCGATTGATAAAGTACAAATTTCGGTAGGTTTATTTTTTTTAAGATTTTATTTATTTATTTGTGAGAAAGCGAGCATGAGTTGGGGGGCTGCGCGGAAGGGCAGTAGGAGAGGGAGCAGCAGATGCCCCACTGAGCAGGGAGCCTGACGTGGGGCTTGATCCCAAGACCCCGGGATCATGACCTGGGCCCAAGGCAGATGCTTAACCAACAAGCCACCAGGCACCCCCAAATTTCAGTCGGTTCAGAGGTAACATTTAGAAAAACTTTGTAGAAAATATAGACAAGTACAAAAATAAAAATTAGGAAAGCCGAAACAAAATCTGACGTTCCACCTACAAGGTGCAATATCAAACTAAGAGTTAAAGAAAGAGAAGAAAAGAGAAGTGAAGAATTTATCAAAGAGATAGTACAGGAAAATTTTCTAGCATGTAAGGACGAGTTTCCAGACTGAAAAGGTCTACCAAGTATCCGGTGCAATTAATTAAAAAGGAGCCATAGCAAGATACACCTTCATAACTTCACAGAATACCAGAGATAAATAAAAGATCCTAAAGGCCTCCAGAGGGGAGGAAAAGGTCACAGGAGGATCAGAACGATAGGTTTCTGAAAAGGATCTCGGGAAGCCAGATCATTTCCTAAGCAAGATATAAAAAAGAACAAACCATAAAAGAATGACTGATAAATATGACCATATAGAACCTGTTTTCATTCACAAATACTAAACTCTGAAAACAAACCATAATTAGTAATATCCATTACTGACAAAGGATTAGTATCCAAAATAAATTTAAAAATTCCATGAATCTGTAAGATAAAGAGATAACCCAATAGAAAAAAAAAGGTGCCAAATACTTGGCACTTTATAAAGAGAAACTCAAATGGCCTATAAAAACATGAAAAAGTAACTTAACCTCAACAGTAAATTTTAAAAGATGCCCTATCACTCAGCAATTCCACTATGTATATACCCTAAAAACAGGGTGTGTAGTTTGAACATTCACAGCAGAATTGCTTATAATGTCAAACAGACAAAAAAACAGCTCAAGTGTCTATCAACAGTTGAATAATATTCTTACAAAAGAATACAACAGTGCAAAATGAACTAGTTGTTTCAACACCAATGAATTTTACACAATATAGAATGAAAGAAATTGTTAACGAAGATTACACATTCCATTTATGTTGTGTTCAAAAACAGGCACACTGAACAGTATACTCTCTAGGTTAGGGGTTGACAAACCAAGGCCTGCTGGCCAAATCCAGCCTCCGAGTTTGGCTGGTATGGCCTATAAGCTAAAAGTGGTTTTTACGTTTTTAGCATGTGGCCCACAAGCCTAAAATATTTACTTTCTGGCCCTATTCTACAGAAAAAGTTTCCCAACCTGGAATGGTAAAATTATAAAAAAAGCAACAAAATTGTTATTGCAGTCAGGATGTTTCCTCTGACGGGGAGGAATAGGAGGAATCTTAAAAAGGGAGGGGAGACACATGGCACTGCTAAGATGTTTGTGATGTTCATTGTCCACAACTGTGGGTTGGGATTACAAGGGGAAATACACTTTATTCTTCTTCTTTAAAAACGTATGTTATGTGTGAATCACACCTCACCCAATGGGAGAAGCCATCAACTGTAAAATGCACCATTATATTATGTATTACTAAGAAAAACACTACTACTTAACCTACGGTAACGTTTAATTATAGATTTTCAAAGGTGGAAAAATATCTATCTTAAGGCTGATGAAATAACTACAATATTGCACAATTTTTTAAACAAGGGAAGACAAATACCTTCAAAATTCCATGGGAACGTGATTTCTAAAACACAACTCTACAGAAATAAGCTACTGATCCTATGTGAAAACAAAAACATTTTTGGAACACAAGATCTCAAGAAATTTATACTAAAAACCACTAATTTAGGAAGCTCAGGAAGATGTGACCCACCATAATAAAGGAAAGTAAAGTAAGAGTGAGGATCCAACAAAAGAAAGTAAGGAAAATTCTCAGGATGATGGTAAAGTCAAGTCCCAGCTACACAACTGTGCAGTAGGCCACTGAGAGTGTAAGAAAGGAGAAATAATGGCAGTATACTATGAGGTTCAGTTATGGAAAAAAACGGTAATATCAAGATGTGACTTACAAATGATGGCATATCCTAATCTAACTGGCAGTGCTTTTTACTTTCTTTTTTTTTAAGACTTTATTTATTTGAGAGAGAGAGTACAAGCAAGGGGGAGGGACAGAGGGACAAGTAGACTCCCTGTTTGCAGGGAGCCTGACATGGGGGAGGGGGGTGTGGCTGATCTCAGGATTCTGAGATCATGACCTGAGCTGAAGGCTTAACCAAACTGAGCCACCCAGCTGCCCCTGCTTTTTACTTTTTTAGTGATACTAAATTAATAGGGCATCTTATAATTGATGGTATCCTAGATATGATGCAGTACAATATACAGGGAGGATAAGAAAAGTATGTTGGCTTAAGAGAGCTAAATCCTTAGGTTCTAAATGGAAAGTTAATAGACAACATCAAAAATTGGAAAGTCAAGAAATAAAGTATATTGGGAGCACACAACTCTTGATCTTGGGGTCCTGAGTTCAACCCCACATTGGGTGTAGAGATGAAAGAAAAGAAAAGAGAAAAGAAAAGTAGTAGCATAACCATGTTAGTTAGAAATACAGGGGGAAAACAGGAGAAAAAACTAGTTGAAATGGTTGCACAGGAATACTATTTTTCACTATAAGCCTAGATGTATACTACGTGTATATACTATAAAAATAAAAACTGAATTAAGAAAAAACGGGAAGAAAATGAGAAAAATATGCGGGTGTAAAGATTTAGCACAGGAAGAGGTCTACACTCAAAAATATTTTAGGAGGGGCGCCTGGGTGGCTCAGTCGCTAAGCGTCTGCCTTCGGCTCAGGTCATGATCCCAGGGTCCTGGGATGGAGCCCCGCATCGGGCTCCCTGCTCCACGGGAAGCCTGCTTCTCCCTCTCCCACTCCCTCTGCTTGTGTTCCCTCTCTCGCTGTGTCTCTCTCTGTCAAATAAATAAATAAAATCTTTAAAAAAAAAAAATTTTAGGATGGGGTACCTATCCTAAAGGTTGATGTCCTAACTCTTTGATATCAACTCTCCATTATTTGAAAGCCTGAATTTACCAAACTTAGAATTCATTTATATCATTGACTAATTACAGGCACTTAAGTGGAAACAACACTTTCCACCAGCTTGCATTAATTGGTTCTACCAAACTGAGTTGGCTGACACCAAAGACATGCAAAAATGAAGAAACATTTTATTTTTTTAATTGGTTTAATTTTTATTTTATTTATTTCTTTTTAATTAACATATAATGTATTATTTGTTTCAAGGGTACGGGTCTGTGATTCATTAGTCTTACACAACACCCAGCACTTTATTGGCCTGTGTAGCTTTATCATAAATCTTTTTATAATACTCAAAGCAAGTTGACAATCCCATGAGTAAAAACTATGATAGAAATACATATTAAGTGCAAATAAAATTTCAAATTATAACTCTGCAAACAAAGGCTATGGTCCCATAAGTAAAAGATTGATGCCTCAGTGTTTACCTTTTCTTTGTAGACACCTTTAACAACATCAGACATCCTACTCTCCAAAACAAGTTCACCTGGAGTTCTTGATGAACTTCCAGGTAAAGGAGGAAAATTTGAGGCTAGTAAGTCAAACTTTGGTGTTGGAGCCTTTGCTTCAGCTGATGAAGACTGCGGTCTCTAAAAGACAAATCATAAAACAGGTCACATGCCAATCTCATTCCCTAATCCTGTACCACAGAAGCTGAAAGCTATAAGGAAACAAAACTCTACACTAATGCAAGAATTGTTTGTTCTCCTATAAATTCCTGGCTTCTCATCTCAGTTGAGCTCTCATTTTTTTATCAATCCTACTTACCTTTCGTCAACTTCCTCACCTGTTTCTTTTGCAAACTTTGCCACACTCCTTAAGCCTGCTAACCAAATCTCCACTATTTGCTAAATATGTAATACTCCCTTCCAGAACAAAAATAAAAACCCCTATGTGACCTAAATTTGCCATGAGCTTTTCTCCTTTCATATAGTCTCAAGAGAACAGTATCTTTCCTTGAAAAATCTCCTGATCTGCCTTTCTGCCCACCACCCTCTACAAGCCTCACCTCTGTATTCATCACCACTAAAATTGCTTTGACAAGTCACCAATGCCTTCCACAATGCAAAATCTGACAGACTTTTTTTCCTAACCTCGTATAGCACCTGGCATGGTAAACATTCTTTCCTTTGAGAGCTCATTCCTCCCTTAGCTTCTATGATACCTCTTTCTCTTGATTTTCAGATCTCACAATCAGGTGCTTGTGTCTCTCTACCTATTCCCTTTGACAGTTTTATAGTTTCTATGTGTTTCTATAGTTTCTATAATTTCTACTCTTTTCACTTCCATACTCTCCCTGTGTGATAGTCACTATTCATGGCTTCAACTACTACCTATATGCAAACAACCTTTACAACAATCTTTTTCACTTTTGGTGACTGGCTACACACCACTGGAAATTTACCAAAACTCACTGAATTGTACACTTTCAATATTCTCAGCCCAGACCTTTACCTGAAACCTAGACATCCATTTGTCTATCAGCCTTCTCTGCTCAGATTTTGCTTGGATACTTCAAACAATATAATAAGTAATCTCATTCTTCAGCCCAAAGCTACTATGTTCCCAAAGTTCCATTCTTGACCACTCTAAATCACTTACTCTACAGAGTCCCCTGAATGATTTCATCTACTTTTATGATTTCAATTACTTTGTGTAAGCTCACAAATCCTAAATTTTATCTCTAGCTAACATCTTCTTCCTGCACAAAGGCACTTCCACTCTGCCTTTCCTACTGGAAAGCATCTTTGTCTCCTTTTTCTTCACCCCTTCAGTCCTAAATCCTCAAAATATTTTCAACATATTAAACGGACTTCAAAACTTATCTCTTCTCTCCTCAATTGTTCAGGGCCACTTGAGGATTCATATGGACTGTTGCAATGGTATCGTTCTAAAAAAGCTGTTGCTATGTCATGGCTGCCCATGGTACAGAAAGCTATAAATAAAAAAACAGTACTATTTTAAAAGGTTCACAGTTTGCCCTAAGGACCATTCTGTGTGTTATAATGCAATATATTTTCTTCTTCGGAAATGCTTATCTTTTCACTACTTATATATGTAATATTTGTATATTTATTATATGTAGCCTACATGCTGTATGCATAGTACACTTATATGTGTATACAATTCACTACTTATACACGTAAAATAAGTATTATACTATAATTTATGATTTATCTGTAAATTCTAGGCAGAGTTTTCTTGAGACCTCTGTGGGTTCCTACATCATTCTGATTTCTCAACTCCTTTTGCTCTCAGTTAAGACAGGGCAAACATTCACCATGAACAAACCACAAAAAAATAAAAACATGATTAATTTGAAGCTAGGTAAGTCAAAATTCAAATAAAAACATGTCTAGAACTATAAAACTTTAATTTATAAGCAGTTTTGTAAGATTAGTGGACAGAAGAATAAGTAGTAGGTAGAAAATTGCCCCCCCCTCAAGTAATGAGTTTCCAACACCATCCAGAGAGCTTTGTAAGTGAATGATAAACTTTATCAAGTTGGCAAAAAGTCATATATTTATTGGGCTATTGATAAATAGGAACTTTTGTTCAATGTCTGTCAGAGTGTAAGTTGGCACAACCCCTACAGAAAGATGTAAGCTGGCAGCAACTTACTGAATTGTGACCTAGAAATCCCATTTCTAAGGATTCTCCATCAGGTGTTATTACACACATAGGAAAGAAGTTACCATAGCTACAAGACTGAAAGATTGAAACTACTTAAATGTCCATTAACAACGTAATAAACTTTTCATTGAATATTTTCATTTTTTGATTTTTAAACTATGTGAATATATTAGGTATTCAAGTAATTTTTAAAAAACACAAGCAACACAGATCAAATCCCTAACTATATATGTGCTTTAAGGGTGGGGCATAGTGGTAGCAGTAGATATTTTAGGGTCAAAGCACAGGTTCTATTTACCTTTGTCTAATACTATAATCAATAAGACAAAAACCTGGAAAGACCGACCACAAGCCAATGCCATACTAAATCACAAAAGAAAAAAATAAATAAATAGATGTAATAAAACTATGTAAAAAAACTTACCTGGACTCTCTCATCTTCTCGTCGTCTTCGACCTCGGAAAAGAGTTCTCCTTTTAACAACGATAAAAAAGGTGGGGATGATGGGAGGGACAACTCATAAGTTTCTTCAAATATATAATACACTCTATCAAAGATGGGTGAATTTCTAGTTTAACTAACTATATTTTCTATATCTCCACTATTAAGAGATGAGTATATATTCTTCTGAAGGGATCCTAAACTAATCTACCAAAAACTTCATCTACTACCACCACCACCACCACTAAGTAAGTTGGGCCATTTTTATTAAGTAGTGTTCCTTACACACCAGAAGTATATCAGGGTTTTTTGTTTCATTCGAGCAGAGTAGGCAATAAGGTATAACCCCATTTCCATAGTTAAGAAGTTGTAAGAAATTAAACTAGAATGCAGATAGGATCTTATCATTCTAAGCTATTCTTTCCTCAGTGAACCATAAAGAACTTCAGAGTAACTTTATGAACCTCTGACTCAGAGCTATATTCTATATGGGCACTATAAATTTCTAAATAATTATGAAAACTATTAACCCATATTATGTCAACACTGTATTCAATTAGTACAACCATACACCAAAAGTTAAAACAAAAAATAATCACTAGGTCTTCAAATATTCACATTACGAGCAAAGAATTTTCATATACCTTATCCATATTTATTACCCTATTTCCTTACCTGCCCCTACCATAGTCCCCATTCTGTTCCATCTGTATAGTAGGAGTTTCTTTTGGAAGGTAGCTTTGCTCCTGATGCCCTGTTACTGTAGGATTATGCCGTTCAGTTGGAAAGTTCCTTGAACCAGATCTGTTTAATGGTCCATCCCCCAATGACACAGAGCCCTCTGTCGAGTGTTCTGAACCACTCGATGACCTAAAATGAGGCTTCACACTATAAGAAATATAAGATCACATACATGAGAGGATAAATCAAGACAGACAAAATCTTTCCCCTTAATGGTAAAAACTCTATTTAATGGGACAAGTTAAAAATTGCCTTCTACTGTATTCTGATTTTCCACAAATTAAGTTACACATAAAAGTGTCACATTATAAAAATGTAAACTCTTTTATGTCTCAGATTTTTACATTTAAAAAAGTTGTTTGGGGGCGCCTGGGTGGCTCAGTTGTTAAGCGTCTGCCTTCAGCTCAGGTCATGGTCCCAGGGTCCTGGGATCGAGCCCCACATCGGGCTCCCTGCCCTGCAGGAAGCCTGCTTCTCCCTCTCCCACTCCCCCTGC
Organism: Halichoerus grypus; assembly: GCF_964656455.1. Taxonomy (NCBI): domain Eukaryota; kingdom Metazoa; phylum Chordata; class Mammalia; order Carnivora; family Phocidae; genus Halichoerus; species Halichoerus grypus. Next base: position 116,810,561 of record NC_135717.1, on the reverse strand, counting down.
TTGTGTTCCCTCTCTCGCTGTGTCCCTGTCAAATAAATAAATAAAATCTTTAAAAAAATAAAGTGTTTGGAGAGATTTGGGGTAAAATCCAAAGTTCTTCAAGATAAAGCTACTTCTATTTCAATACTCAAAATACAACTAGGATTTTAGCTAATTTAACACCAGTTGCAGTCTTGACACGCCTGAATCAGCCAGGCTTTAAGCTTATTAATGAATTTATGCCATACATTCTCAATGGGGCAACATCACCCCCAGTGGGAGTAAAAAAGGTTCAAGGCGGGGGTCGGGTGGGGTGGGGTGGGGTGGGGCCGAGAAGGAACAAAAAAAATCCCAATCTTACTCCTTTTATGCACAGAGCACAGATATACATTCATTACATAAATACATATACAATATCTCCAGTACTAAATTTTCATAGGGAAAAATTGGGGGGGGATGTCTATAAAGGCTCTCTAGGGGAGTGACAATGAAAACCAGAGAAACAGTGCAATATATTAAAATCCCAGCTTCTGGGGCGCCTGGGTGGCTCAGATGGTTAAGTGTCTGCCTTCGGCTCAGGTCATGATCCCGGCGTCCTGGGATCGAGCCCCGCATCAGGCTTCCTGCTCAGCGGGGAGCCTGCTTCTCCCTCTCCCTCTGCCTCTCTCCCTGCTCATGCTCTCTCCCTCTCTCTCTCTCTCTCTGTGTCTCTGTGTCTCAAATGAATAAATAAAAAATAAAAAATAAATAAATAAAATCCCAGCTTCTTTTTAAATTAATTGTTCAAAGATCCTATGTGAAAAAAAGCTAGGAAAATATAATGCAACTAACAGCCTGGCATGGCTTCATGAATTAGGTATAGAATCTAGTAAAAACAAACAAAAAACCCCAGTAAGTACGAACAAGGGTAGCTTTTATCTTGGATGATGGGTATAAGCACCCAACTCTCTAACAATGTATAAGCAGATGAAACTAGGGTAGGGGTAAAGGAGAGGCTACAGTTTAATCAACAGTGAAAACAAAGTAAGCCCAACCAACTAAGGATCTTGGTTCTTTCTATAACAGATTATATAAGTATGAGATTTATATTTGGCCCCTTATTTGTAGTTTAAAAATTCCATTTTTACAGCCTGTTTTCATGGTTACAAATTTATATCAATACACATTGCCAATTCCTGGTTCTCTGAATTTGGATTTAAAACTTCAAAATAATTATAAAGCCCAACAATTTAACATTAATTCCAACATCTCCAGCTACCCTATTCTTTACAGAAAATAAAAAAATGAGGTTACTGCCATTAAAACTTAAATATAAAAACCAGGTGACAAAGTTGGGTTGAGTTTCATTAAGATTATATGAAATAATTACTTTACGTCACAAAGTAGATTTTTTATTTTATTTTTTTGCTTGTTTGTTTTAAGATTTTTATTTATTTATTTGACAGAAAGACAGAGCCAGAGAGCTCAAGCGGGGGAGGGGGGGCATGGCAGAGGGAGAGGGAGAAGCAGGCTCCCCCATGAGCAGGGAGCCTAACGTGAGGCTTGATCCCAGGATCCTGGGCTCATGACCTGAGCTGAAGGCAGACACTTAACCAACTGAGCCACCCAGGCGCCCCACAAAATAGATTTTTAATAGCAATGAAAATTATAGAATGTCAACACAAAGCATTTTCAGAATATTTTTTTATTAGCCATCATATCTGAAAATGACCTCATGAGGTAGATACGCTGTTTATCTGTTCAGAAACTATCATTCGCCTAAATTTTCTCATTGCATTTCAATATACCCAACAGGTAAGTTACTAGGTTTAAACAGCCCTCAGATCTCATAATCTTACCCTTCACTGAGAGGGACTTACGATCTCAGTCCAGGCAAAAGAAAGAAAAAAAAAAAAAGATAAGAGAGATAAGTGATAAAAGATGGAAAGGAAGAAGTAAAGTGACAGAAAGAGAAAGTATGAAAGGTAGAAAAATGCCCAGACTTCTGAAAGTTAGTCCTAGTCTCTCTAAGTAGGTCTAGTGATCATCACTGGGCTGTTACAAGGTTCATATAATAAACTACAAAAGTACTTCCTAAAAGTTACTTTCTCCTTGACTAATAACTTCAAATAAATAAATAAATAAAAATAAAGGTCTGGAAGTGGTCACTTTTTAGAAGAAAAGAAACAAGGATTAGGGTCTGTCAAAAAGCTCCCAGTTTCATCTGTAATATTTGCATTTTATAAGAAGAAAATACTCATGTATAATTTTTGTAACTAAAATTAAAAACTTGCACTGGTCAAACATATGAAAAAGGATTGTACATGAATGGTTTTGAATAACAAGCAAAATTATACTAAACCTGCCTTGTACCTTCAAAAGCATAGGCACACCTCCTTATAAGTAAGGATGACTGGACTGTCATTCTTGGCTTTCTTATTGTGATTTCAACCTTTTCACCAAGAAAGCACAGCAAACAAAAACAAGTGACAATAAAGGAACACCATGAACCCATTTAATACATTTTTTAGTCAAGAATCTGAAAACCACCAGTACTTTTACTTATTAAAAACTGCTTTTAGTCTACCTTATAAGAAAGATGTATATTCTACTTAACTGTTTAAAGCAAAATTCACTCTTTAAAAAAAAACAACAACAGTGAAATCAATACGTATTATACATATTTCTACAAAGCTACTATTTCTAATCAGGGAAATCTGTATTTTCTAACAAGGGAAGTTGCAAGCTGTCATTTACTCTAATTAAATTATTTTTAAGAGAAAACTTCACCAGCTGTGGTAGAGGAAAGGAAACGTTCTAATCTCAGGTCTGCTGATAATAACTAGCCATGTAACCCTAGCAAGATTTTTGTCCTCTTCGGCTTTCACTTTCTTCAGCTGTAAAATGAGTTAAAACTACACCATAATAAAGGTCTTTCCAGATTTAAACACCATTCTATGTGCTCATGGAAATTAATCTTTTTGAACAACAGGACTGGGATTAAAGGACAATGTGTGAGGCTCCCTGTAACTTCTACTCATATGTCCTAGCAATACCTGAATTGTGCAGTTGCTACTTTATTACCAAACTAAGAATCATCTATAAGAGCAAAATAATCCTTTCATTTATGAAGAATCCTTCATCCTTGTAATATGAAGAGATCACATTTGAAACTTACATAAAGCAGTAAGAATGTATATGTAGTAAAATGTTTGTTAACACTTAAAAATGATCTTCAAATACTTTAACCAATTTTGTCAGTTAAATAAGTACAAAAAATTGTGACAACAGAGGATGGTACACATGAATGCTTCCAGAATCCACTGAGAAGAGTATTTAAATACCATGAGGCTTCTTTCTCCAGTGAAGCATGTTTCAGGTAAACCTTACAAAAAAGAATTAAGTTCCCAGAAGTCATTTTAGAAGAACATACCCCATGTGGTCGTCTTGCCAAAAAGAACCAACTGGGAGAATGAACTATGGCAAGGGAAAATCACTGAAGAAATCATTTAAAAAGCCAAAAACCCAAACCTAGGAGACTCACAAAATAAGCAAACAAAAAACAATAAATGTGAAACTCTTAAATAAATCTAAGCCAGTATATAAGCCCTTTTTTCTTTGGATATTCATACTTTCAAAAGCCATAATATATACCAAATTATTGAGATTATCAATTGATGTTTACATAAAAAGAGTAACACTTAAGAGACTTACCTTTTATATGATAGCAAATAGTTTCCAGAGTTCTCAATAATTTATTTAGAACACCGTTTTTTAAGTATAGGCTTTGAAGTCAAACTGGGCTCAAATTTTGGCTCTCCCAGTTACTAGCTACATGCCCTTACACATGATATTTAACCTTTTATGTTTCAATTTCCTCATCTTAAATAGATATAACTATCTTATAGGGTTATGAAAACTGATAAAATATGTAAAGCCCTTAAAACAAAGCTTTGGACATTAATGTTCAATAAATGGTAGCTATTGTCTAAACACTATAGTTCATGGAAATCATTTCAAAAGTCAATTTTCAAAAATCCTAAGCAACTCATTCTTCCAGCATTCAATACTCAAATCAGCTAACATTTCTATCCTCAAAAAAACTCTCATTCTCGAAAATGTTACCTATTTAACACACTAAATGGTATTTAAACACCAGATCTTATGTTACTATCATAAAATAATTTTCTATTATCTTTATTATTAAAAAGTCAGTATGTACAATCTTAGTTCTAAATCTTTTTTATACAAATTATCCACTATGAGGTCAAAGTGTGCTTATTAATTCTAGAGTAAATGACTTAAGCTTTTTACTAAGCTTTATAAATAAGCGTTGTGACTACCACAGTAATTCTTTAAGAACTACTGGGAATTGTGTACAATAAATTCCACTGTTTTGTTTTTTGTTTTTGTTTTTATGTAGGCTCCATGCTGGGCATGGAGCACAATGCCTGGGCTTGAATTCATGACCCTGAGGATCAAGACCAGAGCCGAAATCAAGAGGTGGATGCTTAACTGACTGAGCCACCCTGGCACCCCTATTCCACTATGATTGTTATCTTACCGATTTTTTTGGAATGGTCGAGGCATATTCACAGCAGCAGCATTTGTTTTGTAAGATCCTGGTGCATTAAAGCCATTCACAAAACTACCATTGGGAAAGGGAGCCTAAAAGAAAATGTGATGTTTAAAAACAATTAATGAAAAGGGCAAAACCTAGTGTGAAGGCTGTAAGAAACTCCTGATGAACTAACCTAGCATCAAATTTTTTTTAAAGATTTTTTATTTTTAAGTAATCTCTACACTCAACATGAGGCTTGAACTCACGACCCCAAGCTCAAGAGTCGCATGCTCCACTCAGGATCCCCCTCAATTTCTTTTATAAGGCAAAAATAATTTTGAGCATTTTACTTACTCACTTTTGTAATACTCACTTCAAACATCACTTGATTTACAGAAGGAATCATTAGGTCATTACTTAATAAAGTACATTTCTCTCTGAAAAAGTTGAACTGAAAACATTTTAAACTAATCAGGACTTACCCACTCTCTTATTTTAATTCATTCAGCAAAATCTAAAGAATAAAATTATAGGAACCAATAGCTCAACTCTTAGTCACATGGGGATTAGGTATCTTTATCACTACTTAAAAGCCCGAAAGAAACCAGTATCAACACAAAACAAAATAAAAAAATAAACTACTCTAGCTGATTTCTTCAAATTTCAGCTTGAGCGAAAAATTTTATAATTCTGTAAGGATCTCACTTACCAGTGGTGTTTCAAAGTAAGGTGCAGGATTTGGTGACCAAGACTGAGGCACAATACTATAGACCGAGTACTGTTGGTGAGGATTATATACAGGCTGCATAAAAACTGGTGAGGCATACTGTGCTTGAGTTTGAATGGGCTGACTATACATACTAGAATCCATTAATCGATAACCATTCTTAGCAAAAAATGTATTGATGGCTTTTATCCTTGCCTAGAAGAAAGAGGAACAAATTATAATGAAGGACTGTGTATCTTCACAAATATATTTAATTTACATTTTAAACATATTTTACATGACTATGTTATTTCTGCCTACTATACAGTCAGTAGAGCAAAAGGAAATGATTGATAGCTTTAAATTATTTTTAAAACTTCTGCATGGCTAATACAACAATGAACAAAGTAAAACCACAAAAGTCAAAATAGTAAAACTAACTGCAACTTATCATAGACAAGGGAGCAAATATTCCTAATATACAAATTCTAAAAAAAAAAAGATAAAAAAATGTTAGAGAAATGAAGAGAGTTCACAGAGAAAAGAAAGGCAAATGGCTCTTAAACATATGAAAAGATGCTAAACCTTGCTTATAAGAGAAATGCGATTAAAAATGGAATTAACAGGGGCGCCTGGGTGGCTCAGTCATTAAGCGTCTGCCTTCGGCTCAGGTCATGATCCCAGGGTCCTGGGATCGAGCCCCGCATCGGGCTCCCTGCTCTGCAGGAAGCCTGCTTCTCCCTCTCACACTCCCCTTGCTTGTGTTCCCTCTCTCGCTGCCTCTCTCTCTGTCAAATAAATAAATAAAATCTTTAAAAAAAAAAAAAAATGGAATTAACATTTCTCACTTACAGGATTGGCAAAAAATCCCAAAATTTGACAACATACTTTGTTGATAAGGTTGTGGCAAAATACACTGATGATGGGAATGTAAAAGAGCACAACCCTTATAAACAAAAACTTAGCAATATCTTCCAAAAATCATATATGCATTTATCACATTCTCATCAATCCCACTTCAAGGAATCTTTCCCAAATACACACTGAACAAAAAGAAGTTTTAAAAAAAGGATGCACGTGGCTGTTCACTGACACTAACTATAATAGGAAGGGGGAAAAAGCTATCCACAACACACACACACACACACACACACACACACACACACACACTGAACAGTCCATCAATGGTTGAATACACTATATTACATCCACACAATTGAGTATCATGCAGATGTAAACTGAGGAACTGCTCTAAGTACTATTATGGAGTGATTTCCAGAATACATCATTGTTTAAAAAAAAAGAGGTAAAGCAAGGAGGATAAGAATAGGTATAAGTAAGCTACTGTTTAGCTAAGTCAGATAACGATATAAGATATACTTGCATTCACACACATATATATGTATGTATTTAATATACTGTTGTATTTTTTTTCAAAGATTTTATTTATTTATTTGACAGACAGAGACACAGTGAGTGTGGGAACACAAGCAGGGGGAGTGGGAGAGGGAGAAGCAGGCTTCCTGTGGAGCAGGGAGCCCAACCTGGGGCTAGATCCCAGGACTCTGGGACCACGACCTGATCCGAAGGCAAATGCTTAACCAACTGAGCCACCTAGGCGCCCCTCATATACTGTTTTACTTTTAAACCATACACATATTGAAAATAAAATTTAAAAAATCAATTGTAAAAGTTAAAAGCAAAATTAACCTAAATGTGCATCTGTGTTATATTAGTAATGTAACAGAGAAATCCTAAGTGATTTTGAGCCATAATAAAATCAACTGTTATGAATGTTCCTTAGGAATAAACTACAAGGCAAAGTATAGCAAAAAATTTCTTAGTTTGTTTCCAGAATTATATTCCTATTGGTATTGTTATTCTGATACTTTTGCATGTGATTATGGGATACAGCAAATCAGTAATTATACTGGGGTCACTGAGATCTGAGATTTTCACGAGAGAAAGAAGACACAGATGTGAGATCGAAGAAGTGAAAAGCATGTAGCCTGAATTTAAATTGGAAGCCTCAGTACAAACTCATGATATATTTTTGTTAAAAACAAACAAACACACACCTATTTCATAGCTCTGACCAATGAAAGGCTTTTAAACAATGACCACACACAAGAACTCCTTGTGCCTAGCCAATGGGCTGCAAAATATCACCTCCCCATAAAAAGCAAAGTGGGAATTCTGGAGACTTGACTGACCCCAGGCCTCTGACACAAAATGTACAAAACACTGGAACATCTTGTCAAACGAGGGAGCAAGCAAACCACTGAAAATTACTAAGGCTGTGACAAAAGGCCTCGTAAGTTAACTCAAAAGAGGCCACAATGCATTAATAAGGACAACAAACACACCAATATGTTTAAATACCCAACAACAAAAAATACTGAAATGGTCATTTTCGAAGGTTCCTAGGGAACCAACACATTATTTTCAAAAACTGGTAATAAAAGCTAGAACCAAGCATTTATCATGCATTCCATATATGAGCTGTACCTCAGGGTAATAAAGATGATGGCAAGCTTCCCTTTATAGAAGCCCTTCAACTAATAAATGCAAAAAAAGAAAGCCTGAAAATAGCACCTCTTTGCAGCCTTTAATTAATAGATTTAGTCAATGATCAGTAGCACCTAGCATAAAAGAGAGACAGACACAAAAACATACAGGCTTTTTGTTCTCTCTCTGCTGCTCCCAAATCAAACCAAATTTTGATCAAGCCTCTAAATCTAGCTACCAATTTGCATGAAGTACAGGAGACAGAGGATCATGCTAAACTACACTAAAAAATATAATTAGCCAATTCAAAAATGGAAGGACTTGAATAGACATTTCTCCAAAGATGATATATAAGGAAGGAAATTCTGCAATATGCTACATGGATAAACCTTGAAGACACTGTTAAGTGACATAAACCAGTCACAAAGAAACAAATACTGTATGATTTCATTTATATGAAGTAATGAGAGTAGTCAAAAATCATAGACTAGAAGAATAATGGTGGTTGTCAGGGGCTAGAAAGAGGGGAGAATGGTGAGTTATTGTTTAATAGGTACAGAATTTCAGTTTTATAAGATGAAGAAAGTTAACGTGAATGGATGGTGGTGAATGTGTTTAGTACAACTGCATTATATACTTAAAAGATGGTAAGTTTTATATATGTGTATTTTAACACAATAAAAAATATAACTAGAAAATGAGAAACTCTGTAAAACAAATAACTTAGTTATTTCAACAACATATTTTCAAAAGAAAAAATAAGTAAAGGATGAAACTACAGATATAAACAAAGAAAAAAGACAAAAAAATAAGAATCAGGAAAATGTGATATTATAGCTATGATTTTGAAAAAATCCCTCTTTCAGAGCTACTAAAACGAGTTTATTTACAGATAAAATTGCTTCAAATTTGCTTCAAAATAACTGGGGGCATGGAGAAATGGGTGGGAATATGGATGAAGCAAGACCGGCCATGCTCTACAAACTGTTAAAACTGGCTGATGGGATTCTCAGTGATTGATTATACTATTTTCTCCACTTTTTTATATGTTTGAAATTTCCTATACTAAGTTTAAAAAAAAAAAATGGAAAGAAAGCAATGCTCTAAAACTTAGTAAGTCAGACCATTTGTTTACATATTACCTGTGGCTGCTTTTGTGCCATAATGGCAGAGTTGAGTAGTTACAACAGATTTCATGATTGGTAAAATCTACAACGTTAACTTTCTGGTCCTTTAAAGAAAAAGTTTACTGACCTTTGTAAAAGAACTAAATAAAACAGCAGCTCTTTCTGCTCAAGGGTCCTGTCCCTGTGCTATAATAAAACCACCTATTTGCATCAAACAAACAAAAAACCCTAAAACAGATGTAAGAGGGTTAGATTAGGAATCATCAGCCTTACTAACTTGTTAGGAATATCAAGTGAAATAATGCATTTTAAAGCACAAAAACATGACTTTAACAAATGAATGAAAGGTATATTTTATGGTCCTTATAAGCCAGGAATTCTCCTTCCCTCAAATTGTAACCAATCAAACAATAAGAAATCCATAATGGCCAATCTTGAAAAATCCTTAAAATATCAAATTGACTTTAATATGACCTAAAAAATTTTTAGCTGTTGCTTTTACTAAAGTAATGTCATACGCTGTAGTTTACCTAAATCTTAATATATCCCATAAGAAACTAAAACCAAGTAAGTAACATTATTTTTTGAATGTGGTCCATTATCAAGAAAATAGTAGCCCAAAGAAACAGACTCCAAGATAACCAGGTACTGGAAACAGCAGACTAAGATTTTAATCCGGCCATTATGAATATATACGGATTAAGAGGAAACTGTGTTCTTAAGGAGTTGAACAAAAAGGGGAATCTCAGCAGAGGGGAAATATTTTTAAAACTGGAAGTTCCATGGGCGCCTGGGTGGCTCAGTTGGTTAAGCAACTGCCTTCGGCTCAGGTCATGATCCTGGAGTCCCGGGATCGAGTCCCGCATCGGGCTCCCTGCTCAGCAGGGAGTCTGCTTCTCCCTCTCTCGCTCCCCCCTCTTGTGCTCTCTCTCTGTCTCAAATAAATAAATAAAATCTTTAAAAAACAAAACAAAACAAAACAAAACCTGGAAGTTCCAGAATACAACTTGATGAAGAATAGAAATTATCCACAGAAATTATCCAATCCAAAGAAGAAAAAAAGAGATTGAAGAAAAATGAACAAAATCTCAGTGACACCAAGCAGTCCAATGTATGTGTAATTGTGGAGTCTCAAAAGGAGGGGAGAGAAGTCAGGCAGAAATTCTTTTTGAAAAACTGGTAGTTGAAAATCCCAATCCAGCAGACAAACATCAATTGCAAAGCCAAGAAGTTCAGCACATACCAAGCAGGATATAAAAAACCTGTACCTTGAAACACAATAGTCAATCTACTGAAAACCAAACAAAACAAAAAAATATCTTGATAGCAGGCAAAAAAGACCACATTATATAAAGAGAGTAACAATAATGCCTCGCCAGAAACAACAGAGGCCAGGAGACAACAGAATATCTTTATTTTATTTTATTTATTTGACACAGAGAGAGACACAGCGAAAGAGGGAACACAAGCAGGGGGAGTGGGAGAGGGAGAAGCAGGCTTCCCGCGGAGCAGGCAGCCCAATGTGGGGCTTGATCCCAGGACCCTGGGATCAGGACCTGAGCCGAAGGCAGACGCTTAATGACTGAGCCACCCAGGCGCCCCGACAACAGAATATCTTAAAAGGAAAGAAAAAATTAGAACTATCAATCTAAAATTCCGTATCCATGGAAAATACCCATCAAAAATGAGTATGAAATATAGGACAGTTTTAAGATAAGTAGAAACTAAGAAAATTCATCACTGGTAGGCACTGTAAGAAACATCAAATGAAATTCTTTAGGCTGAAAGAACTAATACCAGACAGACGTCATCTACAGGAGGAAGAGCAATAAAAAAAGCTTTCCTGCTTAATTACAAGAGAAAAAAGATGATGAAATGGAAGCAGTTTACCTCAGCTCATATAATAAAAGCTCTACGGGACTCTTCCAGAAGCATATCTTTAGGCCAAAGTCTCCAAGGACTCTTGACCTTGGATATCCATTGCACAAGAGTCTGAATTCTCCCAAATTATCATGGGTAATTTTAGAATCATGGCCATTATAAATAATTTGCCAATTAATTGTGCACAAAGATATTTTAATAAAATATAGCATTATGGTTTCCTATAATAAGTTTATAAGTATTTAAAATTTTTGTGAAAAATTTAGATAACTGATTCAGAAGAAAACAGTAACACAGCAGATTCCTTATATACAACAGACAAAACCTAAGAGAGAAAAGTTTAAGGTCTAAACAGGAGTTTATTATTTAAAGGCATTTAAAAAAAAATCAATTTAATTTCACATATTTTAAAAAAACAACTTTAAAATAAAAGTAACTCTCCATTAAAAGATCACTTTTCTTAGGTTAAGAACAGAATTACTAATATTTCCATTTTGTATTTGTATATATTGTACCTATAAAGCAGAAATCAATATATAGTAAATTAATTTACCTCATCAAAGAATAATTAGTAAATAAGTCATGTTAACATGCTGCAAGAAGTGTTTTTTGTTTTTTTGTTTTTTTACTTTTAATACAATATGCTTTATAGATTCAGGAAAAGAATTACAAACAGATCCTGTATCAGATAAGGTGGACTAAATTAATGCAACAAATACACAAAAAATTTAAAAGGCCCAAACACACAAAAATATTTCTCTTAATAATAAATTTGACAAAATAGGCAAAGACTTATACACTGAAAACTAGAAGGCAATGCTCAGAAACCAAAGCCTAAATAAATGACAAGAGATACCACGTTAGAAGATTAAATATTATGAAGGTGGCAATTCTCCCCAACTAGAGTCGATGAAATCCCAATCAAAATCCCAACAAGCGTTTCTGTAAAACTGACACATTCACATGGACCAGGTTAAGGACCTGGAATACCTAAAGTAATTTTGGAAAGTCAAAACAAATTTGAGAACTTAGACATTACCCGATCTTATAACTTTTTATAAAGCTACGGTAATCAAGACATTAGGGAACTGATTTAAAGATAAACATACAGATCAATGGAACAGAACAGAGTCCACAAATACACCAAAGCATATATGATCAACAAATAGTCAACAAAGTAACCAAGAGTCTTTTCAACAGATAATGTTGGAACAAATGTACATATATTTTAAAAAAGAACCCTGACTCTTCACAACACACAGAAGAAACTTGAAGTAGATCATAAAATCTAATGTGAGTATAATCTTAATGTTAAAATATAATACCTCCAGAAGAAATCATAAAAGAAAATATTCATGAACCTAGAAGACACTGATTTCAGGTAAGACAAAAATAATGAACCCTAAAAGAAAAGTGAGATAAAAACAGACTTTATTAGGGGCACCTGGGTGGCTCAGTCAGTTAAGCGTCCGCCTTTGGCTCAGGTCATGATCTCAGGGTCCTAGGACTGAGCCCCGCATCGAGCCCTGCATCGGGTCCCCTGCTCGCGCTTGCTCTCTAAGTAAATAAATAAAATCTTAAAAACAGACTTTATTAAAATTAAAAAACTTCTAAAATTTTTTTAAAACTTCTGCTCTTTGGTCAATTAATTTTTGACAAAGGAGGCAAGAATATACAATGGGGAAAAGACAGTCTCTTCAATAAACAGTATTGGGAAAACTAACTACATGCAAAAGCATGAAACTGGACCACTTTTTAATTTTTAATTTTAATTTTTTTTAAAGATTTTATTTATTTGACAGAGAGAGACACAGCGAGAGAGGGAACACAAGCAGGAAGAGTGGGAGGGGGAGAAGCAGGCTTCCCGTGGAGCGGGGAGCCTGATGTGGGGCTCGATCCCAGTACCCTGGGATCATGACCTGTGCCGAAGGCAGACGCTTAACGACTGAGACACCCAGGGGTCCCTGGACCACTTTTTTAAACCCTATACAAAAATAAACTCAAAATGGATTAAAGACTCAAATATAAGACCAGAAACCATAAAACTCCTAGAAGAAAACAAAGGCAATTAGCTCTTTAACATCAGTATTAGCAATATTTTTTTGGATGTGTCTCCTCAGGAAACAAAAGCAAAAATAAACAAATGGGACTACTTCAAACTACAAAGCTTTTGCACAGTAAAGGAAACCTTATCAACCAAATGGAAAGGCAACCTACTGAATGGGAGAAGGTATCTGCAAATGATAAAAATGGTAAGGGATTAATATCCAAATTATATAAATAACTCACACAACTCAAAACCCAAACAATCCAATTTAAAACATGGGTAGAGGACCTGAAGAGACATTTCTCCAAAGAAGACATACAGATGGCCAAAAGACACATGAAAAGATGCTCAACATCACTAACCATCAGGTAAATGCAAATCAAAATCACAAAGAGGTATGTCCTCACACTTGTCACCAGGCTATATTTAAAAAAAAAGAAAAGAAAAAAGGAAGTAACAAATGTTGGTGAGAATATGGGGAAAAAGGGCACCCTCTGTGCACTGTTGGTGGGAATACAAAATGATGCAGCCACTATGGAAAAAATATGAAGGTTTCTCGGGACACCTGGGTGGCTCAGTCAGTCAAGTGTCTGCTTTAGGCTCAGGTTATGATCCCAGAGTCCTGGGATCGAGTTCCGCATCAGGCTCCCTGCTCAGTGGAGAGCCTGCTTCTCCCTCTGCCCGCCACTCCCCCTGCTTGTGCTCTCTCTCTGACAAATAAATAAATAAAATCTAAAAAAAGTATGAAAAAAAGTATCAAAAAATTAAAAATAACATCTACCATGATCCAGCAATTCCACTTCTGGGTACTTATTCAAAGAAAACAAAAATGCTAACTTGAAAAACACACACATCCCTATGTCCACTGTAGCCTTACTTACAACAGCCAAGATATGAAAGCAACCTAAGTGTCCATCGATAGACGAATGGATAATGATGTGGTACACACACACACATACACGAATATCAGCTATAAAAAAGAACGCAATCTTGCCATTTGCCACAACATCGATATTATGCTAAGTGAAATAAGTCAGACAGGAAAAAACAAATACTGGTTGATTTCACTTACATGTGGAATCTAAAAAACAATACAAATCAAACAGAAACAAACTCATGTAGTCAGAGAAAAATCTGGTGGTTGCCAAGGGGTGGGGGTGACCGGGTGGAAGGATGGACAAAAGGGGAAAATTAAAAGGTTCAAATTTCGTTATAAAATAAGTCGTGGGGATGTAATGTATACATAGAGAATACAGTTAATAATATTGTAACAACTTTGTATGGTGACATATGGTAGCTTGGTTTATGATGGTAATCAATTCCTATGTATATAAATGTTGAATCACTATGTAGGACACCTGAAACTGATATAATATTGTACATCAACTACATTTCCATTAAAACAACATAACAAAAACCTCTAAAACTTCTGCTCTTCAAATATGCACTGTTGAGAAAACAAGAAGGCAAATCACAGGCTAGGGGAAATAGATTTGAAATACAAACATACCTGACAAAGAACTTATATCCAGAATATATAAAGAACTCTTATAATTCAGTAATAAGACCAACAAATTTTTTTAAATAGAAAGAAGATTCCAAAAGTGACTAGATAATCAAACTAAGTACATTTCTACTATTTGGCAATAAAAAAGAATGTACTACCAATACATGCAACAATATGGTTCACTAAAAATAATGGTGAGTGAAAGAAGTCCAGCACAAAAGAGAATATACTGTATGGTTTCATTCATATGAAAACTCCAGAAAAGACAAATCTATAGCTGCAGAAAGCAGATCAGTGACTGCCTAGATTGGTGGTTGGGGATGGTGGGAGAGACTGAGAAAAAACCAATGCACAAGGTTCCCAAAACTAATAAAAATGTATGCCTTAAAACAAATATATCCTATTGTATGCAAATTATACTTAAGTAAAGTTGATTAAAAAACTAAAATATTTTTTTCTGAGAGGACCTTAGCTAAACTAGACTCAAAATCCAAAGGCATAAAGAAAAAGATTCATCAATCTTATAATCTTGCTATAAAAAATAAATTTCCACAGAAGTACCACTAACACAATAATAGTCATATCTGATAAGACTAATCACCTCTAAAAACTTAATCACAAATCATTAAGGAAATCTTAATAGAAAAACAGCCAGAAACATAAGTAGAAAAATCAGAGAATCAACCACAAGAAATTTCAAAGAAATCAAAAATACTAATATGAATTTAAGTTAGTTCTATGTATTAAGTAAAGGCATACACTACTCTTCAACATAGCAATTTCATTTCTAGGAATTTTTTTTTTTTTTTAAAGATTTTATTTATTTGACAGAGAGAGACACAGCGAGAGAGGGAACACAAGCAGGGGGAGTGGGAGAGGGAGAAGCAGGCTTCCCGTGGAGCAGGGAGCCCGATGCGGGGCTCGATCCCAGGGCCCTGGGATCAGGACCCTGGGATCACGACCCGAGCCGAAGGCAGACGCTTAACGACTGAGCCACCCAGGTGCCCCTCATTTCTAGGAATTTACCCTAAAATTATATTTGCATATATAGACCAAAAAAAAGTATAAAAATTGCAGAATAGTGTCTAATACTTAGAATATCTAGTTCTCAACAAAAAATTACAGCACACACAGAGAAATAGAGAACTATGGCCCATTCACAGGAAGAACAGAATTTGATAGAAACCATCCTAAGTAAGCCCAGACATTGGAATTACTGGTCAAAGATGTTAAATCAACTATCTTAAATATGCTTAATGAGCTAATGGAAAGCATGAACAAACCTAAGAGTAATCAGGAAAAAGACATATGAACAAAACAATGTAAAGGAAATCAGTAGGCCTATCCTACGAGAAATATTACTGGGAGTTATTCAGGGTGAAATAAAGATAGCAGAGAGTAACTAAAAGCCGTAAGAAGAAATAAAGAATACTGATAAGGATAATTACACAGATAAAGACAAAAGAAAATATTATTATACTTTTGGTATACAATTCCTCTTTTTCCTTATCAGATTTATAAGCGAAATGAATAAAACAGAGAAGTATAGAAGCAGAGTATTTGTATACTACTGGAACTAAGCTGGTATTATTCACATGAGATTATAAATTTAATCCTCACCAAGACAACCACACACATACACACACACACACACACACACTCTCTATATATTTAAAAATATATAGAACAGGAAAGAAGGAAATCAAAATTGGAAATCAAAAAGGCAACAATAGAAAAAATTTGAGGGGGGGCACTTGGGTGGCATAGTCCTTTAAGCGTCTGCCTTCAGCTCAGGTCATCATCTCAGGTCATGATCCCCGTGTTGTGCTCCCTACTCAGCAGAGTCTGCTTCTCCCTCTCTCTCTGCCTCCCCGCCCCCTGCTCGTGCTCTCTCTCTCTCAAATAATCTTAAAGAAAAAAAAAAAAAAAGAAAAATTGAGGGGAAGAAAGAAAACCCATGAAAGACATACAGAAAACAAATACCAAAAGTGGAAGAAGTATCTTTCCTTATCAGTAATTATTTTAATGTAAATGAATTAAACTCTCCTATTCAAAGGCAGAGACTGGCAGATTGAATTAAAAAGCAGTGTCCATCTATATGCTATCTATAACAGATTCATTTTAAATTCAAAGACACTGAAAGTAACAGGATGGAAAAGGACATTCCAAGCAAATAGTAACCAAAATACATCTAAGACGGCTATACAGTTGACCCTTTCAACAACACAGGTTTGAACAGCATGTGTCTACTTATATGCAGATGTTTTCAATAAATACAGTACAGTACTGTAAATGTACTTTTCTTTTCCTTTATTTTTTTTAAAGATTTTTATTTATGTATTTATTTTTTTGAAGATTTTTTTTTTGAAGATTTATTTATATGACAGAGAGAAAGCACAAGCAGGGGGAACAGCAGGCAGAGGGAGAGGGAGAAGCAGACTCCCCACGGAGAATGGAGCACAATGCAGGGCTCAATCCCAGGACCCCGGGATCAGGACCTAAGCCGAAGGCAGATGCTTAACCGACTGAGCCACCCAGGCGCCCCAAGATTTTTGTTTATTTATTTTAGAGAGCGCGAATCCATGCCTGCGCATGAATTGGGGGAGGGGTAGAGGGAGAAAGAGAGAATCTCAAGTAGACTCCTTGCTGAGCACAGAGCCTGACCTGAGCTGAAATCAAGAGTTGGATGCTTAACCAACTGAGACTCTAAGGCATCTTCCTTTATCAATAACACTTTCTTTTCTTTAGCTTACTTTATTCTAAGAATGCAGTATACAATACATACAATATATAACATACATTTGTTAATCGACTGTTTATGTTATTGGTAAGGCTTCCCATCAAGAGTAGGCTATTAGTTCTAAATTTTGGGGAGGTGCCTGAGTGGCTCAGTTGGTTGAAGTGTCTGCTTTTGGCTCGGGTCATGATCCCGGGGTCCTGGGTTTGAGCCTCACATCGGGCTCCCTGCTCAGCAGAGAGCCTGCTTCTCCTTCTTCCTCTGCTGCTCCCCCTGCTTGAGCTCGCTCTCTCTCTAATACATAAATAAAATCTTAAAAAGAAAGTTATACGTAGATTTTCAACTGCATGGGAAAGGACAGGTCAGCACCGCCACGCCTCTTGGTTGTTCAAGGGTCAACTGACTTTTTTTTATTAGGCAAAACAGATTTTAAGTTACAAAAGGTTACAAGAAACAAAGGACATTATATACTAATAAAAGGTTCAATCCAGCAAAAAGATAAAATATAAATATATGTATCTGCCATCAGAGCCCGAAGACATATAAAGCAAACACAAGAGCTGGATGCTTAAACGACTGAACCACCCAGGTGCCCTAGGGTTCTATTTTAGATGGTAGCTCTGGTAGCAACTGGAGAATGGAAAAGTGGGGGGAGAGCTGAAGGCATAACAGCTAAAAGGCTACTCTAATTGTTGAAGCCTAAACAATGGCAGTAATAATTGAAACAAGTTTTAAAGGTAGATTCCATGGGATCTGAGAAAAGACCTATAAAGACAGTGAGCAAGTGTCATCAATGATAATTCCCAGATTCCCAAACAGATGAACATAAATGTGGTGATGCAATTAATTTTGAGATGAGGATGACAGTACTGAGAATGTTTTCCACCTTCGTTACTAAAAAATTATTCCTGCTCCTCATTTTGATTATCTTACAAGTTGTCAATCAGAATCTAACTAAAACTTCATGCTGTCTAAAGGTAGGCCTTTGGAAAGAATTGCTACCCTATCAACTAATTTTCTAGCACATTATATGAAATTTCTTTAAAATCATTACAGGTTTTATAAAATATTATCCATACGTGTTTTAAATTCTCAAATAGACAAGCAACAAAAATTTTCTGGTTCACACTAGCTCACTTACAAACATTTTCTTACCATGATTGGCTTGCCCTGAAATGTTTTAACTTCTTCTCTTAAGTATTTAAAAGCCTGTTAACAAAGCAGAAAGGAACTTTTATTAGCATTCAAACATTTCACTAAAGCCATCTTTATTCTATCAAGAGTTTGGTATTAGCAACCATCTCCAAACTAAACAATAAAAAATTCTGAAGTCAATTCCATTATGCAGGTGATAAGGAATGAAAAAGTAAAAACACTCCAGTTGAAGTTCACACTTACTATAGATTAATGCAGAAAAAAAAAAATGCACAAAAAACAGACCCCAAATTTCTCTACATATTGAGTCTTCTAAGATGAAAAATTAAAAAAAAAAATCAGCGGGGTGCCTGGCTGGCTCAGTTGGTGGACTATGCAACTCTTGATCTCGGGGTCGTGACTTCGAGCCCCACACTGGGGGCAGAGTTTACTTTAAAAATCAATCAATCAATTGGGGCGCCTGGGTGGCTCAAGTCATTACGCGTCTGCCTTCGGCTCAAGTCATGATCCCAGGGTCCTGGGATCAAGCCCCACATCTGGCTCCCTGCTCAGTGGGAAGCCTGCTTCTCCCTCTCCCACTCCCCCTGCTTGTGTTCCTGCTCTTGCTATCTCTCCCTCTCTAATAAATAAATAAAATCTTAAAAAAAAAAAAAATCAATCAGCGAGTGGTTTTAAAATGCTATTAGATATATTTTTGTTTTTGTTTCAATGGATTATTATTTCTCTTTAAGTTGGACATGACAACAAGAGTAAAATCATTAATGTCAAAATTCCAAGAATCAGAAAGGAAGTTATATATTTATTGTGGGCCTAGTGTGTATATACTAGAAATACCAACTACTGAGTACGTGGTTCCCAATCTTTAAATTAATTTTAAAATTGTGTGTTAATTTTTTTATTGATAGGAAACAAACTTCTTCTTTTTTTTTAAAGATTTTATTCATTTGACAGAGAGACACACAGTGAGAGAGGGAACACAAGCAGGGGGAGTGCGAGAGGGAGAAGCAGGCTTCTCGCAGAGCAGGGAGCCCGATGTGGGGCTCGATCCCAGGACCGTGGGACCACGACCTGAGCTGAAGGCAGACGCTTAACGACTGAGCCACCCAGGTGCCCCAGGAAACAAACTTCTTAAATTGAAACTGAAAAAGCTTTAGGAAAATGATCAAAAAGGAAACCAATTAAGCACAACCAAAAAGGTGAACAAGGTGCTCAATAGCTCAACAGTGTTTACAAATATTGCTGTCAGCACATATTTTCTCCGTTAAAATATACCACTACTTCTTTTATCACCAGGACTTCAAATCAGAAGAAAAGTTTTTCTCACCTGTTGTGCATCTGTGTCTGACTGGAAAGTGATATACCAGTTGCTATTGTGTGCAAACTCACAGCTTATCACCTTGGGGCAGTTTTCATTCTTGAACAAAGCTTTAACTTCCTAAAAAAGAAAAACTTCAGTGTATATTTTGAATATGATTTAGAGATAGAATCTTATTTTAATATCAGCAAAACTGAAGCATTTCACTCTTAGTGGCAAGCTAAATTTTCCTTAACAGTAAAATCTCTCTAGACCTGCCATTATCCAAAAAAGGAAAAGTATGTCCTCCATTAACATTTTCTAGTGCTTATTTATTTTCATGCATTCTCATTCAATCCAGATGCTCTGTCTACATCAGTCACAGATACGAACTCTGTGCAAAGATAGTTTCGCCTTTCCATAATTGAAACTGAAATTTCAATAATTGAAACCTAAAACAAATATATGCATTTCAAAAAAGATGATTATCAAAACTCAGAACTGTGTAGAAATTTATAAAAAGAAAAGAAAGAAAACAACTGGAAGTCAACATTAAGTATCTCTAAACGGTTATAGAAAGAAAGGAAACATTTACTGAAATTCCATGCAGGGTGAGACACAGATTTAACCTGAAAACAACCCTGTTTTAAAGATTTTATCATATCCATTTTACAGCTGAGTAAATGGTAGCTCAAACTGTTTAACTTACTCACACTATGACAAAGAACTCAAATCCGGATTTGTATGCCTCCAAACTCCATTTTGTCTAATACCTACCTGAGTTTAAGGAGAAATTCAATAATAACCATTAATTCCCAAATATTGAAGAATCTTATCAGGTTAAAGTGCCCACAAAATACCAAAATATCACAAGGTATCCATTTTTAAAAAGGTAATTACTAAGCTGATGGGACAATCAACATGGTAACAGTGAAGTCTAACTTGTATTCTAATTCCCTCAAATTTTTGCTACACTGAATTAAAAAAAACTACGTCTCTACTTATGATGAAATTTGCTTGGGTCAAATACTACTCGAAATAAATAGTGTGCAACCAGCTGAGTTGTGTGACATTTGTGAAAGTGGTGAAATATCACCAAGTTCAGTTAGTAAAATTCTCATCCAGTCCAGAATTACATTTCTGTAATCATAGAACTATCTGTGGAACTGTTAGACTGCCACCCACTGATGTCTACCTTCAAAAATCCAGATATTCTCCAAATATTTCTAATTCTCTTAAATGTATAATGAATTGATTCATTTATTTAAATCTTTTCATTTTCAGCCTTTATTATTCTTTAGGAAGAGTTATGCTCATAGATTTACTTTCCCAAGTATAAAAAAAGAAGTCTGGATCTAAAGTAATTTGTTCCACCTGACAGGAACCTTTAAGGTCACCACCCCAAATCCCTTATGTTAATCTGAATTTCAGTGATTACTGCCTAGGCTGACTTTCTCTGGCTATCTTAGTCATCTGCATTTCTTTTACTTTTTTTTAATGAACGGTATGTTGCTGCCTTGTTCCTTTTTATTTATTGCTTTTCGTGTGTGACCTATGTATTCAGAATATAAATTACAGTAATTATAATAATAATAATATTGGCTAATCTTAGATTTGTTTTACATGCCAAGTACTGCTCTAAGTTCTTTACATACTAACTCACTTATTTCTCACAATTTTATGAGTTACTTATTACTATTATCCCATTTAACAGATGGAAAAAAACAAAGCAAAAGAGGTTAAGTAACTTATGCAAGGTCATAGAGCTATCAAGTAAAAAGTTGGAATTTAAATCCAGGCAGCTTGGCTCTAGAGTGCAGGCTCATATATCCTACACTGTTTCTTAATAATGCAAATATCCTTCCCATTCTGCAATTTTCCTTTCAATTTGTTACTTTTGACATATAGTTCATAATTTTTAAAAAGATCTATCTAGTGACAGTTTCTTTTCTAATTTCTCTCACTGTTTCTAAGTTTAGGAAATCTTTATTCTGGAGAGTTAATACTGAATGAATCTGGGCAAAAAGATTAACTACTAATGTGCCACATTTGTTAGGTGGCAAGAATCTAAAAATTCTTTTTTAAATGGCTAACCAATTACCATATATCAGTTACTAATTAATCCTCCCCATCTTTAACTTATTATCATTAACATGGCAACTTAGTGTGAAGTCCTGTGGTTTACTGGTTAAGAAACATAGGTTTTGGAATCAGAGAGAGCGAGTTCAAATCAGATTCTGTCATTTAAACAGCCCATGTGTCTTTAGGCAAGTTATTTAACCATACTAAGGCTCAGTTACTTAACTGTAAAACAAGAGATAACAAAACCTTAGGCTTTAAATTACCATAAAGTACACAGCACAATACTTGGTAGAACCTAATTACTAAATAAATGTTATCATACATACATTACTATATAAAAGGGTCTATTCCAGGATTATACTGTTTCATTCAAATACTATTTTATTCCTTTACCTGTACCACACCATCTTTATGACTGCAACTCTGCTTTATATTTGCTAGCTAGTAGAATTAGTCTCGAATCTTATTTTTCTTCTTCATTCCTAAGTTTATTCTTTCAGATTAATCCTCAAGTTCCCAAAAGAGCCTATTTATATTTTAATTGCCAGTCAAATCAATAAATTGAGAACTAGTAACACTGCAATACTCAGTCCACCATTCTAAGAACATGGAATTATATCTTCCTCCTCCCTCTGTACCATTCTTCCAGTGTTTCAGAATTTACAAAACAAAATTTAACCTATTCACATAATTGATATGAGGGCACTGACTTATACTCTGTTTACCTTCAATTTAAACAGTTAAAGATCACTTAGCTTAATGAGATACCACCTCACACCAGTCAGAATGGCTAAAAGAGAAAGGGGAACCCTCCTACATTGTTGGTGGGAATGCAAGCTGGTGCAGCCACTCTGGAAAACAGTATGGAGGATCCTCAAAAAGTTGAAAATAGAGCTACCATATGACCCAGCAATTGCACTACTGGGTATTTACCCCAAAGATACAAATGTAGGGATCTGAAGGGGTACGTGAACCCCGATGTTTATGCCAGCAATGTCCACAAGAGCCAAACTATGGAAAGAGCCAAGATGTCCATCGACAGATGAATGGATAAAGAAGATGTGGTATATATACACAATGGAATATTATGCAGCCATCAAAAGGAATGATATCTTGCCATTTGCAATGACGTGGATGGAACTGGAGGGTATTATGCTGAGCGAAATAAGTCAATCAGAGAAAGACATGTATCATATGACCTCAATGATATGAGGAATTCTTAATCTCAGGAAACAAACTGAGGGTTGCTGGAGTGGTGGGGGGGTGGGAGGGATGGGGTGGCTGGGTGATAAACATTAGGGAGGGTATGTGCTATGGTGAGCGTTGTGAATTGTGTAAGACTGCTGAACCACAGACCTGTACCTCTGAAACAAATAATATATTATATGTTAAAAAAAAAAAAGCAGGAAGGGAAAAACGAAGGGGGGGAAATCGGAGGGGGAGACGATTGGACTATGAGACTGCGGACTCTGAGAAACAAACTGAAGGCTCTAGAGGGGAGGGTGGTGGGGGGATGGGTTAGTCTGGTGATGGGTATTAAAGAGGGCACGTACTGAATGGAGCACTGGGTGTTATACACCAACAATGAATCATGGAACACTACATCAAAAACTAATGATGTAATGTATGGCGATTAACATAATAAAATAAAATTAAAAAAAACACTTAGCTTTAACAATGCTTAATAATTTACCTCTATAGGCGTCGTTTCAGGAATCTCTCTAAGAATCACAATACAACGCTTATGACTTGGTCTCACTTTCTCGCCCTTCTCATCAACTTGTACCATAGGAGAAGCTGAAATTTAAAAAAGTTTCATTCAAAAGTGACAAGGAGAGATATTAATATTGCCATTAAAAACTATTCATTTCTATTTCCAAGTGAATAAATTAGCAGAGAAATTAAATTGTAGAACCAAAGATTACAGTTGTAACAAAATATTTTGAGATTAATATACAAGAAACACTGTCAAGTGTTATTCTTTGAACAAATATACAGAGTACCTACTTTGTGTCTTGGCACTGTGTTGGGGTTGAAAAACTTTCAGGAGTATACAATACATATCTAACAAGGTAAAATTACCCTGTGTATAATTACTGAATTCTGGATTTCTGGAGATAATAAAAATCAGTGTACTTGCATTCTACTCTTGTAACTGGATGACAGTATTGCATTCTGACATGCAAAGAAATTCTTAAAATTCAAGTCTAAGAAGCATTTAAACCAAGAATTAAACTCAAATGATTATAACTTTCCCTTGATTTTAACATATTTATTCTTACATACTATTACAGACACTGAGAAGCCATCTTTTAGATGATTTTGAGGAAATATTTAATGAAGATAGTACCATCTAACCAAAACTTTTATTCCTAGTCCCTTTAGAGAGGTAATATGCCACACCTCTCTGAACAGGTAAGAAGTGAGAAGAAAAGAAAAAGGGAAGAAGAGTTGGGCTTAAGTAAGTACTAGGTTCTAGCCCTTAGTGGAGGATTCTGCTGGTGTCTTGGCTGATTTTTTTCTGATTACAAGACTGGGTTGTTTTAAGAAACCACTGCACAAACCAATCAGAGATTTCATAAATGTTTTCAGCCCTCTGAGAATGGAAATCTACTCTCATATAAGCCTATTATTGTACTTGGTATATTTAACTTTTAAACATTTTCAACAACACATTTCATATAAAAATGAAGAGCTGCCTTTATTCAGTCAAGTAGTTAAAACTTTGGTAAGGTTTTGCTAAGAAAGGTTAGCAAGAAATACTGATAAAAGACATAAAGACCATTAAAAATGCTTAGAACCTCAAATTCTTTACCAAACTTTAGAGTTTGGTAAAGTCAAACTACAGACTGCAATTCTTTAACAGGTTGTGAAATCAATTTAGGGGGAAAAAAAAAAGAGTTAATTCCAAGCATTTACTATTAATCTGAATAATTAACATTTCAGTTGTGTGTGGGTATGTGGTGTATGTACTGGGCTATAGTGTAAAATGTACTTCTTACTTGGGTTCAAAAGTTTGAAACAATGCTTTAGAAGATGTAATGATACATGTAACTTTCTAATAGCCTAGAAAACAGATTTAATTGCTTATACTTGGAGTAAGTGGGTGATGAACAACCAAGGTACAGAAGTGATATAGAAGCTATATACCACGTCAGTAAAAATAAAGATAAATTATTGGAACAGAATAACAAAAAATAGGGAGTTAACAATTCCCTGCCTGATAAGCATAGCTTAATGTATAGAATTGTGGAATCGGGGCACCTGGGTGGCTCAGTCGTTGGGCGTCTGCCTTTGGCTCAGGTCGTGATCCCAGGGTCCTGGGATCGGGCCCCGCATCGGGCTCCCTGCTCCGTGGGGGGCCTGCTTCTCCCTCTCCCACTCCCCCTGCTTGTGTTCCCTCTCTCGCTGTGTCTCTCTCAAATAAATAAATAAAATCTTAAAAAAAAAAAAAAAAGAATTGTGGAATCACTATGTTGTATACTTGAAAAAATACAACATTATATGTCAACTACAATTTAAAAAAATAAAAATAAAATGGCCAACAAAACCAAAAAATTCCCTGTATGATCAGAAATCAAAAGAATATTTAGCTTTTTGACTTAAAAAAATAGCTAAAAGGTATGATTTACATACATCTCAACACTTCAAGAATTAGATCAGGGTCTGTGGTCAGCTTTTTAATTTCTTCCATGTTGGCAACTGTCCAAATTGGGATGAACTGATCACTGTCCATTTGAGATATCAGGTAAAGATCCTTTGACAAATTTTCTCTGAAAGGAATAAACAAAAGCAAGAGTCCCATAAAACAAAGAATTCTTAAAAAAGCAGCTAAAGAAGTGTCTTATTCACTTCTGTCACTTAGTTAAACAAAATTATGCTACCAGAAATAACACAGCGAACTATGAAAATACATAATACACAACAAATATACTCTAACAACTTTCAGAAAGTTTCTGAATCACCAAATACATCATGCCCAAAATTCTGAACAAGGGAACTTTATGGAATTATACTGATATGGAAAGAGGCTTAATAAAATATTACATACAGTGTAGTTCCATCTTATAAACACTTTATCACTGATGTTAGAATATGCATATGGGGAAAATTATAGCTTCAACCATGAGTTTAACTGTAAAGGATTTCAAATTTCTAAATGTTTGTGGGGCGCCTGGGTGGCTCAGTCGTTAAGCGTCTGCCTTCGGCTCAGGTCATGATCCCGGGGTCCTGGGATCGAGCCCCGCATCGGGCTCCCTGCTCGGCGGGAAGCCTGCTTCTCCCTCTCCCGCTCCCCCTGCTTGTGTGTTCCCTCTCTCGCTGTGTCTTTCTCTGTCAAATAAATAAATAAAACCTTTAAAAATAAAAAATAAAAATTTCTAACTGTTTGTATTTTTAAAGTATGTTTGACTTTATTTAAATTTAATAAATTTAAAACTAAATTTAAAACATTTAAAAGATTCTTTAAGATACATTTCTTATAAACACTTCTATCTTACATATAAAATCTCATGTAACAAATTGAAGTAAAATCATACTCATGTTGTCTTATTCACATCAGATCTTTGAAGCAGTCTAGTTATAAATAGCTGGAAGTCTTTGCTTAAAAGCCCCCTTTTCTCAATGACCCTATTTAAAACTGAAACCACCCAAGCACTCTTGATTCCCCTTCTCTTAATTACAGTGTTCTAAATTTTTTTCCAGTGCTTATCACTTAGCACACTTCTAAGTTTATCATGCTTTTTAAAAAAATTATTTTTGTCTCCTCCAGCCAGAATACAGGTTCCATGAAGAATCTTTGTTGTTCAAAATGTATTTCAAGGCCCTAGTGCCTGGCAAAGGGTAGGGCCAAAGGCCTCTACATTCAAGTTTTATTAAAATAAAGTAGTAATTACTTTTTAAAAATTACAATTGCCAACAGGTTGTTTTGGGGGCAAAAAATAATAGAGAAGATACCAGCAAAGGTTAAACTCACTTTAGCATAAATGGAGGAACATAGTAATAACATCTTCATCAAGATATTCTTTTTTTGCTGTTTATTAGAGAGGGAGGGGTAGAGGGAGAGGAAAAGACAGAATCTTAGGCAGACTCTATGCCCAGAGCAGACCCCAACATGGGCTCAATCTCACAACCCTGAGATCATGACCTGAGCTGAAATCAAGAGTCAGACGTTAAATTGACTAAGCCACCCAGGCGCCCCTGTACATATATTTACACAACTAAAAAGTTGTAGCCTAAATCAACTCTGACTTTCAGCATGTCTGTTCTTATAAAACCTTAGTCAAACTTTTTTTTTTTTAAAGATTTCATTTATCTGAGACAGAGAGAGAGCATGAGAGAGAGAAAGATCACGAGTACGGGGGAGGAGTAGAGGAAGAAGCAGACTCCCGGCTGAGCAGGGAGCCTGATGTGGGACTCAATCCCAGGACCCTGGGATCATGACCTGAGCTGAAGGCAGATGTTTAACGACTGAACCACCCAGGCGCCCCAAACCTTTTTTTTTTTAAAGATTTTATTTATTTATTTGAGAGAGAGAGAGAGAGCATGCATGTGTGTGATCGTGCATGAGCAGGGGTAGGGTCAGAGGGAGAGGGAGAAGCAGACTCCATGCTCAGCATGGAGCCTGACGTGGGGCTCGATCCCATGATTCTGAGGTCATGACCTGAGCTGAAGTCAGATGCTTAACCAATTGACACACCGAGATGCCCCAACCTTGGTTAAATTCTTAAAGAAACCGTATCTCATCAGAAGTCAAATTAATGGATATAAATCACATCTATTCACATCTATGATTTGACTATTCATGATTAATTCCTGATATGTGCTAATAACAATTTTGCTGAGCCACAAGCGTCAATCATATAGTTTGTTTAAACTGTATCAAAGTTCTGAGTAGGATGTGGTAGATCATGACAAACCAGTGCTCCTATTGCAACAACTAAAAAAGCCTGGCTAAATTACAAAAATCACGTTCTGGAGATGAAGGAAAGAAGCTACAAGAACAAAATGAATTCCAGAAAGATGGTCTTTTTTTCCTGAGGGGGTCTGCAGATAGGGACCAGGGGGAAACCAGCAGAGTTTTAGGCAGTTGCACAGGACTGGCACTGTGAATTGGAAACTAAAGGAGCTCCTAACATACAGATTTCCCCCCATATAACATTTCCTGAGTTCTAAGGAGGAAGGTGGGAGACTGGGAGCCAGGCTAAAAAGGCAGAGTAACATCTCTGCAGTTTTGTGGAAGTTCCAGTGGAAGGAAAAAACTCTCATCAAACACAAGACAGGTCTCCCCCACAGAACATTTGCCAGATTTTGAAGCTTACAGGGTAAGAGACTAAAGAGCTAATCTCAAACGTCTCAAGAACAGGACTAAATCTCCCCTGGTGTTTCAGAACTGAAGTAACAGAAAACAGACAACTTCCAAATCAAGACTGAAAAGGTCACGACTAAGGAACAGAGATAAATCAGAGGTAGACTGAGTCTAATTACAGTGGCTGCTCAGTCCTAACCCAGCTGGACTGACAATCAATCTGCTTCTGCCTACCAGAAGAAAGCTCAAATCTTGTCTAGAGGGAAAGATCTTATCACTTGCAGCTCCTAGCTGCTTTTACATGTAATGTCCAGCATATAATCAAAATTTCTAAGACATTCAAAAAGGCAGGAAATTATGAGAGAACCGAGAGAAAAAACTCAAATATAAGCAGACACACAAATGATCCAGTTAGTAGGCAAAGATTTTTAAATAACTATTACAAATATATTACAGAAAATGAATTGTATTGCAGAACAAATGACTAAAGACAGACAGAAACTCCCGCTTTTATCATTTTATCCTGTACTAGACTATAAAGGCAAAGAATAAAAAGGAGGGAAAAAAGGAGGAACTATTTAGGATAAAGAATCAATTAAACCTGAGTCAAGAGCATATTATGTGTAAAGAAATAAAGAAGTCTAGGGGCACCTGGTTGGCTCAGTCGGTAGAACACATGACTCCTGATTTCAGGGTCATGAGTTCAAGTCCTATGCTAGGAATTGACCTTACTTAAAAAGTAAATAAATTAAAAAAAGAGGGGCGCCCGGGTGGCTCAGTCATTAAGTGTCTGCCTTCGGCTCAGGTCACGGTCCCGGGGTCCTGGGATCGAGCCCCGCATCAGGCTTCCTGCTCTGCGGGAAGCCTGCTTCTCCCTCTCCCACCCACCCCGCTTGTGTTCCCTCTCTCGCTGTGTATCTCTCTGTCAAATAAATAAGTAAAATCTTTTAAAAAAATAAAATAAAAAAGAAATAAAGAAGTCTGTGATAAAATCCAGGTTTCTAGCTTGAAAAATTGGTTTACCGGTCCTACCTCTCACCATGTATAAGAAAAATAGAAGGCACTACCTTTGCATGCATATCCAAACTTCTATTTATTTTGGAAGGGGCAGTTTTTACAATACTGAAGTTTTATGACATCTAAACTATAAATATACATACATAATTGTTATCTGTAAATAAGACATCTTGAGGGGCGCCTGGGTGGCTCAGCTGGTTAAGTGTCTGACTCCTGGTTTTAGCTCAGGTCATAATCTCAGAGTCGGGAGACTGAGGCCCTTGTCAGGCTTGTACTCAGCACAGAGTTGGCTTGAGATTTCCTCCCTCCACCTCTGTCCCTTCCCTTGCCCCATGCACGCACTCCCTCCCTAAAATAAATAAATAAATGAAATCTTAAAAAAAAAAAAAAAAAAAAGGGACGCCTGGGTGGCTCAGTCAGTTAAGCATCTGCCTTCAGCTCAGGTCATGATCCCAGGGTCCTGGGATTGAGTCCCGCATCAGGCTCCCTGCTCAGCGGGGAGTCCGCTTCTCCCTCTGCCTGCCACTCCCCCTGCTTGTGCACGTGCTCTCTCTCTGACAAATAAATAAAACCTTAAAAAAAAAAAAAAAAAGACATCTTGAAACGTTTGCCTGAAAGAACTCCTTATTTAATAGAAGACACTAGTAACATAAATTCTATGCCCATCATAACTCCATGATCAAAGGTTACACAAACTAGCTACTAAAAAGATATATTAAGAGATAACCACTGTTTTGAGAACCCTAAACCTGAGTATGTTTCTAGGAAAAGTATCCAATACCCAATCCAAAAGTAATCCAATCCAGTATTTCATTATCTTTTCTACTAAGACTAGATCCTTTGCATATCCAATTAGAGACTACATCTTTAAATTTAGTTCACTGAAGGAAATTAAAACCACCATTCTTCCACTCTATTTCACAGGTATTTCACATCTACTAACCAAACAATTCAAAAAATGAGAAATCTCAATTAAAAAATATGAATAACATACCGGGAGAAACAGAATTCCAATTGTTTCTTCAGACATTCTTTTAGGTCTTCTGTAGAAATTGCTGAATTACTTTCCCCTGAAGGTAGGAAACAGAGGAAAAAAGTTAATACCAAATTACCATAGGTAGTAAACATTGCATAAAGTTGTACTCAGAATACATCACAAAGTATGCACAAATTAAAATTCACAACAAAACTTTTTAGAGTTCAACTGAATTCTAACAAAGTCTAATTTCAACCTATCCTTTCTTTAGATAGAGTTCAGACCGTTTAAAATTATTTTTTTTAAAGATTTCATTTATTTATTCATAAGAGAGAGAGAGAGAGAGGCAGACGGAGAAGCAGGCTCCCCACTGAGCAGGGAGGCCAATGCGGAACTCGATCCCAGGACCCTGGGATCATGACCTGAGCCGAAGGCAGACACTTAACCATCTGAGCCACCCAGGTGCCCAGTTTGAAATTATTTTATCAAGTAATGAACAAAGCACCATTAATACTAAAAGTACCTGGCTACCCTATGTAAAACACTACCCTAAAATCTTTAAAATTGTGATAACTACTGGGGCGCCTGGGTGGCTCAGTCATTAAGTGTCTGCCTTCGGCTCAGGTCATGATCCCAGGGTTCTGGGATCAAGCCCCGCGTCGGGCTCCCTGCTCAGCGGGAAGCCTGCTTCTTCCTCTCCCACTCCCCCTGCTTGTGTTCCCTCTCTCGCTGTGTCTCTCTCTGTCAAATAAATAAATAAAATCTTAAAAAAAAAAAAATTGTGATAACTACTTATTCCTTTAATGAAAGCTCAAAGAAAAAAGTAATAGTAATCTAAATTTGAACGAACTAGCTAAACAAATTGGGATTATATATATCTTTATAACTGGTACTAAATCTGATGTTAGTCATACTTCTTCAACTGTTATCTCTTAATACTGTTTTCTTTTCATTCCTTGATTATAGAGCTCTTTACCTTCCTAGGAATATTTAAAACACTCAAACATCCAAAGGATCAAATCAACTCTAACAACCCTCTATGCCTTCAATCATTTAAACCCAGAACACGAGACTTTTTTTTTGGAACTCAAGCCTGGAAAACCATCACTCTTTTATTAGAATCTTACACAAAACATTATAGACTCAAAGCATGAAATTTGTCCTCTTCTTAAAAAAAGCATTAGTGATTAACTAGGCTAATTTCCTTTAAATACAAACAACAGAATGCATATAAAGATTAATTTTGTGAATGATTTTAACACTACCTTGTCTTAGTACTCAAGATTCAAAGTGACAGTAAATATTAACTTCATTAAAAATGAATATAAGCAGCATTCTATTTCTATGTATATGCAATCGTTCTAATACAAAATCCAACCACCCAAATGTGCTACCTAAAAATGAGCAATAACTTCATTTAACTTTTCAATGTCATTACAGGAAACTTATTAAAATACCAACTGGTTGCTACATTACTAAAACCAACTCTATGTTTAAAGTACCCAGTGGTGGGGCGCCTGGGTGGCTCAGAGGGTTAAGCCTCTGCCTTCAGCTCAGGTCATCATCCCAGGGTCCTGGGATCAAGTCCCACATCGGGCTCCCTGCTCAGCAGAGAGCCTGTTTCTCCCTCTCCCTCTGCACCTCCCCCTGCTCATGCTCTCTCTCTCTGTCTCAAATGAATAAATAAAAAAATAAAATAAAATAAAAAATAAAGTACCCAGTGGTTAGGTATATTATGACCATAGTAGGGAGAAGAACCTGGCACCTTAAATTATTATATGGAAATATCACCCATGCCACTTCAGAAATCAACTTACAAGCTGACAAAACTTAGAAATCTAGTCCAAATATTTATAATAAATAAGGAAACCGAGGACAAAGGTTTATGTATCTTGACTGAAAGTCACAGAACAGAACTAAACAGCAATAGAAAAGAGTATTCCCTATTACATTTATTTTCCAAAGAGATCCTTTAAATCAGAAAAGTTAAGTTAGGTGGTTGGGGTCTTTGGTCCATTTTTAGTTTCTTTTAAATCTCATCCATTTTAAATCCAAGCCAACTACTAACCCATGCTAATGAAATAAATGTGAAAAAAAATATTTCACAAGTTGAACTGTAGTAGAACCATGTTTTTAATACAGCCATTTTCTCAAAATTAATCCCTGCAACTTCACATTTCTAAATGCATTTCACACTAACAAAAATAATGGGAAATTGACAGAACTTGCATTGATCCCAACTAAAAGACCAAGAAACTTGGGCTCTCTGAAAAATTATAATTTAGGTCTCTTTTAACTATATTGACTATTTTTTCTTTTTATATTTAATTTCATACTCTCTTTTAATAGGATCTTTAAACATTCTTTTTAAATCACAAGTTTCATGTTTGTCCACTTGAAAACAGTATTTATAAAAATTACGTAGCATTTCATTAACATACAGTTCTTTTCAAATAAGAAAACAGATTGATCAATGCCAAAGTTTTATTAGAACAATAATAGAACATAAGGGGAAAAACATTAGTGTACAATATGCTCGTTTTACCAATAAAAGCATAAAGTTTACCAGAAACATCATATATGTGGTAACTCAGATCTTCTGGCCCTAAAATCATTCCATCGGTTGATTCTTCAATGCCTATAGTATTTCTGGTGGTTTCACAAGATGAATACATTACTTCATATTCCTTACACATATCATCTGAAAGCTCTGTATTACCTGTATTAAAGAAAACATACTGAAAGTAAACAGGAATTCTTTAAAACCTATCTTTAGGAACTCTGGGCACTAGGTCTTCTATAATAAGATTTTAAGGAATTCTACCAGTTGGGATAATGTCCACATGGTTGTAATAAGAGTTCTCTTCCTGAGGAAGGTAAGTTTACCATTATGGACAAGCTAAAATGATTATCAATAGTTTAAACTCATATAGCACTAACTATGTACTACCTATGTGCAGCTTCTTTATTCACTCGATTCTCAGAAAATCCTTTGCCAAAAGTAATTATTATTGTTTTACAGATGAAAGAAACAAGCACAGAGAAGTTAGGTCACTTACCCAAAGTCAAACAGTGAGTAAACAGCACTGCCAATGATGCTAGACCCAAAGATACAGCTACTATTTGAAATTAGTGACAATCCATTCATACTAAAAATAAGAACTGTGTACAAACTACATGTTAAACATTTATAAATATATTTAATCAAATAATCAAAAGATATACCCCAAAGTTCTATAAACTAATTTGGCCATATGTTTAACCAAAATATGATTTATACTGATGAAGTATTTAGGACATACCCTCAGGATGAGACCCTGATGTGGCTGCTGTTTCATGCCAAGAGCTTTCAGTTCCATGAGTTACTTGAGTGGCTTCAGTATTTCCAGGAGGAATTTCTTGCCATACTTTGGCATTAGGATTTAAACCAGTTCCTTTAGATGTTACCTGCTAAATAATCAAACGATCTATTTGTAAATTTTAAAAGTCAGTGCATTAAAATTACAAATTTAGATAACAGACTTTTATTTTACTTAAACATGAAGAAAACCCCAATAATATTAAGCAATTTAATAACAAATATTAAATAATATTTTAAAGTTTTGGGCTCATCTTGAAAATAAATCTTTTTAAGGAGATAGACTTGAAATGTACATGTATAAAATTTAGCTACCTATACAATAAGAAACATATCTCTATAAACGATTAACACAGAAATGCTGCTTTACCCCAATATACTTGCGAATGTCATAAAATGTATTCAAACTATTCACTGATCTTTGGCATTATTTTTTTGTGTATTTACAGCAAATTGAGTTATCTGGAATGATTTTCCAGGGAATGTCATTTTTATTGCCATCTATGCTGTGACAGACCTTTGAGTCTGAATGATTCTATCACTGGAAATTTTTCCCAAGTCAAAAACAGCAATCTGGGGTGTCTTGCTGACTCAGTTGGTAGATAGAGCATGCAACTCTTGATCTTGGGGTCATGAATTCAAGCCTCATGTTAGGTGTATAGATTACTTAAAAATACAATCTTAAAAAAAAAAAAAAACCAACAAAACAGCAATCTGCCTTATATTAGATTGTGCTTTTCCATATGTCCTGAAAGTGTATATTCTTAATGTCCACAACATAACTAATTGACATTTAAAGTAATCTTCTGCATACATCATTTAATCACAGACATGTAGAGGTGAAAAGCAGAAACGGATCATGGTGTGGGGAGTGAAAAAGAGTATTCAAAAAGTAAAAGGAGGGGAAGAAAGCAGGATGCACAAATACACTTTTACCTCATTCAACCAAACAACAGGACTTGATCCTTCTCAAGTACATTAATGACCTTTCAAAAAGTTTACACTGTGTCTAGAAAATTACTTTTAACTGTCCTCTCAGCCTTAGGCCTCTCCCCTGGATGGCAGGCACCAGAAGGGAGAGTCAAAGGGCAAAGAAGTAATTATTCAAGTTTATGACCTGCAGATACTGTGAATTCAGCTTTCATGAAAAATAACTGGCACACACTGAATTTATCATTTAAATTTGTCAGAAATTCTGTCTACCTGGAGGGCTCATGGGGTGGTTAAAAAAAAAAAAAAAAGCCTTTAAGGTATCACCAACACTAAACATGGCAACCAAAGCAGGACTCTGGGTAGGCAGAACTGCAGAGCTCCCAGATAGAATTGCTGAGAAGACAGTTTTTGGGAGGCCTGACTGTACTTCTGCAATTAATTATGTCCATGAAATTCCCCTGCAATCTTTTAATCTAATAAACCATTATTTTACATGAGTTTTGAGTTTCCATACTGTGCAATAGGACCAACATGACTTACATGTATGAACCAATGAAACATATGTTTCCTTGTTACAGCTTGCCATATATTTTTTGATTGCTTCCTTTTATCAACTGAAACATAATCTGGGAAAAAGGAGAAAGCTCAAACACAGTGTCCTTTTCCTTTTTTTTTTTTTTTAAAGATTTATTTATTTGACAGAGAGAGACAGCGAGAGAGGCAACACAAGCACGGAGAGTGTGAGAGGGAGAAGCACGCTTCCCGCTGAGCAGGGAGCCCGATGTGAGGATCAATCCCAGGACCCTGGGATCATGACCTGAGCCAAAGGCAGACGCTTAACGAATGAACCACCCAGGCGCCCCCACAGTGTCCCTTTCCATGTCAAGGTTCATTCATCTCTTAGGAGCAAGAGCTGAGCCTTAAAATGGTGGTGGCAGTGGGCAGTATTTTATTGTTGACACTGTTTAGAATGGTCAGTTACAGGATAACAACAAGCATAGCCCTTTTAGTCAATTTCATTATTGTTTTAAAAATTCTCTACAGATAATATACCCCCTTTCTGCCTTTACTACGGCAATACCCTCCCAGAACTTTGCCTCTGGAGCTAAGCTGATTTTGATTTAGTAATTTAAGTATATAGCTTAATGGCAGGAAAGAACTGTGAAGAGCTTGTGATAGCCTAGCCTTCCTGTTAGTGAACAGCATTTAATTGTATATTAAGCACTTTAATAGAATAAAATGTATTTACAAACTTACCCTCCATCACTTTCCTCAATTCTGAGAATACCAGTTATGTCTCTACCCAAGGAAATGGCAATTAACAAAGACTACAGCTTTCAGAAAGAGAAATCAAATTTGAGTCTTGATAAATTCAATGAAAGAATTAAAAAAATTCATTTAATAAGATTTGTACATGAAGAAGATAAAGCAAATGAGCCAAATACTAGAAATACCCCTCATTTATAGAATTGTTATGCAGAGTAGCATG
This sequence comes from Halichoerus grypus, assembly GCF_964656455.1. Classification (NCBI taxonomy): domain Eukaryota; kingdom Metazoa; phylum Chordata; class Mammalia; order Carnivora; family Phocidae; genus Halichoerus; species Halichoerus grypus. The sequence continues at coordinate 116,774,918 of NC_135717.1, read as the reverse complement.
TGGCTTTAATAAAGCAAAAGAGGATTATTTCAAGGTAGTTAATAATTATTACCTAAACATACAATGGTTAAGGCTCTACAATCATACCTGAATTCAAAACCCAGCTCTGACGTTAACAATTTTTTAAAAATATTTTATTTATTTATTTGACAGAGAGAGAGAGAGAATGAGAGAGCACAAGCACAGGGAACAGCATAGGCAGAGGGAGAAGCAGGCTCCCCACTGAGCAGGGAGCCCGATACGGGGTTCGATCCCAGGACCCTGGGATCATGACCTGAGCTGAAGGCAGACGTGTAACTGACTGAGCCACCCAGGTGCCCCTGACATTAACAATTGTATGATTGTGGGAAAACCTAACTCATATCTCTCGATTTTTCACAACTATAAATTGTGGTAAGAACAAAAAAAAATTTTTTTTAATTTTTATTTATTTTTTTTAAAAGATTTTTTATTTTTTTATTAGGCAGGGAGAGAGTACAAGCAGGGGGAGCGGCAGGCAGAGGGAGAGGGAGAATAAGGCTCCCCGCTCAGCAGGGAACCCTATGTAGGGCTCGACCCCGGGATCACGACTTGAGCCGAAGGCAGACGCTTAACTGTCTGAGCCACCCAGGCGCCCCAAAAAAAGTTTTTTTAAAGATTTATGAGAGTGCGCGTGCGTGTGCAAGCGAGCATGAGCGGGGAGAGGGAAAAGCAGCCTCCCCGCTGACCAGGGAGCCTGACACAAGGCTCGATCCCACGACCCCAAGATCATGACCGGAGCCGAAGGCAGATGCTTAACCGATTGAGCCACCCAGGTGCCCCAAGAACTAAATTATAATAATAATGGAAAAGCAATTAATACTCAGTATAATACTCCAAAATCCTTTTATACGTTGGTTTTGAACAGAAGGTAATCAACTAACTGTCTCACTCTCAAAAGAATACTAACACAAACACTAATGCATTATATCAAAATAATTGCAAGGTGAAATTAAAAGTTAAATGTAAACTATGTCATAGAAAGTTGGCTTTGAAGAAACAGGTACTAATCACAAAGGATAAACTGATGACTACAGAATAACATAAAACTGCAACAAAAAAAACCCAAAACATAAAGACTAGGAAAATAAAATTCTAGAAAAAATATACATATATGCACATAAGTAGGAAAATAAAGTACTACTTAACAATTATTAGATTAGCAAAGCACTTAAAAATAATGCCCACACATCAGCATAAAATTTGCAAACTCATTGTTTTAAGAAGATTATTTGAGAGAGAGAGAGAGAGAGAGAGCACAAGCAGGTGTAGGGGGGAGAAGTAGATGGAGAAGCAGGCACCCCACTGAGCGGGGAGCCCGATGTGGGGCTTGATCCCAGAACCCCAGGATCATGAGCTGAGCTCAAGGTAGATGCTTAACTGACTAAACCATCCAGGCAGCCTGCAAACTCATTCTTTAACAGAGACTGTATAAAATGGTGCGCCCCATATTCTCACATACTAGCATTATTTATAAGAGCCAACAAATGGAAATAACCCAAACAAACAAGGAATAAGGGAAATCATGACACATTCACTAGGTAAAGTATGACATAGCCATTCAAAATTATAAAGATACATCACCATATTTTATAAAATCTAAAGGGGTACTACTATATCAAAGAAAAAATTGCTGTTTATTAAACTATAACATCAAATATTGTAAGATGTATCCCAGTTTCCAGAGAAATTACAATGTGCAACAACGTCCATGGTAGGGTTGATGAAATATGAAAACATCAAAATGGAAAATGCTTTCACAAAATGAAGTGAAAAAAAACATAACTACCACAATAACAAAAGCAAATATGTTAAGCAATTCTGTGGGTTAGGAATTAGTACTTATATTACTATCTCCCTTTTCCAGATTATCCTATATGTGAAATAATATATCCAACTAAAGACAAACAGAGATTAAGTATGAAGTTAGTATTAACCACAAATGATTACAGCTCACAGATTATTACAATTGCAAAAAAATACATAAGCATGGACATGGGCTAGAGGGGAACATGATCTGCTGCAATACTCAGATCAGGGATTTTTTTTCTCTAATAAAGCATTCTATAGAAATATTACCTTAAATCCTGAGTCATAAAAAAATATAAAACTTAAAAAACCTTTTCTTCAAATGATAGCATGAATGTTACACTGTGTAGTACATTAACATCAAAGATTATTTTATGTATTTTGTGCCTGTATATATATAATATATACTGTTTTAGTTTTATACCACTCAATATTTTACTAAATTTACATAAATGTTGATGATTTTCTTTGAACATCCTTTCTCACATTTCACACCTTTCTTCTGGAATCATGTCCCTTCTTCTGCAAGGACATCATTCACATTTTTTTTAGTCAATTCTTAAGTTGTGGCTTCTCTGAAAATGCCTTTATTTTTACCTTCTACCTCTGCTGTATAAACTTTTTTTTTTTTGTATAAAGAATTATGAGGCACATATTCCCTTTCAGCATATTAAAGATATCCCCACTGCCTTCTGTTTTGTACAGAAGTTGCTGATCACTCTAGCAGTCATTCTTAATCTCTTTCCTTAAATTTTGTCAATGGTGATTTGCAGTTTTACAATCACCAGTTTAAGTGTGAAATTCTTCTTTAATCCACTTGGGATTCACTGAGATCTGAAATCTGATGCATCAATTCTGTAAAATTCTCAGCCATTAAGCTCTTCAAACTCTGCCTTTTCATCAACTAACTAGCTCTATGGTTTCCTTCTGGAATACCAATAAAATATTCATACCTTCTCATACTATGTTCCACCTCTCTTTGTATTAATCTCTCCTGTTTTCCATTTCTTTGTCTAGGAAATTACATCCCAAGCGATTTCTTAAGTTCTTTCTTCCAGTTCATCAATTCTCTCTTCATCTGTTTCTAAGATGAATTTAATTTGTCCACTAAGTTTCTAAGTTCTTTTTAAATAATTTTCATTTCTTAAAATTCTTTTTGGTTCTTTTATCAAATCTATCCGACCACTGCTTTGTTTCTTTCCTTTCCTTTTTTTTTTTTAAGAGAGGGAGAGAGAATCTTAAGCAGTCTCCACACCCAGCATGGAGCCTGATGTGGGGCTGGATCTCATGACGCTGAGATCATGACCTGAGCTGAAATCAAGAGTCAGATACTTAACCTACTGAGCCACCCAGGCACCCCTGTTTTGTTTCTTGATCATCTTTTCAGTAACTTCCTTCAAGCATATTAAATATTCTTATTTTATAGTCTGTATTTGATAATTACAATATCTGCAATCTTTGAGGGTTTGCTTTTGTGATCTGTTGTTTCTGCTAAACCATGCTCATGATGACTTACCTGCTTTATGATTTTATATTGTAAGCCCGTTTTCCTTGGAACTTTATTTGTGGGAATTCTGAAGACTATATTTAAAATAAGCTCTTTAGGAGAGGATTTGTTTTCCCTCTGCTAGATGACTGTATACTAAAACTACCCATCTGATATTCCTTTAATTTTCAACATGTTTTGTTTTTGTTTTTTTTTGTAATAACACATAGTGTGAATTTCCACTCTACTTTGGCAGAAAGAGCATCTGTGGTTAGAATTATTAGGGAAGATCTCTGCCTCACCAATCCAGACCCAAAGCGAAAACTGACAAGTTGCCTTTTCTCTGGGAAAGTTTGCTTTTTTCCCCCTAGTTTACCTTGTGTCCTGTCTCTTAAGCATTGCCCATTAAAACCAAAGCTCTGGGCCACTAAGAACCAACAGATGCATTAAGAGTAGTCCCTGCATTTATGACCTGCTTACCTCTTGGACGAGTATTTTTTTTATTAATTTTGGTCTGAAGATTTCATTTGCTTTCTTAACAGCTTAAAGCTCTGCTTAAAAAAAAAAAAAACTTTTTAAAAAAATATTTTAACTGACATTTTCAGTTGTTTTCCAGATCATTTAATTCATAATATTTCCTAAAAAAAGAAGTATTAATTGTCTCAATGAAGCTAAATTTAGAGTAATTCCAACAACTGAAAGACAAGTATAGTATAACAACAACAAAAAAAAACTAACTTTATTCTGCCACTCAATAATTATGCAATTACTGGCCCCAGTCTCTTCATTTTTAAAGACATAATGCCTACTCTACCAAAATTCCTTATAGTTTTTACATACCTTGGGCACCTAACGTTATTTATTTTGGTCATTACTTCCTCTCTCTCTCTTATTATTTGTACATACCTCTATTTTACTAAACACTGTAATAGTTTATTTAAATCTGTGCTCTAAAGCTAGGCAGTGGGCTCAAGGAAGGCAGAAACTAGGTTTTCCTATTCTATTTCAGCTATTAATACAAACCAGGCTGAGAGTAGATCAACTGTCTACTTGAATGAAATAGCAGAGGCATATGTGCAAAAAAAGAATTTTTAGCACTTTACTTACTCTTCAGAGGTGCTACAAGATGACAGTTGATACAATCTCTTTTTTTTCCATGTGGACTGAGTTTAAAATGGAAGTCTAATGTTGAAGTGCTTCCTGGTTTTTGGTTTCAGAGCTGCTAAGGCTTTTATAATAATATCAAAATCAGTAACAGAATGCCAAACCATGCAGAGGAGCAAAAGCATCTCTGAAAGTAGTGGCATTTGAATAATCACAGCAATATCTTAGTTTAGAGATATTAATTCACAATACCATGTTATACCATAATTAATTAGCTCAGGGAGGAAACCAACTAGTTTTCTTATAGCACCACGTAGCCACCCTCCCACCCCAGGTACCAAGGTATTATTTAAAAAATTTGAAGTTGCAATTTTAGAAAGCAACTCATCTTTACATTTGCCACTATGCAGACACGTGAACAATGCCTGCTGTACGAAAAGTATCTTACCAAGGATTTTTATCAGTCAATATTTAGAATCCACTCTAGGTAAATTAACAGAAAGGTAATTTATTAAAGGATAGTGTCACTGCCACTATGTCACTGAAAGGGCTGAAAATGGGTGCAAAGATAACATCACTCAAAATAATGAAGTGGCTTAATGAGGAAATCACTATCCCTGCCACCACCAAGCGCTAAATGCCAAAATTCAAATCCATTACCACTGCCAGGACCAAAACCACTTCCTCATTAGGAACTTAACCTTGAAACCTCCACTTAAAGCTGCCACTCCTTCCTGCAAAATCGAAAGTTATGAATAGAACCCTCATTTCCTTACATTGTGTATTTTCAAGCAAAAGTGATCTGTGGGTGTGTCTGACTTAGTGGCTCTTAATGTTATTTAAGATGCATCCATCTAGATACAACAGCATCTGGAAATTTGAGTTTTGACTAGTACATACACTGGAGAGGCCTGTCTCACAATATGGGCATTTCTGCAAATATAGAAAGCTACTCAAAAATTGGGGGCTCCAAATATGACAAATATTCACTGTAAGAGATTAAGGTTAGTATTTAAGATACAAAATGTATTATGTCATATATACTTAATTTATAAATAATTACCCAAATATTGTGGGATTACGATGAAAAATTTACCTTTTACTGATGGGATGCACTATTTCTTTTTTTTTTTTAATTTTAAAATTTTATTATTTTTTAAAGATTTTATTTGAGAGAGAGAGAGAGAGAGAGAGCGTGTGCAAGCGAAGTGCACACGAGTGGGGGCAGGTGGAGAATCTTGAGCACAATCCATGCTGAGTGTGAGCCCAACACAGGGCTCAATCTCATGACCCTGAGATCATGACCTGAGCTGAAACCAAGAGTTAGCCACTTAACCAACTGAGCCACCCAGGCGCCCTGAATTTTTATTTTCATTCCAGTTTAGTTAACATACAGTGTTGTATTAGTTTCGGGTGTACAATATAGTGATTCAATAATCCTATATTCTCAGTGCTCATCATGATAAGTATCTCCATCACCTATTTCACCCAACCTCCCCCACCCCCATCTTTGTTAACTTATCAGTTTCTTCTCTACATTTATTTTTTTTGTTCTCTATATTTAGATTAAATAATGAGAACACAATTTGTGACCATGAAGTTTCAATGTTTCATTACATTTTTACAATCAGAAGTGTTTAAAAATATTCAAACTCCTCATTCCTAGGTGAGAGCAGAAACTGACAAAATCAAGGAATAAAAAATGACAGACTGTCTTATAAGTGATTTTAGATGTTGCTATATTTTGTGTCAGAAATCAGTTACTCCTTTGGAGATCACACATAATTACTCAAAGCTCAACCTCTGGTAGGCTTCCCAATTTAGCCAAACAAATTATTATAATCTCCATATAGCTAAAGATATAAAGAGTGATGTCCCTAAGTGTTTAATGCAATTCAAAGAAATATACTCCAAAGAATCAGGTTAGATTTTAAACAGAGTAGAGAATATAAAAACCAAATGCGTTTCAGTGCAGGTGGTGATGGGAAAGAGCCCACCCCACTTCAGGGGCAAGAAGAGACTGAGATCAGGGGCCAGAGTCAGGAGTGAAGGGGCTGTTGCTCAGACAGTGCCAAAAAATTCCTGGTAAGCTCAGGTGTTATCCTACCACACAGCAAAATTAATTTGTGATATTGAGAAAGAAAGCTTGTCCTTCTTTTACTGAGAACTAAGTGGTTGGCAGGACTGTGTTGGCACAATGGCTGTTATGTGCTTTTCCACCCACCTCCTGGAATGCCTGAGCTTCCTACCTTCTGAGGCACTAATGGTTTGCCCATGCGAAGTCCATACCCTAAGCATGTGAGGATAGAAAAAAATCAACTCAATAACTGAAGGACCAGAGCCCATTTCTGCAACCTTGGGGGGTCAGCCAGGAGTAAGACAGAGCCCCCAAATTACCACTGCCTCTACCACTGAAGTAAAGATACAGAAAATCTGTGATAGCCTGATGCCTTCCTGCACTGTCTGAAGTCAGGATCAGTGCTCCCAAGTATTGTTAGTGGATGTTCCCCTTTGACTCAGCCCATTGATATTTCTTACTCCAAGAATACCAAGCTTGCCCAGGGAAAAGGGGATACACTATTTCATTAAGTATTTAATAATAAATCAAGATAATTAATTAGATACCTTTCAGCAGTATACTATCCATAAATCTGATGTGTCCCTTGCTAATGGTACCAAGAATAATCAAAGTGTAAAGTCTATAGCATATAGACAAGCAGTACTCCTGGGAATATTTGTATTTTTCACCAGACTAGTTAAGAGCATACACTTTAAAAGCCATTAATGTACACAAAAACACACATATAAGGATGTATATTGCAGCACTGATTCCTTAAGTGAAAGGCTAAAAACAAATATAAATCTCTATCTATAGGTAAATGGTTAAATAAAATGTAGTATACTTTGTAACAGGAATACTATAAAAGGGAAAAAAAAGGATAGGCCTATATTTACTAACAGTGAAAAAAATCAAGTTGCAAAACAAGCACTTTATCATTTATGTTAACAAACATAAAATCACTGTACAGATATACATATAAGTATGTAAAAACAGAAAAAGTCTGAAAGGTTACAACACCAATCTTATTAACAACAGAGCTATAAATTACTAAGATATTTACCAAAGAGGGAAAATGTACAAAGAACAAGCAGGAATAGTTAACTACCAAATATCATTTTTACCTATTGAACTACTTAATGTCATTTTGACAAGTATAAAAGAAAACTATCAGTTCACTGCTGTAATTCATATAATTTTCCTAAGAGTTAACAATGTTTATCAATAGCCTTAAAAGGATGCATTCTTTTAAAAACAGAATTACCAGGGATGCCTGGGTGGCTCAGTCAAGTGTCTGCCTTTGGCTCAGGTCCTGTTCCCTGGGATTACCATGCATGTCAGCAGGGAGTCTGCTTCTGGCTCTGCCCCTCCCCCAGCCTGTGCACACATGCTCGCACATGTGCCCTCTCTCTCAAATAAATAAACTCTTAAAAAAATAAATAATAAAAAATAGAATTACCATATGACCCAGTAATTCCACTACTGGGTATCTACCCAAAGAAAAAACACTAATTTGAAAGATGTACTCCTATGTTTATTGCAGCATTACTTGCAACAGCCAAGATATGGAAGCAACCCAAGTGTCTATCCATAAATGAATGTATAAAGAAGATGTGATCTATATACACAACGGAATATTACTCGGCCATAAAAAAGAATATTTCTTTCTGTGACAACATGGATGGACCTAGAGAGTTGCTAAGTGAAATAAGCCAGACAGAGAAAGACGAATACCGTATATTTTCACTTATACGTGGAAATGAAGAAACAAAACAATCAAACAAACAGACAAAAAAACAGATTCTTAAATACAGAGAACTAGTAGTTACCAGAGGGGAGGTAGGTGGGCGGACAGGTGAAATAAAGGGGATTAAGAGTACATTTAATGTGATAAGCACTAAGTAATGTTAGAATCGCTAAATCATATCATACACCTGAAACTAAAAGAACACTGTATGTTAATAATACTTCAATACAGAAAAAATAAACATTCTTTATCTAGAAATGTACTTGTGAGATCTACTCAAAAGAAAGAGATATGGAAAACTATGTAAGTACAAGGATGTTCACCACACTGATTTTATAACAGTGAAAAATTAGGAACATCTAACTGCTATCTACAGTCTAAATGTCTGTGTACCCCCCAAATTCATATGTTGAAATCCTAATGCCCAATGTGATGGATTTGGAAGGTGGGGCTTTGGGGAAGTGCTAAGTCAGAAGACCAAAGCCCTCATGAATGGATCAGTGCTCTTTTTTTTTTTTAAGATTTTATTTATTCATTCAAGACACAAAGATAGAGCACGAGCAGGGGGAGAGGCAGAGGGAGAAGCAGGCTCCCTGCTGAGCCAGGAGCCTGACGTGGGGCTCGATCCCAGGACCCTGGGATCATGACCCGAGCCGAAGGCAGACGCTTAACCATCGGAGCCACCCAGGAACCCCAGAGCAGTGCTCTTCTAAAAGAGATCCCAGACCCTAGCCCTTTCCACCATGTGAAGACATTGGCAAAAAGACACTATGAACCAGAAAGCCTTTACCAAGTACCAAATCTGCTGACTCCATGATCCTGGACTTCCCAGAATTAAATTTCTGAGTTTACAAGCTACCCAGTCTGTGTGGACTAAGGCACCGACCACAGAGGATTTGTTCAGTAACTACAGTCCAGCCATATAAAGATTATCTCAGAGCCTTAAAATCAGATTGTATATAAAACTGGTGAAATCTGAATAAGTTCTGTGGATTGTACCAATATCAATCTGCTAGTTTTATACATCATACTATAGTCATGGCAAGGTGTTACTACTGGGGGAAACTGGGCATAAAAAAGTACATGACACCACCCTGTGTTTTTTTGGCAACTTGTGAATCTGTAATTATTTCAAAATAAAATTTTTATAAATGGGGGAAAATATTGTAGAAGCATTGAAAGCATTCATGGAAGCTTGGAAAAAAGGCAAGTTGCTACCTTATTACAGAAATTTTGAATTTTGTGAAATAACGCACAAGCACAGAAAAGACTGGAGAGACAAAATCAGTGTTATGACTGGTTATCTCTGAGCAGTAGCATTTTTTATTTTCATTTTTGTACTTTTCTGTATTTTCATATAATTAACATCAATTGCTTTCACAATCAGTAAATATATAATGAAACATTTAAGATCCAAATTAAGAGACACATCAACTGGGAAAATCATTCTAGGCAAGTGATATAAGACTTGCCTTCAAAGAAGATAAGAAAAGCACAAACAAAAAGCCAATTCACAGTTAATAAACATGGAAAAACGTTCAATCACCCTAGTCACTGAAGAAATGCAAAATAAATCAATTATTTCATTTTAACCTATATGGTGAACTTTTATAAATTAGAATGCCGGATGATGACAAAGATGCAGTAAACTGGGCAACAATACTGTCCTAAACACTTCTGAAAGCAATCTGTCAATAGACACGTTGGTATGAAAAACTTTTAAAATGTTCACTCTTTGACCTACTGCAGTAAATTTGAACCTAAAAGCTTTATACAAGAGTGTCCTGTATCGAATTACTCCACATAAAGAAAAATTGGAAACGAAAACATCCAACAAAAAAGTTGTTTTTCTATGATAAATAGTCTTTAAAATGACACAATAATGAATCTGACAAGACAGTTTAACTACAACAAAGGCTTATTTTTCTCATTTAAATTCTCAATAACCATGTTCGATTAATTTTGTTTAGGATTTAATAATGAATTCCATCAAAATCCTTCCCTCTTCCACAGAACTAGAAGTAAGCCCCTGAGGCTACACAGTTACATAAAACACCTGTTAAAGGATGTAAACTGTCCAAGTGCACTCTGAAACTATCTGCCAAAACCACCAAAAATATCCAAATTGTCAGTCCATAAAACAGATCAATCACCACCTCTGTATCTAAGCAATATATGTCATCACCAAATAAGCCAAAAGCAGTCTTCATTATTGGTCCATTTTATGCCAGTTCCTATGTGGGGAGTGATATAAATGAAAGGAAAAAAGAGAGATATCAAGTTCCTGGCAAAACGATACCCTCTGGTCACAAAAGACAGCAGTTTTAAGGTAAAAGAACCAAGTCAGGAAAAAGTCATCATGAATATGGTGAAACTATCTCTTTGGTCATATCTAACCATTTCTTTTACTTACCTATTTACTATCAGAAACAGAAATCCCAAGCCACTTAACCCTACAAATGCTGAAAAACAAAGTGTATAAATTAATTAAAGTTATTTGCCTCATGGCAAATCAATCATCCAGGTTTAATTTTTACATCTCCAATATTGAGAGGAACACCAAATTACAAGTACTTATAAAAAAAAGAAAGACACAAAACAAACACCTGTCATTTCATCTAGGATAAAACTTCAGGATTCTACTAGAAGATGCTTAGGGGTATTTCATGAAAACAAAAATGAAAATTAAACTGGGAATTTTTCACCCATTCTGACAGGGAAGAATAACAACTAACATTTATGGAACACTTAATTCACCTTCATAACAACTTCAGTTAAATACTACTATCATCCACATTTTGCAGATAAGAAAAATGTTACTGTTGGAGCGTGTGACTCTTGATCTTGGGATTGTTGAGTTCCAGCCCCACAATGGGTGTAGAGATTACTTAAAAATAAAATCTTAAAAAAAAATTTAGAAAGTTACTTTACCCAAAGGTAATGTGCCCAATATTGCAAAGCTAATAAGGCAGAGGCAGAATTTGAATCTAGGCAGTTGGGAGTCTGCCAATACAATTTTACAGTGGTTTTTAACCACTACACTACAGTTACCTTAGAGAAAAGTTTTAAGACAAGCAGTTATTTAAAAAAAAAAAAAAAAAGATAACCAGTTACATACCATTTAAGGAATATTATAAATCTCCTCACCAAGCCAAATGGTCCCTGGCTCAGTTCTGCCTAGAGTGGTTAATAATCCAGAAAAAACTGGGTATGCCACCAGATAACTAGGGCCCTCAGAGCAGGTCAATTCAGCTCTGCACTGATTTCTATCTCAGGGCCAAGGTACTTTTCTATCCTAGGGCCATAGCTAATTTTCAATTAAATAAAAAAGATAATATTCATGACAGTTTATGCAAAAAAATTTACCCTCTATCACAAGCACTTATCTTTATCTGAATTATTTTGTCAGCAAGCTCTACAATGGCAATGACCTTATGTATGGTTTACTGCTCTCTAAGCACCCTGAACGGTGACTAGCACACAGGACGCCAACAAATAACATTTTTTAAATGAATCAATGGATGAACAAATGCTATATGAGTGTTTCTCAAACTTTACTGTGCGTAGGGAGAAAAAAAAAGAATCATCTAGGGATCTTGCTAAAATGCAGATTCTGATTCAGCACTTCAGGGACAGAGGCTAAGAGTATTCTAAGAAGCCCCTGGGTAACTAAGTTTGCTGCTGGTCTTCGGCTCACACTGAATAGCAAGGTAACTGGACCACCCGAGGTCATTTCCCCCAAACTCTTCAAGTAGTCAAGAATCAGGATTCACTTACTCTCCACTGTGGAAGAAAATCTGAAGTTTATTCATCAATAAAGCTATTACTGCTGATCCTCTGGTATCAGAAGGAAAGACTTATATCCCCAAATTCCCACTACACCTCAGTTAGATGGCATCTATTGACTGTTTAAAAACAAAAAAACAAAACAAAACAGGCTTCCATAGATTAATGGCTTAGCTTTTCGGGGGGGCGGGGGCATCAAGGATTACTCTGAAAATATAATCAGAACTACAGACTTCTCCCTAAAAAGTTCTATAGGAGATTCATGAACTCCCTTATTAAAATTAAGAACTCTATTGGTATTTAGCATTTAAGTAATTTAAATAGTCCTCAACATACTGAGTCATTTTACTCCAAACTGTCATCTGATAAAGCCAATGGCTAACTATACAAATGAAATTAAAAAAAATTCCAACTTCGCAAGCTGGTGCAGCCACTCTGGAAAACAGTATGGAGGTTCCTCAAAAAGTTGAAAATAGAGCTACCATATGATCCAGCAATTGCACTACTGGGTATTTACCCCAAAGATACAAAAGTAGGGACCCGAAAGGCTACGTGCACCCCGATGTTTATAGCAGCAATGTCCACAATAGCCAAACTGTGGAAAGAGCCAAGATGTCCATCAACAGATGAATGGATAAAGAAGATGTGGTATATATATACAATGGAATATTATGCAGCCATCAAAAGGAATGAGATCTTGCCATTTGCAACGACGTGGATGGAACTGGAGGGTATTATGCTGAGCGAAATAAGTCAAACAGAGAAAGACATGTATCATATGACCTCACTGATATGAGGAATTCTTAATCTCAGGAAACAAACTGAGGGTTGCTGGAGTGGGGGGTGGGGTGGGAGGGATGGGGTGACTGGGTGATGGACACTGGGGAGGGTATGTGTTCTGGTAAGCGCTGTGAATTGTGCAGGACTGTTGAATCTCAGATCTGTACCTCTGAAACAAATAATGCAATATATGTTAAGAAAGAAAAAAAGAAGAAGAATGTAGCAGGAGGGGAAGAATGAAGGGGGGGAAATCGGAGGGGGAGAAGAACCATGAGAGATGATGGACTCTGAAAAACAAACTGAGGGTTCTAGAGGGGAGGGGGTTGGGAGGATGGGTCAGCCTGGTGATGGGTATTGAGGAGGGCACGTTCTGCATGGAGCACTGGGTGTTATGCACAAACAATGAATCATGGAACACTATATCTAAAACTAATGATGTAATGTATGGGGATTAACATAACAATAAAAAAATTAAAAAAAAAAATTCCAACTTCAAATCAGTATTAAATATGAAAATAATCCTTTTCAGAAATGTGTACAGTCAAGTCAGCAAACTGTTATTTTTAAATAAAAACAGAAAACTAAGATGAGACTTGTCTTTCCTAAGTGTATATGAAAGCAGCAGCTCACATGTAGTATTTATTATGCACCAGATACTATTTGAAGTACTTTATGTTAACTATCTTAACAATCTTATGTGAGACAAATTAATATTATCCTCATATGTTATTAGTATTATCCTCAATTTATACATAAGAAAACTGAGAAGCAGAGGTGAAACAACTTGCTCAAGGTCATAACAAATAGAAAGGGGCTGAGCCTGCCCCCAGTTCTTAAAGACTCTTTTGTGCAACCCTGTATATAAATGTATCTTATCATTATTACTCAATCACTGCCCCATTTTTTTCCTTTACCTAACTCAAAAGGCTAGAATAATCCTATATTTCTCTTACCTTGCTTAACTGCAAATTTTTGTAAATTCCAGAAATTTAATTTCTAATAGCTAATTCAACAACAAATATTTTAGCACCAACTTATGTGCACTGTTAGTGATATGCGGAAAAATACTGCCAATAAGCATACAGTCTCTTCTGAAAAATTGAAAGTTATACAAATCAGGACATTTTTGAGCATGAAACAAGATGGGACATCTGTTCCAGAAAAGAGGTGTACACTATAACTATCTGGGACAAAATGGGATGTATGATCACACTAACCTATTTCGTAGTTTGCAATATGTAGTGGTATGAAGTACTGGCCACCTATGTACAACACAAACCCTGGATTACTCCTGACTTTCTGTTTTGACACACAAAATGCTTTTCTCTTCCCTCAATAATACATAAACCAAACAAAACTGAACTCCTCATCCTTGGAGTCTGGCTTTAAGTCTACACTTCATATTCTATCCCTAGCAATATTCATCTAAAGTACTCCTCTGAAAAAAGAAAAAGAAAGAAAGAGAACTCCGCTGTCTTTGGTTTAGAGTCAGTCATTTATAAATACAGAGATATTTTCTGAACCAAAGTTTGACTCAAAAGTTTGGCTCTATTACAAGAAACAGACAAGAGAAGACACATGAGTGATACTCAAAAGTTTCTTTTTCTTACATTTACCTATACGTGCACATTAGAAAAAATTTTCTTCATCAAAGAGGAAATATAAATCATCTATTTGCATTTTATCATTTGTATTCCTTTAAATCTTGCATATAAATGAGTCTGTATTTTAACATACTGAAATCTTCCTTCTTGTTTTATGTTTTATTTGCCCAATTAAAAGTATACTCAAGCTATAAAAAATTTAAAATAAGGTAATTAACCCGTTTGGCTTACCCAGAATCAGGGTAAATTAGTAACAAGGTTCAGATTAGAACTCAAAAAGGTATACATCTCTCTCTCTCTTCTTTTTTAAAGGTATATATCTCTTAAATCAGTGCTATCTCACAGTAGTTTTTGCAATTACCAGTGCCATTATGATGTAGTTTTACTAAATTTTCCAAAAACGTTCAACAGGGGCGCCTGCGTGGCTCAGTCGTTAAGCATCTGCCTTCGGCACAGGTCATGGTCCCAGGGTCCTGGGATCGAGCCCCGCATCGGGCTCCCGGCTCAGCGGGAAGCCTGCTTCTCCCTCTCCCACTCCCCCTGCTTGTGTTCCCTCTCTCGCTGTGTCTCTCTCTGTCAAATAAATAAATAAAATCTTCAAAAACGTTCAACAAATCAGGCACAAATTACAGTCATTTTGGAAGGCTACTATTTATATACTGGACAATTTACACCACAACAGAGTTGCCATGATGATCAAATGATAGTTGTCGGTTAAGCTCTTCTCTAGACTGTTACAAGGCTTAATACATAAACATCATAAACAGCATAAACATCAAGAACACAAACTAACTTTGTCAGAAGAAATTATTATTCCCAAATTACAGATAGGAACTTGAGGTTCCAAAAAGCTGTCACTTGTCTAAGGTCATACAACTAACATTTGAACCCAGGATTCCAAAGTCCTTACAGAAAATCACAGTGCATAATGCAAAAGTTTATAATGTTTTCAAGACTGGAAACCTGCCTCAAGAACTAAACATTAAAGAAAACAAAATTTAAGAAAAATACAGAATATAGAAACAATAAAAGAAAATGCTGTGAACACCATCAGAGCTAAAGAGTCATTTTCCATTTTCACTTAAGGATCTTCAAAGAGGTTAAAAATCTTTAATGACTTCACAATGATAGCTGTATTATAGTTTCCCAACTTCCTCTGCTTTCCGCTCCTCTGCAATATAGACTCAGACCCCATTTCAACTACAGGGTCAAAATCTTTTCTTAAGCTCCTAGGTAGTGGGGCGCCCGGGTAGCTCAGCCGTTAAGCGTCTGCCTTCGGCTCAGGTCATGATCTCAGGGTCCTGGGATCGAGCCCCGCATCGGGCTCCCTGCTCAGTGGGAAGCCTGCTTCTCCCTCTCCCACTCCCCCTGCTTGTGTTCCCTCTCTCGCTGTGTCTCTCTCTGTCAAATAAATAAAATCTTTAAAAAAAAAAAAAAAAGTTCCTAGGTAGAAAATCAAAATTACAGATTTGAAATGTTCATGACTACTATCAAGGATCATTTCCATTACCTGGGAAGTAATATGGAAGTAATACGGATATGCCTAATAGCCCAAACAAACCCAAACTGATACAAAATAGTTGAATATCAATATTCCTGGCTTCTGGTTTTTCAGAAAACGGTAAACCAGTTCACTATAATTTGGAGCACCAAAAGGTACTTTTACATCTCTATGTTCATTTCTAAGCCTTTTATTCTACTTTTCACATTTCAAAGATAATTCCTACTTCATTCTCAGTCCATTGTATCTGAAAATATTTCTACTTGAAAATATTTTTATTCATTTTTAAATTCTGCATCTACCTCCAATAAATATTACAAAATCAAATTGTTCAGAAACCGCTATTCACTTATTTATAATTTCTCTTGGCAATCATTTCACAATTTGTTTAGGCACTTTCTTCTTCTAAGTCATTTTTTATTTTCTTAATTAATTTATTTTTTAAAGATTTTATTTATTTGACAGAGAGAGCACAAGCAGAGGGAGAGAGAAGGAGAAGCAGGCTCCCTGCTGAGCAAGGAGCCCGATGTGGGACTAGATCCCAGGACCCTGGGATCACGACCCCAGGCCGAAGGCAGCTGCTTAACCGAATGAGCCACCCAGGCGTCCCTCTAAGTCATTTTTTTAAAAAATCACTTTCACTCAGTGACATCTATTAACATTTTACAAATAAATTATTTAAATGGGAAAAACCAGTACTATATTTGGGGTGAAAGGCACAACGTTATGATTACTATAATATAAATGATTTCAGATTCTAAGGTTAATCTAAAATTTAAAATATTACCTAAAAAAGCAGAAAACTTTAGAAGTCAAATAAATTATTTTAAAAATTATGTAAGAGCTGGGGGAAGAAGGGAATGGGCAGTTATTGTTTAATGCATACAGTTTCAGTTTTGCAAGATGAAGAGTTCTGGATGTGGATAGTGGTGATGTTGCACAACAATGTAAAAGTACTTAATAACCCTGAACTATACACTTAAAAATGTTTAAGATCATTAAATTTTATGTTATCTGTATTTTAAATAATTAGGAAGAATTTTAAAAGTTATCTAAGAGTTATTAAAGCATCCTAGAGTGCATAAAAGTCATTATTACCTAAATAAGTGGTTATAAGTATTCATTTTCAGGGAAAAACTCAAATTGAGACAGAAACCCAATTAAAACATGGCCAAACAACTAAAGCAGACGTAACTGCTAAAAATATGGGGGGGGGGGGGGGGGGGGGGAGGAAATGATCTGAAAAACAAAAATGTTAGCAACCATAAAAATCATTAAAGTGTAACCTGTCATTTAAGTAATTTGATAGAAGGAAGCATGATGCTGTTTTGAACTTACAGAATGTGTTTTAAGGGAATTTATGTTGGTACATGTCTGAAAATTCTGTGAATTATCCAAACATTTTTACCTCTTCTCAGAGAGCCAGACATTGTATATGTCTCCTTCAGAACAGAGTGAGAAAAAACCCAATAAACTACTAAAATCAATATAGCCCTTTGTCAGCAAGACTAAGTTAAAAAAAAGTTACCTCTAAGTATACTTAAAACAGGATTCCCTGTCTGCCTGTAGATTTCTATTGCAGTATAGCTAGATAGCAGAGTTCTAATTCCAGCTTCAATATTCACTAGCTGTATAATTTTGGGCAAGTTTCTTAAATTCTGTGGCGTAGTTTATCTCTAAAATCCTCGTAGGTAGGATTGAGTAGATGCGTATGTACGTTCACATGCAAAAACACTTAACAGGCCTCATGCACAGTTAAGTACAATATATGTGTATATCACTATTATTATAGTGCCATTATCATTACTATTATCTATCCCACTGATTCCAGTTATAAACTAAAAGCTGGGGTCTTTCCAGAAAAATGCACACAAGTAAAAGATTTTGAACACAACTGCAAAGGGCCCAGATTCCATTTTAGAGAAGGCCTACCAAAGATAATCCACAAGCAACTTGGTTTACAGCAAAGTGGTTCTTAACCTCTCTTGTGCCATGGACCGCTTTAGCAGTCTAATTAATCTATAGATCTCTTCTCAGAATGTTTATTTTTTATTTAGATTTTTTAAATTTATTTGACAGAGACAGCGAGAGAGGGAACACAAGAAGGGGAAGTCGGAGAGGGAGAAGCAGGCTTCCCGCTGAGCAGGGAGCCCGAGGCGGGGCTCGATCCCAGGACCCTGAGATCATGACCTGAGCCAAAGGTCTTAGGTGGCTTAACGACTGAGCCACCCAGGCGCCCCTCAGAATGTTTTTAAATTTTGAAATGCACAGGATCACAAAATAAACCAATTATAGTTATCAAAATATTTTTAAATTTCTACTTTAGTAATAAATGGGCTTTTCTAATGCATTAAATAACAAGATTTTTAAACATATAACAAGGTGTAATGAACATTAACAGTATTTCAAGATACCTGCAAAAACTGTAATATATGAAAATATTTCTCTTGTTGAATCCATTGCAATTTCAAGAATTTTCAATTCTCTTCAATTCTAGATTTTAATTAGAAGCTAGTCAGAATAAAGAGGCAATTTTTCTTCCCCTCAATGAAGTTCACAGACTTCGTCAATTCTAACCAGAGACCCAGATTAAGAATTCTTAGATTAGGGGAAAGTGCAAAAATAAATTCTGGAGCCAGAGACTTGTGTTCTACACGCCAGACTTCAGACTTTAGTCCCCACATTATTTGCACCTGAATGACCTCAGGCATCAAACCATGAGCTTTGGTTCACTCATTTAGAATAATTTCTAAATCCTATAGGTTAGAGGCGCCTGGGTGGCTCAGTTGTTAAGCGTCTGCCTTCGGCTCAGGTCATGGTCCCAGGGTCCTGGGATCCAGCCCCACACTGGGCACTCTGCTAGGGGGGAAGCCTGCTTCTCCCTCTCCCACTCCCCCTGCTTGTGTTCCCTCTCTTGCGGTGTCTCTGTCAAATAAATAAAATCTTAAAAAAATAAAATAAAATAAAATAAATCCTATAGGTTATTCCTATAGTTCTAAGAATCAAACATTAGCTAACAAAATGCCACATAACCAGTGTGTTACTTTTTTTTTTTTTACTGATTTTAATACCATATATTCAGCCCCAAATGTTTAGTGACATTGTTAATTTTCAGTAACTCATTATAGGAGAAAAGTTAAAAACCACATACTGGTTCACAAAGAAAATGATTAGTGGAAATATTAATTAACAGTTTAATAAAAGCCATGATTTGGCACTAGAATGACCTATATCTAAATACCAATTCCACTACTTTACTTCTAAGTTAACCTCTCCACCTCAGTGTTTCTCATCTGTAAAACACTGCAATGTTGTTTTAGACACAAGAGAGGATCTAGCTTAAACACTCTATAAATGCAGCGATTATTAAACTTCACATTTTAACAAAGCCAAAGGAATCAATTTGGAACTCAAAAGTATATTTTGGAATTCATGTTAATATGAATAAAACTTCGCATTCTCTTGCCCAGCAAAACACATCACACTTAAAATCTGAAGCATTTGCATGGCATAACGTTCCTAATACAAACTGGCACTGTTTAAAATCATATCTGATTTCTTATCCTGCCGAAAAAAAAACCACAATGAGGATAAAAAACGGTAAACAGAATGGGGTCAGTAATCTCAAATCTTTTCAAGATTCACTTGGCAGTGTTCCAATGAATGTTTATTACCAATGTCGGACATACTCTAAGGTAGCTGGGTCTCTTTAAAACCCAATTTAAAGATCTCAAATTTATCAGCTACACATTGTCGGTTAGATTAAAAAAAAAATTAAAGCATGTATTTACTTTATGCCGGAATATTACGGAGTAAAATCCATCCCTCCCTCCCAGAGAGAGGGGGGAAAAAAAAAAACCTGCCATAGACTGGCCCTGGCTTCTCGATCCATTATACAACCTGTAAATTCCTTCCCTCATTGAAAAGATTCTTTTTATGGGCATAGTTAACAAGTGCCAAGTTGCGAAGTTGCAGCTTTGCTGGTTTGACGTTTTCACAATTCAAGAACAATATGATCTGGAATCTACTCAAAGCATTAGCCAGGCAGTCAGCTGATGCTCACTGCACACAAGAGAAACAAATAAGAGAAACTAAACCTCGTATTTGTGTAAGGTAGGTATCCACTACCTTTAAAACTAAAATAGGCCAGCAGCACACGTTCCAGTTAAAATAAAAGTACTTCTACTGTTAAGTAATATTTAAAAAAACCCAAGAAACCCGGCTTTCCTCGGACTAGCTTTCTCTCATTCTTGGAATTTTCCTCGTATAAGGGCTTTTACCCGTCCATAAAGCCAAACCCTCATCACGGAGCCACTGCCTGAGTAACTTTTACAAAAGGTCAAAGCGGTGCCTTTCAAGGCTTCCAAAGCCTATTGGCGTCTCCTCCGTTCACAGTAATTCGCTTTCCACCCACAGAACGTTCCAGAGACTTAGGGACGGGGACCAAACAAAATTTGGTGGGGGTTGCTAAAAAGCAGCTTTCAACTTTCTCTTCAACACACTTATTCCGAATTTCACCTTCCTTCCTCCGCGGCCCCACATGTTGCTTGCTTCCCTCCCAGAGGGCCCCGCGAGACCTCGCTTCACCACCACCACCACCACCCCCCCCGCCCAACGCGCCCACCTGATTACCCTTTTCTCTGCAGACTCCGCCCCCGCCCTGCTCCCCCCCACCCCCCCGCCTGTGTGCCTCCTCTAGGAGGTCCATATGGGACACTTTCTCCTTCCTCTGATTCGCACCTCACACCAAACAAGCCTGGATTCTCCACCTTCAATTCTCCCCCACTACGGCCCTCACTTCCCACAGGTTCTTAAAGTGTTGTGAGGGCGCAGAGTGGAGCCGCAGGCCTGCACGGCCCAGGTGCTGTGTCAGCCTATCTGCCGGTTCCGCGGCGTGTACGGCCTGGAAAGTCACATGGTGGTGGGACCGGCCGGCGCCTCCACTCCTGCTCTCCTCACAGCAGGACGACATTACCAAGTCCACTCACCTCCACGAAGAGCAACATGTCTTCCTCCGCTCAGCCCAATCGTTCTCGCCGCCGCGACTCCAACGGGCTTACAGGCCCGAGCCCCAATTGCTAGGATAAGGACACTCGCCTGGCCCCTCCACCCGGCAGTGGACCCGGCTCCTCCCCCGCCGTCAGCCGCTGCGGCCTGACCCGCCCAGTCCCACCTCCCTTGAAAGAGCAACTGCTTCCGGTTCTAGAGAACAATTGCTTCCGGGAGAAGAGAAACCCCTCGGCGCGCTCAACTTTTGCGCTACCTTTTCCAGCGGCAGCATGGGAGGTACTATCATCAGTCCTGGGGGGAGGAGGGAAGCGATCAGAGGAAAGCACCATTCTGTACCACGGGGGTGTGTAAAAATCTTATTGACGCATTTTATCCCTCGCCAAACGGCGGGCTACCACTGTTATAATTACGCAGTTTTCATAGTTCAAAATCTAGATCTGATGAAAAGCCGAGCTTGTGTGAAGTGTACTGGACAGACGCCCAATCCTTCCGAAAATTTGGCGGCTCGGAGAATAAAAGTAGAGAAGAAAAAAAGCGAGTAGCAGTTACAGTAAATATATTAATAGCAGCCGCTGTATATTGAATGCTTACTATGTGCCTGGCATTATTCTAAGTATTTTGTGAGAATTAATCTTTTAAAAACCGCATGCAATAGATATTATCCCCATTTTACAGTTGAAGGAGCCCTCTAGAAGTGCGGGTTTCCCTTAAAAACGCCTTTAAAGAACTTTGCCCTATGTTCGCTTAAATCAGGTACCCACATCTAAGCTACTTAATTGGTGATGTTCTGTCACTGTCACTTCAAATGAAGTACAATAAAAACAATTTTAAAAATGGTCTTTATACTTTTGTTAGATGATCCAAATTCCTTATTATCTTCAGCAATACCTGTAAGCTTTATCCTTCCCTATCACTCCCACTTCTATATCCTAGTTCAGACACTTATCTTTTGAAATAATTACGTCTTGATCTTTTCCACTGATTTTTCCCATTCTATTATTTCAAAAATCTTTCTAAATTAAAGGTTTCATTTTCACCAAACTGTTACTTGCTTTCAAGACCTTACCATTCTGATCCCATGTAATCTCCCTTACTTTATCTCTAATGAATCTACTCACTTGTTTACTTGAATACCAAATTAATTTCTCCATCAAATTCCTGGTATTTGTGTTCCATCCTCTCCCTAATCTGATCTACAGTAGACTCAACATTACTTCATCTCAGTTAAACCAGTCTCCTCACCTTTCCCCTGAAAGACAAAACTCAACACTCACCTCCAAAGCCATGGCTCAAGGTGTCTTCACTATCTGGAATGCCTTCATTTGTCAATCAACTTTCTCTCTCCATAGGGTTTTCCCAAAGACACTGCTCCCCACAGATTTCTTCTTCATGTCCCTTATTAGCACTTGAATAGTCTATCTCAAATTATTTTCTTTTTTTCGTTTTTTAGTTTCTTCACTGGTGCCCTATAGTATATTCTTCACATTCTAAGATAATGGTGGCCACATAGTAGTAGTATCACTCAACAAATGCTTGCCAAATTGAAAGGTAAGGAGGGAGCTTTTAAATTTTGCTTTAAAAAAGCCTTCATTTCCAGTTGCTGATGAATCCCATGCTGCATAAAAAATATGAGAGAGGGAGAGAGCACAATAATGCTAAATTAGTTTAGTTGACAAGCATGCAGGCTGCTTTGTGAATGCCTACTGGGATAAGCAATGTAAAAAAAAATCAAGAGAAATGAAAGTTATTTAAGGATCTCACAATCTAATATTATCAAAAAAGTACTTAAACAGATTAATTGATAAGTTCAAGAAATGCTGGATAATGATGGATATTTTAATCAAACTTAACATTTACCAAAATAATTCTTAATTGTGGTCCTTTCAGAAAACATTTTTAACTTCCTTGAATGGACTTAATTGTGATTTGTAGAAAAGGAGGGAGTAATTTTTATGACTGGGTGTGAGGGGACGCAATTAACAATAAAAGAAAGTATTCTGGGGCTTAGAACTAAATTTCCATTGGAATTGAGTCTGAAACGATAATGAATATCCAAATTTTGGAAAATTTCTGAGGAGGAACTGAGGAAGAATATGTCAAAGGTTTAAGACAAACAAAACCCCTAAAACCCAGCCTGTGGTTTTGAGAAGTTCACCAACTAATGGACAGAGACAAATAATAGTTACATTCCAATGAGCTAAGTACTATAATAGGAAGTTTACAAAGTGTTTTGGGAACACAGAGGAGGGGTTAACTTAGACAATGAGATATTAGAAGGGAGAATATTTAATTTGCTCTCTCTATATTGATTCATTTCTTAAAAGACAACTACTTTATGTTCCCCTGTCTCCCATTCTCTGAAGGACTGAAATACATAAATTGTTTAACTTCACAAGTTTACAGCAAGGACTCAACATAGGACTAAGTTTACAATAAGAACTCAACATAGGAAGTTGTATAAAGTCAAAAACCTAAAAGACAATATTATGTAGTTTGTGAATACATGCACCTGTAGTAAAACTATATAAACAGAGACTAGACATAAATACATCAAATTCATGACTGTCATTGTCTCTGTAAAGGGACAGAGGGGAAGGAAGGAGTCTAGGGAGAACACCAAAAGGGATCTCTAATGCTTTATTTTATTTAAAAATTTCTGAAGCAGGGGCGCCTGGATGGCTCAGTGAGTTAAGCCGCTGCCTTCGGCTCAGGTCATCATCTCGGATCCTCGGATTGAGCCCTGCATGGGGCTTCCCTGCTCAGTAGGGAGTCTGTTCCTCCCTCTCCCTCTGATCCTTCCCTCTGCTCATGCTCATGCTTTCACGCATGCTCTCTCTCTCTCAAATGAATAAATTTTTTAAAAATCTTAAAATTTCTGAAGCAAATATGACAAAATGTTAATATTTGTTCATTCTATGTGATAGGCACATGGCTATTTGTTATATTACTTTCTGTACCGTTTCATATTTTTTAATAAATAAAAAAGCTACACAGCTAACAAAACTACCCTGTCCTTTAATTGCTCCAGTGTCTTAAATCCTTTCACCTCCTCTGCAATCAAAGGAGCTGCCCAGAGTAGTCCTCTCAGTAACAAAGCAGCGTCCAGTTTTCCCTTCAATTTCTCCAGCCAGCTATGGAATTTCAAAACCTTCTTCGGTCACGTTCCTTGGAAAAATGAATAACTAGGCAGTGCAAAGAGTGTGATCTTCATCCAAATAATAGTTTCCAAATTATTACATGTCTAGGACAAGTTGAGGGGCAGCTGAGGACGTTGTAACACAACTAGTCAATTACAGGTTTAAAATTCTTAAGCAAAACCTTAGGAAGAGAGAAGAATCAGGAGTTACATTTGATATACTGGATCTTGAATTCTAACACCTAGATTATAAGCTTATTTAAGCAAGGCTATATCTTCTATTTCTTTTAGCGTTCCTGTTGTCTATTTCCTACCCTCCCTCCCCCCTACCATCACAGCATATAGATAGAATGCCTAGTTCTCTGCATATAGTAAGCACTCTAGAGATGTTTGAGTCACTGATGTCACAATGGATCTACTATGACATCACCAGGACTGGAATACCATGGTTAGCAACAAATTAGGGTAAACCACAACCTCTGGGAGCAGAAAGACCTCTTCTAGCTTCCTTGTGGACACCTTTATTAGCATTTGCCTATATTCCGTGAAAAAAGGAGAAATAAAAGAAAATCACTCAACTTTTCAAAGTATTTATCAAAATGCAAAGTGGGATAGATGGCGAATCTGAATCAGAAAAAGAAGTTGAGGATTCCACCATCATGTCCAGAAAAGCCCTTTATAAATCAGGGGTCCCTCAGCTGGAGATCCCATTTGCAGTACAGAATGTCATCTCTAGGATCGAGCAAGCACAGCTTTATCGAGCCAGAGAGGTAGGTCGTCAATGTGAAGTTTACAGATTACAACTGTTTTTTAACCTTCAATGATAAGCTACATTTTTTGAACTCATTTTATTTTCATGATCTTTGACTGTGTTTGAGGTAACTTTAATTTCAAATGACAATTTCACCTGACTCTGTGGATAACATGCTCCAATTTTGTTAGTCTCTTTTACTTTCCTATCAGAATTAATTAAGCCTTTTAAGAAATAAATCACATGTGCTATTGAGTGACTGGGATAGAAAGAAAAATAAAAATCTATAGCTAATATTGATATCTAATTTCAGTCAATAGTTTTCATTTGTTCTCAACTAAACTTTTATCAAATAGCTTTAACATGAAGAAATATAGTTTGGTTTGAATTCCAGCTCTGGAAGGTGGATTTATTGGCCAGTAGAAACCCGAGGACAATGAACAAAAGCTTGAATAACACAACAATCCAATAAACTCCAAACAATTAAGGGTATACTGCGTTCTGTTCTCTCAGAATACAACAAAATCAGTCAGGTTAAAAGAAATTAATTCAAGTAAGTTTTTTCCTATGTTTAAGGAGTGCTAAATATTTGTACTTTCTCATTCTCCGAATAAACTTACTCCTGCTCCAACTCCCCACAGCTAACAACAATAACCTGGTGTTTGCTTTTAACACCTTTATTGAGGTATAACTGACACATAATAAGCTGTATATATTTTTAAGTATACAAGTTTTGATATATATAAACACCTGTGAAAACCTCATCACAATCAACATAATGAACTTACCCGTCACCCCAAAAAGTTTCCTTACGCTTAGTTACAATTCCTCCCACATACCCTTCCCAACCCCCCCACCCCAATCTCTAGGCAACTGCCAATCTGCTTTTTCTGTCCCTATAGATTATTTTGCATTTTATTTTTTTTATTTTTTTTATTTTTTAAAGATTTTATTTATTTATTTGACAGAGAGAGAGCAAGAGCAGGAACACAAGCAGGGGGAGTGGGAGAGGGAGAAGCAGGCTTCCCGCCGAGCAGGGAGCCCGATGCGGGACTCGATCCCAGGACTCTGGGATCATGACCTGAGCCAAAGGCAGACGCTTAACGACTGAGCCACCCAGGCGCCCGATTATTCTGCATTTTAAAATAATTTTATATAAGTGGAATCATACAGCATCTACTTTCTCTCAAATAAATAAAATCTTTAAAAAAAGATTCTTACTCCCTCACCCTCTGCCCCCCAAAAATGAAATTGGCTATGAATATTTGTATATTTATTCATGACTTATTTTGTAGACATATTTATATAAACATTTCGTTTCTTTGGGATAAATACTTAGGTTGGAATGGCTGGGTCACACGGTATATAAATGTTCAATTTTTTAAAAACTACCAAACTTTTGGGGCGCCTGGATGGCTCAGTCGTTAAGCGTCTGCCTTCGGCTCAGGTCATGATCCCAGGGTCCTGGGATTGAGCCCCACATCGGGCTCCCTATTCAGCGGGAAGCCTGCTTCTCTCCCACTCTCCCACTCTCCCTGCTTGTGTTCCCTCTCTCGCTGTGTATCTCTCTGTCAAATAAATAAAATCTTTAAAAAAAAACAAAACTACCAAACTTTTAAAAAGTGGTTATACATCTGTTGGCCATCTGGATGTCTTCTTTGGAAAAATGTCTATTCATGTCTTCTGCCCATTTTTAAACTGAATTATTTATTTTTTGGGTGTTGAGTTTTTTAAGTTCTTTATATATTTTGGATACTAATCCTTTATCAGATATGTCATTTGCAAATATCTTCTCCCATTCTGTAGGTTGCCTTTAAGTTTTTTGATTGTTTCCTTTGCTGTGCAGAGCTTTTTATTTTGGGGCGCCTGGGTAGCTCAGGTGTTAAGCGTCTGCCTTCGGCTCAGGTCATGATCCCAGGGTCCTGAGATCGAGCCCCACATCGGGCTCCCTGCTCAGTGGGGAGCCTGCTTCTCCCTCTCCCACTCCCCTTGCTTGTGTTCCCTCTCTTGCTGTCTCTCTGTCAAATAAATAAATAAAATCTTAAAAAGCTTTTTATTTTGATAAAGTCCCAATACCTTATTTTTGCTTTTGTTTCCCTTAGCTCAGGAGACCTATGTCAAAGAGGTTACTACCTGTGTTCTCCTCTAGGATTTTAATGGATTCCTGTCTCACATTGAGGTCTTTCATCCATTTTGAATTTATTTTTGTATATGGTATATGAAAGGGGTCCAGTTTCATTCTTTTGCATGTTGCTGTCCAGTTTTCCCAACACCATTTATTGAAGAGACTATCTTTTCTCCATTGGATATTCTTTCCTGCTTTGTCGAAGATTAATTGACCATATAGTTGTGGGTTCATTTCTGGGTTTTCTATTTTGTTCCATTGAACTATGTGTCTATTTTTGTGCCAATACCATCATCAGGGAAATACAAATCAAAACTACAATAAGATATCACCTCACACCTGTCAGAATGGCTAAAATTAAGAACACAGGAAATAACAGGTGTTGGCAAGGATGCCGAGAAAGAGAAAAACTCTTACACTGTTGGTGGGAATGCAAACTGGTGCAGCCACTCTGGAAAATAGTATGGAGGTTCCTCAAAAAGTTAAAAATTGAACTATCCTACGACCCAGGAACTGCACTACTAGGTATTTACCCAAAGGATACAAAAATACTGATTTGAAGGGATACATGCACCCCTATATTTATAGCAGCATTATCAACAATAGCCAAATTATGGAAAAAGCCCAAATGTCCATCAACTGATGAATGGATAAAGAAGATGTGGTATACACATACAATGGAATATTACTCAGCCATAAAAAGAATGAAATCTTGCATTTGCAACGATGTGGATGGAGCTGAGAGTAGTATGCTAAGTGATATAAGTCAGTCAGAGAAAGACAAATACCATTTGATTTCACTCATATGTGGAATTTAAGAAACAAAACAAATGAACATGGTTGGGAGTGGGGAAGAGAGGCAAACAAGTAACTGACTCTTAACTATAGACAACAAACTGATGGTTACCAGAGGGGAGGTGGGTGGGAGGATGGGTTAAATAGAGAAAGGGAATAAGGAGTGCACTTGTGAGGAGCACCGGGTGTTTTGTGGAAGTGTGGAATGATAATATTGTACACCTGAAAATAATATTACACTGTATGTTAACTAACTGGAATTTAAATTAAAACTTTTTAAAAAGTGGTTATACTATTTTATATTCCCACAAGCAGTATATGAGATTTGCAGTTGCTCCACATCTTTATCAACATTTGATATTGTTGGTCTTTTTAATTTTAACCATTCCAAAAGGTATACAATCGTATCTCATTGTGGTTTTAATTTGCAGTTTCATAATGACTAATGATTTTGAGCAACTTTCCACAAGTTTATTTGCACTCAGTATGTCTTCTTTTGGTAGTTCAAATATTTTGACCATATTTTAAAACTTATAAGTCTAGGTTCTTATTATTGAGTTTTGAGTATTTTTATGTATTTTGATTGCAACTTTTATCAGATAAGTGATTTGCAAATATTTTTTCCCATTCCGTGGCTTGTCTTTTTCTACTAATTGTGTCTTTCAAAGAACAAAACTCCTTAGTCCAATTTATCAATGTTTTCTTTCTTTCAAAGCAAACTTTGACTAACCCAAGGTCACAAACATTTTATCCTATGTATTCTTCTAGGAATTTTACATTTAGGTCTATGGTTCATTTTGTCTTAATCTTTGTATATGATATCAGATATTGATTGAGATATTGTGGGTTTTTTTAGACAATTATTCTAGATCCGTTTGTTTAAAAGACTATCCCTTCTCCATTGCATTGCATTGCACCTTTATTGAAAATTAATTAACCATATATGTATGAATTTATGGACTCTCTAGTCCGTTCTCTTGATCTATTTATCTATGTTTATGCTAATACTACAATGTCTTGATTACTGAGGGTTTTTGGTCTTTTGTTTGTTTGTTTTTTGATTACTGAGGTTTTATGATAATTCCTGAAATCATAAACTTTTAGTTCTCCAACTTTGTTCTTTTTCAATTATGCCCAACTTCTCTCACATCTTCCTCTTACCCTCATTTCCTCTTCTTGGACTTCTTTCTCTGGCGTGACACACTCAAACACTCATAACCTAAAAACTGTCTCTATCCACACTGCTTTCTCCCTTTGCATTTCCATATAAAATTTAGAATCAGGCTGTCAAATTCTATTGGGGGAAAAAGCCTGCTGCTATAGATCAATTCGGGGAGAATTGAGAACTTAATTTTGAGTCTTCTGACCTGTGAAAACAGCGTATCTCTGTTTTTATTTAGGTCTAATTTTTTCTCAGAAGTGCTAGGCCTTGCATATCTTTTGTTAGATTTGTCCCTAAGTATTTCATATTTTTTTACTATTGCGAATAGTATTGCTTTTTAATTTCCATTCTCAATTGTTCACAACTAATATATAGAAATACAATAGATTTTTGTGTGTGCATCTTGTATAATAAAACCTAGTTATGAGTCCTCATAGATTTTCTTCATACTTTCTTTGGGATTTTCTATATAGACAACCCTGTTATATGCTAAAAGAGGCAGTTTGATTCCCCTTTTCGTATCTGTGTGCATTTCAAATTTCTTTTTGGGGGGAGGGAGGAAAATAAATAAACTTCCTTTTTAATTTACTGAGTAGTCAAGGAACTCCAGTATAAAGTTGAATAGAAGTGATGAAACATCCTTGCTTTCTTCTTGATGTTAAGGAAAAGCATTCAGTCTTCCCCCATTGAGTATGATAGTAGCAGTATATTTTTTTATGGCATTCTTTATCAAGTTGGGGAAATTCTCTTCTTTTCCCACCTTGCTTATATCTTTAATCAGGAATAGATACTGGGTTTTATCAAAAGGTTTTACTGCATCTATTGGGATAGTCATGTTTGTTTGTTTGTTTGTTTGTTTTTGTCTTTTTGAATCTGTTAAAATAGGGAATTACATTGACTTATGACTGATAAACCAACCTTGCATTTTTTGGATAAATTCCATTTACTCATAATGTAGCATTCTTTTTATTATCTTGTATTCAATTTGCTAAAATTTTGTTAATTTTGTGTCTATGTTTATAAAACATATTAGTCCGTAGTTTTCTTTTAATACCTTGGTTTTGGCATCAGACTAATGCTAGCTTTATAGACTCAGAATTATTCTTTTCAATTTTCTGTAAGACTTTTTGAGAATTGGCATTTCCTTTTGTGTTTGGTAGAAACCCACTAAGTGTTTGGGTGGGGTAGGAGAAATAATCAATGGAATCGTCGAGACTTGTGGTTTAACTCATGGGGAAGTTTTAAACTAGAAATTCAATTCTAAAAAATTGTACAGCTATTCAGGTCATCTGTCTTCTTTTTTTAAAAAAATTTTATTTATTTGTGTGAAAGAAAGACAGAGAGAGCACAAGCAGAGGGAGGGGCAAAGGGAGAGGGACAAGCAGACTACCCACTGGGCGGGGAGCCTGATGCAGGGCTTGATCCCAGGACCCCAAGATTGAGACTTGAGCCGAAGTCAGACACTTAACGAACTGAGCCACCCAGGCACCCCTCAGGTTATCCGTCTTCTTGAGTGAGCTTTCACAGTTTGTGTCTTGTAATTTGTCCATTTTATCTTACATCATTTTATTGGCCCAAAGTTGTTCATAATAATCCCTTATTATCCCTTTACTATCTGTAGAATCTGTAATAATATCACTTTTCATTTCTGATATTAGTAATTTGTCTTCTCTCTCTCTCTTATCTATCTGGCTAGAGGTTTATCAATTTTATTGTTATTTTCAAAGAACCAACTTTTTTTTAAAGATTTTACTTTTGGGGGGCAACTGGGTGGCTCAGTCAGTACGTGTCTGCCTCTTAGGGTCCTGGGATTGAGCCTGGTATCAGGCTACCTGCTCACCGGGGGTCTGCTACTCCCTCTCCCTCTGCCTCTGCCCCCAACTCGTGTTCGATCTCTCTTTCTCTCAAACAAATAAGTAAAATCTTAAAAAAAAAAAAGATTTTACTTTTTTAAAGATTTATTTATTTATTTTAGAGAGAGAGTGAGCAAGGGGAGGGGCAGAGGGAGAGAAAATCTTCAAGCAGACTCCCAGCTGAGCGCAGAGCCTGATGCAGGGCTTGATCCCACCAGGACCTTGAGATCATGACTTGAGCCAAAATCAAGAGTCAGCCGCTCAACTGACTGAGCCACCCAGGTGCCCCTAAAGATTTTATTTTTAAGTAATCTCTACGCCTAAGTTGGGGCTTGACCTCACAGCCCCCAAATCAAGAGTCACATGCTCTACCGACTGAGCCCCAAAGAACTAGCTTTTGATTTCACAGATTTTCTTTAATTCTGTGTTCTATTTTACTGATTTCCACACTGACTTTTATTATTTCATTTACACTATTTACTTAGAAGAGTAGAATTTCTGGCTCATATAGTAATCCTATTTTTCATTTTTTGAGAAACTGCCTTACTTTTTTTGTAGTGGCTACAGTATTTTACGTTCCCATCAGCAGTGCACAAGGGTTCCAGTTTCTCCACATCCTCACCAACACTTGTTATTTTTTTTTTTCCTTTCTGATAACAGCCATCTTAATGGGTGTGAAGTATCTCATTGTGGCTTTGATTTGCATTTCCCTAATGACTAGTGACGTTGAGCATCTTTTCATGTGCTTGTTGGCCATGTATATACACTCTTTGGGGAAATGTCTATTCAAATCCTTTGCCCATTTTGGGACTGCGTTTGTTCTTGTTGAGTTCTAGGAAGTCTTTATATATTCTGGATATTAACCATTTATCAGATATATGATTTGCAAATATTTTCCTCCATTCTGTGTATTGGCTTTTTGCTGTGTTGATAGTTGTGATAGTTAATTTTATGTGTCAACTTGAGTGGGCTACAGTGTGCCCAGACATTTAGTCAAAATTCTGAGTAAGTCTGTGAAGATGACATTAAACTTGAATCAGACTAAGTAAAGCAGAATGTCTTCTCTAATGTGGGTGGGTCTCATCCAATCAATTAAAAACCTAAATAGAACAAAAAGGGAGCTCTACCTCCCTGCCTTCCTTGAGCTGGGACATTAGTCTTTTCCTGCCTTCAAATATGAACTGAAACATTAGCATTTTTTGAGTCTTGAGCCTGCTGACTTTTGGACTGGACCTATACCATAGGCTCTACTGGGTTTCCAGCTTGGCAACTGAAAATCGTGAGATTGCTTAGCCTCCATAATCATGTGAACCAATTCTTTATAATAAATCTCTATACATATATATATATATGTATAGAGATATATGTGTGTGTGTATGTGTGTATATACACACATACACACATATATATGTATTTTTCAAATAGATCTTCATATATATTTATCTACCTGTGTACATATATATCCCATTGTTTCTGTTTCTCTGGAGAAACCTGACTAATACTACTAACACAGATTCTGGTATAGAGAGAGTGGTTCTGGGGAAACAGAATCTTAAGGATAAGTTTTCTGAATTGGGTTTAGGATTTCTAGAATTGGCTTTCTAATCTGATTAGACATAAAGATATGAATGACTCCATTTCCAGTATTAAAGAGAGCATTGATAGTCCTTGGCATGGTCTGTCGATTAAGATACGTAAAATATCACTATTGGATACGCCTAATCAACTGCTTATAAGAAGCAGGAATCTGGGTAACTGTGTATATGATACTTTCAAACATTTTTGGCAAACTAATAAATATAATGAGACTGGTTGGTTGCTCCCAATGTCACTGGATAAAGTGGGGGAATAAAAGGATGAGCTCAGGGATTTGACTTTCTAGCTCAAGCACCACATGAATGACCTGAAAGCTCCCGTGTGTGTTCTGAAGGAGACCCTTATTTCACCAGATCTGAAATGCACAGATAGAATAGACATAGTCAGCAGCTGGCAGAATCCCCACATTGATTCCTTGACCTGTGGAGTAAAGGTTATTATGGTGGGAAATGCCAAGTGGAAGCCACTAGAACTTCCTTTACTTAAGAAAATAGTAAACCAATAGCAATACTGCATCTCTAGAGAGATTGCAGAGATAAGTCCCACCATCAAGGAAAGATGCAAGAGTGTAGATTCCTATCATCTCTTCATTCAACTTGCCTATTTGGCCTGTGCAGAAGACAGATGGATCTTGGAGACTAAAAGTGGATTATTGTAAAATTAACTAACCAAGTGGTAACTCCAATTGCAGCTGTGTCCCAGATGTTTCATTGCTTGAGTAAATTAACACATCCTCTGGTATCTGGTATGTAGCTACTGATCTGACAAATGGTTTTACTTCACACCTGTCAATAAGGACCACCAGAAGCAGTTTCAATACACTTTCACTGGCCTATCAGGGACGTATCTACTCTCCAGTTTGGTAGAATCCACTAGTGAAGTCATCAGGCATAGGGTTTTTCTTTATTGGAAGGTTTTTTGTTACTGATTTGTTTTCCTTTATAGTTAAAAGTCTTTTCAGATACCATATTTCTTTGTATTTCAGTCTTCATATGTTTTGTGCTTCTAGGAATCTTTCCATTTCATCTAGGCTATCCAGTTGGGTGGCATGTGACATACAACTATTCATATCACCCTCTAATAATCCTGTTTATTTCTGTAGAATCAGTAGTAATGTCCCCATGTTGGTTTCTAATTTTAGTAATTTAAGTCTTCTCTTTTTTTTTTAGTCAGTCTAGCTAAAGGTTTGTCAATGTTGGTTCTTTTTAGAAGAAGCAACTTTTGTTTCATTATTTTTCTCTACTCTTTTATTATGTCTGCTCTAATGTTTACTAATTCCTTCCTTCTGCTAGCTTTGGGTTTTTAATTATTTCTTTCTAGTTCCTTAACATGTAAAGTTAGGTTATTGACTTGAGATTTTTTTTCATGTAAACTTCCTAGAAATTTTTTTCCTACAAATTTCCTTTTTAGCACTGCTTTTGCTAAATCCCATAAATTTTGGTATGTTGTTTTCATTTTCATCCATATTTATTTTCTAATGTTCCTTGTGATTTTCTTTGACCCACTTACTGCTTAAGCATGTGTCCATTTCCACACACGTGAATTTTCTAGTTTTTTTTTTCTGTGATTGGATTCTAACTTTTTCTCATTGTGGTTGGAAAAAAATGCTTTGTATGATATATTTTTTAATATATTGAAATTTATTTTGTGGCCTAACATATGGTCTCTCCTGGAGAATGTCCCACATGCACTTGAGAAAATTGTGTATTCTGTTGTTTGATGAAGTGTTCTGTATACATCTGTTATATCTAGATGGTTTACTGTGTTGTTTTAGTCCTTTATTTCCTAACTTATCTTCTGTCTAGTTGTTCTGTTATTGAAAGTGAAGTACTGAAGTCTCCCACCATTGTAGAACTGCTTCTCCCTTCAATTCTGTCAGTTTTCACTTCTTAAATTTTGACAGTCTGTTATTTAGGTGCATAAATGTTTTTAACTGTTTCTTCTTGCTGTATTGAACCTATTATTACTATCTCTTGTAATATTTTTTTAGAGGAGGAAGGGTCAGAGGGAGAGGGAGAGAGAATCTTAAGCAGGTTCCATGCCTAGCACAGAGCTTGATCTCACGACCCTGAGATCATGACCTAAGCCAAAGTCAAGAGTCAGACGCTTAAACTGACTGAGCCACCCAGGTAACCCTCTTGTGATCTTTTTTTATTTAAAGTCTGTTTGGGCTGATACATTTAATATAGACACTCAGATCTCTTTTTGTTATTATTTGTATGGAATATCTTTTCCCATTCTTTCATTTTCAACCCCTTTGGATCTTTGGATTTAAAACAAAGATCTCTGTGTCAAATAAATAAATAAAAATATTTAAAATGAGTCTCTTATAAACAGCATATAGATGAATCATAGCTTTTAAAAATCTAGTCTGCCAATTGTTATGTTTTGATAAGAGGTTTAATCCATAAAATTTAAAGTAATTACTAATAACAAGGGACTCAATTTTTGCCATTTTGTTATTTGTTTTCTCTTTGCATTATATCTTTTCCCCACTCATTTTTTGCATTATTGTCATCTTTTGTGTTTAGATGATTTTTTTTTTTAGTGAAATGTTTTTATTTTATTTTATTTATTTAAGTAATCTCTACGTGGGGCTTGAACTCATGACCACAAGACCAAGAGTCACACACTCTTCTGACTGAGCCAGACATGTGCCCCTTTAGTGAAATGTTTTGATTCCCTTCTCATTTCCTTTTATGTATATTCTATACATATTTTCTTTGTGGTTACAAATAATATTGTAAAGTTATACACTCTTAGTTTGAATTTATACTAGCTTAACTTTAATCACATAAAACAACTTTGCCCCTATACTATTCTGTCCCCACTCCTTTCAGTTACTGATGTCACAAATTACATCTGTACATTGTGTGCCCCCAAACAGACTAATAATTGTTTTTTATGCATTTGTATTTTACAATTTTTTTTAAAGATCTTATTTATTTATTTGACAGAGAGAGACACAGCAAGAGAGGGAACACAAGCAGGGGGAGTGGGAGAGGAAGAAGCAAGCTTCCCACCGAGCAGGGAGCCTGATGTGGGGCTCGATCCCAGGACCCTGGGATCACGACCCAAGCCGAAGGCAAACGCTTAATGACTGAGCCACCCAGGCGCCCCTGCATTTGTATTTTAAATAATGTAGAAAATAAGAAATGGAGTTATAAATCAAAATTACAATACTACTAGCTTTTGTAATTGCCTGTGTATTTGCCTTTATCAGAGATCTTTATTTCTCCACAGAATTTTGAATACTTTCATTTCAACCTGAAGGACTCTTTTTAGCATACCTTATAGGACAGGTCTAGTGGTGATGTACTTTCTCAGCTTTTGTTTGTCTGGTAATGTCTGAATTCCTTATTTTTGAAAGACAATTTTGCCAGATATAGAATTTTTGGTTCACATTTTTTTTCTCTCAGCACTTTGAAAACATCAACCCACTGACTTCTGGTCTCCAAAGTTTCTGATGAAAATTCTACTAATAATCTTAATGGGAATCCTTTGTATGTGATGAGTTGTGTCTCTATTGCTATTTTCAACATTTTCTCTTTGGCTTTCAACAGTTTATTATTTGTCTCAGCATGGGTCTCTTTGAGTTTAGCCCACTTGGATTCATTGAGCTTCTTAAATTTGTAGATTCATGTATTTCCTTAAGTTTGGGAAGTTTTCAGCCATTAATTCTTTAAATAATCTGTCGCTTTCTCTTGTCTTCTTTATGGACTCCCACAATGTGTATATTGCTTTCTTAATGGTGTCCCACAGATCCCCCAGGTTCTGTTCACTTTTATCTTTCTGTTCCTCAGACTTTATCGTTTCAATTGTCTTATCTTCAAGTTTGCTGATTCTTTCTTCTGCATGCTTAAAAATGCTTTTGAATCCTTCTAGTGGAGATTTCTTTATCTTTCTTTCTTTCTTTCTTTAAGTTTCAGATATACTTCTCAACTCCAGAATTTCCTCTTGTATCCTTTTTATGTTTTTTATCTCTTTACTGATATTTCTGTTGTGTTCATACATAATTTTTCTGACCTTGTCCATGTCTTCCTTTAACTCTTTAAGTATCTTTAAGTCAGTTGTTTTATTTTATTTAAAAATTTATTTTATTTTATAATTTTATTTATTTTATTAAAGTTTTTGTCTAGGAAGACTGCAATCTGTTCTTCCTTGGTGATGGTTTTCGTAATTTTTTTTCCCTTTGAATAGAACATACTTTCCTATTTCTCTGTATCTCTTGTGACTTTTTTGTTGTTATTGAAAATTGAACTTTTGAATCTTATAATTTGGTAAGTCTGAAAATCAGATTCTCCTTCTCCCCCACCCCCAGGATTGTTTTTTGTTTGTTTGTTTGGTTGGTTTTTGGCTTTTGTTTGGTTTTTCTTTTCTTTTCTTCTCTTTTCCTTTCTTTTCTTTTCTGTTTTGTTTTGTTGTTGTTTATCTCTATGTGCCAGGAGTCAGCCTGCATCTTTTTCTGGGCATGCCTAATGACTTTCTAAATTCCTCTGAATATACAATTGCTTTTGGATGTCCTAATCTTTAAATGTCTGGTTCCCAAAGGGGAGAAAAAGGAAAACTGAAAGGAAAAGGACAGAAGCTATCTCTTCAAATGCCCTGAAAGCTGCTTCACCCATTGGAGACTGCAATAATGGTAGCCTGCCTTTGTATCTGCACCTCTGTGATCTGAAACAGTAGTTCACAATCAGGAGACAGATCTCTTACTTGGAAGACAAGATTCTTATTGCCCACCCTGGCTCTTGTAAGCTGTTCTAGGAATGTTTCCCGTGACAGGGGTGGAGGGTGGGGAATGGATACCTGCTACTATTGTAAAGGCTGAAATTACACTTTACTGGTCAAGCCTTCCCTTAAAAGTTGTAAGCCATTGAATAAACATCAGAATCCCAAATTAATTAAATCACATATACTGCCATTATGGTTGTTGTTTAATTGAAGAGATGGATTCCTTGTGCTTCCTACTCAGCCATCTTCCCTGATGTCACTCCTTTTCCCTGATATTTTTTATTGGATGTCAGATATTGTGAACTTTATCTTGTTAGATGCTGGGTATTTTCCTAATCCTATAAATATTTTCAAACTTTTAGGACATGGTTATGTAGTAGTAGTTTGATCCTTTTGAGTTTTACTTTTGTATATTGTTAGGTGAGACTATAGGAGCATTTGCTGTATGGCTAATTTTGCCCCCACTATGAGGCAAAAACCTTTCTGAGTACTCTATCAGATGTCACATGAACAAAGCTTTTTACTCCATCTGGGAACAGAAAATATTTCTCCTCCCTGTCTGAGCTCTGGGGTTTATTTCTATTAATCATTTTAGGTGGCCCTCTTTTCATTGTTTTAGATAAGAGGATGAATCTTGTCCCTGTAACTTCATCTTGGATGGAAACATAGGCTGAATTCTTCTTTAAAAAAACTTAAAAAAAATTATAATAAACATAAGCCAAAACTCACAATTGGAAAAATTTCATGAATCATCACGAAATGTACAAACCCAGAAATTATATATATATAATCTGCACTAGAGAAACCTCCCTATTTTCCCCAAAGACAACTATTACCCTCATCTTTAACACTGTAGATTGATTTTGCATGATAAATGGAATCATGCAGTATATATTCTTTAACGTTTGGCTTCTTTTGCTTAATACTATGTTCATGAGATTCTTTGCATAAAGCTATAGTTCATTAATTTTCATTACTATCATTCCATTTTATGATTTTATCTATTCTGTTGTTGTTGTCTACTACAAATAATATCACTATAAAATTTTTGTGAATATGTTTTGAGCACATATGCATGCATTTCGCCTATGAATGGAATTGCTGGTCAATCAGGTATGCCTAGATTCAGCTGTAGTAAATAATTCAAAATAGTTTTTTTCTTTAAACTTTTTATTTCATATTAATTTTAGACTTAAAGAAAAGCCACAAAATACCAGTTTCCATATATTTTTAACCCAGCTTCCCCTAATATTAACATATTACATAACCATAGTACACTGCCAGAACCAGGAAATTAAAATTGATACAATACTATTAACTGAAGATCTCATTTGATTTCACCAGTTTTCCCACTGATGTGTTTTTCTGTCCCAGGATTCTATCCAAGGTCTCATATAACACCTACTTGTTTCTTAGTCTTCTGCAGTCTATATCATTTCCTTAGTCATTCATTGTTTTCATGATCTTGAAATTTTCAAAGAATTTTATTTTTTAAATGTCTCTTAATTTTGGTTTCTCTAGTATTTTTCATTATTGGATTGAGGTTATGCATTCTGGGGGCAAAAATACCCCATAAATGATCTGCATCCTCAGTACATCCTATTACAGGGGTTTGTGTTATGACATACTGTTAACATTGATCACTTCGTTAAAATGGTTTGTTCGCTGTGAAGTTACTGTTTTTCCCTCTGTAGTTAATAAATATCTTGGGGAAGATACTTTGAGACTATGCACGTTCTGTCTTCTCCAACTTTTGTCCACTAATTTTGGAATTCGTTGATAAATATTGCCTGCAACAATCATTACTATAATGTTACCTAATAGTAATTTTCTATTTCCTTCTTCCTCATTTATTAATTGGAACTCTACTGTAAAGAAGAGCTACCTCTTCCCTTTATTAACTTATATTGATAGAGACTCATAGATATTTACTCTACCCTGTGGGTTATAGTTGTTTATTATTATTATTATTATTATTATTATTAGCTTCAATTGATCCAGATTTGGCCATTAGGAGCTCCTTCAGGTTGACTCCTGTGTTCTTTCAACAAATGGCTAACTATCTATCTATCTATCTATCTAGAACCATAAGATGTTCCAGGATCATTTTATACATTCCCTGCCCAACCCTGAAATCAATGACTTTTCCAAAAGCCATGGTTCCTTTTATTGGAGATTGATGTTTAGAAACCAAGATCTGGGGCTAGGTGTGTTCAACTACTGGAATGTCATTTCTTCTGGGCCCTCTTACAAAGAGAGCTAGGAAGTATATGTACATGTATTAGCCCACATATATATACACATCTATATTCATTTATCTTTCTGTGTATATATTTAAAACATGACTTAATACTGATAGGTCAAATTCCAATCCTATACCATAGGGTTCATTTTAGTCTTTTCCTGTTCCTTATTTGTAACTTCTTTCACAAGAGTGAGAAATTCAGTTCTTATTATCTACAATATATTTATTTATTCATTCATTTCTAGTGTACACATAAAGTAGTTTCAGAGTTGTTAACTCATTTCCCTGCAAGAAATACATTTTGTGACTAGTACAGCATTTATGTACCATTCTTTTGTATTTAACCTTATATTATTCAGTGAGGATATTGTTTTCCAAAGTTACTAGCTAGTTCTTTTCTTCCCAATGTGATTATGTTATTCATTTGTATATAATTAACTTCAGTTGTTAATGTTTGCATCCATTTCTTGTCACTGTATATACTGGTTGGTTTTAACAGTTTATTTATTGAGTATGTGAAGGGTATGTAAAACATTACTATAGTGGTAAATCAGATTGTATAAAAACATATACTGAGGGAGAGATTGCTAGAAAGATAGCAGAGTAGGAGGACGCTAAGCTCACCTTGTCCCATGAATACAACTAGGTAACACACATATCAGAACCCAGAAAACGACCTGAAGACTGGCAGAACAAACTCCACAACTAAATGTAGAGAAAAGGCCATATTGAAGAGGGTAGGAAGGGTGGAGACACAGTGGGAAGCTAAATGGATTCACAGGACTGTCCCCTGGAGGAAGGGGACTATTATACCAGGGAGGCTGCACAGGGAAGATGGTTCCCCATAACATTTGGCTTTGAAAACCAAATTTCGTGAGTTCTTCTAAC
The DNA here is from genome assembly GCF_964656455.1 of Halichoerus grypus. Taxonomy (NCBI): domain Eukaryota; kingdom Metazoa; phylum Chordata; class Mammalia; order Carnivora; family Phocidae; genus Halichoerus; species Halichoerus grypus. The sequence goes on along the minus strand of NC_135717.1, from coordinate 116,734,732 downwards.
CAGTGGGACTTAAAGCCTGGAATATTTTATTCTATTTTAACTTTTATATTTTAATTTTTATTTTATTATTTTTTAAATTTTATTTTATATTCTATTTTATATATTTTTACCAAGCTTCAGGGTCACAGCCAAAGCCTGGAATTTAAAAAATCAGTGGGCTCACTCTGGGAGAGCCAGGAGGGCTAGAGGAAACTGAATCCCCACCCTTAAAGCGACAGAACAACAAATAGCCCATGGAGATACAGCACAGAAGCAGCAGTTTGAAAGATGCCTGGGGTGTATGGAAGAGATTTGTTTACTAAGAGTATGTCCTGGAGGGGCAGGGTGCACTGGGAGACTTCTCCAGGAACAAAGGAGCTGGCAGGGACTATTTCCCTCCCCCACCCCCCACAGCCCCCATAAACACATGGCCTCTGGTGGGAACCAGCACTGCCCTGATATTCACTACCTAACTTGCTTACTCCAAGCTCCTCCCCACCCCACCCCCAAGCTTTGGGGACCTGCCCTCTCCAGCTGGGCTTGACTCAGTACTGGTGCTTCAGGTCCCCTCCCCCAGAAGACCAGCACAAACCTTGTCAACAGTGTCTCCTGAAACTGTGTGCTTTGTGGAGTCTTGGTCCTGGCAGTAGCCATGGCAAGTTCCCTCTCTGGGACCAATGGTGTGCAAATTTTGCTAAAACTGTGCAGTCTGCCCTGTGAACTTTGTGGATCCACCCCCACTAATACCTCTTGACTAGAGCATATTCAAACTGGGGTCACATGCTTGGCAGTGTGCAAGTAGCCCCAACAGAGGCCAGCACCACTCTGAAGTGACTCCTGCCCTGGAAAGAGGGAAAAACAGCCACACACACCAATCAGACTTTGGCCCCAGCAGTGGGCTGGGGGCAGACAGCTGGTCTGATTGCACATCCCACCCACAAATGAAAGCTTCTCAGGGGACAACACAGGGAAGGCACCCTGAAGTCTGGTGCCACTGCATCTATGACAAACACCTGGTCTGACTAAACTCAAGCCCAAGGCAGCCCTCAATTGATCCACTAGCACCACAGGGACCAAACACTGCCCACAACAGGCAAAAAGAGCCACTGCAGACTACTGGACTCAAAGAAAAAGTGGCTCAGCCACACAGCAAGGTGCATGCAACACACAGAGGAGACAGTCCCTGAAGCACCAGGTTCCGGTAAAGAGGGGACACTGAATTACAGGGCAATACAGGACCTCATCTTCATAAGGACACCCCTTTCAAGAGCTGGAGACATGGCTTACTTTCCTAACACAGAGAAATAGACATGGAGAGTTAGACAAAATGGGGAGACAAAGGAATATTTCCTAAGTGAAAGAACAGGACAAAATCACAGCAAGAGACCTAAGCAAAACAGAGATAAATATGCCTGATAGAGAATTTAAAGTAATGATCACAAAATACTCACTGGACTTGAGAAAAGAGTGAAGGACATCAGTGAGACCCCTAACAAAGAGATTAAAAAAAGAACTGGGGCACCTGAGTGGCTCAGTCATTAAGCATCTGCCTTCTGCTCAGGTCATGATCCCGGGGTCCTGGGATCGAGCCCCGCATTGGGCTCCCTGCTAGGTGGGAAGCCTCCTTCTCCCTCTCCCACTCCCCCTGCTTGTGTTCCCTCTCTCGCTGTGTCTCTCTCTCGCAAAAAAAAAAAAAAAAAAAAAAAAAATCTTAAAAAAAAAAAAAATATATATATATATAAAAAGAACCGATCAGAGGTGAACACAACAGATGAAATTAAAAATACAGTAGATGAAAAATTAGCAGACTAGAGGAAGTGGAAGAATGAATCAGCAACCTGGAGGACAAAGTAATGGAAAATAATCAAGCTGAACAGGTGAGAGGAAAAAAATTAAGCAAAATGAGAATAGACTTAGGGAACTCAGTGACTCCATCAAGGGTAATAACATCCATATTATAAAGATCCCAGAAGGATGGGATGCCTGGGTGGCTCAGTTGGTTAAGAGTCTGCCTTTGGCTCAGGTCATGATCCCAGGGTCCTGGGATTGAGTCCTGCATTGGGCTCCTTGCTCAGCAGGGAGCCTGCTTCTCCCTCTGCCTCCTGCTCCCCCTGCTTGTGTGCTCTCTCTCTAACAAATAAATAAATTAAAATAATAATAATAATAATAATAATAATAATAATAATAATAATAATAAAAGTTCCCAGAAGGAGAAGAGAGAAAAAAGGGGGAGAAATTTTATCTGAAGAACTAATAACTGAAAACTTCCCAAATTTGGGGAAGGAAAAAGAAATTGAGATCCAGGAGGCATAGAAATCCCCCAACAAAATCAACTCAAGGAGGTCCACACCAAGACACATAGTAATTAAAATGGATAAAAAGTAGTGATAAAGAAAGATTTTTAAATGCAGCAAGAGAACAGAAGACAGTTACATACAAGGGAAACTCCATGAGGCTATCAGCTTGTTTTTTAGCAGAAACTTTGAAGGCCAGAAGAAAGTGTCATGATACATTCAAAGTGCTGAAAGGGAAGAATCTGCAGGCAAGGATACTCTATCCAACAAGGCTATCATTCAGGATACAAGGAGAGATAAAGAGTTCCCCACACAAACAAAAGTTAAAAAATTATGACCACTAAAACAGCCCTACAAGAAATGTTAAAGGGGACTCTTTGCATGAAAAGACCATATAAGTGTAAGAAAAGTAGGAAGGGCAAAAGTATTAAAAAAAAAAGTATATGTGTAAAAATCAGTCAAGAGACTCACAAAATAAAAGGATATAAAGTATGACACCATATACCTAAAACATCAGGGGGAGAGGAGTAAAGAATGGGTTCAAACTTAAATGACTATCAATTTAATATAGACTGCTATATGAAGAAGATGTTGTATATAAACCTAATGGTAACCACATGCAAAAAATAAAGAGAAAGGAATCCACATATATCAATAAGGAAAGCCAACTTATCATGAGAGATAGGACCAAGGGAAGGAAGGAACAGAGAACTAAAAATACAACCATAAAAAAAGTAAGAAAATGGCAATAAGCACATATCAATAATTACTTTGAACATAAATGGACTAAATGCTCCGGGGCGCCTGGGTGGCTCAGTTGCTTAAGTGTCTGCCTTCGGCTCAGGTCATGATCTCAAGAGTCCTGGGATCGAGCCCCGCGTCGGGCTCCCTGCTCAGCAGAAGCCTACTTCTCCCTCTCCCATTCCCCCTGCTTGTGTTCCCTCTCTCGCTGTCTCTCTCTCTGTCAAATAAATAAATAAAAATCTTTTTAAAAAGTGGACTAAATGCTCCAATCAAAAAATATAGGGTGACAGAGTGGATTAAAAAAACAGGCACTTTTATAGCTGCCTACAAGAGACTTATTTCAGACCTAAAGACACCTGCAGATTGAAAGTGAGGGGATGGAGAAACATTTATCATGCAAATGGATGTCAAAAGAAAGCCTGAGTAGCAATACTTATATTGGACAAAATGGACTTAAAAACACAGACTGTAACAAGAGGCAAAGAAGTACACAATATAATCATAAGGGGACAATCCAACAAGAAGATATAACTATTATAAATATATATGCACCCAACATGGAAGCACCCAAATACAAAAAACAGTTAATAACAAACATAAAGGAACTAATCTACAGTAATAAAGTAATAATAGGGGACTTTAACATATACTTATATCAATGGACCAATCATCCAAACAGAAAATCAACAGGGAAACAGTGGCTTTGAATGACACACTGCACCAGATGGACTTAACAGGTATAATCAGAACATTCCATCCTAAAACAGAGTACACATTCTTTTCAAGTGCCCACAGAACATTCTCCAGAAGAGATCACATATTAGGCCACAAAACAAACCTCAACAAATTCAAAAAGGTTGAAGTAACACTGTGCATCTTTCCTGAACACAATGCTATAAAACTAGAAATCAACCACAAGAAAAAAATCTGGAAAGAGCAAAATTCATGGAGGTTACATAACATGCTACTAAACAATTAATGGATCCACCTAGAAACAAAGAGCAAATAAAAAATACATGGAGACAAATGAAAATGAAAACACAATAGTCCAAAACCTTTGGGATGCAGCAAAAGCAGTTCCAAGAGGAAAGTTTATAGCAATACAGGACTACCTCAAGAAGCAAGAAAAATCTCAAATAAACAACCTAATCCTACACCTAAAGGAGCTAGAAAAAGAACAACAAACAAAATCCAAAACCAGTAGAAGGAAGGAAATAATAAGGTTTGGAGCAGAAATAAATGAAATAGAAACTAAAAAACAGTAGAACAGGTTAATGAAACCAGGAGCTGGTTCTTTGAAAAGATCAACAAAATTGATAAATCTCTAACCAGATTCATAGAAAAGAAAATTAAAAAGACACAAATAAACAAAATCAGATATAGAAGAGAAATAACAACCAATACCACAGAGATGCAAAGGATTGTAAGAGAATATTATGAAAAATTATATGCCAAAAAATTGGACAACCCATGAATATAGGTGCAAAAACTCCGAGTAAAATATTAGCAAACAAAGTGTGATAGGCAAAATTGTGTGCCCTGTACCCTACCAAAAAAAAAAAAAGACATCAGGGCCTAAACCTTGGGAACCTGTAAATGTTACCTTATATAGAAAAAAAGTCTTTGCAGATATGATTAAATTAATGATCTTAAGGTAGACACATTATCCTGGATTTTCCAGATTGGTCTTAAATGCAATCACAGTTGCTCTTATAAGAGGCAGAGGGAGATATGATACATACAGAGGAGAAGACAATATGAAGACAGAGCAGAGAGTTTTGACAATACTCAATTTAAAAACTGGAGTGATGAGGCCACAGTCAAGTAATGCCAGCAGCCACCAGAACCTGCAAGAGACAAGGGGGTGATTGTACCCAAGGGCATCCAGAAGGAGTGTGGCCTTGTTGACACCTTGATCACAGCCCAGTGACACAGACTTTAGATGTCTGGCCTGCAGAACTGTGAGACAATAAATTTCAGTTTCTTTATATCACCAATTTTGTGGAAATTTGTTAGAGCAGCCACAGGAAACTAACAAAGTGAAGCCATTAAGGAGGATAATACATTATGTTGAAATAAGGTTCATTCCAGGAAATTTATTAATGTGTTATTCACCATGTTAACAAACTAAAGGAAAAAACCATAAGATCAACTCAATAGTTGTAATAATTTTTTTTTTTGCTAAACTCAATTCATGCATGATACCTTTTAGCAAACTAGGAATAAAAAGAAATATCCTTAATTTGATAAACTGTAACTATAAAACACTTATAAGAAACATCATACTTGGGGCACCTGGGTGGCTCAGTTGGTTAAGCATCTGATTCTTGATCTCAGCTCAGGTCTTGATCTCAGGGTTGTGAGTTCAAGCCCCATGTTGTGAGTTCAAGCCCAGCACAGAGCCTACTTAAAAAAAAAAAAGAAAGAAAGAAAAGAAACATCATACTTCATGGTATAATATTAAAATTATACCCTGTAAAACGTGGATAAAGACAAGGACTCCCACCGTTATGACTTGTAGTCTCATACTTCTGGAAATTCTAGCCAACACATTGAGATAAAAAGACACAAAAAGAAGGGCACCTGGGTGGCTCAGTCAGTTAAGTACTCAACTCTTGATTTCAGCTCAGGTCATGATCTCAGGGTGGTGGGGCTGAGCCCTCTGTTGGACTCCACTCTTAGCACAGAGTCTGCTTGTCCCTCTCCCTCCCCCTCTGCACTTTCCCCTACTTGTGCACACTCTCTCTAAAATAAATAAATGAATCTTTTAAAAAAAGATGCAAAATTACTTCTCAGTCTTTTGGCTAAGATCAAGTGTAAAAAAAGATGCAAAAAGAATGAGGATTGGGAAGATCTAACATATAATTATTTGTCAAAGAAATGATTATCACACACACACACTGGAAGAATGTACAAAATATTACAATTACCAAAAAGCCCAAAAGGTTCCTGAATATAAGATCAATATCATAGATCAATTGCATTTCTATATACTTTTAAGAAAATATACCATTTATAATCTCAATAGAAATATAAGTACTATCTCAATCAGTTTGGGCTGATTGAGATAGTACTTATATAACAAAATACCATAGACAAGATGGCTTATAAACAAGAGAAAATTATTTCTCACAGTTCTGGAGCTGTGAAGTCCAAGATCAGGGTGCCAGAATTGTCAAGTTCTTGTGACAGCCCTCTCCCAGGTTGCAGACTGTTGATGTTCTACTGTGTCCTCACATGGTGGAAAGAAGAGAGTTCTCTATAATCTCTTTTATAATCCCATTCATTAGGGCTCCACTCTCAAGACCTAATCACCTACCAAAGGCCCCACCATCCTAGTACCTTCATATTGGGGGTTATGATTTCAATAGATGAATTTTGAGGGTATACAAACATTTAGGAAACTAGAAATAGCAAAAAATAATGTGCAAGATATTTATGTAGAAATTATAAAACTTTGACAAAAAATTACAAAATCTTATTGAAAGACTAATGTACATATGAAGCTAATATAACATTGTATGTCAACTATACTTAAAAAAACAGAAGAAAAAATAATGAAAGACTATAAATTGTGAGATAAACCATGTTCATGGGTAGGAAGACTCAAATATGTCAATGATCCCCAAACCAAAGTAGAGATTTAAAGCAAATCCAATCAGAATCCCAGAAAGGTAACTCATGAGGCATGACAAGGTGATTCTAAAATTTAATAGAGGAGCTAAATCCCAAGAATAGCCAAGACAATGCTAAAGAAGTACAACAAGGTATGGTACTATTCTTAAGGGAGATAAAGATTTATTATAAAGCTATTCTAGTTAAAATATTAAAACATTGGCACAGGGTTAGATAAATAAGGACTTGAAACAGAGAGCTCAGAAATAGACTGTCAAGCAATGTAATAAATGACAGAGCTGGCATTGAGTATCTGAGAGGGAAGTGGATAATACTTAATATATGATGTTGGGACAACTGGTTAAGTTTATTGAAAAATGATTTTAGTTCCTTATCTCACACTTAAATGTGAGGGAGAGTATTTTTATGACTCTAGAGTAGAGAAACACTGATGACTTCCTCTACATTAAAAAGAAGATCTTCATGGGGCGCCTGGGTGGCTCAGTCGGTTAAGCGGCTGCCTTCAGCTCAGGTCATGATCCCAGTGTCCTGGGATCGAGCCCCGCATCAGGCTCCCTGCTCGGCAGGAAACCTGCTTCTCCCTCTCCCACTCCCCCGGCTTGTGTTCCCTCTCTCGCTATCTCTCTCTCTGTCAAAAAAAAAAAAAAAACAACTTAAAAAAAAAAAAGAAGATCTTCAGGGTGCTTGGGTGGCTCAGTCGTTAAGCATCTGCCTTCCGCTCAGGTCATGATCCCAGGGTCCTGGGATGGAGTCCCTCATTGGGCTCCCTGCTCCGCGGGAAGCCTGCTTCTCCCTCTCCCACACTGCTTGTATTCCTCTCTCGCTGTCTCTCTCTCTCTGTCAAATAAATAAATATCTTAAAAAAAAAACTTTAAAATAAAAATAAATAAATCTTCTATTTATAAAATAAATATATTTATAAAAATAAATAGATCTTCTATTGATCAAAACACTATAGACGGGGCGCCTGGGTGGCTCAGTTGGTTAAGCAACTGCCTTCGGCTCAGGTCATGATCCTGGAGTCCCGGGATCGAGTCCCGCATCGGGCACCCTGCTCGGCAGGGAGTCTGCTTCTCCCTCTGACCCTCCTCCCTCTCATGCTCTCTGTCTCTCATTCTCTCTCTCTCAAATAAATAAATAAAATCTTTAAAGGAAAAAAAAAAAAACACTATAGACAGGAAGAAACAAACCACAAACTGAGAGAAGATATTTAACACCATACAACAAATTAAAAAATAGTATTCCGAATATATAAAGAATTCCTATGAACCAATAAGAAAAAATAACCCAACAGAAAAATTAACAAAAGACATAAAGTCATTTCATAGAACAGGAATTAGTCATTTCATAAACACTTAAAAAGATGATCAAGTTCATTGATTATCATGGAAATTCAAATGAAACCCATAATTGATACCATTTCACACCCACCAGATTGGCAAAAATATTTTAAAGTTTAATAATACTATATGTTGGCAGGTATGTGAAGCAATAGATATACCTTGCCATAGAAGAATAAATTGGTATGATTATTTTGTAAAACCACTCTGGCATAATCTAGGAAAGTTGAAGATGCACACATTTATAATCCTACCTTTTTTTTTATAATCCTACTTTTTTAATATTAGTTATATATCCTAACGGCACTATTGAGTAGAAATTTATTTTTATTTTTACTGATTTATTTTTTAAAGTAAGCTCTACACCCAATGTGGGGCTTGAACTCACAACCCCGAGATCAAGAGTCACACGCTCTACCCACTGAGCCAGCCAGGCACCCCTTAAAGTGAACTACATATGTAGCTTTAAATTTCCTAAAAACGGGGAGGCAAGGGAAAGATTTCAGAGTATGAGGACCCTAAGCTTACCCTGTCACATGTTTACAACTAGATATCACTCACATCCAAGTCATTAAACTGGAGAGTGATCTGAAGACTGGCAGAACAAACTTCACAACTAAACGTAGAGAAGAAGCTGCATCAGGAGAGTTTAGGAAGGGCTGCCTACAAGGGGAGGGAGCTGTGCTCATGGAGAGGGGAAAGCACCAGAGAGCCCACACAGAAAAAATGAATCCCTGTAATGTCTGGCCTTGAAAATCAAAGGGGTTGAATTCCAACAGTTTGTATAACCAGGGGGACTTGGAGCCTGGAACTTTAAAAGTCAGCTGAGTCAGCACTGAGTGAGCCAGGAGGGCCAGTAATGGCTACATCCCCACCCTTAAAGAAACAATAGCCTGAGGAGAGGCAACATAGAAACTACAGCTTGCACGACAGGAGGGAGATCTGTTGATACTGATTTTGGAGCTTGTTGGGGGGGCTTCTCTGGGAACAAGGAGCTGGCAGGCACCATTCCTCCTCCCCCCAGCATAAATACAGAGTCACCTGCAGGATGCAGCACAGCACAGATGCTTGCAACCTAGCCTGCTAGCAGTGCACCCCACCCATGAGTTCTCCTGAGGCCCACCCACTAGAAGTCCACTGGCCTGGGCAGTGGCCTCAGCACAATTTTTGTTAATGCTGCATGTGCCTTGCCCAGCTCTCTCATGCACAGACATCACCCACCCCACACACAGATGCTGCTGTACTTTGGGGAAGCCAGTCCAGGACTAGTGGCTCAGTGCAAATTTCATAATGCTGCGCACATGCCTTGCCCAGCCACTGCACACACAGACGCCTGTCACCCCAGGCTGTCACAACTATCCCTGTGCACTGTGCCCCAAGCAACCACCCAACTGTGGGGGATCCAGCTTAGGACTAGCCTCAGTGCAAATTTTGCTAACACCACTGCCCCACCCTCAAGCCTTTTTGCGGTCACATCCCCTCAGAGCCAGCCTGCCTGGATCTCACTAACATCACAGAGAGCAAGCACAGCCCACAACAAAGAGTCAGTGCAGTCACGTGGACTGCAAGGAAAAGTGACTCAGACACAATAGCAGGACACAAACAACACACATAGGAGACTCTGCTTAGGTGCCAGATTCTGGTGAACAGGGCACTGCACTGCAGGGCACTCCAGGACCACCTCTTCATAAAAATCACTACCTTCAAGAGCAGAAGACATAGCTGATTTTCTTAACAGAGAGAAACAAACAGAGAGGAAACAGAGAAATATGTCCCAAATGAAAAAGACAAAAATCACAGCAAGCGATCTAAGTGAAAGAGAAATAAGTAATATACCTGGTACAGAATTTGAAGTAATGATCATAAAGACACTCACTGGACTTTAGGAAAGGGTGAGGGACATCACTGAGACCCTTGACAAGAGATAAAAACATATCAGAGACAAAGAAATCAGTAAATGAAATTAAAAATACAATAGATGGAATAAATAGTAGGCTACAGGAAGTAGAGGAACAAATCAGTGACCTGGATGATAGAATAATGGAAAGCAATAGAACTGAACAGGTGAAAGACGAACAAATACTACATAGAGATAGAGAACTCAGTGACTCCATCAAACTAAAAACATTTGCATTGTAGGGACCCCATAAGGAGGAGAGAGAGAAAGGGGGACAGAAAATGTATTTGAAGAAATAATATCTGAAAACTTCTTGATCTGAGGAGGGAAACAGAGATCCAGATTCAGGAAGCACAGAGATCCCCCCAAAAATTCAACTCAAGGAGGTCCATACCAAGACACAGTATTACAATGGCAAAAAAATGTGAAAAAGAATTTTAGAGGTTGCAAGAGGAAAGAAGACAGTTACATACAAAGGGAAACCCCATAAGACTAACAGCTGATTTTTTCCCCAGAATCTTTGCAGACGAGAAGGGAGTGGCATGATGTGTTCAAAGTGCTGGAAGGGACTTTACCCAACAAAGCTATCATTCAGAATAGAAGGAGAGAAAGAGTTTCCCAGACAAACAAACGTTAAAAGAATTCATGACCACTAGGGGTGCCTGGGTGTCTCAGTCGGTTAAGCAGCTGCCTTCAGCTCAGGTCATGATCCCAGGGTTCTGAGATAGAGCCCCAGGTCGGGCTTCAGGGAGCCTGCTTCTCTCTCCCCCCCTGCCGCTCCCTCTGCTTATGTGTTCTCTCTCTCTCTCTCTCTCTCTCTGTCAAATAAATAAATAAAATCTTAAAAAAAAAAAAAAAAGCCTAACACCAGCAGATGGAAGGAAATAATAAAGATTTTAGCAGAAATAAATGATATAGAAACTAAAAAAAACCCCACAAAAACAACAACAACAAAGAACAGCTCAATGAAACCAGGAGCTGGTTCTTGGAAAAGATCAACAAAAATGATAAACCTCTAGCCAGGCTCCTCTAAAAAAAAAGGACCCCAAATCACCAGTGAAATAGAAGAAATAACAACCAACGCCAGAGAAATACAAACAATTGTGAGAGAATATTATTAAAAACTATATGCCAACAAATTAAACAACCTAGAAGAAATGGATAAATTCCTAGAAACAATTAACCTCCCAAAACTGAAGCAGGAAGAAATAGAAAATGTGAACAGACCAATTACCAGCAAGGAGATTGAATCAGTAATTAAAAAAACTCCCAACAAACAAAAGTCCAGGACTAGACATTTTCACAGGCAAATTCTATCAAACATTTAAAGAAAAGGTAATACCTATTCTTCTCAAATAACTCCAAAAAATAGGGAAAGGAAAACTTCCAAATTCATTCTATGAGGCAAGTATCACCCTGATACCAAAACCAGATAAGACACCATAAAAAAGGAGAACTATAGGCCAATATCTCTGATGAATATAGTTGCAAAAATCCTCAACAAAATACTAGCCAACAGAATCCAAGAATACGTTAAAAAAAAAATCATTCACCACAATCAAGTGGGATTTATTCCCAGGATGCAAGGGTGGTCAATATTTGCAAATCAATCAATATAATATATCACATCAATAAGAGAAAGGATAAAAACCATATGATCACCTCAATAAATGCCGAAAAAGCATTTGACAAAGTACAACACCCATTCATGATAAAAGCCCTCAACAAAGTAGGGCTGCAGGGGATATATCTCAACATAATAAAGGCCATATATGAAAAACCCACAGCTAACATCATACTCAATGGTGAAAAACTGAGAGCTTTTCTCCTAAGGTCAGGAACAAGACAAGGATGTCCACTCTTACCACTTTTATTCAACATAGTACTGGAAGTTTTAGATATAGCAACCAGACAAGAAAAAGAAATGAGGTATTCGTATTGGTAAGGAAGAAATTAGACTGTCACTATTTGCAGATGACATGATACTATATATAGAAAACCTTAAAGAGGGATGCCTGGGTGGCTCAGTCAGTTGAGCATCTGCCTTTGGCTCAGGTGATCCCAGGGTCCTGGGATCAAGCCCTGCATCAGGCTCCCTGCTCAGCGGGGAGCCTGCCTCTCCCTCTGCCAGATCCTCCCGCTGCTTGTGCTCTCTCTCTGTCAAATAAGTAAAATCTTAAAAAAAAAGAAAAGAAAACCTTAAAGACTCCACCAAAAAACTGCTAGAACTGATAATTTATCAGAATTCAGTAATGTTGCAGGATACAAAATCAATGTGTGGAAATCTGTTGCATTTCTATACACAAATAATGAAGCAGCAGAAAGAGAAATTAAGACAATGATTTCATTTACAACTGCACCAAAAATAATAAGATACCTAGGAATAAACCTAACCACAGAGGTGAAAGACCTGTACTCTGAAAACTATAAAACACTGATGAAAGAAATGGAAGATGACACAAAGAAATGGAAAGACATTCCTTGCTCATGGGTTGGAAGAATAAATACTGTTAAAATGTTTGTATTATTCAAAGTAATCCACACATTTAATGCAATCCCTATCAAAATACCAAGAGCATTTTTCATAGAACTAGAAGGAAAAATCCTAAAATTTATATGGAACCACAAAAAACCCTGAATAGACAAGGCAATCATGGGAAGAAAAAAAAAAAAAGAGCAAAGCTGGAGGTATCCAATTCCAGATTTCAAGTTATACTACAAATCTGTAGTAATCAAAAGAGCAAAGAGCATGGCACTGGCACAAAAAGACACATAGATCAATGGAACAGTATAGAAAGCTGAGAAACAAACCCACAATTATATGGTCAATTAATCTTTGACAAAAGAGGCAAGAATATGTAATGGGAAGAAAGATAGTCTCTTCAACAAATGGTATTAGGAAAACTGGACAGCTATAGGCAACAGAATGATCCTGGACTACTTTCTTACACCACACGCAAAAATAAACTCAAAATGGATTAAAGACCTAAATGTGAGACCTGAAACCATAAACATTTTAGAAGAGAGCACAGGCAGTAATTTCTCTGACATCAGCTGTAGCAACATTTTTCTAGATATATGGCAAAGGAAATAAAATAAAAAGCCATTGGGATTACATCAAAATAAAGAGATTGTGTACAGCGAAGGAAACAATCAACAAAACTAAAGGGCAACCTACTGAATGGGAGAAGATATTTGCAAATGACATATCCAATAAAGGGTTTGAATAAAAAATATAGAAAGAACTGATACAACTCAATTCCCAAAAACCAAATAATCCAATTACCAAATAGGCAGAAGACATGAACAGACATTTCTCCAAAGACATCCACATGGCCAACAGACACAAGAAAAGATGCTCAATCTCACCCATCATCAGGGAAATACAAATCAGAACTACAATAAGCTATCACCTCACACCTGTCAGAATGGCTAAAATCAAAAACACAGGAAATAACAAATGTTGGTGAGGCTGTGGAGAAAAAGGAACCCTCCTGCACTATTGATGGGAATGCAAGCTGGTGCAGCCACTGTGGAAAACAGTATGGGGGTTCCTCAAAAAACTAAAAATAGAACTACCCTAGGATCCAGGAATTGCACTGCTGGGTATTTGCCCCCAAATACAAAACACTAATTCAAAGGGATACAAGCACCCCTATTTTTATAGCAGCATTATTTACAATAGCCAAACTATGGAAGCAGCCCAAGTGTCCATCAACCGATGAATGGATAAAAAGATGTGATACACACACACACACACACACACAGAAATATTATTCAGCCATAAAAAATGAAAACTTGCCATTTGCAACAACATGGAGCTAGAGAGTATAATGCTAAGTGAAATAAGTCAGTCAGAGAAAGACAAATACCATATGATTTCACTCATACGCAGAATTTAAGAAACAAACAAAAAAACAAGCAACAGAGAAAAAAAAAGGAGAGAGAGAGATGAACCAAGAAACAGACTCATAGCTATAGAGAACAAACTGATGGTTACCAGAGCGGGGAGGGGTGGTAGGTAAAATAGGCTATGGGGATTAAGGAGTATACTTGTCACGATGAGCAGTGGGTGATGTATGGAATTGTTGAATCACTATATTGTACACCTGAAACTAACATAACAGTGTATGTTATTTATACTGGAATTTAAAACAAAATATTTTAAACATTTCCTAGAAACCACAATATAAAAACTAAGGAGATGAAGGTGAGATTAATAATTTATTTTATCCCAAATACTATCATTTCAACATTTAATTAATGTAAAAATTAGTAATGAGATATACGTTGTTTTCATTACTAAGTCTTTGAAATCTAGCATGTATTTTGTACTTATAGTACATCTCAAATTGCATGGTAAATTTTCATTAGAAATAGTTGGTCTATATTTAGATTTCATAAGATTTATTGTTGAAAAAGTAGATCCACATATCAAGATCTTCCAAACCTAAAATTTTTCCAATAAATGTGTAACATGTTAGTTTTTAAATTTAAATTTGTTTAATTTAATTTAAAATGTATTTCCTGTCACACTTGCCTTGTTACAGTTGCTCGGTAGCTCCATATAGCACAGCTCTAGAAAAACTCTGGCATATATGCACCAGGAGGAATGTTCAGAAATGTCTGTATCATCATTTATAAAAGCAAAATACTGGTAACAAATCAATACAGGAATGGATAAGTAAATAAGTGTATTTGCACAATAAAAAACAGAATCAGTGAGGGGCGCCTGGGTGGCTCAGTCGTTAAGTGCCTGCCTTCGGCTCAGGTCATGATCCCAGGGTCCTGGGATCGAGCCCCACATCGGGCTCCCTGCTCAGCGGGAAGCCTGCTTCTCCCTCTCCCACTCGCCCTGCTTGTGTCCCCTCTCTTGCTCTCTCTTTCTCTCTCTGTCAAATAAATAAGTAAAATATTTAAAAAACCCAGAATCAGTGAAAATGAATGAACTATAGATATACACTTCAACATAGAGAAACTTGAAAACACAATGTTGAGGGGAAAAAAGCAAGTTACAGAAATATATAGAGAATGATTCAAAAGAACAGGCAAAACTACACTCTATTGTCTAGAGATATGTGCGTGTGTGTCTGCTGTAGGGGAGGCAAAACTTTATTCATTTTAGGTTTTCAGCTAGGACTCTTGAAAAGACAGATTAACAAAAGAATAACAGTTTATTAACGAGTGTAGTACACAGCATATAGAAGAAACCTAAACAAAGAGTAACTCAAAGTGGCTTATAATAGCATCTTCAACAAAGAATAACAAATTTGTGGAGAAATGACAAGACAAAGGAAAGCAATGGCAGCGAACTATGGGAAGGTATGGGAGAAAACTAATGGAGTCAGGCTTATTTGCAGATTCCTTTGGTGTTGATAAATCTGTCTTCAATACAAAGAGTTTTATCCTGCCATTAGGCAGAAAAGAAGTACGGTAGAGTGAGGTTTTTCTGCATTTGCTGCTTCTTATTTGCCTTCGGTTCAATAGTTTTTATGTCAAAGAGGTATATTTTGGGGTAACATACTCTGGTTTCTCTCTGCTAAAACAAATTTCTACAACCAGGGTGGTATAAAACAACAGACCTTCATTCTCTCACTGTACTAGAAGATCAGATGTCTGAAATGTGGGTCACTGGGCTGAAATCAAGATGTCAGCAGGGTTGCATTCTCTATGGACTCTCCCTCAGACAGAATCCATTCCTTGCTTCTTTTAGCTTCTGGTGGCTGCCAGCATTCCCTGGCTGTGGCTGCATCACTCCAGTCTTCAAGGCCAGCAGCTTCACATCTCTCTCTGCCCCATCTTCACACTGAGCCTTCTCTGTATGTGTCTGTATGATCTCAACTTCTGCCTCCCTCTTAAAAGGACACTTGTGATTGTAATAGAGCTCACTGAGACAATTAAAAAACAATCTCTCCACCTCAAGATCATTAATTTAATCACATCTGCAACGACTGTTTTTCCATGTGAAGTAACATTTTGCACATTCCAGGGACTATGACCTGATACCTTTGGGGGAGGGTCATCATTAAGTCTATTACAGTATTAAAAGTATAGATAAAATTCAGGATAGTAGTTATCTCTGGGCATTAGGAAAGGGATACTGTTGATAGGGGGGGCACAGGAGCCTTTAAAAATATTGTTTCTTCAGCTGGACAATGGATACATAAGTGTTCATTTGGCTTTCACCTGCATCTCAGGTTCTATCCTGCTTTAGATAAGATGCTCAAATTACGGTGATTCCTCTACCCACTCTCTTACTTTGAATCTTTGACCCCTGTGGCACATAGTAAGTACTTAATAACCAGTAATATTTATAGTGTTTACCATGTTACCTATGGTAAAATTTTATCTATAGATCATCTCATTTAATCCCCATGATAATCCAATATGAATAGGTATTATTCTTAATCCTATTTCACAGATGAGAAAAATGAGATTTTTGAGGCTTGCCTTAAAGTCATAGTTGTTATATGGAATCAAATCCAGATAGTCTGATTTTACTTCCTGTACATTTTTTTTAATTGGATAATTTTTTTAAATTAAGGTAAAATTCATGTATAATAAAATTCACCCTTTTGGTGTCTTGTTCTGGGAGTTTTGACAAAGGCATACAGATGTGTAACCACCAAAATCCATATTTAAAATCTCCTCAAAAAATTCTCCTGTGCCCTTTTGTTGTCAACCCTCCCCTACCCCTGACAGCCATTAGTTTTCTGTGCCTATAGTTTTCCCTTTCTTGAATGCCTTATAAATCGAATTACCCTATGTAGTCATTTGAATCTGTTTTAGGATAAAATATTCATTTAGCAGTTGAAGGATATTTGGGTTGTTTCCAGTTTGGAGCAATTATGAATAAAGTCACTACAAACATTCATGCATTAATTCTTGTATAAACATAAGTTTTCATTTCTCTTGAGTGAATACCTAGCAATGGTATAGCTAGGTCATATGGAACCATACATTTACAAGAAATTGCCAAACTGTTATCTTAAGTGGCTTAACTATTATTATTTTGTTAGATTTATACCTACATATTTCATGTTTTTAGTGTAATTGCAAATGGTAGTTTTACTAAATTTCAATTTCCAATTTATTGCTAGCTTATAGAAATACAGTTTCGATTTTTTTTTTAAGATTTATTTATTTTAGAGAGAGAGAGCACCAGCAGGAGGGGTAGAGGAAGAGGGACAGAGAGAATCTCAAGCAGACTCCCTGCTGAGTACAGAGCCCAACTCAGTCAGGGCTTGATCCCACAACCCATGAGATCACGACCTGAGCCAAAACCAAGAGTCAGATTCTCAACCAACTGCACCACCCAGGTGCCCCTACAGTTTTGATTTTTGTATACTGGTCTCCTATCCTGTGAACATGTTAATGATAGCTTTTTTGTAGATTCTTTGGGAGTTTTTACATAAACAGTATTTTTGTCTGTAAATAAAAACCGTTTTATTTCTCCCTTTCCAATCTTTATTCTTTTATTTCTTTTTCTTTCCTTATTGCAATAGGTAGGACCTTTTATAATGTTGAATGTAAGTGATTAGAGCAGAATCCTTAGAGCACTTTAGACTTGCACCATTAAGTATGATGCTAACTATACATTTTTTGTAAATTCTCTTTATCATTGTGTGTATATATCATATTTTGTTTATCCATTCATTAATCACTGGGCCCTTGGATTGCTTCCACCTCTATGCTACTGTGAGTAATGCTGCTATGAACATAGGAGGACAAACATTTGTTCAAATCCCTGCTTTAAATTCTTTATATACCTAGAGTGGAATTGTTGGATCATATGGTAATTTAATTTTTAATTTTTTGAGGAACCACCATACTGTTTTCCATAGTAGCTGCACCATTTTATATTCCCACCAACAGTACACAAGAGTTCCAATTTTCTACATCCTCATCAACCTTTATTATTTTCTGTATTATTATTTTTTTAATAGTAGCCATCCTAACGGGTATGATGTGATATCTCATTGTAGTTTTGATTTGCATTTCCTTAAAGATTATGATGTTAAGCTTCTTTTCATATGCTCGTCAGCCATTTGTATATCGTTTCTGAATGTTTATTTACATCCTTTGCCCATTTTTGGGATGCCTGAGTGGCACAGTTGGTTAAACATCCAACACTTGGTTTCAGCTCAGGTCGTGATTTCAGGATTGAGCCCTGTGTCGGGCTCTGGACTCAGTAGAGTCTGCTTGAGACTCTTTCTGACCGTTCCCCCCTCTCTAAAATAAATCGTTAAATCTTTCGCCCATTTTCAAATTGAGTCATTATTTTTTTTAATGTTGAGTTGTAGGAGTTCCTTATGTATTATGGATATTAACCCCTTATCAGAGATATGACTTGCAAATATTTTCTTCCATTCCATAGGTTGCCTTTTCAATCTGTTGACTGTGTCCTTTGATGCACAAAAGCTTTACAGTTGATTTAGCCCAATTTATTTTTACTTTTGTTGCCTGTAGTTTTGGTGTCAAATCCAAGAAGTCATTGCCAAATCCAATATCATGAAGATTTTCCCTCTACGTTTTCTTCTGCTTTATAACTTTAGGTCTTATGCTTAGTTTTTTTTACCCACTCTGAGTTAATTTTTGTATATGCTGTAAGGTAATGGCCCAACTTCATCCTTTTGCATGGATCTCCAGTTTTCCCGACACTATTTGTTGAAAGACTGCTTTTTCCCCATTGAATGGTCTTGGCACCCTTATCAAAAATCATTTGAGGGGCACATGGTCGCTCAGTCAGTTGAGCATCCAACTCTTGATTTTGGCTCAGGGTGGTGGGATCGAGCTCTGTGTCAGGCTCTGAGCTCAGCAGGGAGTCTGCTTGGGATTCTCTCTCTCCATTTCCCTCTGCCACTCCCCCTGCTCTCTTTCTCTCTCTCTCAAATGGATAAATAAATATTTTTTAAAAAACCATTTGACCATATATGCAGAAGTTTATTTCTGGGCACTCTACTCTGTTCTTTTGGTCTATATATCTGTCTTTATGTCAGTATTCTGTTTTAATTACCATTGCTTTTGTACTAGGATTTAAAAATGAGAAGTGTGTGCTTTCCAATTTTATTCTTCTTTCTCAAGACTATTTTGGGTATTCAGGGTACCTTGAGACTCCATATGAATTTTAGAATGGATTTTTCTACTTATGCAAAAAATACTATTGGAATTTTAATAGGGATTGCATTAAATCTGTAGATCAGTTTTGGTAGTATTGATGTCTTAACAATATTAAGTCTTCCATTCCATGAACATGGAATGTCTTTCCATTTATTTGTGTTTAATTTCTTCTGAACATTTTGTAGTGAAAATTACAAGTGTACAAGTCTTCCACCTCCTTGGTTAAGTTTATTCCTAGTATTTTATTCTTTTGATACTATTGTAAATGGATTTGTTTTCTTAATTTCCTTTTCAGATTGTTCATTTTTGGTGTATAACAACACAATTGATTTTTGGGTGTGATTTCATATCCCACAACTTTAGCTGAATTCATTTACTAGTTCTAACAGTTTTTTTCCCCTCTAGATAATTTGCATTTTATTTATTTTTTAATTTTACTTTACTTAAATTCAATTAATTAACATATAGTGTATTATTAGTTTCAGAAGTAGAGTTCAGTGATTCATCATTTGCATGTAACACCCAGTGCTCATTACATCACATACCTTCCTTAATGCCCATCACCCAGTTAGTTACCCCATACTCCCCAACCACCTCCCCTCCAGCAACCCTCAGTTTGTTTCCTATAGTTAAGAGTCTCTTATGGTTTGTCTCCCTCCCTGATTTCATCTTATTTTATTTTTCCCTCCCTTCCCCTGTGATTCTGTTCTGTTTCTTAAATTCCACATATGAGTGAAATCATATAATTGTCTTTCTCTGATTAACTTATTTCACTTAGCATAATACCCTCTAGTTCCATCCACATCATTGTAAATGGTAAGATTTTTTTTTTCCAAGATTTTATTTATTTATTTGACAGAGAGAAAGAGCACAAGCAGGGAGAAGCAGGCTCCCCGCTGAGCAGGGAGCCCGATGCGGGGCTCGATCCCAGGACCCTGGGATCATGACCTGAGCCAAAGGCAGATGCTTAACTGACTGAGCCACCCAGGTGCCCCAAGATTTCATTTTTTCTGATGGCTGATTAATATTCCATTATATATATATATATCACATCTTTATCCATTCATCTGTTGATGGACATTTGAAAAAATACAGCATCCTTTCTCTATTAAAACTCTCTGCAGTGTAGGGATAGAGGGAACATACCTCAATATCATAAAAGCCATATACAGGGGCACCTGTTCTTTTGGTCTATATATACAAAGCCATATACAAAAAGCCATATACAAAAAGCACACAGCAAAAATCATTCTCAATGGGGAAAAACTGAGAGCTTTTCTGCTGTCAGGAACATGACAGGGATGTCCACTCTCACCACTGCTGTTCAACATAGTACTCAGCAGTCAGACAACAAAAAGAAATAAAAGGCATCCAAATTGGCAAAGAAGTAGTCAAACTCTCAATCTTCACAGATGACATGATACTCTATGTGGAAAACCCAAAAGACTCCACCCAAAAATTGCTAGATCTCATACAGGAATTCAGCAAAGTGGCAGGATATAAAATCAATGCATAGAAATCAGTTGCATTTCTATACACTGAGACAGGAGAAAGAGAAATTAAGGTATCAATCCCATTTACAATTGCACCAAAAACCATAAGATACCCAGGAATAAACCTAACCAAAGAGGCAAGGGATCTGTACTCTGAAAACTATAGAACACTTATGAAAGAAGTTGAGAGTGACACAAAGAAATGGAAAAACATTCTATGCTTCATGGATTGGAAGAACAAATATTGTTAAAATGTCTATGTTACCCAGAGCAACCTACACATTCAATGCACTCCCTAACAGTTTTTTCATGTGTGTAATCTTTAGGGTTTTCTACATATAAGATTATATCATCTGAAAACAGATACAATTTTATTTCCTCCTTTCCAATTTGGATGTTTTTTATTATTTCTTTTTCTTGCCTAATTGTTCTTCGCTAAAACTTAGAGTAATATGTTGACTAGAAGTGGTGAAAGTGGGCATCCTTGCCTTGTTCCTGACTTTAGAGGAAAACCTTTCAGTCTTTCACTATTGAGAATATTACCTCTGGATTTTTCTTTGGCTTTTAAAAAATATATATTTATTTATTTGAGTATGGGGAGGGGCAGAGAGAGGGGGAGACAAGCAGACTCCCCGCTGAGCGGGGAGCCCAACATGGGGCTCAATCCTAGGACCCTGAGATCATGACCCAAGCCAAAACCAAGAGTCAGGCACTTAACCGACTAAGCCACCCAGGTGCCCCTCTAGATTTTTCATATATATTTTTTATCATGTTCGGGAAGTTTCTATCTATTCCATGTTTTTTGTATGCTTTTATCATGAAAAGGTGTTAAATTTTGTCAAATGCTTTTTCTGCATCAATTGAAATGATCATGTGGTGTTTTTCCTAGGATTCTGTTAATTTGGTATATTTCATTGATTGGCTTTCATATGTTGAACCATTCTTACATTCCGGGAAAAAATCCCACTTACCCATAATGTATAATCCTTTTAATGTGCTGTTGAATTCTGTTTGAGAGTATTTTGTTGAGGATTTTTGCGTCAATATTCACCAGGGATGTTGGTCTATAGTTTTCTTTCTTCCTCTCTTTCTCTCTTTATTCCCTTCCTTTTTTCTTTCTTTCTTTCTTTCCTTTTCTTTTCTTCTCTTTCTTTCTTTCCTTTTGTTTGTTCATTCGTTCTTTTTGTAGTGTCTTTATCTGGCCTTGGTATCAGGGTAATGGCCTCAAAGAATGAATTAGGAACTGCTACTGCCTCTTTAGTTTTCTGGAAGAATTTATGAGGACTTGGTATTGTTTTTTTCCTTCACCACTGTGCTATGGGTTAGCTTGTAGTGTTATTTTTTCATCACTTGGCTTATCAAACTTTGTCTCCACTCTCCTGTGTTCCTGACTTAAATTATTTGCTGCAATTGCATCTCCCTCCCCTCCCTCCCTCCCTCCCTCCCTCCCTCCCTTCCTTCCTTTCGTTCTTTTGCATCATCTCTGTTTCTAATTGCAATATTTCCAGCACCTAAATATCTGATTATTCCTTTTCCATGATGGGTTTGCAAAAATCCAAATCTTACTCTTATTGTAAGGAGTATAGAAAGAGCTGTTTGTCTGAAACCAAATTGAAAGAGTAATAAAGTTGGAAAAGGTGGAGTGGTGGTTCATTATCTATCATATTCACTGTGCCCTTTTAAAATATTTTAACATCCCTTTCATTCCTGGGATGAAATTCATAGATAAAATATCTATACTCATACTTTAAATAATTAATATAAGTGTGAGGGTAAATAAAGGGAAAGTAATTTCTTTTTTTTTTAGGAAAGTAATTTCTAATAACAAGTATTTCAATTTGTAAATTCTAGGTCAAACTTCACTAGAAGACATAATAAAGAAGTAGACAGAGGCTTACACCTACATGTAGAATTAAAATAAGAGTGAAAGCTACAAATGTAGGTTGATACAAATCCATTTGTTGAAGAGACTGTCTTTTCCCATTGCATATTCTTTCTCACTGTGTCAAAGATAATTGACCATATATTTGTGGGTTTATTTCTGGGCTCTCTATAGTGTCATTGACCCATGTGTCTATTTTTGTTCCAGCACCATACCATTTTGATTACTACAGCTTTATTTTTTTTTTAATATTTATTTATTTGAGGGGCACCTGGGTGGCTCAGTCATTAGGCATCTGCCTTCAGCTCAGGTCATGATCCCAGGGTTCTGGGATCCAGTCCCACATGAGGCTCCCTGCTCGGCAGGAAGCCTGCTTCTCCCTCTCCCACTCCCCGTGCTTATGTTCATGCTCTTGCTATCTCTCTCTCTGTCAAATAAATAAATAAATAAATAAATAAATAAATAAAATCTTTTTTTTTTTAAGATTTTATTTATTTATTTGACACAGAGAGAGAAAGCACAAGTAGGCAGGGAGGCAGGCAGAGAGAGAGGGAGAAGCAGGCTCTCCGCTGAGCAGGGAGCCGGACGTGGGGCTCGATCCCAGGACCCAGGGATCATGACCTGAGCCGAAGGCAGCCGCTTAACCGACTGAGCCACCCAGGCGCCCCAATAAATAAAATCTTTAAAAATTTTTTATTTATTTGAGAGAGAGAGACAGCGAGAGAGCACAAGCAGGGGGAGCAGTAGAGGGAGAGGGAAAAGCGGGCTCCATGCTCAGTGGGGAGCCCGATGTGGGGCTCAATCCCAGGACCCTGGGATCATGACCTGAGCCGAAGGCAGACGCTTAACTGACTGAGCCACCCAGGTGCCCCACTACACCTTTACAGTATAACTTAAAATCTGAAATTTTACCCCCTGCTTTGTTCTTCCTTCTCAAGATTGCTTTGGTTATGTAGGGTCTTTTGTGGTTGCATACAAATTTTAGTATTATTTGTTCTGGTTCTGTGAAAAATGCTATTGGTATTTTGATAGGGATTGAATTGAATCTGTAGATTGCTTGTGTAGTATGGACATTTTAACAATATTAATTCTTCCTATACATGAACATGGAATATCTTTCCATTTATTTGTGCCATCAATTTATTTCATGAATGTTTTAAAGTTTTCAGAGTACAGGTCTTTCACCTCTTTGGTTAAGTTTATTCATAGGTGTTTTATTCTTTTTGGTACAATTGTAAATGGGATTATTTTCTTAATCTCTCTTTCTGCTACTTCATTATTAGTCTATAGAAATGCTACCATTTTCTGGGTATTAATTTTGTATCCTGCAACTTTACTCAATTCATTTAGTACTTCTAATAGTTTTTTTTTTTGGTGGAGTCTTAAGGTTTTCTATATATAGTATCATGTCATCTGCAAATACTGACAGTCTAATTTCTTCCTGACCAATATAGATGCGTCATTTCTTTTTCTTGTCTGACTGCTGTGGCTAGGACTTCCAGAACTTTGTTGAATAAAAGCGGTGAGAGTGGACATCTTTGTCTTATTCCTGATCTTAAAGGAAAAGTTCTCAGTTTTTCACTATGGAGTATAATGTTAGCTGTGGGGTTTTTTTTCAAGATTTTATTTATTTATTTGAGAGAGAGAATGAGAGACAGAGAGCATGAGAGGGAGGAGGGTCAGAGGGAGAAGCAGACTCCCCGCTGAGCAGGGAGCCCGATGTGGTACTCGATCCCAGGATTCCAGGATCATGACCTGAGCTGAAGGCAGTCGCCTAACCAACTGAGCCACCCAGGAGCCCCAGCTGTGGGTTTTTCATATATGGCCTTTATTATGTTGAGATATGTTCCTCTAAACCCACTTTGTTGAGAGTTTTTATGAACAGATGTTCAATTATGTCAACAAACTGAGAATTTATTAATATATCCCCCTTCTTATTCTTATAGGACATTAACATGCAGCTGACTGACATAATGCTCAATGTGCAGCGGATAATAAATCGCTACACTCTTGATGAGAACGTGCACTCTGGAAGAAAAATCTCCCTTACAGAACATAAGAAACGGAGAGGAAATTTCCTGGAGAAAATAGTTACTTATGCTAAGAATGCTGAAATTAGAGAAAAGACTCTTGTGTACATCCTGGCCTGGTTGGAAGAATGGAGTAAGTTTCCAGAGGTGGTTCAAAGGAAAACCATTAAGTTAATGAAAAAGCTAGAGAATAGGATCTATAAATTTTAAAGGATTAATCAGATTAAAGAAGACTAATGAGGTTATTGAGAAAACAGTTATCCACTGTTTCAGTAAGAATAAAATAAGAAAAATATAGTCCTGCTCACTTAATGTCAGCTATTCTGGGCTCCTTGCTTTTCTTCAAGCAAGCCAGCATGTCCCTGCCCAGTATCTTTGTGCTTGCTATCCCTTTGCCTGGAACATTGTCCACAAGCAGCCACGTGGCTCATTCTCTGCTTATATCTCACTTTAAAATGATGTGTTCTCTGACCATCTCCATTCCCTACTCCTGGGCACTGTCCATTACGCTTTACTCTTTATTTTTGTCTGTAGCATTTCTTACCATCTGACATACTACATAACTAATTTTTGTCTGTCTCCTTTCACTAGAATGCAAGCAGTATGAAGTCAGGGAATTTGTTTTATTTAGTGCTGTATCCTCAGTATCTAGAACAATACATGACAAAGGAGACATTGGTTAAATGAAAGAATGAATAAGCTTAGAATACAAAAAGGGGATGTCATTAAGTTGCAAGAAATAACATGTAACGAGGGTTTTAAAATACGATAACTTATGAAAGGAGTTAATTGGGTTTAGTTCCTCAATATTAAAACACATGCTCACATTTTTAGATACCAGAGTATTTTCATGTCCAAGATTTATTGTTCAGCTTTCTATTCCAAGTCTCTTCCTTTTTCATTTCTTCATAGAGAAAAGCTTCAGAATAGCAATAAGTGTGAGATATCTACATTCCCCAATACTATAATATGGAGTAGTTGGCCAATATTATAAGCCTATATGGTTATAATTATTTTTCTGCACAGAAGTATTTTTTTACTCTCTTCAAGATGCCATTTTGTCTGAGATGACTGCAGTTGGTATTGAGGAACACCACCACTGGATAGCACAAATGGAGTTTTTACCAGAAACGTTCAAAGCTATTGAGAACAATGTCAAGATACTGAGTAGAATTAGTGTATCTTTGCTTGAAGAAAAGAAGAGACAAAAGAAAAAAATAAGTAAGGGTGCTTTAAGACATTGGAAACAGATTTGACTTTTTTCTAAAAAATGGCTTTATTAAGGTACAATTTACATACCATAAAACTCATATATGTTAAGTGTACAATTCAATGAGTTTTAATAAATTTAGAGTTGTGTAACTCACCACAATTCAATTTTAGAACATTTCCTTCATCCCAAAAAGATCCCTCATGCCCATTTGCAATCAATCCTCTTTCCCACCCCAGTCCCAGACATGCACCAATCTATTTTCTGTTTCAATAGGTTTGCCTTTTTTGGATGTTTCATAAGATGGAATCATATTATATGTGTTTTTTTTTTAAATATCTGGTTTCTTTTATTTAACATAATGGTTTTGAGATTCAGCCATGTTATAGGATGTATTAGTAGTTTCTTTCTATTACCAATTGTATCTCACTGTTTGCATATACCACATTTTGTTTACCTACTCACCAGTTCATGGACATTGGAATGTTTCTACATTTGACTTTTATGAATAATGCTGATATGAACACACATGTATAAGTCTTTGTGTGGACATATGTTTTCATTTCTTTCGGGTAGATACCCAGGAGTAGAATTTCTGGGTCATTTATCAATTGCTGGTAAGTTTATGCTTAACTTTTTAAGAAATTGTTAACTTATTGCCCAAATGACAGCGCTATTTTACATTCCCATCAGCAATGTATTAAGGTTCCAGTTTCTCCACATTCTCAACAATACTTGTTATGGTCTTTTTTAGTATAACCTTACTAAGATGTATGAAGTGGTATCCCACTGTGGTTTTATTTTTTTATTTATTTTATTTTATTTTATTTATTTATTTATTTGAGAGAGAGACACAGTGAGAGAGGGAACACAAGCAGGGGGAGTGGGGGAGGGAGAAGCAGGCTTCCCGCGGAGCAGGGAGCCTGACGTGGGGCTTGATCCCAGGACCCTGGGATCATGACCCTGAGCTGAAGGCAGACGCTTAACGACTGAGCCACCCAGGCGCCCCCCACTGTGGTTTTAAATTGCATTTCCCTGAAGACTAATGATGTCGAGCATCTTTTCAGGTGCTTATTAGCCATTCTTATATTTATTTTGATGAAATGATTATTCAAATATTTACCCATTTTATTATTGAGTTTTAAGAGTCCTTTATGTATTCTGGATACAAGTCCTTTATCAGAAATGTGATTTTCAGGGTGCCTGGGTGGCTCAGTTTGTTAAGCATCTGCCTTAGGCTTGGGTCATGATCCCAGGATCCTGGGATTGAGCCCTGCATCTGGCTCCCTGCTCAATGGGTAGCCTGTTTCTCCCTCCCCCTCTGCTCCTCCCACTGCTTGTGTTCTCACTCTCTTGCTCATTCTCCCTCTCTCTCAAATAAATAAAATCTTTTTTTTAAAAGATTTTATTTATTTATTTGACAGAGAGACACAGCAAGAGAAGGAACACAAGCAGAGGGAGGCACCCCAAATAGACAAAATCTTGAGACAAAAAAAATGTGATTTTCAAATATTTTCTCTCAATCTGTGGTTTGTCTTTTCACTTTCTTAATGGGGTCTTTGAAGCTCAATGGTGTTGGATTTTGATGAAGTCAAATCAATTTATCAATGTTTTCTTTTTTTTTTTTAGATTTTTTTTTTTTTAGATTTTTTTTTATTTGAGAGAGAATGAGAGAGAGCAAGCACATGAGAGGGGGGAGGGTCAGAGGGAGAAGCAGACTCCCTGCCAAGCAGAGAGCCCGATGCGGGACTCGATCCAGGGACTCCAGGATCATGACCTGAGCCGAAGGCAGTCGCTTAACCAACTGAGCCACCCAGGCGCCCTATCAATGTTTTCTTTTATGGATCATGGTTTTAGTGTTGTATTAAAAACTTGTATCAGTCAGTGTTGAACCAGAGAAGCAGAACGACTAGGAAATTATATATTATCTAACTACCCATTACAAAGTATTTTGGGGAATGTACTTTGTATTCTTTCAATCCTTTTAAATTCATTGTGACTTGCTTTATAGCTTACCATATGGTCTATTCTGGAGAATGTTCCGTGTGTGCTTGAAAAGAATATATATTTAGCTGTTGTTGGGTGGAGTGTTCTATAATTGATTTATATTGTTGTTTTAGTCTTCTATATATATCCTTACTGATTTTCTGTCTAGTTGTTCTATTATTGAGAGTGGGATATTGAACTTTCCAACTATTATTATTGAGTTGTCTATTTCTCTCTTTAATTCTGTCAGTTTTTGCTTCCTATATTTTAAGTCTCTGTTATTAGGTGCATATATGTTTACAATTGTGATAGCTTCCTGATGAACTGACCTTCTTCTTATTATAAAATGTCCCTCATTGTCTCTAGAAACATTTTTTGTCTTAAAGTCTATTATGTTTGATATAAGTATATTATCTCCAGCTCCCCTGCGGTTACTGTTTGCAAGGTTGAATCAAAGATGTGTTGCTTATAGTTGGATCTTGTCAGCTTTTATATATATATATATATATATACATACATATACACACACACACAACACCTACACACACATAAAATTTGGCAATCTTTGACTATGATTGGAGTGCTTGATTCATTAATGTAATCATCAATATGGTTGGATTTACACCTGCCACGTTTTTGTTTGTTTCTCATGTCTCATCTCTCTTGTTCCCCTGTTCTTCTTCTACTACCTTCTGTGTTAAACAAATATTTTTTAGTGTCCCATTTCAATTCCATTTTCCCCCTATATTTTTGGAGTAACTACCTTAGTAGCTGCTCTAAGGGATTGCAGTATACATCATAAATTATCATAACCTATTTAAGATTAGTACTAACTTAATACCAGCAAAATATAGAATCTTTGCTTCAATAGCTCCATTCTCTTCCCCTCCTTTGTGCTTTGTCATATATATTACATTTTTATGTTTCATAAGCCCAACAATATAGTTTCATAATTATTGTTTTATAGATTGTCTTTTTAATCAGAGAGGAAAAAGAAAAAATATTTTTACTTTCTTTTATTTTTACCTACATACACTGGTGTTCTTTATTTCTTTGTGTGAATTTGAGTTATCCTCTGGTATCATTTCCTTTCAGTCTGAAGGACTTCTTTATATTCCTTATAAGGCAGTCTACTAGAAGCAAATTCTTTCGGGCGCCTGGGTGGCTCAGTTGGTTAAGCGACTGCCTTCGGCTCAGGTCATGATCTTGGAGTCCCGGGATCGAGTCCCGCATCGGGCACCCTGCTCGGCAGGGAGTCTGCTTCTCCCTCTGACCCTCCACCCTCTCATGCTCTCTGTCTCTCATTCTCTCTCTCAAATAAATAAATAAAATCTTTAAAAAAAAAAAAAAAAAAAAAGATTAGAAGCAAATTCTTTCCCTCTTAGCTTATCTGGGAATGTCTTTATTTCACTTTCATTTTTTTTAAGGCAGTTTTAGATTTAGAGAAAAATTGAGAAAATAATACAGAGAATTCCATATATCTCTTCAGAGTTTCTCTTATTATTAATATATTACATTAGTATGATTCATTTGTTACAATCAACAAACCAGTATTGACACATTATTAACTAAAGTCCATAATTTTGGACTGAAGTCATAATTCCTTGTTTTTACCTAATGTCCTTGTGTTGTTTCAGGATCCCATCCGGGTACCTGATTACACTGTTGTCATGTCTCCTTAGGCTTTCTTGGCTGTGACAGTTTCTCAGACTTTTCCTACTGTTTGATGTTCCTGACAGGCTTGAGGAGTACCAGTCAGATATATTATAAGAGGCTCCCCTGTTGGAATTTGTCTGATGTTTTTTCTCATGTTTACCCTGGGGTTATGGGTTCTGAGAGGAAAGATCACAGAGGTGAAGTATCATTGTCATCATATAATTTCAAGGGCACATACTATCAAATGATTGATGACTTAATGTTGACCTTCATTACCTGGCTAAAGTAGTGCTTGTCAGGTTTCTCCACTGTAAAGTTACTCTTTTTCCTCATTTTCCATGCTGTGCTTTTTAAAAGTAAGTCTGTATGTGCAGCCCACACATAAGTAATGGGGAGTTATGCTCCCTTTCTTTTAGGATGAATATCTACATAAATTATTTGGAGTTTTTATGCACTAGAGTTTATCTCTTCTTCCTTGTTTATTAATTTACTCAATTATTTATATCAAAATGAACTCAACAGATATTTATTTTGTACTTTGAGTTATAATCCAATTCTACTTTATTTTCTTGCTCAAGCTGTTCTAGTTTTGGCCATTGGGACCTCTTTCACTTGGTTCCTGTGCCCCTTTAACATAACCCCATCAATGTGGTTTTTCTTTTTATTTTTTTGGCACTTCCCTACTTTCTGGCACTACAAGATACTTCAGGTTCATCTCAAATATGTCCTGCCCCAATCCTAGAATCTGCCATTTCTCCAAGAATTTCTGGTTCCTTTTAGTGGAGAATAGTATTAAAAAGCAAAGTCTGGTTGCTAGGAGTGCTCATTGCTACTGGGGTATCATTTCTGTTCAGTTCTCTCATCTGACAGAGCAAAAAAAAAGTTTGTGTATAGAACCAATGTGTATACCCATATCTATAAATCAATCAATCAATCAATCAAATCTAGGGGCGCCTGGGTGGCTCAGTCGTTAAGCATCTGCCTTCGGCTCAGGTCATGATCCCAGAGTCCTGGGATCGAGCCCCGCATCGGGCTCCCTGCTCGGCGGGAAGCCTGCTTCTCCCTCTCCCACTCCCCCTGCTTGTGTTCTCTCTCTCACTGTCTCTCTCTCTCTCTGTCAAATAAATAAATAAAATCTTTAAAAAAAAAAAAAAATCAATCAAATCTAACACTTTATTTATTTATTTTTTTTAAAGATTTTATTTATTTATTTGAGAGAGAGAGAATGAGAGACAGAGAGCATGAGAGGGAGGAGGGTCAGAGGGAGAAGCAGACTCCCTGCCGAGCAGGGAGCCCGATGCGGGACTCGATCCCGGGACTCCAGGATCATGACCTGAGCCGAAGGCAGTCGCTTAACCAACTGAGCCACCCAGGCGCCCCTCAAATCTAACACTTTAAACATAAGTTCATACTCTAACTCTAATTCATTATCATGCACATGGATCATTTTAATTTCTTCCCCTTGCTTATCTATAAATTACAACTCAATGAGAAACTTCCTCCTACCATCTGTTTTACTTAATTGTTCAATTCCAGTATACATGCATAGCAGTATCAGAATTATTAACCCATACCCCAGTGAGGAATAACTTATCATCTAGGGTACAGTACTTACACGCAGTTCCCTTTGCCTGCAGTCTTACAAACTCCATTTCCAGTTACTTAGGTCAGCACTCTCCCCTCCCCCTCATTCCTTTCAGTGAGGTTGTGTCATACATTTCTTATACAGTTAGACTCTCTTATCACAATCTACATTCTTTCCTGGGATCCCCTGACCTCCTAAATGGGTATTTAAAATTTTTTGCATTCAGGGCACCTGGGTGGCTCAGTCAGTTAAGCATCTGCCTTCAGCTCAGGTCATGATCCCGGGGTCCTCGGATCGAGTCCCACATCAGGCTCCTTGCTCTGCAGGGAGCCTGCTTCTCCCTCTCCTCCCCACTTCTGCTCTCTCTCACTAGCTCTGTCTCTCTCTCTCAAATAAATAAATTAAAACCTAAAAAAAAAAAATTTAAAAAAAATTTTGCATTCATGAAGTTTCACTCTTTGAGCTATAGAGTTCTATGGGATTTGACAAATGTATATTGTCATGTATCCACCATTATAGTATCATATGGAATAGTTTCTCCATCCTAAAAATCCCCTGTGTTTCACCTATTAATCCTTCCCCTTTCTCCCCAAACTCCTGATAACTACTGATTTTTTTAATGTCTCCATAGTTTTGACTTTTCAAGAATGCCATATAATTGGAATCATGCAGTATGTAGCTTTTTCACACTGGCTTCTATCACTTAGCAATACACATTTAAGGTTCCTCCCTATCTTTTTGTGGCTTAATAGCTTATTTCTTTTTACTGCTGAATAATATTCCATTGTATAGATTCACCAGTTTGTTTATCTACCTACTGAAGGACACTTGATTGCTTCCAAGTTTTGGTGATTAAGAATAAAGCTCCTATATATAAACATTCTCATAGACATAAGTTTTCAAATTAATTAGGTAAATGCCTAGGAGCATGATTGCTAGATCATACGATAAGACTACATTACTTCATAAGTAACTTTGTAAAAAACTGCCAAACTGTCTTCCCAAGTAGCTATGTCATTTTTCATTCCCACCAGCAACAAACAAGATTTCCTGTCACTCCATGTCCTTGTTAGCATTTGGCATTATCAGTTTTTTGGATTCTAGCCATTTTCATGTATGTGTAACAGTATCTCATAATTTGCAATTCTCTCTCTTTTTTTTGTTTCAAGTTTTTAATTAAATTCTAGTTAGTTAACCCACAGTGTAATATTGGTTTCAGAAGTAGAATTTAGTGATTCACCACTAAATATAACATATAGCACCCAAGTGATCATCACAAAAAGTGCCCTCCTTAATCCCCATCACCTGTTTAGCCCATCCCCTGCCCACCTCCCCTCCAGCAACTCTCAGTTTGTTCTCCATAGTTAATAGTCTCTTATGGGTTTGCCTCCCTCTCTTTTTCTTTTCTTCCTTTCCCTATGTTCATCTGTTTTGTTTCCTAAATTCCACATATAAGTGAAATCATATGGTACTTTTCTTTCTCTGACTAACTTATTTCGCTTAGCATAATACATTTTGGCTCCATCCACATCATTGCAAATGGCAAGATTTCATTCTTTTGATGGCTGAGTAATATTCCATTGTATACATATATATATATACCACATCTTCTTTATCCATTCATCAGTTGATGGATATTTGGACTCTTTCCATAATTTGGCTATTGTTGATAACGCTGCGATGTACCCCCCTCAAATGTACCCCCTCAAATCGCTATTTTTTGTATCCTTTGAGTAGGTGCCTAGTAGTGCAATTGCTGGGTTGTAGGGTAGTTCTATTTTTAACTTTTTGAGGAACTTCTATACTGTTTTCCAGAAAGGTTGCACCAGTTTGCAATTCTCTAATGACAGACAATACTGACCATCTTTTCATATCCTTAGTTGTCATCTGTATGTCTTATTTCTTACCTTCATTTAAAAAAATAATTGTACATGTATGGTACTTTGAAAAGAGTTATTTCAGGGAATGGATGTAATAGACATTCTGTACCACATTTAGAGAGGTGTTTAAAACACATGCATTAACTATGGATATATGAGTGTTCACTGCAAGTTCCTTTGCAGGAGTGTTATTTCAGTGAATACTGTAATATATTTAGAGAACTGTTTAAAAACACATGTAATAAGGATGGTTACAAGAGTTGTATGTGCATACTACTTTGAGAAGAGTGTTATTTCAGGGAATGGATGTAATAGAAATTCTGTAATGCATTTAGAGAAGTATTAAAAGATGCATGTGGGGCGCCTGGGTGGCTCAGTTGGTTAAGCGACTGCCTTCGGCTCAGGTCATGATCCTGGAGTCCCGGGATCGAGTCCCGCATCGGGCTCCCTGCTTGGCAGGGAGTCTGCTTCTCCCTCTGACCCTCCCCCCTCTCATGCTCTCTGTCTCTCATTCTCTCTCTCTCTCAAATAAATAAATAAAATCTTTAAAAAAAAAAAAAAAAAAAGGATGCATGTAATGAGGATGGTTATGAGAGTTGCATGTGCATGCTACTTTGGGAAGAGTGTTATTTCAGGGAATGGATGGTTTACCTTCATTTTTTGAAGAGTAGTTTCCCTGGATATAGAATTCTTGGTTAGCAGAATTATTCTTTCAGCGCTTTGAATTTGTCATCTCTCTGTCTTCTGGCCTCTATTGTTTCTAATAAGTAGTAAGCTGTTAAATTTACTATGGTTCCCCTGTACTTTGAGTTTTGAGTCTCCTTTGATTGTGATAAGTCATTTTTTTCTTTTTGCTTTAAAGACTCATTGTGTAGCTTTCAACAGTTTGACTATGATGTATCTAGGTATGGATCTTTTTATGTTTATCTTACTTAGATTTCAATGAGCTTCTTGAATGTGTAGATTAATGTTTTTCATCAAGTTTGAGATAATTTGGCCATTATTATTTCCTCAATATATTTTTTAAGATTTTATTTATATATTTGAGAGAGAGAGCATGAGTGGGGTAGGGAGGGTAGAGGGAGAGGGAGAAGCAAATGCCCCCCCTGAGTTGGGAGTCTGACACAGGGCTCAATCCCAGGATTCTGAGATCATGACCTGAGCTGAAGGCAGACACTTAACAGACTGAGCCACCCAGGAGCCCCCACTTCCTCAATATTTTTAATGTCCCTCTCTGTCTCCTCTTCTTCTGGGACTTCTATCACTTGTACAATGGCACGTTTGATGGTGTCCCACAGGTCTCTGAGGCTTTTTTCATTTTTTTTTTATTCTTTTTCCTCCCTGTCCTTCAGATTAGACAATCTCTACTAATCTAGTGTCAAATTTGCTGGTTATTTTCTTCTGTCATTTCAAATCTACTGTTGGGCCCTCTTGGTAAATTTTTCATTTCAGTTATTGTACTTTGCAAGTCTATATTTTCCACTTGGTTTTTCTAATTTCCATCTCTTTATTGATATGCTCTATTTGATGATAATTGTCATTGTATTTTTCCTTTATTTTAAAATTTGGCTTCCTTTAGTTCTTTGAACATAGTTATAATTCTTCTTTCAAAGTCTTTTTCTGATAAGTGCAACATCTGCTCCCCTGCCAATCCCTGAGACAATTTCTATTGACTGATTTTATCCCGTGTATAGGTTATACTTTTCTGTTTCTCTGCATGCTCCTTTTATGTTAAAAACTGGACATTTTAGGGGCACCTGGGTGGCTCAGTCAATTAAGCATCTGACTCTTGATTTCTTTTTTTTTTTTTTTTTATTTATTTGAGAGAGCGAGAATGAGAGAGAGAGAGAGCATATGAGAGGGAGGAGGGTCAGAGGGAGAAGCAGACTCCCTGCCGAGCAGGGAGCCCGATGCGGGACTCGATCCCGGGACTCCAGGATCATGACCTGAGCTGAAGGCAGTCGCTTAACCAACTGAGCCACCCAGGCGCCCTGACTCTTGATTTCAACTCAGGTCATGATCTCAGGGTTGTGAGATCAAGCCCCACATTGGGCTCCACACTGGACAGGGAGCCTGCTTGAGATTCTCTCTCCCTCTCCCTCTGCCCCTCCCCCACCTAAAAAAACTGGACATTTTAAATAACATAGCAACTTTTTAATTTTTTTTAGATTTTTATTTATTTATTTGAGAGAGAGAGCATGGGGGGCAGGGCAGAGGGAGAAGCAGGCTCCCCGCTGAGCAGGGAGCCCAACGCGGGGCTCAATCTCAGGACCCTGTGATCACAATTGGGGCCAAAGGCAGACGCTCAACCGCTCAACCGACTGAGCCACCCAGGTGCCCCCTATGGCAACTTTAGACTCTGATTTTCCCTATAACCTCCAGGGCTTTTTTTGGTCCCTTTTTTGGTTTGCTTTTTAGTGACTTCCCTGGACTAATTCAGTGGAGTCTGTCTCCCCAACAATGTGTAGTCACTGATATTTCTGCTCAGTTATTCTTTTATTCTTTTTTCATTTTTGTTTTTATTTTAAGGCCTGAATTCCTAGGGGTCACCTTTGGGTCAGCATAGCTTAGTGGTCAATAATTGGCCAATCATTAAGTGATCCAGATTGATTCAGTAAGTCTTCTATTCTTTGCTAATGGGTCTGTGTATGGGTTAAGGAAGTATTGTTTTAGACAATGCCCCTAAGCATGTTTTTTTCCCTGCTTTATTCCAGATCAAGTCAGCCCCGTTAGGCAGTAGAGCTGTCAAACTTCACAGCCTGCCTCACTTTAGTAGAACCCCCAGGCCACTGGGTGGGGGAGTCAGAGACAGAAGAAGCTCCGGGCTAAAACATCACAGACTTCCACTGCTCTTACTGAAGTTTAGTAATTTTTCTTGAATTAATGCTTACCAAATTGTTGTATAGCTTTGGTCAATTTCCAAAGTCCTAAAATGGTTGGTTTTGGCAGCTTTGTCAAGCTTTATCATTGCTTTTTTGGGGGGGAAATGTGCTTAGTTTCTCATTCAGCCATTCTAGAAATCCCTTCAAATGTTTGACTTTTGTCTGCTCTTTTTTGACTCTTCTGAAAGAACCAAGATTAAGTGTGATTCAGAAAAGTGAGAAAAGAAAGGCAGAAAGCCAAGAAAGAAAATGGAAAGCACCAAGCATAATCAAAGCCAAAGGAAAGTTTTGTTATATCTAATCCCAAACTTGTAACTGAAGGTAAATTGAGATTACAAATAAAGAATAAAGACTAGTTTGGAAGCAAAAGTTCTAGGTGATTGTGGGAAGAGTTATTCTTTTAAAAATAATACTATTTAATTTGTAGGCAAAGCTTTTTTTTTTTATGATTTTATTTTTAAGTAGTTTCTACACCCAATGTGGGGCTCGAACTCACAGCTCCAAGATCAAGTCACATGCTCTACAGATAGTCAGTCAGGTGCCCCATGGGAGCCAAGGCTTTCTTTTTTTTTTTTTTTTAATTTTTTTATTGTTATGTTAATCCCCATACATTACATCATTAGTTTTAGATATAGTGTTCCATGATTCATTGTTTGTGCATAACACCCAGTGCTCCATGCAGAACGTGCCTCCTCAATACCCATCACCAGGCTAACCCATCCTCCCAACCCCCTCCCCTCTAGAACCCTCAGTTTGTTTTAGAGTCCATTGTCTCTCATGGTTCTTCTCCCCCTCCGATTTCCCCCCCTTCATTCTTTCCCTCCTGCTACATTCTTCTTCTTCTTTTTTTCTTTCTTAACATATATTGCATTATTTGTTTCAGAGGTACAGATCTGAGATTCAACAGTCTTGCACAATTCACAGCGCTTACCAGAACACATACCCTCCCCAGTGTCCATCACCCAGTCACCCCATCCCTCCCACCCCACCCCCCACTCCAGCAACCCTCAGTTTGTTTCCTGAGATTAAGAATTCCTCATATCAGTGAGGTCATATGATACATGTCTTTCTCTGTTTGACTTATTTCGCTCAGCATAATACCCTCCAGTTCCATCCATGTCGTTGCAAATGGCAAGATCTTATTTCTTTTGATGGCTGCATAATATTCCATTGTATATATATACCACATCTTCTTTATCCATTCATGTGTTGATGGACATCTTGGCTCTTTCCACAGTTTGAGCCAAGGCTTTCTGATGAATCTTTATCCTATAGCTATCTATAAATTTTGGCTAAATTCCTTAGGCTTTAGCATAGATAGAGCACAACACAGAACAAGAAATGCAATCTCATTATTTTATGTTTTATGGGTTTTTTTCCTTTAGCATCTAGAGGTACTCTATGGAAATCTTGGAAAGAAAGAGTTATAAAGCGACCTGCAACAGCTCATGCTTTAAGACCAGATCAGATAATTAGTGATGAATTTGCAACAAATACAAAGGTTTCAGAAATCCAAGATATGCTACAGGAACTCATAAACACTACGATGTTCAATAAATTGGAAAACAATGCTATTAAATATATATCATCAACGATAATAAACCTTTCCAAAGCTTTGAGTACACTAAATGATGAACTAAAAGTTTCTAACCTCCAGAGTGCCAATATGTATATAAGTGAGACAAGTGAAAAAGAAAAAGAGCTCTCCCTGAAGATAATGCGAGAGCTCAGTGAAAAAAATGAAATGCTTCAGCAGAAACTTCAAGATGCAGAAGAAAAATATGAACAATTTATTCGGTCCAAAGGTGTTGTAGAACCCCAAGTAGGTACAGCATTACCCACATCAACCTTGAAAGTGTTGCCTGAACTTTCTTCACAATCATCCAGTAGCAAAGCTGACATAGAAAACAGTATGGATGATATTTTGGTTAAAGAATTTGAAAATATTATAGATGAGACCCAAACAAAAGGGACCAAAGGCTTGGGGATCAAGTGGGACTCAGCTATTTCATATACAGCCCCAGCTGAAATGACTCCAGATTTAATTGAAGAGCGATATCCTTTACTTGAAAAAAAACCAAAAAAGTCTTCTGAAGATATCACTGAAGATAAGATATCACTGAAGAAAGGTGATGTCTATCAGAAAGATGGGACTGACCAGTATCAATCACAGAAAAAACAGCGAACTAAAGGCCCATATATGCATGAGACCTCTGGATTAAATGTGAGTGATGATAAAGGTAAAGAGAAAGACTCAGAGACCAAACTTGATTACCATTTGGAGCTACAGTCACTAGAAAAGAAGAGAAAAGAAATAAAATCCATTTCCGAAGACAAATCAAAGTCATCCACTGATTCAAGAAGTCGACATGTCCCTGCTGATTACCCTTCTACTGACACAAAAAGCCAAGGTGGCAGAAGTGGAACAAGTAGTATATGGGAACAATTCAGGAAGCTCAAGCCTGAGTATTCACGTGACAAAAGCCAGATTTCTTCAGAGAATGAAGAGGAACCCACCGCTGAGTCAATGGACAAAGAGAGCAAAAGTGAGACGAGCAGCCAAGCAGAGCAATTCGGGTTCACCCAACTTGGTTATTCCTCTGAGAAAGTGAAAACAAAAGGAAAGAAACACCACGTCACTTCAGAAACCATCACAAGCAAACAGAGAAAAACTGAAGAGGACATATTAGTCCTCACCAAGAAAGTCAAGTCTCATGGACTTGTGAAGCCAAAATCTAGGGTAGCAGAAAAGACTTCAGAATCCACCAGAGTTCTAGGAAGTCCAGACGGTAAAAGTGAAGACAGTAACCTAGAAGAATTTCAAAAAGCCGTAATGGCTTTCCTAAAAGAGAAAATTGATAACATAGGAAAGCCTTTGGATAAAAAGACTGTGCCAAAAGAGGAGTTATTATTAAAAACGGCAGAGGTTGAAAAATTAGGAATCATAAAGGCAAAAATAGAGGAATATTTCCAAAATGTGGCTGAAATTGTGACAAAAACCTTGAGGAAATACAAAGATATAAAAAGTGCAGGACAAGTTGGAGAGAAATCTATGAAACGAAGAAAAGAAGTCTCATTTATGCCAGGATTGCATTTTCAGAAGCCCATTAGTGCAAAGACTGAAATTAGCACATTACTGTCATCTAAGAGCATGGACCCACTAACTGACAATTTAATACAAATGATCTTGACTGAAATAGAAGGGGAAAGAAATGCTCCAGTAGCCTCAACAGTAGGGAGAGACCACAAGGAAAAGGAAAAACAAAGGCGGGAGGAACATTTGCAAGAAGGTCAAGAAAAAATATTTGGTAAGGGTCTCAAACACCAGTTGCAAGAAGGGAGTTTTTGGAAGAAGGGCTATGAGATGATAAATAAAAAACTGCAGGAGGAAGAGTCATGGCTCCAGATGAAGGAAGGAAAGCAAGGACAACAGAAGCAGAAACAGTGGCAGGAAGAGGAAATGTGGAAGAAACAGCAGAAACAGAGGATGCAAAAGCAGACTGAACAAGAAGAGGAGCAAACACAAAGAGAAGAGGAAGAAGATTATCAGAAGTCAAAACAACAACAGCTGGAAGCATGGAATCGAAAAGTGGAAAAACAAGCGGTGCCCCTGGAGAAGGAGAAGGGACAGCAGAAGAGGCATGTTCAGAAGGAAATGAGACATCAGGAGCTGGAAATAAATTGGGAGAAAGAGGAGAAGCAAGAGCCAAGGAGAAATGTAGAGGACCATGAAAGGCAGAGGCAGAAAAAAACAAAAGATCAGATGAAGATTAATGAGAAAAACTCCGAAGAACAAGAAAAGATGTTCAGCCAAACTTCAATGACATTGTCTCCCCGGTGGAAGACCATACCGAAAGCAGCATACCAGTTACACCAAAGAAAAGACTTCCATGGGCATCTTAAGGCATTAGACATTCTTGCTGATGGAAAGCAGCCTATACCAACCACTCCTCCCTCCACAAAATCACCCTCACCTGAGGCCTTTCCAGTTTCTGGACAGTATCCCACAAGGTTCCTCACTCTAACTCCTCAACAGGCCCAGGCACTGGGGATCAGTCTCACCACTGAGGAGGCCAAGGCACTGGGCATCACTGTCACCCCTCAGCAGGCCCAGGAACTGGGGTTCACCCTCACTGATGAGCAGGCCCAGGCACAGGGGATCACTCTCACCCCTCAGCAGGCCCAGGCACTGGGGATCACGCTCACCCCTGAAGAGGCCCAGGCACAGGGGATCACTCTCACCCCCCAGCAGGCCCAGGCACTGGGGATGACTCTCACCCCTAAACAGGCCCAGACCCTGGATATGACTCCCTCGCCCCAGCAGGTCCAGGCACTGGGGATGACTCTCACCCCTCAACAGGCCCAGGCCCTGGGGATGACTCTCACCCCCCAGCAGGCCCAGGCCCTGGGGATGACTCTCACCCCCCAGCAGGCCCAGGCTCTGGGGATGACTCTCACCCCTCAACAGGCCCAGGCACTGGGGATCACGCTCACCCCTCAGCAGGCCCAGGCACGGGGCATCACTCTCACCCCGCAGCAGGCCCAGCACCTGGAGTTCACCCTCACCCCTCAGCAGGCCCAGGCACTGGGGATCACTCTCACCCCTAAACAGGCCCAGGCACTGGGGATGAATCTCAGCCCCCAGCAGGCCCAGGAACTGGGGATGACACTCACCCCTGAGCAGGCCCAGGCACAAGGGATCACTCTCACCCCCCAACAGGCCCAGGCACTGGGGATGACTCTCAACGCCCAGCAGGCCCAAGCACTGGGGATCACTCTCACCCCTCAGCAGGCCCAGGCACTGGGGATGACTCTCATCCCTCAGCAAGTCCAGGCACAGGGGATCACTCTCACCCCCCAGCAGGCCCAGGCACTAGGAATCACTCTCACTCCTGAGCAGGCCAAGGCACTGGGGATCACTCTCACCCCCCAACAGGCCCAGGCACTGGGGATGACTCTCAACGCCCAGCAGGCCCAAGCACTGGGGATCACTCTCACCCCTCAGCAGGCCCAGGCACTGGGGATGACTCTCAGCCCTCAGCAAGTCCAGGCACAGGGGATCACTCTCACCCCCCAGCAGGCCCAGGCACTAGGGATCACTCTCACTCCTGAGCAGGCCAAGGCACTGGGGATCACTCTCACCCCCCAACAAGCCCAAGCACTGGGGATGACTCTCAGCCCCCAGCAGGTCCAGGCCCGAGGGATCACTCTCACCCCCCAGCAGGCCCAGGAACTGGGGATGACTCTCAGCCCTCAGCAGGCCCAGGAACTGGGGATCACCCTCACTGATGAGCAGGCACAGACACAGGGGCTCACTCTCACCCCTCAGGAGGCCCAGGCACTGGGGATCACTCTCACCCCTGAGCAGGTCCAGGCACTGGGGATCACTCTCACTCCTGAGCAGGCCCAAGCACTGGGGATCACTCTCACCCCTCAGCAGGCTCAGGCACAGGGGATCACTCTCACCCCTGAGCAGGCTCAGGCACTGGGGATCACTCTCACCCCTCAGCAGGCTCAGGCACTGGGGATGACTCTCACCCCTGAGCAGGTCCAGGCACTGGGGATCACTCTCACCCCTGAGCAGGCCCAGGCAC
Source organism: Halichoerus grypus (assembly GCF_964656455.1). Taxonomy (NCBI): domain Eukaryota; kingdom Metazoa; phylum Chordata; class Mammalia; order Carnivora; family Phocidae; genus Halichoerus; species Halichoerus grypus. The sequence goes on along the minus strand of NC_135717.1, from coordinate 116,693,524 downwards.
TGGGGATCACTCTCACCCCTGAGCAGGCCCAGGCACTGGGGATCACTCTCACCCCTGAGCAGGCCCAGGCACTGGGGATCACTCTCAGCCCTCAGGAGGCCCAGGCACTGGGGATGACTCTCACCCCTGAGCAGGTCCAGGCACTGGGGATCACTCTCACCCCTGAGCAGGCCCAGGCACTGGGGATCACTCTCAGCCCTCAGCAGGCTCAGGCACAGGGGATCACTCTCACCCCTCAGCAGGCTCAGGCACAGGGGATCACTCTCAGCCCTCAGCAGGCCCAGGCACTCGGGATCACTCTCACCCCTCAGCAAGCTCAGGTGCAGGGGATGACTCTCACCCCTCAGCAGGCCGAGGCACTGGGGATGACTCTCACCCCTGAGCAGGCCGAGGCACTGGGGATGACTCTCACCCCTGAGCAGGCCCAGGCACTGGGGATCACTCTCAGCCCTCAGCAGGCTCAGGCACTGGGGATCACTCTCAGCCCTCAGCAGGCCCAGGCACTGGGGATCACTCTCACCCCTCAGCAAGTCCAGGCACTGGGGATCACTCTCAGCCCTCAGCAGGCCCAGGCACTGGGGATCACTCTCACCCCTCAGCAGGCCCAGGCACTGGGGATCACTCTCACCCCTCAGCAGGCCCAGGCACTGGGGATCACTCTCAGCCCTCAGCAGGCTCAGGCACTGGGGATCACTCTCAGCCCTCAGCAGGCCCAGGCACTAGGGATCACTCTCACCCCTGAGCAGGCCGAGGCACTGGGGATGACTCTCACCCCTGAGCAGGCCCAGGCACTGGGGATCACTCTCAGCCCTCAGCAGGCTCAGGCACTGGGGATCACTCTCAGCCCTCAGCAGGCCCAGGCACTGGGGATGACTCTCACCCCTGAGCAGGCTCAGGCCCAGGGGATCACTCTCACCCCTCAGCAGGCCCAGGCACTAGGGATCACTCTCACCCCTCAGCAAGCTCAGGTACAGGGGGTCACTCTCACCCCTCAGCAGGCTCAGGCACAGGGGATCACTCTCACACCTCAGCAGGCCCAGGCACAGGGGATCACTTTCACCCCTCAGCAGGCTCAGGCACAAGGGATCACTCTCACCCCTCAGCAGGCCCAGGCACTTGGGCTCACTCTCACCCCTCAGCAGGCTCAGGTACAGGGGGTCACTCTCACCCCTCAGCAGGCTCAGGCACTAGGGATCACTCTCACCCCTGAGCAGATCCAGGCACATGGCATCACTCTTACCCCTGAGCAGTTCAAAGCATTGGTGGTCACCCTCACCCCTGAGAAATGCCAGAGCTTGGGTTTCACACTCACCCCTGGGAAAGTTCAGGCACGGGGGTCTCCTCTCACTGTTGCACAGGCCTGGGAATTGGGGGTTCCTATTACTCCAGAAAGTGCCTGGTTGTCAGCTGTCACTCTTACCCCTGAACAGACCCAAGCTTTAGGTGCCCCTCTCTCCTTAGAACAGGCTCAAGCATTAGGGGTTTCTTTCTCTCCAGAACACTTCTGGAAATTTGGAGTCCCTCTCACCTCAGATAAATTCCATTCTATAGAATCTCGCCTTGAACAAGTACAAACTTTGGGAGCCCCCTTCATCCCAGGACAATCCCATCCCATGGGTATTACTCTCATGTCTGAGGAGGACCAACAATCAAGTGAACAGCCCTCACCACTTGGGGCCCATCCTCCTCTAGAACGTACCCCCCTGAAAGTTGGGATCATTCCTGGTACTGATAAATCCATTATAGGTGCTCCTCACATTTCTAAGCAGTTCCCCACATTGGCCCCTTCCAGTCTTAGATCATTTCAAAGATTGAAGGCTTCTGTCCTCCCTGGGAAATCCATTACATCAAGCCCTAGGCAAGCCCCAGCATCTGCTCCTATTGCTGAGAAGTCCTCTGTATTTGAGGTCTCTTCTACTCCTTTGCAGATATCAGGGTCTCCTCTTTCCCAAGACCCTGGGAAATTGCTAGGAATGAGAATTCTTTCTGACCCTGGGAAGCTCTTGGCACCACAGACTTTTCCTTCCTCTAAACAGACCCTGGTTTCTGAAGGTCAATCCACCTCTGTTCAGTTTGTAGCACCAGAGGTCCTTCTATCCCCTGGGAAGCTTGCACTGGAGACCCTTCTTAGTTCTAGAAAGTTCTTAAGAGACTCTTGGACCCCTCAGCTACCTCTGATATCAGAGGCCCCCCTTGCCCCCAGGCAGCCCCTTATATCTGGAGTCCCACTCTCCTCTGCACAGATTCCCAGTCTCTTGGCTCCTCTTTCCCCTAGGAAGCCCTTGGTTTCTGGGACCTCTTCTATCCTGGAACCTAGACCCTTAACACTCTCTGAGCAGCCCCAGGTATTCCAGCCCCCTCCTACCTATGAGCAATCTCTCTATCTACAAGTTCCTTCTACTCTTGGGCAGCATCACACTTCCCCACTGTGGATCCCTCCCACCCCTGGGCATCCTCCAACACTATGGACCTCCCCAACCCCTGGGAAGCCCCAGAAAGATATGTACTCTTCTATATCTAAGAAAAGTAAGGAAAGATTGGCAATTATTTCTTCTCTGAAACCTAAATCAGTCCCTTTTACTGCAAAGGACTTCCAAATATCAGAGGTCTCTGACACTTCTGAAGAAATCCAGACACGCCATGATCCTATTGCCATGGAACAATTTAGAACATTTCAGTCCTATCTCACCGATTACAGGACACCAGTATCACAAACCCCTTACATTGGTGGGAGGGCCCTTCCCCCTCTCATGAAGCCTCTTACTACTAAACTACCCAAAACGTCACAAATTTCATCTTCTGAATGGGACCGGAAAACCCAGTTCCCCCCTATAGACAAGTCCTGGATACTGACTTCAGATTCAGTTACCAAGAAACCTAAGATGATGGTGTCGCCTTCCTCTCCCCAAGAGCTCAAAGAGCAGAGGTATTTTGTTGATGTGGAAGCTCAGAGAAAGAACCTGATACTCTTAAATCAGGCCACAAAATCTTCTGGATTGCCTTCACAGCTACACACAACAGCTAGGAATCTCATAATTGAGACATTTCATATGGACACAGTTCGGCTGGGATACCTATTCCGCAAGTACATTGCTTACAGGCTGATCCAGCGTGCAAGGTAGATGTAAATATTGAATGTCAGTTTTCTGGTTTAGTCCTGATTTCAAATATCCTCTCTTCATTGTCCCATAAGTATATACATATCTGTCATATTAGATGTTCTAGAATATTATCTTATAGAAGGTCTGTGGTATGAAGCCTATTTAAGATACCAAAAGGAGATAAACTTTTTCAGAAATAAAAAATGTCATATAACATGATCTATTTCATCCATTTATATCTCTAGCTAAGATATATTTTGTGGATCATGGTTGATCTCCAAAGTATCAACTTTAAAAGCTTGCTTCCAATTATTCTAAACTTCTTTTTTTTTTTTTTAAGATTTTATTTATTTATTTGAGAGAGAATGAGATAGAGAGAGAGAGAGCATGAGAGGGGGGAGGGTCAGAGGGAGAAGCAGACTTCCTGCTGAGCAGGGAGCCCAATGCGGGACTTGATCCCGGGACTCCAGGATCATGACCTGAGCCGAAGGCAGTCGCTTAACCAACTGAGCCACCCAGGCACCCTCCAATTATTCTAAACTTCTAAGTATTCTTTTTTTTAGCTGTTTCTTTTTCCTTTTTTTATTATGTTCAGTTAGTCACTGTATAGTACATAATTAGTTTTTGAAAAATTTCTAAGTATTCTAAATTTCTTTCATCTTCTTGGGTTCACCACAAGATGTATGATTCTTAAAATGGGAGATGGCAGGTTATATACAAGATGTTGCCATGGCAACTTCGCTGCTAAACTGACATGGAGGAAATAGGTCCTGGTCTTGATTTTTAAAAATTGCAGAAATAGGGAAAGTGACAATTGTCCTGCTACCCTTAGCACTTATGTTTGAGGTTACCAACCTATTATTTGGGGGATATCTTTTACCTAAAATTGTAAGATGCCAAACGAAACCTATACTAGAAAAGGTTATCATTAATATTATTTATTATTATTTATATACCATTAATTATAAGAACAACTTATATCATTTATTCAACAAACATTTATTGAATGTGGCAAGTATTGTATTAGGGTTCTCATGAAATTTACATTTTTGAGGACTGAATTAATTTGGGAACTAAGGATCAGAACAAGGTACAAAAACAGACTTATTCAAGATATAATCAAAACATTTATTTATTTATTATTCATTCTTTCAAAATTTTATTTAAATTCAAGTTAGTTCACATATAGTGTAGTATTAGTTTAAGGGTAGAATTTAGTCATTCATCAGTTGCATACAACACCCAGTGCTCATTATATCAAGTGTTCTCATTAATGCCCATCACCCAATTACCCCATGCTCCCCACCCAACTCCCCTCAGTTTATTCCCTATATTTAAGTGTCTCTCATGGTTTGCCTCCCTCTCTGTATCTTATTTTTCCTTCCCTTCCCCTATGTTCATCTGTTTTGTTTCTTAAATTCCGCATATGAGTAAAATCTTATGGTATTTGTCTTTCTCTGCCTGACTTATTTTGCTTAGCATAACACACTCTAGTTCCATCCACATAGTTGCAAATGACCAGATTTCATCCTTTTTGATGGCTGGGTAATATTCCATTACACACACACACACACACACACACACACACACACCCCACATCTTCTTTATCCATTCATCAGTTGATGGACATTTGGGCTCTTTCCATAATTTGGCTATTGTGATAATGCTGCAATAAACATGGCATGTGCCCCTTTGAATCACTATTTTTTATCCTTTGGGTAAGTGCCTAGTAGTGCAATTGCTGGGTTGTAGGGTAGTTCTAAACTTTTTGAGGAACTTCTATACTGTTTTCCAGAGTGGCTGCACCAGTTTGCATTCCCACGAAGAGTGCAAGAAGGTTTCCCTTTCTCCGCATCCTCACTAGCATCTATTGTTTCCTGAATTGTTCATTTTAGCCATTCTGGCGGGTGAAGATGATAACTAATTGTAGTTTTGATTTGTATTTCCCTGATGATGAGTGACGTTGAGCATCTTGTCCTGTGTCTGTTAGCCATATGGAGGTCTTTGGAAAAATGTCTATTCATATCTTCTGCCCATTTTTTAATGAGATTATTTGTTTTGGGGTTTGTTAATTTTTTTAAGTGGGCTCCATGCCCAATGTGGGGCTTAAACTCACAGTCCTGAGATTGAGAGTCACATACTCTACCAACGAGCCAGCTAAGCTCCCCAGGTTCATTATTTTTAATAATATTTTGTACCTTATTTAGAAAGGCCCTCTCCACTCTGAGAAATATAAAAAATTCTTTCTAGGTTTCTTTTGGTACTTTTATGGTTGGTTATTGGTTTTTTTGTTTTACATTTAAGTCTCTGATTCACAACTTCCTGTTGAGAGATATGGATGTGACTTTTTTCCACATGGCTACCCAGTTGCCCCATCACTACTTACAAAATAATCTACCTTTTCCCCTATGGTTTGAATGTACCTTCATCGTAATTCTTGTATCATTTAGGTCCATATATAGACTTTCCATTATTTTTTGTTGATTGCATAGAGATGAGTCATTTCTATTTTTTATTATTCATTGTAGTTTTATTATTATGATGTGGAATCTTTGTGATAGTAATTAGTGCTATTTGCCAGGACTTTTCAATGAAATGTAAGCAGAATTGATATATGTCATTTCTGCGTTGAGCTTGTCATTGTTAGTTTGAGACCCTCCAGAGTCTCCTTTTCCTCTGACATAACCCACATTGTTCAAGGTGATGGCTGTTCAGATAGCCTGTGTCCTTCAGAGTATACAATGAAGCTCACTCCCTGATGAACCATGATGGATTTGTAGTATGAGCAACAAGTAAAATTTTGTTGTTAGCCACTGAGATTTATATTCTTCTTTCTGAGAAAGTTGTACTTTCACTGGAATCCGCATTTTCAGTAAGCACCATCACCACCCCATCACCCCTGCCCAGATGATTCAGTCCAGGTGATCAGGGTCCACATTTTGAGAAATGCTGGTATTGTAGAAATAGAGAAGATTTGGGTTTGCTTCAAAATCTGATATTTATTAATTATGTAACTTCAGAAAATTACTTAACTTTGCTCATATTCCTTTTCCTCTTCTGTAGAACAGAGATGGCAAAACACTATCTGTTCAGAAGGCTTAAACGTGGTGGTATATATTATTGTAAAGAGAGAGAGTATATTTTATGATTGTTCCTCAAGATCCTATGCAACATCTTCCTATGAGGCCTTCTTTCTTCCTCTTGTTAGTATGAATTATGCTCTTTTTGCTCCAACAGCATGTTTAATTTCTTTTCTATTTAATTTAATTTAATTTCTATTTAGCATTTATTTCATTCTCTTTGGCATAGTTAATTTATTAGTCTCCTATTCTGGCTTGTAAGTGCTTTGAAGGCAAGGACAATGCCTTTTTCACAATTGTATTAAATGCTTTCTATATGTCTTATACATATCAATACCAAAATTTTAATATTAAAGTATATATTAAATAGACTTATATCAATAAATCTATTAAAATATAAAACTATTAAAATAATAAGCAACACTATTATAACACTAAAAAACCCTAACATTAATGAAAACTTGACAGTCATAAAGATTTTTGAAAGTTTAGTCATATAAGAAACTAGATTAAGGCCTCATTAAGCAAGCCTCCCACCCCTATCACATCCCACTCTACTTGCTAAGGATGAGAACTGAAAGTAACTAGGCCCAGGTTTGCTGAGTTAGGGTCAGTCGTTATATCAATCTCATTCTTGTTAATTTTTTTCAAGAAACAACATAATCAGACGATTACAAGCCATCCAAAACACTGGGAAAGGTTATGAGACCCAGAACCTCTTCATAATGCTGAGCAGAATTGATGACTACCAGAAAAAGATGATGCAGGTCTGGACCAACAAGCAGAAGTCTTTAGAGCAGAAACGGAATCAGTGCCTGGGGAAAATGATGTTCTTATTTAGCCAGGTAACTTGTTTTCTATTGTCCCTCCCCAGTGTGTTGTAAGAAAAATGAAAGTGGTAAGCTTGGAAAATAACATTTACCTGGAGCTACCATTTTTATTAGTCTTCTAGGGCTGCTGTAACAAATTACCACAAACCTGATGGCTTAAGACAACACAAATATATTCTCTTGCAGTTCTGGAGGCCTGTTCATGAAATCAGGTGTTGGCAGGGTTGTTTCCTCCTGGAAGCTCTGAAGGAGAAATTTGTTTCATGCCTCTCTCCTGGACTCTGGTAGCTGCCGACAATCCTTGGCATTCCTTGGCTTGTAGCTGCATAACTCCGACCTTTGCCTCTGTCCTTCCCCTGGCCTTCTTCCCCGTGTGTCTTATGTCTTCTCTTCTGTCTCTTATAAAGCTATATGTCATTGGATATAGGACCCACCTGGTTAATCCAGGATGATCTCATCTTGAGATCCTTAATTACATCTATAAAGACCCTTTCCCCAAATAAGATCATATTCATAGATTCTGGGAAACATATCTTTTGAGGAGTTCACCACTCAAGCCAGTACACCATGACCTCAGTGAAAACTCCTAACTTGACAACAGGGATACTGGCTGGGATGGGAAAAGATTAGAATAGGGGAGACTTCCATAAAGTCTCCAAAGGAGTTGACTCCTTCCTAGTCAACTCGCATCTACCAGCCTCTAGATATGAAACCTCTTGAAGTCACCACTCTCCAACTGATTCATGATGGTTACTTCTCTCCTCAAAACTATCAGAAAGTGGGGTACCTGGCTGTCTCAGTCAGTGGAGGATGCGACTCTTGATCTTAGGGTTGTGGGTTCAAGCCCCATGTTGGGTCTGGCGATTACTAAGAAATAAAATCTTAAAAAAAAAAACAAACAAACAGAAAACCCGGGGCGCCTGGGTGGCTCAGTCGTTAAGTGTCTGCCCTTGGCTCAGGTCATAATCCCAGGGCCCTGAGATTGAGCCCCGCATCAGGCTCACTGCTCAGTGGGAAGCCTGCTTCTCCCTCTCGCACTCTCCCTGCTTGTGTTCCCTCTCTCGCTGTCTCTCTCTCTGTCAAATAAATAAATAAAAATCTTAAAAAAACAAACAAACCATCAGAAAGCAAAATTTAATAGAATGAGTTTACAATAAAGGAGTTAAAAGTTTATTTAACTTGCTTACATAGCACCAGGCATGGAAGATCCTGTTAAACTCTGACATCCACTCATTATGTCCCAGAGCTTGTCTGAGATAACCATTAGTATGCTTTTGGGAGTGAGAGTGACCTTCCAAAAACTTATAAAGCTGAGATTAGAGTTCTTTGCTCTGGGATTACATGCTCCCATTACATGCTCCAGCATGGAGTTCTAGAACACTCTTGGTGTTCTAGGAATATTTTATATCTATATATCCTTTTCTTTCACTAAATTAATTTATAAAATTACTTGAAGCTTTAGAAGGTACAAAGAGATTTATCATAGCTGATCCAAATCAGACATATTCTGAATTTTCCACAACAGTTATATTTCAAATATTAAAGCTCTTTGACCAAAAAAAAGGATATTTTTGAGGTTTTGGTTTGGAAAATATGGCCAATGTATGTGGAATAAAGCAAGCTGAGTTGGCAGTGTCATGAACTAACAGGAATCTCATATCTAGGACATTTCAGAGGATGAATAAGGGTCTGGGCTCAGAGGATCCACAATCTAGATGATGAAGTGGTTATCAAGGCATAAGAAGGGAGAGGAAAAAGCAAAAGGGAGAAGAGGGTAGAAATAAATAAATACCTTACACTGGTCAAGAGGTTGGTTCTCCTACCAGATTGTGTGGGTTCAAATCAGCTTTGCCACATATTAGCTAAGAGACCTTGGGCAAGGTCTAAATTTTCTGAGCTTCAGATCTCCAAATGTAAGATGAGGATAATAACAGTACCCACCTCTTAAGATTGTTGTAAATACCAAATGAATTAATATATAAAAAGCATGTAACATTCAGCATGTATTCAGTAAGTGTTAGCTATCATTAGATTTGCATAGTGCTTCACAATTTATAAGGTGCTTCCATATATATTATCTTATCCAACACTCACAACAACCATGTGTTATTATCCTTGTTTTAGAAATGAGGAGAGGGGCGCCTGGGTGGCTCAGTCGTTGGGCATCTGCCTTCGGCTCGGGTCATGATCCCAGGGTCCTGGGATCGAGCCCCACATCGGGCTCTCTGCTCAGCGGGAAGCCTGCTTCTCTCTCTCCCACTCCCCCTGCTTGTGTTCCCTCTCTCGCTGTGTCTCTCTCTGTTAAATAAATAAAATCTTTATATAAAAAAAAGAAATGAGGAGAAAGGTGCAGATAAAATTAGCAACTAACCCAAAGTCACACAGCTAGGAAATGAGAGGACTAGAACTTCAGCTTATGCAAGACCAATGGGTTTTTCTGTTTTTTTTTTAAGATTTATTTATTTATTTGAGAGAGAGAGAGCAAGCAGGAGAGTGTGGGGGAGAGGGGCAGAGGGAGAGGGCGTCTTAAGCAGACTCCACATCTTAAGCAGACTCCACGCTGAGTGCGGGGCCCTACCCGGGGCTTGATCCCACAACACTGAGATCATGACCTGAGCCAAAACCAAGAGTCAGATGCTTAACCAACTGTGCCACCAAGGCTCCCCAGGACCAATGTTTTTATATAACATAGTGGCACCTCTGAAATTGTGTGTTGGAAGTGGAAGTGTGATTGGAGGAAGAGAGAAAGAGGATGGAGAAAAAGGATTTGCAAGTCCATGGAAAATAGAGTCATAGTTTAGCTAGGGCCAGCTCAGATCTTCCTAAAGACTCTGACCTTTTTTTCCCCATGGTTTCCTTTTCTGATTTATTTATTTTTAGCTTCAAGGGATGTATAAATTGAATCTTAGTCAACCTATCCCTTTGATCATCGATAAAAAGCAGATACCTGCCTCTACCAAATTTGTCCAACAGCTGCTAATAGAAGACGATGGAAAGTCTGACACATTGAAGAAATTTCGGTATGTGCTTGAAAAAGACTGACATTAAACCTTCTTTGGATGATATGTTGGACCTAATACTGGTTTTTTCCTGCCCAAGAGTTTCCCCTTCCCCACAATTATGATATGGTGCAGTAGAGAGTCTAAGGTAGCATAGATTTTCTTAGTCAATTTAACAAGAAGCTTCTTTATGTATATTTCTACATAAATATTTAACATCTAATTTTGAGTTCCTTTAAAAAAAGAAATGATGCTGGTCTGCTCCTTGTCTGCTCTTTTCCAGGAATGATGTAAGTCCAGTTTTCCCTTTAGTGGCTCCCCTTTGTAACATTCCCAAGACAGGGGCTCTCTTGTTTCTACAGGTGACATGACAATTATGGTCCTGGAGGGAGATAAACTGATCTCTTATAATGTGTCTTGGGTGCCTCATCTCACATGCATGGGCTTACCCCAAAGATTCACCTAGGTATCTATTTTTCCATGTCATTAATTGTGAATGCTAAAGACTTCAAATAAATGGTTGGACTAGGCAGAACTTTTTGAATAAAGTGTTAGAATTCTTTTATCATACTTTTGAACTTATATCTAACTGAATCATAACTAGTGTCAATAGATTTTTCCAGATGAAAGATTAATTTCATTAATCATATGAGGACATACATTTATAGATTTGTGGAACATTTATTAATATGTTATATTCTATTTGAATTTGAATTGTTTTACTTTTGCTCACTTAATAAATTAGTTCAACTTCAAAAAAATTAAATAAATTAAAAAATAAACCTGGTCTTGTAAAAAAAAAAAATGAAACTGATTTTCCCTACCATGAAACAAGTTATTTTAACAGAATGAAGAAACTTAGAAACATTACTTTTTTCCTTTTTTAAAAAAAAGAAGGTAGGAGCTTTGGGAAGGAAGGGGAAAAGAACATTTCTGGGAAAAAAAAACAGTCTGGATATGGTCTATATATTCCATGAAGCTAAGAAGATAGTTTTAAAATAGATTACTAGGTGAAGTCATGAAAATGCAGCTTTCAGGGAAGAAAAAAATTTTTTTCAGCAAATTCTGCTATTTTAATCCATCTCTCAGTCAAAGGGGGCATAGCTAATGTTCTTCAGTGCCAGAGAGGACATTATAGGACAAGATAGTGGGGAAGAGCGAAGGGGAAAATAAGATTCATACATTTTAATTGGATATGGAGTTCAGGAGAGTTTGGCACTTTCAATTAGTGTCTCTGATTCTCTAGACAAGAAGACCAAATGGGAGCTATCTGGAATGCTGATCTGTCAACTTCAAGCTACCCAATAACAGAGAAGACATCAATAAATTCGCTCTGGGCCCAGTTGGGTGGGTACCCAGATATTCCTATGCTACTCCAGTTAGATGTTCAGTCTATCTTCAGAAAATCTCTTGCATCCATTAAATCACAGTAAGTAAAGGGATGGGAGCACTTTGGTAATGGGGCCTTTGGTCATATACCTTCTGTTTCCCTAACTTGACCTTATCTTATAGCACCAGGGAGTGACCAAAAGCAGGTGCTTGGTGTGAAGTTAGACATTACCTTTTCCAGATGCCATATAAATAGAAGTATACAGTATGTAACCTTTCAAATCTGGCTTTTTTCACTTAGCGTAACTCCTATGAGATTCAGCTATATATGTATCACTAATTCATTCCTTTTTATTTAGTGACTGGTATTATTCCATTGTATGGCTGTACCACATATTTTCATCCATTTACCAAGTGAAAGACATTTGAGTTGTTTTCAGGGTTGGGCAATTATAAATAAAACTGCTATAAAAATTCCACGTTTTTTTTTTTTTAAGATTTTATTTATTTATTTGAGAGAGCAAGCGAGGGAGAGAGCACAAGCAGGGGGAGCGGCAGGCACAGGGAGAGGGAAAAGCAGGCTCCCTGATGAGCAGGCAGCCCAATGTGGGGCTTGATCCCAGGACCCTGAGATCGTGACCTGAGCCAAAGGCAGATGCTTAACTGACTGAGCCAGCCAGGCACCATATAAACAGGTTTTGGGGTGAATGTAAGTTTTCACTTCTCTTAGATAAACACCCAGGAGTGAGATTGATGGGTTAGATAAGTGTTATATTTAACTTTTATAAGAAATTGCCAAGCTATTTTCCAAAGTGACGTTTCATCTCTACATTTATTCAGCGGGGCTAGTTCTTGCCCTACCTCTGGATGAAAACCTAGGTGGTTCTGTGACATTTCTGACAACTTCACAGTAATATGTTTATCTGGTTAGTAAAATGTCCAGAACCATGTATAAGTAAACCTTTGTTTTGTTTTAAAGTTGAGGCTTCTATCTTCCAGCTAAGACTATTAAAACTTATAGTCAGAGAAGGAGGATATGAACAGCTTCTTTTTTCTGGCCTACTGCTTCTGTTCCTACTTTTCTAGCTTGCTACTATGGGACCCTTTAGGGATTAGAGCTCTGGAGAAGAGAGAGAAATGGAAAGTTCTTATTGACTATTACTGTTGTGTTTTCTAACATCAGTGCTTCCTGAATGTGGCAGATTTCTAAAGCTGACTCTTTCATGAGGTACTTTGGTCAGTTCCTTGGAGATTGCCATCACTGGAGATCTCTTATCTGCAGATTTCTTGATATCGTCAAATATATTTCTATTCTGGGGCATCTGGGTGGCTCAGTCAAGCATCTGATTCTTGATTTCAGTTCAGGTCATGATCTCAGAGTTGTGAGATCGAGCCCCACATCAGGCTCCATGCTTCTTTCTCCTTTCCCTCTCCTCCTCCCCCAGTTGCACTCTCTCTCTAAAATAAATAAATAAATAAATAAATAAATATATACATACATATATATATTTTTCTATTCCAACTGGTTTTTGACATTTGTGATACCTCCAGCTATTCTCTGCTGAGTCTGCTGAGATGTGTTTGCATATTTATGCAGCCCTCCTGGACAGAATCCATGACAACCCTATGCCATCTTTCTTGGGTAGATGTATATATGGCCCACATCTAGTCTACAGGAAACAGTGGAGCTTACTTTGTCCCGGTAAACTCTGAGGTCGAAAGCTTATCCCAATGCAGCAGCAGCCTCTTCTTTGCTTCTACTGTTAGTGCAGCTAGCCAATCAATCACTGCCTTAGCCTTTTTTAGGGATTGAATCAGGCCCCATTTTATGGGCCTCCAAAGTGCAGGGGCCTGTGGTAAATTCTTAGAGTAGAGAAAGGATAGGAGTGCTCTCAAAATCTTCTCCTTGACCATTTCATACTCTGAGAATGAGTTAAAAGATTAAGAGTCAATTACTTTGGGGGCACCTGGGTGGATCAGTCCGTTAAGCAACTGCCTTCGACTCAGGTCATGATCCCAGGGTCCTGGGATCGAGCCCCGCATTGGGCTCCCTGCTTGCAGGGAGCCTGCTTCTCCCTCTCTTCCCCACTTGTACTTTCTCTATCTCTCTGTCAAATAAATAAATAAAATCTTAAAAAAAAGAGTCAGTTACTTTGTAAATCCCAGTTTAGCACTCCTCTTTGAAATCTGGTATCTATTGTTAGGGTTTCCAGATTTAGCAAATAAAAATATAGGACACCCAGGTAAATCTGAATTGCAGATAAACAAAAATGATTTAGGGGCGCCTGGGTGGCTCAGTCAGTTAAGTGTCTAACTTCAGCTCAGGTCATGATTTCAGGGTCCTGGGATCAATCCCTGTGTTGGGGTCCCCGCTTGGCAGGGAGTCTGCTTGTCCCTCTGCCCCTCCCCCAACTCATGCACATGTGCACGTGCTCTCTCTCTCTCTCAAATAAATAAAATATATTTTTTAAAAAAACAGAAGTGATTTAGTATAAGTATGGTCCATGCAATTTTATACTTATACTAAAAACTTACTTGTTTATTCAATTTTAATTTAACCAGGCATCCTGTATTTAATCTGGCAACCTTTCCATTGTGCTTGTTAAAACGTTTTCATGTGCTACTACATACAAAATATGTATTAGGAGTTTCCAACTTGTATAGTTAGATGCCTGAAAACTTTCAGAATAGGAGATGGTAAAAACAGTGAAAAAATTAAGACATTATAGGAAATAGGAGAACTGAAGTCTTGGATTTTTGCTATTTTTTCACTAAAAATAGAAACAGAAAATATGCAGTTTTAAGACATCTTAAATTAGTAATAATGGGCACTATATGATCAATTACTATTTGCCATCCTCCCCTTTTTTTCCCCACTAGAATCTCTTCAAGGTTTCCTCCCTCAAAAAGGATTATATTTGTTTTACTTTGTGGAAGTTAAAGTATAAACCAAGAGACTTTCTTTCCGTCTGGATTTAGTTATTTCTACCATCCTCTAGATCTCAGTTATTCCTTCTGAACTGTCTTCTCTAACTCTTCCTATGTGCTCCCACAGTATCTTGTAATTAACAGTATCCTAGCACTTACCATTCTATATTGTGATTGCCTCATTACTCACCTGCCCTGATTTTAGACAATATGTTTTAGAGAGATTAGTTGTGTTGAACTGACTCTACTTTTGCTCTGCCTGCTTTCCTTTCAAAAATATTTACTGACTACTTAGTATGTAGCAGGTACTACAACTAGGCACTGAGATACAATATGTGGGAAGGGTTTAGGAGATCATAGATGCCAGGCAGAAGGAAAAAATATGTGTAAAGATCCAGGGCCAATAGCACATTGCTTCGTTTACTTTATCTCCTAAAACAAAAACAAAAACAAAACTAAAATAAACAATACCTCCCCCTACTGCTCAGTTCCCCTTCTTCCTATTTCCAACAGAGGTGACTGGAACTAAAATTTCTCTTCCTGCCTGGAATTAATGCTTGGAGCTACTGCAATCTTTGGTAATCCTGAGGTGATAACCACAGGATAATAAGACAATACACCAGGAATACGGAGCAGGAAAATAAATAAAACCCTGCCCTTGATCCACATCAAGTTGCTAGAACAACCCTGAGTACACCTGCCTCTGGGCTTTTGTTAAGTGAGCAATAAATGGCCTTATTTGCAACCATTCCTAGTCAGGGATTACAGTGATTAGCAGGTGATTACAATACACCAGGGCTACCTATAGTCATGTGAGCTTGAAAAGAATGTGTAACCTGCTATTTTTTTTTAAAGATTTTTTATTTTATTTTTTTAAAGATTTTATTTATTTATTTATGAGAGATAGAGAGAGAGAAGCAGAGGGAGAAACAGGCTCCCTGCTGAGCAAGGAGCCCCATGCAGGACTCAATCCCAGGACCCCAGGATCATGACCTGAGTTGAAGGCAGACGCTTAACCGACTGAGCCACCCAGGCGCCCCTGTAACCTGCTATTGTTGGATAAAGTAGTCCAGAGATGTCAATTATATCCAGTTGATTGATGGTGCTGTTGAGTTCAACTATATCCTTAATAATTTTCTGCCTGCTATATCTGTCCACTTCCTATAGAGTGTTAAAGTCTCCAACTACAACAGAGGATTCACCTGTTTCTCCTTGCAGTTATCTATCAGTTTTTGCCTCCTGTAGTTTGATGCTCTATCGTTAGACAAAACATTGATTATTATGTCATCTTGGAGTATTGACCCCTTTATCATTATGAGATATCCCTCTTTATCCCTGATAACTTTCCCTGCTCTGAAGTCTACTCTGTCTGAAATCAATATAACTACTCCTTTCTTTTGATTAGTGTTATCATGGTATTTTTTTCCTATCCATTTATTCTATGTATCTTTATTTATTTTTAAGATTTTATTTATTTATGAGAGAGAGAGAGAGAAAGAGCACATGAGTGGAGGGCGGGGCAGAGGAAAGAATCTTTAAGGAGACTCTCCACTGAGCATGGAGAGAATCTTTAAGCAGACTCTCCACTGAGCTCCATCCCACAACTCACAAGACCATGACCTGAGCCAAAAACAAAAGTCAGACACTTAAATGACTGAGCCACCCAGGCACCCCTCTTTATATTTAAAGTCAGTTTCTTGTAGACAACATATATTTAGGTCTTAGTTTTGGATACACTCTGATAATCACTTTTAATTGGTGTATTTAGATCATTATCATTTAAGGTGATTATTGATATATTTGGATTAATATCTACCATATTTGTTATTGTTTTCTATTTACAGCTCTTGTTCTTTTATCTTTCACACTTTTTCTGTATTTTGTAGTTTTAATTGAGATTTTATAATTCCATTTTCTGCAGTTCTTGGATATTTGTTTTCTTCAGCCTTTTTTTTTTTTCTTTGCTTTTCAGTTTTGGAAGTTTCTATTACCATATCCTCAAGCTCAGAGATTCTTTCTTAGCCATAGCCAGTCTAATAATGAGGCCATCAAAGGCATTCTTCATTTGTTAGTGTTTTTGATCTCTAGCATTTCTTTTTGTTTGTTTCTTAGAATATCCATCTCTCTGCTTACATTATCTGTTCCTTTATGTTGTCCACTTTTTCCATCAAAGTCCTAAGCCTATTAATCATAGTCATTTTAAATTCCCAATATAATAATTCCAACATCCCTACCATACCTGACTCTGGTTCTAATGCTTGTTCAGTCTCCTCAAACTATATTTTCTGCCTTTTGGTATGCTTGTAATTTTTGTTAAAATCCAGACATGATGTACTAGGTGAAAGGAACTCTGGCAAATAAGCCTTTAATGGTGTGGTGTAAGGTATAGGAGAAGCGGAAACATTGTATAGTCCTATGATAAGGTCTCAAGTCTTTTGAAGAGCATATGCATCTGGTCTGTGAACTTCACCAGTGCTTCTCAATATCCCCCACTCCCACCTTTGGTGGCACAGGATGGCTAGAGGAAGCTGGAATTGGGTATTTCTCTTCTCTCACATAAAAGGCTAGAGTTGAGGTATTTACCCTCCTCCAAATAAGTTAGGCCCTAATGAAACCCCCATAGGTTAGGCTTTGGTAAAATAGTTTATCTTGAGGGCAGAACTTAAGAAGAACAGTATGGTCTGGTATTTTTCAAAATGGTTACTTTCCCCCTTCTCCTGAGAGAAACATGAGGGAATTTTTCTCCAATCTTCACTGTGAGGACCTGGTAGTTTCTAGAGATCCCTTTGACTGGGACCCCTGGAGTTTTAAACTCTCAGACTTGTTCCTACTGAGCCTCCCACAATTCATCAAATAAAGTGTAAGTTTTCAAGGCACTTGGGTGGCTCAGTTAGTTAAGCATCTGCCTTCGGCTCAGGTCATGATCCCAGAGTCCTGGGATGGAGCCCCCATTGGGTTCCCTGCTCAGCAGGGGGCCTCCTTCTCCCTCTCCCTCTCCCTGTGCTTGTGCTCTCTCTCAAATAAATAAAATCTAAAAAAAAAAAAAAAGTGTAAGTTTTCTACCAGCACTGGTTCCTGCAGAAGTGTCTACTCCTGGGTTTCTGCTCCAGGAAGCTGTGATTCTCTGTATCGCCTATCTATCTCTCCAATCTGGGGAGCAATGGTTTGTCCTGTGGCCTCCCTTCTCTGAAGGATCTAAGAAGTTGCTAGTTTTCAGTTTGTTCAACTTTTTACATGTTGTTAGGATGGAGTAGCAACTTCTTGCATATATTTTTCAAAAGATTTCTGTGCACTTGCTTTTTGGTTGCAAAACTGTGCTCCTATGGAACATGTTTTTTAACCTGCTTAAGTATTTCACTTGACAGTACATCTTTAAAATTTTTCTATGGTAATAGAGACTTACATCATCATTTTTATTGACTGCATGATATTCATTGTATAGTTCTATCACAATTTATTGAACTGTCCTACTGATAGAAGCTTCATATTTTTCAACATTACAAACAATGCTGCAGCAAATACCCTTGCATAAGTTTGTATACTTATATGGTGATTTCCCCATGAAAATTCCATTAAAATAATATTAATTATTTTCCAATTACAAAAGTAAGGCATGTTCATCATAGAAAATTTGAAAAATATAGATAAGTCCATGCCCAGAAATAACCATTGTCAATATTTGATCATGTTCTAACATTAGGTATAAGAAGACTGTCTAATAAATAATAAGCTATTGCCAAGCCCTGCTCTTCCTGGGAGACATTCTGCCTTATTAACGTGACTTTTATAAATAGAGATTACACATCAATTTTACTAGTTTAACTTTGTGAGTTCTGGAGGCACTCTTATTTTCCCTATGAATCATTTATATTCCAACAAATGTATTTAAGAGCAATTTGTAATAAGATTAATTTTCTTGTCTTGTTTCCAGGTTTAAGAAGATTCCCAAGTGACTGTAAAATTAAACACAAGCATGTTGAAAGTAAATTTCAGTGTTGCAGTAAAATTCCTATTTTGCTCTTTCATGTATATGCATTGCTTTGCCTATTTCTTTTTTTTAAAGATTTTATTTATTTATTTATTTGAGAGAGAGAGGGCATGAGCAGGAAGAAAGGCAGAGGGAGAGGAAGACTCCTCACTGAGCAGGGAGCCTGATACAGGACTCTATCCCAGGACCCCAAGACCAAGACCCCAGCCAAAGTCAGAAGCCAGATGCTTAACCAACTGAGTCACCCAGGCACCCCCACTGCTTTGCCTATTCTGTGCTTTTACATTCTACCTATTGTTCTTTAGGTTAAACATCTTCATTTCCAGACTATTAATATGAGCACTCAAGAAAGAATATCGTTTGCTCTAGATTATTAGAAACACAAAACAACAGACACTGTGGTAGGCTGTCATAAAAGGGACATAATATGGCCACTGACATGATGGCAAAGTGGCACAGTCTACCTCCCAGAACCTAAACCCAAAGATGCCTCAGAAATAAGAAATGAATGGATATTAAAAAAAAGAGAGAGAGGGGCGCCTGGGTGGTTCAGTCAGCTAAGTGGCTGCCTTTGACTCAGGTCATGATCCCAGGGTCCTGGAATCAAGCCCCACATCTGTCTCCCTGCTCAGCAGAGAGCCTGCTTCTCCCTCTACCTACCACTCTGCCTACTTGTGCTCTCTATCTTTCTGTCAAATAAATAAATAAAATCTTAAAAAAGAGAGAGAGAGAGAGAGAGAGAAGAAAACCAGCAGAAACCCCTGGAGGGTCAGAAGGTGATTGTGATTTGGTAAAGAAGGGAAATAGTAGCCCTGTACAGAGGAAAGCCAGGCTCCAAACATGGGGAGTGAATTTGCAGAGAAATTTTGAGTTGGGCTCTACCCCCAACATTGCCCAGACTCAGATCACTGCCTTCCCTATCAGCGCTACCATATTACCGGAAAGCAGATTCATAGGGGAACACTATTGGGATGTAGAGTAAAACAAGCACAGTAAATGCTGACTTAACCAATAAGCATCAAAGGGCTTCCTCCTACCTCCCCCAGCCCATAGATCTTCTTTTCATCCAGAGGACTAGATGATACATTCTTAGAAAAGAAAAAGCCTATGGTAAGATACAGAGAGGTTCACTAAAGAGCAAAGCATCCTGATGAGAATGAGGATATTCAAAGTCGGAACCCTGCTCACCAGGGGTGGCACAGCTAAGGCTTAGGTTTTGATTCCTCCCACTCCTTTCTCCATCCATTACCTACCAAGATGACTGATAATTGATACCCATGAGGGAAAATTACCTCATAGGGAAAAATAACTAGAAAATTAGAAAGGCAATAAACTAAATAACGTACTCTAGATGACAAGAATTAATAGAATACATGCCAAATAAATGTCCCTCAAGAGGATACTGATAATGAAGCAGACACAATTAATAAAGAAATAGGTAGGATTACTGAATATTCAAAACACTGTTGAAATAAACTCATTAGATGACATAAACAGCAAAATGGACATAGCCCAAGATCACATCAAGAAATGTTTCCAGAAGACATTGAGAAGGAATTAGAGATGAAAAATATAAAAATTAAGAAATATGGAGGCTAGACATAGAAATATCAGCATTTCTATAATAGGAGTGCTAACAGGAGAGAAAAAAGTAAATGGAGGGAAGATGATACATGAAAAAAAGTGAGGACTTCCAAAGAAAGATTGATATTGAAAGGGTATACGGGGTGATAAATAGGGTTGATATGGGAAAATGAATACTTACTGATATTTTAATGAAATTTAAGAACTCCAAAGGCAAAGAGAAAATTCTAAAACCTTTCTAAGAAGAGCAGCTCACCAATAAAGAAAATCAATCAGAATGTGTCAGACTTCTCAAGAGCAACATTAGGAGCAGGAAAGCAATGAAGAAATATTTTCAAAATATTAAAAACAAATTTTTTAAAGATTGTATTTATTTATTTATCTGTCCGAGAGAGAGAGAGAGAAAGAGAGAGAGAGACTGAGAGGACAAGCAGGGGGAGTGGCAGGCAGAGCGACAAGCAGGCTCCCTGCTGAGCAAGGAGCCTGATGCAGGACTCAATCCCAGGACTCTGGGATCATGACCTGAGCCAAAGGCAGACACTTAACCAACTGAGCCACCCAAGCATCCCTAAAAACAGAAACTTTAACTCTAAAATTTTATATTCAGCTGAGCTATCAATTAAAAGTGAAGGTACAATAAATATATTCTCAGACCTTCAAGGTCTCAGCAGATTATCATAAAGACCCTACGAAAATATTCCTGGAGGAAGTAATCTATCAAAAATTTTAGGAAATGCTATAAAATATAAGATAGTAAGAATAAGAAAATAACTTCCTGAAGTTTATTGTCTAAAAAAGCATTGTATAGGGGCGTCTGGGTGGCTCAGTCAGTTAAGTGTTGGACTCTTGTTTTCAGCTCAGGTTGTGATCTTGGGGTTATAGGACAGAGCCCTGCATTGGGTTCCATGCTCAGCAGGGAGTCTGCTTGAGATTTTCTCTCTCCCTTTCTCTCTGCCCCTCCTCCAACTTGTGCTCTCTCTTCCTCTCTCTCTCTCTGGAATGGATGAATAAATCTTAAAAAAAAAAAAGGAAAGCAGGGGGCTCCTGGGTGGCTCAGTCGGTTAAGCTGCTGATTCTTGATTTCGGCTCAGGTCATGATCTCAGGTCCTGGGATTGAGTCCCACATCAGGCTCTGCCCTCAGTGGGGAGTTGGCTTGGGGTTTTCTCTCTCCCACATCCTCTGCCCGTCTTCCTCTCTCTCTCTCTCTCAGGTGCTCTCTCTCTCTCAAATAAACAAATATTTTTTTAAAAAGGCATTTTAGGGGCACCTGGGTGACTCAGTTTGTTAAGCATCCACCTTCAGCTCAGGTCATGATCCCAGGGCCCTGGGATCGAGCCCCACATCCGGGCTTCCTGCTCAGTGGGAAGTCTGCTTCTCCCTCTGCCCCTCCCCCACCCATGCGCTATCGAGCTCTCAAGCTCTCGAGCTCTCTCACTCACTCACTCTCTCAATAAATAAAATCTTTTTTAAAAAGGCATTTTATACACATACATACACACCCCAGATATAACAAAGTAGGGCACAGAATGCAATATCCAGAGATAGGGAAGAGTGCATGTGTTTAAGTATTTATCCTACTAAGGAGGAAGATACAGATAGGTATTGATAAATTTCATAAATTAAGGGAAAAAATACAAGTAAATCCCTTAACAAGTTAGGAATAACCAATGAAAAACAAATATAAAATGCATGCCTTTCAAACCCATAGATAAAACTGATTTATCCAAGGAAATGAACAAGAAGCAAAAGAGAGAAAATTTAAACAGTTCTAACATAGAAGTAATTTAATATGTTAGTTAAACACACCAAAGATAAAATTCTCAGATTGAATTAAAAAACAAAACCTAGCAGTATAATGTCTATATGAGACACATTTAAAAGTAAGGTTGGACAAGTTAGAACAAAAAGATGGGAAAAGACAACTATGAACCAAAAGAAAGCCAAGCAGATGTCTAATATCAGACCAAAAATAGAATTCAAGGCAAAGATCGTCATTAAGGGCAAAGAGAGACTATAGATAAAGAACATGTAATATATAGAAAATATAATGCATCTATATTAACATAGATGCTTATTACAATATAACTTCAAAATATACAAAATAGTAACTGACCCCTGGCTCTCCCTGCAGCCCTCTAAAATGATGTTTATTTTTTTAGAGCAGGAGGAGGGGCCGAGAGAGAGGAAGAAAGAGAATCTTAAGCAGACTCCATGCCCAACACGGAGCCCAATGCACGGCTCAATCTCATAACCCTGAGATCATGACCTGAGCAGAAATTAAGACTCGGATGCTTAACCGACTGAACCACCCAGGCGGACATCCCTAAAATGATGTCTATCTTAACTCCTATACCCCCCTCATCAGTTGGCCTGGAAATGAGGTGGGGGTCTTCCTCACTCCTCAATGCTACTTCTAGATCATTCTTCCCTACTCTCTAATAATACTCAAGTTTAAATCTCCTGTCATAACACTATATACCACCCATTGCCTTCTCTGTTGTAGTCTCTTTCCTGCTCCTTGCTTACTGTCACCCTATCCAGTACTTCTGTCATAATCCCTAGCAATTTCAATATTCATTTAGTTCTTTCCAACACCTGGCCTTGCAATGTTTTGATCTGTTCTCCTTCAGTGACTTAATCTTCTAGCCATTTAGTCATACCCTTGACTTTGTCATTGTAAAAACAAAATAAAACAAAACAAAAAACCCCCCTGCAACCATTCCATAATCCAGTTTCAAATAACTCATTCTCCAAACATCACCTCTTTACAGATCACCCCAGCTAGTACCCCAACTCTAACAATCCTTTGATCCCCAGAGACCTTGTACTTCATTGATTCTACCACCTTCATAGTGCCCCTCACCCTTTCATGTCCTCAATTCCTTTGTAATCTACTTTAAATTCCATGATAGATAATAATGATAGATAATCTGTCCCTTGCATATGCGCTCAACTCAAACTCACTTGCTCCTCTTCTTGCTCCAGAGTACTCCTTGGTTGACCACAACCCAGCTTAAATCAAATTTTCTCAGCCTACTCCATTCCTGTACCCTGGAAGCTGAATGTATCTTCAGAAAAACATTCAAAGTTGCTGACTAGTCTTACATTAAATAATCATTAACCTCAACTGGCCCCATAATGCTGCCTGGCAAACATACTGTATTTCCCTAATCCATTTACTCTGACTTTCCTGGACAGCAATTTTATATTTTCTCCTATCTCCTCAAATTTCTGAGGTCTTCTCTTTCATCTTCTTTCTTGGCTGATGACTACGTTCCTTTTTACACTGAGAAAATGGAAGCAATGATTAACTCTACATACTTCTACCACCACATCTCCCTAACTCTCTGCTTTTGTAACCATGTATCTACTTTCTTTCTTGTTACCTGTGGATAAAGTATCTGACTCCTTTCTAATGCCAGCCCCTCCCTTGAACACTAGATCCTATCTCTTTTCTTCTATTCAAGGACATTGCTTCAGCAATTCTCCCATCTCCTTCTGTATCATCATTTTTTCCCTCTCTATAACATGATGTTGTTTTTCTCAACTTTGAAAAAAAAAAACCCACAAAACCAAACAATTCTCTTAGGCCCACTTCCTCCACCACTTACTGCCCCATTTCTCCCCCTTCCTTTCATAACAAAGTTCCTTTTAAAAATTATGTAAACTAATAAATAAAATCTTAAAAAAAAAGGGGGGGCGCGCCTGGGTGGCTCAGTCGTTAAGCGTCTGCCTTTGGCTCAGGTCATGATCCCGGGGTCCTGGGATCGGGCCCTGCATAGGGCTCCCTGCTCCGCGGGAAGCCTGCTTCTCCCTCTCCCACTCCCCCTGCTTGTGTTCCCTCTCTCGCTGTCTCTCTCTCTCTAATAAATAAAATCTTAAAAAAAAAAAAGTTATGTAAACTGTCTCTAATTTCTCTCCTCTCCTGAACCTACTCTAATTAGGTCTTTGTCCCTACTCCATCATCAGACTTGCTCCTGGCAAGGTCACCAACAACCTTCAGACTGTTAAATCCAATGGTCAATTTTCAGTCCTCTTACTTGACCTATCAGCCAACATTTGAAACTACCGATCACTCTGTTTCTTTGAAATAATTGTTTCACATGGGTTCCAGGACATTATACTCTCCTGGTTTGCCTCCTAACTTTCTGGCCACCTCTACATCTTTTTTGCTGGTTCCTTTTCATCTCTCTGACCCCAAAATGTTGGAGTAATTCAGAGTTTACTTCTTGGACCTCTTGTCCTGTCTATACTCCCTTGATGGTCTCACTCAGTCTTATGGCTTTAAATACTATATATATGCTGATGATTCCAAATTTTTATCTCAGCTTCGACTTTCCTCCAAACTTTGCCCCTGAATTTTAGTCCTATATACACAGCTATCCACTTGATATCTTCACTTAGCTGAGCTCCTGATAGCACTAGCCCAGTCCCTGATGATACTTTTTGCCTTGAATTTGTAGCTTCAATTTATCTTATATAAAATAGCTATCTGTTTTATTTCTGTTTTTCATTTTGTTTTGTTTTTGGTGTTTCTGTTCATATTAGCCTGGAATACCTACTTATATCTCTTTCATAGCTTGTCCACAATCTTTTATTTTAAGTGTGTCTTATAATAGATAATATATTGCTAGACCTTAATTTTGAAATCCAGTCTTCAATCCAACCTGAGTTTCTGCCTTCTCATTAATGGAGTTAACTGATTCACATTTATTGTAATTCCAGTTATATTGGGACTTATTTTTGCCATCTTATAAAGATGAATATAATGGATAACTCTCTAAGAGCTAATTAGGAAAAAAAGAAGATTCAAATAATCAAATCACATAATGAAATTATGAGAACTAGCTACAGATACAACAGAGATAGAAAACAATATGATGGGGTGCCTGGGTGGCTCAGTTGGTTAAGCATCTGCCTTCAGCTCAGGTCATGATCTTGGGGTCTTGGGATAGAGCCCCGTATTAGGCTCCCTGCTTCAGTGGGGAGTCTGCTTCTCTCTCTCCCTCTGCCCCTCCCCCCCGCTCATGCTCTCTCTCTCTCTCAAATAAATAAATAAAATCTTTAAAAAGGAAGAAAAGAATATGATGGTCAATTATAAGCTAATAAACTAAATAACTTAGATGAAATAGATGATTTTTGGAAAACTATAAAATTTCAAAATTGGCAGAAGAAATTAAAAATATGAACAGACCGGGGCGCCTGGGTGGCTCAGTCGTTAAGCGTCTGCCTTCAGCTCAGGTCATGATCCCAGGGTCCTGGGATCGAGCCCCGCATCGGGCTCCCTGCTCTGCGGGAAGCCTGCTTCTCTCTCCCACTCCCCCTGCTTGTGTTCCCTCTCTTGCTGTGTTTCTCTCTGTCAAATAAATAAAATCTTAAAAAAAAAAAAAAATGAACAGACCAAATACCTATAAATAAATTAAATAGCAATTAAAGACCTTTCCCCCAGAAAAAAAAACCTTAGGCTTTATGGTTTTACAGTGAGTTTTACCAAGCTTTCAAGGGACAAATAATCCCTTTATCAATTAAATTGCTCCAGAAAACAGGAAAAGGGAAAAAGCTGCCTAATGATTTATTCCAAAATCAGATAGTACAAGAAGAGAGAATCATAAACCATGTCACTGATGAAAATAGATTTTAAAAAATAAATGCAAAGAGGGCGCCTGGGTGGCTCAGTTGGTCAAGCAACTGCCTTCGGCTCAGGTCATGATCCTAGAGTCCCGGGATCAAGTCCCGCATAGGGCTCCCTGCTCAGTGGGGAGTCTGCTTCTCCCTCTGACTCTACCCCCTCTTGTGCTCTCTCTCTCACTTTCTCTCTCTCTCTCTAAATAAATAAAAATCTTTAAATAAATAAATAAATAAATAAATGCAAAGAAATATTATCCAACTGAATTCAACAGCCAAGGTGTTCTTCCAGGAACACAAGAATAGCTTAACATGAGAAAACTGTCAATGTTATTGACTATATTTATAGAGTAAAGGAGAAAAATCACATAGTCATTCCAAGAGTTGAAGTATAAAGCACTTGATAAAGTTACATTTATATTTATAATGTCTTCAGAAACACAGGAATATTAATTCTCTATACTAGCAATAATGAACCAGAAATGGCAATACCATTCATAATAGCACCAAAAATTGTAAGATATTTAACAATTAATTCACAAACATGGCACAACACCTTTACCCTGAAAATTTTTAAATTCTATTAAAGGACATAAACGAAGATCTGAAAAAAATGATAAAGTATGTTCTTAGATAAGACAGCTTAGCTTAGTAAGGATGTCAGCTCTTCAAAAATTATAAGTTCAAATCATATTTTAAAATGTTAGCAGGAACTTTTTTAGAAACTTGAGAAACTCATTCTAAAATGTATATGGAATAGTAGCCCATGAAAAGATGAATCAATTTTGAAAAAGAAAATGAAAAGGGGGATGATAATACAACTATTAAGAGCTGGCATACTATAGAAATTTTAAAAAACAGCAGCAGCAAGATAGAGACACGAGAACAAATAAACCAACAAACAGAACAAACAGAAAGCTCATAAATAGACCCATGATACACAGAACCTGACATATGAAAAAGGTGGCATCACAAAGGTGGCAAAGCCATCTTCATGAGGAAAGAATAGATTGCTTAGAAATTATGTTGATGTGTGAAGAAAAATTAAGTTAGATCCCTACCTTACGCTGAATACAAAGAACTTCAGACAGCTTAAAGATATAATAAAAAGGTGGCACCTGGGTGGCTCAGTCATTAAGCGTCTGCCTTCAGCTCAGGTCATGATCCCAGGGTCCTGGGATTGAGCCCCGCATTGGGCTCCCTGCTCCGCGGGAGGCCTGCTTCTCCCTCTGCTGCTCCCCTTGCTTGTGTTCCCTCTCTCCCTGCCTCTCTCTCTGTCAAATAAATAAATAAAATCTTAAAAAAAAAAAAAAGATATAATAAAAAAATAAAACTATCAAGCTAATGGAAGAAAATGTAGGAAAATATCTTTGTAACTTATCCCTCAATTATATCTCAATAAAGCTGAAATTAAAAACAAAATGAAACTTAAGGCCAAAACTTGATGGATTATTTGCCAGGATGGCAAAATTTAATAAGAATACCAAATCTTGGCAAAATGTGTGGGGAGACTGACCTCTTGTGCGTAGGATGTGGAAGTGTAAGCTGCCTTAGCCATTCTGGGAAGCAACCTGAAAATATTTATTGAAGTGTGTGTGTGCCTTGGAATCCCAAGATCCCATCTCTTGGTATATGTCCTAGAAGAAAATGTCATGTGGGTTATCATGGGAACATATACAAAAGTTCATCCAACTTTTTTCAAGATAGTAGGAAGTAAAAGCAATCCAGTCATTTTAACCAGGGGAACAGTTACATAAAAGAGGGTGGATGGAGACTATGGAAGAAATGTAGCAACTAAAAGCAACAAAGTAGGTGTACATATAGCGCACAGGTAGATTTAAAACCCATAAGTTAAAAGAGAAAAAAATAGAAGGATATTTAAAGCATAAAATTATTCATGCGTATTAAAAACAAATACACACCTTTGTATGTATTATTCCCACACCTCTTCCCATAGCTCTTCCTAAAAACTACACAGAGGAAAAAAGAAAGCAAATAAAAATTCCTACAACTGATACTAAAATGCGGGGGGAAAATCCTAGTCTCTAATTTATTTTTTTTAAGATTTTATTTATTTATTTGAGAGAGACAGACAGAGAGAGAGAGAGAGAGCACAGAGGAAGAGTGAGAGGGAGAAGCTGACTCCACGCTGAGCAGAGAGCCTGACATGGGGCCGGATCCCAGGACCCTGAGGTCATGACCTAAGCTGAAGGCAGACACTTAACGGACTGAGCCTCCCCTACAATGTCTAATTTAAATGCAAGTTGGGAAAGATAAAGTAGAGACCATCCAGAACCCCCTAAGTGTGTCAAGGTCACAGAATCTGCTTGAAAAGAGTGGAGAATATGTAGTCTTAGTGTTGGTAACATCAACAAGGGTTTGCTGGTAACATAAACAAGGGTTTGCTCCCAGAAGGAAATTACCCAGCCATTAGTGGGAACAGCTGAGAGCTGGCCTGAAATCTGGCAGACTGGCCCTGGCAACAAGAGTAAAAATATATGGGCTTGGAAAAGTCAATAGGAACAAGGGTACAGTTTTGGGAAAGTGCCACCTTCAGGAGAAACAGGCACTTTGGAAAGTAGTCATTGTTCCTTGAAGACAGCAGCCAGTGGTAAACAGAAGAAAGAAAAGAAGTAACTGGTAATAAGTACCCCACTGAAAAAACAGTAGAATCAGAAATCTGACCACAAAAAAAGCCACTTAAGAAAACTGCTTTTCACTATAGCAACAGAAGAGGGAGCCCTTGAGCTGAAAAAAAAACCAGGGAGGCCCTTGAAATCCTGTCCATTCTCCTTTGAAAGATCCATCTGTTAAAAACTGACTCAGAAAAATCCAGCATGTTCAAGGATGAATAACAATAACAATGAAAATTCAGTATCCACACAAAGTTACTATAAGAAAACGCACACACAGACATTCACGAGTTTTGACAGATGAAAGCATACCAGAAAAAGTGCTGTCTCAAAGCAGAAACCAAGACTAAACTAGGAGATACATAAGTGTAGAAGGTCCTGTGGAATCCTCTCCCGATACCCTCTTCAGGACTGAAGCACGCATACTCCAAGTTGCTAGAATGTTGGTGGCTGAGTCCTTCTCTGGGGATTTCCTTTGGCCAAAAAAAATTCCTTCACCCAAGGTCAAACCCTCTTCCCAATGTCTACCTGTACCCAATAACTTGTACATGCCAAGATATCTGAGGGCCTTGCCTCAAGGCGGGACAATTCTTTTTTTTTTTTTTTTTTTTAGGGTAGGAACGGCCTTTATTGTTTGCAATAGGAAGTGAAAGAGGAGGGGACACGACAGCTCTGGCTTGGGGGGGGCGCGGAATGCAGCTCCAAAGACTTCTTCCATTGTTGTCCCCCAAAAGCAAGGTGGGACAATTCTAAAGGGCCATCCCAACTTCAAAACTCATGAGCTGAGACTTTTGACCTTTGTTGTGATTGATCACGGTCAATGGTATCTGGAGTTGGCTCCTACTGGCCCATGAGAGCCAACTGTTAACATTTTTAAAAATTTTGCAAGCAGGGTGCACCTGGGTGGCTTAGTCAGTTAAGCATCCAACTCTTGGTTTTGGCTCAGATCATGATCTCAGAGTTGTGGGATCGAGCCCGTGTCAGGCTCCATGCTCAGCGGGAAGTCTGTTTGAGATTTTCTCTCTCATTCTCTCCTGCTGCCCCTCCCCCTGCTTGCTCCCTCTCTCATAAATGAATAAATCTTTAAAGATTTTTTTTGCAAGCAGGTTGTTAAACATAGCTACTACTAGAATTTAAATTATATAAACTCAAAATGAGATTCTATTCAAAACCAAGGTAACAAACACTCATCACTTCCTAATTATTTTACTATATTTATTATTATCTATGCCCTTGAGGTAATGTCTATTGTTTTTGTATGTGTGTTACTATGCATTTCTTTCCAGATCCATGTTCAGTGATGTCATGTTTGTAGCTTAAAATTGGCCAGGATGGAAGTATTTATATGCTGGAAAATGTTACAAATTAGAGCTTTTTATCCCTCTGAGAATTGGTTATTAAAAATTTAGCAGCATAACACTAATTACAGTTCAGCATCTCCTTTTATCCAATCCTCCTTCCTTCGCATCATCATAAGTGTTGATCCCAAGGCTAATCTCTAATAAACCTCATGCACACAATTATCTGTCTCAGAGTCTGTGTCCCAGAGACTGCAACCTAAAACGACAAAGAATAGCTAGGATCAAATGTATCATATAGGACATAGAGGATGGAAATAAGAAAAGCCAAGAAAAATGAAATAAAGAGATTAAAACAATCGAGGAGAAAATAATATAAAAATCAGACACCCAACATCCAACATACATACTTCTGGATGCATTGAAAAAGACAACCAAATAATAAAATAGAATTAATATTTACAACTATAATTCAATAACATTTCTTTTGTAAGGGTGGAGGGAAAGAAGACATGAATCTACATACTGAAAGAGCACATGATGTACTAAGACCCAGATTAGTCAACACTTAGATTTATCTTAGAAAATTATACTTTAATATAAAGGGAAAAAATTACCTGTGCTTTCTGTCAAAAAGATTAAGTCACTTTCTAAGGATAGCAAATCAGTTTACATCAGAGTTCCCAGCAATTTTCAAAGCCAGAAAATAGTAAAGTGACATTTATAATATAATCAAGGGAAAAGACTTCTAAAGGCAAACAAACCATCCTGCAAGTAGCAATTTTTCAGTATGATAAATACCTGGGATTATTATCTTCATGAGTCCTTCCTGAGGACAAACTGTACCCAATTAAGAGAGGACCTAGAAAACTTCACCAAAGATACTGGTGGTATGCACTGAATACACCTAGCTATACAACTAAGACTAAAACAAAAGTGGGAGTAAGAATAGCATATAAATTTTCTATGCTCTGACAGTGTAGTAATAACTTTTAAAAAAACGAGTGAAGTGGGGAGAGAGAAACAGGTGGAACAGCTCACTAACAGGTAAAAAGTGAGAGTTAAAGGGAGTCATTTAAAGCCAACAGATTGTAATCCAAAACATATTTAGGACAAGAATCAACATTAAGAAAAAGAATACTGTTAACTAAAATTGAATGGTAGAGGGCACAGAAGAGAGAGAGAAGGAAGTGTTGTCAAGTTCTTTCATTATTACTCTGAGTAGGAAATTAATAGTCAATGTATAAAGAAAAAGAGGACCAAGGTATTATGTGAGTATTGCTATAAAGGGAATTTAGAACAAAAATATAAATTTCTGTAATCACTAAGAAAAATACACATGCACACACACACACAAAGAAAAATACACACAAATAAAACAACAAAGAGCAAAGGAAACTGAACACATAGTTACTGGAAGACCATGCATTGTTTTGGATATATAAAGATGACATAATTGAGATCAAACGTAGCAGTTCTATAAATATATACATATAAGTGGTCTTATGTCACTTATTAAAAGATTTTCACACTCACTCACAAAATGAAACCCAACTCTGGACTCTACATAGGAGAGCCTAAAATAAAAGAATGAACAAGGGGCGCCTGGGTGGCTCAGTCGGTCAAGCATCTGCCTTTGGCTCAGGTCATGATCCCAGGGTTCTGGGATTGAGCCCCACCTCGGGCTCCCTGCTCAGTGGGAAGGTCTGCTTCTCCCTCTTCCTCTCCCTCTGCTTGTGTGCTCTATCACTCACTCTCTCTCAAATAAATAAATAAAATCTTTAAAAAAAGAATGAACAAAGATGTATTGGGCAAATGCAAATTTTAAAAAGAGCAATATCAGGCAAGGTAACATTTAAGCAAAAAAGTATTAAATGAGACAAAGAAGGACACTTTATAGTACTAAAAGCTACAATTCACTATGAAGATATGAGTCATGAATATCTGTGCAATAAATAATATAGCAACTTTTGTAAAGTAGTAACTACAGAAGATTAGAGAAATAGAAAATGCATAATGACTTTAATACATCTCTCTCAGTCCATGACAATCCAAGAAATAATAGCAACAAAAAAAGTAAGAATTAGGAAAACTAAACAATGTTGGTCTGTAAGACAGAGTCTTATAAGACAAGTCTTATAAGACAGATAAAAGTTTATCAATTTCACTATAAAATATTACATGATGGTATATCAGTTATCTATTGCTGCATAACAAATTACCTCCAAAATTTAGTGGCTTAAAACAACACACATATATGATCTCACAATTTCTGTGGGTCAGGAGTTCAGTACCGGCTTGACTGGATGGTTCTGGCTTAAGGTCTCTCATGAGGTTGCAGTCAAGAGGTTGGCTGGGGCTGCAGTCATCTGAGGGCTTGACTGTGGCTGGAGGATCTGCTTCCAAATTGGCTCAGGCACATAGTTTTTGGCTAAAGGCCATATAGACATCTCCAAAGAGCTTCAAGATATGTGATACTCAAGGGAGTATCACAAATGATCCAAGAGAGACAGAAAGGATGAAGCCACAATGCCTTTTTATGACCTAGTCTCAAAAGTGCCACACTGTCATTTTTACCACATTCTGTTCATTAGAAGCAAGTCCCTAAGTACTGTCCATGTTCAAGGGGAGGGGCTCCACCTTTTGAAGGGAGGAATACCAAAGAATTCATCAATTATGTTTTAAAACCACCACAGATGATGTACCTACCAAAAGTATTTGGATTGTTTTTCTAATAAAATAAAAAAATTGATCTTTGGATATATAGTCTACTGTCAATACTGAGATAACAAAATTTCTTAAATCGCAAAAATACTGTACCACAAGGGCCTGTTAACTTTTGAGTCATGCATTCACAGTAGTCATTCAACAGGTGTAAGAAAGGAAGAGTGGGAAGATAAAAAGTTACAGCAAGAAATACACAGAAACTATGTTTGGTCAGCATGACTCACTAATGGGAATGCTCCAACATTATCTGACTTGTTTGGAAGACAAAACCTTTTAAGAACAGTGCAATTTAAGGATTTGGACCTGGTCCTGCTTGAGTTTAAAGGGCTTTGCCTTGATCAAGAGCCTCAAGCAGAGGACAGCATAAGAGGATAAATACAAAATATGAAGTCTTTTTTGTATGTATGTGGTGATCATTTCCAACTAGGATAAAAGCTACTTATGAAAGACCTTATCATTCTTTTCTATCTAGTTTACCTGTTCAATAAATGAACTACCTAACTGATACCAAGATAAAGAAACATGGTCAGCCTTCATTTCAAGTACCAATTTATAATAACAAATGCTGAACTAAAGCCCTGGCTTCCAATTCTGCTAGGTAAATAGCTACTGGAGTTCATAGCTCTAATTCTATTGACCTTCTATTAAAAAACTCAGGTTTATGGGCACCTGGATCACTCAGTCGGTTAAGCATTTGACTCTTGATTTCGGCTCAGATCATTATCTCAGGGCCCTGGGATTGAGACCTGCATTGGGCTCCTCCTCAGCAGGGAGTCTGCTTCTCTCCCCCTGCCCCTCCCCTGCTCACACTCTCTCTAAAATAAATAAATCTTTTTAAAAAAAGGCAAACAAATAAACTAAAGTTTACCAGATCCTGGCATTCTCTAATACTTAAAGAGCAAAATCAATCAAGCAACCCTAAAACAATTCTATATTTCTCTAATAAATCAAATGAAAAAATCTCCCAGAGAGAGGAGATAGATTGAGCACATCTGGGACTACTTTCAGGGTAAAGATTCTGTGGATTACTATTTAGAACCAGAGCACAATTACTACAAGCTTCTTATCACATTTAAATGATTTGAATAAACAGTTTGCTTCGGAGATGAGGTCATTCCCATATGGTTATAGACTGGATGAGCTTGTTGACCTTTTCTCACTCCTTGGGAAAGCATTATACATATTTTATTTTTTAAAGATTTATTTATTTATTTATTTGACAGCGATAACGAGAGCAGGAACACAAGCAGGGGGAGTGGGAGAGGGAGAAGCAGGCTTCCCGCGGAGCAGGGAGCCCAATGTGGGGCTCGATCCCAGGACCCTGGGATCATAACCTGAGCCAAAGGCAGAGGCTTAACGACTGAGCCACTCAGGAACCCCTAGTTTTTACATTTTAAAGAATGCTACAGGTAAGAAAAAGAGGAAGGAGAAGAAGCAACAAAAACCGAATGCAGCCCACAGAGCCAAAAATATTTACTGTAAATTGGCCCTTTACATAAATAGCTTGCTGACACCTATGTTCTACTGGACTCAGCTATCATGAAAACATTTCTAGAAATAATATTTTTCAATAAATATAAGACAAATACCATATGATTTCATTCATACGTGGCATTTAAGAAACAAAACAGATTAACATAAGAAGGAAGAAGAAAAAATAAAAGGGGTGCCTGGGTGGGTCTGTTGGTTGAGCAACTGCTTTTGGCTCAGGTCATGATCCTGGAGTCCTGGGATTGGGATCCCTGCTCAGCTGGGAGTCTGCTTCTCCCTCTGACCCTCCCACATCTCATGATCTCTCTCATTCTCTCTCTCTCAAATAAATGAATAAAATCTTAAAAGAAAGAAAAGAGAAGGAAACAAACCATAAGAGACTATTAACTATAGAGAACAAACTGAGGGGGGATGTGGGTGGGGGATGAGCTAAATGGGTGATACCTATTAAGGAGAGCACTTGTGATGAGCACTGGGTGTTGTACATAAGTGATGAATCAATGAATTCTCCTGAAACCAATATTACACTATATGTTACTAGAATTTAAATAAAAACTTGAAACATAAAAATGTGTGTGCATGTGTATATATAATAATTAAGATGTATATACTTCAAAGCCATACTATGGGCAGTTAAAGGGGAAAAAGAATGAGGAAATTGTATTTGAGATAATTCATTCAATAAATATTTGAATATCTACACATGTGCTAAGCACTGGTGATATAATAGTGAACAATCAGATAATCCCTGCTGTCATGGATTGGAAGAAAGTAGTAAGGGAGACAAATAAGAAATTACCATATTTTTAAAAATTTTTATTTAAATTCTAGTTAGTTAACATACAGTACAATATTGGTTTCAGGAGTAGAATTAAGTGATTTATCACTTACATACAATACCCAGTGCTTATCATAACAAGTGACCTCCTTAACAATACTTTATTTGAAAAAGAGACAGCAAGAGTGAGAGAGGGAACACAAGCAGATGGAGTGGGAGAGGGAGAAGCAGACTCCCAGCTGAGCAGGGAGCCTGATGCGGGGCTCGATCCCAGGACCCTGGGATCACGACCTGAGCTGAAGGCAGACGCTTAACAACTGAGCCACCCAGGCACCCCACAAGTGCCCTCCTTAATACCCATCACCCATCTAGCCCATCCCCCACCCACCTCCCTCCATCACTCCTCAGTTTGTTCTCTATCATTAAAAGTCTCTTATGGTTTGTTTCCCTCTCTCTCTTTCCTCTTCCCATAATCTCATCTGTCTTGTTTCTTAAATTCCACATATGAGTGAAATCATATGGTATTTGTCTCTCTTACTTTGCAATTATAGTATTTTTTGATAAATTCAATAATAATGGGTACATTTACAGGGTAATGAGAGATTATAGAAGGGGTGTCAAAGGAAGATTTCCAAAGGAATGACCACCAGGATGGTGAATGAGGAAAAGGAATTAATCAAGTGAAATAGGGGAAGAAAAAAGTATTACAGTTTAAGAGACTTTCATGCAAAGATTCAGAGGCCATATACAGCATTGTGTACTTGAAAATCTAAAGGTCGGGGGCGCCTGGGTGGCTCATCGTTAAGCGTCTGCCTTCGGCTCAGATCATGATCCCAGAGTCCTGGGATCAAGTTCCGCATTGGGCTCCCTGCTCTGCGGGGAGTCTGCTTCTCCCTCTGCCTGCCGCTCCCCCTGCTTGTGTTCCCTCTCTCGCTGTGTCTCTCTCTGTCAAATAAATAAATAAAATCTTTAAAAAAAAAAAAAAAGAAAAGAAAATCTAAAGGTCAGAAGTGCTGGGACCTACCTCGTAGGGAAGTGGGAGTGAAGGTAGAGAACTAAGAAATGAGGCTAGAGATGTATACAGGCATCAGGTCATATTAAGGGTTTTAAATTTTATACTGAGAATAATGAGAAGCTGTGGATAGATTTTAAGCTGAGGAATAACAAAATTTTCATCTTAGAGCACATACTCTAGTGGTATAGAGAATGGATTGGAGGGGACAAGACATAGAAAAACTAGCTAATGAAGTTGGGCATGCCTAACCCATGTGAAAAATGGAATGTACTGGTACCAGCTGGTACCAAGTAGAGCATACTATACCAACTACTGAGTTATTCTCTCTCAGCTCCAAATCCTTCCCCTCTCCCCCAAATCCTTCTATAGTTAGCTTTGTGGTGCTGTCTGCAGAAGAACTTTACTAAATCTGGAATTTATTTGATACGAGATAGGGATGGTATTTCCTATTTTTCCACTTGAACAGCCAGTTGTCCCAACACTCCTTACTGAATAACTCATCAGCCAGTGATCTGAAATGTCATCTATAATCCTATATCAAATGAATCCTTAAAGGTAGAGAAGGCCCTATTTTCTGTTTCATTGATTTACCCACATTAGGACCAATAATACCATATTGTGTATTACTATGACTTTTATTTATTTTATACCTGAATCCTTTATTGATTTTTTTCCTGATTTTTATTTTATTTTATTTTTTATTTTTTATTTTTTTTAAAGATTTTATTTATTTGACAGAGAGAGACACAGCGAGAGAGGGAACACAAGCAGGGGGAGTGGGAGAGGGAGGAGCAGGCTTCCCGCTGAGCAGGGAGCCCGATGCGGGGCTCGATCCCAGGACCCTGGGATCATGACCTGAGCCGAAGGCAGACGCTTAACGACTGAGCCACCCAGGCGCCCCGTGATTTTTTTCCTGATTTTTAAAATTTAAATCCAATTAATTACCATACAACGTATTATTTGTTTCAGGGGTACAGGTCTGTGATTCATCAGTCTTATATAATGCCCAGTGCTCATTACAACACATACCCTCCACAATGTCCATCACCCAGTTACCCCATCCCTCTACCACTCTCCCCTCCAGCAACCCTCAGTTTGTTTCCTATGATTAAGAGTCTCTTATGGTTTGTCTCCCTCTCTGTTTTTTTTTTTTTTTTAAGATTTTATTTATTTATTTGATAGAGAGAGACACAGCAAGAGAGGGAACACAAACAGGTGGAGTGGGAGAGGGAGAAGCAGGCTTCCCGCAGAGCAGGGAGCCCAATGCGGGGCTCAATACTAGGACCCCAGGATTATGACCTGAGCCGAAGGCAGACGCTTAATGACTGAGCCACCCAGGCGCCCCCATTCATATCTTTTTAAATGTTTTTCAATAAAATTTAAAATTTCTCCTCACATCTTATATATATTTTGTTAGATTTATTCCTACATACTTTATTTTTAATGTTATTATAGATGGCATTTTAAACTGTTTTCTCACCATTTGTGGCTGAAGTATAGAAAGTTATTTGATCCTGTATATTGATCTTATACCCAGCCACCTTGCTAAACTCAATTATCATTTCTAATAATTTATGATTATATACTTTGGAGGTCTCTATGAGGATAAGTATATTACCTGTCAATTATTCTTCCTTTTCAGTTCTTATATCTTTTTTCTTTTCCTTGACTTATTGTTCTGTCTAGGACTTCCTGTAAAATTCTGTTTAGAAGTGGTAAAGGATGCCTGGGTGGCTCAGTCTGTTAAGTGTCTGCTTTTGGCTCTGGTCATGATCCCAGGGTCCTGGGATCAAGCCCAAGAGGCTGAAAGGTCGGACTCCCTGCTCAGTGGAGAGTCTGTTTCTCCCTCTGCTGCTCCCTCTCCTGCTCGTGTTCTCTCTCTCACGTGTGCTCTCTCTCTCAAATACATAAATAAAATATTTTTTTAAAAAAAGAAAAAAGGGGTGCCTGGGGGGCTCAGTAGGCTAAGCGTCTGCCTTCAGCTCAGATCATAATCCTGGGGTTCTGGGATAGAGCCCTGCATCAGGCTCCCTGCCCAGTGGGGAGTCTGCTTGTCCCTCTCCCTCTGCTCCTCCCATTCCCACCCCCACTTGTGCTTTCTCTCTCAAATAAACAAAATTTTTTTAAAAAAAGTAGTAATAAGGGCGCCTGGGTGGCTTAGTCGTTAAGCGTCTGCCTTCGGCTCAGGTCATGGTCCCAGGGTCCTGGGATCGAGCCCCACATCAGGCTCCCTGCTCAGCGG
The DNA here is from genome assembly GCF_964656455.1 of Halichoerus grypus. NCBI lineage: Eukaryota > Metazoa > Chordata > Mammalia > Carnivora > Phocidae > Halichoerus > Halichoerus grypus. Next base: position 116,655,875 of record NC_135717.1, on the reverse strand, counting down.
GAAGCCTGCTTCTCCCTCTCCCACTCCCCCTGTGTGTTCCCTCTCTTGCTGTGTCTCTGTGAAATAAATAAATAAACAAAATCTTTAAAAAAAATTAAAAAGTGGTAATAGTAGACATTCTTATTTTGTTCCTGGTGTTTAGAGAATTCGTCTAATGTTTTAATGTTGAGAATAATGTTCACTGTAAGTTTTTTATAGATATCCTTTAACAAATTAGGGAAGTTTCCTTTTTAGTTTGCTAACAGCTTTTATCATGAATGGGTACTGAGGGGGGGGGTCCAAGATGGTACCATAGGAAGAGGAACTCACCTCTTCCCACAGACACACCAGATCTATAGTTACAGTTGGATAATTTCCCCCAGAAAAAGATTTAAAAACTAGATGAACTGCTGTGAAAAGGACCACATTGAGATGGGTTGAAGAGACAGAGGCACAGTCTTGTAAAACACCCCAACCCCAGTGCAGCAACACACAACAAGGGGACCTCACCAGACAGGCACTTCTCCTGGGGGTGCAAAGGGTTGGTGTCCTATATTGGTCACTCAGGGGCCTGAGATCTGCACTGGAGAGACAAACCCCTAGAACATGTGGCTTGGAAAACCAATGGAGCTGATGTCCAGGGTCCCAAAGTGCTCCAGGAAACTAAGATTTCCCACTGGAAGGCTTGCCTGCAGTCTCACTCAACCCAAGACCATGTGAAAAAACAGCAGTTGGAAAAGCACCTAGCACAACCCACAAGCAGGAGGGCTATCATAGGCATGGAAGTCCCGCTTGAGGAGTGAGGGGTTCAAGCCCAACACTGGATACCCTCCACCCCGGGGATCTGTACCAGGAAGACAAGCCCCCATAATGTCTGGTTTTGAAATTCAGCAGGGCTTAACTTTGGGAAGGTTAGAGGGGTATAGGAAAATGAGACTCCATTCCTAAAAGGCCCACACACAAATTCACTCTGTCTGTGACCCAGCATAGAGGAAGCAGTTTGAAAAGTACCTGGGCCAGGGGCGCCTGGGTGGCTCAGTTGGTCAAGCGGCTGCCTTCGGCTTAGGTCATGATCCCAGGGTCCTGGGATTGAGTCCTGTGTTGGGCTCCCTGCTCAGTGGGGAGCCTGCTTCTCCCTCTGCCTGCCGTTCTGCCTACTTGTGCTCTCTCTCTAGCTCTCTCTCTCTGACAAATAAATAAAATCTTAAAAAAAAAAAAAAAAAAAGTACCTGGGCTATATATGAAGGAGATTTACTGGCTAATTTTAGGTCATGGGCAAAAGGGACAGGAATCTGTAGGAAATTTCTCTGGGAACAGAAATGCTGGCAGGTGCCATTTTTCTTGCTCTCCTTCAGCCTAGCTGGCCTGACACTGGTGGCTGCCAGTTCTGCCAGTCTTCATCTACCTTGCTAGCAAGGCTGGCTCTGAACTGGCATTCCCCTGCAGACCCACACTGCCCAACCCACCTACCCCAGGAGGCACCCTCCGTAGGGACCAGTGCACCTCCAAAATGACTGCTGCCTGGGGGCAGGGTGCCAGCCCCACTTACCAGCACACCTGCAACAGTCCTAAAGGGCCTTGCAGCCAACCACACCAAGTGCTAACCCTACCCACCAGCATGCTGGCAATAGTTACAACTGAGCCTCTTAGGCAGCCTTGCTGGGAGCCAGCCCTGACCACCAGCATGCCTACAATAGTTGCAGCTAGGTATTGTAGCCAGCCAGGCCAAAGGCCAGTTCCACCCACCAGCAAGCCCACAGCAGTTATAGCCCAGTCACAATGCAGCCCACACAGAGGACACACCTGGAGTGCCTGGTTCTGGTGATCAGAAAGGACTGCACTTCCAAACCTCACAGGATGCCTTCTACAGAAGGCCACTACCTTCAAGACCAGGAGATGTAGCTAACCACAGACAGTCACACAAAATGAGGAGACCAAGGAATATGTTACAAACAAAAGAACAAGACATAGCCCCAGAAAAAGAACTAAATGAGATACAGATAAGCCAACTACCTGATAATGAGTTTGAAGTAATGATCATAAAGATGCTCATTGAACTTGGGGGAGAGTGGATAAACTCAGTAAGAACTTCAACAAACAGATAGAAAAATGTAAAAAAGAAGAAATCACAGCTGAAGAATACAATGACTAAAATGAAAAATACATAAGGGAAGTAGATTAGAGGATGCAGAAGAGCAAATTAGCAATCTGGGACACAGGGCACTGAAAATCATCCATGCTGACTAGCAAAAAGAAAAAATTTAAATGATAATAGGTTAAGGGACCTCTAGGGCAATATCAAACACACTGACATTTGCATTATAGGGGGTCTCAGAAGGATGAAAGAGAGAGAGAAACAGGTACAAAACTTATTTGAAGAAATAATAGCTAAAAATTTCCCTAACTTGGGAAAGAAACAAACATCTAGGTCCAGGACACATAGAGAACCCCAAACAAGATGAACCCAAAGAGGTCCACACAAAGAAAGACACATACTAATTAAAATGTCAAAAATTAAAGGCAGAATCTTAAATGCAAGAGAACAGCAACTAGTTACATACAGGGGAACACCCAAAAGACTATAAGCTGATTATTTAGCTGAAACTTTGCAGGCCAGAAGAGAGTGGCATGATATATTCAAAGTGCTGAAAGGAAAAACACCTACAACCAAGGATACTCTAGCAAGGTTATCATTCAGAATTGGAGAGAAAAAGAGTTTCCCCGACAAACAAAAGTTAAAGAAGTTCATCACCACTAAACCAGCCTTACAGGAAATACAGGAACTTCTTTAAGTGGAAAAGAAAAGGTCATACGTAGAAGTAGAAAATTATGAAAGAAAAAATTTCACTGGTAAAAATAAACATATAGTAAAAGTAGTAGATCAATCACTTATAAAGCTACTATAAAGATTAAAAGACAAAAGTAGTAAAATCAACTATATCCAGAGTAATTAGTTAAGCGATACACAAAATAAAAAAGGTACAGGATCTGAAATCAAATACACAGATTGTGGGCAGTGGGAGAGTAAAAATGTAGTGCTTTTGGACTGTTTTTGAACCTAAGTGACCATCAACTTCAAATAGACTGCTATAGGGGCACCTGGGTGGCTCAGTCGTTAAGTGTCTGCCTTCGGCTCAGGTCATGATCCCAGGGTCCTGGAATTGAACCCCGCATCAGGCTCTCTGCTAGGCGGGAAGCCTGCTTCTCCTTCTCCTACTCCCCCTGTTTGTGTTTCCTCTCTTGCTGTGTCTCTCTCTGTCAAATAAATAAATAAAATCTTAAAAAAAATAGACTGCTATATACATATGGTATTATATATGAACCTCATGGTACCACAAACCAAAAGCCTATAACAGACACATAAAAAATAAAAAGAAATCTAAGCATAACACTAAAGAAAGTCATCAAACCACAAGGGAATACAGCAAGAAAAGGAAAAAGGAACAGAAAACTACAAAAACAACCAAAACAATTAGCAAAACTGCAATGAGTACATACCTTATTTTAAAGGTAAATGATTGGGGCACCTGGGTGGCCGATAACTGCTATCTGACTTGCTTACACCAAGCCCCATCCAAGCATGATTTGGTGTATCTGCCCTTCCCAGTCATGCTTGCCTCAGTACCAGTGCTTTGGGCCCCCTTCCCCAGAAGACTGGCACAAACTCCACCAACACTTTGTGTCCCCACCCACGTTTTGCAGGACGTCAGTTCCAGCAATGGAGGCAGGTCTCATTTTGCAAGCAGAGCAGCACACACCTTGTTAAAATGTGCCCCACACAGCCAGGGACAAAACACTGCCCACAACAGGCAAAGAGAGTCTCTGCAGACAACTGTACTAAAGGAAAAAGCAGCTAAGACTCAAAAGCAGGGTAAATGAGACACATATGGGAGACACTTCCTGAAATACTAGGTCCTGGGGAACAGGGAACACTGCATTACAGGGCAATACAGGACTTCTTCTTCATAAGTCCATTACCTTTAAGAGCAGGAGATGTAGCTGACTCTCCTAACACATGGAAACAGAAACAGAGAGTTAGACAAAATGAGGAGACAGAAAAATACATCTCATATAAAAAAAAAAAAAAAAAAACAGGACAAAACCATTCCATGACCTAAGTGAAACAGAGATAAGTAATATGCCTGATAGAGAATTCAAAGTAATGTTCAAAAAGATACTCAGTGGATTTGAGAAAAGAGTGGAGGACATCAGTGAGACCCTCAATGAAGAGTTAAAAAAGAACCAATCAGAGATGAAGAATACAATAAATAAAATTAAAATACATTGATGGAATAAATAGTAACCTAGAGGAAGCAAAAGAATGAATTAATGACCTGGAAGACAGAGTAAGGGAAACTAATCAAGCTGAACAAATGAGAGAAAAAAAGAATCATGCAAAATGAGAATAGACATAGGGAACTCAATGACTCCACCAAGCATAATAACATTTGCATTATAGGGATCTCAGAAGAAGAGAGAAAAAAGGGGGTAGAAAATTTATTTGAAGAAATAATAGCTGAAAGCTTCTCTAACCTGTGGAAGGAAAGATATTCAGATCCAGGAGGCACAGAGATCCCCCAATAAGTTCAACTCAAGGAGGTCCACACCAGGACACATAGTAATTAAAATGGCAAAAAGTAGTGATAATGAGAGAATTTTAAAAGCAGCAAGAGAAAAGAAGACAGTTACATACAAGGGAAACCCCATAAGGCTATCAGAGGATTTTCCAGCAGAAACTTTGCAGGCCAGGAAGGAGGAGCAAGATATATTCAAATTGCTGAAAGGGAAAAATTTGCAGCCAAGAATACTCTACCCAGGAAGGCTATCATTTAGAATAAAAGGAGAGATAAAGAGTTTCTCAGACAAAAACTAAAGGAGTCCATGATCAATAAATCAGTGGTCATGGAATATTAAAGGGGACTCTTTGAGGGGAAAGGAAAGACCATAAGTGAGAGTATGAAAAGTTGGAAGCACAAACGCAGTAAAAATAAGTATATCTGTAAATATCAATCAAGGAATTGACAAAATTAAATGATGTAAATTATGACACCATATACCTAAAATGCGGGGCAGGGAGAGGAGTAAGAATGGGTTCAAACTTAAGGGACCATCAATTTAATATAGACTGGTATATGCAGAAGATGTTATATACAAACCTAATGGTGACCACAAATCAAAAACCAGTAATAGATATGCAAAGAATAAAGAGAAAGGAATCCAAGTATATCACTAAAAAGCCAACAAACCATGAACAAGAGCAAGAGAAGAAAGGATCAGAGAAAAACTATGAAAAAAAAATACAAAACAAGTAACAAAATGGCAATAAATACATATCTACCAATAATTACTTGAATGTAAATGGACTAAATGCTCCAATCACAAGAGAAGGTATCAGAGTGGATTAAAAAACAAGACCCATTTATGCTGTCAACAAGAACTCATTTCAGACCTAGAGACATGTATAGATTGAAAGTGAGGGGGGTGGAGAAACATTTATCATTCAAATAGATGTCAAAAGAAAGCCACAGTAGCAATATTTATATCTGACAAAATAGACTTTAAAACAAACACTGTAGGGGCACCTGGGTGGCTCAGTTGGTTAAGCGTCTGCCTTTGGCTCAGGTCATGATCCCAGGGTCCTGGGATCGAGCTCCACACTGGGCTCCCTGCTCAGTGGAGAGCCTGCTTCTCCCTGTCCCTCTGCTGCTCCCCCAGCTTGTGCTCTCTCACTCTCTCTCAAAGAAAAAAAAAAAAAAAAGACTGTAACAAGAGACAAAGAAAGACACTATGTAATACAGAGGAAAATACAACAAGAAGACATAACAATTAAAAATATTTATGTATTCAACATGGGAGACCCAAATACATAAAATGGGTAATAATAAACACAAAGGAACTAATCTATAGTAACACAATAATAGTAGGGGACTTTAACACCCTACTTACATCAATGGACAGATCATCTAAACAGAAAATCAACAAGGAAACAATGGCTTTGAGTGACACTGGACCAGATATATTCAGAACATTCCCCCCTAAGACAGCAAAATACCCATTCTTTTCAAGGGCACATGGAACATTCTCCAGAATAGACCACATATTAGGCTACAAAACAAGTCTCAACAAATTCCAAAAAATTGAAGTCATTCCAACATCTTTTCTGACCACAACACTGTGAAACTAGAAATCAACCACAAGAAAAAAATCTGGAAAGAGCATAAATATATGGAGGTTAAATAACATGCTATTGGGGCACCTGGGTGGTTCAGATGGTTAAGCGTCTGCCTTCAGCTCAGGTCATGATCCCAGGGTCCTGAGATCTAGCCCCATGTTGGGCTCCCAGATCAGCAGCGAGTCTGTTTCTCCTGCTCCCTCTGCCTCTCCCCCTGCTTGTGCTCTCTCTCTCTAATGAATAAATTAAAAATTAAAAAAAAAAAACATGCTACTAAACAATGAATGGGTCAACCACGAAATCAAAGAGGAAATCAAATATACATGGAGACAAATGAAAATGAAAACACGATAGTCCAAAATCTTTGGGATGCAGCAAAAGTGGTTCTAAGAGGGAGGTTTATAGCAATACAGGCCTACCTCAAGAAGCAAGAAAAATCTCAAATAAACAACTTAACCTCACACCTAAAGAAAAGAACAAATAAAACCTAAAACGAGCAGAAGGAAGGAAATAATAAAGATCAGAGTAGAAATAAATGATATAGAAATTAAAAACACAACAGAACAGATTAATAAAACCAGGAGCTGGTTCTTTGAAAAGATCAACAAAATTGATAAACCTTTAGCCAGACTTATCCAAAAAGTGTGTGCACGAGAGAGGGAATGCAAATAAACAAAATCACAAATGAAAGAGGAGAAATAACAACCAATACCACAGAAATACAAACAACTGTAAGAGAAAATTATGAAAAATTATATGCCAACAAATTGGAAAATGTAGAAGAAATGGATAAACTCCTAGAAACATATAACCTACCAAAACTGAAACAGGAAGAAATAGAAAATTTGAACAGACCAATTACCAGCAATGAAATTGAATTAGTAATCACAAAATTCCCAACAAACAAAAGTCCAGGACCAGAAAGCTTCACAGGCAAATTCTACTAAATATTTAAAGAAGAGTTAATACTTACTCTTCTCAAACTATTCCAAAAAAGAGAAGAGGGAGAAAAGCTTCCAAATTCATTCTATGAGGCCAGCATTACCCTGACACTAAAACCAGTTGAAGACACTACAAAAGACAACTACAGGCAGTATCTCTGATGAAGATGCAAAAATCCTCAATGAAATATTAGCAAATGGAATCTAAGAATAGATTATAAAAATCATTCACCACAATCAAGTGGGATTTATTTTTGGGATGCAAGCATGGTTCAATATTCATAAATCAATCAACATGATACATCACATCAATAAGAGAAAGGATAAAAACTATATGATCATTCCAATAGGTGGAGAAAAAGCATTTGACAAAGTACATCCATTCATGATAAAAACCTGCAACAAAGTAGGTCTAGAGGGAACATGCCTCAACATAATAAAGGTTTTATGGTTTTTATTTTTTTTTAAGATTTTATTTATTTGACAGAGAGAGACACAGTGAGAGAGGGAACATAAGCAGAGGGAGTGGGAGTGGGAGAAGGAGAAGCAGGCTTCCCGCCGAGCAGGGAACCTGATGTGGGGCTTGATCCCAGGACCCCAGGACCATGACCCGAGCTGAAGGCAGACGCTTAATGACTGAGCCACCCAGGTGCCCCATAATAAAGGTTTTATATGAAAAACTCACAGCAAATATCATAATCAATGTTGAAGAACTGAGAGCTTTCCCCCAAGGTTAGGAATAAGACAAGGATGTCCACCCTCACTACTTTTATTCAACATAGTACTAGAAGTCCTACCCATAGCAATCAGACAAGAGAAAGAAATAAAAGGCATCTAAATTGCTAAGGAAGAAGTAAAAATGGCACCATTTGCAGATGACATGATACTATATAGAGAGAACACTAAACTCTCCACCAAAAAACTACTAGAACTGATAAATGGATTCAGTAAAGTCACAGGATATAAAATCAATGTACAGAAATCTGTTACATTTCTATACACTAATAATGAAGTAGCAGAAAGAGAAATTAAGAAAACAGACTCACTTACAAATGCACCAAAAACAATAAAATACCAGGAATAAACTTAACCAGGGAGGTGAAAGACCTGTACTCTGTAAGCTATAAAACATTTATGAAAGAAATTGAAGATGACACAAAGAAAGAAAAAGACATTCCATGCTCAAGGGTTGGAAGAATAAATATTGCTAAAATGTCTATACTACCCAAAGAAATCTATACATTTAATGCAATCCCTATCAAAATAGAACAGCATTTTAAACAGAACTAGAACAAACAATCCTAAAATTTGTATAGAATCACAAAAGACCCTGAATAGCCAAAGCAGTCTTGAGAAAGAAAAAACAAAATCAGATGTATCACAATTCCAGACTTCAAGTTACATTACAAAGCTGTAGTAGTCAAAATAAGATGGTGCTGGCACAAAAATAGAAACATATATCAATGGAACAGAATAGAAAACCCAGAAATAAACCCACAACTATATGGTCAATTAATCTTTGACAAAGGAGGAAAGAATACACAATGAAAAAAAGACAAGTCTCTTCAAAAAGTGGTGTTGGATGGGACACTTGGGTGCCTCAGTCGGTTGGGTGTCCGACTCTTGGTTTCTACTCAGATCATGATCTCAGGGTTCTGGGATCAAGCCCTGTGCCCAGCTCCATGCCGAGCACAGAGTCTGCTTATCCATCTCCCTCCCCCTCCGCTCCTCCCCCAACTTGTGTGCTTTCTCCCTCTTTCTCTCAAATAAATGGATGAAAAATCTTTTAAAAAAAAAAAAGTGTTGGGAAAACTGGACAGCTACATGCAAAAGAATGGAACTGGACCACCTTCTTACACCATACACAAAAATAAACTCAAAATGGATTAAAGACCTAAATGTGAGGCCTGAAACCACAAAAATCCTTGAAGGCAATAATTTCTCTGACATTCGCCATAGCAACGTTTTTCTATATGTCTCCTGAGGCAAAGGAAATAAAAGCAAAAATAAACTATTAGGACTACATCAAAATAAAAAGCTTTTGCATAGCAAAGGGAACAATCAACAAAACTAAAAGGCAAGTTGTTGAATGGGAAAAGATATTTGCAAATGACATTATCTGATAAAGGGTTAGTATCCAAAATATATAAAGAATTTATAAAACTCAACACCCAAAAAAACAAATAATCCAATCAAAAATGGGAAGAAGACATGAACAGACATGTCCCCAAAAAGACATCCAGATGGAAAACAGACATGAAAAGACGCTCATAATCACTGATCACCAGAGAGATGCAAATCAAAATTACAATGAGCTATCACCTCACACCTGTCAGAATGGCTAAAATCAAAAACACAAGAAACAAGTGGTGGCAAAGATGTGGAGAAAAAGGAACCCTTGTGCACTGGTGGTGGGAATGCAGACTGGTGCAGCTACTGTGGAAAAGAGTATGGAGGTTCCTCAAAAAATTAAAAATAGAACTACCCTAGGGGTGCCTGAGTGGCTCAGTCGGTTGAGCATCCGACTCTTGGTTTTGGCTCAGGTCATAATCTCATGGTTGTGGGATTGAGCCCCGAGTCAGGGTCTGTACTCAGTGCAGAGTCTCCTTCAGATTCTTACTCCCTCTCCCTCTTTTTGCCCCTCCCCACTCATGTACACTCTCTCTTTCTAAAATGAATAAATAGGGTGCCTGGGTGGCTCAGTTGGTTAAGCGACTGCCTTTGGCTCAGGTCATGATCCTGGAGTCCTAGGATCGAGTCCCACATTGGGCTCCCTGCTCAGCAGGGAGTCTACTTCTCCCTCTGACCCTCTTCCCTCTCGTGCTCTCTATCTCTCATTCTCTCTCTCTCAAATAAATAAATAAAATCTTTAAAAATAAATAAATAAAATAAAATAAAATGAATAAATAAAATCTTGGGCACCTGGGTGGCTCAGATGGTTAAGCGCCTGCCTTCAGCTCAGGTCATGATCCCAGGATCCTGGGACTGAGTCCTGCATCGGGCTCCCTGCTCCTTGGGAGCCTGCTTCTCCCTCTGCCCCGCCCTCCATCTCTCATGAATAAATAAATAAAATCTTTAAAAAAAATAAAAATAAATAAAACAAAATGAATAAATAAAATCTTAAAAAGAAAATAGAACTACTCTATGATCCATTAATCACACTACTGGGTATTTTTTAAAAGATTTTATTTATTTATTTATTTGACAGAGATAGAGAGCACAAGCAGGGGGAGTAGCAGGCAGAGGGAGAGGGGGAGGAAGAGGGAGAAGTAGGCTCCCCAGTGAGCCGGGAGCCTGATGTGGGGCTCGATCCCAGGACCCTGAGATCATGACCTGAGCTGAAGGCAGACGCTTAACCAACTGAGCCACCCAGGCATCCCACACTACTGGGTATTAACCCAAAGAATACAAAAACACTAATTCAAAGGGACACATGCACTGCTATGTTTATTGCAGCATTATTTACAACAGCCAAACTATGGAAGCATTCGAAGTGTCCATCAAAAGATGAATGGAGGGGTGCCTGGGTGGCTCAGTTGGTTGAGCATCTGCCTTTGGCTCAGGTCATGATCCCAAGGTCCTGGGATTGAGCCCTATGTCAGGCTTCCCATTCAGCAGGAAGCCTGCTTCTCCCTCTCCCTCTGCCTGCTGCTCCCCCTGCTTATGCTCTCTCTCTCTCTGTCAAATAAATAAAATCTTTTTTAAAAAAATAGATGAATGGATAAAGGAGATGTGCTATATATATACATTGGAATATTATTCAGCCATAAAAAGGAATGAAATTTCACCATTTGCAATGACATGGATGGAGCTAGAGAGTATAATGCTAAGTGAGATGTCAGTCAGGAAAAGACAAATACCATATGATTTCAATCATATGTGGAATTTAAGAAAAAAAACAAATGAGCAAAGGAAAAAAGAGGCAGAGAGAGACAAACCAAGAAACAGACCCTTAACTATAGAGAACAAACAGATGGTTACCAGAGGGAATGAGGGCGGGGGGGGATGGGTGAAATAGGTCATGGGGATTAAAGAGTATAACTATCATGGTAATAAGCATTGAGTAATGTATAGAATTGTTGATTCACTAAATTATACACCTTAAACTAATATAACATTGTATGTTAACTATACTCAAATAAAAATTTAAAAATACTGGAAAATGGGACACCTGGGTGGCTCAGTCAGTTAAATGTCTGCCTCCGGCTCAGGTCATGATCCCAGAGCCCTGGGATCGAGTCCCGCATTGGGCTCCTTGCTCAGCAGGGAGCCTACTTCTCCCTCTGCCTGCTACCCGCCCTGCTTGTGTGCTTTCTCTCTCTCTCTGTCTCTCTCTCTGACAAATAAATAAATAAAATCTTAAAAAAAAAAAAAACTGGAAAAGAACCAGTAAGAAAAAAAGATATCGGGGGATGGAATGGATAAAAATGGAAGACCCATCTATATATGCTTCCTATAAGAGACTCACTTCAGCCCTAAAGACACGTACAGACTGAAAGTGAAGAAATAGAAAAAGATATTCCATGCAAATGCAAAAAACAACAAAAAAGCTAGGGTAGCAATACTTATCAGGTAGAGTAGACTTTAAAACAAAGACTATGGGGGACCTGGGTGGCTCAGTCATTTGAGCATCCAGCTCTTGATCTCAGCTCAGGTCTTGATCTCAGGGTTGAGAGTTCAAACCCTGTGTTGGAGCCCTGTGTGGAAGCTACTTAAAAATCAATCAATCAGTCAAAGATGATAAAAAGAGACAAAGAAAGGCATTGCATATGATAAAAGGATCAATCCAACAAGAGACTGTAACAATTATAAATATATACCCAACATAGGAGCACCTAAATATCTAAAGCAAATATTAACAGACATAAGGGGAGAAATGACTTAATACAATAATAGTAGGGGATTTTAATACCCTCACTTATATCAATGGATAGATAATCCAGAGAGAAAATCAATAAGGAAACAGTGGCTTTAAGTGACACATTAGACCAGATGGACTTAACAGATATATACATGCCATCCAAAAAACATCAGAATACACATTTTTTTCAAGTGCACATGGCACATTCTACAGGAAAGATCACATGTTAGGCCACAAGACAAATTTCAGTAAATTTAGAAAGACTGAAATCACATCAAGCATTTTTTCCTACTACAGTGGTATGAAACTGGAAATCAATTAAAAGAAAAAAAACTGGAAAAAACACAAATATGTGGTGGCTAAACAACATGTTCACATCAACCAATGGGTTAATGAAGAAATCAAAGAAGAAATTAAAAACTACCTTGAGGCAAATGAAAATGTAAAGACAACAGTCCAAAATCTTTGGGACACTACAAAAAAAGAAAAAGAAAGAAAGAAAAAGAAAGTTATAAGCCAATATCCCTGATAAACATGGATGCAAAAATACTCAACAAAATATTAGTAAACCAAATTCAACAATACATTAAAATTAAATACATTTACCACAATCAAATGGGATTTATTCCAGGGATGCAATGATGGCTCACTATCTGCAAATCAATCAAACAACATTAACACAATGATGGATACCAATCATATGATTATGTCATTCCTAAATGCAGGAAAAGCATTTGACAAAATTCACCATTCATTCATGATAAAAACTCTCAACAAAGTGGGTTTAGAGGGAACATATCTTAACATAATAAAAGCCATATATGGTGCTCGCTTCGGCAGCACATATACTAAAATTGGAACGATACAGAGAAGATTAGCACGGCCCCTGCACAAGGATGACACGCAAATTCGTGAAGCGTTCCATATTTTTCTGTGGAAAGAGCCGAGATGCCCTTCAACAGATGAATGGATAAAGAAGATGTGGTCCATATATACAATGGAATATTACTCAGCCATCAGAAAAGATGAATACCCAACTTTTACATCAACATGGATGGGACTGGAGGAGATTATGCTAAGTGAAATAAGTCAAGCAGAGAAAGTCAATTATCATATGGTTTCACTTATTTGTGGAATATAAGGAATAACATGGAGGACATTAGGAGAAGGAAGGGAAAAATGGGCGGGGGGAATTGGAGGGAGAGATGAACCATGAGAGACTATGGACCTGAGAAACAAACAGGGTTTTAGAGGGGAGGGGGGAGGGGGGATTGGTTAGCCCGGTGATGGGTATTAAGGAGGGCACATACTGCATGGAGCACTGGGTGTTATACAAAAACAATGGATCGTGGATCACTACATCAAAAACTAATGATGTATTGTATGGTGACTAACATAATAAAATTAAAAACTACAAAAAAATTAAAATAAAAAATAAATAAATAAAATAATTAAAAAAAAATAAAAGCCATATATGACAAACCCACAGGTAACATTATACTCAACAATAAAAAAAAAGTCTTTTCTTTTAAGATCAGGAACAAGACAAGGATGCCCCTCTTGCCACTTTTATTTAACATAGTACTGGGAGTCCTAGCCACAGCAATCAGATAAGAAAAAGAAATAAAAGGCATCCAGATTGATAAGGAAGAAGTAAAATTCCCTGTGCAGATGATATGATACGATACATAAGAAACCCTAATGACACCAGCAAAAAACTATTAGAATAATTAATATACAGAAATAAGTTGCATTTTTATACACTAATAAAAAAATATCAGAAAGAGAAAAAAATAATCCCATTTATAATTGCATCAAAAAGAATAAAATACCTAGGCATAAATTTAACCAAAGAGGTGAAAAGACCTGTACTCTGAAAACAATAATTGATGCATTGATGAAAGAAACTGAAGATGACACAAATAAATGGAAAGACATACCATGCTCAGGGATTGGAAAAATTAATATTGTTAAAACATCCATACTTCCCAAAGTGATCTACAGATTCAATATAATCCCTATGAACATACCAATAGCATTTTTCACAGAACTAGAACAAATAACAGTAAAATTTGTATGAAACCACAGAAGACACTGAATAGCCAAAGCAAATGTGAGAAAGAAAAACTTGCAGGAATCACATGCCAACATGTCAAACTATACTACAAAGCTATAGTAATCAAAACAGTATGGTGTTGGCACAAAAATAGATACATATATCAATGGAACTGAAGAGAGAGCCCAGAAATAAACCCATGCTTATATGTTCAATTAATTCAATTAATCTATGACAAAGGAGGCAAGAATATACAATAGAGAAAACAGTTTCAATAAATGGTGTTTGGAAAACCTGACAGCTACATGCAAAAGAATGAAACTTGATCACTTTTCTCATACCATATACAAAGATAAAACAAAATGGATGAAACACCTAAATGTAAGACCTGAAACCGTAAAACTCCTAAAAGAAAACATAGGCAGTAAACTCATGGACATTGGTTTTAGCAATAATTTTTTGGATCTGCCTCCTCAGGCATGGCAACAAAAGCAAAAATAAACAATTGGGACTACATTAAACTAAAACTCTTTTGCACAGCAAAAGAAACCATCAACCAAATGAAAAGGCAACCTACTGAATGAGAGAAGATATCAGCAAATGATATTTCTGATAAGGGGTTGATATCCAAAATATATAAAGAACTCCTAAAATTCAACACCAAGAAAAACCAGACAATCCAATTTAAAAATGGGCAGAGGGCCTGAATAAACACTTTTCCAAAGAAGACATACAGATGGCCAATAGGTACATGAAAAGATGTTCAACATTATTAATCATCAGGGAGATGCAAATCAAAACTACAGTGAGATACCACCTCATACCTGTCAGAATGGCTATTATCAAAATACAAAAAATAGCAAATGCTGGCAAGGATATGGAGAAAAGGAAACCCTTGTGCACTATTGGTGGGAGCAATTGGGAGTAAATTGGGAGCAGCCACTATGGAAAAGTGTGGAGATTCCTCAAATATTAAAAATAGAACTACTGGGGTGCTGGGTGGCTCAGTCAGTTAAGCATCCAACTCTTAATTTCAGCTCAGGTCATGATCTCAGGGTTATGAGATCAAGTCCTGTGGGGGGCTCCACGCTGGGTATGGAGCCTTCTTAAAACTCTCTCTCCCTCTCTCTCTGCCCCTACCCCCCTCTCCCTCTCAAAAAATAAAAATAAAAATAAATGGAACTACTATATAATCTAGCAATTACACTTCTGGGTATTCACCTGAAGAAAATGAAAACACCAATCCAAAAAAAGATATATTCACTCCTATGTTCACTGCAGCATTATTTATAATAGCCAAGATATCAAAGCAATCTAAGTGTCCACAGATATATAAATGGATAAAGAAGATATGGTGTATACACACACACATGAATATTACTCAACCATAAAAAAGGAATGAAATCTTGCCATTTGTGACAACATGGACAGATCTAAAGGGTACTATGCTAACTGAATAAGTCAGAGAAAGACAAATACCATATGATTTCACATATATGTAGGGAAAAAACCGAGAAATACTCATAAATACAGAGAAGAAACTGGTGGTTGTCAGAGAGGAGGGGCAATGGGGACATGGGTGAAATAGGTAAAAGGGATTAAGAGGTACAAACTTGCATTTATAAAATAAATAAGCCACAGGATATAAAGTATAGCATAGGGAATATAGTCAATAATATTGTAACTTTGGTGATAGATGGTAATTACACTTATTATGGTAAGCATTTGTAATGCATGTAAGTGTTGAATCACTATGTTTGTATACCTGAAACTAATATAACATTGTATGTCAACTACACTTCAATTAGAAATAAACAGAAAAATATTACAAAGAAATAAAAAATTAAATTTAAAAAAATGAATGGGTACTGAATTCAAATGTTTGTTCTACCTCTATTGAGATGATCATAGCTTTTTCCCTATTATTCTGCTAATATGATAATTTACATTGAAAGTTTGTTTTGTTTTCAATGTTAAACCACCCTT
This sequence comes from Halichoerus grypus, assembly GCF_964656455.1. Taxonomy (NCBI): domain Eukaryota; kingdom Metazoa; phylum Chordata; class Mammalia; order Carnivora; family Phocidae; genus Halichoerus; species Halichoerus grypus. Next base: position 116,639,880 of record NC_135717.1, on the reverse strand, counting down.
GCATTCCTGGAATAAACTCAACTAGACCCTGGTATTATCTATTTAATACACTGTTGGATTCAGTTTACTAGTAATTTACTTAGAATTTTTGTGTCTGTGATAATGAGATTGGCTTGTAATTTTCTTTCTCTCCCTATCTGGTTTTGGTATCAAGGCTATCATGGTTTTATGTAAAGAGCTGGTAAATATTTCTACTTTTCCTATGTTCTAGAAAAGTTCATGTAAGATTTAACTAAGCTAGTCTTTGAAAATAAATACATAAATACATAAATAAATAAATTATAGGTAAGAAGTTAGTCTTTGAAAATATGGAAAAACACCTAAGTAAAGCTATCTAAGTCAGGTGCTTTAATCACTGACTGAATTTATTTAATGGTGCTTTCAGCAGCAAATACCAGAATATCCATATAACAACGGCTTAAACAATAAAGATATTTAATTATTTCTTCTAACTAGAACTCTCTCTAGAAAAAAGTGTTAACAACTGAGTGTTTTTCTTACTCTTGAGGGTGTTGCATATGAGTGATACTATAACAGAAAGTGTAAAATGTTTGTATATCCAACTGAGCAGGCTCAAATTTGTACATGAACCAAAGGAGAATAAGGAATGAACTTTTGGAAATCAAACAATAAAATATTATTTGATAGGTGTTATAGTCTAAGTTAAACATAAATACATAAATGGGAATATATTTTATATATAGAATCAGACAAAGAATTCTGTATATTTTTGTGTCTGAGATAGATCCAATGCACTATACAATTAAATTTTGGTACATGTGAAAAAACAGAATTAGTGACTTTGAGTTCTAATCCTAGCTTGCTTTCCTTATGACTAAAGTATTAAGGTCCAAATCCTGTACTTTTGTATTCTCAGGGCCTCATACAGTACATAAACAATTTATAGAAAGTCCGTTCTTCATTAGAATAGGAATACTGATACACACATAATAAAGTTAGTATGATCAGTCTGATTGATTGAGAGTATTTTGTGTTTTGGCAGATAGTCTTAAAATAGGAATTGGTAATTTTTCTGCAATATCCCAAACGTACATTAAGATAATTGTACACACAACTGAGAATCTGTTGTTTGCTAACAGTGATGTCCAGATCTTCTCAATAAATAGCTAGAACATTTTAAAAAGTTTTTTCTGCCTTTAGGAATGAAGTTAATTGTGAAAGGGCAGGTATGTTGGGGAGCAGGGAGGTGTAACCAGAAGCAAATATCTCTTAAATTAAGCAGTACCACTATCTCTTTCACAGGATAAAGGTGGGAGGAGGTAAAGAGGGCCAGAATCTGGTAATTTAAGGTGACAGGCACTAAGAAAAAGTGTCTTTGAATTTAAAAGCTACAGCAAGAGAGAACATAATTAAATTACACAAGGACAAAGAAGGGTAGAGAAAGTCTAAAGGGTGTTCTCAGGTCAGCCTTCCACTACAACTGAGTACTGTTCTCACAGAGTTCCCTAGAGAGTCTTCTACCATCAAGTGACATTTGAGGTATTAAACATGTGAGATAGGATTGGACACCTTGAGCATATGATCCTTAAGGGGTTGACAGCGCATACTTCCTGCTGAACTAGTTTCTTATCCTAGAGTCTGATCCCTGAGCTCAGATGTTCTCCTGTTTTCCAGTACTCTACAAATTTCTATCATTTTGTTACTAAAAGAAAGAGGAAGAACCAACAGATCAGCTTCTGCTGTGGGGTATGCAAGTTACCTCCAGAAAATTAAGTCTATATGAGGAAGGACTCGGTGAAATGGAAAAGGAATCTAATATTTATTCAGTGTATTATATGCTAAGCAGAGTACTAGGTGTCATTTAATTTAATCTTCACGACAACACTGTCACCCAAGTATTATTATTGCCAAGGTAGAAGCTGAGATTTAGAGAAGCTAAGAAACTTGCCCCTTGACTCATATTAAGAAGTCAAAGAGATGAAATGCAAATGAATTCTGACTCCAAAGCCTATGCTCCAGCAGCAGAGCAAGGAATTCCTCCTAGCTAAGTGTTAATGCATGGGTGTTTCCCTCCTTCTTAATAATGCATCATCTCCCTGGTTCTGTAACATTTCTACAACAGAGCGACTTTTTACTGAAACAATTTAACATTCTGCAAACTAAAAATTTGACAAAAACCCAAGGGCTTATGAAGTTCAGGAATTTTAGTATACATGTATTTAAAATCCTAAAAGATTGAAAGGAAGTATACTAATCTGCCAACAATAAGTTTTTTAAAAAGGAAAATCACTTCCTCCTTCATTTATTGTAAATTGCTTGGAAGCAGAAGTCAGGAAATCCCCTTCCTTGATTTGTGGTATTCATGGTTGTTATTCCCAAAGAACAGAATTTATTCTGCTTTATCCTCTGAAAATTTCAGTATTTTTTTCATTCTTCATTAATAGAATATAGTTTTGGTTGCTTTAAAGATTTCTGCATGACAAGAGTTTATTTTACTCCCTCTTCTACATTCTGAGAAAATGAAGCTATAAGCAAACAAAGGATGCCTAATTACTTCTTATACATTAAAAAAATGTATATTCCAGGGGCACCTGGCTGGCTTAGTCTGCAGAACATGTGACTCTTGAGCTTGGGGTTGTGAGTTTAAGCCCCATGTTGGGTGTAGAGATTACTTTAAAAAAATGTATATTCCCTACAATGATAACTTACTATCCTAGGAATTACTTATGGGAAAATACCTTTAATACACATATACGTTTCTGGTTTGAGTAGTAGTTGGGAAGAATGCAAACTGTTCACAGGTATAGGATTCAGCCTTTTTCCATAATACCCAAGAATAACTTCAGAATACTTTTTACAAAAGTAAAATAAATTTTCATTACTGAAAGATTGCTGTTGACACATAGTTTAATGGAACAGAATAGAATGTCCAAAAGTAGATCAACACAGGGCGCCTGGCTGGCTGTCAATAGAGCATGCAACACTTGGTCTCAGGGTTGTGAGTTCAAGCCCCACATTAGGCGTACAGCCTCCTTAAAAAAATTAAAAAAGAAATAAAATAGACCAACACAAATATATTCATTTAATATACAAATGAATTACAAAAATAATTTAATGGGGGACAGATAGCCTTTTCAATAAATGGTGCTAGAACAACTGGGTATCCATATGGAAAAAAGCCTTGACCCTTATCTCACACCATATGCCAAAATATTAACTTGAAATGGATCAGAGACCTATAGGTAAAAGCTAAAACTATAAAACTTCTAAAACTATAAAACATAAGTGAAAATCTTTACAACCTTGGGTAAGACAAAGATTTCTTAGAATAGAAAAAGCACAAGCTATAAAAGAAAAAATTGATAAAGTGTACTTCATCAAAAGTTAAAACTATTTTTTGAAAGATACTATTAAGAAAAATTAAGAAACACCATACATGATCTCAGGGTCCTGGGATCGAGCCCTACATTGGGCTCCCTCCTCAGTGGGGAATCTTCTCCCTCTGCCTCCTCCCCCCTACTCCTGCTCCCTCTCTCTACCTCTCTCTCTCAAATAAAATAAATAAAACCTTAAAAAAAAAAAAAAGAAAGAAACAGATCATATACTGGGAGAAAATACTTTCAAAGCATGTATCTAATAAAAAATTATATCCAGAATATGTAAACAATTTTTACAACTCAATAATAACAAATAATCCACTTAATAAATAGGCAAAAGACTTTATCAGATACTCCACCAAAAAAGATATGAAAGGCAAATAAGCACATGAAAAGATGTGCAGCTTCCTTAGTTATTAGGGAAATGCAAATTAACCACAATGAGATATCACAGCACCCATTAGAATGGCTAAAGCTTAAAAAACCAACAATACTAAGTACAGTGGAGAATGGGGAGCAACTAGAACTCTTATATATCGCTGGTAGGAATATTTTGTACACTCACTTTGTAAAACTCTGGCAGTTTTTTAAAAAGTTAAATGCATGTTACAGTGCAATCCCATTCCTAAATATTTACTCCAGAGAAATGAAAACAGATGTCCCTATTAAGACTGGTTATGTAAATGTTCACAGCAGCTTTGTTAATAATAGCCCCAAACTATTATTATTGAAACTGCTCAAATGTCCATCAACTGGTAAATTGATAAATTATGGTATGTCCACATAATGGAATGTACTACTTACAACCGAAAAGGAATGAACTATTGTTACATAACACAACCTGGATAATCTCAAAAGCATTATACTAAGTGAAAGAAGCCAGAGCCAGACACAAAAGACTACAAACATTTTTATGAAATTCTAGTAAAGTCAAAATTGTGATGACAAAAAGCAGATCAGTGGTTGTCTGGGGCAGGAGTGAGAGATTAGGGGAGGAGATTGATGAAAAAGGGGCACAAGTGAAAATTTGGGGGTGACAGAAATATTGTATATCTGAATTGTCCTGATGGTTACACTGCTGTACACATTTGTCAAAAACATATGAAACTGTATACTTAAAAACTGATGAATCTTATAGTATGTAAAGCATACCTCTAAAGCTTATTTTTTAAAAATGGTCCTCTTCCTTTATGAGAATCAGAGATTTAGAATAGACATATTTCTGATCATGTGACATTATTAAAGATTCAATAATGTCTTTTCCTTACAGTTTTTAAGATAAAGAAGGGAAGGCCATTTTCTGAACTAGATTTTTTTGAAGCAAAAGTATCTGATAAATGTATTATATATATGTTATATATATATATGTCATATATAGTAAATATGCAATTCTAAAAGAATTTAGATAAGAACCACAAAGCTTCTCAAATTAAATTTTCATCCCTCTATTATGATTTGAAAAAACAGGGGCACCTGGGTGGCTCAGTCGGTCAAGTGTCCAACTCTTGGTCTCAGCTCAGGTCTTGATCTCAGGGTCGTGAATTCAAGCCCTGTGTTGGGCTCCACACTGGGCATAGAACCTACTTTAAAAAAAATTTTTTTTAAATACACAGAGTTTAATTTTTTCATTTTCATACACAGTTATCAAAATGATTCCTTATGGGCCTACCCAAAAAGGCAAATTTACCTAATAGTTTCATATAAATATATAACGCTTTCAAGTTAAACTATAGTGTATTTTTGTGGTCACAAACTCTTTCTTACCTTGCTTTTTAGATGTTTTCCCCTGATTTTTCTCTATACCTAACTTAAAATAATAGTCATGATTGGAAGATAATCTATAATATAATAAAACCCCTGCTGTTTTTTGCTCTATACATTCTCCTAAGGCAATCTCCTTTCCAGTGTCCTTTGTTACCATTTTTATGCTGATGATTTTGACATATAGCCCAGAGGCAAACCCAAAGTTTTCTGAGGACTGAAGCTTACACAATTAGGGAGACCTTCTTAAATTAATACAGCTCAGGGCACCTGGGTGGCTCAGTCGTTAAGCATCTGCCTTCCGCTCAGGTCATGATCCAGTCCGGCATTGAGCCCCATATTGAGCCCCACATGTGGCTCCCTGCTCGGCGGGAAGCCTGCTTCTCCCTCTCCCACTCCCCCTGCTTGTGTTCCCTCTCTCGCTGTCTCTCTCTCTGTCAAATAAATAAATAAAATCTTAAAAAAAAAAAAAGAAAAAAGAAAATTAATATAGCTCTTCAAATACAGAATTGTTAGGGTCTGTCTCAGGACCTTTTTTTTTTAAAGATTTTATTTATTTATTTGATAGAGAGTGAGAGAGCACAAGCAGGGGGAGCAGCAGAGGGAGAGGGAGAAGCAGACTCCCTGCTTCAATGCAGGGCTCGATCCCAGGATGCTGGGATCAAGACCTGAGCTGAAAGTAGATGCTTAATCCACTGAATCACCCAGGAGCCCCCAAAATTAATGTTTTTTTTTAAAGATTTTATTTATTTATTTGTCAGAGGGAGCAAGCACAAGCAGGGGGAGTAGCAGGCAGAGGGAGAAGCAGGCTCCATGCTGAGCAGGGAGCCCGATTTGGGACTCGATTTCAGGACCCTGGGATCATTACCTGAGTCGAAGGCAGACACTTAACTGACTGAGCCACCCAGGCATCCCTTGTCTCAGGGCCTTGAAAAGGACATTCACAAGACAGGCCTGAAGGTTAACTTCATCAGCTTCACAGCAAATTTACCTCTGCTATAGCTATATCTTAAACCCAGATATTTCTTTTTTTTTTTAAGATGTATTATTTATTTGAGAGCGAGCATGTGCACACATGCACGCATGAGTGGGGGGAGGGGCAGAAGGAGAGGGAGAGAGAGAGAGAATCTCAAGCAGACTCCTCACTGAACATGGAGCCTGATGCAGGGCTCAATCTCACAACACTGAGATCATGGCCTGAGCCAAAATCAAGAGTTGGACACTCGGGGCGCCTGGGTGGCTCAGTCGTTAAGCATCTGCCTTCGGCTCAGGTCATGATCCCAGGGTCCTGGGATCGAGCCCCACATCGGGCTCCTTGCTCCGCGGGAAGCCTGCTTCTCCCTCTCCCACGCCCCCTGCTTGTGTTCCCTCTCTCGCTGTGTCTGTCACATAAATAAATAAAATCTTTAAAAAAAAAAAAAAAAGAGTTGGACACTCAACCAACTGAGCCACCCAGGTGGGCCTCCCAACGTCCCTGCCCCAGCCACCAGATATTTCTTTTAGTGACTGTAGAACTATCCTCCATCTGCCCACTGGATATCTCTACTTTTAAGTCCACCTTAAAACTAATAGGCCCACAGTTGAACTTGGTGTCTCTCCTTCCTACTCCCACCACTATCCCCAGGAAGTTGCTAGTTTTCCTACATTCTCCAGATTAGGAAATAGCATCACCCAGTTGCAGAAGTTACCTCCATATCAAAACAAACCATCAAGTCTTGACAAATCTTCCAAAGACTTTCACCTCTCTCTAGTTCATCTACTTCTCTCCAACTCCAGTCCTACTCTAGTTCAGGCCATCAACTTCTCTCACCCAATTATTCCAGTTATTCCAACAGCCACCTAATGGGTTGCCTGGCCTCCAGTTTTACCACCTTCCAAACTATTCATATTGCAACCAAAGTTATCTCTGTAGAATACACATCTGATCACATCATTCCCTACCTCAAGTACTTTACTGTGCAAACTTCAAGGTGCATAAGACATTACTTGGCAGTATTGTTAAAAGATACAAATTTGGGGACTTTACCCCAGTGATTTTGATTCAATAGGTCTGGGGTAGAATATGGGAATGGTCATTTTTTTTTTTTTTTTTTTTTTTTTTTAAGATTTTATTTATTTATGAGAGAGAGAGAGCATATAAGAGGGGGGAGGGTCAGAGGGAGAAGCAGACTCCCTGCCGAGCAGGGAGCCCGATGCGGGACTCGATCCCGGAACTCCAGGATCATGACCTGAGCCAAAGGCAGTCGCTCAACCAACTGAGCCACCCAGGTGCCCCGGGAATGGTCATTTTTAACAAGATTTCTAGGTGATTCTGGTGGAGGTAATCCATACTTTAAGGTACAATGTTTAACGGTTCCCCAGTTGTCCTACAGTAGAATTCAAACTCCTTAATATGCCTTCCAATGTCTTGTAAAATTTGGCCCCTGCTTACCTTTCCAGCTTCATCAGTGACTACCACCTCTTATACCCTAGGCTTAAACTATACTGAACCCCCCACTTTTTAAAGTAAGCATAGCCCTACCATGCATTTTTTCCCCCTGTTGGTCCTACCCTATCCATCTATCTCTTCCAGCTAACCAACCACACAAATACACTCTTCTTCCTTGCTAATTCCTATTTACTATTCAGTTTAGACATCAATTCCTCTAGAAGATTTCTGATTTCCAAGTCTGAGTTAAGTACCCCTTCTAAGATCTACCATAGTCTCCTGTATTTTCCTCTATCATAGAACTTATCTAAAGCATTCTACTAACTTACTTATTTGTCCCACTAAATCACTATCTTGTTCTCCAGTGAATACCCCAGTGCTTGGCACTGTACCTGGCACATATTAATTGAATAACAAAATGAATGACTTTTACTTAGAAGTATGAATTAAGGTAAGGGAAAGATAATGAAAAACTGTATTTATGCAGCATAAAATATGTATACCAATGAACAAGTACCAGGTGAGACTATAGAAAAATAACCACACAGTAAATGAACAAGGAGGAAAATGAACAAAGGATTTGAGTAAGTAATTCAAACAAAGAAATCCTAATGGCCAATAAACATCATAAAAAGATATTTATTCTCATTTTCAATTAAACAAATGCAAATTAAAACGATATTTTCATTCCATACCTATCAAACTTATGAATATTTAAGTCTGATAATACCAACTTTTGGCAAAGATGTAGAGAAATCAGATCTCACACTGTAGATAAAAGGGTAAACTGGAGGTATGTATATAGAAACTCCAGCATACAAATATAAGAATGTCTTTTTAACATTGTTTATAATAGCGAAAAAATGGAAATAATCTAAATATCCATCAGCAGTGGCAGATGTGTCAATAGAACACTTCAAAGCATGAACTAGAGTCACACATATGAATATGGATAGTCCCCCACAATAAAGAGTAAAGCATTACAAGATCTATCTGAGGAAAACTATAAAACTCTGATAATCAAAATCAAAGAACTAAAATGGAAAAATATTGCATGTTCACAGATAAGAAGAGTCACTATTGTAAAGATGTCAGTTCTTTCCAAACTGATCTATAGATTCAATGCAATCCCAATAAAAATCCCAGCAAGTTATTTTGTGGATATATATAAAATGATTCTAAAGTTTGTATGGAGAAGCAAAAGACCACAAATAGCCAACACAATATTGAAAAAGCTGAACAAATTTGGAGAATTGACACTAACTTCAAGACTTACTATAGAGCTACAGTAATCAAGACAGTGTTGTAGTGATGAAAAACAGACAGATTGATCAATGGAACTGAATAGAGAGCCCAGAAATAGGCCCACATAAATATAGTTAACTGAACTTTGACAAAGGAGAAAAGGCACTACAATGGGCAAAGATAGTCTTTTCAACCAATGGTGCTGGAACAACTGAACATTCACAATGAAAATACTCTAGACACAGACATTATACACTTCACAAAAATTAACTGAAAATGGATCATAAACCTAAGTGTAAAATGTAAAACTATAAAACTCCAAGAAGATAACAGGAGAAAACCTAGATGACCTTGGGAATGGCAATGATGTTTTAGACACAACACCAAAAGCACTATCCATGAAAGACATATGGATAATCTGAACTTCAATAAAATTAAAAACTTCTGCTATGTGAAAGACAATGTCAAGAAAATGAGAAGATTACAGACTGGGAGAAGGTATTTGCAAAAGACACAGCCAATAAAGGAGTATTATCCAAAATATTAAAAAAACTCTTAAAACTCCACAATAAGAAAACAATTACAAAATGGCCCAAAGACCTGAACAGGCTTCTCACCAAAGATATACAGATGCTGAATAAGCATATGACAAGATGTTCTACATCATATGTCGGAAGGGAAATGCAAATTAAAACAATGAGATACCACTACATCCTTATTAGAATGGACAAAATCTGGAACAATGACAATACCAAATGCTGATGAGGATGTGGAGCAATAGAAACTCTCATTTTTTGCTGGTGGGAATAAAAAATGGTACAGCCATTTTTAAAAGTAGTTTGGCAGTTTCTTACAAAATTTTGAACCTATGAAAAGACATGAAGGAAATTTAAATGCATATTACTGAGTATAAGAAGCCAATCTGAAAAGGCTACATATTATATGATCCCAAGTACATGATATTCTTAGAAAAAGACAAAACTATGGACACAGCAAAAAGATCAATGGTTGGGGGCACCTGGGTGGCTCACTTGGTTAAGCAACTGACTCTTGATTTCGGCTCAGGTCATGATCGCAGGGCTGTGCATAGGATTGAGCCCCACATCAGGCTCTGCGCTCAGCAGGAAGTCTGCTCAAGATTCTCTCTCTCCCTCTCCTTTTGCGCACCCCCCCAACCTCTCTCTCTCAAATAAATAAATAAATCTTTAAAAAAAGAAAAAAAAAGATCAGTGGTTGCCAGGGTTGAAGTGGAAGGAGGAATGAATAGGTGGAGCACAGAGGATTTTTAGGGCAGTGAAAATACTCTGAATGATGCTATAGTGATGGATATATGCCACTGTACATTGGTATAAACTAAAAATAAGCAACACCAAAAGTGAACCCAAGTGTAAACTATGGACTTTGGATGATCATGACATGTCAACTTAACTTCATCCTTGGTAAAAAATGAAAAAAAAAAAAAAAAAAAAAAACCATTCTATTCACCTGAAAGTAATGTAGCATTATGTGTCAACTATACTCAAATTAAAAAAAATGTTTTGGGTTTTTTTTTAAGATTTTATTTATTTACTTGACAGAGAGAGACACAGCGAGAGAGGGAACACAAGCAAGGGGAGAGGGAGAGGGAGAAGCAGGCTTCCCGCAGAGCAGGGAGCCCGATGCGGGGCTCGATCCCAGGACCCTGGGACCATGACCTGAGCCGAAGGCAGACGCTTAATGACTGAGCCACCCAGGCGCCCCCCAAAAAATGTTTTTAATGTACCATTCTGGTGGGGGATTTTAATAGGGCAGGCTGTGCCTATATGGGGGCAAGGAGTATATGAGAAATTTCTGTACCATCCTCTTAATTTTGCTCTGAACTAAAAACTGCTCTTAAAAAAAATCTTACAAGGGCTTTAACACAATTGGAGAAGGGGAAGCATTTTAAAGATTTATTTATTTTAGAGAAACAGAGCATGCGTGCAAGAATAAGCCAGGGGAGGGGCAGAGGGAAAGAAGCTCAAACAGACTCCCCACAGAGCACAGAGCTGTTGAGATCATTATTTGAGCCAAAATCAAGAGTAGGACACTTAACCAACTGAGCCACCCAGGCGCCCCAGGGGAAGCATTTTAAATCAATAGCTTTCTAAGAATATCCATTCTTGCTACCATTTTTTTTAGTTAAGAACTTCCTTTCATAGTGGGGTGTTACCCACTGGACAAAGCAGTTCAAGCTAAAATGATTAAACCTTGCCCTCTGAGATGTAACAGAAGCTCAAGAATGTAAAAGTGAGAATGGGCACATTTCTCTGAGGCTAAGTTATTTCTCAACTATCCTACTTATTTCTCAAAGATACATGCTAATGGAATGTTACATTTTCTTTTCTTTTTTTAAAAGATTTATTTATTTTAGAGAGGGCGAGAGAGAGTGAGTGGGGGAGGGGCAGAGGAACAGAATCTTCAAGCAGACACACCACCCCCCACACCCCCCACCCCCTCTGAGTGTGGAGTCAATCCCACCACCCAAGGGATCATGACCTGAGCTGAAAACAAGAGTCGGATACTTAACTGACTGAGCCACCCAAGTACCCAGGAATGTTACATTTTCAAAATAAAACACCAAAAAAGCTGAAGAAAAAAGAGTGAATTAGTGCCAATGTCGAGAAATCAGGAGTAAAGAAATATAGGACCCAACACAGGAGAAAAGCAAAGTAATCGTTTGCAAAAGCAAAGCAAACCATCATTTGATGATCCCAATCTGCTCTTTTTCCAATAAATTTTATGTAATTAAGTTTGATATGTGATCTACTATTAAACTACCATTTCTTACCCGGTGCAAATGCCATTAAAATAAACCTTCTTTCAGCTTTAGCACTCCTGACTACAATAGTGCTATTTTTTTTTAACTTTTTGTATAGTTACAGGGATTGTAACATTGTGTGATTCTACATTATTATCTACAAATTCTGGAGAAGCATTCAAATTATTTCATGTTTTAAAATTTTATTTTGATGATACAATTTTCCCCTACCAGCTATTCATAGTGAAGTTAATTCTCCATAAATCCAAGGAGATAGCCTTAATAAATCAAAATAATTAAGATGCTTTGTTTCTGAGGCACCTGGCTGGCTCAGTCAGTAGAGCATGGGACTCTTGATCTCAGGGTTGTGAGTTCCAGCTCCATGTTGGGTGTGGAGACTACTTAAACAAACAAACAAATAAGTAAAAGATGCTTTGTTTTTAATAAACACATAATAAAAGACATAAATTTATTACTCTTTAGTAATATATTCCTAGACAGAGCTTCAAATTTATTAAGTGGAATGTCTTTAAACATATTTGACTTAAATCTTTAACATGAGATTCATGCTTTCTAATACCAATTTAAAATTTTCCAAATCTTTTATAGTACACTTAATTTTTTACTTTCTGAATGTTAGTTGATCTTGACTGCAAGCAATCGAAAATAATGAAAATTCTTCAAGAACGTCAATCATTAAAGCAAGGTCTTGCAAGAAATTAATGTTAGCTAATCTCTTTGCTAAACCAGAATAAAAAGAATGAGAAAAATGCAATATAGTGAAGGATATGCCTGATATACAGCGGTGGCAGTTTGTAAACCACATGCTACCCATCTTACCTCAGTATTTGACCAGTTTTAATAATTTCAAGTTCTTTATAGTTTCTAACTCAATTTTAATTGTATTGGATTGGTGATAAAAAGACTAAATTTTATCCAGGATATTTTTAAATGACTGACTTATTTTATTTCAGATATTGAATTGTAACTGATGACTTAGTGCCAAATGATGACTTCAGGAAAATTTTCTAACAAATTTATAGCTTGACTCCAGACTTCCTTCCCACTATTGTACAAATACCATTAGAACAAAATACAATTAAGTTCTCTTTCAAACATTATCAAAGTCACAACCATTTAAAGTAGACAATAATGTATCAGAAATACACTCCTTTGTGACTGACACCAAGTCTTTTAAAGCAACAAATATTAGCAGTACAAAACCTGATTCAATTGTGTACTGCAGATAATTCACTAGGTGCATTTCTTCAGAAGTGTAGATGCCTAATCAATTATAGCACTTATTTGAAATTCTCTTCTACAATATTGCTAAATATCTTCATATAATTTCTTTTGCAATATGTCCTGTTGTTCTTGTTGCACTGTATTTGGGTATGTAAACAATTGCTTATATCTACTCCATTTTTTCCTCTTAATTTTATTGCCTTACTCACTATCAGATAAAGGCCTATTATGTTTTACTAAACTGTAAAGACTATTAAAAACTTCTATGATGGGGCGCCTGGGTGGCTCAGTCGGTTAAGTGGCTGCCTTCGGCTCAGGTCATGATCTCAGGGTCCTGGGATCGAGCCCCACGTCGGTTTCCCTGCTCAGCGGAGAGCCTGCTTCTCCCTCTCCCTCTGCCTGCCGTTCTGCCTACTTGTGCTCTCTATCTCTCTGTCAAATAAATAAATAAAATCTTTAAAAAAAAAAATTCTATGATAGTATCAATATCTTTATTATTTAGTTTTACACTAAATTAGGAATTGAGCCAGTTGATTCTAACAAATCTTGGATTTTAGTACAGTCGTTAGAAAAATGCTATTCTCTCTTTTTTTCTTTTTTTTTTGCAGGAAAGTCTGTCTAGTTTTATTAGTACCATTGGGATTACTAAATAATGCCCTCTATTCGCTGGATCATGGACATACTTTTCTGCTGTCACTACTAAATGCTGAACTATCAAACCATCCATACATCCTAGTTCACCTTCTTTTATTTCAAACCATTTGTACTGTTCCAAAAACAAACACTTGTTTTTCATTCCAACCATCTGGAAGCACAAGGTTATCTATTTCTTCCTTTGATGAACCTGACGGTTTCTTCAATGATTGGTCACTCAACAATTTTGAAATTTTCCATTAGCTTAGGTATCCCACAGTTTTCACTTCTATCATTTTCTGTGTCTATTTTAAACTTCTTCAGATTAAAAAATGTATATATTCTTCAGATTTAAAAAAATAAGTCACTCTGTTACCTTGGCATTTTAGGGATCAGAATCTGAAAAATAATTTTGTTGTGTTAGTAAAATTCAGAATACAACTTAGGAGTTAATACCAAATTTTTGTTAATAATTTTAATGTGCCTGGGGCACCTGGGTGGCTCAGTCAGTTAAGCGTCTGCCTTTAGCTCAGGTCAGGATCCCAGGGTCCTGGGATTGAGCCCTGCATCGGGCTCCCTGCTCAGTGGAGAGCCTGCTTCTCCCTCCCCCTCTGGTACTCCCCCTTCTTGTACTCTCTCTCTCTCTCTCTCTGTCAAATAAGTGAATAAAATCTTTAAAAAATAATAATTTTAATATGCCTTTGGAAAAAGCATAAATTTCACTTTTTAAGTAGAAAAAAAATTTACTACATTGTAATTAGCTAAACCAGTATTTTTTTACCCTGCTTATTAATGGAGAGTTGGGTAAAAATAAGTCATAGATGATTTGCTTGGCTTTTGGTTTTAAATATTTTAATGCGAATTTCTAAGAATATACTAATATTTAGTTTCACCTTAAAGATTTAGAATGTGCTATTTTACTTTCATTATTTTGAAATAAGAGGTATATAGAAATAATAGGTATATAATAGGAATAATAGGTATGCAGCAGTGTTTTAATATATTACATATACCTTATATTACAATAGCTAAGATGTGGAAATGTTATATACATTAGCATACACATAAATATATATGTGTGTGTATATATATATATATACATACAGTCAATATTTTGAATACAATTCAAAATTTCTATGTCTCTTTTATGTCAACTACATTTTTTTTTTCCAAGAATATCTATGTCCAGGGATGCCTGGGTGGCTCAGTCATTAAGCATCTGCGTTCGGCCCAGGTCATGATCCCAGTGTCCTGGGATTAAGCACCACATCAGGCTCCTTGCTCCGCAGGAAGCCTGCTTCTCCCTCTCCCACTCACCCTGCTTGTGTTCCTGCTCTCGCTATCTCTCTCTCTGTCAAATAAATAAACAAAATCTTAAAAAGAAAAAAAAAAGAATATCTATGCCCAATGTGGGGCTTGAACTCAAGACCTTAAGATCCAGTCGCATACTCTACCAACTGAGCCAGCCAGGCACCCCTCAACTACATTTTTTTAACCTTTGACTCCCTTCACCCATTTCTCTTACTTCTCACCTCTAGAAACCACCAATTTCTTTTCTGTATCTATGAGCTTGTTTTATGTTGTTGTTTTTAAGATTCTGTATAAGAAATCATACTGTATTTGTCATTCTCTGACTTATTTCACTTAGCATAATGAGCTCAAGATCCACCTATGTTGTCTCAAATGGCAAGATTTTATTCTTTTTAATGGCTAAGTAATAATATTCCATTATATAAAATAAATCGTATTTCATATATTCATGATTTCTTTATCCATTAATCCATTGGTGGACACTTAGGTTGTTTCCACATCTTAGCTATTGCAAATAATGCTGCAATGAACATAGGGATCTTTCTGAGTTAGTGTTCTTGTCTTCTTTGGGTACATATGCAGAAGTGGAATTACTGGATCATATGGAGTTCTATTTTTATATATTTTGAACATCATACTGTTTGCCATAGTAGCTGCACCAATTTACATTCCCATCATCAGTGCACAATGGTTCCCTTTTCTCCACATCCTTGTAAACTCTTGTTATTTCCTGTATTTTTTATTTTTTTATTTTTATTTTTTTAAAGATTTTATTTATTTGACAGAGAGAGCACAAGCAGAGGGAGAGAGAGGGAGAAGCAGGCTCCCTGCTGAGCAAGGAGTCCAATGTGGGACTCGATCCCAGGACCCTGGGATCATGACCCAGGCCGAAGGCAGCCACTTGACCGACTGAGCCACCTAGGCATTCCTCCTGTATTTTTTATAATAGCCATTCTAACAGGTGTGAAATGACATCTCATTGTGGTTTTGATTTGCATATCCTATGATTAATGACATTATCTTTTCAAGCATGTCCTTTTGGAAAAATGTTTATTCAGATCTTCTGCCCATTTTTTATAGTTTTTTTAAAAGATTTTATTTATTTGAGAGAGAGAGTGGGGGGGCAGAGGGAGAGGAAGAGACAGAATCTCAAGCAGACCCCTCACTGAGCAGGTCTGATGTGCGGCTGGTTCCCAGGACCCCAAGATCATGACCTGAGCCCAAATCAAGAGTTGGACATTTAACCGACTGAGCCACTCAGGTGCCCCCTTCTGCCTATTTTTAAATTGGATTGTTTGCTTGTTTGCTATTTTGTTCTATGAGTTCTTTATATATTTTGGATATTAGCTCTTACTTAATTGGCAAATATTTTCTCCCATTCAGTAGGTTGACTTTCCATTTTGTTGATGGTTTCCTATGGTTTGCAGAAGATTTTAGTATGATGTAGTTCTACTTATTTATTTTTGCTTTTGTTGCTTTTGCTTTGGGTATCATATTCAAAAAAATATTGCCAAGGGGCATCTGGGTGGCTCAGTCAGTTAAGCATCTGCCTTCAGCTCAGGTCATGATTCCAGGGTCCTGGGATTGAGCCCCATTTTGGGCTCCCTGCTCGGTGGGGAGCCTGCTTCTCCCTCCCCCACACTCTCTCTCTCAAATAAATAAAATCTTGAAAAAAATTATTAAAAATAGGAAGAAGATCTGAATATCTTCCCCCTCCCCCATCTCATGCTCTTTCACATGCACTCTCTCTCAAATAATTAAATAAAATCTTTAAAAAATATATTGCCAAGGGCGCCTGGGTGGCTCAGTCGTTAAGCGTCTGCCTTCGGCTCAGGTCATGATCCCAGGGTCCTGGGATCGAGTCCCACATCGGGCTCCCTGCTCAGCGGGAAGCCTGCTTCTCCCTCTCCCACTCCCCCTGCTTGTGTTCCTGCTCTCGCTATCTCTCTCTCTGTCAAATAAATAAATAAAATCTTTAAAAAAAAAAATAAAAAAAAAAAAATAAAAAAATAAAAAAATAAAAAATATATTGCCAAGATCTATGTCAGAGAACTTACTGCCTATGTTTTTTTCTATGAGTTTTATGGTTTCAAGTCTTACGTTCAAGTCCTTAATCCATTTTGAGTTAATTTTTGTGTATGGTGTAAAATAGTGGTAGAGTTTTATTCATTCATTCACATGTGGCTGTCCAATTTTCCCAACACCATTCTTTGAAGAGACTATCCTTTGCTCATTATGTATTTTTTACTTTTTTTAAAAAAATACTTTATTTATTTTTTGAGAGAGAGGGAGGGAGAGAGGGAGTGAGAGTGCACAAGCAGGGCCAGGGGCAGAGGGAGAAGCAGACTCCCCACTGAGCGGGGAGCCCGATTTGGGGCGTGATCCCAGGATGCCGGGATCACGACCTGAGCCGAAAGCAGATGCCCAACCGCTGAGCCACCCAGGTGCCCTTTGACTCCTTTGTTGTACATTTATTGGCTATATATGCCTGGGTTTATTCCTGGGCTCTCTATTCTGTTCCATTGATTTATGTGTCTGTTTTTATACCAATACCATACTATTTTAAATATAATAATAGTAAATGTTATATAGTTTAAAATCAGGGTGCATACTTCCAGCTTTGCTCTTCTTTCTCAAGATTGCTTCGGCTATTTGAGGTTTTTTAGTTCCATACAAATTTTAGGATTATTTGTTCTATTTCTTTGAGAAATGCCATTGAAATTTTGATAGGGATTGCACTGAAACCGTAGATTGCTTTGGGTAGTAAGAACATTTTAGTAATATTGATTCTTCCAATCCGTAAGCACAGAATATCTTTCCATTTGTGTCCTCTTCAATTTCTTTCATTACTGTCTTACAGTTTTCAACATACAGATCTTTGACCTCCTTGGTTAAATTTATTCGTAGGTATTTTGTTCCTTTTGATGAAATTGTAAATGGGATTCTTTTATTTCTCTGATAGTTTGTTATTAGTGTTGAGAACAGATTTTTGTGTATTGATTTTGTATTCTACAACTTTATTGAATTCATTTATTAGTTCTCACGGTTTTTTTGATGGAGTCTTTGGCAGGATTTTAAACTAAAATACTTACTTTGCTTTTTGGCCTATATCTGTACTTTGTGTGACCTGCTATTTCTTGACAATCCATCAGTTTTGATTCACTTTTTCGAACAATACCTCACAAAATCAGACTATGAACCAGACTATGAACAAATGCTTGATTACAATTTGATTCAGCAAAAAGGATGCTCTCACATCACTGTCAAAGAAGTGTAGTTCAGACATGGATGTTGGCTGATATTTTCACTTAAGTTAACCAGTAAGACAAAAGTAAAATAGCGGGGATGCCTGGGTGGCTCAGTCAGTTAGCGGCTGCCTTGGGCTCATGTCGTGATCCTGGGGACCTGGGATGGAGTCCCGCATTGAGTCCCGCATCACCTTCCTCGGCGGGGAGTCTGCTTCTCCCTCTGCCTGCCTCTCCCCCTGCTTGTGCTCTGTGTGTGTGTCTCTCTCTGACAAAAAAAAGTAAAACAGCGAAGAGGTATGTCCAAACTTCACTCATTTATCAATGACATTAGCAACTTCTTTGCTGAATTGGATAACAGTTTTTGAATACTGAAAGAATACTTCCTCAATTTTTTGTGCTGTTCACATGTCAAGGCCAGGAATGTGATACACTGTTAACTTTAATTCTGCATTATCAACATTTTCTCTACCAGCCTACTGACTGCTTTGTAAATAAAGCTTTACTGGAACATGGCCACACCCATTTTAAATGTTAACAGTTGAGTAGTTGTGACAAAGACCATATGTACTAGAAAGCCTATTTGTTTACAGAAAAAGTTGCAGATACTTGGGCCAGGAAAATCAACAAAACAATAAACCAAACCCTTATTTGTAGCATTTGCCAACTTCCACGTGTAAATATCCTATTGCAGCCAATTTCAAACTACAAATAATGACCTCTCTGACCTGAGTTGGGAAGAGATGCATATATTCCCATCATACAGATAAAATACACAACCTCAGGGGCAGAGTTCTTAGTAAAACTAAGTTTAAAAAAAGTGATGAGGGGCTCCCGGGTGGCTCAGTCGTTAAGCATCTGCATTCAGCTCAGGTTGTGATCCCAGGGTCCTGGGATTGAGCCCCGCATCGGGCTCCCTGCTCAGTGGGAAGCCCGCTTCTTCCTCTCCCACTCCCCCTGCTTGTGTTCCCTCTCTCGTTATGTCTCTATCAAATAAATAAATAAAATCTTAAAAAAAAAAAAGTGATGAGTTTTGAGTATTTATTATCTGATTTTAACATATTTAATTGTAAAGTTATATAATTTTGATTTTTAACAGTGGTTATGTTTAACAACTGGCTCATAAAATCCCCCCAATTTAGCAATCAGCCTTGCAAACTGTTAAAAGTCAGCTGTGAGGTACTTCTAGCTCTATTTTCAAAAGGACACTAAGGGAGAATTTTGGAGTAATTTGCCTAGTTGGTAAATCGCTGTGTCAAGATTCAAATGTAGGTCTAAAACTCTGACCCAGGTTAGGCTTCTTGGTGGAGAATAAGGGCCATTATTGGCTTGATTTTTTACAAATTGAGTGTGTGTGACATCTATTGAGGGAACTAAGCCTGCAAGGGAAGGCATCTTCTGGAGTACCATCCTATATTGATACTCTTTTACATTCCTATGCTTCCTGCCAGTTTTGCTAGTCTTGATGCTTGGTACCTATGCAGAAATCAGTTTAGGCTGGGTATTTGAAGGAAAAAGGGAACGGATTGGTCTATCCATCTGCTGTTGGAAATTTCTCTATTAAATATTTTCCTTGGGGCGCCTGGGTGGCTCAGTCGTTAACCTTCGGCTCAGGTTATCATCCCCGGGTCCTGAGATCGAGCCCCACATCGGGATCCCTGCTCCGCCGGAAGCCTGCTTCTCCCTCTCCCACTCCCCCTGCTTGTGTTCCCTCTCTTGCTGTCTCTCTCTCTGTCAAATAAATAATTAAAAATATATATATTTTCCTTAACTGCTTCAGGAAGTGTAAGTGTAGGCATTTAGTACCACAAGCCCCTTGGAGTACTTACCAAGCTACATGAATTTATCTGAAACCTTACTCCATTTGCGGTTCAGGAAAAGTAAGGACACTATCAGAGGGTACTCATGCTGCCTCACGGAACTGGGGCAAGAATTTGGGGACAGGGCGGCCAACTGGTAGGCCTCTTGACTTTATCTCTCACACAGCTCCAATTCTAAGTGTAGGAATAATAACGGTTAGAGCTGTTGTAGAACTACATCTGCCCTGTCCAACCACTTCGTTTTTACAAGAAAACACAGCCCTCGTGAGGTGAAGCGACCTGATGAACGTCAAGCAGTACAGTCAGGATTCATTTGTAGCTCTTTCCACTACACCACACGGCCTCCTCTAAAACACCCTCTTTGCACAAACTTACCCCGAAAGCACCAGGAACCTGGTTGGGGACTGACCCACAGTTGAACCGAGGTCAAACCGCCCAGTCGTTCCTAAGTCAAACTGCTGAAACTCTGGGTCAGAGGTAAGGCCAAAGTAAAGAAGAACAAAGCTCAGGGTTTCATTAAAGGAGCGTGGCTCCCGCACAAAGAAGCGCGGAACGTGAGAGGCAGCCCTTGGAAAAGCAGCCACGCCTCTCACGACGCCAAACGCTGCGCGCGGCGGAGCAACACGAACAGCCGAGAACGCAAGACACGCCCCCGGCGGCGCGCACGCCCTCCCAGAGGCCAAACGGGAGGCTGGCGTGCGCGCCCCCGCAGCGGGGGGCGGGGCGGGGCGGGGCTCTGAGCCGGACCGGGGCGGGGCCGCAGGAGCTGTAGGTGTTGCAGCTGGGTCGGGACAGGTGCGCGAGGTAGAGCGCCTAGGACCCGCGGCAGGGCTGGTAGCAGCACGGAGGAAAGACCGATTTAGCCAGGTAAGCGCCTTCTCTCTCCACATCCTCCACAGCCGGAGAGTGCGCGAGACCCCGGCTCCCTCCACAGTCTCTTTCTCCAGCGACTTCTGGGGCAGGGGGAGCACAAGGAGCGTGAACCCCCCCTCCCCCACCCCCCACCGCCCCCGAGAGAGAGAGTAGAGGAATTGCTGATCCTCTGCTCTTTCCTCACTTCTGGGTACTGCGCTGGGCTTGGGACTAATTATGTAGGGCCGAACCTTTGCTGCCTGAGGGCGGGAGCTGATAGGGACCACCTCTTCCATTGGAAACACTCCTTTCTAACTATATTCGTTTTTGGTGCGGTGGAGGAAGGCGGCAGTTCATAAAAATTTAAAATAGTCTCCTAGGGAAATATTCTGATATTCAACTGCTCTTTTCCCATCTTCATTTAAAGTATTCCCTCCCTCTTCGATTTTTACCCCCTTCCGTTCTGCCAACTGAACTCTAAGACACTACAGCCCTTTGAGGCATGTTGAGAATATAGCAGTCCTTGCAGCTGGGTGTGTCATCCTCGAACCGCTATAGTGTATATATCACTGGCACCTGTCACCAGCATACGTAGGTGTTAATATAAGGTAACTGTACACCCGTGGCTACACCTACTAAGCTTGAAGCTGTAGGTGCTAGGAGCCAACCATCTGGCGTCCTTCCTTGCCTCCTTACTGGCGCTTACAACAAGGAGTTTAGCTGATCCTGGTAAGAGATATTTGAACTACTATTGTCTTTCACCTAATTCCAGCTTTCCAAAGTCTGCCTAATCCAGATGGTTCTACTGACTTGGCTTGTCGAGTTAGTCGAAGGTACTTAGGGAGTTATCAGTCTTAAGACAATACCCCTTTAGGGGAGAGGCCTTTTGCATTAAGTATTCTTTCTTTTGCTGTTGATTTAAGGGGTTAAACAGAATACTTTTTATCCGCATGGTTACTAATACTATTCACAATGATAAATATTTTAGGAATCATGAAATAACACTTTCTTCTGAGGTCTGATGTAGATGACCCTCAACAAGCATTTTCTAAGTTTCTGTGGAGTTATAGCCTGGATGAAGGATGATTGTGTCTTAGGTAGACCTTCAAAAAGTTACAGATTTAGCAGGAAAGAAGGTTAAAAAAAAAAAAGGTTTGCGCGCACATTTATTTCCTTGTTTTGCATTGACAGAACAGTACATAACATGGTATTAGGTAATTACTTTAGGAACTTACTTCATTTTCTGGACAAAACATTTATTGAGTGCCTCTTGTTTTGTCAGTCCTATTGTGGATTCAAAGTTCCGAATATCCCTACTCTAAAAAAACTTATTTAAAATCAAATGGGTTAAGCAGAATCAGCAGCTACAACTTACAGGTTTGGTGAGATCAGTGTGTACTAGACATCAGCCCAGAGAACTGTAGAAGCATAGAAAATGCAGTTTAAAAAAATGTCCCTCTTTGGGGTGCCTGGGTGGTTCAGTCGGTTGAGACAGACTCTGCTGTCTTGATTTCAGGGTCCGGTTTGGGCCCCACATTGGGCATGGAACCTACTTAAAAAAAGGGGGGGGGGAACTTTTCTTCTACTTTTCCTTAAAAACAAAACAAAATAACAATAACAAAAAACTTTGAGTAATAGTGAATTATTTTCTTCATATATTTGTATCGCTCATATTCCTTACGGGGTGTTTTGCAAATGGTATGGTCTTTTTGAAGATGGGATAAGGACCTGTCCCTAATTCTGTGTCAGTTCAGTAAATAGTTGGTGGAGCTGTTTTTCACTGTTCTGTATTGGGCCTCAAAGTTGTTATCATGTAGTCCCTGAACTGTAGAGTTTCTGGGAATAGAATAGTGTATTGGCAACATTAGGAAAACAATGCCATTTTGTAAAATTGCTTGTTTGTGCAACTTTGTTTAACTTGGTACGTTCAAGTTTTGTTCCGGACTCTGGTTAAAGGTGGGCCAACTTTCAACTTTCTAATAATTCTAAGAAGAGAAAGCTTTAGAAGTGAAAACAGTTCTTTAACAGCACATCTTGATGACAGAGGACACTTTTTCTTGCTAAGGTGCCTTCAAAATGTCTCTTTTTTTTTGAAGGGGGGACAGGATGGATAAATGAGTGGAGGAAGGGGTCAGAGGTATTTGAAGATTCTTTGCAGTTTTGATGATCTGAAGTCTATAGTAGTCTTTTTAAAATTTTTTTTTTCAAAGATTTTATTTATTTATTTGACAGAGAGAGACACAGCGAGAGAGGGAACACAAGCAGGGGGAGTGGGAGAGGGAGAAGCAGGCTTCCCACCGAGCAGGGAGCCCAATGTGGGGCTGGATCCCAGGACCCTGAGATCACGACCTGAGCCGAAGGCAGACGCTTAACGGCTGAGCCACCCAGGCGCCCCTTTTTAAAATTTTTTTTAAAAGATTTTATTTATTTATTTGACAGAGACACAGCGAGAGAGGGAGCACAAGCAGGGGAAGTGGGAGAGGGAGAAGCAGGCTTCCCGCAGAGCAGGGAGCCTGATGCGGGACTCCTCGCAGGACTCTGGGATCATGACCTGAGCCGAAGGCAGATGCTTAATGACTGAGCCACCCAGGCGCCCCTGAAGTCTGTAGTAGTCTTAAGCACTCTTAATGTAACTGCAGGTTTTTATTAATTGCCTACTGTGTGCCAGTGATCTAGTATACAGAGGATGAACATGACACAGTCCCTTCTATGTGATTGTTTTTCATTTTTCTTATTTGTTTGTTTGTTTGTTTATACATAGGCTCCGTGCACAGCATGGAGCCCACTGCCAGTCTCGAATTCATGACCCTGAGATCAAGACCTGGGCTGAGACCAAGAGTCGGACGCTCAACCAACTAAGCTACCCAGGCGCCCGTTTTCATTTTTTAAATGGAGATTCTGAGTTAATAAAACAGATGGTGGTTGTCTCATTTGGTAATTTGAGCCATGGTACTTGATGAACACATTTCTTTGACATTACTTACCTCTTTTCTTTCTGTTTACACCTTAGGAAAGTGGTCTTCACTGGGAATTTTTGGAAAGGCAGTCAGTATTCGCATGTATTTTGGGTATTTAAAATGATTATGTTGTTTCCTTAAAATGTTTTCAAGTACAATTTTAATGATTGTTCTTCTTAGGGTTTCAAGTTTGTGACTTTCCCCTGATATTTTTTGACAATCATCTGTAATTAACTTAGGGCTTCTGTACCAGAAAGGTTCTTCAAAGACATATACACCCAGACACAAAAGAAGGTTGAGAGTATAGGAGATCATTAGACATCTTTGCCATAAAAGGCCACCTAACCACAAATTGGGAGAATTTGTCACTGTTTATGTTGATAACGAAACTAGTTTTCAGGCATTCTTAATTCCATACTCTCAGAAATAGGTGACTTTTATTTGGATTGGAATTGTACTCTTTCTGCAGCTAGGAAAATTTGTGACTTGTCAGGAATTTCCATAAGAAAAGACTTGTCTTTTTCTTAAGGTTACTATGGTCTTTCACTGTGTGTTTTGTGATAGGAAGTTAAAGTACTTTATTTTGGATTGTGTACAGTAATCTCCAGGTGATGTTAAATTACTTAAAACAGACTCTCAAGGTTCTTTAGTAACAAATGAGTGGTTGTAAATTGAGTAGTTTCTTACTTAATGATTGTGGAAGTGAGATTCTATGGTAAATGGTACTCTTCCTAGGAACATACTGCTATGTTTATTGTGTGGCTGACTGCAAAGTCCTTGAGACTCAGTCAAATTATTGTGCAAATGCAGATCTCTTTTTATAAAAGGACAAGATTTGGGCACCTGGTGGCTCAGTTGGTTAAGCCACTGCCTTCGGCTCAGGTCATGATCCTGGAGTCCCAGGATCGAGTCCCGCATCGGGCTCCCTGCTCAGCAGGGAGTCTGCTTCTCCCTCTGACCCTCCCCCTCTCATGTGCTCTCTCTCTCTCATTCTCTCTCTCAAATAAATAAATAAAATCTTTAAAAAAAAAAAAAAAAAAAGGACAAGATTTGACCCAACAAGCAATCCATTATTTAGCACGTCAAATGATTTCTTTATACTTGAAAATGTTTCTAGAGACTTCACATGTGCAGTCATGAAAAGTTAATAAGTACCATGATATATTACATTCATTTTATTTGCTTTTAAAGAATTTCTTCATAATGCTACAATGAAACTAAGAACTTCCATCTTTAAGGGGGAAAAGATGCAACTTTTTGTTCTTTTTTTTTTAAAAGATTTTATTTTTAAGTAATCTTTCCACCGAACATGGGGCTTGAACTCACGACCCTGAGATCAAGAGTCACATGCTCTACCGACTGATCCAGCCAGGTGCCCCCCACCCTTTTATAAAGATTTACTTTTTGTATTTCTGATGACAAGCATGGGGCTACTTTTTCTCTTATTTATCCTATAACAGAGCTTACTATATGGAAAACTTTACAATCCTTCAAACATGTTTTTTCTTGCCAATTTTTGGTTCATTACCCATAGATTAGTAATCCTGATATACTTTTACTTGGTTTTAGATTTCCACCATCTTTTTTTCCCCATAAACTGAAATTTAAGCAAATGGCCCAAGATTTCTTTTCCTCATAGTCAGTTTCACCGAATAGGTAATTTTCAGATTTGGTTTCCACCTCCAGCACTAGATAGGAAACCTGTCTGCCCTTGCATTGTACCCAGTGATTTCCCTGTAATGGCCCTGTCACTGCCCTCCTCCTAACCACTTGGCAACATTTGACCAAGTGAGCATCTTTTTTGGTTATTTCTTTTATTTGGCTTTCTTGGCATGACTTTACCTGGTTGTCCATCTTCTAATCTAACACTTCCTCTCATGCCTCTTCACTGACTCACAGTCTTTTTGCCCCTCAAGTGTGGATGTTTGCCATGGTCCAGCATCCTGTTCTTATTATACTCTCTCCCTGTGCAGTCTGATCTATTTCCATGGCTTCAACTAACATCTCCATGTGAGTGATTTGCAGATTATTTTTTAAACCTCTTTGTATATTATATATATAATTCTTGTTTTATTTTCACATATACAAATATGCATACCCATTTAGAAGATAAGAATTACATATGCTTATTATGAAAACTTGAGGAAAAATATAAAGAAGGGAAAATATTCCATAATCTGTTCCAGAGAGAACTATTTGGTATATTTCCTTTCAGTCTTTTTTTTTCCCCTTTGATACACACACACACACACACACACACACACACACGTAATTGGTCTCATCCTATTACAGTAGATATAGTTTTGTATATGCTTTTTCACTTTACATTATGTCATAATTTTCCATGGTATCAAAATTATTTGAAAACAATTATAATGGATGTTCAATATCCTATTGTATTGATACGCATAATTTAACTCTGTACTCGGGTATTATGATTGTTACAACATTATTAACAAGCGAAAAAATTGAGAATAAATTAATGCATAAATCTTTGTACAAATCACTCACTATTGGGGCGCCTGGGTGGCTCAGTTGTTAAGCGTCTGCCTTCGGCTCAGGTCATGATCCCAGGGTCCTGGGATCGAGCCCCGCATCGGGCTCCCTGCTGGGCGGGAAGCCTACTTCTCCCTCTCCCACTCCCCCTGCTTGTGTTCCCTCTCTTGCTGTCTCTCTGTCAAATACATAAGTAAAATCTTAAAAAAAAAAAAAAATCACTCACTATTTCCTTAGGTTAGATTCCTAGAAGCTGAATTACCAGGTCATAGGGAATAAAAATTAAAAAACACTAAACCTGCTGTCAAATTGCTTTTTGTAAAGATTAGACTGATTAAATTAACATTATCACCTGCAGTGATTGTGAGTGCCCATCTTATTTTTTAATATTGGATCTTATTTTTTAATCTTTATTAATTTGTTAAGCAAAAGTGATTTAATTTGTATTTTATTACTAGTGAGAGCAAACATTTTTCATATGTTCATTTCCATTTCAGTTTCTTCTGTGCATTGTTGTCTTTTGGTTAATCCATTCCCATTTTGGGGTCTTAAAATTTTAATTATGTTGCTTTTTGTTTGGGGTTCTTTCATTTATTTGGGGCTTTGGGGGAAGGAGTACAGATTTTTATTAGGCCAAATCGAATGAGTGGAGTGATGAAGTGGAAAGTGTACACAAGTTGAAATTGTGGCATTTTAAATTCCTGTTGGTGTGAGAAGCCAGAGCTTGTGATTGTTGGAGCAGCACTGGCAAATGGAAAGGGTGTTGACCTGAAAGTCAGGATTCCCAACCTGGTGTTGGGAACCAACCACCGAGGTGATCTTGGGCAAGTCATTCATCCTCTCTGAGCCTTTTCTGTAAAATGGATGGGTTGGGTTATTGATCCCAAAGACCATACAACCTCTGTGCTGAAAGGATGCTTTACAAGCCACCGCTCTCTAGACATTGTGAAATTATTTTTTGTCCCATACCTAACCCTTCACCCAGTTTAGATATATAGAGCCCAAGGAGAAAGACTGGATGCAGTGAAGGCGATTTTCATAGGGGGAGCAAGGCTTAATGGAACCTAGAGGCACTTTAATGTAGAAGTTGGAAAGACTGGCATTTTTGAGGCACTCCCATAGATTGACACTTGGCAGCCTAGTTACATAAATCATAAAAGCCCTGCTAATCTATGCCACAAAGCCCCATCATCTCTAATGGGTGTACAACAAATCTCATTTTATGACAAGAGGTTTAAGTTGCCAAGCCAAGTTACTTAACAACTTCCACTATTCCGTACAGGAGCTATACTTAGTGGGGTTTTTTCTTAGTCATTTGTATAAGCTCTTCATTTTAAATTTTTTTAAAGATTTTATTTATTTATTTGAGAGAGAGGGTGAGAGCAAGAGAGAGGATGAGCAGGAATGGGAGGG
This sequence comes from Halichoerus grypus, assembly GCF_964656455.1. Classification (NCBI taxonomy): domain Eukaryota; kingdom Metazoa; phylum Chordata; class Mammalia; order Carnivora; family Phocidae; genus Halichoerus; species Halichoerus grypus. The sequence goes on along the minus strand of NC_135717.1, from coordinate 116,612,357 downwards.
GCAGAAGAGGAAGAAACAGACTACCCGCGGAGCAGGGAGCCTGGCACAGGGCTCGATTCCATGACTTGAGCTGAAGGCAGACATTTAACCGAGCCACCCAGGTGCCCAGCTCTTCATTTTAAGAATATTAATTATTTGCCCTGTGGTCAAATGTTTAACTAGTTATGTGCCTTTTAATTTTATATATGGTAAATTATTACTTATCTATAGATCTTTTTCTTTGGGATTTCTTTTGTTGCTTTTATGTTGTGAAGCCTTTTGCCATCTGAAGATGGGTTAAGTATTCACTTTGATTACCTACTAATTTTTATGATTTTTACTTTTTATAATAAATTTTTTAAATTGTCTTGAATTTACTTAGGGGTACCAAAGCAGGCATATCTTCTGAGCTCCAGATCCATATTTCCAACCAGTTGGCAGACCATGTAGATATTCCCTATGTACCAGACACTTGTGTCCACCTCATTCCCTAAGGAGAAAGCTTGAAGTTGTCTTGAATGCTTCATTCCTTCTCTTTTCTTTTTTTTTTTTTTTGAGATTTTATTTATTTTTTTGAGAGAGAGAAAGAGAGAGTGTGTGTGCACGAGCAAGGGGGAGTAGCAGAGGGAGAGGGAGAAGCAGACTCCCTGCTGAGCAGGGAGCCCAATGTGGGACTCGATCCCAGGACCCTGAGATCATGACCTGAGCTGAAGGCAGACCTTAAGTTACTGAGCCACTTAGCCACCCCAGTCCTTCTCTTTTCCCACATTTAATCAATCGCCATGTTTGGTTGATTCTACCCCAACGGGGTGATAATGGCTCTTTGTCATTGTTCTAATTCATACCCCCCTTTTTTTTTTGCTAAAGTCCTTAGAATTGGTTTCAGTTTTTCCCTTTTAGTCCAGAGTTGTCATAAAAATAATAGAATACCGGTTTTCAAAGTATGGTTCCCTTGATTACCTGTTTTAGAATCTCCTGGGGTGTTGGTTAAAAAGGTAGGTTTCCAGGTCCCACTAGACTTACACATCAATATATTTGAGAGAATGGGGCCTGGGAATCTGCAGTATTAACAAGTACCTCAGGAGATTCATTTACACACTTAAGGGGAAGCAAACCCCAAGTAAATTAAATCTAAATTTCTCTGGATGCCATTCAAGACCCCCACTTCCACACCCTGACAGCCTATTTTTCCAGGCTTATCTCCCACATCACCATCCACCCACCTGGCATTGTAGCCACACGGTGATTCACAGTTTCCTGGACCCACCCTGTCCCTTCCTGCCTCTGTGCCTTTGCTCATGCAGTTCCCACAGCCTCAGGCTCCTCTCCCTCCTCCCACTCCTGCTTAAATCCTTTTCCTTAGGAGTTCAAATAAAATGCTCCTTTTAAAAAAATAAAGCCTTGGGGCGCCTGGGTGGCTCAGTCGTTGGGCGTCTGCCTTGGGCTCAGGTCATGATCCCAGGGTCCTGGGATCGAGCCCCTCATTGGGCTCCCTGCTCAGCTGGAAGCCTGCTTCTCCCTCTCCCCCTGCTTGTGTTCCCTCTCTGGAAATATCTCTCTCTGTCAAATAAATAAATAAAATCTTTAAAAAATAATAAAAATAAAAAAATAAAAAATAAAGCCTTTTCTAATTTCTATTTTAATCAGTGACTCCCTCCCCAGTCTTCACTTAGCACTTTATTTTTATTTCATTTTTTTACCTCAATACTGTCACTATTTATGAATTATTGCTTCTTTAAAAGATTATAAGTCTTCTAAGTTTGAGAATTCTGCCTTTCCTTTTTATTTGGTAGCCATTATACATATAATAGGCAATTAAATATCATAAAGTATATGAAATATATCTCTTCTTGTAAGCACTATTATATAAAAATGTTTGGATTTGCCTCACACTTAGAATAAAATTAAGATTTTTTACCACTGGTTATAAATCCTTATTTAATCTGGCTGCCACTCAGCTCTGTCATCATCTCATACTTTTCATTCACCTCCTAGCCATATTATTCTTGCCTCAGGGCCTTTGCATTTGCTATTTCTTCCATCCTGAAAACTCCCACATCTCTTCTCTTCACCTGACTGGTTGCCTATGTCCTCTGCATTATTCAGGTTTCAGCTCAAATGTCATTCTTCCAAAGAGGCCTTCCCCAGACCGCTATCTAAAGCATCTGTGCCTTTTCCTACCACCACTCCAGTTACTGTTTTCCTATTTCCTTCACTGCACTAATCACAGTATTTAATTGTCCTGTTTCCCCAGTAGAATGGAAGCTTCATGAGAGCAGAGACCTTGTCTGTCATTTTTAACATTATACCTTTAGCAAACAGAGCACTGCTTGACACATGGTAAGTCCTCAATAAGTATTTGTTGAATGCATGAATAAGCCTTTGAAGATAGACTTCTCATTTTTACAAGTCTTGTTTTGGTTTGCAATCCAAAGGTTTTGTTGTTGTTTTTGTTGTTTAATAGACAACAGCTGAGGTAGTTCCATCAGGGTTCAAAACGGGTAGCAGCCTCTGAGGATTTCTGAAGGGAGCAGGACAAAGAGAGGCTGGGCTCACCAGGATTCAGTTTTTGTTTTTGTTTTTTTAAAATTTTATTTATTAATTTGAGAGAGAGAGCACAGCAGGGGGAGCAGCAGGCAGAGGGAGAAGCAGGCTCGCCAAGCAGGGAGCCAGATGCGGGGCTTGATCCCAGGACCCTGGGACCATGACCTTGAGCCGAAGGCAGACAGCCACCAAGGTGCCCCGCCAGGATTCAGTTCTATCTGAGTGCAGGTTTTCCAAGGTGATCCCAGGATCAAAGCCACTATTTTACTACCACTGTCAGCATCTATTTCCAGGGTTGTTACTGCTGCCCAATACTAGTCCTTTAGCTCTCACTGCATTTTTTTTTTTTTTTTTTTTTTTTTTAAGATTTTTATTTATTTGCGAGAGAGACAATGAGAGACAGACAGCATGAGAGGGAGGAGGGTCAGAGGGAGAAGCAGACTCCCTGCCGAGCAGGGAGCCCGATGTGGGACTCGATCCCGGGACTCCAGGATCATGACCTGAGCCGAAGGCAGTCGCTCAACCAACTGAGCCACCCAGGCGCCCCTCTCACTGCATTTTTAAAAGCAAGCAAAATTGGAATCCAACTGACTAGACAACTTATGGCAAAACTAGAATCCAACCAACTAGAATCCTCAAGCAACAAAAAGTTTTCTTTTGCTTTTCTTTTCTAGAAGAAAAACAAGAAAGCTACCTAGAATCCTCAAGGAAAGATGAAATTATGTTCATTATACTTACTACATGCCTATTGATTTGGAAGATTTTTAGCAACAGCTGCAGACAAGGGGTTTCTTGTTAACATCTAGTTGAACCAGACAATTGAAATCATCAGTTCTAATTTCTTCCAATTTCTCTTCATTGGGTAGACTTCTTTTTTTTTTTTTAATATTTATTTATTTGAGAGAGAGAGAGCACAAGTGGGGGTAGGGGGAAGCAGAGAGAGAGGGAAAAGCAGACTCCCTGCTGAACACAGAGCCTGACTCGGGGCTCGATCCCAGGACCCTGAGATAGTGACCTGAGCTGAAGGCAGACACTTAATTGACTGAGCCACCCAGGCACCCCGGGTAGACTTATTCTTTAATTCTATTTTTTCTTGAAACTGCCTTGAAATTTTATTAAAAATTACAATAGTTTTTATGGCATCTTATAGTTTTCAAAGTACTTTACTTTTATTCTCTCATTTAATCTTCATAACCATCCCAGGGTGCCTGCGTGGCTCAGTGGGTTAAGTGTCCAACTCTTGATTTCGGCTCAGGTCATGATCTCAAGATTGTGAGATTGAGCTCTGCATCATCGGGCCCTGCACTGGGCGTGGAGTCTGCTTAAGATTCTCTCTCTCCCTCTCTAAAAAATAAAACAAAACAACAAAAAACTGGTAATCCTCACAGCCATCCCTTGTGAATATGTTTCTGAGTTGAAGAAACAGAGACCCAAAGAAGTTGATTGACTTTCCCATGCCAACTAAAAGACCACTACTCAATAAATACCTCTTAAAAACTTTTTAAAGCAGCATCATTTGATGTAATTTTTAGAAGGTAAATATTAAAGTGTATTTAAAACACTAACATTAATATGTTTGTGACCAGTCTCTAAGAAATAAGCTGCATAGCATTGATTGAGATAAATAGCAAAATTTTATCACTTCTGTGGCTCTGTGGTTTGTAAGTCTTTGACCAGCCTCAGCTATGCTTGTCCTTGATTAAAGCATTGTTCTGGGTTAGCTTCTCACAGATTTGTACAGAAAGGAGAGATGAGAGAACTTGCCTAGAGAAGAGTCACTTTTCAGTAAACCCGTTTTAATTCTCCTTGTGCTTGAAGGGATTGGTTAAATTGATCTGAACTGGCTTTTCAGATTGAGCAAGTCCTGAAAAAAAAACACATCATCTAAAATTTCAGATAAGAAGAATGGAAGCCACGCCCTTCCTGGAAATGGCCAGGCATGAAACTAAGAAGCCCTGTATTTGGAGAAAACTTGATTAATTATTAAGGACAAAGGACTGGTATAAGGAGGTTATATCCTTAACGGAAGCAGCCTTCTTAAAATAAGTGTACATATTTCTTCTGCTTTGACGTTATAAAGAAGACTCTTTAATTAGCTACTTTGTGTTAATTAAGCATGTAATTGGTAAGACTTGTGAGCATGTGGTTTATAGACATGACATTCAGTTATGTAGGTGGGCCTTTGCTGAGATGACTAACATAATACTGTTTTTTATTCATATGACAGATTTTTATTGAGCCTCTACACTGTACCAGGCACTGATGTTAAAGCATGGAATGGTGCAAAGGTTGAGGGAGAAACAGGCTATTCAGAGTAAACCTATGCTTTCTGTAATAGTCGACTATAAATTTCCACATTCTTTTTCCAATTAACTATGCCTTTCTCTACTTTTCACTTTAAATTTGAAGTTACTGACATAATTATCTGTTTTTCTACTTACTGATAAAGATTTTCCTTACTATGTGTGAATAATACTGAAAAAAACTCAATCCACTGGGTTATGTTTGCCCTTACTATAAGTTAATTATCAACTGGGCAGGGAGAGGAGGAAGAAGAACCAAGCAAATAAATAACAAATTAGATTTGAGAGAGAGGTAGAATCAAACTTGGAGTAAATATTGGGTAATTTTTAATTTAAAGAAAAAAAAAGGGGAGCCTGGATGACTCAGTTGTTAAGCATCTGCCTTCGGCTCAGGTCGTGATCCCGGGGTCCTGGGATCGAGCCCCGCATCGGGCTCCCTGCTCTGCGGAAAGCCTGCTTCTCCCTCTCCCACTCTCCCTGCTTGTGTTCCCTCTCTCGCTGTGTCTCTCTCTGTCAAATAAATAAATAAAATCTTCTTTAAAAAATTTTGAAAAAAAGAAGAAAAAAAAAGATTAGGAAGGTTCTTGGGTGGTTCTTTGTGACCTAAAAATTTTAGACCAAAGTCAGTTTTTAAAGGCTGTAATTGGAGGTTACTCTTTTACCTGTCTAGATAAGATATGTGAAGGTTACCACAATTATGTAAAAAGCTAATTTGGGTTTCAAAAATGCGAGAAGATAAGATATTCAAGCTGATGAACAATGTAATAGAAGCCATGTAGGACGTTAATAGTTATAGATCATTTTCTATGTAGAGTTTCACAGAGATATTGAGAACACCTAAAATGTGGCCCTTACACAGTGAAAGAGAGAGATTAGAGAGATTTAGACTTTTGGGTACAGAGAAATGGTGTCACGGTTTTAAGAACTTCTGGTGTTCCTGGTGGTCATTGCCAGTTTCTCTGAGATGACATTAGAGATCCTCTTTTCTTATTGCTGATTTAACAAAAATAAGTTGACCCTGAAATACAGTGTACACTAGAATGGCATTTCTGGTTTATTCTCTGTGCTAGAGGTCATTTTATTTTCATCCCAGCCTCCTAAAAAATGAATACGTTAACATTTATTTGACCTTTCTGGGCCTCAGTTTCTTCATCTGTAAAGTGGGACAATAATATTCCAAGTGTGTGACTGTGAGGAACTTAAACTTATATATGGGGGGGCCTGGGTGGCTCAGTCGTTAGGTGTCTGCCTTCGGCTCAGGTCATGATCCCGGGGTCCTGGGATCGAGCCCCATGTTGGGCTCCCTGCTCTGCGGGGAGCCTGCTTCTCCCTCTCCCACTCCCTCTGCTTGTGTTCCCTCTCTTGCTGTGTCTCTCTCTGTCAAATAAATAAATAAAATAAAATAAAAATATATGCAAAACAATTAGAAGAGTATCTGATACACATGGTAAGTGTTTGGTAAATGTTTGCTTATTTTTTTAGGATTTTTTTTTTTTTTAATTTGTCAGAGAGAGAGAGAACACAGGCAGGGGGAGTGGCAGGCAGAGGGAGAAGCTGGCTCCCCACTGAGCAAGAAGCCTGATGCAGGACTCGATCCTAGGACCCGGGATCATGACCTAAGCTGAAGGCAGCCAGGTGTCCCAATGTTCACTATTTTTATTACCACTACTACTGTCACTTTATTAAGCACTTATTTTAGCACTGAGCTAAAGGAACATTTTCAGAGATGATGGGACTAAGGCTTAGAGTAATTTTCCTAGTGTTACCCAATAAGTAAGTGGTAGATTGTAGATGTCAAGTTGTGCAGAAAGGAACCAGGGACAGAGTGGGCTTAGATGTGGAACAGGCTGGGGCATTTGAACTAGCCTGTCTAGTTTCAAGACACTTAGGATGAGACTGGCCCAGACCACCCCCAGATACCAGGAACATTGTGTTTTGTAGTAAGTCATTAGAGCGTGGACATTGGCATTTGTCAGACTAACTAGTTTTTTGATCTTGTGCGAATTATTTAACCTTTCTGAGCCTCAGTTTCTTTCTCTGTGAGATGAGAATAATATTTGTTTCATGGTATCATAAGGACTAAGGGAGTAAAATCAAATGGAATGAATTACCTTGCGTATGACCAGTGACCAATAACCGATCCCCAGGCTTATGCTAAAGTGGCCTAGATTTTTTACCTGATTCTGACACAGTCCATCTAGATGGTGGGTGATTAGGGACAGTGTCTGCCTCCCTGCTGAGGCCCAATAACTCTGGGGTTAAACCAAATCTAAACTCCCAAAGCTGTTTTTACGTTGGAATCGTAGGGGACTCTTTTAAGAAAAATTAGAAGTGTTTGGACTCCACATGAGAGATTCAGATTCCAGAGATGATCCAGATATTCAGACCACCCTCCCCAATCCCTCCCTCACCACCCCCTCCACCCACCACCCACCCCTGCACAACTGAGAAGCATTAGATTGGCTAGTTAAGGGTAGCAGGTGAAGCACAACCCCAAACCGTGATCTTAATGCTTGGATTGTCGGTGTCAGTCAGGCTTCTCACAGGGCTGTGCTCTGGTGGGAATATTAATGAGCAGTCAAGGGGTGGGTCCCCTACAGAAGGGAACTCTACAGAAACGATCTCATCTGTATAGTCAAGCAACATTTCTGTTTGGAAAGAATATTAATGAGGTCTGGATAGGAATCAGACACCAGGAAAGGACAGCTGCTGTGAGAGGCAATTTGAATTGTACAAGGAGTTACACATGATATTAAGAAAGTCCTTGTGCAACTTTAAAAAGTAATTAAGTTGTAGAGATAATAAACAGCTTATAAATGATGTTTAAAAAGTAAATGTAGTTTCAAAAAATAAATGTATTGAGGGGCCAGCACACATTTGAAAATATGTTCAACCTTCCCCATGATTAAAGGAATGAAAACTAAAACAATAATGTACCATTTTTCACACATCTAGCAGACTGGAAAAAATAAAAAGGATTAATCATGCTCAGTATTCACAAGGATGTGGAAAATAGTCTTTCTCATGTAGCTAATGGTTCAAATATAAATTGATGCAAAAAATAAATATAAATTGATGCAACTTTTTTGGAGGAAAATTTGGGAGTGTATTTTAAAATTTTTAATGCATGGGCCTTTTAAACTAGAAATGCTGCTTCCAGGAATTTACACCATAGATGCACATACCTCCAAGTAGGCAATAGTAGAAAGATGTTCATTGCAGTCTTGTTCTTAATTATGAAGAACCCAGCAACCTATATATTCATTGACGGGGCCAGGTTAAATAAGTTATAGACTATTGCAGAGTGAAATAGTATTTGGTACTGAAAGGCTGAGGTAGATCTCTATGTCCTCCTCCATCTACATGTCATTTCCTTTCTTTTTTTTTTTTTTTTTAAGATTTTATTATTTATTTGACAGAGAGAGAGAAAGAGAGAGCACAAGCAGAGGGAGCAGGAGAGGGAGAAGCAGACTCCCCGCTGAGCAGGGAGCCCGATGCAGGACTCGATCCCAGGACCCTGGGATCATGACCTGAGCCGAAGGCAGACGCTTAACCGACTGAGCCACCCAGGCGCCCCTATGTGTCCTTTCCTATATGTCCTCCTCTTGTGTGTGGAAAGATGTCCAACAGGAAATAAATAATTGCTGAATAGCACATTAACATAAAATCACTGTAATTTTTTTTAAAGATTTTATTTATTTGAGAGCGAGAGGGTGAGCGAGACAGAGAACATATAAGCAGGGAAAGTGGCAGGCAGAGGGACAAGCATACTCCCCACTGAGCAGGGAGCCCGATGTGGGACTCGATCCCAGGATCCTGGGACCATCACCTGAGCTGAAGGCAGACACTTAACCAACTGAGCTACCCAGTGCCCCTGTAATTTTTTTTAAATGTATGTGTTTATATGTTGGTGTTAACACCTCTGTGCCTCACAGTTTCCTCATTTGTAAAATAGGCATCACTATAGTATCTCATGAGTTGTGAGAATAAAAAAAATATGTAGAATGCTTAGGACAGTGACTGACCTATTGCGCTGTGCATTTGCTATTATTATCACGTATAGGCGATATCCGAAAGTTTATATTCCAAAGCGTGACAGAGGTTACCTTTGGCAAGTCAAATGGTCTTGGGGGAAGGAGTATACAAGAGCAGGCAGAGACTTTGGTTTCTTATATTGTATGTGTCCATGTAGTTGTTTATGATAAGCAGGCCCATCACTTGACCAATCATTCTGACAAGGAAGCTAGGCAATGAACAAATGGGCAGCCCCAATTTGGAGTGCTTGTTGAGAACTGTGAAGGAGGGGTTCCCCAAAGGAAAGGAGGAGGGTGAAAGAGGGTGGTGGTGTGGGGAGATGTGAGGGATGCTTGGGAGTTCCACCTTGGCTGCTGAAACACTTTTTGAAAACCACTGACTTAATCAAAGATTGAAAATTTTTAAATTGCTCAAGAACCTTATGAAGGCCCCACATTTATATCTGGACTTTTCCTTTTTGCAATTTAGTTACATTTATACTAAAAAAGTGATTCATGCTTAATTTGACTTGTGGGCAAAAGCTATAAAAACTAATTGCTCACGTGTCTAAAACAAACATTTAAGAGGGATAGGTAATTTTCCTAATAATTATGAAATAAAAATTTCAATGCTTTAAAGAGACTACTAATTTCTTTTCAACTAGTATTACTACCTCCATTATATAATACTAGAGTAAATTTTGCACTAAAAAAAGTCAAACGGCTGAAGACTATGTTAAGTTTATGAATTATTTTAATCAAAGCCTTATGACATAGGCCTTGTTAAGACAATATGACATATAAACTAAGCTAAACCCAAATATGTAATCTGTTAACTAAACCTTTAGAATAATGTTTATTCAGTGTCTTAGACACAGGGGCATCCAAAAAGACCGACAAGATTCGGTTCTGACCTCAAGCAATGTGCCAGGCACTGTTTTGTATTTATTTATAGAACAACCCTGTAGCTTAGGTGTGGCATCCTCATTTTACACAGAAGGAAAGTGTAGCACAGAGAGGTGGCCGTACATCTGGTTAGCCCTGGACTCAGCACTGGAATCAGCTGGTATCCCCATGGCACTGCTCTGGCTCCAAATAACCAGGATATGAAGATAGGCGATGTGAGCCCTGGGTGGGGGCACACAGAATTCTCAGGTTCCTCAGTGATCATCGATCATCTAGTCTAGTGACTTTCAAACTATAATTTTACAATAACAGTTTTATTGAAATACTCGTATACCATACAATTTACCTATTTAAAGCGTGCAGTTCAGTGGTATATTCGCAGAGTTGTGCAGCCGTCACCACAGTCAATTTTACGACGCTTTCATCACCTCCCAGAAAAACCCCATACCCTTTAGCAGTCAGTCCGGTCCCCTTCAACCCCCCTGCCAGGGCTAGGCAACCACGATCTACTTTCTGTTTCTATAGGTATGCCCATTCTAGACATTTCATATAAATGGAATCATACGATATATGATCTTGGTGACTGGTTTCTTTTACTTGGCTTAAGTTTTTCAGGGTTCATCCATGTTGTAGCATATGTGGCTACTTCATTCCTTTTCATGGCCAAATAGTATACCTTTATATGGATCAACCACATTTTGTTTATCTGCTTATCAGTTGAGGAACATTTAGAATGTTTCCACTCTGGGGCTGTTGTGAATAATGGTATTATACACAATCTTGTACAACTTTTGTGTGGACATGTGTTCTTTTTTCGCTTCTCTCTGTATGTGTACCCCTCTAGGAGTGGAATGGCAGGATCATATGATAATGATGTGTTTGACCCTCTAAGGAGCTGCCAACTATTTTCCAAAGCAACTGCATCATTTTACATTCTCGTCAGCAGTGTATATGAGAGTTTCAGTTTCTCTACATCCTTGCCAACACTTGTCAAACTATAATTTTTTTAACCACATCCCACAGTAAGAAATATTTTACATTCTTACCCAGTTTACACACACACAAATAACTGAAACAAAAGCTTTATAAAAGAATACTTAAACTCTATGTGATGCAGCCTGACATTTTGTGTTTCATTCTATTCTTTTTCTTTAGCACAAACATCTTGGTTCTGACCCGTTAAAATTGATTTCACAACTCACTAATTGTGACCTGCAGTTAGAAAAATACTAGGCTATGTTAACCCCTTCATTTTACACAAGAGGAAATTGAGGCCCTGAGAGATGACTTCTTAGCAGATGATACTGCTAATTAGTTGCAGATTAAAGATTAGAGCCCAAGTTCATTGGCTTCCTGCTTTAACTTTTGACATCTCAAATTTAGTTGCCCTCATATGCGGTAGGTAAAAATAAATTGGAATTTCTGCTCAGATACCGTTTAAAAATTCTGTATACTTTTCTCAAGCAGCACTTCAAATTCAGCAACAAATCAAGCTAGAGAAAAAAAAGAATAAAAAGAACACAGTTTTATTATCATGAGTCATAAGTCTACAGAGTAATTTTGTGCCTGCTGAGCAGCCAAGCTTTTTTTGTGTTTGTTTTGTTTTTGGTTTTGTTTTTTTTTTTTTAAGATTTTATTTATTTGTGAGAGAGGGGGAGGAAGGGAGAGTGGAGGGAGGGACAGAGGGAGAGAATCTTTAAGCAGACTCCCCGTTGAGCACAGAGCCTGATGCAGGGCTCCATCTCACAACCCTGAGATCATGGCCTGAGCTGAAATCAGGAGTCAGATGCTCAACCCACTGAGCCAGCCAGGCGCCTCTTGAATGGCAATATTTGAAAGTAAGCAATATAAAAATCTTTTATGCTTCTGTTTTTCTATTTTTCTTGGAATACATATGGGTCTTAAGTCCTTTTATTTCATTGTTTTCCAACCTGTGATGGGGTAACCACTGACACTAGAATCACTTCAAGGTTCTTGTTAAAATGTGGTCTTCCCAGGCCCTACTCCAGACCTAATGAGTCAGAATTGTGGGATGGGACCTGGAAATCAGTATTTAAAACAAACTTCCCTGGAGAGTGGAAAATCAAGACAATGTTTCCACCCTGGTGATGGATGACACAGAGCTGAAACAGGTGGCTTACATATACAAGTGTATCAATATGTCATTGCAAATCAAGGGCAAAATTAACTCCATTGTAGTAGGTAACTGTCAGAAACTTGGTCTGGTGTTCAATGACGTGGTGGGCATTGTGGAGATAATCAATAGTAGGGATGTCAAAGTTCAGGTCATGGGTAAAGGGTCAACCATTTCCATCAATAAAGCAGAGGGTTGCCACGTTTACCTGAGCAAGAATTCCCTGGGTTGAGACAGCCAGAGCCAAATCTGAGATGAAGGTCCTCATTCCTACAGAAGGTGGTGACTTTAATGAATTCCCAGTCCCTGAGAAGTTCAAGACCCTTTGAAATGGGCAGAAGTTCGTCACCACATTGACAAAAATTGCTGGATAAGCAAAGTGCCACTGGGTTCTTTGCCTTCTCCTTCATACCATAGGATAAATCTGTATCAAGGCGGTTCTTTTTTAGATTTCCTCTACCTTTCTGCTCTTAAACTGCTTCTCTGCTTTGAGAAGCACAGCTACCTGCCCTCACTAAAATATACCTCGGGCTATTAAGTTAGGGCGGGACAGCAGGTCAGCTGATCTTCCCCTGGAAGGTGCAGCTTTTCCCTATCAGCTCCACCACACCACCAGTCCATTCTTAAGGACCCGTATGCCAGACTGGTGTGTTTTAGCTTTCAGCCTTTGGGGGTTATCTGACCAACAAACTGTGTTTGGGGAAGAATCAGGCAGTCCCCAGGAATCAGCAGATCAGAATATTCACACGAGTTAATCTTTTTCTAACAATGAGCATGAAGGTAGCAGAGGCTGGTGTGATTCTAGCTGGTTCTTCTAACCAGACTCTTTTCACTGTTGACAAGTGAGGCAGGGGTTGCACTGGACCAAAGGCTGAAGCTTGGCCAGCTAGCATTCCAAGGAAAATTGTTTACTTACAAGCATTCCTTTTATTTTGCATTCCATCCTCGGTCTGCCTGAACCTGAGAGAGGAGGTCCTGTACCAGCTGCTGTGGCAGTGCCCGGCACCCAGGCCAGGTAAAGGAGGCTTGGACCTTTTCTTTCTCTGGGATCCCTGCCCAGCACCTTCCTACAGAGATGACTTAAACAAGGAAAAAAAAAAAGAAAGAAAGAAAAAGAGAAAGAAAATACACCATTCCAAAGAATCTGGAATTCTTTCCTCCTTCCATGCCTATCCTCCATCTTCACTGCCTCCTTTGCCCTGTCATGCTCAACTGTTTTTGGTTTCTGTCCAGGCACCTGAACAGAGGACTAAAATCTCCATTGCAACCTGGTTTTATGTCTTATATAAGAATCTTGCACAGCAGGGCGCCTGGGTGGCTCAGTCGGTTAAGCATCTGTCTGTTTGGCTCAGATCATGATCACAGGGTCCTGGGATCCAGCCGCATGTCAGGCTCCTTGCTCAGCAGGGAGCCTGCTTCTCCCTCTCCCTCTGCCTGCCGCTCCCCCTGCTTGTGCTCTCTCTCTCTCTCTCTCTCTGTCAAATAAATAAAATCTTAAAAAAAAAAAAAAAAGAATCTTGCACAGCATTGCTAATATAAATTACAGTTTTTCTCCCTAGGACACTTACCAAAATATGCAACATTTTTGGTGGGAAGAGAGATTGTCCTGTGACTTCTACCCATTTCCTGAGGCCTGTGGCAATAAACCTTTATGTACTTAAAGTTATACAGAAAATAGAATAAAATTAATATCAAACTTGAAAAAAAATAAAACAAACTTCCTAGGTGATTCTTATTTTACTCAAGGTTGTGACCTACTAAATAAGGGTTTCTTTCTTTTTTGTTTTTTTTTTTTTTTAAGATTTTATTTATTTATTTGACACAGAGAGACACAGCAAGAGAAGGAACACAAGCAGTAGGAGTGGGAGAGGGAGAAGCAGGCTTCCCGCCGAGCAGGGAGCCCGATGCAGGGCTCGATCCCAGGACCCTGGGATCATGACCTGAGCCGAAGGCAGACGCTTAATGACTGAGCCACCCAGGCGCCCCAGAAATAGCATTTTTAAGAAAACACCCTAATTATGGCAATAGAGAGAGTTAACTAAAACAATCTGTATTGATAGGGCTCAGTATTATTCTACCTGAGTTTGGTGCTAGAAACCATTTTTTGGTGGCTATATCCACTGATTTCCTATAATTTGGAATAATTTGTCTTGGAATAAATAAACACAGCTGCTGTTTCATTTTTCCCCCCAAAGTACTAATCTATAAAAATAGTTGAATCCAACAAATGATTTCAAATTTCAAATGGTATTCCTCCCTTTATTTTACAAATACTTGAGTACTCACCATGTGCCAGGCACTGTTCTGAGAGTAAAATATAGTGTGATTAAAAAAAAAAAAATACAATGTAATCAGTGTCAGGGGTAGGTCTGTACTTTGGGGACTTAAGAGGAACCTCCTAGGCTTGGGTGATCAGGAAAGGTGTCTGGAAGGAAGTGTCATTTTAGCTGGGACTGGTAGCATAAGGCCAGGGAGGGTCTAAAGCATTTTTAGATGGAGTGGGGAATATGTATGAAGAAAGGCAAGGAATCAAGAGAGATAAGTTGAGCCTGCCTAAAGATATGAGAAAAGGTCTATACAAAGTCCACAATGTGAAAGAAAGGGTGCATGTAAAATAATGCTTATTAATTAATAATAGTAATAAACATTTTGAGCATTTATTAGGTGCTAGGTAGTGTTGTTCGTACTTCACATATATGAACGTGTTTTAATGCTCAAAACAAAGCTGTGAAGTAGGTTCTTTTATCCCCAGTTTGCAGATGAGGAAACTGAGACAAAGTATAAAAACTTGCCCAAGATCACACAGCTAGTAAGTGGTGTGAGATTTCAACAGCTAGATTCTGCTCAATTGCCTATACTCTTAGTTTCTCTGCCTTTTTCTCTCCTCTGTATGTCACTGTGTTAGACATTTTATGTAGAACATTTGATGAGCTAAGTTGGGTGGTGGGATACTCCTCAGAAAGGTGACTAAATTGCCAGTGGTCAACACAATTAGAAAGGGCAGAGTAAGAGCCTGTAAGTCCTCTTTTTAACTTCAGAACTTGTGCACCTTTTGTTATATCATACTATACTTCATGTTGTATGATTTTATTCAATAAAAGCAAAAATGTATATGCCAGCTCATCTTGGGAGAAAAATTATTTGTGGTGAAATAAACTTAATTCGAGGAGCAGAAATAAGAGGATGACACATGTGATTTGGACTGTGTTACGTTGTTGATTTATGGGACATATGAAGCTATTCAGCATGCAGTAGAAATTCTAGGGCTGGAAGTCAAGAGGCTTTGGGAATCGTCTAGTGTAAGTGACCTTTGATGACTTGAGAGTGGCTGAGCTCACCCAGCGAGAGGAGAGAAACTGACCCTTCGGTAATGCCTAGGAACAGAGGTGAGTTGAGGAAGAGTGAAATTGAAATTGGTTTGAAAGATAGGAAAGGAATCAGGAGAGTTCTAGTTAAGAAAAAACAAGGGAAAATACAATGTCAGAAATGAGAGACTAATCAACAATTAATATGGCAACAGAGCATAATAAAAACTGAGACATAGTCCGTGGTTTTGATAGCAAGAGATCTTTAGGAGAGTAACATTGGTAGGATGGTAGAAGAAGAAGCCAGACCCAAGTGGTCAGAGGGATGAATGGAAGATGGGGAAATGGAAACAATGAGCATCTGAAGACTAAGGTTTGGCTGTGAAGGTAGGAGCAAGGTTGAGGTGATAGATTGAGGGTGAAAAAGGCTTAAGAGAAAAAAGGATTATTTAATCTTGTACAAATTTCAGATGTGTATACACAAACACACATGTCAGAAAGGTGAGCATGAGAGTGCCTGGGTGGCTCAGTAGGTTAAGCATCTTACTCTTGATATGGCTCGGGGAAGATCTCAGGGTTGTGAGATGGAGCCCTACCCTGTCGGGCTCACACGCTGGGTGTGTAGCCTTCTTAAGATTCTCTCTCTCTCCCTCTACCCCTCCCCACCCCTAAAAAAAACGTGAGCCTGCATTTAGGTGGAGAGAGCAAAGTGAGAGGCAGAGGTGAAATGGAAGTTTTGGAAAGACAGAAGGGAAAGGTTGGAAACTCAGATACACTGTTGTGACAGTTATTTTTCCCCAGACATAGGTGAAGGGAGGGAACGGTGATATCTAAGTGTGCTTTCTTCTTTTCTCTCTGGAGTGGTGAAGTGTGAATCACTAAGGGTGAATTTTGTAAGCGCCCAGTGGAAGTGGCTCTGATTCTTTGGTGAGCAGTTTCCAGAAGTAAAATTGCTTCTCAGAATTACACAACCTCCTTTTCATTACTTGGGCTCTACATCATAGTGTTTTTTTAAGAACAAAATATCCTTAAAAGGAGATTTTTAAAAAGAGACAAAATGTTACTAAAGTGATTTTGTCTTGATGCAAACATCTACATCCTTTTTGACCCCTGGGAATTTGATCATTGTTACAATTTTCTTATTGTCCTAGATACATGTTTCTACAGAGACCTGGCTAAAACTCTTCCAAGAACAGTAGCAATGATAATTCTAACAGACTCGTTAGACTTGCCTAACACAGTATTGCTGAATAATAGAGTAGTGAGGCTTTTATGTACAGTATTTGAAGTTATTTACTGGTCCCATTCTTTTTTTCATATCCCTTGATTTTATCTCAAAGTTTGAATAAGCTAAAATTGCTAATTCACAGTTCTGAAAAATGATATGTACTTTCTCAACAACTAGACTTAAGACTGCATAATAAGCATTCATTTTGTTGTACTGATAATGCTTTGGATAAAATTTAAGCCTTCATGCAATTTCATTCAAAACATGCATAAAGTTCCTTCTATTTAGAAAGCAATATACTAGATGCCAAGAGGGCAAGAGGCAAAGTAGACCTATCCCCTGATCTCAAGAATCTTTCTACTGAGTAGAATTTACAAAATTATGGTAAAATAAAGGGAGTGACCTATACTGATTGGGAACAGGACTAGGGCAGTTCAGGAAAGGGTTCTTTGAGGAGGTAGTCTTTCCTGGAGTCTTGAAAGATGAATAGATTGAAGAAGGGATCGGGGTGCCTGGGTGGCTCAGTCATTAAGCCTCTGCCTTCAGCTCAGGTCATGATCCCAAGGTCCTGGGATCGAGCCCCTCATTGGGCTCCCTGCTCTGCAGGAAGCCTGCTTCTCCCTCTTGCACTCCCCCTGCTTGTGTTCCCTCTCTCGCTGTGTCTCTCTCTGTCAAATAAATAAATAAAATCTTTCAAAAATTTTAAAAAATTTAAAAAAAAAGAAGGGATCACCTTCAAGGTGGAGTGAAAAAATGTATGGAATGTCAAAGGAAAAGAAATTGGTAATAGCATAATATTGGAGATTCTTTGTTCGTGTCAAAATTCTATGACGTTAGGCTTCTCCCTATCAGAGAAAGAAGTTACAAATAAAAGGAATGCTAGAATGAATCTTGTGATGCTAGATTGTGTGTGTGTGTGTGTGTGTGTGTGTATAGATACCAACACACAGATAGATATAGAGATGAAAATAAATATATATGTGTGCTATATATATGAGCTAATATACATACATATATTCCTGGTTCTGTCCCCCAAAGAGCCTAGAAGCAGTGACATCTCAGTAGTAATGAGCACATGTAGTGCCCAGATTTGGTTTCTCCAATAAAAGGAATCAGGACTCCTTGGAGAAGTGGTTGATTTCAGGACTGGGGCCGGGCAAATACAAAACGAGTTTGGAACATCTTATAATGCTAAAAAGTAAAAATGTGCTTTAAAAAAAATGGTGGCACGTTGAATGGACACTAGAGCCAAGCTGAAGGAGCTCCAAGTGACCAAAGCTGGGAACAATTTGAGCAACAAAATAAAATTAGCCAGGGAATATAATAATCTGAGAATTATTGTAACCCAGGAAATAAAATAAATATCCATGAGTCTATCCTAATATAAATAAATGATTGAATAAATAAACAAGAGGGAAAGGACAATTCTTCCTTATAGAAGAATTCCAATTAATAAATGCGGAAGAAATGAAGGCAGTAGAAAATCACCATTAGAACATCATAATAATTGCTGAAGGCAAGATCAGCCCATGAATGCTAAAATTAATGAATAAAAATTTAAGAAGGAGTAGGATTAAAGTATCTCCCCGCAAATATTTATGAATTCTAAAGGGAAGCATAGTTAACTTTACAGTGGTGAAACCTGGCAGACACCACCTTAACCAAATGATCCAGTAACAAGACATCAACATCACATGCCTTCTGATAGGATACACTGAGGAAGAAGGCACGTCAGCTCTGTACTATTCTTCCCCAAATTCTTTAACTTAAATCTAATCTGAGAAAGCATCATGTTTTAAAAAGGAAAAACCTTTTTTTTTTTTTTTTTGAGGATTGCGAGATGTCCCAGGCTCATCTGGTATTTGCCCCGCCCCAGCTCTGGAATCAACTACTTGTTCAAGGAGCCCAGGTTTTTGTTTGTTTGTTTGTTTGTTTAAGATTTTATTTATTTATTTGACAGAGAGAGACAGCGAGAGAGTGAACACAAGCAGGGGGAGTGGGAGAGGGAGAAGCAGGCTTCCTGCAGAGCAGGGAGCCCGATGCAGGGCTCGATCCCAGGACCCTGGGATCATGACCTGAGCCAAAGGCAGATGCTTAATGACTGAGCCACCCAGGCGCCCCAAGCCCAGGTTTTTTTTATCAGAGGAACCAACTGAGGGTCATTCTACATAATACCTAACCAGTACTCTTCAAAAGTATCCTGCTCATGAAAGACAAGGAAAAACAGAGGAACTGTTGTAGAGATTGGAAGAGACTTAAGAAGACATGACCATTAAATGTAGTGTAGGATCCTGGAACAGAAAGAAGACTTTAGTGGAAATTCTTAATTTTGATAGTTGTGCTGTGGTAATATAAGATAAAGCTATGTGAAAGTTACATGGGAACTTTTGTACCATGTTTGCAACTCGTGTAAATCTAAAAATTATAAATAAGTTAAAACTATTAACTTTCAAAAGCTTTTTCAAGTATGTGAATTTAGTCACTGTTTTTGTAAAAAACAAACAAACAAAAAACCACACCCTTAGAAATAAATGTAGGGGTGCCTGGATGGCTCAGTTAGTTAAGTATCTGACTCTTGACTCAGGTCTTGATTTCAGGGTCATGAGTTCAAACCCCACTTTGGGCTCCATGCTGGGCATGGAGCCTACTTAAAAAGAAAGAAATGTAGTTTATATCCTAAAAAAACATTATGTGGGAACATATTTCATGTTGCTTTTGTTTAAAATTTCCCTTTGCGGGGCGCCTGGGTGGCTCAGTCGTTAAGCGTCTGCCTTCGGCTCAGGTCATGATCCCAGCGTCCTGGGATCGAGCCCCGCATCGGGCTCCCTGCTCTGCGGGAAGCCTGCTTCTCCCTCCCCCCCTCCCCCTGCTTGTGTTCCCTCTCTCGCTGGTCTCTCTCTGTCAAATAAATAAATAAAATCTTTAAAAAATAAATAAATAAATAAATAAATAAAATTTCCCTTTGCACCTTGAAGTTCTTTAGGTTGGTTTTTTCCGTTTAATTTAGTTGCTCTCTGACATTCAAATCACAAAGAATTCTTGATTTAAAAAAAAAGAAAGTAAAAAAAAAATTTTAAACTCTACAATCTGTTTCTTAAAATAACATTTTCTTTTAACAAGTGAGTTTGTACTTTGTTCTCTCTAATTTTTTTGAGGCTGCGTTCAGGCAACTATGCCTCTTGCACAAGTAACTATCTCCTGGGGGTGGGGGGAGGCAGAGAGGGAGAGGGAGAGAGAAAGATATGATGAGATTAGGAGATTAGATTTATAAGAACAGGCTTGTGTTAGTGGCAGCTCATTTGCTTTCTTCCAAGCATGGTTTCTGCAAGACAATTTGCTTAGTTAGGTTAAGTCTATAAATGAATTTTTTTTTTTTTAAGATATTATTTATTTATTTGACAGAGAGAGAGATAGCGAGAGAGGGAACATAAGCAGGGGGAGTGGGAGAGGGAGAAGCAGGCTTCCCGCTGAGCAGGGAGCCCGATGTGGGGCTCAATCCCAGGACCCTGGGATCATGACCTGAGCCGAAGGCAGACGCTCAACGACTGAGCCACCCAGGCGTCCCTATAAATGAATTTATTAAAGTAGGTTTCCTGGAGCAGCTACAGGCCTCACCCTCAGCAGTAGCTCAAGGAAGCAGATACCTGGGACCAAATTTCCCAGTGAGTCATTGCCCAACCCTTAAACTTTAAAGGACCTTTGTTTAAGAGATTTTTATCTCCAGGCTACCACTCACCCATAGGACATTTAGCTATCTTACCTCGAGCTACCAGGTGCGATAAAAGAACTTTGAACTGGGAAGTAGAACTCTGGCTCTCATACGAACTAGTTGGTGAGTTGGGGAAAATTATTGGACCTTTATGTGGCTCAATTCTCTTACTGTAAAAAGGGGGACTTGGTTACTTGATTTCTAAGGTTCCCTCTTGATGTTAAACTCCGTCCTTTGTATCTAAAACTGAAGGCATCTTCCTTCTTAAGAAACAGTTACCTTTTATCCCGTTATTATTTGTTATACCACTGTCCTTGCAGTCTCTGAGGCTAAAAATCTTAGAGTTATTTTTGTTATATCCATTTCCTTTAACTCCTGCACACAATTGACAACCAATCCAGCAATTCTTCCATCACAGTTGAAGTGGCAGTAGAATGCATTTGACTGAAGAGGTTGGGTTTTAGAGTCTGAACACTGACTTCTGCCTGGGCCATATATTAGCTGTGTGACCTCTGGCAAATTACTCAGCCTCAATGGACCAGTTCTTTGGGGTTTTTTGGGGTTTTTGTTTGTTTTAATGGAAATAACACTAACTCCAGGCTTGTTGTAAGGATTAAATGAGTTAGCAAGCGATAGCGCTTTTTATTATTTGTACATGGTAATGCAGTGGATTGGATCTTAAAGTCAAATGGGCCTCTGGAAAAAAAAAATATTAAAAGGTACTGCAGCCCAAACTGAATACCTCCTTCTAGATGGGTCTTTCCAGTACATGTCTTTCTCATTCTTTCTTTCTTTTTCTTTTTTTTGAGAAAATGAGGGTAGAGAGGGACAGAGGGGAGGGATAGAGAGAATCCTTAAACAGGCTCCGCACCCAGCACAGAACCCAGTGCAGGGCTGGATCTCACAACCCTGAAATCATGACCTGAGCTGAAATCAAGAGTTGGACACTTAACTGACTGAGCCATCCAGGCGCTCCACACCCCCCCTTTTTTTTCCCTCTCACTCTTAACAAGATTTCTAGAATTAAGGAAATTGTCCTAAAGTCTGAGAATGGGGTTCCCATCTAAGAGAGTGTGGGTAAGTAGAGAGAGCTATCACATCTTTAATTCAAGCCCATGAAAGTCAAAATATTAAAAATGGAGAGTATTTCAAGTAGGCCCAAGATAACTCTTAAGTTTCACTGAAAGAACAAATGATTATCTCTGATGTTGACCATTCTGAGAAGATCATTGCTACTACACTCTTACTGAGAGATAATTTGTATGGGTTTGCAACTAGGTGGTTCAAAAATTTTGCTACCCAATTTTCTACCATGGCTAAAGGTGATGGTTTTAATCATTATTCATTACTTGTAGTGGAAAGAAAATTGACTTTGGAAATCAAAGAGATTATGGATTTGAATCCCAGCTCTGCTACTTTATGTAACTAAGAGATCATTGTAAAGTTATTTAATATCTCTGAATTTTAGTTTTTCATCATATATAAGACAATAAAACCAATTTTGTGAAGTGGTTCTGAGAATTAAGTGAGATATGTACTTCATGTAAGTAGATGTTGTAAAATGTTTATTTCTTTCCAAGAGTCTTTTAACCTTAGCCTTGAATTTTTATTTTTATTTTTTTTCTTAAAGATTTTATTTATTTATTAGAGAGAGAGAGAAAGCACAAGCAGGGGGAGTGGCAGGCAGAGGGAGAATCAGGCTCCCCACTGAGCAAGGAGCCTGATGCGGGACTCGATCCCAGGACCCTGGGATCATGACCTGAGCCGAAGGCAGATGCTTAACCCATTGAGCCACCCAGGCATCCCGTAGCCTTGAATTTTTAGCTTCCTGTAGTGTATCACTAGGATTTTTCTTATAGATGTGTATATTTCAACACGTGTAAAGCAAAACTCATCATTCTCCCGTTCTTCCTGTATTTACTGTCTCTGTTAAGACATCAGCAATCTTCTAATCATTCAAGTTTGATGATGCCAGAGTTGATTCCTTCTCTATCCCTAAGTCTATTTTATTCTAAGAACTGTCAATTCTCTTTTCCCACCTTACTATTCCCCCCCATCCTAATGTAAACCTTGATTACCTCTCACTTTGACAGTTTTAGGATCTTTTTGACAAGTAAATTAGACTCCAATCTTTTCCCTTGTTACCAAGTTATACACTGCTGCAGAATCAGCTTTAAAAACATGCTTCCCATTATGTTACTTGCTTTTTCAGAAACTTGCCGTGTTCCACCATAGAGACTATGGGTGATCCACTATAAAACTCTTATCTTACTGGGGCGCCTGGGTGGCTCAGTCGTTAAGCGTCTGCCTTCGGCTCAGGTCATGATCCCAGGGTCCTGGGATCAAGTCCCGCTTCAGGCTCCCTGCTCTGCGAGAAGCCTGCTTCTCCCTCTCCCACTCCCCCTGCTTGTGTTCCCTCTCTCGCTGTGTCTCTTTCTGTCAAATAAATAAATAAAATCTTTAAAAAAACAAAAAACAACTCTTATCTTACAGATGTGGGTGTTGGGCTCAGGGAACTTATATTTTTGATTTGCCATGAAGGTCGCACCTGTGCTAGGGAGTGGCATGTTAAGACTAGTACTTATCTCTGCTCACTCACAGACTAGTTCTTTCCACTATTGGAATATGGCCCAGACTCCTTAACATGGTTTTCAAGGCTTATCCCATCCTGGCCCCATTATTTCCCTACCTTATCTTCAACTACTCATGTACCTACAGTCAACTCCATTGAAGTATTCTATGCTATTTCAGCTCCCTAGCAGTGTAAAGCTGTTCTCTCTACCTGAGATGCACTTTCCTCCTCTTGCCCTCAGTTGATGAAATTCTGCCCATCCATAAGTCCTAAGTCAATCTGATGTCTCTTCCCTTCCCTCCCATCAAGCCAGAAAATCAGATCCCCTACTCCTAGACCTTGCATTACCTCTAACCACATTCTGCTTTGTGCTATAATTATTTGTGTCCATGTCAGCAAGCCAACAGATTTTTTATAAAGATTTTTATTATTAGAGAGAGAGAAAGAACATGTATGGGGGAGGGGCAGAGAGAAAGGGAGAGGCAGACTCCCTGCTGAGCAGGGAACCCGCTCCAAGTCAATATATTTTACACTCTATTTGGGCAGGGCCCTCTCCCTATACCTTATAGAAAGTAGCTAGTTACTCAGTAACCTGATACCAGAGTCTCTCAAAAATCATGTACTGATTCTTACCTTTATCTGTTTCATAGGGTGCTAATCACATTGTTAAGAAATTAGTAGTATTGCTTCTGTAAAGAGAAGTGTGGTCAGGGTGTGAGCTACCTCATTCCTTGAATATAAAGCATGCTTATCCTAGCCTTATACCAAGATAGATATTCTAACTTTTCTTGGATTTCTGGCCAAGATTAATCAACACCATGGAATTAGATTTGGGAATTAAATTCTTTTTTTTTTTTAACCACACTCAGTCCCTCAAATAATGAATAATTTTTCCTTTTTATAAATAAATTTGAGAACATATCTTCTATATTTTTTTTCTTTGATCCAGAATTGATTGCTGTAGAAGCACTGACAGCATTATACCCACACCTACATTGGAAGCACAATTGTACCAAACAGTGTCTTAAAGTGTTGTTCAGTATTTCCTAAACTTGGCCCAAAGGTCATTATTGTGGTTTTACATGACTAAGTTTAGCTGAATTGTTTGTTGTTTCTGTGTCTTTTTCTCATTAGAATAAGGGCTGACAATGTTTGGTGGGTCAGATATAAACTGGAAAGCAGATAGACAAATATATATTATTTGATACATTCAAGTTTACTTCAAAGAACATATGTAGAGGAGCGCCTGGGTGGCTAGTTGGTTGAGCATCTGACTCTTTATTTTGGCTCATGAGATCGAGCGCCACATTGGGCTTTGCACGCAGCATGGAGTCTGCTTGAGATTCTCTTCCTCTGCCTCTGTCCCACCCCCTGTTTGCACGCTCTCTCTTTCTCAAAATAAGTAAATAAAATCTTAAAAAAAAAGAACGTGTAGAATTAAGATTATTTTATCCAGGAAAAGAGATATTATTTAAAAAACCAACATTTATTACTTATTCTGTGTCAGGGTCTTTTCTTCTTTATCTTATTTATTCCTCATAAGGATATTATGAAGGAAGTACTGTTGTTATGGATGAGAAATCTAAGTTTTAGGGATGCATCTGTCTCTAACGCCAGACCTCCGTACCATGAGAGGCTTCTATGTTACCTTCCAACATGGGGATTAACAAGTAAACAAAAACAATAAAATTAGCACTGTTTTCAGACAATGCTTTAGTTGGAAGAACGAGTACTACATGTGGAAAAGTAGTGTGGTCTTTTAGGCTTTGCTTATCACTTACTTTGAATAAGAGGACTTTTAGTGTGAAATGGCGGCCCAAGCTGCTTGGGTAAGCACACTGTGTGTTCCGTTGTTGTCAAGGTTGTTCGAAGCAGTACCTGATGAACCGTGCATTCTGCCAGGTCAGTTATGCTTTGTGGTTGTCAAGAGACCTGCAAGTAGTATTTTTCACTCTTCAAATAAGGAAACTATTGGCTCATTTCTAATCTTACCTCTTCTGGACAAAGGTTGGAACTCCTTTGGTAATTACTAAGGCAAAAACTCCTTTGGCAATTTCTGGGACAAAAAACAAACAATCCACATTAATGGATAGGGACTAGATGATTTCAGGGGCATGGCTTTATGTATTCTTTGACTCTAAGGGATTTTAGAAAGGAATTTCAGAATAGAGGTTTTGTCCTCTGAATTTAAAGTACATTATACCAGGGCGCCTGGGTGGCTCATTCAGTTAAGCATCTGCCTTCGGCTCAGGTTATGATCCCAGAGTCCTGGGATTGAGCCCCGCGTTGGGCTCCCTGCTCAGCGGAGAGCCTGCTTCTCCCTCTCCCTCTGTCACTCCCCTTGCTTGTGCTCTCTTTCTGTCTCTCTCTGTCAAATAAATAAATAAATAATCAAAAAATAAATAAAGTGCATTATACTTCCCCCAGTTGTTAAGATTGTTAAAAGGTAAAAATAGTAAGAATTCTAACAAAAGCCAATTCTAATATATTATACTTAAAATGTTCTTAATACTAGTATAAGTATTTTGTATGGTATAGTATAATCTACTTTGTATTTAAAATATATTATCTCCTTAAATCCATATCAAAACACCTATAATGGAAGGTATTATTCTCATTTTTCAGCTGAAGAAACTAAAACTGAAAAGATTATATAGTTTGTTCAAGGTAACAAAAGTTATGGGGCACCTGGGTGGCTCAGTCGTTAAGCGTCTGCCTTCGGCTCAGGTCATGATCCCAGGGTCCTGGGATCAAGCCCCACATCGGGCTCCCTGCTCCACGGGAAGCCTGCTTCTCCCTCTCCCACTCCCCCTGCTTGTGTTCCCTCTCTCGCTGTGTCTCTCTCTGTCAAATAAATAAATAAAATCTTTAAAAAAAAAAAATGGTAACAAAAGTTATGATTTCAAGTAAAGTCTATCTCAACTTAAAGCCCTTGCTCTTTATATGATACCATACAGTGTCCCCAGCTCTCTCTCCAGACCAAGTGATCAGTGCTGCAGAGTTTGGGGAGAGAGAACAGCCAAAAGAAACTTGGATATAGGTAGAACCTAATTTGGACCTGAATCTACAGAGATGCCAAATGTACTTCCCCTGGTATATAACTCAGAAGAGTGGAACATTTCACTCCAAATGTGACTTTGGAACAGACTTAAGTTCAGGGGAAGGCCAACTGATGTTTGCACACTGAGGTCAGTCATAAAATGATGGAACCGGAAGGGACCTTAGAGATCATCTGGTCTAACCTCAGTTTACAGGAAACTACAACCCAGATATTGAATCATTGGACCAAGGTTACAGTTTTTGAGAGAACCAGTAGAGGAGTGTGGTTCTGCTGGTCTAGGGCTTTCTATTCTGTCATGGCACACCACTGCCAGTCCTTGGATGCTGGAGAATCCTTGTCTGTGTCTAATATTCTGACTTTCTTTATTGCATAGGTATTTCAGTATCTGTAGACGATGGAATCAGCTCCATTTAATAGACGACAATGGACTTCAGTATCATTGAGGGTAACGGCCAAAGAACTTTCTCTTGTCAACAAGAACAAGTCATCGGCTATTGTAGAAATATTCTCCAAGTAAGTGCTGATCCTGGTCCAAAATGACCATCTGTCTTGAGCAAACATTACCACCTGTCAGGGAAATAAGTAAAGGAAGTACATGGTGTAAAATGGCTTTATTGAGCACCGTCTGAAATTTAGACACCATGGAGAAGGATGATAATAATCAGGAGACACATTCTCTATCCTGGAATTTTTTTTTAGTTGGGAATAGAAAAAGTTACAAACACAAAAGTTAATTATAAAACGTGTAATTCTTACGCAAAGTGTCAGCAAATCCAAAATGAATGGGAGTAAGGACTAGAAACAGAATAAGAGAGAGAAAGTGACCATCATGGGCAGAAGCTAGTCAGGGAGGCTTTCCAAAGTTGAGATGAGTTTTGAGGCAAGTTTTGATTTAGTTGAATGGAGTGTTAGGTGTACTCTGTATCTGTGTTATCTAATAATGGGAGCCACGACATGTGTGCCTATTTAAATTTAATCAGTTCAGTTCATCAGCTGTACTAGCCACATGTCAAGTGTGCAATAGCTACATGTAGCTGGTGGCTACCATATTGGAGATCACAGAAACATTTCACCATTGCATAACATTCTGTTGAACAGAATGCAGTGCAAACTGCGTGAGCAAACTATGGCCTACTGGCTGCCTGTTTTAGTAAATAAAGGTTTATTGGAACATGGCCACATCCATTTGTGCATTGTCTATGGCTGCTTCCATGCTACAGCAGCAGAGAGCAGAGACCATACGGCTTCAAATCTAAAATATTTATTATCTGATCCTTTAAGAAAAAGTTTGCTGACCCCCTGCTTGCCATGAGTTCTTTGATATGAGGGTCTCTTTCTTGCTTAATTTATATGCCTAGCCCGTGTATAGCACTGTATAGCACGGTGACTAGAACATAGTAGGCACTCAACAGATGTAGAAGGGATAGTATATGTAAATAATATACCAGGGATTGCAAACACATTGACTTCACTCAAATAGAAATGCCCTACTGGGAGGAGCTTAGGACAGGTGGTAGGTTTACCTCACGAGTAGTTTGTTAATTAGTAGGAAGCTATTATACATTTAAGAGAAAAAAGATGGTCAAGATTTGAAGAAAATGATTCTAGGAGCTGTATCTAGGATACAGCTAAATACCAATAGGAGGTAGGTATCTGTAATCTACAATGTCCCCTTTTCTTCAATAACAGATGTATCACGCACTTGCTCTGTGGAAAACATTGCCCTTCCAAACTATTGACCTTGATTACTGTTTAAGGTAGAGTGAAGGTGGAGGGAGACTGCATAACCCTTTTCCCTTCCACATTATGCATTTTGGATTACTGTAATTTTATAGCAAATATGTATTATTCTTACCAAAACAAGAAAATCAATAAAGATATTTCAGAAAAAAGGGATAGAGATCTGGAAAGCTCTTAAGATTTAATCCCTAACCTCAAGGAAATTAATGGTATAGGTTATTATAGTTTATATAGTAGATGAAGTCCCCTAACTTCCTTCATCTAAAGAATCACATGTGGTGTGGGCACCTGGGTGGCTCAGTCATTAAGTGTCTGCCTTCGGCTCAGGTCACGATCCCAGGGTCCTGGGATCGAGCTCCACATCGGGCTCCCTGCTCAGCGGGAAGCCTTCTCCTTCTCTCACTCCCCTTGCTTGTGTTCCTTCTCTCACTGTGTCTCTCTCTGTCAAATAAATAAATAAAATCTTAAAAAAAAATAAAAGTAGGGGCGCCTGGGTGGCTCAATTGTTAAGCGTCTGCCTTCGGCTCAGGTCATGATCCCAGGGTCCTGGAATTGAGCCCCGCATCGGGCTCCTTGCTCTGCGGGAAGGCTGCTTCTCCCTCTGCCTGCCGCTCCCCCTGCTTGTGTTCCTTCTCTCTCTCTTACAAATAAATAAATAAAATCTTAAAAAAAAATTCACATGGGGTGCCTATTAATAATATGGTGTTCCGGTTATCTGTTGGTGCCCAGGGAAAAAGATCTCCCAAATTTAGCGGCTTGAAATACTAACATTTATTTTCCTTATGAATCTCCAGTTTGTATAGTGCTTGCCTCTACTTCCCTTAACATCAGCCAGGGTGGCTCAAAGACGGGGCCCCTAGTCCTCTAAAGGCTCACTCACTCAGCAGTTAGGTTGTGGCTGCTGGCAGTCAGCTGGGATCTCAGCTAGAGCCCTGGTCAGAATACCTACACGTGGCTTTTCCATGTGGCTGCTTGGCTTAGTTGGCTGGGTTCCAAGGGCAAGCATCCAGAGATGAAGAAGGGAGGAAGCAAAGGAAAAAGGGAGTCAGGGTCAGGGGTTTTGTGGCCTTTTGTGACCTAGCCTCAGAAGTTACACAGAATCACTTTTGCCACATTGTCTTCATTGGAAGCCAGCCCCTAAGGCTGGCCCATTTTCAGAGGGAAGGGAATTTGACTCTACTTCTTTTTTTTTTCTTAAAGATTTTATTTATTCATTTGAGAGAGAAAGAGAGAGCACACAAGCAGGGGGAGAGGCAGAGGGAGAGGGAGAAGCAGACTCCCCGCTGAGCTGGGAGCCCAATGCAGGGCTCAATCCCAGGACGCTGGGATCAGGACCCGAGCCGAAGGCAGACGCTTAACCGACTGAGCCACCTAGGCGCCCCTGACTATACTTTTTAATGGGAGGAATGTCAAAAGATTTTTTTGGATGTGTTTTAAAAACCATCCTATCTGGCTTCCCTGGCCCCTCCCCTAAAGATTCTGATTCCATGTTACGCAATGCAAGATGCTATTTTAGAAATAATTTCTTCTCTAGAGTAGTCCATCCAGCATTCTGGGGCATTATCAAATATTTTATACAGGTAGTGCCCTGGTCTTCTTTAGCAAGGTCTGACAACATAATATTAAGAAAGAAGTTTTATAAATACACTCACACTAACAAAGAGCAATTATGTAGGTGACTAACACTAAAATTTCATAGGCAAATTTCAGTCTTGACTGTCTAGCAGCATGTCAGCTTTACATTCAGATGCAGCTTCAGTCTGACCACTTCTCAGCACCTCCACAGCTATCACGGGAAGTCCAAGCTACCTCCTTCTTCCCTTAGTTTTCTGTAGTAGCTCCCTGAATGGCCTCACTACTTCACTTTTGCTGCTATACAGTTAATTATCCACGATAAGGGGACCTTCAAGAACATCAAACAGATCACATCCATCATTTTTCAAAACTCTCTAGTGGCTGTTCTCATCGACAATAAAAGAAAGTCCTTGCACTAATCTAACTGGAGAAAAAAAAAAGATTCTGATTCCATGTGTCTGGGATGGGGCCTAGGAATTTGTGTTTTCAGCAAGTATCCCAGGTGAATTTTACCTTCAGGGAAGTTAAGAAAGCACTGGTAGTGGAAGAGATGGACTTGTGAACTCGCAGCGGTGAACTTGAACATAAAGCAAAATGAATACAGTTTCGGATAGGTTCCAACAGAGGATCGTGGAAACTGACCATGAATAAAGGGCATAGGAAAGCAAGCAGTCCGGCATGGAGATATGCAAAAGGGAGAAGTGACTGGTATAGTTCAGTTTAGCCTGGGTGATAGAAGGCCTTGAATGCGATCCTAAGTTTAGGATTTAGTTAGATGAGCAATGGGAACAGTTGAAGGTTTTCATGCGGAGAATGACATGATCAGACTTGTATTTTAAGAAAGATGTTTCTGGCAACGGTGTAAAAGGTAGACTGGCAAGGTGAGAGATTGATAGCATAGAGACAAGCACTAAGGCTCTCTTGAGAGCCCAAGTGAAAGCTCTTGAGGGTGGAGGGCAGCAGGGATGGAAAGGAAGACAAGGAATTGAGACATTGTTGAGATGTGATTAATGGGACTTGGAAACTCCCTATTCTGCAGAGAGACTTCTCCACATTCTTACCCTTTTCACCCTGGCTAGCCCCACCTCTCTTTAGCTGAACTTGGCTTTCCCTCCACTTGCATTCAGTCTCTGAGCAGTGGCCACCTTCCTTTCTGCACATGCTTCCCCGAAATATTCTGGGGCCAGGAGTCAAGGTTGCTGCTCTCCTACATCTCTCCTACTGTTTCCCATCCATTGTGTTTCACTCCTTGTTCTGAAGTTCTAAACCTGGGTTGAGGTTCACGTCTCACTAGACTGTTTTTTTTTTTTTTTTTTAAGATTTGATTTATTTATTTGACAGAGAGAGACACAGCGAGAGAGGGAACACAAGCAGGGGGAGTGGGAGAGGGAGAAGCAGGCTCCCCACTGAGCAGGGAGCCCGATGCGGGGCTCGATCCCAGGGCCCTGGGACCATGACCTGAGCTGAAGGCAGATGCTTAATGACTGAGCCACCCAGGCGCCCTCACTAGACACTTTTTATCCTCCCCTTCATTGCAGTGGTGTGCCAGCCGCCTGGCCAAGCTCCTTACCTTCCCTGGGGACACTAGCTTCCAGCTTCGTTCTCTTCTCAGTGTCTCTCAGTGAGGGTGCTCTGGGCATTTTCGAGGAGGCAGACCTTCCTTCTGCAGGATGTTCATCATCTTGCCTTCCTCCAAATGCTAGTAGTACCCCCGTGACATTGTGGCATCCAAAAAGAAAAATGGGATGGAAGGGAAACCCCAATAAGATTCCCTCACACATTTCCAAATATCCCCCCGGGCCAGTAGGGCCCCAGTGAAGAATCACTGGTCCACTGGACCTGTCTCATACTCTGGACTCTTAATTTCTTGATCCTCCCTACTTCTTCAACCTGCACGTTGTCTCCCATGGCCTTGCATCCAGTCCCAGCCTTATCATCATGCAGAATCCATCTCTGGAACGTGCATGTGGAATACCCTTTCTGATTGCAGCCTCCTGTCCTAATACTTTTCCACTCTTTTATTCCCACTGATGCTGCTCTTGGGCCAAAACAGGACACCCAGGCCCTGGATGTCAGTCTCCTTCCTGGCTTCACTTCCTTCCCTGGCTATCTCGGTTGGTCGCTTCAGTGCAACTCTCACCCCTTCCGCAGTTCCTTTCCCACCCCTTTATTCTGTCATCCCCCTCCCCCCAAAGCCAGTTCTCAAGATAGAGGAATTGGGTCTTATAGCACTGATGAGAGTTAGGAAGTTGGAAAAAGCAATTCATCTTAGGGGCCTTCTTAATCTTGCAGAGAGAAAGTACAAAGCGATCTTAGAGGTCAGCTTCTCATAGCATAGCAGGGTGACTGTCTTCTCCATGAAGGTTATAAGGGCAGATGACAAACTATAAGTTCCAAACTCATTAACAGAATCAGTGTGCCAGGCACCATGCTAGATTCTTTTTTTTTTTTTTTTTTTAAGATTTTATTTATTTATTTGACAGAGAGAGCAAGAGAACACAAGCTGGGGGAACAGTAGGAGGGTGAGGCAGAAGCAGGCTCCCCGCCAAGCAGGGAGCCCGATGTGGGGCTCGATCCCAGGACCCTGGGATCATGACCTGAGTCAAAGGCAGACGCTTAACCATCTGAGCCACCCAGGCGTCCCAACCATGCTAGATTCTTAATAGAAACAGATATTATTTCTAATCCTAACAAAAACTGTATGGGGGCGTGCGGAGACCTTAGGCCTGTTTTATAGCTGAGAACACAGGAAATATGTGGATTTGTTTCTGTCTAGTATTTTTCATCTGATTCTGATGTATTGAACAGGTTTTGAGGAATGAAGAGAATTGTGTTTGATAGGCTGAGAGGATGGTGGTGACATTGCAGAGAACAGCAGGAGGTGGAAGGCACAGAAGTAGTACAGGATGTGACGTGCTCTTAGGACAGTAAAAACCAGAGACCCAGCCTGGACCTCTTCTCTGTTTCATGCTCAGTAGAGACCCTGAATTGACATTGGTGATATTGCTTACGGCTTTTAGGGTTCACTCACCATAGATTCCCAAAGCAGATTGCAGGGCTGGGTTCCACAAAGCAAATACTAATTTCTACTTCCAACACCTGGTGACCTGATTTTCTCTTATTTGCAAACACTCCCAATTATGGGGTTTAGAATTAGTAAATCCTGCACAAGCCTACTTAAGAGACTGTAGGAAATCTTAGGAGGTTTCTGATCAGAGATTAATGTAAAAGTGGTATTTGGGGGAAGCTTAATCTGGCTCATGTTTGTAGAATTAGTGGGGCTTTCTAACGGTTTACATTTATTTGTACGTAAGAGTAATTTTTCTAGCATCAGAGCTAGAACTCTCATGAGTTCTTTATAGCTCCAGACTTATTTCTTTTACTGAACCTCTATACTATACAAATCATTAAATTTGAGGTAAGAAAGGTCCTATTAATGAGTCCATTTAAATGGCTGGCTTTGGTTTTGCTCACCATTAACCAGCATGACATAATCCTTTGCTTGATTAAAATGTTACTCTTTTGGTGGAATTTGGTTTCTTTGCAGAAGACTCCTCTTTGACGCTTATATTTTTGGAAGTAAAGGGAATCTAGCTCAGTGGTTTTCAACCTATCTTTTTTTTTTTTTAATGTTAATGTTAATCACCGTACATTACATCATTAGTTGAGTTCTTCAGAGGAACCTCAGGGGCCAGTTCTGGGAAGGTGGGAAGATCTAAAGGGCCGAGCCTGAGACCTTCCACACCAGCCGTCCTGCTTTGATCTCTTTTATATGTTAGGTTTCTAAAGAAGATATCATTTGAAGAGAGGATTCTGCAGTAAAAAGTTTTAAAACCACTGATCTGACTAACTTTTGCCCCATTCCTCAGACAGACAAGGAACTTGATATCCAGCCATTATGACTGAAGTTCACACCCCAAGATAGTGGCAAAGCTGAATTCAGCACACAGATCCCTGCCCCCCATCATCCTTCCCCCATGTCACAGTTCCTCCCACTCTTGTTATAACTTTCCCCGTAACATAGTCTGAAGAACATGGTTTATATTTAGTTTTCTCTGACTGTTCTTCCTTCATTAAGAAAAAATTGACCCTCAGATCTCCCTGGCTAACTTCCTCTTTTTTTTTTCCCTCCATTTTTGCTTCTCTGTAATATTTTAGTGGTGAAATCTTTCCAGAGGAAAATACATTGCCTAAAATTTGGGAGTTTCCATTTTCCCTTTGCTCTGTTTGAGGGCATACAGCAAGAGTCATAGCTCAGGAACTCTATTCTGGCCTTAGAAAAGTTTGAGGCACTGTTATTACTCCCAAGATAATTTTAGCATCCTCCATCAGCTGCCTGCCTCACAGCTGAGCATTAATGAGCAGTTGCAAGATTAAATTCTGTGTGTGAAGGAGACTGGAGGACAAGACAATCTGGGAAGGGAAGAGGGATGAGATTTTAATTATAGAAATGTCACTGCAAATATTTTCTACCTCAAATTTAGATCTTCAAAATGCCTTTCCCCTCCCCTGCCCCTTCACATTTTGTAGTCAGAATAATGCTAGTTGCTCTAAGTGCCTTTGAGGAAAGTCTGAGGCCTGAATCCTAGTCTAACACTGAATTCAGAAGGATGAGACCTCAGCGTCTCTTAGCATCCTGGGAGTACAAAATGTAAAAGCACCAAGGCATTGACTTGGAAGAAAGCAGAGGTGTGCAACCTTTCCTCCCTGTGTATCTACTATTTAGCAATACCTCATTATAAATAAAGGGTGAGGAGATTGGTGTGGGAGTTTCAAAACATAATTCAAGACAGCTACCTGCATATACACCTGTGTCTTGCCTCAGTGCTAAAAGGACAGGATTGAAGATGAAAACTATTCAGGTCTTCTTTAAATCTATGTTTCTGTTAAGACAGTAAAGGGAAGGGAACCTTTGAGCTTATTTACTCAACTAACCATAGTGTAAATACTTTGCCTTAGAGAACAGTTGACTGAGAATAAACCTGTCTGCTGATTGGTTCTGCCTCATATGTCATATTATCGCTGTAGTATATTGTAGATGAGGAGTGTGGAAACAAGGTTCAAGGCCAACTGTAAGTTCCGTTCCCTCTATAATCCACTTTTTCCCCTGCATTTACATTTTTAGGAGCTGTCAGACAGATGTATTAGTACAAGTGGGGGAAAATATATGTACAAGAACATTCACCAAAGTGCTATTTGTAATGGTAGAAAACCGGAAACAATCCAAATGCGCATTAAAAGGAGTATGGGTGGGGCGCCTGGGTGGCTCAGTCGTTGAGCATCTGCCTTCGGCTCAGGTCATGGTCCCAGGGTCCTGGGATCGAGTCCCACATCGGGCTCCCTGCTCGGCGGGAAGCCTGCTTCTCCCTCTCCCACTCCCCCTGCTTGTATTCCCTCTCTCGCTGTGTCTCTGTCAAATAAATAAATATAATCTTTAAAATAAATAAATAAATAAATAAAAATAAATAAAATAAAAGGAGTATGGGTGAATTAATTATATTTATGATGGAAGAGGATTGCCAGGGTGCCTTCTGTGCTTGTAGCCTTTGTCTTGCATGACTTCTCAGCACTTTGTCCTTCCCACATTTTTCCTTCTCTTGGCTTTCTCTGACGATTTCCTGGTTTTCCTACCACCTCTCTGTCTGTCCCTTGTCATTCTCTCTTATCACCTCCTTCTCCTCTTCTGACTTCTAAATGTAGAGTCTCTAGGACTTCTTCTTGCACTACACACTCTTCATAGATGATACCATTCATATACTCCCATGGCTTTACCATCTGTGGACAGACAAGTCCTAAATTTATATTGCTAGCTCAGATCTCTCTTCTGAGCTTGAGACATATGTATCTCATCACTGCTACCACCAAATGGATGTTTCAGTTAACATGCCTAACACTGAACTCTTTATCTTTCCCATCCCCAAATTTGCGCCTCTTCCAGAATTCCCCATCCCAGGAAACAGTGATTCCATGGACTCTGCTGCTGCCAGAAACCTGGGAATCGTTCTTGACTGCTTCTACCCCCTCCCCTCATGACCAATCCTGTTGATTCCACCTCTGAAATACATCTCAAGTCTATTCACTTTCTTTCTCTCCAAGGCCACCACCCTGGGCCAAGCCAGCATCACCTCCCACTAATGCCACCTCCTTTCTCAGCCCCTCCAGTCCATTCTCCACACAGTCTCTGGAGCAATCTTTTATTTTTATTTTATCTTAGGCTAATTTTTTATTTTTATTTTTTTTCATTAGTTTCAGAGGAGGAACTTAGTGATTCATCAGTTGCATATAACACCCAGTGTTCATTACATCAAGTCCACTCCTTAATGCCCATCACCCAATTATCCCTTCCCCCTACCCCTCCCCTCCAGCAACCCTCAGTTTGTTTCCTATGATTAAGAGTCCCTTATGGTTTGCCTCCATCTCAATTTTTTTTTTTTTTTTTTTTTTTTAAAGATTTTATTTATTTATTTGACAGAGAGAGACACAGTGAGAGAGGGAACACAAGCAGGGGGAGCGGGAGAGGGAGAAGCAGGCTTCCCGCCAAGCAGGGAGCCCGATGCGGGGCTCGATCCCAGGACCCTGGGATCATGACCTGAGCCGAAGGCAGACGCTTAACGACTGAGCCACCCAGGCGCCCCTCCATCTCAATTTTTATCTTATTTTTCCTTCCCTTCCCTATGTTCATCTGTTTTGTTTCTTAAATTCCACATATTAGTGAAACCATATGGTATTTGTCTTTCTCTGACTAACTTATTTCACTTATTTAGTTCCATCCACATCATTGCAAATGGCAAGATTTCATTCTTTTTGATGGCTTAATAATATTCCATTGTATATGTATACCACATCTTCTTTATCCATTCATCTGTTGATGGACATCTGGGCTCTTTCCATATTTTGGCTATTGTGGACATTGCTGCTATAAACATTGCGGTGCATGTGCCCCTTTGAATCACTATGTTTGTATCCTTTGGATAAATCCCTAGTAGTGTAATTGCTGGGTCATGGGGTAGCTCTATTTTTAAATTTGAGGAACCTCCATACTGTTTTCCAGAGTGGCTGTACCAGCTTGCATTCCCACCAAAGTGTAAGTGTTCCCCTTTCTCTGCATCCTCACCAACATTTGTTGTTTCCTGACTTGTTAATTTTAGCCATTCTGAATGGTGTGAGGTGGTATCTCATTGTGGTTTTGATTTGTATTTCCCTGATGCCAAGTGATATTGAGCACTTTTTCATGTGTCCATTGGCCATTTGTATGTCTTCCTTGGAGAAATGTCTTCTGCCCATTTTTTATTGGATTATTTGTTTCTTGGGTGTTGAGTTTGGTAAGTTCTTTATAGATTTTAGATACTAACCCTTTATCTGATAAGACATTTGCAAATATCTTCTCCCACTCCATAGGCTGCCTTTTAGTTTTGTTGACTGTTTCCTTTGCTGTGCAGAAGCTTTTTATCTTGATGAAGTCCCAATAGTTCATTTTTGCTTTTGTTTCTCTTGCCTTTGGAGACGTGTCTAGCAAGAAGTTGCTGCGCCGAGGTCATAGAGGTTGCTGCCTATGTTCTCTTCTAGGATTTTGATGGATTCCTGTCTCACATTTAGGGCTTTCAGCCATTTTGAGTTTATTTTTGTGGAGCACTCTTTTAAAAACATGAATTGGATCAGTGACCATTCCTTGTACCTAGGATTATATTCAAAATGCTCACCACGGCCCACAAAGCCCCTGCCTCCCCGCACCATCTCTTGCCCTCTCCCTTTCTCACTGTGCTCCAGCAACACTGGAGTTCTTTGTGTACCTTATACACCTGAGACACGTTCTTGCCTTGGGGCCTTTGCATGTGCTAGTTTTCGGTGCCTGGAATGCTTTTCCCTCGTTGTTTTGCCTGGCTAACTCCTCTGGTCAAACTGGATCTCAGTCTAAAGGTCATTTTTTCAACAAGACTTTCCTTCATACTTAACAACACACACACACACACACACACACCCCACCGGCTGCCTTCTCAGTTTGGTTCCTTTGTTAGGTTGTTTCATAATACTGTGTTCTTTTTCTTTGAAGGACCGTTATATATGTGTATGCGTATACATAAACTAAACTGTAAGCTGTCTGAGAGCAGGAACTGTATCTCCTTGGTTATTTCTTTTACTACTTTTCTCCTAGTGCTTAGAACATATTGCTTGAATGAAAATTCAGCTGTTCTAAACTGGAGAAAGGGAGATGCAGAATAGTACGTATAGGGGTGCCTGGGTGCCTCAGTCGGTTGAGCACTGGACTCTTGTTTTTGGGTCAGGTCACAATCTCAGGGTCCTGGGATCAAGCCCTGTGTTGGGCTCCATGCTCAGCGGGAGTCTGCTTGAGGTTCTCTACCTCTCCCTCTGCCCCTCCCCCACTAAAATAAATAAGTCTTTAAAAAAAAGGATAGTATTAAAAAAAAAGACTAGTATGTATAATATTATCCCATATTTTTATTTTAAAGATTTTATTTATTTGACAGAGAGAGAGACAGCGAGAGAGGGAACACAAGCAGGGGGAGTGGGAGAGGGAGAAGCAGGCTTCCCGCTGAGCAGGGAGCCCGATGTGGGGCTCGATCCCAGGACCCTAGGACCACGACCTGAGCTGAAGGCAGACGCCTAATGACTGAGCCACCCAGGTGCCCCCCCATATTTGTTATTTTTATTTTTTTTAATTTTTATTTTTTTTATTTTTTTACTTTTTTAAGATTTTTTTTTTTAATTTGTTTATTTGACAGAGAGATAGCACAAGTAGGCAGAGCAGCAGGCAGAGGGAAAGGGAGAAGCAGGCTCTCCGCTGAGCAGGGAGCCCGATGTGGGGCTCGATCCCAGGACCCTGGGATCATGACCTGAGCCGAAGGCAGCTGCTTAACCGACTGAGCCACCCAGGCGCCCCCATATTTGTTATTTTTAAAAAATTTGTGTATTTTGGATGTTAATCCCTTATCAGATATATGATTCGCGAATATTTTCTTTCATTCCATGGATTGCCATTTCACTCTGTTGATGGTTTCCTTTGATGCACAGACTTTGTTAAAGTTGAGTTTGTTTACTTTTTCTATTGTTGCCTATGCTTTTATTCCAAGAAATCATTGCCAAAGTCAATGTCATGAAGCTTGGTCTCTATTTTCTTCTAAGAGTTTTATAGTTTTAGTTCTTATACTTAGGTCTTTAATCCGTTTTGACTTAATTTTGCACATGGTGTTAGGTAAGGGTCCAACTTCATTTTTTTTTACAATTAATGCTATGACAAATAATCTAACATAAAAGCCATTTTTGCTTGTGTGAATATATCTATAGGACAAATTCTGAAACAAAATTGATGAATCACAACATTTGTGCTTTTGTGATTTTTGTAAAATTGACAAAATGCCTTCCATAGATGTTTTATTAATTTACCCTCAGTATATTAGCTTTTTTTTTTTTAGATCTTATTTATTTGTCAGATAGAGAGCACAAGCAGGGAGAGTGGCAGGCAGAGGGAGAAGCAAGCTCCCTGCTGAGCAAGGAGCCTGATGCAGGACTTGATCCCAGGACCCTGGGATCATGACCCAAGCTGAAGGCAGATGCTTAACCAACTGAGCCACCCAGGTATCTCAGTATATTAGCTTTAAAAAAAAAATCTTTTCCTACTTCATAGGTAAAGAATTTTAGTGTTGTTTGAATTTTCATTTTGAAATTGAACATCTTTTTTGTTTAAGAGCCATTTGATATCCTTTTTGTGAACTGTATGTTTGTATCTGGGCCAATTTTTTACTAAGTTGTTTGTGGTTTTCTTATTGCTTTATAAGAGTTCTTTTTAATTTAGGAAAATTAGCCTTTGGTCTGTAATATAAGTTGCAAGGTATCTTTCCAGCATGTCACTTGCCCATTATCTTCCATAACCTATTTATGGTCAGTGAAATACCAGAGATTTTTGGAAGTCTTTCACCCGGGGCGCCTGGGTGGCTCAGTCGTTAAGCGTCTGCCTTTGGCTCAGGTCATGATCTCGGGGTCCTGGGATCGAGCCCCACATCGGGCTCCCTGCTCGGTGGGAAGCCTGCTTCTCCCTCTTCCACTCCCCCTGCCTGTGTTCCCTCTCTTGCTGTGTCTCTCTCTGTCAAATAAATAAGTAAAAAATCTTTAAAAAAAAAAAAAAAGGACGTCTTTCACCCTACTTTATTAGAAAGCTCTGCTTAGTTGCAGAGTGATTCCCAGCCTGGTGAATGAGACGCTTATTAATATCTGATTGTTAAAATTTAAACAGTGACAGAACTGGAAGAGACCTTAGAAATCTTCTCACATAGTCATTTAATTTCATAGATGAGGCCCAAGTAAATGGAGTCATATAACCCAGGTTACATAGCAGGTAAGCAGTGGTGGCACCCTTGTTGAGAAGCCTTTGACTATATTTGAAATATATGTATGCCAGAACCAGGGCATTTTTCTGGCCTTCGTTTTGAATAAGGTTATTCTATTTAACACACTAAGAAAGTTCTGAACTTATGAAGGTATTTTTGAATTGCAAGTTGGTTTTGGTAGAGGCATGGGCCCTTCCCCATTCTGCTTTTTATCTTTTTCTTTCTCCAAATGTCTTGTGAATTCAGAACTTCTACCTTAAGATAGAGAACAAATGGCCCTCTTCTAGGGTAGGATTGGTGCTGAGTTGTAGGCATATAGGCTCAAGGAGAGTCATGGGGTGGGGATTCTCTGGGTGATGGCCCTTTCCCTGCTTGACTCAGAGGCACTAAGGAAGCCAGGTGAAGGTTATTCTGGGTGGTCTGGGGATTTGCTGCAGTCTAGACCTCCCAGCCCATCTTTAGCTTCAAATGGAGAAAACCTGATCCCCCCTGAAAACCTCTGGGACTTCAGTTGTTTCTCAGGGATCTTCTGATCCAAGTAATAAAAATGATAAAAGTAATAATAAAATTAAAATAATTAAATCATACATGCCAGGCGCCTGGGTGGCTCAGTCGTTAAGCGTCTGCCTTCGGCTCAGGTCCTGATCCCAGGGTTCTGGGATCGAGCCCCACATCGGGCTCCTGCTCAGCGGGAAGCCTGCTTCTCCCTCTCTCACTCCCCCTGCTTATGTTCCCTCTCTCGCTGTCTCTCTCTCTGTCAAAAAATAAAATAAAATCTTTAAAAAAAAATAAATCATACATGCCTGTTTATCAGATCTAAGATGCCATCCACTGTAGCCTTGCCATTATTTTATGCGTCACTAAGAAAAAATGCTGCCAATTAAAAGGACCGATGCTTGCTTAGCACATAAACTTTTCTCATGTATCACCCTTATACATACCTAACACGGTAAAATAGTTTTTCTTTAAATACCAAATCATAGTGTAATTTCTTTAAAGACATTTTAAGTGGCATTTAAAACGTGCAATACCATCAAATACATTGAGCTAAAGTGACAATACCAACAACTTAGATTAAATTCACACATGACCAGGCAGTATGACTACCTCTCCATCATTTGGCAAGAATTAAAAGATTTCAGAGGCATTAGTGTGGGGGAAATGTGCATCCTCGGATCAATGCAATGTTATATCCTTTGACTAATTCCAAAGCATTTTTACACATGTGATCTCAATCTTCACAGCAACCTGGAAAGTAGACATATAAAGCCATTTTCTAGATAAAGAAACTGAGACTTGCCAGAGATCATAGTTAATGAGTGATTAAAGTAGGACTTAAACCCCAGACTTTCTGCTCTACCTAGTTATTTCCCAGCATTTGACTTCCTCGCCTTGGACCTTTCCAATAGACCAGATCAGATGACTGGAACAATGCCGGAAGTGAGAGCCACTCTGATTTTGTGTTTCTTCTGATAGAGTTGATTAAAGACACTTGCTGGCAGAAATATGTAGGCAGAAGTGGTTTTCTTAAAGGTTTAAAAAGTAAAAATATAAATTTAATTTGAGGACATTCTCTTTCTCCCCCTCTTCTCTGAAGGTACCAGAAAGCAGCTGAAGAAGCAAACATGGAAAAGAGGAGAAGTGTAAGTATTGAGAAGCCCCAGGGCCTGTGGAGCTTCCCGAGTGGAGCCTGTGTGGCCCAGCCACCTGCAGCCTCCATGGGGCTTGGGCTCCATGTCAGCTGAGCTGGGCATGGGTGTCAGCTGCTCTGATTTGTGCGCCATTTACTCAGGAGAATGTGGCTCGGGTGCAAGGAATCTTATTTTTCCACCGAAGCTCTCCTCTTGAACCCTTTCTTTCTTCCCTGAGTTGAGTGAAAGATAGAAGGCCAAGTGCTTTGCCTGAGGTTAGTAAAATGGCTTACTACTTCTGCTCACGTTAGAATACAGGGTCCCCTAGGCTTCAGCCCTTGTTCCAAACCAAACAACCAGAATTTCTATATTTCTGCATTTAAATGATAGCAGCTGTGCAGCTGTTGTCATCCCCTGGGTTCTTTGTTTAAAGCACACTTCTTGACCCACTCTAGTTAGCAAATTTCTCAGCTGCAGGATCCGTCGAAGGCTAAAACCTTAGAACAAGCTCTCTGCTCGTAACCATTCTGTACTCTCCCCGCTGGCTAGCCTCCAGCTGGGCTGGAGAGTGTATTTCTTTTGAAATCTTACTTGATTTAATCTTATGAGGGAAAAAAACTCACATATTTGGGTAAGAATTATTTAGTTTGACTGGCATTGCAAAAATCTCCTCCTGGCAGTTTTTAGTACCCAACCTATTTAAATTAGTACATAACATGCCCCTGTCAATTTGTTCTCTCTAAGGGGGTAATGCTGACCAGGTCTTTGGCTTAATTGTCCTATAATTAAAAAATGGATCCCCTCTGGCACACTGTAAGCAAAAGCTACCATCATTTCACTCAAAGGTTGGTTTCTTTTCTTTCCTCCTCCTCTCTGTCCTGCCTGTGATTTTTCCCCTGCCTCCTTTCCTCCTTTCTTCTTTCATTTATTCATTTAGCAAGTATTCACAGATCACCTACAATGTGCCAAGCACCGTTTTAGGCACGAAGACAGACTACATTTTGGCCATCATGGAGTTTACATGATAGTGGGACAGGTGAACAATAAAGAAATTGTGTCAGTGATTAGTGCTAAGAAACAATGTAAAGCAGGTAAGAGGGATAGAATGTAGGGTGGTCCAGAAAAGCCTCAGAAAAGCCTCTGATGAGGGGACATTGGAGCAGAGATCTGAGGATATGAACCAGGGAGAAGAATGATTCAGGTGGAAGGAAGAGCATATGCAAATGCCCTGAGGCAGGTACATTCTTAATGTGTTTGAGGAGTAGGAAAAGCAAAGTCATAGAGAGCCACTGTGAGGACCTGGGCTTTAACTCTAATCACATGGGCGCCTTTGGAGGGTTTGTGTGCAAAGGAGTGATGTGATCTGACTTAAATTTTAAAAAGAGGAGGAAGAGACTATAGGGACAATGGCAGAAACATGGAGACAAATTACAAGACAATTTCAGTGTTTAGGCAAGAGATGATAATGGATTGGACTGGAGTAGTAGCTATATAGATGATGAGAAGTGGTCAGGATTTATACTGAAAGTAGATAAAGAGAAGAACCGTGAATGGCAACAGTGGTTTGTGCTCAAACACCTGGAAAAATGCCATTAATTGAAATGGAGAAGACTGTAGTAAAAGCAGGTTTAGAGAAGGGACATGGTAGCAGCTCAGTTTGGAGCATGTTAAATATGAAATGCCTTAAAGACATCCAAGTAGAGATGTTATATAAGAACTTGTACATATAAATCTGGAACTGGAAGAGATGCGGGCTAGTGATAAGATGTGTGTGTATCAAAGATCAGTGGTATTTAAAGACATGAGATGTATGAGATCACTTAGGGAGTGAATATAGATAGAAGAGAAGAGGTCTGAGGCCTGAGCTCAGGAGCACCTCGATTCAAAGTTAGAGAGATAAGAAGAAACCAGCAAAAGAGACTGGGCAGGAGCAACTGGTGAAACAGCAGTAGAAACAAGAGAATGGGTGCCGGAAGCCAAGTGAAGAAAATGCTTCTAAAAGGAGAGTTATTAGCAGAGTCAAACACACAGAGAAGCTGGGAACTGACCATTGGATTTGGCAAGATGAAGGTCATTGGTCATCTTGTGCTGTTTGGGAGTGGTGGGATAAAGGCCTGACTGGAGTAGGTTCAAGACAGTGTAGATAGATTTCTACGAGTGCAGACAAACATTTACGGAGCATCTCTTAGGTGCCAGGAGCTGAAGACACAAAGAGAATAAGATGTGGTCCTTGCCTTCGAGGGACTGTTTAGAGTTTGGAAAATAGAGTTTATAATCCCAGCGCAATTCGTACCATGTAGAGAAATACTTGTGGTGCTGGGGGAGAATTTAGGAGGAACTCATAACCTGGACTATGCCATGTCGAGGAAGGCTTCCCAGAAGTGGTACCTGACTAAATCCAAAGGAGAGGTAGGAATTAACTAAGCAAAGGAGGCAAAGAAGTGGCAGAGGAAGTGACACATGCACAGCACAAAGACATGAGAACAGGCACATTTGATGTTTGAAAAGATAATTGTCACATTCACCAAGATGGAGGACTCAGGAAAAGAAACAGATTAAAGGGTGAAGGGTAAAAAGAGGAGAAAGGAGACTTCAGCCTTAGACAAGGATGAGTTTAAGATGCCTATAGGATACCCAAGTGGAATTCCAGGTAAGGAGAGAGATCTACCTAGAGTTATAGGGTATGAGTCCTCAATAGGCAACTGGTGG
Organism: Halichoerus grypus; assembly: GCF_964656455.1. Classification (NCBI taxonomy): domain Eukaryota; kingdom Metazoa; phylum Chordata; class Mammalia; order Carnivora; family Phocidae; genus Halichoerus; species Halichoerus grypus. The sequence goes on along the minus strand of NC_135717.1, from coordinate 116,568,605 downwards.
GTAAAACCAGAAGGTAGATGACATCATCTACAGGGAATAGGTAAGTGAGCAAAGAGGACCTAAGATGGAACCTTGAGGGACCCCAGCATGTGGGGCAGGGGGAAGGGGGAACAGAGGAAGAGAAACCCGTAAAGAAGATTGAGGGGGCGCCTGGGTGGCTCAGTTGGTTAAGCGACTGCCTTCGGCTCAGGTCATGATCCTGGAGTCCCGGGATCGAGTCCCACATCGGGCTCCCTGCTCAGCGGAGAGTCTGCTTCTCCCTCTGACCCTCCTCCCTCTCATGCTCTCTCTCATTCTCTCTCTCAAATAAATAAATAAAATCTTTAAAAAAAAAAAAAAAAGAAGATTGAGGAGTGGCCAAAGAAATGGGAAGAAATCTAGAAAAAAAGGGGTTTCTCACAGTAACCATGAAAGGAAGGAATTTTTAGAAGGGGGGGTGGTCAGTAGTGTCAAATGCTATAGAGATACCAAATAAAATAAAGCAGAAGTGTCCATTGCATTTGCCAGTTGAGGTGAAAGGATATGAACAGGTAATTAAAGAAGAAACAATACACATATGAAAAAATGCTTAGCCTCATTAATAATAAAAAAATGTAAAGTAACCATGAGATATAAGTTGTAATCTAAACAGTTGGCAGATTTTTTTATTAGCTAATATTCAGTATGTGAGGAAATACGAACTCTCATACACTGGTAGTGATAGTATAGTAACCATACTATACTGTTCTGGATCTTGCTTTTAAACACATAATGTGCTTTTTGATATCTTCCCGTGTAAATATATATATTTATAATATCTAAAAAATATATGTAGTATATATATATAAGGGGGAAAAAGTTGAGAGTGTATGCACCAAACTGATGGCAGTGGGTATCTTGATGGGAACGGGTAGGGAAGTCAAATAGGGAAAATTAGAGTATATATTCAAGGCATGTATACATTCCTATATTGATTGTGACTTTTCTTCCCCCCAGTAAGTTTTGTAATTACTTTTTTTTTTTTTTTTTTTTTAAGACTGAGAGTGACTGGAGTGGGGCGGGGGGTGAAGGGCAGAGGGAGAGGAAGAGAGAGAATCTCAAGCAGGCTCCATGCCCAGCGCAAGGCCTGACTCTGGGCTCAGTCCCACAACCCTGAGATCATGACCTGAGCCGAAATCAAGAGTCAGACGCTTAACGGACTGAGCTACCCAGGCACCCCTTTTATTACTTTTGTAATTGAGAAAATAGTAAGTTAAAAATAAGATAATAAAATGAAAATGTTAAAGAGGTAATGGGTGATCTTGACTAGAGCTACTTCAGAAATGTTCGGGTGGTAGAGTTAGCATGAATGGAGAGCGAGCAAGTGGAAACAGCAAATACAGACAGTGCTTTCAAGACCCTTAACTATAAAATGCAAGAGACAGCAATAGCTAGAGGAACATACGAAGTTGAGGGAGTGTTACTTTTTTTTTTTAGCAAACTTTTTATTTTGAAATAATTTCGGATTGACAGTAGAGTTCTTAAGATAGTACAGTTCCATGTATCTCCACCTACCTCCCCCTAATGTTAACATCTTGCATAACTCTCAAACATTTATCAAAACTAAGAAATTAACTGGTGCAATGCTGTTAACTAAACTATAGAATTTATTCAGATCCACCATTTTTTCCACTAATGACAGAGGGTTGCTTTTAACATCCACCAGAAGCCTGAATTGTCTCCTGAAGAACAGGGAGAAATATCCATATAAATTTATAGAAATGACTGACCAGGGGGCTCCTGGGTGGCTCACTTTGTTAAGTGACTGCCTTGGGCTCAGGTCATGATCCCAGGGTCCTGGGATTGAGCCCCGCATCGGGCTCCCTGCTCCTCGGGGAGCCTGCTTCTCCCTCTCCCTCTGCCTGCTGTTCCCCCTGCTTGTGCTCTCTCTCTCTCTCTGTCAAATAAATAAATAAAATCTTAAAAAAAAAAAAAAGTGACCAGATGAAATACTACATTCTGCCATGGAAAGCAAGTTAGAGAAACATTCAGAAGCAAGTGGGTACATTTATTCCTTCAGTAAATAGTGGGATCAGGTTACATGATAGCCTAGTTTTCCAGAAATTTACTTTTCCCTTTTTCTTCCTCTTCCACTTATATCTAGGAAACAGAAACACAGACCATTAATACTGCCATCAGTTATATTTTCATGTTCCTTTCAAGCATGCAACATGCCACTTCTTGAAATCTGTACAATTTGGGCACTCATCTCCATAATGACTGGCTACCACTTTTCTGAGAAGCTCTTCCCTTCCTCGGGGGCTGTACATCCCGGTAGTCCATGTTTGCAGCTGCGCTGCTGTCTCCTACCCAACATCCTCAGCTTTTAAGATGAAGATACCCCTGCCAAGATTTCAGCACTTAAGCTCATTTGACCCAGCCTCTACATTTTAATGGTGGAATAACGGAGACCCAAAGAGAGGAAAGAACTTATCCACGGTCATACATCTCAGATGGACAGTGCTGGGACACATCCCAACTCCAAGTTAAATGCTCCTGCAGAAAAGACATAGTGTTGCATTTCCAGGTTGTATCTAATCTGGATTCAGGAAGCCAGTTATGGTCCAGAGGCAAATCTGCCAAGATTCCCAGCCTTGCTGGGAAGAATAAACAGTGTGCTGGATGTCACGCTTGAGAGAGGAGGCTGTGGTTGTGTACCAACCAATGGGGCCCTTGAAAACTTGCAGCCTCCATGACTTCCCATGCCTCTTCTAGGAAAATACTTGGGAAAAAGTTAAAACCAACTAGAATTTCACCTTATTGTGTGCCCTACACCCCTACTCTGGAACAGTGGAGACTATAGAGAGAATAGAAAGAGCAGTAAGAGACTGTAACCCAAGTTCAGGATTTGAGAAATGACTGGGTACTGTGGTTGATCATCATGAGGTGTGGCTGGAGGAGTAGGGAGGCCTACCCACTTAATATTAATTGTCACCACTTACTGGGTGCCTATTTATGTCAAATACTGCACTACATGCTTTAATATAGGCACATCTGTTCTCCACAATAGCCAAGTATGGTAGGTTCCAGAAATTAAACTTGCCCAAGGTCACTTGTCTGGGTGGGGCTGGAGTAGACTAGTAACACATGTTCATTGTAGAAAATAGAAGTGGCTTGTAATCCCTTCTCCAATGATAACCCAGGCCATCTCAATATAATACTCTTGCCACTTTGCGGTCCAAACTGCTTTTAGCTATTGCTTTGGTTCTGTACCTTCTTGCTTCTTTTCCTTCCCCAGAAGGACTGGAATCACTGCTTCTTCCCCATTTTTCTCTCCTTGGGTCCTAAAGCCCTGCACGCTGGCACTGCCTGGGGATGCTGCCAGGAGTGATTGCAGGGTGTGGGGCCTTTCATGCTGTCAGGCTGGACAGCCCTTTTTGTCCCCACTTAAACACTTTTGAACGTGTACCCTTAAGAACTCTCTTTAATAAAAGAGCACACTTACTCCTTGTTACAATGCCCCCTAAGGGATTTCCTCCACCCAGGCCCTTTTTGGGTCACTGCCGGTACTCCATTCCACAGATCCCTCTCTTCCTGGTCATCACAAGTAAAGTAGAAATGATCATTTTCCAGCTGCTTATAGTAACATCAGAACGTTTTAATATTCTGTAGATTTTTGTGATAGGAAGATGATGTATATAGTTCTATTTTTTATTCATTTGTGTTAATAATGTATACACATTTATTGTAAAAAGGAAGAAAAAAAAATGTAGATGCACATAATCCATGATCCAAAGGTAACGTTAACATCCTGATGTCTTTTCTTCCAGACTACTTTTCTGTGTTTATAAATATACATTTGTATTATAAGATGGGATTATGTGGTCTTAAAATTTTTTTTTAAGATTTTATTTATTTGTCAGAGAGAGATAGAACACAAGAAGGGGGAGTGGCAGCAGAGAGAGAAGCAGGCCCCCTGCTGAGCAGGGAACCCGATGCCGATGCGGGCCTCCATCCCAGGACTCCGGGATCATGGCCCGAGCCGAAGGCAGACGCTTCACCAACTGAGCCACCCAGGCATCCCTGTGGTCTTAAAGTTTGCTTTTTTCCCCTCAAAAGTATCTTATGAGCATCTTTCCATGTCAATATACTTCAATCACACGATTACTGAGAAAAGTAGTGTCCAGTTACCAAGGCAAAATGCCACTTAGAGTGTCAGGGCTCCTGTTTAGGCTGGGCAAGGGCAGGGCAGGTGCAGTTGGAGACCCAGATGACTCATCCATTGTGTGGCAGGAGGCAGCATCCAGCAAAGCATGCTGCCAGCGATAAGACGGCACCAGCGTCCAGAGCAGTTTAAGTCTTCTTTTCCAGCAAGAAGACTTTTCATGCTTCTTGTATCTCTGATCCATTCATCCTTCCACCAGTGAATCATCTTGTCAGTAAAGATTTAAACACTAAAATCAAGCAGTTGTCCTCTGTAAGTTTTTTTTTTTTCAGACCTTGGTGCTATGTATTGAGAAGAGTAATAGGGTGAGAGACTTAATTCCCAATATAGCTGCTAATCCTGTTTAATTCCCGGAAGTCTTTCAGTCCTAGGTGGTTTGTCCTTTCTTTCTTAGTTGAAAGACGGGTGAGTCACAGACCACAGGAACGGAGGGCTCGAAGGTATTGGAATTCGTGGCTTGTTGGGAGTTGGTGCTGCTCAGCTTATTTATAGGAACGCTTTCAGAGTATGGGACATTGAATTTTACTTCATCAAGCATGTTTCCTCTGTTACTGTAGAACAGTAGTGGCAGGTTCCAGGTTGTTTGCGATCATATATGTATAAATTAATTCTGTTTTGACCCAGGTGAAAGTGACCTCTCTTAGATGTGTAAATGTGTGTCCTTCAATCAAGAAAGTGGGTGGTAGTGTTTTCATATGAAGCCTGGATATTTTTCTACCAGAGGATCTGTGAAATAGTAAATTTTCTGATAACTGAGAATTTACACATGGACAAACGTGTGTAGAGAAGAGCAGAAGAAAAAAAGAGGATTAGGTTCTTATGTAAAAATAAAATTTGTTCATATGCATGTAGATTATGGCAGGTATGATAAGATATCATTTATGCAAATACATGTGAAAGTCTGGTGAGTTCTCTAAATTTCTACAAATACTTTCAATCCTTGATGATACTATCCACAATTATGGTATTGTATAGTTTCAGCTATACTGTGTCTTTGTAATATTTAAAAGAAAAAAAACCCCAGCAGGATTCCCCATGTAATTTTGTGGTATGTAATGATGAACTTGTATTAATGCATATTTTGCGGTGTTTAAAGTACCTAGTATTTTGCTTCCTCTTTCTTGTTTTCCTTATTAATCTTTGGATAAAAATCCCTTGTCTCCAATGTAACTATCATTAGATCTGGGCTCTCTTTTCTCCTCATTTTGTCCTTATAAGGCTATCCTGTTTTATCACTTCCTGCTTCAGCTCCTGACTTTTTCTCTCTTCCCCTCTCCCCGGGTGGATGCTTTCTCCATGTGGCAGGGCTGTAACTGTTCACAGCTGTCTGAAACGCCCGTGGACCAGGAGCAGCTTAGAGTTTTAACTTTCATTTTACAAAGAACAACATGTTTGAATGTTTCAACAGGCAAGTTATAACTGGCACTTACTTCTTGCTCTTCTAGAACACTGAAAATATCCCCCAGCACTGCAGGAGGGGTATCCTGACTGTGTTAAAGAAGAAGTGGGAGAACCCAGCCCTGGGAACAGAGTCTCACACAGACTCCCTGCGAAACGGCAGCGCTGAGGTCAGACACGGAGGCAACCATCCTGCCAGTGAAGTGGCTAGAAGCTCTGCCCCTGAGGCCGAAGCTGACCAGGAAGAAAGAGTCCACCCCAGACCTAGACTCGGATCACCTTCTGAAGCCCTTACTCAGTGGCCGAATCTCCTCATTGAGGGCAGCGAGCGTCTTAAAGACCACTCGAAAGAAAGTAAAAAAATGGAAAATTGTCTAGGAGAATCCAGGCATGAAGTAGGAAAACCTGAAATCAGTGAAAACACAGAAGCCACAAACAAAATAGAGAAATACAATGTTCCGCTGAACAGGCTTAAGATGATGTTTGAGAAAGGTGAACCAACTCAAACCAAGGTAAGGACTGGGCCGGTGGCAGGCTTGAGAAAGCCGATTCAAGTGATTAAACAAAGCTGTTTTTCTGATCTAGACAGTTTGAGTGGTGGCCAGTATGTCTTTTGATTCAAAATTAAATGAATTAACGAGAAGTCTCGAATTATTTACACAGATGCTAAGATTTTGCGGATCTGTGACCCAGTTCCACGTGAAATCAAGCACACACTGGGATTCAGGTTAATATCTAGAAATGAAGAGTTTGGTGCCGATTAGATTTTGTGTTTTTATACGCTTGCCCTTTTAATTTGTCTTCCTGTGCCTTTTGTCATTTGTAGCTTTGGGGGGTGGGATTACTGCTGAATCTCTCTCTGCTTGGACACAGCTGCAGGCTGAGTATTAAGGCCAGAGTTTAACATTAAGACTGAGGCTTAGTTGTCTCTTTGCTAGCTGACTCCTTCTCTTCTCCACTTCCTCATCTGTGCCGTCCAACAAATGTTTTCTATCAGCTAAAATCCTCTCCCAGGAAAAATCAGTGAGGATAGCCAGATTAGCTGTAGCCTTCAGGAGTTTTGACTTGCAAATGCTCAGGGTTGCATTTTCGTACAACTGCTAATGAAATTTGATCCTTCGTGTGGATTGCAGACCGGGTACCCAGAGGGAATTACTTAACTAGAAAATGAGTTACATATGCTGGTGACTTATAACACAATCCAGGGGCGGCAGAACTGGTAAATTTTTCCAGTTTTCTCATACTTTCCTGCGTATCTGGCTTTGTACATGGGGATGGTTTGTTACAACAGTCATTATAATGAAATAAACAGATCTGACAGGAAGCAAAGCCATCATTTTCTCTAGATTCCATCTAGATGGGAAAGCTGAAATTTTTTAAGCTAAATATTTGGCCCAAATCCCTGCATGTGTGAAGTAATGGTATAAGACCTTCTTTCTGAGAGAAAAATTTGATAACTCGTCCTATAATCTTCAGTTATGTTTGACGTGACTTAGTTTATCTCTTTCCGTAAGTTGCAGTGGCTGGAGCTTTCCAGCCTAGAAAAGTCCTTGGGTGTTTAAAGGATCATCTATTTTGAGGATGTAGTAAGAATTTGTAAAGGTTTGCAAACCTAGAACCCTTTCCTGTGCATGAGTTTTAGCTCTATTTTAACATTGAAACCAGTTGGCAAAAGATGTAACCACAAAGCAGTTTTATGACTTTCCTTAAAACTCTCATCCCTCTCAATTTTTAGTCCTCTAGGCCTGCCAACTCCCTCTTTATCCTTTATGGTCTTAATAAAAAAAATTTTTTTAGGTTTTTTTTTTTTTTTAATTTAAATGGGAAGAAGAATTTTAAGTGGAAGGGAAAAAATGTCAGAAATCCTAAATAGAGAGGAAGGGGTTTTGTTGTGACTCAAAGCACCATTGTAAGCCTCCTCCTCAGAGACCCTGTTAGGGGCAGGACGGCTGATGTCATGCCAGCACACACAATGTCGATTCAGTGCAAAAGCCTGGTGCATGTCGAAACTGGCCTAAGGTAGGAAATGACTGGGATTGCAGCAAACAAAAATGCTGATTATGTGTAAGGATCTGGTGAGAGACTTTTTTCTCATAAATGTCTGGCGAGAGATGGGTCAGAACAAGCCTATCACTTTGTGGCTGGTCAGAGTAGAGAAAGACTCCTCATATAAAGAAAGATCCTTCTAGATCTCTAATAGCACAGGGCAGGCAGCCTGATTGTTAATGGTATAGGAAGATGGGGGGGTGGAGGGGGGGTGTCTAAGATTGACCTGGGCTTTTTTAGGTGCCCTTTAAAACTTCCTGATTAAATAGTCATTTGTCACTTAATGGACTGCTTGGTAAAACAGAACTGCCCTTGGTTTTATAGCTGTTTCTAAATAACCATCCTTTATCCATGTTAGAAACATGAATAGTTTACTTTAAAATAGTTTTGTCTAATATTTTCAAAAAATATTTAAAAAAAAGTTTTGTCTACTTTAGCTTAAGGAATAACAAAATTAGTTTGAAATTATGTTACAGTTATTGTTAACATAATTTCAGCTTTAACATGGATAACGCTTTAATCGGGAAGTTACATAATTGGATCTTTGGAAGGAAGCTCTGAGAAATACATATGGTAGGGACACTAGAAGTCGCTTTAGGAGCAAGAGTCTACAAGAAAGAGTATATACTTCGGAGCTAACAAATTAGTACCTCCGTAAGACAAGCAAATATAGTAGGTACAAATTGTGTGAATCTTTGGTTCCGTAACTAAATTTTAGAGAACTGGACTGAATCTCAACTAACTAGCTGGGCAGGGTCAGGGAGCACATAGATAATGGAAATAATGCTCTAATGCTGTGTCCTCTTAAATCTTTTTCTCAGTTATTTACAGGAGACAAAGTTAATTGGCTTGAGTTCCACTTTTGTTAGCCTCTCTTGCTCCCTTTTGCCTGAGATGGTTCTGTTCTTGTCCACTTTTCTTCCTGATCTCTGCCCTCCTGTTTTTCTCTCTCTCCTTGTGAAATCTCACCTCTTTCCATGACTCTAAGAGGTGAACCCCCAAACTAGATTTTAATTCTCAGTTCTTAACCCAAGCTTCAGCCTCATATTTCTGGTTGCCTGCCAGATCAGACATCTCTCTTTGAATATCCCTTAGGCACTCACATTCAAGAAGGCTAAAAAAGAATCCATTGTCTTTCCAACCAAAAACCTGCTTTACCCCAGTTCCCTTCATGCATTACCATGCACCAAATCTTCTTGTCTGTAAAACTTGGAATCAGTTCTTCCTTCTGCCTGCCTCCTCTTCCCAGTCAGTCACTTACTAAGCCATCTAAATAAGCCTACCCTCAGGACGCCTGGGTGGCTCAGTATCAGTTGGGCATCTGCCTTCAGCTCGGGTCCTGGTCCCAGGGTCCTGGGATCAAGCCCCATATCGGGCTCCCCGCTCAGTAGGGAGTGCTTCTCCCTCTTCCCCCACTCGTATTCTCTCTGTCTCTCAAATAAATAAATAAAATCTATAAATAAATAAATAAATAAATAAATTAAGTAAGTAAGCAAGCAAGCAAGCAAGCAAGCAAGCCAGCCAGCCTGCCCTCTATACATCTCTCAAGTATGGGCCATTCTGTCTGGTCCCATAGTATTGCTATGACCTCCCCCATCAGCCTCTTTTCTTTCTTCCCATGCATCCTCTACACTGTTGCTATTTATTTTTCTAAATAGAGTTGTAAATTAGTTTACTCAGAAACTTTTGATGACCCAGGGCACCACCCAGGCAGTCAGTTAAGTGCATCTGACTCTTGATTTCTGTTCAGGTCCTGATCTGGGGTCATGAGATAGAGCCCCATGTAGGGCTCCATGCTCAGTGCAGAATCTGCTTAAGATTCTCTCTCCCTCTGCCCCTCCCACTCATTCTCTCTCTCTCTCAAATAAATAAATAAATAAATAAATCTTTAAGAAAATTTGATGCCTCAGAATTAATCCATATTCAATATTGGGTCTTCCACAGTCTGAGCTCAACCTACCTTTCAATCTCAGAGCCAGTCTTATACTTAAACCCTGGATCACTCCTTACTCTCTAAATCATTCATACCTATCCCCAGTTACTGTCTTCTGAAATTTATCTCCCAAAGGTCTGTCAAAACTGTGAGACCTTACCTCAGCTTCTCTCAGATAAATTAACCCTTCTTACTCTCCTATACCTATAGAATTTTCTTTTTACTTCTGTTTGGGCATTTATATCATGCTTCCCTTAATAATCATGTGTAAATTTGTATACTCCTGGGGCACCTGGGTAGTTCAGTCGGTTAAGTGTCCGACTCTTGCTTTTGGCTCAGGTCATGATCTCAGGGTTGTGGGATTGAGCCCCCTATTGGGCTCTGCGCTGGGGCAGGGGGCGGGGTTCTGCTTTCCACTCTGCTCCTCCTCCCCTCCTAGCCCCCCAGCCCCATTCTCTAGTTCTAAAAAATAAATAAAATCTTTTTAAAAAAATTTGTATACTCCTGAAGTCTGTGATTTCTTTCAAAGTGATGTTTTTCTTCCCCAATGGTTAGTACAAGGACTTAGCTCTTAGTGCTTACTTAATAAAAGGAAGAAACAAAGCTTAGAGTTCAAATAGCTTATAAATAGTAAGAATTGATTAAATGCTCTTCCTCACTTATTCTCTACCTTTAGTGAATAGATACATTATTCGGATCAGATAGTTTAGTTGAACATGATGGCTCTAGTTCCTATGAGCAAATGAGCAGTGGGTGGATTGATATAACCTACCATCATTACTAGGAAAAAGAAACATTCCCCCCCCGCCCCAGGTGGTCTAGCAATCCTAACTTCATGTATATGTTGATCTGGATTTTAGGTAGCTGAGGTAACTATTCTGGATATCCTTTTATGAAAAAGATAGCTGATTAGTCATAACCAACATTCAGTTATCATCATGTTGACATTTGAATCCATAATCTTTAAAACCAGGATGTGGTTATTCAAAAAATTAAGTACCTCTTTTATGCCCTGGAATGACCAGGAGCATATAAGGAGCATGTGACAGGTTCATTCAGTCTCACTTCTTTCTGTTTTGTTCCTAACATATTTGGTTCACACAAATCCTTGGATAGGAGAATAAAGACCGAATATTTGGGTGACCTATTTCTGCCTTCATAACCTATTTCAATTATTGTCTTCTGGTGGGTCAGGATTGAACGACTTAGGTGTAATGCAAGAAAATAAGACTAGACTGTGGATGTCTGTTGATACTTTAATACAGATGTGGAGTACTTCTTTTTTTTTTTTTTTTAAAGATTTTATTTATTTATTTGACAGAGAGACCACAGTGAGAGAGGGAACACAAGCAGGGGGAGTGGGAAAGGGAGAAGCAGGCTTCCCGCTGAGCAGGGAGCCCGATGCGGGGCTCGATCCCAGGACCCTGGGATCATGACCTGAGCCGAAGGCAGACGCTTAACGACTGAGCCACCCAGGCGCCCCTGGAGTACTTCTTCTTCCATGAAATGTTTCCAATTTCTAGGAGAGGAGTTTGATAGAGTAGAGGAGAGAGTACCTCCCCACCAAAAATCACTGTTTCCTAAAACACATAAGCTCACTCATTTGCTCATTCTTTGGAGACTAACCATGGATGGGAAGTTGCAATGAGAAAATAATAAGTTTGTCCATAAGTGAAAAGAATTAAACTATTTAGAAATTTTTTTCTTTCTCCTTTTCCCCCCATTATTCATGGTATATTTTAATGCTTCCAGTTAGTCATATTTTAATTGTATTAACTTGTCTTATATTACAAAGGCAAAACAGTACACTCAGCTAAAATAGAAGTATCTAAAATAAAAATGGAAGTTTCCCTTGTCCCAGCCCCCTTTTCACTTGTTTGCTACTTTTCTTCCCTTAGACTTCTAAGCCCTTAAACTTCCCTTAGAATTTCTGTTCCTCTTGTCACCAGGATCATTATATGAGTGGCTAGCACCAAAACACCAACAAAAGCCGCACTTGTTAATATGAGACTAAAACCATCCTTCTTCAAACAGTCCAAAATTTTTGTGGTTTTTCTTTGTGTAACTTCCTGGAAGTGACATTTGGTATTTTGTTTAGCTTTCTGTAACTCATACAGAACAGTGTTTACGTGTTGCTGTCCTGGAGTAAGCCCTGGAGAAAATAAGGCAACCAAGCTGAAGTCTGATCTGTGTTCATTAGATATTTTAACCATAGCCAACCAATCTGTAATCTACATCAAGGAGACAATTTTTATTTGCCTTCTTGAAGAATGGGTAGGTGTCCATAGGGAATCTGTACATTGTTATAAAATTATCCATGACATTTTATTTTCTCCTTTCTTGGTTAACAACTACATGTGCTCTCTTATACACTTAATGTATCTTAATAACATTTTTCTTCTGCTTCCTTAATGTCTTAAGTAATTCATTTGAAATTATATTCCAAGAAGAATAAAATTCCGAGGATGTTCATAATTGGTATTAATTACATATTTTTAAGCCATAATTTTAAGATGGACTTAGGGCGGAAAGGGACTTGAATAACTGTCAACATCACTGTAGGGTCTAATGTAGTCTTTTTTTTTTTTTTTTTTTGAGAGAGAGAAAGCACAAGCAGGGGTGGGGTACGAGGAGGGGCAGAGGGAGAAGCAGACTCCCCGCTGAGCAGGGAGCCCGATGTGGGATGTGGGGCTCTGGGATGTGGGACTCGTGGGATGTGGGGCTTGTCCCAGGACTCTGAGATCACGACCTGAGCCAAGGTCAGATGCTCGACTGACTGAGCCACCCAGGAACCCCTAATATAGTCATCTTAATGTAGGCGAGTATATCTTTAGTTTGGTTATCAGCAAATCATAAATCTTAAATTGACCCAACATTAAACATCCAATAGATACATTACTAGAGCTTTAAATATGGATACAGTAACTGGTTTTGTTAAATAAACACAATAATTATCTTTGATTTTTCTATCAATGCCATCTTTCTCATATATCCTGCTAAAAGTTTTTTTTTTTTAAGATTTTATTTATTTTTTTTGACAGAGAGAGACACAATGAGAGAGGGAACACAAGCGGGGGGGTAGGAGAGGGAGACCAGGCTTCCCGCGGAGCAGGGAGCCCGATGCGGGGCTCTATCCCAGGACCCTGGGATCATGACCTGAGCCAAAGGCAGACGCTTAATGACTGAGCCACCCAGGGGCCCCTAAAAGTAATTTTTTTTGATGATTTGTTATATTCATCCATGATTTATAGCTTCTTCTATAATTTCAAAATATAAGTACACTCTGTCAGTGTTATTTTGACTGACCTCTCTCTCTAGCAGATCATTTCTGGTAAAGACGTCATACCAGTGTAAATTAAGTTTTATTTACCCTTAATTAGTAACAGTAATTCTTTTGTCTTTCATGGTAAGGTAATAATGGATCCAGGTGTAGAGATGCAGGTCAGGGAATTCTGATATTTCTCACTGTTTGTTGCGCTAAATGGCTGCTCTTGATGTACCAACTGGAGACCAGTCATGTCTCTTCTGTTTACTTCCAGGCCAACTTAACTACTTACTGGTTTTTAGCCAGTTTCATTACAATAAAACATGTTGAAAAGTTAAAAACAAAACAAAAACAAAAACATGTTAAAAAGAAATGTCAGAGTGGCGCCTGGGTGGCTTAGTTGGTTAAGCCTCTGCCTTGGGCTCAGGTCATGATCTCTGGGTCCTGGGATTGAGCCCCACATTGGGCTTCTGCTTCTCTCTCTCTCCCTCTGCTGCTCCCCACCACTCATTCTCTCTCTCTCTCAAATAAATAAAATCTTAAAGAAAGAAAGAAAGAAAAAAGGAATATCAGATGACTGGAACGTTCTGTAAGCAAGTTTGGCTCCATTAGAGTTTGGAGTGGCCAGAAAGACTTCACTTACCCCCTCAAATATGACTGCCTTTATCTTTCTGGAATCAGACTCACTCCTGGATTAGACAACATAGGTGTGTATATCCAGATGAATATATTAGTCATTTTCTCTAGTCTTCTAACTCATCAGTTACAATGAGTGAAAAATCCCTATCAATATCTTTGACATAAACCTAAAAACTGTACAGGACTGTAAGGTTATTTAATCCAGCTCACTGCTCTCAGGATATTAAAATCCCTAATTTAGGGGTGCCTGGGTGGCTCAGTCGTTAAGCATCTGCCTTCGGCTGAGGTCATGATCCTGGGGTCCTGGGATCGAGCCCCGCATCGGGCTCCCTGCTTGGCAGGAAGCCTGCTTCTCCCTCTCCCACTCCCCCTGCCTGTGTTCCCTCTCTCGCTGTGTCTCTCTCTGTCAAATAAACAAAATCTTAAAAAAAAAATAAATAAAATCCCTAATTTACAGGTGGAAACAACTGAGGTCAGAGAAGTTAACTGACATGCCCAATGTGATTGGCTAATTAATATCAGAACAAGGACTGAAATTGTTTAGTACCCTGTCTCTACCATGTAACAGTGTCTTCATTAATATTGTAATAACTGTGTATTAGGTAAAAACAACTGGCCATGGCCTTCCTTATCTGAAATCTAAAGAAACTGGGAAAAATTTTAAACATATCAACAATTGTATTCTCAAAGACTTTAGCTCTCTATCTTCCCTCTTCCCACATTTTATAGTCTTGTAACTGAATTAAAAGCATCAGGGCAGTGAAGAGAAGAAATACATTGGAATGCAAGAGATTTGTACTAAAACTCTTGAGTTAGAAGCTTGTCCCTCCTCCCTCCCTGCCACACACAGTAAACCAGAAAAGAAAAGAAAAAGCCAAGTAAACCAGGAAAAACCAATAACTTTCACCAGGAAAAAAGAATGAAACAACTGTGCACAATGATATCCTATCATTGCATAATTAGTTTTTACATGGTTTTCGTCCCTGTGTGCTCACTGTTTTTGTGTGCCTTATCTTTTGTTTGATCTTTTTTATATAGACCTTTCTATGTATTTTCCTAGTTCATGTGGTTATCCTTTTATGGCAATGTAGTATTTCATTATAGTTTAATCATGCCCCAATAATTAGATATTTTTCTAGTCTAAAAAAGCTCTAAGCATCTTGGCAGAAACATTTTGTTTTTAGTTATTTGGGGGGAAGGGCAATATTACTGAAGTGATGTTCTCATGATCAAAAGCCATAATTCATTAAACGTTCTTCTTGGGGCACCTGGGTAGCTCAGTCTGTTAAGTGTCTGCCTTGGGCTCAGGTCATGATCCCAGAGTCCTGGGATCAAGCCCCACATCGGGCTCCCTGCTCAGCGCAGAGTCAGCTTCTCCCTCTCCCTCTGCCCCTCCCCCCCGCTCTTGCTCTCCCTCTCTCTCCCTGTCTCTCTCTCAAGTGAATACATAAAAAAACTTAAAAAAAAAACCAAAAACCATGTTCTTATATATTTTCAGCTGGTTCTCAAAAATTATACTACTTTATAACACTAGCACAATCTAAGGACATATTTAATTCTCCAGCACCTTCTCAGCATTTGGTTATCATTTTTATCTATTTGTATTAATAAATATGATGTATTGCCTCTCCTTTTTTTTTAAGATTTTATTTATTTTAGAGAGAGCACAAGCAGGGGGAGGAGCAGAGGGAGAGGCTGACTCCTTGCTGAGCAGGGAGCCCGATGGGACTGGATCCCAGCATCCTAAGATCATGACCTGAGCCGAAGGCAGACACTTAACTGACTGAGTCACCCAGGTGCCCCATCCTTTCTTTTCTTTTTTTCCTAATTTTAAGTGTAACACATAATTTTTGTAGAATGCTTAGAAATACAGAAAATATAAAGAAATCCCACAACCTGGATATAAAGAGCTCCTTCTATATGTATTATTTTACTTAAAAGAGCTCCATTTTTTTCTATTTTCTTCTACCTGGAGAAGGAAATGTTGTCTCTCAGTACTTTGAGAAATTAAGGCTAGGTTTTATCTACGCCCTATGCACAGTTCAGCAAAGTCCCATTTTCCCTAAAGGTCATCCTCTACCCTTGACTTTGGAGGGATGAGAGTCAGAAGGAAGGTCAAAGTTGAAAGGTTGAAGAAAGTGGCTGAGAGAGGTATGAGGTAAATAAAGGTATTGAGAATCAACTTTTAGACAGAATTTTTCCTAAAAATTAGGGGGGACAGGAAATCCTGCTTTTTACTTGATAATTGGGACCTCACTTACTTTATTCCTTTAAGAAAATTCTCCAGAGGGGCTCCTGGGTGGCTCAGTTGGTTAACAGTCTGCCTTGGCTCAGGTCATGATCTCAGGGTCCTGGGATTGAGCCCTGCATCTGGCTCCATGCTCTTCCTCTCCCTGTGCCCGTCCCCCCCCTTCTGCTTTCTCTCTCTCTCTCTCAAATAAATAAATAAATAAAATCTTTAAAAAAAAAAGAAAAGATAATTTTGCAGAGGAAAGAAATTCTACAGACTACTGGCTAAAGGCTCTAAACTCTTTTTCTCTTATTGGTATGTATTGATGCATTTAGTTTATGGATTCTCAGAGAGTATTTCAAGGGGCCGTCCCACTAATGAGAGTTACTACAGTCAGCTGACAGGAAGGAGGACTTGTGGGGTGGGGTGAGGCCAAGTCTTAGGAAATTCCAGAAAGTCTTGAAGTGTCTTGTCTTTTCTCTTAACAGGCTCCCTCAGGCATCTGAGTAAACAGGGCTGAACTGTGATAAAAATGTGTTACAGAAGAGTATTTCAGTATAAGAATTCCTGTTTTTTTTTTCTTTTTGTGTTCTTCTACTTCCTTGAGAAATATTAGAGGAAACTCCTCCTTCTTCCTGTACCTCAGATTACCACTTGTAAAATGAGGATCACAAAATTCATTGTAAATGCATTTGAGTTCTTGTTATTCTTAATATTTGAGTGATTTGTAGGTGAACCAGTATTGAAAGAAATGCTTAGTGCTTCATCTGGGATCTCATTAAAAGCTCTCCCATCTCAGAGCTGTGTTCTTCTTCAGAACCAGTGTCAGTATAACTTTGATTTCCAGAGACATTTCTATTTTTCTTGAAGACCAAATGGCTTTGCACATTCACTTTTTTAGTACTTGGAAGAAAAGAATTTGGAGTCCTGATACCCTCATGTACCAGAAGGCTTTAAAAAAGAAAAAGGTTCTTAACTTTATTTAACCTGAAGGTTTAAATTGAAAGCTAGCAAAGATGGAGAATTTTATGCATCTAAAACCAAAGTAAGGGGCGCCTGGGTAGCTCAGTCGTTAAGCGTCTGCCTCTGGCTCAGATCATGATCCCAGGGTCCTGGGATCGAGCCCCGGGCTCCCTGCTCGGCGGGAAGCCTGCTTCTCCCTCTCCCACTCCCCCTGCTTGTGTTCCCTCTCTCGCTGTCTCTCTCTCTGTCAAATAAATAAATAAAAATCTTTAAAAATAAATAAATAAAACCAAAGTAAGCCTCTGCCCTAGCAAGGCATATATTCTGGTTCTAAATGGACTTGCTCCCAGTAATGCCAGTGCAGGGACTCTGCATGAGACAGAGAGGGATTTGACTACAAGTACAGACAGAAAACCGAGCTATCTGCAGGTTGTGACACGTAATGCATACTCTTGGAATCGTACCTGAACTTTACCTTTAACAGAATGTAAATATTTGAAATATTGCTTCATTATGAAGGATGCAGAACCCGTTCTCCTTTGGTTACCAAAAAATATATATATATATATTTCCAGGCTTTCTCCCTTTTTTGAGCCCAGAAAATTCTAATTTTTATAGTAATCATCTTACAGTCAAGCAGCATTTGGAGTAAGTCTTTGGAATTTCCTTTACTTTAATTATCTGCAAATGAAAAATGTTTTGAAAATAAAAAAATGTGGATGGGGAGGGTGTCCTGTCAAATTTATCTCTTTGTTTTGGCTGGTGATCTTCATTTCTAGATGGGGGGCTGCTCTCAGAGCAAGAGTTTGTTGCATCATGTGAGTCATGTGGATGTGGTTGATGTTGGTGCAGCTGACCTGAGCATAATGTGGCAAGGTTAGAGTTGCTACAGCTTATTTTATTTTTTTATCAGTTAATAATGTAATTAGCAAAGCTGACTGGAGATAAATTATTTGAAATGTATATTGAATTTGCAAGAAACTATTGTCGTTGGTATGGTACAAACAAACCAGGCCTTGGCTCTGATTTCTGAAGTGGCATGTTTTCTCTCTCCAGTGGGGGTGGGGGAGGACTTGAAAAAGTTCAGTCTTAAACTTTACTGTTGAGTTGATTAGTCCATTGAACTTAAAGGTTTAATAACTATTTACTAATGTTGATTTCAGAATGGTGCTAAGTGTTTTACTCTTCTGTCCTACTGGATTTCAGATATCTTTCCCACTTCAAGTTATTTGGAAATAAATTGAGATTTGAATGATAAGCTCTGGTTGAAGGCTCTCATTACAAGCTGAATAAACATGACATACTCTCTGTGTACTATTGTCTGGGAACATTCTGTGACACTAAATGACCTTCTCTTAAGTTACTTTTCCAGTCTTAAAAATTATAATTTATAACTTTAATTAGAGATCTACCCTAGATATGAGAGATATAAATGTAGTAGTTTACAGGACTCACAGAATAATTTATTCAAAAAATCTGTACCATCCATGTTTCTATTTAAAAAACAAAAACATGGTCCCTGCCCTCAGCAGGCTTCCAGTTCAGTAGAGGGACACACAGTAAGCATTGTAGTGTAAGTGTGACCAGGTACCTTGGAAACAGAGGAAGGACTACTTAGATTTATATAGAAGAGCTAAGGTGGACTTCACAGAGAGAATGTTGCTCAGCCTTCACTGAGTCTTGAAAGAACAAATAGAAGGATGAAAGGGGGATGGGGGAAGGGAACTCATTTACAAGCTCATGGACCTCCCAGCAGTTTGCTTTTCCTGGAAGGTAAGGGATGAGGAAGGGAATACTCAGGGAGGGGTGGTAGGGACTAGATGTAGAACTGGTCTTCCATAACATGCTAAGCACTTTAGATTTAGTTCGGGGAATGATTATAGGAATTTTTCAAGCATTTTGAACAAGAGAGTAATATAGCTTTATATTGGGGAATAATTACATGACGTGGGATAATGGCAGCATCATAGAGACTTGATTGGAAGGTAGAGAGGAAGCAATTAGAAATGTAATACAATAGTCCAGGGAAAAGATAAAGATGTGAACCCAAGGCCGTAACAGCAGGGATGAAGTGGGAGGGAAAAGGGAAACAAACAGCAGATACTGTCATCCAGACTTGACGTTCAGGGAGACATGTCCCTGTCGTCTGGGACATGAGGATTCCCCTCCATGGCTGGTTAAAGTGCTTAGTTCTCTGGTTAAGCTGGCTAGGCAGTGATTATTACCAGAGAGAATTACCTCTATAGAGTTACTTATTTCTGCCTGGGCACCTGTGAATATGTAGTGCTTCATATTTATAATGCTAAAAACACATTCTGTGGAATGTAAAAACTAATACAAAATCTAATCTCTTATGAATTTTATTAATAAAGGAGATTTGCAGGCCTCTTCTCTGAACATTCATCAGGATTTCCCACCTTCTTTGTAAAGCTTATGGCTGGGTTTTGTTTTCCCGAACAGATTCTTCGGTCCCAAAGTCGGAGTGCAGGTGGAAGGAGGATCTCTGAAAACAGCTATTCTCTGGATGATTTGGAAATAGGCCCAGGTAAGCAGCATTCCGTGTGTGTGAGGTTCCCTAGGAAGTACTCATTAGTAGCAATACCTTTTGGCCTCAAAGCCGATGCTTTTAGAGGAAGAGTGGCACAAATTAAAAGGAACTATATTTGCAACAGCCCAGGGGTCCCCTTGTGGGATGATGAGGGAAGACTGCCCACAGTTTTGGCTCTGAGGTCATCTGGGGCCTGAGGGCTGCCATGGGTGGGTGGCAGTGTCCTCTGTCAAGATTGGTTATCCTGTATTACCGATGGTAACATAACACCTTGAGAGCATAATTATTATGTTTGGAAGGGGGCCCTATACAGGCATTTCACAAAACAAAAAATAAAATTAACAGGAAAATCATCAGCCTCCTGGTAAAGAAATGCAAATTAAAATGGCATTGAGATCTAGTTTTTTCCAATGTTAAGTAAGCCAAAATGTTTAAATATATAATACTCATTTATGGTAAAGGTTCTTTTAAAGTTGGGAAAGTGAGTAACTATTACCTAGTAAGTGACAGTTATATTCCTGATTTCCTTCTTTGTACCCTTCATAGAAGAAATGGATTACATCCGATTCCAACAGCCCCAAATTTAGAAACTTTTCTTTTTTTCTTTTTAAGATTTTATTTATGTATTTGACAGAGACACAGCGAGAGAGGGAACCCAAGCAAGGGGAGTGGAAGAGGGAGAAGCAGGCTTCCTGCCGAGCAGGGAGCCCGATGCGGGGCTCGATCCCAGGACCCTGGGCTCATGACCTGAGCCGAAGGCAGACGCTTAACGACTGAGCCACCCAGGCGCCCCCCCAAATTTAGAATCTTGAAGCCATTCAAATCACATTTTATCTTCTGATAGGACACATTATTTGTGTGCTTCCAGGTCAGTCGTCATCTTCCACGTTCAACACAGAGAAAAGCGAGAGCAGGCGAAATCTGGACTTACCGCGCCTGTCAGAAACCTCCATAAAGGATCGAATGGCCAAGTACCAGGCAGCTGTGTCCAAGCAGAGCAGCTCCAGCAGCTCCACAGTATGTGTCCTGCATCATCCATTCACTCATCCAGCCAGTGGTCACTGAGCACGGAGACAAGAGATGTCTCCCAGACCCTGACCCGAGAGCCCTGCTCTCTCCCTGGTCCCTAGCCATTCTCCTTCCACGTAAACCCTACCCTAGCTTCATTCAGAATCGTTATCATGTTCTAATCCTGACTTTGCTTTCCTAGGCCTCATTCCCACCGCACTCCTTCGTTAGTGATGTTATCATCCAGTAATATCATGGACAGTGTTCCTGCCTCTTCTGCTTAATTTTGTTGTTGTTGCTAAAAAAGTTATAGTCTGTTAGTTTTAACAGAAACACTTGTTTTTGTTTTTTGAGGAAAGGAGGAGAGAATACTGGCAAGAAATATGGGATATATTCGACATTAATGTGGGATGGGGAGGTTTCTTGCAGTTTTTTCTTGATATAGAATTCACATGATGTAAAATGACCACTTTCACATGTAATTCAGTGATTTTTAGTGTATTCATAAGGTCATGCCATCGTCATCACTGTCTAATTCCAGAACATTTCCATCACCCCAAAAAGAAACCCCATACCTGTGCAGTCACTAGTTCCCCTCCCCTCATCCCTTGGCAACCACTAATCTGCTTTTTGTCTTTATGGATTTACCTATTCTGGACATTTTATATAAGTGAATCATACAATATATGGCCTACTTAATCCCTACTTCTTATGATGTAATGATTTTCTAAAGAAATAGAATAATGGATAGATAAAGGGGAGGGAGAAATAATAGGAAGATGACATGCTCAGTAAGCATAAAAATGTGATATTCTAAATCAAATGAAGGGTCTTTCCATTTTAGATTTTCCTAGGCTTACCTGGCAGGCTGACACTACAGAACTGCTTAACCAAAGATACCTTTTAAATGCCATTTATTCATACCTACACATGCATATAAACACTCTACATATACATAGATATGGATCTCTCAAACATTTGTTCCTTCTGAGATTTCAGAATACAAGCCACGAATCTCTAGGTGTGCTATGTTTTTGTTGAAAGATAGTATTGATTTTTATTTGTTCCCAGGCAGACTGAAATGAGTTGACCTATTAGAAATCATAACTTGTATTCCAGGAGTTGAGCCTTCTTTTCCTCACATTATTAAGTATGCATTCTCCAATAGTACTTATTGGTGGACTAAGTCTCTGGGCAATGAATAATTTTGTCCTGAGTTTTCGCTGTGGTTTTAAGAAGAGATGATGTGTATAACTCAGTCGTAAAGTGGAACACCACAGGCTGATTATTCACCGACAGCATGAAAGTGAGCAAAGTTAGACTTCTCTTAGAAGGAGGTCAGGAGATAGAGCAAACAGGTGATCTTTGGAGCTTATTTCCCTTGTTTCAAGATTTTGCTGCTTCTCTATGCCCTCCTGCTATAAACATTCCAACCAGGTGACTCCCTAAGTGGAAAAACCTGTTCAGTGACTTTTTTTTTTAAACTCCTAATAGAGTTTCAGCATTGCAATTCTCCTGCTCTGTAAATTTTAAGAGTTGAAAAGTCTTTAGGAATTCTTGTAAAAAGTACATTTTATCTCATCCCAAAAGAATTTCTCAGGCCCCTTACAGAGGATGGCTGTAACAAGGCGCACACGCTCTGGCGTGATTCTGGAGGCCAGGCTTCAAGATGGGGTCAGGAGTGAGTCCTTCGGCTGTCCTGTTGTGTTCTGCAGCACTCGCTGCCTGCTCCCCCTCACCAATGCTCCTCCAGAGCCTTGTCCCTTAGTCTGGGATCCCACACCTCAGTCAGCACACTTAACCCTGGCCCTGTGGCCATACATGGCTTGTTTTCTCGCCCTGCCTAAAGAATCACAGAGAACAGAAAGGTACCAGACTTTCAGAAAGATAGAAAACTAAAGGTAGGAAATGTCCATATTCATCTACCACTATATTGATCTTGGATCTAGTAGATACAGTTAATTTTAATATTTTGCCCCAAGTGTTCTTTGCAAGGAAAAAAAAATGTGATTATGCTTACTCCTTATGACAGTATTAATGCCTGCTTTTTCATGTGGAGATTCTGTTCTGAGAAGTAGAATAAGGTATGTCTTTAGTACAATGTCTGAATTTTATGCAAAAAGAAGCATGTTTTTGAAAGTCTCACCAAAAAAAAGGTTGTTTTATGGTATCATTAAATATAATTTCAGTTTTTATATGTATGCATCATCCCTGTCTCTCTTTCCAGGCCGAGCATTTATATATATGGTCAGTATATTTTCTTGATTATTGGCACTTGGCATCTCCTTTCCCCTGCTCCAGAATGGTCTTTTCTGATAAAACTCACAAGCTTTGCATTCCCACAAGCTCTGCTGCTAGAGGAGTGAATCACAAGAACATTGTATGCTGGGGGTGGTTTCTGTGTGTGTCTGTGTTGATATGTCTGTATTCTAATGAGCATCCAGTTTTAGACTAGTGTACAAATATTTAACTCTGAGGTGTGTGTCCACAAAGCGGCTTTTGTCATTTCACTAGTCAATGGGTTTTGCTTGTGAGAATTAGGGGGTTGATTTGACCCGAGGCTTCTTAAAAGAACTTTTCTTTTACCGTTCCAAATTTATTTAATGGATGTGCTATGAAGAGCGCAGAATAGTAAGCTTTTTTTATTTTAGTTCACAGATTTATTTTTATTTTGTAGAATGACCTGAGAGCCAATGGCGGTGAAATCAGAACTCATAAATTGGAGCAAAAGGAGAATGTGCCCCCAGATCCTGAGGTCTGCATCTCCCATCAGGTTGGAGAGAAGGTGGGTTGAAAAATCTGATGTCCAGTTGCCAAGGAAGCATGTGTTCTAAATTAGACGCTTAAAATTAGAAACCACTCTAACTCTAGGCTGCAGAGTGTCTGGGAATTTGGTAACAGCTGCCAGGACAGATTGTTATTTTTGCAGGTCACATAATTTCAGTTGGGGAACTCTGTGACTTATAGCTGACCAAATAATGAACCTTCACTGGAAAATTCTTTTGCTCAGCAGATGCTCAGAGGGTGTAGAGCTAAAGTGATTTTTAAAAATCTGTTTTGATTAGACACGATATCTTCAAGGAATTCCTGTATTCTTAATTTAACACATTTTATGTAAGACAATTTCATTCTTTCACTCAGACTGTTTAGAAAGCAAGGCACTATGCTAAGCGTAGGAAATGCTAAGCTTAAAAACTAAAGAAGAACAAACCATTCCACCATTCCATGGGGTCTTTATCTGCAAGGGAGCTAACAGAGTAGAAGGGAGATGAGTAGCAGGTTGGCTGTCCTAAAGCAGTGTGGTAAGTGTGGTGAGAGGGCTCTGTGGGGCCATGGAAGCTCTGACTAAGGACATTTAACCTGACTTCCTCAAGAAGGTGATGTCTGCCAAGTCCTGAAGAATGTATGGAAAGAGACCAAGTGAATAAGGGAAGGGTTGAGTAAAGAGAAAGAAGGGCATTCCAGGCAGACACAAACAGAGGTTTGGAAACCAGAGGCTGGAACACAAGCCATATAGGTAATGGAGAGAGCCAAGTGGAGGGAGAGGGCCGGGGCAGGTCTTGAGAAGCTTTATATGCCACGCTTAAGACTCTAGAAGGAGTCCTGCCGAGGTGAAAAACCACAGGGTGATTTTAAGCAAATCATATTTGTGTTTTATGCGCCTATCACTAGATGAATGGCTTGGTTGGAGTACATAACAACATTTATGTCAGGTGATTTATCATTTTCTTTGCCAATCCATTACCCAGTTGTTTTGTTGTTGTTTGTTTTGTTTTTTGTCTTTTGGTCAATATGATAACCAAATGTTAAGTTAGATGAGGAGAAAGAGCTTTCAAATATATCACAGTGATTAATCTTAGGAGAAAAGTCATTGCTTGGGGCACCTGGGTGGCTCAGTCGTTAAGCGTCTGCCTTTGGCTCAGGTCATGATCTCAGAGTCCTGGGATCGAGCCCCACATCGGGCTCCCTGCTCGGCGGGAAGCCTGCTTCTCCCTCTCCCACTCCCCCTGCTTGTGTTACCTCTCTCGCTGTGCCTCTCTCTGTCAAATAAATAAATTTTAAAAATCTTTAAAAAAAAAAAGTCATTGCTTCTGTTACACATATTGATACCCTTGAGGCCATTCTTCCAAAAGATGAGGAGATAATTAAAATGGATTAAGAGCAATAGTACTCAAATTTATTGGTCTGTAAGAGACTTTAGGGGCACCTGGGTGGCTCAGTTGTTAAGCGTCTTCCTTCGGCTCAGGTCATGAGCCCAGGGTCCTGGGATCGAGCCCCGCATCGGGCTCCCTGTTCCGTGGGAAGCCTGCTTCTTCCTCTCTCACTCCCCTGCTTGTGTTCCCTCTCTTGCTGTGTCTCTCTCTCTCAAATAAACAAATAAAATCTTAAAAAAAAAATACTTTAAAAAGCATGATGTATTGGCAGAACACCAATAGGAAATTATGAAATACACTACACACTTGGACCAAAGTAGGCACACAGGAAAATGATCTCAGATTAATGGCTACAAAATTTGAATCTTACAACAGGGGAAAAAATTAGAAAAATTAGATTTTTTTTATTATTATGTTAGTCACCATACAGTATATCATTAGTTTTTGATATAGTGTTCCATGATTCATTGTTTGCGTATAACACCCAGTGCTCCATGCAATATGTGCCCTCAATACCCATCACCGGGCTAACCCATCCCCCGACCTCCATCCCCTCTAAAACCCTCAGTTTGTTTCTCGGAGTCCATAGTCTCATGGTTTGTCTCCCCCTCCAATTCTCCCCCCTTCGTTTTTCCCTTCCTTCTCCTAATGTCCTCTGTGCTATTCCTTATGTTCCAGAAAAATTAGATCTCTTTATTTTACAAAAACATATTGCAAGTATATGTTGAAATAATAAGACAAAATACTTGGCAACCGTGTGTTTCATAATCATAAAATCATCCAATAAATTACATATGTCCTGGCAACAGTGGGCTCACGCATTAGTCCCATGAGTCACATGCCATGTATCAGGTGAATTCTCTTATTAGACTACCTGGTTTTCCCATTTTTAAGTGGGAGATTGTGTCTTAAGAATAAACTGAGGGGGCGCCTGGGTGGCTCAGTCGTTAAGCGTCTGCCTTTGGCTCAGATCATCATCTCAGGGTCCTGGGATCGAGTCCCGCATCGGGCTCCCTGCTCTGCGGGAAGCCTGCTTCTCCCTCGCCCACTCCCGCTGCTTGTGTTCCTGCTCTCGCTGTGTCTCTCTCTGTCAAATAAATAAATAAAATCTTAAAAAAAAAAAAAAGAGTAGACTGAGTTAGGGCGCCTTGCTGGCTTAGTCAGTGGAGTGTGCGACTCTTGATCGTGGGGTTGTGAGTTCAAGCTCCACATTGGGTGTACAGATTACTTAAATACAAAATCTTTAAAAAAAAAAAAAGAAAAAGAACTGAGTTAAAATGTTACATACTATAAAAAAGGAACTTAAGAGAAAAATATTTCCAGCATTGAAATCTCCCCATCTATCCTAGGAGCATAGTTTCAGAAATGATCATCTAGAAAATAATGCCTGGATTGTCCCTAATCTAATTTTGTGTTTCTTTCTTGATTATCT
The DNA here is from genome assembly GCF_964656455.1 of Halichoerus grypus. NCBI lineage: Eukaryota > Metazoa > Chordata > Mammalia > Carnivora > Phocidae > Halichoerus > Halichoerus grypus. The sequence goes on along the minus strand of NC_135717.1, from coordinate 116,542,806 downwards.
TCACACTGATTTGAAACTGGAACTCTTGAGTTGAACTGGAGTATCAGAACACTGTAATTATAGCCTAAAAGGGCATCAATGCAACTGAACCATGAGTTGAGGAGTGGGTGGGGAAGAAAGGAGATAAAGACAGTACATAGCCTTCAGGTACATACTGCAGGTTCATAAAGCTGGGGCTGCCTTCAAATTCGTAAAATTTTTCAGAGCCTCAGTTATCCTTTCAGCTATTTGCCTAGCTTTTGTTAACCGATACCCAAGAACTATTTGAACTTCAGCTTGTTACAAGGGGATACTAATGCTAGGGTAAACTTGCCTGAAATAGAATATTTTGTCAAGGTATTGTTCTTCCCTTTCTCCTCTTGTAAATGAACTTGCGCTTTCCTTTAACAAAATGTTTGAGCAAAATCTCACGTGCTCTCTCCCGGCGGCTCCTGCAGTGAGGTCAGCTGGTTGGGCATGTGCAATGATGTCATGATTGGCAGTAAGTTTACCCTGCAGGTTCAAGGTGACCAGAATTAGAGGTGAGAGAGGAACATCCTGGGATGGGTGCACATACTAATTAACAAGAATTGAAGAGCTTTTAATTTCTTTCCTATCATTAAATGAAATAATGTATGTAAAGTGATCATTCCAATACCTGGCACATACTAAACACTGAATAAATGTTGGCTGTTATTATACTGGTTTGTTCTATGCCATGTCAGAATTCCTGTAATGAAAAGAGAGTAGGGGCGCCTGGGTGGTTCAGTTGGTTGAGTGTCCAACTCGATCTCAGTTCAGGTCTTGATCTCAGGGTCATGAGTTCAAGCCCCGCATCTGGCTCCATGTTGGGTGTGGAGCCTACTTGGAAAAAAAAAAAAAAGAGAGAGAGAGTAATGAGAAAAAACAACCATGCAAAAATTCAGGTGCAGTCAGCTAATGACTTAATCTCCATTGTACATTTATTCAGTACATTAGACATCCTGATAGAAACACTCAGCATTGCCCATAAAATCCCTGACATCTGAATGAAAGACTTTTTTTTTTTTTTTAAGATTTTATTTATTTTTTTGACAGAGAGAGAGACAGCGAGAGAGGGAACACAAGCAGGGGGAGTGGGAGAGGGAGAAGCAGGCTTCCCGCCGAGCAGGGAACCTGACGGGGCTCGTGACCTGAGCCGAAGGCAGACGCTTAATGACTGAGCCACCCAGGTGCCCGTAAATGAAAGACTTTTACGTGAAGACTACACATTGGGTCACCTATTGACCCTTCATGATTTTGAGTGTGATAGAGGATACCGGAAAGGCCTAGGGGCCACTAAAAAGGAGAGAGAGAGAAAGTAGAAAGTTTTTATTTAAATTTGATGGCTTCTGGGGAAGAGATTTGCACCCATACATAAGATCTGCCATTTTGTTAAACATTGCCATTTTGAGACAGGGATTAAAATGGAAAACTAACCTTGAAGATAACACCAGAGGTTGGTTTTTGGTCAAGTTGTCTTTTAGCTATCAAAAGGTCTTCTGTATTGGCCAGCTTGTTTCAGCAGAATGTATCTGGTTGGGAAATAGGGAATTAGGAAGATAAAGGAATAAGAATAGTTCCTAATGTAAAGACTTCATCTTGCCTTTGAGTGTGTTATAGTTCTATGGTAAGGAGCTTTGTTCTTTCTGATAGAGGGTTTTGTTTTGCCTTTATTTATTTATTTATTTATTTATTTATTTATTTATTGACAGTAGAAAGATGTGGTTTAGAAGTTCTTTTATAAAGGGAGATGATGCACACTTTTGGCAGTTGAGTGCAGTCTGTTTCTCCCGTTACTCTGTAATTGAGAGGCATGTTAATATCCTCATAAAAGCCATTTTGCTGCCTCTTGTTTAAATGCTCAGCTGTTCTGGGGCCCGTTATTTCCCCCAGGCAGCCAGTGACTGACTAGAGTCAGCAGGTTTTTATGGCATTAACAGCAGTGTGCTCTTTTATTTTTAATGTGATTCTTAATCCCCCCCTTTTGTAGGTTTCTGCAACTGAGAATAGCCTGGCAGTCCGTTCCACCCCTGCGGAAGATGACTCCCGTAAGCATTTGTTCTTAGATCTGGAGGATGAGGTTCTTGTTCTGTATTCTGTATTTCGTCCAGGAATGTCCCCATTGCTGTCAGTGCTGAGAACGTAACGTATTAAACCCAGCAACTTAGCTGATCAAATCTTTCACTAGGTTTTAAGGACTGATGCTTGCTTACCCTTCACACGTTCCCTGGCTTAGGGAAAAATTAAACTCAATGTGATTAACTTGGGGCAAACTGAATACTTTTGGTGCTTCTCTCATTGAATGTACCCTACCTTTTGTATCAAACCTTTTCAGGGTTCAAGCTGTAAAAACTAATTTTGAAGTTTCATTTTAATAGGAGTTTGGCCAAGAAGGATTTTATTCATTTACAGAGATAAAGAATTGGTATTTGAGTAACCTTTTAAAAATATCTTTCTCTGCTTATCTATATGTGAACCATAGTCCACCTTCTAGCCAGATTCTAGAGATTTTCCTGTTGGCGCTGAATTTTATCAGCTTTTCATCCATTTCAAGCCTCACTTCTACCAAAAACAAAAACCTTTGTGTTTTTTTTTCTTACTATATCCACTTTTGATTCTGATTTTCAGTATTTTTTTTAAATATATGTGGATTTCTAGCTTCTCCCCAGGTTAATTACTTTACTAGACATTGAAAACTCAGCAACTAAAGTAGAAATATGAATTAACAAATCTCTAGCAAATCCTACCTTAAAATTTTAGAGAGAAACTTGCTGCTTGAATCCAAGAACATTCCTTTTGTAGTCATTTTGCTTGGACTAGAAATTTTTCTGAGTTTTGACTAGGTTTGCAAAACATTTGAAAAATAAGACTTAATCTTTTAGTACTTTGTTGACTTAACTCTAGATTTTAAGGAATTCTTTTATGGTTCCTTAGTAGCACTTTTCTGTGTCTGCTCAGAGTTTTCCACACAGTGACTATATTGGCAGAAAATTAACTTATGCAGGTGACACATCAATGATTATGAAAAAAACTTCATGGAGCCTTTTTCCATAATCTCCATCCATAGATATCTGCTATAGGACTGACCAAAAAGACTGTCAAATTACACACACACCCATACCCACACACACGTGTGTGGGTGTGCGTGTGCAGTAGGAAATTTATACCCTCACCTTCCTTCAAGCACTCCAGAAGGAGTTATTGGGGGTGCTAACTACCAAAAAAATCATCTACAAACAGCCTTTATTTTCTTAATTTAAATTAATTAACATATAGTGTATTATTAGTTTCAGAGGTAGAGTTCAGTGATTCATCAGTCTTACATAATGCCCAGTGCTCATGACATCACATTGCTACAAACAGCCTTCAAAAATGACAAATACCATGGCGCGGGGGCAGAAAGTTCTTCAGATAGAATGATTTGGGTTCTTGCTGTGTGTGGCAAAGTGTGAAAAAACCTCCCAGCTCAGAACCTAAGAGCATAGCTTTTAGCATCAGAAGAGCTGTGTTTTTCCTGGTGTTGAAAAGACCTGTCCATTATAGAGGTGCCAAAGCTTTGCTCTGGGGAGGAACCATTTCTGAGACTTCCCCTGATACTATAAAATGCCTTCCTTTTGTAATTCAAGCAGGTAACTCCCAGGTCAAGAGTGAGGTCCAGCAGCCTGTCCATCCTAAACCACTAAATCCAGATGCCAGAGCCTCCAGCCTCTCTGAAAGTTCTCCTCCCAAAGCAGTGAAGGTATGATGGCAATTTCTCTCAGAACCTTTAGACATTGGTTTACGAATAGATCTCATTGCACCTTGTATCATTATGTTCATTATAACCTGTTTTTGCTTTTGTGGGGATTAAAATGCCAAGAAAGGGCATACTTAAGCCAGTCACTTTCCCTGGAAATCTTGTCTCTTCTGCTCAGATGTTTGAGCCAGGAGGGGAGAGGTTCACTAATAGCTCTCGGTTTGAAATCTGGAAAATTCATGAAAGTTTTAAGGAAACCCAAAATTAAAGAAAATGATGTGGGGTGTGTGTGTGTGTGTGTTTGAGGGGAAAAAATGCCCAAGTCCATAAATCTGTGAATGGGCAAAAGACCACAAAGTGGGAAATTCAAGAAATCTGTCAAACTAAATCAGCCCATTGGATGGGGATGTGCATGTCAACTTAAAGAGAGTGGCCCACTGGTCTGAAGAACTTGACTGTAACATGATTGGTGGTTAGCTTCTTTAAAGAAAGACTGTGTACATTGCAGTGGGAGTTGGCCAGCCCATTTGCTGTAAAATCGGGCATTCAAGTAACACTTATACTAGGGTATATAATATTAGATGTTAAGGAATGTACAAAAGTTTTGTACCCTAAGAAAACTTTACTAGGCTACTCAATCTCTGGCCAGCTTTTATTCACCAGTTTTTAAAAGCAGTCTTTTCCCTTTCTATGAATAAATATATACTCTCATAAAAATAAAGGTTAAAAAAAATCCCAATGCCTACTTTAGACTTTATTACCTGACTTATTTTAATGGAATGCTTTGCTAATGTAGTGCTAATTTAGCCATGTGGATTAATAACCAAACATACCCACACTTCTTTAGTGTCTTTCTCCTCTGGTGCCCTCTTAGGTAGCCAGGTTTTGTTTAGAAAGTTTTAACATTTAAAAGAAATGCAGTAGGTAGAATTGGTGTGTTGATGGTTTGTAACTGCCCCAGCCTCATGCACCCATCAGCTGTGCCTGTATCTCTCAGTTGTGGGCATGACTGATGCCTTGATGAAAGTTCTAGTGCACAAAAAGAAGGAAGAGAAGAGGACATAGGTGAAGATTTGGAACAAAAGGAGAAAAGGGGAGAATCCGGGATATAAAGGGCGAGTTAAAAAAGGGAAAGGGGAGAAGTGAAGAATGTAAATGAAAATTTTACAGGAAGCTGAGATTCATGAGGAGAGTAAGGTTTATTGAAAAGGAGCAAAAGGTGAAGAAAGTAGCAAGAGAAAGCAGGTAAAGGGAGGAAGGATAGAGTTACAGTGATTGAGCTGCACATGTATTCAACATGACCCCCTCTTCTGGCGGCTTTAAAGTTCAGCTCATGCTGTCATCAGCACTTTCTTTGTCCAGTATCTGGAGCCCAACAAAGTAGCAAATGCCATGGGGTTAATTTCTTCTCCAACAGCAACCCTGCCCAGGTGTGAGTCCTTGGGTTGTGGTTCTGGATCAAGGACAGCCAGTAAATCTGACTTGGCCATGGACTGAGGGACTAGGAAATTCCATGGCTTGTTTAAGAACTAAAATCTGTTCTTGAATATATTTGAATTCTCAACCCAGTCTCATTTCCTTCCCTCAACTGCTAGGTCAGACCTCCTGGTACTGGGTTGGACTTTTGAGGTCCCTCCTTGATTCAGACTCCAGGGTCTGAGCTGCTGAGTGATGAGTGACAGAGTGCACCGCACTTAGGTCCTCCCTAGCATACCAGAGATGAGAGGGGGTGGAGATAAAGCTCCCTCTACACCTGTCCCAGACCCATGCCTGTTCTTTGGCCCTGGTCACTCAGCAGGAGAATGCAGACAGGCTTGCTTTCACCAGACAGACACCTCAGGTTTTGAACGTCGTGTAGAGACTGGAGTAAATAGGCCTGGCTCCTGTGTTTGCCGATGGTCCAAAGCTCAAATGATGATGGTGTACAAATACAGATGGGACTCAGTCACATCTCTACTTTTATTTAAGGGTAGTTTATTTTCTCCTCCTCAAATTCATCCTTTACATTCTGAAGGCAAGTATATATATACTTTAGTGTTTATAGGAAGACCTGCTGGCATCACTGGTCTCATGGCTATAGACCACGTGACAGAAGTTGTTTCTCCACTTGGGGAAATTACATACAGCTCAGAATAAACTTGTTCACTCAGAATAGATTTTTAGGTCCCACACATCCTAGAAAAACTGTTCCTTAGTGCCTATCTGTCTGTTATTGAAAAATAGGACATCTAAGGTAGAGATTCGATTCATTTCAAACTTGAGCTTGATAAAGTAGAAAAATGATCCTACATCTTTACAAGTAAGAGTTTTATTTGTATATTTTGAACACTGGCCAGATAGCTCAGTTGATGAGACCTGGTGCTAATGAAATTGAAGTTGCAGGTTCACTCTCAAAAAAGACATTCTGGGAGCAGAGCTCAGTGGACCCTGTGAGAAAGATCAGGACCTTTCTACTCAAGAGACCCAGAGGTCTCTTAGGCTTTATGTCCTTCCATTGAGAGAAGTTATCCCCCAAATGTTTCCCCTAAATGGGAGAACAGGGAGGAAGAGGCAAGGAGATGTGGCCAGCTCTGGGAACACCCACTTGCCCCCATAAGGACAGCCAAGGCTTCCTTGTCTGGTCCTGCTGAAGGATGTGGAGAGAAAACATGGCAGACTGCCTGAGAGGACACTCACCTGGCACCCCCTCAATGCCCTGCTGGCTGTCCCTTCCTCTATGGACAGGGTAGGAGGTTTTATGCTAGTTTGCAAAGCCACTGGAATTATGCTAGAAGGGCACCTAGAATCTTTTCTTACTATCTCCATTATTCCTGCTTTATCAAACACGAACCTTTCCTCTACACATAGAGCAGTCTAAGATGTGAGTATCTCCAAAATGCTGTCAAAAAGAGTTTCACAGAAAGCCAGGGGAAGGGTTCGGCTGCACAGAGCCGACCCAACCATTTACTGTATGTGAAGAATTTCAGTTTAATTACCTAGATATTTTGCACAGATTGGAAAGGAGGGAATGAAAGGCATTTTGCGGTGTTCTTGAGGAATGGAAGCCTGACATCAATACAGAATTTCCTTCTGGCTTCACCATGTCCAAAGGCTAGTTAGCTTCACTGACTGTTGCCAGCCCCCCCCCCCCATATATATGTATGTTGTTTATATATGTTACATATACATATAAATATATACATATCTATAATCTCCCAACTAGAGCTTTCATTAGACTGAAATATATATGTAAGGCCAGATGGTGAAAGAATGTAGATGAAGCCACACACATTTATTAGAAAAATAGCTTTGTATAGATGCTGATCAACAGAGGGCCTGTAAGATCCCTCGTATGGGAAAGACATGACAGTGTTTATGAACATCAGTTATGTAAATATTACCTCATTCATTTCTGAACATCCCAAAGATATTATCTACATAATTTGAAACAAAGTGAGGACTGTAGTTTGTTCAAACTGCTATAGTGAGATTATTTTCATTTGGGTTAGCATCTGCTCTCCTCCCCAGAGTTTCCTTAAGTTACGGAAAATTAGCATGCCAGGACAATTTAGAAAATGCTCTATTGGTTTGTGAATCAGGAGTTCTGAGTTTTAGTTTTAATTCCGTTACTGACCGTGGGAGCTTTGATAAGGAACCTGACGTCCTGGTGCTGTAGTTTCTACATGTGAAAAAGAGTGAGGGAGGAGAGATGAAAAACATCTTACAGAGTGAAAAAATATAATTTAAAGATAAAAAATGTCTAACATTCTAATACTGGCAGTGTTTTAAACGTGGATGTGCCAAGTCCGAGCATGCCATGAAGGCATGGGCAGGATATATGCCAGGCCTACCATAATGGTAGAGATTTTTGGGCACTGACTCTGCTTCCTGTCGTCTGAATAGACATGGGGGCAATTACAGAAAAGTGGCTGAGAGCCCGGGACAGAGGAAGTAAAGGGAAGGCACAGACAGCCCCTCTGATTTGGCATATGACCAGGTTGGGATCCTCTTGACTTTATGAAACTAGAAGGCCCTTGGGCAGCTGCCATATAAACATTAAATAATATTGAAAAGGGTCTCTGTAAAAATTGGATAGGAATAACGGGCCTCTGTAGGTCTGGTTAGTTAGAAGCTTGTGGTTAGTCAGATGTTTGAGCTAGCAGTCTGTTAATTTGATGTTAAGGAGGAGAGGTGGCTTTTCACCCCATTCAAGAGAGAGCCATTGTGGGTCAGGTGTGGGAGGCAGTAAGACACTAAAGAATTGTTAATGAGACACTCCTCTTGTGGGGGAAGGCTCACGACAGCTCTCTGTCCTGAGCTGGGCCAGGTTCCAGCCTCAGGTAGATAGGAGTGAGGCTGCTTTTGCCACAATTAGCAGAACTACTTGAAAAAGAAAGAAAACGTGGTCTTATTCTCGGATCCGAGTCTGTACCTGAGTTTCAGCTCAGCTGCAGTAAAGCGCTCCAGGCCCCCCACCCCCTCCCCGCACTGAATGCTGTGTATTCACTGAAGGTTCCTGTTTGTCTCTTGCAGCTTCTGCTTCCTGCTCCTCCGGTACCTAATTTCTGCTCCTGCCTTCCACTTTCCTCCTAACGTGAGCTCAGCTTTCAGCTTTCTCTCAGGTTCTCCTTTCTGTTCCCGGGGCCGCACCCTCCTACAGTGTGTCCTCTGTGTGTGTGTGATGGAGGTGTGCTCCGGCTCTCTCCGTTCCCCCTGAGCACAGTCATACCCCTCTCCTCTTGTATCCTGGGAGGTTCCTGTCTCCTGCTCTGTCTTCACTGCCCAGAACGAATACTGTCCTCCTAAGTCAAGCGCTCAAAATACGGAAGCTGCCCTGCCCCTGACAAAGAGTTTCAGTCTGAGAAATAGATACCTTTGGCCTCTGACTTGTGCATCAAGTGGATTGTCATCTGTACAGCCTCTCTCCGATGCCATCAGTTGTACTGTGACACCCAAATTTTATTTTGCATTTTAATGTATTTCCTGCTGGCTAGACAAGGACCTAGCTCTTTTTAGAGAAAACCTAATTAAAACTATGCAGTGACATCGCCACTGGGTCCTATCTTGTTAGAAGTATCCATATAAGAATTCTGAGCTCCAGATAAGGCCCTAATTGCTTCCAACAGCATTCATTTACAACATTTGATCATATTTAAATACCTCCCTTATTTGGTAAACTAGGTTGAACCTGTCTTTGACTATTTTAAGTTTTTCTTTTTAGGGCTCTAACCTTAGGAATAGAAGGGGGCTGTTGAACCATTTCCACTCAGTTCTGTTCCTTCATTCTTCAATCCCTTGGTGCTATTTGTTTACCACTAAACTGTATTAAACTCCCTTTTATAGAGATTTCCCTTTATGGCCATTTTTTTTTTTAACCCATTTTCTACTTTTGTTTCCTGTCCGGACCCACTTGGGAAACCATTCCTATTTTTTGCTTTACCTCCTGGTGAATCATGTAGCAAGTGAACCAGCATTCTGAATTTTTTATGGGACTATTTTCAGGTTTTTTAAATGAAAATTCTATCTTGCCCATAACCTGGTTTATTTTTGGCTTATCTTTACCATTCAAGTCCTGGACCTTGGGACTAATTTGCATTATTTACCACCACCCAGGTCTTGGCTGCAGAGACCCCCGCCCCGGCCCCCCACCCAGGTGCCTGTAAGAGCTTCCCAGCCACCTTAACCCAAGCTGCTCCTGTATTTGCTGGATAAGGTGTTTCTGTTGGAGCAAGTCAAGAGTTATTTACATATACCTAGGGACTTCTTACCCCCAGCCCCATTAGCTCAGTAACCATTTCTTATGTAAAAACTTGCCCTTTGGGAATTCTGGCTTTCATCAGTGCTATAATAAGAACTATTTTTTTTTTAAGATTTTTTATTTATTTACTTGACAGAGAGAGACACAGCGAGAGAGGGAACACAAGCAGGGGAAGCAGGAGAGGGAGAAGCAGGCTTCCCGCGGAGCAGGGAGCCCGATGCGGGGCTCGATCCCGGGACCATGACCTGAGCCGAAGGCAGACGCTTAACGACGAGCCTCCCAGGCGCCCCTATAATAAGAACTATTTAATGTTCTTTAGGATTGGGTTTACCAGCTGAAACAGCTATGCTCACCCCACTCTTATTCCAAACTTTACAGACAGTTCATGAATTCCCAGTCTGTTATGACCTTTCACTCCCCATTACAATAGTTTTATTCTCCATTGTTTTTTGGGGTTTTTTGTTTGCTTGTTTTTCAAGTAGGCTCCACGCCCAACATGGGGCTCTAACTAACAACCCTAAGATCAAGAGTTCTCATGCTTTCCCAACTGTGCCAGCCAGGTGCCCCTCTCCGTTGGTTTCTGAGAAGATTATAGAACCTATAGCTTTGTTGGACTATGCTTTCTTCTGGAGTCCTAATAAAATAGTTTGTCTCTTGGGCGCCTGGGTGGCTCAGTTAGTTAAGCGACTGCCTTCGGCTCAGGTCATGATCCTGGAGTCCCTGGATCGAGTCCCGCATCGGGCTCCCTGCTCGGCAGGGAGCCTGCTTCTCCCTCTGACCCTCCTCCCTCTCATGTGCTCGCTCTCTCTCATTCTCTCTCTCTCAAATAAGTAAAATCTTTAAAAAAAAAAAAATAGTTTGTCTCTTTAAAATTATTACATTTACATGTCAGTTTTGACTTATTTAAAAATATTGTGCCTAATGGATAAAATATTATGCTAAGTCAAGATTATAAGCAGAGGACACTAAAAGATGCTTTATCAGATTGTCTTTTCCCAATTCCCAAAGTCCAATGCTTTTCCTCTCCTTTAAATTTATCCCCTTTCGAATCTGTTCTTATAAAAGTCTGTCCTGCTTTTACCAGGCACTTGAATCAAACAAACTTCTGTATGTGATGACATTTTCTCCTAATTTCCTGTCTGTGGAACCATTTTGTGTGTACTTTTGTTTGTATGTGTGGTGGCCTGTCCGAGCCTTCCTCTGCAGTCCAGCCTCAGTGGCTGCCACACTTGGGGCAGCCAGCCAGTTGGGGAAAGGGATGCAGGAGAGCTTCCTTGCCTTAAAGAGTCAGCTGATAGAATCATAACAGGCTTAGTGTTCCTGTGAGAATTGACAGGTAAGGGAGCCCTTAGCTAACAAATTAAAACTGGGGCACATCTCAGCAGAGTACGAACTCATCCCTGCCTATGCTAACGTTACCCTTTTCCTTCTAGAAGTTTCAGGCACCTGCGAGAGAGACTTGTGTGGAGTGTCAGAAGACAGTCTACCCAATGGAACGTCTCTTGGCCAACCAGCAGGTGTTTCACGTCAGCTGCTTCCGTTGTTCCTACTGCAACAACAAACTTACGTAAGCCAACCAGAGTGAGCCATCTCTCTATGTCACTGGACCACGGGAAGGAGTCTTTGGCTTTTAGAGCACTGGTACTAGAAGCTCTTATACCAAGAGTGCACTGTCAAAGGTCCTTAAAGAAAGTAAAAAGTACCATTTAGTGAGAAGTATTTCATATCAAATGAGAATGGTGTGTGGAACTTCGTGGTACATTGATATTTTAATTTACATGTTTAATTTACATGGAGCTTAGATCCTATGGCTGGCAGGTAAAACCCCCTGTGACTTAAATTAGTAGAATATCCCCCCTTGGTCTCATAGAATCATAAAATTAAGAAATCTTAAGAGTATACTTGCCGGGGCACCTGGGTAGCTCAGTCTGTGAAGCATCTGCCTTCAGCTCAGGTCATGATCCGGGGGTCCTGGGATCGAGCCCCGCATCAGGCTCCCTGCTCAGCGGAGAGCCTGCTTCCCCTGCCCCTCACCCAACTCCTGCTCTCTCCCTCTCTCTCAGATAAATAAATAAAACCTTAAAAAAAAAAAAGAGTATACTTGTCTAAGTCCTTACTTGGAAATGTCCCAAACACTGTATAAATGGTAATAATAACAATAATAATAGACCCCGAAGAGCGTGTATTTTTCTGTATATTGCTTCCTTTTATTTCTGAGAAAATAATTATATATCATTTCTTCCAAGTAATTCAAGGATTGGATAGAAATGTGACAAATTGGAGCACCTGAGTGGCCCAGTCAGTTAGGCATCGAACTCTTGATTTCAACTCAGGTCACAATCTCAGGGTTGTGAGATCGAGCTCCGTGTCGAGCTCCTTGCTCAGCGTGGAGTCTGCTTGTCCCTCTCCCTCTGCTCCTCCCCCGACCCCTGCTTGAGCTCTCTCTCTCTCAAATAAAATCTAAGGGAAAAAAAAAAAAAAAAAGAAATGTCACAAATTGGGGACATATTCCATATTAACTCATTTAAATCATAGAGTCTTAGGGAACAAAGTAACTAGGATGTCACTTCCTCCAGCTTTCTTTTCAGAGCAAGCATTCCTTCTAAAATACTCTTGAAAGATGTGCTCGTATCTGTGTGGCACTTTGCTGGGGTGATACCCCACTACCTAGTTCCAGTGTAAGACAGCTCTAGTTCCACAACTTTCCCTTCTATTGAGCCAAAATGTGCCTCTGTAACTTCTACTCATTGGTTCTTTTTCTGCCCATGGTATTATTTTTTTTCTCCATATTTTTCTAAGTTTCTGAATTTTTATATCTCTTCTGTGGAAATGCTATTGTTTTTATATCCTGTTTAAAATTTATTACCCTGCAAGAGACACCAAGTCTCCTAAAGGCCTGTCCGGCACTGATATTAGTGTAGATTTACTTCCTGGCTGCTGCTCACTGGGCTCCTATTGACCATATTCAGTCACTAGCATCAGGTGAGTACAAACCATTTGCAGAGCATGATACCTACTCCTGTAGAGATGTCCTTTTAAATTATAACACAAATGGGGAACGAGGAAAATGATTCAACTTTGTACAAAGGAATGTCATTATAAGTAGTTATAGATTGTAATTAGGAAATCTATGAGTGGTCAGAGATAGGTGGGCTTACCTAGGGAAGACTTCTTGGGAGAAATAATTTTTTTTTTTACAGTTTTGGCAGAGGGGAGTGAAACCATTTGAAAGTAGGAGGATGTACCACATGAAAGAATGTCTTGTGAAGGTTCAGGCCTAGAAATGAGCATGTTTTTATAAGGGTAATAAAACACATGTGCTTGAAAGGGAGGGGGTAAAGAATTCTAAGTGATCGATGTCCTTTTAAAGATCTTTTTCTCCCTTAGCATCTTCTGAAAACACTGCAGTTCAGCCTGCTAGTATAAATAAGAGTATACAGATCTATTAACTTTATGCTCTTTTTCTTTTAACAACAGTCTAGGAACATATGCATCTTTACATGGGAGAATCTACTGCAAGCCTCACTTCAATCAACTCTTTAAAGCTAAAGGCAACTATGATGAAGGCTTTGGGCACAGACCACACAAGGATCTGTGGGCAAGCAAAAATGAAAATGAAGGGACTTTGGAGAGACCAGCCCAGCTTCCAAATGTAGGGGAGACCCCTCAGAGCCCAGGAGTAGAAGATGCCCCCATTGCTAAGGTGGGTGTGCTGACAGCAAGCATGGAAGCCAAGGCCTCCTCTCAGTCAGAGAAAGAAGACAAGCCAGCTGAAACCAAGAAGCTGAAGATCGCCTGGCCGCCCCCCACTGAACTTGGTAGTTCAGGAAGTATCTTGGAGGAAGGGATCAAAGTATCCAAGCCCAAGTGGCCTCCTGAGGATGAAATCAGCAAGCCTGAAGCTCCCGAGGACGTAGATCTGGATCTGAAGAAGCTAAGACGATCTTCTTCACTGAAGGAAAGAAGCCGCCCATTCACTGTAGCAGCTTCATTTCGAACCACTTCAGTCAAGAGCCCAAAAGTCTTGTCCCCACCTATAAGGAAAGGCTGGAGCATGTCAGAGCAGAGTGAGGAGTTTACAGGAGGAATGACAGCAGAAAAGAAACAAGGGGAAAATGCCAATACCTCCGAAAAGAATGGTAGTGTGGGAAAAACAACCTGGCAAAACCAGGAATCTGGAGGAGGGGAGACAGGGGGGAGAAGTAAGGAAGATCATGGTTTTGAGATGGGGAGTGAGAATCTTACAGAAAATGGTGCAAACTTAGATGAAGATGATAGAAATCTCAAACAGCAGTCTCCGCTAGAACCCAAGTCTACAAATTGGTCCAGCTTTGCAGACAATACCTCCCCTAAAGAATTCACTACCCAAAATCAGAAATCCCAGGATGTGGGATTCTGGGAGGGAGAAGTAGTTCAAGAGCTGTCTGTGGAGGAACAGATAAAGAGAAATCGGTACTATGATGAGGATGAGGAGGAGGATGAGGAATAACAAACTGCAAATGGTGCTGGGCCTTAAATTTGTGTTAGTGAGCCACTGCCCTTTCTCAAAGTGATGCACATACACAGGTATTTTAGCATGAACTGTAATTTATATGGAAGTAATTTTGGAAGAGTTCTTGCTTCAAAAAAAATCCCATACTGTAGCTTAAATGAACCAATTCTAAGTGCTAGAGATAATATTACTTAAGTCCTCTATTTTAGCAATGATGATATACATAAGTGCTTTAAGGTCTTATGGTGAGGGGGGGAATATGCCAACTGATAAATCCAGACTCCACTGTATTCCCAAAAGGCAATACAAAAATAGATGATTAGAAGCACATTGTTACGCTAAAAATTCATTTATGGAATTAGGGAACATACAGAAGGGGTTTAGGGACCTAAACATTATGACTGAATGCACTTTAGTATAAAGGGCACAGTTTGTATATTTTTAAATGAATACCAATTTAGTTATTTAGTATTCGTCTGTTAAGAGATCAAATATTTAATCTTTAAAACATTTTTTAGGTTAATTTTCTTACTTTGATATATATGGGGAATTTATTGCTAATGCATCCCTTTCTCTAAACCATATCCAGAACTGGATTATTGAGATATAACACAACCATTCTTTGGGGGCACTTTCTGAGCACATTTGGTGCTTGCTGAGATCAGCTATCTCTCAGTTAAGCTCTGGTATTTGCCAATGAGTTTGACTACATCCCAGTTGATTGCTTTCTTCTTTGGTGGTATCTGTGGCAGCTCATAAATTACTGAAAGCTGCAATATTTTTATAAGATCTTTTGTATTGTTGTTTGCCTGTTGCATGTTAAAGCAAAGTGAGGAGTTTAAAGGAGGAATAACAGAAAAAACTGCCTTAAACCACTTGAGCCCAGACCCCCAAACCCGATATTCTACTTCTGATATCCCCTTTCTGGGACACTAGTTTTTTTAATACTTATCAGCTCTGAAATGTATTGATTTTTATGGCAGACAGTATTTCCAGGGTGCATTAAACCAATTATAGGCCTTTTTCGGGAAGATGGTTTTCTAGTAGTTAAGGTTTTAGAACATTATAAACTTGAGTACTTTGTTGTACATAATTGATATTCCAAATTGTATGTGGGGGAGAGAGGTATTTTAAGCTATAGACTTTTCTTTGTACTGCATTTTTAGACATTTAGCCCTAATATTTTTTAGAGATGTAAAATATTCTGCTTTCTTACAGTCTTGCTTAGTCTGAAACATTTTTATTCAATAAAGCTTTTAATTTACATTTGACCTTTTCAGTGTTCCTTTTCCATTATTATTTTACATCGTGACAGTCTCCCAGGACCTCCTTTTACCTGAGCAGTTTGGGAAGAAAAGGCAAATGGGTCTGGTGCATTTTAAGTGAAGAGAAGTGTTAGGAGTATATCTCACCACTAGGTGGTGGTGTTGGGTCGATCGTGGGTGCTCATCTGCCCTAAGGGAGGACAAATTTTTCTTAAAAATTGAGGGCAATTTGGCAAGAAAATGAGTGTGTACATTCAAAATGAGCTGTTTGTTTTAGCAAGTCAAAATCCAGTAGTGGTTTTTTTTATTGTTAATTGTATTCAACATTTAATAATTCACCTTGCTATTATGCCTAACGTGCTAAAGGGAATTTCCAAATGCCTCTACTTAAAAATGGACTTGTTTTCCACTCTGGGCAGAGGCATAGTTGGTTGTTTGATTTCCTTGCCTGTAGAGGCAACTGCCCCAATAGCTAAAGCACTTTTTTTAAAAATATTTTTTATTTATTTATTTAACAGAGAGCACAAGCGGGGGAGCAGCCGAGGGAGAGGGAGAAGCAGGCTCTGCAGAGCAGGGAGCCCGATGTGGGGCTCGATCCTAGAACCCTGGGATCATGACCTGAGCCGAAGGCAGACACTTAACCCAGGCACTCCAACACTTTTTTTTTAAATGGAAGTGTGGGAGTGTGAATTCCTTGGAGATAGGCATGCTTTTTGAGTCATCTGTTACATTTTCCAGGGTCACTCACTGTATGTTCCAGGGTCTTGCCTGGTCTTCCAAATGGATGGCAGGGTACTCTTTTCTGCTCTGGGCCCCATCACAGGCTGAAGTCATTTAGAAAGCCCTGTTCACTCAACAGTTAATCCAGGATGACATCCATAAAATATCCAATCCTGGCTTGATTTTAGCCACCTTTACTATGTGACTCACTGCTACTCCAACCCATCTACATGGTACTCACTGAATCTACTGATTTTATACAAAAAAGTCTGAGTGTCTATGGCCAACACTTATGGATATTAGTTGAATATGTCACCATAAATCAGATATGCAGGGACTGAGATTAACCTTAGAAGAATCATTTTCTTTGCCTTTCAAGGGCTAAGATAGACATAGGTACAGAGAGTAGAAAGAAGGACTTGCTCCATATCAATATAATAAAAGGTTGTTTCTATCAGGAGAATGACCGGAAGGGTGCCTTGGTGGCTCAGTCTGTTAAATGTCTGCCTTCGGCTTAGGTCATGATCCCAGAGTCCTGGGATCAAGCCCCACATTGTACCGCCTGCTCAGCGGGAAGCCTTTTTCTTCCTCTTCCTCTGCCTGCCGCTCCCCCTGCTTGTGTTCTCTCGCTGTCAAATAAATAAACAAAATCTTAAAAAACAAAAAGAGAGAATGACCAGATAATACTAAACATTCTTAGAAAACAAAAGAACCTATAGCCAAACAAAATGTTTCAGCTCTCTGAAGGCAACTTGTTTGGGCTTGGTATGTCAGTGGTGGCAACAAGATGATGTGTTTTTCTGCCAGTGAAGCAAGAAAAGGGGCCAGCTTGGGACCTGAGATGGTTAAGGAGACTCTTCATGACTACTATTGGGCCAACTTAGTTCTACCAGCTTGCTGGTTGGATCAGTCCTGGACAAGGTGAAAACTGCACAAAGTTTGCTCTCATTACATATTTCGTCAACTATATATTTTCTAACAGCCAAGATGTTGAGAAATGGTACAAATGTGGTTTTGGAGAGATAGACCTTGAGACCAAGATCACTGTGTGCTTGTTCCTGCATGCCAAGTTAGTATGTTCTTTGTTCCTCAGGACTCTGATTTGAATTCCCATGGGATCAAGGAGAGTTTACTTCTTTTAAGATTTATTTATTTATTTGACAGAGAGCCTGCGAATGTGCACAAGCAGGGAGAGCCGCAGGGAGAGGGAGAAGCAGGCCCCCCGCAGAGCAGGGAGCCTGATGCAGGACTCTATCCCAGGGATCATGACCTGATCCGAAGGCAGATGCTTAACCGACTGAGCCACCCAGACATCCCAAGTTTACTATTTTTTTAAGATTTTATTTATTTATTTGACACAGAGACAGCAAGAGAGGGAACACAAGCAGGGGGAGTGGGAGAGGGAGAAGCAGGCTTCCCGCTGAGCAGGGAGCCCAATGCGGGGCTCGATCCCAGGACCCTGGCAGACACTTAACGACCGAGCCACCCACGCGCCCCCAAGTTTACTTTTTAAAAAATGTACCTTGAATATAGGGTAGTTACCATTAAGCTATTGCTGGGTTAGGAATAAATGGCTCCAGGCAGTGGTTCTCAGACCAGAGGCAGTGGCATTGCCTATGAGTTTGTTAGAAATGAGAAATGTAAATTCATAGGCCCCACCCTGTCTTACCTCTTGAATCAAAATTTCTTTGAATGGGGCCCAGAAAACTTTTAGCAAACTCTCCATGTGAGAGATGGGACAAGCTAATATCCAAGCTGTGGTACCCTAAGTTTGAGAACCACTGAGCTAAAGCAAACCTAGTCTACTTTAGGATGGCACCCTTCCCTCCCCTTTTCCTCTCCCCTTGAAACTCTAACTTCTGGTGTAAGCTTGCCTTACTAGTTATAAAGTTACTTTATCTGTCCTTGAACAAGAGGTAGAGATTCAATCCTTTTAATCCTTTTTTCAGGTCATTCTAGTTAGCCTGTGGTAATTAACCTCACAGCAGGGTTTAAACAGACCGCACCCAGGGTTCAGGAATCTCCAGCAGTTGAGGGACAATTTTGAATTTAGCTTTCTGAAGGTTTCTTGTCTATGGCTTCCCTTCTTGTTTATGTAGATCCACAAAACAGTTAAGTGTTTAATGTGGAAACCTAAAATTACGGAGGTTTATAAGATAAGGGCTCAGGGTTCCAAGGTCTAAAGACTTTCTAGCTCAGAAGCCCAGGTCTACCACGATTCTATATAACCTTGAGCAAACTGCTTAACCTCTCTGGACCTCAGTTTACCCATCGATAAAATAGTAAATACCTACTTCATAGGACGATGAAGTTAAATAACTGGTATTAAAGTGTTCAGTGCAGTACCTGGCACAGTAAGCTTCCTTAAATATTGGCCATCATTCATTTTTTTTTCCTTTGTATTTTTCTTTGGATAATATCCTTTGGATATCTTCCATTTCCTTTTACCCATGAGAATAAAAGGATTTTCAAAAGTCCATTTTAAGAGATAAAACAGTGAAAGGGAATTGAGATCATGGAAGGACACGAAGGAAGGAAAAAGCTGGGAGCAAAAAACGGTAGAGGTGGGAAGAGTTTAGGCGGAACCATCTGAGATGAGGTAGGCCCCAGTGCGGGCTAGGAGCAGAGACGTAGGTACGGCCTGCCTGGGAGCGGGAACAGCCTTTGGGACGGCTGGGCTGAGAAAGAGGAGCGTCTCCTTCAGGGAGCTAGGCCTGAAACAGGGGTGGGGCCGTGGCTGACTGACGAGTGAAGGAGGAGGAGAAGCGTGGCCGAAACCCTTGGCAAAAAATGGGCGGGGCCAGAGCGGAGGCCCGCGGGACTGGATGGGGGCGGGGCGGGGCGGGGCGGGGCCAGGCCGGGGGCGGGGTCCTAAGGAGAGGCGGCCCCGGGGGCCGCAGTCAGGAAGGTGGGTGGGTGTGGAGCCGAGATGGGCGGTGAAGAGGCCCGGCCCCACGGAGGAGGCGGGCTGAGACCTGCCGGGGACGGGAAGGGGCCGGAAGGGGGTGGCCGCCGGTCCGGCCCCGCCCCGGGGCCGCCTCCTCGCGGGTTCCGTTGGCTGTGGCGGCAGCTGAGGCTGTGGCGGCGGTAGCCGCGGGGCGGGCGTAAGATGGCGACAGCGGCGGCGGGAGCCCTGGGCCTGCTGTGGGGCTGGCTGTGGAGCGAACGCTTCTGGCTGCCTCAGAACGTGAGCTGGGCCGACCTTGAGGGGCCGGGCGACGGCTACGGCTACCCCCGGGCGCGGCACATCCTCTCGGTGTTCCCGGTGGCGGCGGGCATATTCTCCGTGCGGCTGCTCTTCGAGCGGTGAGAGTCCCGCAGCGAGCGGCGCGGAGGGCCGGGGCCGGGGCGCGGGCCGGTGGGGCAGGCTCGGGGGAGAGGCCGAGCACCGGAAGCAGAAGTGCCGGGAAAGCCCGGAAGCAGGGGGCTGGGAGAGCCTGGGCCGCCGCGCGGGATGCTCGGAGGGTGGCCGAGGTGGTCGCGGAGCCTAGGTAAAGACAGAGTTTGGGGCGTGGACAGTGAAAGAGCCAGAGTCGGGGCGGGGGGGGGCGTACCCTGGGCCCTTTCCATCTTAGATCCCGGAGGTCGCCTGGGGGGTCTTTTAGGTCTGTTCCCAGCCTCCAAGGATTCTACTGACGGGAAACAGGTTGTGTGTGAGCTGCGGCCGAGAGCCCGAACAGCCGAAGCGAGAAACAGGAAAGGGCCGCAGGAACCAGCACTAGTCGGGGCTGCGGAAGCTGAAGGGTTAACGCAAGAGCCAGCCGCTCCTAGAGAAAGGAGCGGGTTCTTGGGAATCTACGACTTGTGAGGACACTTCTGAGAGTTGAGGGGAACAGGGTTAGGCCCCAAGCCTTGGTTTGTCAGCTCATGGACGTGTGTGTGTGAGTGAATATATCCCCCCCCCCCAAAAAAAAAAAAACCGCTGCCAGAGCCCTCAAGGGAGTAGAAATCTGGTAGGGATAAGGCGTGGTGGAGCCTGAGGCTTCCAAAGCATGGGAAGGTGTCAGAGTAGTTGCAGAACAGGCCTTGGAGGCCTGAGATGGAAGGAGGAGTGGTAATTTTGAAAGGATGAGAGCCGTAGGGCTTAAAAGAGGACACCTGTATTGAGTCAGCTTCTAAGTGAGTTTAGCAGAATCACAACATTCTTTTCCTGACCGTGTGTTCTTGGTAAAAGTGATTTCACTTTTCTTTGAGTGAGTGGTTAGTATCTGCTAAGATACAGTGTTCACAGAGGACTTGACGTGGTGCTTTTATAATGTGGACTTAGAGCTGTGGGTGATTTTATCAGATCTACTCACACTCCAGGAACGGAGACTTCTTTCCGCATACGTCTCAGGTAATGAGGATGGCACTTAGACATCTGTTGTTCATTTGGCTCTATGTAGAGCAGAAATGCCCTTTCTAGGATGGGGATATATTGCAAATAATCTGTTACTCTCTGAAAAAGTAGTATTATGTGTTTTGGATTACTTTTCAAAACTGCGTACTATTTCTGACTAATCTTTAATAAAATACTTTTATATGTGGCTAGCTTGTCATTCATCCGTTTATTCATAGTGTTTGTGTATTGTTACCAGAGTGCTCTGTCAGACATTCACGTACAAAAATAAAGTTGTTTTTAACTGAAGCAAATGAAACTGAGAGGTCTAAATGCCTTTTCTGAGTCCTTGGAACTTAGTGTTGCAGTTTTTGAAGTATAGTCATTGTATTAAGTATTCCTGGGGTAGGCGCACAAACCACTTTTCCCTCTTAGGAATAACCTAGATCCCGATACTGTCCTCCTCGGCAACTGTATATGAGGGCTGAAAAAAGAGAAAGACAATATAATGACTAAAAAGGAAAATACACAATTCAGGACAGAAAAAATTTAATTGTCCTAGGAAAGGATTCTCTGCTTTTCATACAAATATATGCCAGCATGGAAATTTCTTCATGTCAGTGGTAAGAGGAAATAGCTTGTTGCTTATAAATACCCATTTCATATAAACTTGGATATATCTTCAGAGTTCCAAAGAGTTTCCTCAGATGACTGTGAAGACTTATATATCCCCTGGCAGAGCCACTGGAAAGGATCCTTTACCTGTGCGAATTCTATCTGAATGTTTCTATGGTGCTCCATTGTCCGGGGAGTAAGGGTGGATGGGGATACTGAGCTGAAAGCATTCTAGTATGATATTCCTTGGCTAATAAGGTCAGGCATCTTTTTCATCTCATGTTTGATCTTAGGAAAGTTTAACCCTAGAAGCAGTCTTGCTATTTTGTTTCTTTTTATAAAACCTACTACTTTTAGCAGTAGAATTGACTACAGGATTGTCGGTTCCTCTCTTGCTTGGCCTTCCATAAAGGTAGTTGAAGCCACTCTTGGAATATAGTAAAAGACATATTAGAAATATTGGTACAGGGGCGCCTGGGTGGCTCAGTTGGTTAAGCGACTGCCTTCGGCTCCGGTCATGATCCCAGGGTCCTGGGATCGAGCCCCGCATCGGGCTCCCTGCACTGTGGGAAGCCTGCTTCTCCCTCTCCCACTCCCCCTGCTTGTGTTCCCTCTCTCGCTGTGTCTCTGTCAAATAAATAAATAAAATCTTAAAAAAAAAAAGAAATATTGGTACAGTTAATTGTCTTTCCTACGGTTTTCTCATTTCTCAGATCCTATCTGCTTGGTTTCTAGAAGTGATTCATGTAGTAATCATAGACTGTAAGAGCTATAACTCCAGCCTTTTTTTATAGACAGTAAACTAAGGCTTAGAAACATCCTGCAGCTTTTCAGAGGTTTCATACTCACTGGGGGAGGAACTAGAACTAAGATCCAGATCGTTTTCCCAAGCCTCGTGCTCTTTCCACTGTATGATGTGGCCATCTTTTCCTGTTCCTTAAACCCTTTTTCAAGGATTAAGGTTTAACCCCCTCTTCCTAGTATTCTAGGATTTGGAGAACAAACCCATGCTCATCTTATTCTTGGTTATTTAATATAATGTATTTGACTTGAAGACTGTATTTTTTTCTCAAATTTTTGTTTCAAATTGTTCTGCATATTTTAATGAGTCTGACACTATGCCCCTTGATAAATTATTGCTATTTGTGCTGTTTTAAGAATCTCCCAAAGAGGGACACCTGGGTGGCTCAGTTGGTTAAGTGGCTTTGGCTCAGATCATGATCCCAGGATGCTGGGATTGAGTCCCACGTCGGGCTCCTTGCTCGGTGGGGAGCCTGCTTGTCCTTCTGCTTGTGCTCTCTCTCTCTCTCTGATAAATAAATAAATAAAATCTTAAAAAAATAAAAAAGAATCTCCCAAAGAATAGCTGCACCTGGTTGGCTTAACAGAAGAGCAGGAGATTCTTAATCTCGGGGTGGTAAATTCAAGCCCCAAGTTGAGAGTGTTGAGATTACTAAAAAATAAACTTTTTTTTTTTAAATGCTTAGGTTTGTTTTTTTTTTTTAAGATTTTATTTATTTATTTGACAGAGAGAGAGACAGAGCAGGAACACAAGCAGGGGGAGTGGGAGAGGGAGAAGCAAGCTTCCCGCCGAGCAGAGAGCCCGATGTGGGGCTCGATCCCAGGACCCTGGGATCATGACCTGAGCCGAAGGCAGAGGCTTAATGACTGAGCCATCCAGGCGCCCCTAAAAAACAAACTTTAAAAAAAAAAAATCCCGAAGAATAGACATAGCATTTACAGTTTGGTCTTACTTTTTCATCCTTTTCATCAACCACACTGAGCTTTTTTTTTTTTTTAAGTTCCCACATTCCCTGGAGAACTACCTCTGATAGGGATGACTTGAAAAGCCGCCTGACTGGGCACCTGTGTGGCTCAGTCGTTAAGCATCTGTCTTCGGCTCGGGTGGTGATCCCAGGGTCCTGGGATTGAGCCCCACATCGGGCTTCCTGCTCAGCAGGAAGCCTGCTTCTCCCTCTCCCATTCCCCCTGCTTGTGTTCCCTCTCTCCATGTCTCTCTCTGTGAAATAAATAATTAAAATCTTAAAAGAAAAAGAAAAGCCGCCTGACCATAATAAGTAAAGTGTTTGTATCTAGCTAACTATTTTGCTGAAGAACTGCAGGTAGGAGATTATTACCTACCAAAGAATGGAGGCTTTCCTTTGTGGGCCTCTGGTGAGTGGTTGTATTGTGGTGGCCTGCACCTTGCAAAATGCCTCAGGAATAGCATGTGGTCAGTAAATATTTATTGAATGTTTGAGAAGGGTCCATCCTCATCTACACAGACGCCCAGAGGAGTGACCGGAATCTAGATCTTCAACCTGAAATAGATGTTTGGCTTGATTGAGAGAGGCAAAACTAAAATTCCTTTGTTTCTGGTTAAATTTCATCATGCTATATTTGCATGTTGTGCACCTTTCTACAGCTTTTTTTCTCTTTCTCCGCTCCCCCCGTACACATATTCACGCTACCCTGTACCGTAACAAAACAGGGATGAGAAACTTCCACTTGTTTTTTAAAACTTTTTCATATTAAGTTCATGATAAAATTACTTGAAATTTAATATCTAGTCACTTGAGCACTTGTTTCTTGGGATCAAGTAGGAGCTTGAGACTTAACATTGATACCATCAGAGCTATATAGGCTCATTTATTTTGAATATGGTATTGCAATAGGAGCTTTGTGTTGCCAGAAGAAAATTACTTGGTGAATTATGCAGGAGATAGATTAGAGCTGTCCTTGCTGCTCATTTATTATTCCAATCCCCTCTTCTCTCTTGTTACTTCCAAAGCAACCTCACTGGAGTGTGTAAAGAGCCTTCTCAGTACCATCCTCTGTCACAGGAGACTGAACAGATTCACTTGCTGGCCTGTCATGTAACTGACAACAAGAGTAGTGACTCATTATTTTTGTGTGTGAACGTTTCTCAACCACTCATTTCATCTTCCTCTTGTAAGCCTTGCTACCTCTGCTACATACTGCCTTTTTTTTTTTCTTGTTTTCTCCCACTTCTGCTAAGTGGAGGTAGAACTTTTTTCCTCTCCCTGACAGGCCTGCTGCCCTCCTCCCAGATCCATGTCCGGTCACAGCATCGTGACCCAATATTAGTGGGTCCTCTAGACAGGGTAGAGAGGCTTTGGGAAAAATGGACATAGCTGCTGACTAGGCTGTAAGAGAGACTGCCCATTCCATTGCATCCTAAAAGTATTCTGTTGGGCATTATTGGATTGTAAATCACAGGATCAAATCAGGTTTGCAGATCCAGCAGAGCAAGATTGGAAAAGACAGTCACGTGGCCCTGCCCTTATCTAAGAATCCACCTCTTAATAAGCTCCAGACGGTCAGAAGCCTATGTGTCTGTCCTCTCTCTGGGGAAACTTCTTTCCCCAACCCTTTGTGTGCAGTGGGTGTTAATGCTTTGCAGAAAACTCTGAATACTGTCATGCCTGAGGTCAGGTTCCTGACTTATCCCTGGAGACAGTATATTCTCACAGAAAAGAAACGTCAGATATTTTTACTTTAGCCACTGCCTGATTCAGAAAACTAAGGTCTCCTAAATGGGTTAAGAAGAAATTAATGAAGAGGAGGCAAGCAAGTGAAATCTGCACCCTTAATAGAGTGGAAAGGGAGATATACCTCATTTTGGCTTCCTCTCCAGAGGTATTTTTAGGCAGATAAAAGCTGCGCTTCACTGAGTTTTGGACTCTTTGTGCTTAAACTCACTCCTTCTTAATCTTTGGGGAAGTTAATTGAAACGTTAACTGCAAAAGGAGTTAAATCATAATCACTTCTAACTAAAAAAAAAAAAAATTGAAATCAGTTTTCCTAGAAACAAAAACAGTTTTCCCAGATGTGAAGAATTCTCTCTGAATTATCTAGAACTGTGCTGTTAAGTACAGTAGCCACTAGCTTTGGGGGATTTAAAACGTGACTAGTCCAGATGTGATGTGTTAGTTAGATGTGTTCAGAGTGTAAAATACGCACCAGATTTTGAAGACAGTGAAGGAAAAAAAAAAAAGAATGTAATATATCTCAAATTTTAACATTGATTACATATTGACGTGATAGTATTTTCGATATATCAGGTTAAACAAAGTATATTATCAATTAATTTTACCTATCAATTAATTCTTTTTTCCTTTTCTGAATGTGGCTGTTAGAAAATTTAAAATTATATATGTGGCCTGTATTATATTTCTACTGAGCAGTGCTGGTAAGTAATTCAAACAAATATTGATAACTGAAAAGAATTTTAATGTAAATTCACATTTGATTCATATTTTTAGGACCAGAAGGTGGTCAGTCCTAAGTATATCAGACCATGCTTTAAACAACAGGTTTTTCTAAAAATTGTGGTAAAATTGGGGTTTTTAAAATGTAAATAATTTCCTGAATGATATAAGTGACGTTATAGGCTATTTTGAGTAATCACTGAATGATCCAGTCTAGCCAAGCATTGCTCTGTAGTGTTGCTTTTCTGCATGTCTTCTTAGTTGAGTAGTTAATGATCTGTAAACAAACAAGTTTGTCAGGTAGTTATATGTACATGGGTGCTGCACAGCCCTGATAAGACATTAAGAATAATCACAGTATTTTATCTCATCAAAATTATGGAATTTCTTAAAAAGGGTATTCCTGGGGCACCTGGGTTACTCAGTGGGTTAAGCATCTGCCTTTGGCTCAGGTCATGATCTCAGGGTCCTGGGATCGAGTCCCACATTGGGCCCCCTGCTCAGCGGGGAGTCTGCTTCTCTCTCTCTCTCTCTCTCTCTCTCAAATAAATAAAGTCTTTTAAAAAAGAAAAGGGGGGTATTCCTTGTATTCTTTGGCTTTTGGATAGTGTCAGCAGTTGTAAGGTGTCTCAATAGGCACAGAGGGTCTCAAACCCAATCAGGTTGTTGTGGTTGTGTTTAATTATTCTTGGGGAAATTTCCAGTTATACTGAAATTTGTTAACTTGAATTTCTACTGATTCCCCAGAAATCAATGACCTTCTCCTACATGGAGCTGGCAGGTTATCTGATGACCCAGGAGCACAGGTCGGCACATTTCCTTGAAACACTTCACTTTTTACTTGAGAATTAAGTTCCTACCCATTTTCTTTTTCCTTCAGCAATTATTTATTGAGAGCTTAGTATATGCCAGATGTCAAATTATGTGCCATGGATAAAAATATAAGTCATGGTGTCTACTCTCAGGAAGAAAGCAAGAAAATCAGTGGTTTAAAATACAGTGTAATAAATGTATGCATAAGACTGTTACGGGAGGGGCCTGGGTGGCTCAGTCCTTAAGCGTGTGCCTTCCGTTCAGGTCATGATCCCAGGGTCCTGGGATCAAGCCCCACATCAGGCTTCCCTGCTCCACAGGAAGCCTGCTTCTCCCTCTTCCACTCCCCCTGCTTGTGTTCCCTCTCTCGCTGTGTCTCTCTCTGTCAAATAAATAAATAAATAAAATCTTTAAAAAGAAAAAAAGACTATTATGGGAGTTTGGAGGAGGTGGGTTCACTTCTTTTAACAGTTACCTAAAATATAGGCTTAATGTCTCACTAACAAACACTTGTTTCTTGGACTCTGAAGGATGGTAAAAGCTTTCTTAAGGAAAAGTTTCTTGTTAACCTTTTTCTCTACCACCTCTTGGCACTCGCACATCTGTATATTTCTAGTGTAAGCAAATACATTAAGTTATATAGTCACTTGTCCATTTAAAAAAGATAAAAGATAAAAGATGAGCCCCCATAGGGCTCTGGGCTGGGTTAAGCACTGGGCGTGGAGCCTGCTTAAGATTCTCTCTCTCCCTCTCCCCCACCCCCTCCCTAAAAGAAATAAATAAAAAATTAAAAAGATAAATATGTGTAATGAAAGAAATGTATGTATATAGTTGGAGAGGGAGAAATTCTTTAACAATGAGAGTCTCAGGGACCTCCAGCTATTCTTCAGCCACACTTTGAGAACTGCTGCTCTATAGCAAGTAAAACATTCACTGGCTACTATACAATGATACTACAATTTAGTCTTAAATTGTGTCTGTCTGAAACATTTTAACATACATACTGTATGTAATTCTTACTATCTCAAGACTTATGTCCCTTACAGTGAGGTTAGATGTAAGCAGGATGCTGATCCTTCTCATCACAGCACCTGGTAGGTACATGAAATTACACAGGTATTAATCATCTTAATGCTTTAAGGACCTGTTACAGGTCTAAGTGAAGATAACTGATGAAAGTGGAAGAAGGAGAGAAGAATAGTCTGCTATAAATCCACAGTGTGTGCCTTGCCATTGTTTAGGATAATATGTATCATAGAGGTCTTTTTCTTTTTCGTCTGCTTCTGCTTTAAGAATAAACTTGCCAGAGCCTGCTTCTCCCTCTGCCTGCCACTCCCCCTGCTTATGCACACACTTTCTCTGTCTGACAAAGAAATAAATAAAATCTTAAAAAAAAAAGAACAAATTTGCCAATTAAAAAAAAAATAGTCCTCAAAAGAAACTGCAAAGAATACACATGTATGTACAACAAATGTGTATAGCACAAGTGTTTGTAGATAGCAAATCCTATCCTCAAGAATTTCCTCAGAACGGGTGCCTGGCTGGCTCAGTTGGTAGAGCATGTGACTCTTGATCTTGGGGTTGTGAGTTCAAGCCCCATGTTTGGTGTAGAGATTACTTAAAAATAAAATCTTTTTTGGGGCGCCTGGGTGGCTCAGTTGGTTAAGCGACTGCCTTCGGCTCAGGTCATGATCCTGGAGTCCCGGGATCGAGTCCCGCATTGGGCTCCCTGCTCGGCGGGGAGTCTGCTTCTCCCTCTGACCCTCCCCCCTCTCATGTGCTCGCTCTCTCTCATTCTCTCTCTCTCAAATAAATAAATAAAATCTTTAAAAAAAAAAAAATAATAAAATCTTTTTTAAAAATATAAAAAATAAAAAAAGAATTTACTCAGAAAAATACACTGGCCTGGGTGCTATGTATAGGAGATATACAAAATAAGGTATGGTTGGGAGTCATCAGCACATAAATGAATAGTGCTAGTATAATTTAGTAATTTTTGAACTTTTTGTTCTCAGCATTCTTTTTCATTCTTAAAATTTATTGAGCATCCCTTATTCCTATTAGTTTTTCCATATTTGAAAATAAAGTTGAGGGGCACCTCGGTGGCTCATTCGGTTAAGCAGCTGCCTTCGGCTTGGGTCATGATCTCAGGGTCCTGGGATCGAGTTCCCCATCGGGCTCCTTGCTCAGCGGGGAGCCTGCTTCTCCCCCTCCCTCTCCCGCTCTCTCACTCTGTCTCTCTCAAATAAATAAATAAAATCTTTAAAAAAAAAAAAAAAAAGCTCTCATGCTTGCATGTCTGCTCAAACCAGCATGGACTGATCTGGAAGTACAGCCTCTCTATGTGTCACCATTGTTTCCATCAGTATGCAAAGGTTATAGGCTTCATTAAGTTGGATTAAGTGAACTGCTTGGTTATCTACCTTAACTGCAGATATCCAAGATACCTACTTTCATGCTAACTCTTTGTACATAAAATAAAAGTACTTCAATTAAGAGAAAGAAAAATACTGGTTCACTGAGTTATATAGATCTCCCAAATGTCAATACATTTCTTTATATAGTATTAAAAAAATCATATTAGTTAATCTCATCAGAACCAGTCTTAGCATGAAAGCTTGAAGCATTGGGAAGCTGTCAAGCTCAAAGGTGGGTATAAGTTCTCTAAAATGATAATTTTCACTTGAAAGCTTGAATTTTATCATTGGCAATAGCTTTTTGTTGTTTTTGACGAGACAGGCTTATTTTATTCATTTTCAAGAAAATGTTTCCTGGGGCGCCTGGGTGGCTCGGTCGTTAAGCGTCTGCCTTCGGCTCAGGTCATGATCCCAGGATCCTGGGATTGAGCCCTGCGTCGGGCTCCCTGCTCAGCTGGAAGCCTGCTTCTCCCTTTCCCACTCCCCCTGCTTGTGTTCCCTCTCTCGCTGTGCCTCTCTCCGTCAAATAAATAGGTGGAATCTTTAAAAAAAATAAATATGTTTCACCTTTATAAAAAAAAAAAAAAGAAAATGTTTCCTAAAACACAGATCCAAATAACCTTGGTTTGTCTGTTGGCCATTCTTTCAGGTAAAAATGGTATTCTTTGAAAAAAGTGATATATTTCAGCGCACAACTCAGTTGAACAAGTGTTTCCGTGGGACAACTATATACTTTGGTGTGCAGCAAAAGTGCTTTCTGTGTACTTCCCATTTTATCACAGAATGCTTTTTAAAAATATACTCAAAGGCTGCGATTTATTAAAATCAGTCATTTGTATTGCTTCATCAAGGACATTCTTAAGTGAACTGGCTTATGAGGACATAGCAAGGAAGAAGGCAATAACCACTACTACAGTTTGCTGCCGCTCCCTTGATAGATTCTCCAGTGTTACAGGTTTCACCTTCCGTTGCTTTGCACTGTCATTGCAAATGTCAGCACAGTAACAAAGGCAAATAATGTCTTAAAATTATTTTGAAAATAGTTTTTACTTTGTGGGCCTCTAGAGAATGTCTCAGGGACCCTCTGCGGTCTGTAGACTATACCTTGAGACCTTCTGCTCTAATTGAATAAGATCAACCAGAGTGAGTGTGTAGAGTGAGAAAAGAACGTGCATAGAACTCTGAGGAAAGAGCATGTTTTAGCAGAGGGGAAAATAAAAACCCAACAGGAGGTAAGAGGTATGACAACCTTACAGTATTTGATAATATCAGTAGTTAGCATTTAATAAGTACTTACTTTGTCCCAGGCACTGCTCTCAGTGCTAAACATTGAGTTCTCATAGTAACTTTATGAAGTAGGTGGATATTACAGTCATCCTTGTTTTACAGGTGAAAAAAAGGGAGCATAGAGAAAGTTACGTAGCATGTCCAAGTGACTCAACTAGCAGTGCATACCAAGCAGTCTAGTTCTACTGCCAGAGAGATAGAGGGAGAAAACTAGAAAGAGTATGGCAGTAAGGAAGCTAAGAAAAAAGAGCATTTCATGAGGGAGGGCATGGTCAGTAGTGTAGAATAATGCCGAGTGGTCAGGTAAGATAGAGGACTGAAAAGCATCCATTTGATTTCACAGTAGGGAGATCACTGACAACTTTGGCAAGAGCAGTGCCAATGGAGTGTAGGGACAGAAGCCAGATGAGAGAGGGATGAAGGCTAGGAATGAGTGAGAGTTAGAAGGCTTGAGGAGAGAACTTTTTCCAAGAACTTCACAGTTGTGAGGTGGGAGAGTGCCAGAGGGTAGTAGGGGCAGGGAGAGCTGTTAAAGATGAGAAGAACTTGAGCGTGTTTAAGTCTGACGAGAAGAAAGAAATAGTGAGGCAGAAGATAATAGAAAAAAAGAGGAATAAATAGAATAAAATTTCTGATCAGGAAGAGAATGGATCTGAAGCACAGGGATCTTAGTTTATAGAGTGATTCTGTGCCAAAAGTTGAAGGGGTTCCCTTCTCTTAGCCAAGATGCTTAAGAATCTGAGCTATTTCCACTTCCTTCTTCTTCCTCCTTGTATCTTCCACTGCTGTAACTCACTACTCTCTCTAGAGTCTCTATTCTACTGGAATTTCTTTGGTGAAGATTACCACAGATCTCCCAAGTTGCCAAATCCAGTGGATATTGAAATCCTTGTCTTACTTGATCTCTGCCTCATTTGATAACGACTCTATCTCTGGCCTTCCTGTCCTCTAAATGTACCTTTTATGCTAGTATTTCCCAGGATCCTGACCTTGG
The DNA here is from genome assembly GCF_964656455.1 of Halichoerus grypus. NCBI lineage: Eukaryota > Metazoa > Chordata > Mammalia > Carnivora > Phocidae > Halichoerus > Halichoerus grypus. Next base: position 116,512,180 of record NC_135717.1, on the reverse strand, counting down.
TTTTCTTCTCAATTTGTGTTCCTTTCTTGTTAAAATCACCCCCACCCCCACGATTTTAGCTACCACCTATATTCTCATTCTCTTGCTCTCTTTTTTCTTTCTCAGATCTGTGTCTGTGTGTCTTAAGCCCCTTTCCAAGTTTATTTGCCTACTAGACAGTTCCATTCAATGTCCCATGGGCACTTCAAATTCAGCATAACACAATTCATCTATCACTCCCAAATTTGCTTTCTTGTCTTATGCTCTACTTGGTTTGGACACTATAATCAACTTAGTTTCCCAAGCCAGAAGGAACGCTTGACTCTTTCTTTTCTTTTGCCTTCTACATCTGTTCAGTCACCAAGTGCTGTTAATTTTACCTCCTCCACATATCTTGAGTCTGTCCTTTCCTTTCCACTTCTATAGCCTTAGTTCAGTGCTTTATCACTTATAGCATGGAGTTTTTACAGTGGCCTTTAACTGATGACACTCCTTTATTAATATACAAATCTATTTATCTCTTCTCCACCCCGGCCTGAAGCCTTCCAATGACTATCCGTCAACTATAGGATAAGGTTCATGCTTAGCATAACATAACAAGGCACCTGTGATCTGGTCTCTAATTCTCTGTATAGTTTTTTCTCCTGCCACTATTGCCAGCCCCGAACTTGTACATTGCATATTTCTCTAAGCATACTTTCTTTTTTTTCTTTTTTTTTTTTAAAGATTTTATTTGTCGAAGAGAGCAAGAGAGAGAGTGCGCATGAGTGGGGGGGGGTGGTGCGCGGGGAGCAGAGGGAGAAGCAGACTCCCCGCTGAGCAGGGAGCCCAATGCGGGGCTCCATCCCAGGACCCTGGGATCATGACCTGAGCTGAAGGCAGACGCTTAACCAACTGAGCCACCCAGGAACCCCTAAGCATACTTTGTTTCTTAGCTCTGCTTTAATACATGCTGTTGCAGCTGCCTGAATGTCTTTTTTACTTTCTCCTCTTTCCACCCTACAGAAGCCACTCAAATTTTTAATGTGATTGGATTAAGAATTCAGTTGCAAAGGGAAAGGAGTTTTGGAATCTGTTTTCTGTGGGACTCTGCATTTGTGGGACTCTGCATTTCTTGGGGGTACATGTCTTGGTGGAGGATTTTCAAATGCTGCTTGTGTACCTAAGGATTAAATTCTTTAAACAGACTTTATCTGGCCTTAAGAATCTTTATTTAAACATCTTATTCTCTCTCTCTCACTAATAGATAAAATCTTAAAAAGGAGGGGAGCGCCTGGGTGGCTGAGTCAGTTAAGTGTCTGCCTTCGGCTCAGGTCATGATCCCGGGGTCCTGAGGTCAAGCCCCGCATCGGGCTCCCTGCTCCGCGGGAAGCCTGCTTCTCCCTCTCCCACTCCCCCTGCTTGTGTTCCCTCTCTCTCTGTCTCTCTCTCTGTCAAATAAATAAATAAAATCTTTAAAAAAAAATTAATTAAAAAAATAAATAAATAAACAGCTATCTTCTCTCGTGTGTGTGTGTGTGTGTGTGTGTGTGTGTGTGTGGTGGGGAGCATTCAGGTTCAGATATTGTCACTCATTACTCTACCTAATGATATAGCATCCTCATCAGTCTGTATAAGACCTTTCTCTTTTTATTGTATCTTTCCCTTCATTCCCTATTTTGATTTCTTTGATGGTTATTTTTCTTTTTTATATGTAAATTTTGACACTTCATATTTTTCCAGAAATTTATCTGAGCCACTGCTTCCCAACCTAATCATGTTGCTGCACACATAGAAAATAATTTGTGTATTGCACAGTGAGGTATTTGAGGCCAAAGGCTACAGACTAAGGTTACCTGGCTACCACAGGCCCCATGCGTCAGCCTGAGAGCTAAGAGCAGTATCTCAGGATAAATACAGCCCAAATATTTTACTTGCAATGATACACCCAGTTGAGAAGCTTGATCTATACTTTGAAATATATTTGTATATAGTTCATATCCATCAGTGATCTTTCAGTGAATCACGAAGATAGAATTGTTAGTATAGTTCCTGTTTTTGGTATGAAAAAGTAAAGTAGTAAGTAATTTCATCTTAATTAACCCAGGCCTCAGTCAGCTGCTGCCATGTATCTGGAGGACAGAAAAAGGGCAGAATGAAATGATGTCTACAAAGCAGAACAGATACGTTACAATCAGGTTGGGTCACTAGACTCATGTTCCTGGAGTGTCAGGTGGATAGGAGTAGCTTACCATTCATTATAGGCCACTAAATGCCTACTAATTCAGACCTGCAGGCAAAGGGGGAGTCTGGTCTTTCGAATTACTTTAAAACTTGGGCAACAAATTGATCCTGGAGATGACAGAAAAACACAAGATAGATTTGATTTCTCAGTGTCATCCAGCACAGCAATTTTCAAACTATGATGTCAGGAGTCTTTTACACTCTTAAAATTATTAAGGATCCCAGAGAGTTTTATGGATAATATCTACCAACATGGGCTGCTTTAGAAATTAAAATGGAAATTAAAAAAAATAAATTTTTTTTTTTTTTTTTTTTTAAAGATTTTATTTATTTTTTTGACAGAGACACAGAGAGAGAGGGAACACAAGCAGGGGGAGTGGGAGAGGGAGAAGCAGGCTCTCCGCTGAGCAGGGAGCCCGATGTGGGGCTCGATCCCAGGACCCTGGGATCATGACCTGAGCCGAAGGCAGACGCTTAACGACTGAGCCACCCAGGCGCCCCCAAAAAAATAAATTTTATTAGTTCATTTATAAATGACAATAAATTGATTGTATTGGTAATAGAACTAATGTTTCATGAAAAATATTTTCCAAAACAAAAAAAAGTGAGAATAATAGCATTATTTTACATTTTTATAAGTCTCTTTATTTTTTTTAAGATTTTATTTATTTATTTGACAGAGAGAGACACAGTGAGAGAGGGAACACAAGCAGGGAGTGGGAGAGGGAGAAGCAGGCTTCCCACTGAGCAGGGAGCCCGATGTGGGGTTCGATCCCAGGACTCTGGGATCATGGCCTGAGCCGAAGGCAGACGCTTAATGACTGAGCCACCCAGGCGCCCCTATAAGTCTCTTTAGTACTTGGCAGCTGTATTCTCATGTCAGCTCCTGCATTCAGTCTATTGCAATGTCATGTAACCCATGGAAAATTCCACTGTACGCTCATGAGAGAATGAGAGACAGAAGAATGATTCTGAAGTTATAGAATTATTATGAGTGTGTTTGGACCTTGCAGACCTCCTGAAAGGGTCTCTGAGACCCTGGGAGTCTCTATGGCATGCTTTGATAAGTGCCTATCTAACAGAAAGGATGAATACCTAATTTCACTTTCTTCATTTAGGTGATTCATTAAATACCTAAATAAATCTATATATATAATTTTTTTATCAGAAAAAATTCTTTTGCAATGGTAAGTCCTTATTTATGGTTTTGTGCTTCACACTGAAGCACAAAATAGGTGCTCCATAAATATTTGTCAAATAGATAAATTTTCTTAGGTCTGTATGTGTATAACTGTAACTGACTAGCTGCCAGTGACTTTGTCTTTCACTGCACTCTGTGAACAAATAAGGTCAGGATATGAGCTAATTACAACTCTAGGATATTAAGTCCATTCCAAGGTCCAGATAATAAAAAAAATTATCTTGGCTTCACCTAGGTGAGCAGGGTACAAACCTGTCCCTGTTGTATGAAATAAGATTCCTTGCTCTTCTTGCCTTATGCCAGAGATACCATCAGGGGAACCAAGACTGAACTGTTTCTTGTAAAAATAATAATAACTGCCTTTAAAAAATAATAATAATAATAATAGCAGCTGCCTTTTAATGAATGTTTACTAAATATCAGGTACTGGGTTAGGCATGGATCATGTCATTTCATTTTTTAAAATAGCCCTGTGAGGTAGATATTATCTCCATTCTATAGGTGAGTAACTCACAAAGTCTCGTAGCTGGTAAAATCTAACTCGGGGCCTTTAATCACCTGACTGCTTCTGAATTGAGGAAGAGCCCAGGATCAAGGAGCAAGAGTAGGAATTGGAAAAGCTGTTTTTGTTATTGGATGTACCTCTTCCTATAATTAATGTAGATGAGAGAAGACAGTGCTTTCATCTCTCATATAGCACAAACTCAAAAGCAAAGAATGACTGACTTAATTACTTCTCTGGATGCTGATCAATCCTGGGTCCAAACTGAGTTCCAACAGAGCAAGGCTAGGATTTGCAAGACCTGTCACTTGTCAGTTCCTGAGCAACTACTGAGCACAGACACAGAAGCTTGGTAAATACAAAAACAGTATTCCCTGTATATTCTGTGTTCATAAGGAGTTTAAACGTGAGATGGGGTGCTAAAATATTTGTACACAGAATAATATATCAGGAAATATCAATTAAAGTATCTACTAGTGTTGGCCTTTGAATGAAACTTCTGCACCACCTGTTGTGAAAGGACAGAATAGATTACAGATGTGGCTACCTTTGTGCTCTGAATAAATATTTCTCCATGGCTCAGGAACTTTGATGATAAGAGTAAAAGAAGTTTTCACAGAGGAAGATAATAAAGTTTCTTATTCTCAGTCCCTCCCTTAGAGATAAATTCTGGATTCAAATGCAGATCAAGAAAATAGGTCAAGAGCACTCCATCTTATGCCTCCCAGTCACAATTTCATCTTGGGACTCCTTAAGATGCTAAGAGAACTAAAACTGGTTTTGACTTATCCTGAAAGTGACTATATAGAGCTTTTCCTAGAGTTAATGCTCACAGAAATTTATAGTTGTGGAGAAGAGAGATCTTTCTTTCTCTTTCTCTCTGTCTCTCTCTCTCTTTCAGTAGGCTCCACGCCCAGTGTGGAGCCCAGTGCGGGGCTTGAAGTCACAACTCTGAGAGCTAGAGTCGGATGTTTAACTGACTGACCCACTGAGATACCCCTCTTTTTTTTTTCCCCAAGATTTTTTTTTCTTTTTAGAGTAAACTCTATGCCCAACATGGGGCCTGAACTCACAACCGAGATCAAGAGTTGCGTGCTCTACCAACTGAGCCAGCCAGGTGCCCCAAGAGAGATCTTTCTTGAACCAAAGAACAGTTCCTTAATTTTCAAAGATCTACAAGTTAAAAACTAATTAAAATCAATGATAACACCATGGAATCATAGATATAGAAAAAAATCTTAGGAATCATCTCATTACTTCTTCTAGATGATGAAACCAAGAAGCAAGAGTTAAGTGACTTGACTAAGTTTATATGGCTTATTAGTGGTAGATTTGGGAATAGAACTGAATACTAACAGGTAATTTATTTCTCACCCTTCCTAATTTCCTTCTTTCAGGCTACTGAAAGTTCTAAGTATTTACATAATCTTTTTTTTTTTTTTTTATAAGATTTATTTATTTATTTATTTGAGAGAGACAGAACAAAGGGAGTAGGAGGGAGAAGCAGATTCCCGCGGAGCAGGGAGCCCAATGTGGGGCTCGATCCCAGGACCCTGCGATCATGACCTGAGCTGAAGGCAGCCTCTCAACGGACTGACCCACCCAGGCGCCCCTACATAATCTTTTGATTAGGTAGGAAGGTGACCAAGACCTAGGATATTTGTATTTAGGAAGAGCACAGTCTCAGTTCTACTGGGCCCTCCAATTAAGATCTTCTTGATCTTTTGTTGTAAGGAAAACTACCATTTATTAAGCATCTTGTTTGTGCCATGGTCTTCATAATACATTGTCTCATTGAATACGTATAAAGTTTTTATAAAGTAGACCAGTGCTTCTAACATTTTAATATGCATATGAAGATCACCAGCAGATCCTGTTAATGCAGATTTTGATTTTGCAGGTCTGGGATGGGGTTTGAGATTCTGCATTTCCAAAAGGCTTGCAGAAAAAACCAATAATGCTTTTGGTTTGTGGCCCTTATATTGAGTAGCAAGGATAGTGATATTATCTTCATCTTATAGATGAAAAAACAGACTTACAGAGGTTAAGTAAATTTCCCACGTTCCTACGGGCAGTAGGTGTTAGACTGGTAAATAAAATAGGTTTGACCTAGGTCTTTCTGACTCTAAAGCTCAAGATGTGATTAGGGAAGCCAGGAAAAAATGGAAATAGAGCTTATGTTCTAATTTTTTTTTAAAGATTTTATTTATTTGAGAGAGAGTGAATGAGATACAGAGAGTATGAGAGGGAGGAGGGTCAGAGGGAGAAGCAGACTCCCCGCTGAGCAGGGAGCCGGATCCGGGACTCTATCCCAGGACTCCAGGATCATGACCTGAGCCGAAGGCAGTCGCTTAACCAACTGAGCCACCGAGGCGCCCTCTAATATTTCTTAAACAGGTCACTTCTCAAGGAGTCAATGGCAGAATCCAGGACTAAATAAAAAAGTCCTAGTTCCCAGCCAAGTGTTTTCCCTTTTGCCTCCCATCAGTCCCCTAATCAGGATCTTTCCTTCGTGCTTATTAGCAAACCATATTTAGAATTGGCTTTGGATTTTTCTCATTACAGGTTTATTGCCAAACCCTGTGCACTCCATGTTGGCATCCAGGACAGTGGTCCCTATCAGGCCCAACCCAATGCCATCCTTGAAAAGGTGTTCGTATCTATTACCAAGGTAAGTGGGCAAAGAAACAGGAAGATTCATGTGAGGGGTTGCTCCGCAGGGCAGGGGAGGATAGAAGGCAAGTATCTCCAAGGGTAGGGATAGAATGGGTAGTTCATATAACTATAAGGAGAGCTTTATCCCTCAAGGAAATACCTTTGGGTCAGAATCCCTTAAATCAAGTTTACATACATTTGAATTTTAGACCTAGTAGCTACCACAACCCTGCCCTCCCCAAACACACATCATATCTTGATTTTGTTTATCCCTGCTCCAGCTTCTCTCATTATCTAGTTACATAATCAAAATGAGGGTACGATAGCCTTGGCAGTTGGGTTTTTAATAGTTTTTTTGACTCAGCTTGGGCTGGAGGGAGACGACCAAAAAAGGAGGTATATAAAAGTAAAGGTCTTTGATAATGTAAAATAAGACTTCTTACTAAAAATGAGTTTTGGGATGAAACCTAGAAAGATAAACATCCCTTAAACTGCTGTTGCTACCCCTCCTTTGTCACTCAGCTAGTCAAAGGGATTTAATGAGAGGGTAGAAGAAAAAGGGATATTCTGACTCTGTTCATACATCTACAGTATCCTGATGAGAAGAGGCTGGAGGGCCTGTCAAAGCAACTGGACTGGGATGTCCGAAAGATCCAATGCTGGTTTCGTCATCGGAGGAATCAGGACAAGCCTCCAACGCTCACTAAGTTCTGTGAAAGCATGTAGGTGTGCATAGGGAGGTGGGGAGTGAGAAGAAGGATAGGGTGTGACCAGACTGAGGTTTTCTTTTGTTAGGACAGTAGTCAATGGATGTAGAGGGCTAACTCAAATTATTATAGGCAGGAAAGAAGAGAACTGGAAGACTGGTCACCCTTAGTGTCTTGAATGTGCTTGCCACTAAGCTACATGTTGTAGTTCCATGTTGTTCCCTTTTCCCAAATAGATTGGGAGTACGTTCCTGTAACTGCACTCATGTAGGTAAATAGGCACACCCCTGTCCACCTTGGTAGAGATAGTACCAGCTTGCTCTACATTGACATTTTGGTGGGAAACATCCCTTTTCTGGACATGCTATACTTCATTTCACTGGGTTTTTACTAATTATCCTCTGGACACAGAACACAATTTATCATTGTCACGCAAGAAAAAAAATTAGGCACTATCATTAGGGAGTGTATGGAAGAAAAGTTGATTAAAGTTGATTAAAAAGTTGATTAAAGCCAGTATACACTTGTGGAAATCTTTTAAAAAGAGCTGGAAGATGTCTCTTATCATTTTGGCTTTTTAGGTAACAGTATTTGTCCCTATTCTGGGAACTTCTCCTCCATTTTTTTTTAAAGATTTTATTTATTATTATTATTATTTTTTAAGTAAACTCTATGCCCAATGTGGTGCTCAAACTTAGAATTCTGAGATCCAGAGTCACATGCTCTACCGACTGAGCCAGCCAGGTGCCCCTCTGGGAACTTACCGTATTTCTCACCCATAATTACTTACCTCCAAGTCTGCTGTCTAAACTTCCTCAGCCTCAAAGACTTTCTTTTGAGTGAATATTCATCTAACCTCTATTCTTTGCCCACCCAGGTGGAGATTCACTTTCTATTTATGTATATTCTGCTACGGAATTAAATTTCTGTGGTCGGTAAGTCTAAACTCTCTCTGGTCCTCTCTTGAATTCTAATCATGCCTACATCTCTAGAGGTAAAAGTTAAATGCCATTAGTTCTTTATTTTCCCCCTCCCGTTTTATTTTTTCTATAATGCCTACAGCCCAGGTTTATATGCTAAATAGATGGTCTTCTGTCTGGCGTCTGACTTCAGTAACTTCATAACTTTACTGTTTCTCCCCTTATTTGGGGGAGATAATAGTAATAATTGTAATAGCGTAGTATAATGGTATAGTATTGATTAAATCAGCATAGTCTGTGATGGTTTATAAAGCATTTGACAAAAATTCTGTAACCCTTTAACCCTTTAAAAGTGGATAAAACAGGTATTATTCCTGCTTTTCAGTTAATTATCAAAGTCGAAGAATTTCAGGCTTTTTGATTCCTGATTCCATGGTGGTTGGTTTTTTGGTGGTTTTTTTGGTTGTTTGTTTGTTTCACTGTACCATACTATTTTCCTCTAAATGTTATAATTAAAGTGTCAAAATACATGAAGTAAAAAGAGGCAGAACTGAAGGAGTGGAATAGACAAATACCATGGTTGGTGATTTTAATACTCTTCTTTCAGTAGTTGACTAAAATGACCAGACAAAAAATTACTAAGGATGTAGATTTGTACAACACACTTAACCAATCTGACCTAATTGACATTAGAGAACACTATGCCAGCAGCTGAAGAATATATATAATCTTCAAGTATACATGGAACATGAATTAAGACAGACCATATGCTAGGCCATAAAATAAGTCTCAGTAAATTTTATTATATTTTATTTTTTAATTTTTTTAAAATATTTTATTTATTTGACAGAGAGAGACACAGCAAGAGAGGGAACACAAGCAGGGGGAGTGGGAGAGGGAGAAGCAGGCTTCCTGCCGAGCAGGGAGCCCGATGTGGGGCTCGATCCCAGGACCCTGAGATCATGACCTGAGCTGAGGGCAGATGCTTAATGACTGAGCCACCCAGGCACCCCAAGTCTCAGTAAATTTTAAAATTTTGAACTCTTACAAGATATGTTCTCTGACCATAATGGAATTAAGTTAAAAATAATGAGATATCTAGAAAACATTTGCAAGTTAAACTCTTCTAAATGACCCATGGATCAAACAAGAAATCACAGGGGTAATTAGAAAATATTTAATTGAATGATGCTGAAAACCCAACACACCAAAACTTGTGGGATGCAGCTAAAGCCTGCTTAGAGGGAAATTTATAGCTTTAAATATTTATATTAGAAAAGAAGAAAGCTTTAAAATCAATGATAATAAGTTTTTAAGATCCGGAGCAAGAAGAGCAAAGTAACCCCAAAGTAAGTTAAAGGAAAGAAATAACCAAAAAAAAGTAAAAAGTTAATGAAATATCATAGACCTGTACCCCTGTAACAAATAATACATTATGTTAGTTAATTGAATTTAAATTTTTAAAAAATAAATTAATAAAAAAAAGAATGAAATAGGCATTAGACAAACAATGGAGAAAATTGATAAAGCCAAAAGCTGGCTCTTTTTAAGGTTTAATTAAAACTGTTAAAGAAGAACCATGAGAGACAATGGACTCTGAAAAACAAACTGAGGGTTCTAGAGGGGAGGGGGTTGGGAGGATGGGTTAGCCTGGTGATGGGTATTGAGGAGGGCACGTTCTGCATGGAGCACTGGGTGTTATGCACAAACAATGAATCATGGAACACTATATCTAAAACTAATGATGTAATGTATGGGGATTAACATAACAATAAAAAAAATTAAAAAAAAAACATTGGATATGTATGTAAAATTCACTGTTAAGAGTAAATAAATAGAAGTCATATTCTTCAAAAAAAATAAAAATAAATAAAAAAATAAAACTGTTAAACCCCTAGAAAAAAAAAAGAGAAAACAAATGATCGATGTCAAGGAGAAAAAGGGACTCTTATTATAGATCCTGTTGATGTTGAAAGGATAATGACAATATTATGAATAATTTAATAGTAGTAGATTCAACAACTTAGATGAAATAGACAAATTCCTTAAAGGACTTAATTGAAACTCCATTAGAGATAATTATTTTTGACTTTTGAATCTTTGGCATGGAGATCTCTCTCTCTCTGTTGTCAGTGGAATCATTGTCTTCCCACGTCCCTATTTCCTATATCCTAGATGTTGATGTTTCCAAAAACTATCCTAGAGCTCTCCCTGCTCTTATTTACCTCAAAGTATGGTTTTTCTATTTGTAATAACACTTTCTTGCTCTAGAAGAAAAACCTAGCCATTTATTGACCCTTTAAGGACCCATAAATTCCGTCAAGAAGGGTGAAGGATTCCCTTTTCTTCCCCATCTCTCTTGTGCTCCTAGCATAGAGAAAGGGATTTATAGGTGAGCCAGGGTTGAATCCTAAAGGCTGACCTGGATTATCTGTTTTCTCTTAGTCACCGTGGTTCTGGGACATCCGACAGTGCTGGCATAGCTATCCATATCAGGTACGATCTGAGCCCTTTCAAGACAGGGGCCTTATGTATGTGTGGAAGGTACGGTAGGCAGGGCAGTCTTAGGGCAGATGGCACGTTTTCTTGGTATTCTTGAGGGATTAGGGGCTGAGTCTCTTTGAGTCAAATATTCAGGGTATCTATTTCTGGGGCCCCTGTAACAGTGAAATCCAGCCATCTTTTTTGTTCCAGATTCCCTATTATATTCACCCTAATTGGGTGGAAAGAAAAGCAGCTTCCTGGTACTTAATGAGACTCTTTCTGGTTCAGGTGTTCAGGTGTCCTTTTTGAATCAAGGGTAACTTGGAGTCCCTTAAAAGCATCTTAGTTCTAATCTATACTAGAAAAATATCAGGGGGCTGCTAACAGGGTAGAAGAAGAGAAGACCTGAGTGTCTTAAATCCCCTGAAAAGCACTAATTGTCCAGAATTCTAGACACACTGATTTGATTGTGCTATCGTATGTGATAACGTTATCTGACCTCTAAAGGTACCAGCTGAAAATGTGTATGTGGAGGGGCAGAGGGAAGAGGCTTAATTCTCCACACCAATCCACAGTCTGTTAGCTATTACAGATCTTGGAAGATGATGGGGAGAAAGGATGTCTAATAATTTGGGGTATTGGTCCTCTGAGACAGAGAAAGTTGCAGAGATGGAATGAATTTTTGACTAGCTGGTATTCCAACTACTCCTTTCCTCTCTTCCAGCCTCTCACAAGTGGGCTTTATTACTATTATATCATGGAATTGGCCTTCTATTGGTCTCTTATGTTTTCTCAGTTTACAGACATTAAACGAAAGGTAAGGACACTGGCTCCCCTCAGCTCTAATTGATTGCACCCTCCTCCTTTCTAGCAGCCACCATTACTGCTATTGTGGGTTCTCTGCCCTGCTTGGGACCACAAAAGAAGGAGAAAGTAGGTTGGATGAGACTGTTAGCTCTTGGTAATGTTCTCAGAAATGAGACTTGACTAATGATGAATTAAGTATATTTGAGGCATTCAGGGCAGCCCAGGATAAGAACGGTTAACCAGCCAAAAAGCATACACTTTTCCTTAGTTTTCTCTAAGGCTCTTACATATATAAAGCTCTGGAAATTAGTCAGAACTTAGGGATAGCAAGGCCTCATCTAGGAAAAGGACTGCTTTCAAAAAAGCAAGATCTGGCTTTTGTTTTGCATTGGAGATCCTTGTTCTCGCTCTGTTCTCCATTCTTGGTAACTCCACCTACTCAAAGAATGTCAACTGGAAAGGGTTTTAGATGACTTATTTTACTGTTTTCTTGCTATTGTTTAGGAAACAAAGATTCAGAGAAGTGAGAGTTGACTCGCCCACATAGTGACAAAGTTGGAAATGACTTAAGTTTTTTATAAGCAGACAGAAAGGGCAGAATCTTCACTTTTTATTGGTATGCATCTGTAACAATGTGGTTCCAGCAGCTCTAACTTTAATCTGTCACTAACTCATGATTATCTTTGGTGACGAAAATCAGGGTTAGCATTTATGGGAATCAATTGACACTAATCTGGGTTATTAGTTGTTGTATAATCTAGAAGCCCAATCCTCAGTTCAGATGCCTTTCACTCTCCAATGGTCAGGAGACACAGGTCCCCTTATTAAAAATTTATTTTTAAACACAACACATATAAAAAGGTTTGTAATATATATGTGGGTTTTAAAACATACTAGAACATGTACTTGTGAACCCATCCCCAGCTCAAGAACTACAACCTACCATTGTATCTATGTGGAGAGCACAGACTTCTCATCCTTGTTTCTCTGACCCAAATTCACCTGCCTTCTCCCATCCTCTGTCCCTCAGTGGGCTGAGAAGTATTTATTAGACATGTCTGATAATAGGTATTTAAAGATTTCTCTGAGTTTAACCTTGGCATTTGAACCCAAGAGGAAAATAGAGCTTTAAATCTGAAAGCAGAAGGTGCTTACAGTTAAGATAGATTATTTAGCATTTCTCTGAAACTTTTTAGAAGAGTTTAGCTTCACCCCTCCACAAACCTCTCCTGTTAGGTCCGTTTGGTTGAAATTTCCTTCATCAGAACAGTCTTAGAATCTCAAAGGTACCGCTTTTGGTGTGATTACCACCTGGGAAATTATTTCCAAGTGTCAGGTCAGCATACATGGTCTACATATTCTGCAGCGTCCAAACAAAATTGTTATTTTCTGTGCTTTGAGCTATATTAACATAGATTATGGGTCAGTTACTGGTGTAGAGTTTTGGGTCAAATGCTAGGGTGCTCCATAAGGGAGAGTTTAAAACAAAATAGAACCTCTATGTCCTTGCCTTTACCCGCCTCTTCTATTTCTGTTCCATCCTAGGACTTCCTGATCATGTTTGTGCATCACTTGGCCACCATTGGGCTCATCACCTTCTCCTACATCAACAACATGGTTCGGGTGGGAACTCTGGTCATGTGTTTACATGATGCCTCAGACTTCTTGCTGGAGGTAAGGACCGCCGCCCCCTCCATCCTCTCTTTCCTCATTATTCCTCTTTCTCTCCTTTTCTTCCTATCTGAGAATTGGCTTTATCCCCAACTCAGTTCTTTTTCTTCCCCCACCCCCCAATTCAGTTCTTCTCTTCCTTTCTCCAGGCAGCCAAACTGGCCAATTATGCCAAATACCAGCGTCTCTGTGACACCCTTTTTGTGATCTTCAGTGCAGTTTTTGTGGTTACTCGTCTAGGAATCTACCCATTCTGGTAAGTGTTAGGGCCATGGAGCAGTGGTCAGTATGTATCTAATGATACCTTTTGCCAATTTAGGGAACAGGCCACCAAAAAACCCTATTGCCCTGCCTTATCCTGGGCCTAACCTGACCCCTTATGGACTCTCACGGGACCTTACTTCCCTTGCACAGTATTTTTAGGAAGATGTGATCCAGACTGAGAACATCCAACTCACTTGCCTGTGGCTTTCCAGACTCCCCTCTGAGGAACAAGCCCTCCTTTGATGCCTAAGTAATTCCTTTGCCTTCTTTTGCATTGATTGCAAAACTCTCAGGCTCTTCTTATTTTCCTGCTCTTATACCCTCCCCCACCATAACCAACACACACACCACTCACACTTCTACACTCACTGCTTTCTGTACAAAGACAATGACTGTAGGTTGGAGATTCTCCTTAGTCTGAGGGAATCAACTACCAACTGTCCTATCTGTGCCTAAGAATCTGAGTAATGACTAGGATTATGATTAAAATTGCTGCCCCGGTTTTGTGAAACTCTTCATATTTGAAACGATTAATGGTAGGACTTAATCCATCAGTTTCTGAGATTTACATATCTTTCCCTGCCTTTTAAGATAGAAAACTTCATAGGCCCCCTTTCTTTATCTTTTCTCACTGTGGATGAATATCCCTGGCATTTCAACTGTTAGAATGTATAGAGAGAACATACTGGGTTCTGCTTCCTAGGGAACTGAGCTTTATTCATATCTACCTAGCTTTGACTCTAGAATCTCACCACTGGCCTCTTCTTCTAGGATTCTGAACACGACCTTCTTTGAGAGTTGGGAGATGATCGGGCCTTATCCCTCCTGGTGGCTCTTCAACGGCCTTCTCCTGATCCTGCAGGTTCTACATGTCATCTGGTCCTACCTAATTGTGCGAATTGCTTTCAAAGCTTTGATCCGAGGAAAGGTGAGGAGGAAAGATGGCTTCTTTCTTTGGGGCTGGGTAGCAAGATAGATAGTACTCAGTAGACCTTCTCTAGCTTAGTGAGCCACAGCTACTCAAGCACACCCAGCTGAAAGCTTAGGACTCCAGAGTTTTCACCTTTTCTCTAAGTGTTGAGCCTGTTAAGACATGACTTAGAGGGGTACCTTGCTGGCTTAGTCAGTAGAGCATGTGACTCTTGATCTCTGGGTTGTGAGTTGGGGCCCCACGTTGGGTGTAGAGATTACTAAAAAAAAAAAAAAAGAAAGAAAGACACAGATGCAGGAGGAAGGATCTGCCTTCCTCGTGTCCCTTAGGAATGACTATGTTAAATAATGAACAGTATTACATTTCGAGATGACCTCACCCATTTCCTACCCCTTACCTACCTACTTCAGTGCATTTCATATTTTTGTTTTTTAGCACAGAAAAACTCTAAACTATGAACTGTATAAAAGCAGCCGTGTTTGATTGCCTAAGAATGGCATGGTAGTTCGCAAGCCACCCCAAGATGATCACACTGTGATGTTCAAGATATGGGGCTAAGTACTGGCCTCATCCCACTGTTGAATGAGGTGGTGATCCTAAATGAGATAGGTATTTAGGGTTTCAAATACCCACCTTACGCTGAGAGCCCAAAAATACAAAGAAAGGGGTCATTTAATGATCAAACTCATAGCTGAAGTGTGCAAATTCTGAATCAGTCAGGTGGGGATTTGCCCGTGGGCTAGGGATTCAGCCTTCAGCAATACAGAGCGCTGGCGGGTGGGGGTGGGGGGGTGGGGCTCTCTGCCAGAGGAGACACTGAGTCTAGGAGAGAGGAATGGAATGCAACCCAGGCATATATGATCTGTTGTGTCCCTGTTCCTTATGGCTGCAACTGGTTTTAGAACTTGCTCAGCGTGCCTGTGCATCCTGCTGTAGCTTCTGGGCTACTGGACATCTCTCTTCTCCCCTGCTTTTCTTTCCTGACCAGGTGACCTATCCAGGAAGGATTAGACCCAGATTCTGTACCCTCCACTCTTTTCTCACCTCCTTCCTTTTTTCTATGCCTGGTGGGAGTTGGACAGTTTCATCTCTTGCATGTAAGTGTATCTGTGCTTCTAGCGTTCAGTAAAGCACGTCTGTCTGAATGTGTCTCTCTTCCTTCCTGCTTTCCTTCCTGTCCCTGTGTTGTCTCCCAGCATGCCTCTCTCCTGACCCTGTGGGGCCACTGTTGACTGGAGCTCAAGTTGCCAGATTCTTGTTCGTAAATGGAGGCAAGAGTTGAGTCTACTCTTTATATTTTCCCCTTTTTGAGCCTCCTTTTACCTCAAATCTAGATAGACTCTGCCCTCTGGTAGAAACTTCCTAAAGGTCAGGTAATCACTTGCTTGGGTTCAGAGGTCAGCAGCTGCAATAAACCAGTCTTAGAGCTAACCAAAGCAAGTGCCCCACGCCTTGGCAACAGCCTTTGTAGCTCTGTTCCTTTCTCACCCCCCTCTCTCCTTTACTTTTTCTTTTCTTTCTTTTTTTTTTTTAAAGATTTTATTTATTTATTTGACAGAGAGAGACACAGCGAGACAGCAAGAGAGGGAACACAAGCAGGGGGAGCAGGAGAGTGAGAAGCAGGCTTCCCACCGAGCAGGGAGCCCAATGTGGGGCTCGATCCCAGGACCCTGGGATCATGACCTGAGCCGAAGGCAGACGCTTAACGACTGAGCCACCCAGGCACCCCTACTTTTTCTTTTTCTAACAAAACACATTGAGGGGCACCTGATTGGCTCAGTCCATAGAGCAGGCAACTCTTAATCTCAGAGTCATGAATTCAAGCCCCACACTGGGTGCAGAGCTTACTTAACAAAACAAAAATTAAAAAACCCCACATCGATTATCCTTCAGTTCTGGAGGTCAGAAGTCTGGCAGGTCTCACTGGGTTTCTCTTCTTTACTTTTTATGGTCCATGGTAGAGAACTGGAAATACTTTGGTGTCATAGGACTGAGTCCAGGAAGAGCAGAATGACTGAAAAAGGCCTAGTTCTGGATCAGCTCTGGGGAGAAACAAAAGTCAGGATGACCAATATGAGTAACTCCAGTGGCCGCCACCACCAGAACATAGAAGCAATGATGACAGCCACCTGTGTTGTTTGTACTGGTCTTTTCTAGTGTTTGAGGTGGGAGAGGAGAGAGAGCGTCTGGAGTTTCCCTCAGGCCTACACCCAGACTCAGTGAATGACTTCAGCTCTCTCAGGCCGGTCCTGAGAGACACACCCTTACCAGCACAGCTTCTTGTTCCGTAGGGAACAAAGAGGATGCGAGAGACATCGAGAAAGAGGCAAAGGATAATCCCAGCCGTAGCCATGGCCCAGATAGTATTTTGAGTCAGGTGCCGCCAGAAAGTAGGCCACATGGGAGCAGTGTCCAGACGCGGGCTCTGTGGGCTCAAGTCTGTCTTACAGTAGCAGACGAGTTCTTTCCTCACCTGTCCCACCTTTGGCCCCATCCCACCCAGGTGTCTAAGGATGACCGCAGTGACGTGGAAAGCAGCTCAGAGGAGGAAGACGTGACCACCAACCCCAAGAGCGCCTGCGGCAGCGGCTCCAGCAATGGCGCCAACCGGGTGAACGGTCACCCGGGGAGCAGCTACTGGGCTGAGGAGTGAGGCGGTCGGTGCGGGGCCACGGCACGCATGGACTCATAGGGCCACCGGCAGCCTCCTCCTCTTGGGCCTCCCCGCATCCACACGCTTGTGACTAGGGGGTCTGCAGGGCACTGAGGAGAATCAAAGAAGCAAATATTTTCACTTTTTTAAAAAAAACTCTGCCATTTTGTATTTAATAGCCTCCAGGTTCTTTCAGTAATGTTATTTGCTTCTGTGTGTGTGTGTGTGTGTGTGTGTGCACGCACCCGTGCATGCGTGTGTGTGTGTGTGTGCGCGCGCGTGTGCATATGCGTTTGTGCATGTGCATGGGTTTCGTTTCCTGAGTTGGGGCACAATTCTAGACTGGGGCCCCTAGGCCTTGTGTCCCTTTTGAACCCACCTCAACCCCAGATTTGGCTGCGCCTTGAATAATGCTGGCTCTGGACTGTCCCCTCCCTCGTGGTCCATGGCTCCCAAAGCTCAGGCCATCCGAACAGAACAGTAAAGTTCAGCTCCAGGTTTCTGCACTGTTCCTCCTCGGAGCTGGAATATTTCACATGAAGTTGTACAGAAACAGACAACCATGGATGGGATGACCAAGATTTCTGTGGCCCCTAGCTAGATTCCCTTCCTGCCACCTGGTGATTACAGGGACAGCTGCTGATTCCCTGCTCTTTACTAAATGGTACGCAGGGAGTTGGGGGGGGGGTGGCAGAGGGTGCGCTGAGGGCCAGAGGAGGACAACAGCCACTGGGTGAACCGTTGACGGTTTATACTATTGTTTACTCTTCTGTGATTAAAAGTGCTTCCACCCTTCTCTGCCATCTCAGCCTCTTTAGTGACTCTATCCCCAATTCCCTGAATCCATAAGCTAAGTAAGAAAATTTTCAGGTCTGATTCTAAAGGTTCTTGGACACCCAATTTTTCCTTTCTGTGCATGCTGGGAAGAGAGTGCCTACACTCTATGGCTTTATGTGTTAAGAAAACAAACATGCATAGTGGTCACAAAAAATACTGGGCAGATAAAAGTACGGATATCACTAAACGAACAAAGGATTTGGTTGAAGACACTTTTAGTGAGATACCTGTATTTCCCACACAGACTACCAGCTAACACTTAAAAGATTGTGATAAATGAGTCTGAGATGTTTTCTCTTTCAGTTCTGTTTTCTTTTAGCCATGGAAAAACAGTCTTCCTAATCTAGACTTTTCTGTAGTTTAGGTCTTGACAAAATTACCAATGGTAGTATTCATCTCAGGATAGTTTTCCATTTAGTGAATATTCAGATTATCAAAATATTTCCAGATGTTCTTGTGTACATTAAGGCTTATGAAATGCTTCATTGTCAGGGAGATGGATGAAAATTGAAGAAAAAGGTTACTGTTCTAAGAATCAGGTACTCACTTGGCGTTCATTGACCTTATTGAGATATAGACCCTGCTAAAATTACCTTACTGAGCAGCTGGCCTTTTTTTTTTTTTTTTTTTAAGAGAGAGCATGCACAAGTGGGGTTAGGAGCAGAGGGAGAGAAAGAGAATCTCAAGCAGGCTCCACCCCTGGATGGACCCAATGTAGGGCTCGATCCCACAACCCTAAGTTAATGACCTGAGCAGAAATCAAGAGTCAGATGCTTAACCGGCTGAGTCACCCCGGCATCCCTGAGTGGCTGGCTTTTAAAAAGACTTACCTTGGGGGGCGCCTGGGTGGCTCAGTCGTTAAGCGTCTGCCTTCGGCTCAGGTCATGATCCCAGGGTCCTGGGATTGAGCCCCGCATCGGGCTCTCTGCTCAGCGGGGAGCCTGCTTCTCCCTCTTCCACTCTGCCTGCTTGTGTTCCCTCTCTGTCTCTCTCTGTCAAATAAATAAATAAAATCTTTAAAAAAAAAAAAAAAAGACTTACCTTGGGGCATGTGAAAATTATTTCTGGAAAATCTTACATAGTTATTTGGTCAGAACTAGCCTGAAGTCTTACATTTAGTTCCTCAACTTGCCATATTGTTGAAAAGACTAGTAATTGTGAAATATGAATGAAATACCTTTTTTTTTTTTTTTAAGATTTTATTTATTTATTTGAGAGAGAGAATGAGATAGAGAGAGAGCATGAGACGGGGGAGGGTCAGAGGGAGAAGCAGACTCCCAGCTGAGCAGGGAGTCCGATGCGGGACTCGATCCTGGGACTCCAGGATCATGACCTGAGCCGAAGGCAGTTGCTTAACCAACTGAGCCACCCAGGTGCCCCTGAATGAAATACTTTTAAAAGATATGGTTTTGTTTTTTTTGTTTTTTTTTTTTTTTAAAGATTTTATTTATTTATTTGAGAGAGAGAGAATGAGAGACAGAGAGCACGAGAGGGAAGAGGGCAGAGGGAGAAGCAGACTCCCCGCTGAGCAGGGAGCCCGATGCGGGACTCGATCCCAGGACTCCAGGATCATGACCCGAGCCGAAGGCAGTCGCTCAACCAACTGAGCCACCCAGGCGCCCTTAAAAGATATGGTTTTAAGCCTTTTGAAATCTGAACAACTACTCTGTAAATCTAGGGCTAGTTGTCCCAGTTAATCTGACAGAAGATGCAACTGAATGGTATAATAGTAAAAATAATAATAGATAACACCTAGCTCTTCATTACATGCCAGGCACTATAGTAAGCACTTCACATATGATAAAAATGAAGCAAAAAGAAGTTAACTTGCCTAAGGTCAAACAGCTAATAAAGAATCAAACCCAGTGTCGTTTTTTTTTTTTTGGAGGGGGTGAGAGAGAATCTCAAGCAGGCTCCATGCTCAGCATGGGGCTCAATCCCACTACCCCGAGATTACGACCCAAGCCGAAACCAAGAGTCAGATGTTCAACCGACTGCACCATCCAGGTGCCCCAAGCACTCGACTTTTGATCTCAGCTCAGGTCTTGATCTCAGTGTCATGAGTTCAAGCCCTGTCCTTAAAAAAAAAAAAAGAAGAATGTCATGTAGAGCTGACATACATCACTTCCACTGTGTTCTACTGATCAAAGTAAGTCACAGGGACCACCTAGATTCAAGAGGGTGGTGAGAGACTATACTACCTCGATGAAGAGTAGCAAGGCTCACCGCAGAAGAGTATGTGCAATGGGACATACAGTTACATTCATCTTTGAAAAGTTCTAACTGCCACATTGAGGAAACCTAGTCTTAGAAACTGCTTGAAAAACACAAACATAGGGGCACTTGGAGTGGCTCAGTTAAGCATCTGCCTTTGGCTGGGGTTATGATCTCAGGGTCCTGGGATTGAGCCCTGCATTGGGCTCCCTGCTCAATGGGGGGTCTGCTTCCCCTCTCCCTCTGCCCCTCCCCTCCCCCTGCTTGTGCTCTCTCTCTCAAGTAAATAAATAAAATCTTACACACACACACACACACACACCCCAGGGCACCTGGCTGGCTCCGTCGGTAGAACATGCAACTCTTGATCTCAGGGTCATGAGTTCAAGCCCCACATTGGGTGTAGAGATTACTTTAAAAAACAAAACAAAAAACCACAAACATCTTAGATTGCCCATCATGTATCATGAGGTTTCACATTATCGCAATCCTAAAATAATCACGAGTTTAGTTAGTAGGTGATTCAGTATGCTGATTGTAAACCAAATTCTTCAGACTTTATATCCAGTATTCATGCAGGGAAACATTTTCAGTTCAATAAAAGATTTGTTAAGTGCCTACTTTATGATAGGCACTGTGGCAGAAGGTGGGGACACAAAGATGAACAAGATCTGGTTTCTACTCTCAAAGAGCTCATATACCCCCAGTAAGGGGGGAAAATACTACAGTGCAAAAAAGAACTTTCTAAATTATTCTTTGCAAGGTGGGAGAAAACTTGAAAGTGGAGCTTGGCCATTAAAGATGAGTAGAGTTTTGCCAGGAAAACAGGAATGGAAAGGTATGTTTAGAAGAGATGTCAAAGTATATGAAAGATACTAGCTCCGGCATAATGCAGGCTAAAATAACCTGAGACAAACATCTAGAAATGGTAGAAAAAGGTTGTTTTGTTTTGTTTTGTTTTGTTTGTAAGTTTGTTTGGACACCAAAGACACAATGAAAGGAACTGAAAACTAATGCAGAAGGTAAAACAGCCGATGCAATTACTAGAGCGATGAGGGAACATGACTGAAGGACTTGGGTTTTAATGCTGACAAGAGACAAGACCATGCAGGAAGCTGGAAATGAGACCTCCAGTTAAAGCTGGGACCCTGAGATAGCAACAGCCTTAGTGAAAGGGGGGAAACTGAAAAATTCATCCGGTTGGCAAAAGAAGGAAGCAAGGAAGTTTGCTTGGGCTTGTGGGGTCAGGAGACTCAAGAATTTCCTCAAACTCTGGGCCCACACTCCATGGGAATTTGAGAACTTAAATACACGCTTCCTGTGTGGTCTAGGAAACATCATGACCCCCCACCCCCACCCCATCCCCACCCCATCCCCAGGTAAGAACTTGCATGAAAATGGTCTCAGATCAGTTACCCATGGCACCGCTCTGGAGAGACAGGTGCATGATGATACAGACGACGTGGGATTCTTACACTGCTACCACCAACTCCCAAATAAAAAAGCTCTGAAAGACTATCTCAGTCAAACCTGCAAGACCTATAACTAACAAAATACTAGTATCCAGAATATACATAACTAAAGAAACAACAAAGACAACCCAATAACAAGACAAAGGCAGGGGAGGGAGTAAAGGATATGAATAGGCCATTTCTAGAGGAAGAATATGCTAATGGTTAATAAATCAATTAAAGGGCGCCTGCGTGGCTCAGTCGGTTAAGCGTCTGCCTTCAGCTCAGGTCATGATCCCGGGGTCCTGGGATCGAGCCCCCAGTCAGGCTCCCTGCTCAGCGGGGAGTCTGCTTCTCCCTCTGCCCCTCCCCCCATGCTTGCGTTCTCTCTCTGAAATAAATAAAATCTTTTAAAAAATTAATTAAATTAATTAATTAATTAAAAAGGTGCTCTAGGGCGCCTGGGTGGCTCAGTCGGTTAAGCGTCTGCCTTCAGCTCAGGTCATGATCCTGGGGTCCTGGGATGGAGTCCCGCATGGGGCTCCCTGCTCTGGGGGGAGCCTGCTTCTCCATCTCCTCCCCACTTGTGCTCTCTCTATCTCTGTCTCTCTCTCTCTCAAATAAATAAATAAAATCTAAAAAAAAAATGTAAATAAAAAAATAAAAAGGTGCTCTACCTTACTGGAAATAAATAATATGTAAATTAAAACTAACAAACCACTTCATCACTTTGAAAAACTTAACAAAAACTAGTAAAGCTAAATATTAGTAATATTAGTAATAATTAGTCTTGGAAAAACTAGTAGATGGGCCCAAGAAAACATACAAGGATACTCATAGGATTGCTATTTATAAGAGGGAAAAAGTGGAGATGACTCAATGATCTTTCTCTAGAGGAATGGAATAAATTGATTTACTCATGCAGTCGGATGAGCAATTAAAAACTAAGGTTTTTTTGGTTTGTGTTTTTTTGTTTTTTTGTTTTTTGTCAATACGGATGTACTTGTCTGAACCAGTAGGATATAATATATAAATTTAAAAGATTTGTTATAGGGGCGCCTGGGTGGCTCAGTCGTTAAGCGTCTGCCTTCAGCTCAGGTCATGATCCCGGGGTCCTGGGATGGAGTTCCGCATGGGGTCCCTGCTCTGGGGGGAGCCTGCTTCTCCATCTCCTCCCCACTTGTGCTCTCTCTCACTATCTCTGTCTCTCTCTCTCTCAAATAAATAAATAAAATCTAAAAAAAAAAAAAAAAATTTAAATAAAAAGGTGCTCTACCTTACTGGAAATAAATAATATGTAAATTAAAACTAACAGAAACCACTTCACATCACTTTGAAAAACTTAACAAAAACTAGTAAAGCTAAATATTAGTAATATCAGTAATAATTACTCTTTGAAAAACTAGTAGATGGGCCCAAGAAAACATACAAGGATACTCATCGGATTGCTATTTATAAGAGGGAAAAAGTGGAGATGACTCAATGATCTTTCTCTAGAGGAATGGAATAAATTGATTTACTCATGCAGTTGGATGAGCAATTAAAAGCTAAGGTTTTTTTGGTTTGTGTTTTTTTGGGTTTTTTTTGTCAATATGGATGTACTTGTCTGAACCAGTAGGATATAATATATAAATTTAAAAGATTTGTTATAGGGGCGCCTGGGTGGCTCAGTCGTTAAGCGTCTGCCTTGGGCTCAGGTCATGATCCCAGGGTCCTGGGATCGAGCCCTGCATCGGGCTCCCTGCTCCTCGGGGAGTCTGCTTTTCCCTCTCCCTCTACCCCCCTCCCATGCTCATGCTCGCTCTCTCTCACTCTCTCTCTCTCAAATAAATAAAATCTTAAAAAAAAAAGGGACTGAATCAGCAGACTGATAGTAAGATTACAATCTGTACCACCCTCACCTCAGCCATCTGTATGCAGTTGTTTTTTTCTTGTTCAATAAAGTCTTCTGCAGAGCAGGTCTCACCAACAGAGTTTAGCCACAAGCCCTAAGCCTATTTAAAAAAAAAAAAGGCAGATTTGGGAATCTTCTTTCACGCAAATGACTGCTCTATGAAAGACACCCAGGAAACAATACTAAACTTTTTGACAGCAACAGGGCTCTGCTGTCTGGTAGTAATTTATTATAAGGGCTTGGCTCACGGAGGTATTCCTTGTTATGGCTCCTAGTTGTCTGCCTGGCTCCTTTCCCACACTGTCTGCGCCCTCCAAAGAGTTCCCAGGACAAACTAGAACCTTGCCACCAAAGCTGCCTCTGACTAACACAGGGTGGGGAGAGCCATGGTGTCCCAGGCCTTGCCCATTAGTGCTTCTCTCCTGAGTCTTTGGCTCTGAACAACAGAAGAAACCAGAGAAGATTCAATCAACATACACTACAGATCTTTATGTACATGTAAACACACTGGAAATGGTCTGGAAGAATACACCAAATTGGTAATACTGGTAATTTCTGAGCAGGAAGTGGGGAGTAGAGGAAATGACAAGGGGTACTTTCACTTATCTCTACTTTTAAATATTTTACATAGAGAATATATTCGTGTATTCCTGACCTTAAGAAGCTCACAGACTAGTATGAATGACACATTTTTTTCCTTAAACAAAACACAGCGTCTACTTTTTTTTTTATTTATTTGAGAGAGAGAGAGAGAGAGGGAACACAAGCAGGGGGAGTGGGAGAGGGAGAAGCAGGCTTCCCGCTGAGCAGGGAGCCCGATGCGGGGCTCGATCCCAGGACCCTGGGATCACGACCTGAGTGGAAAGCAGACACCTAATGACTGAGCCACCCAGGCACCCCAACACTTTACATTTTTGATAAAGGCTGTACAAACTTGTATTTCCATTAGCAAGAGGATGCTGTGTTATTTAAATATTAAAAGAGCTGTGAAAGGGATGTACTGGTTGCTATGGAGCACAAAAGAAGTCTTGAATATCATGAGAGGGAATCTGACCTTGATCGCGTAGCCAATGGATCTTTATAAAGCTTGCTTTCTTTTTCTTTTTTTTTCTTTTCTTGTGAAGGCATTTAAGGGCATACATCGCCTGACACCAGCTTGGGCTGCTAAACTCTGCAGTTTAGTATGAAATACTTTATTTCATTACTTTCAAGAAAGTTGAAAATTTTTTGATTTTTCTTTTTTCTTTCTTAATTTTTCTAAAGATTTTATTTATCCATTTGACAGAGAGCGAGGGAGAGACAGAGCGCACAAGCAGGGGGAGCAGCAGAGGGAGAGAGAGAAGCAGGCTCCTTGCGGAGCAGCGGTGGGGGGCAGGGGCGACCCCAGGACCCCAGAATCATGACCTGAGCCGAAGGCAGATGCCCAACGACTGAGCCACCCAGGCGCCCCACAATCAATGTTTCTAAGTGTTCTGTAGTCATGGAAAATCATTCTATATTATAAATACACATACATACACACATATACATGTCAGCTTTGTTGTTTCTATCATTCATTTCCTCTCAGTCCTTATTCTATTCTTCTAGCACTGTTCAGTTTTTTGTTTTTTGTTTTTTTAAGTAGACTCCCTGCCCAGCATGGAGCCCAATGTGGGACTTGAACTCATGACCCTAAGATCGAGACCTGAGCTGATATCCAGTCAGACGCTTAACCAGCTGAGCCACTCAGGCGCCCCTAGTGCTGTTCCAATTCTTAAAAAAAGTATAATAAAGTCTCTCACTATAATTGTATTTTTATCCTGTTCTCCTTGCTTTCCTAAGAATTTTTGCTTTAGTTTCTTAATTGCTTTGTTCGTTTCAAACAAATTTATGAGGGTCATCCCTTCTTATTTCTTTTTACATTAGCAAATGATCCTTTTACTGTTTAGTATTTGTTAACTTTTCTTAATATTATCACTCTTTATATGTCTGCATTTTCCAGGAATGTCTTACCCATCTATATTCAGTCTCTCTGTAATAATAATGAGCATGTTTATTAGAAACTACATATAATCTGATTTGCTTTTTTAGCCCAATCTATTAGTCTTTGTCTTTTAATTCAGTCCATTGATAGTGAAATAACTAATGAATTTGACTGTGTTCATCTTAATTTGATATGTCTATTCTTCATCAAACAGATGGGCGCCTGGGTGGCTGTCGTTAAGCGTCTGCCTTCGGCTAAGATCGTGATCCCAGGGTCCTGGGATCGAGTCCTGCATCGGGCTCTTTGCTCAGCGGGGAGCCTGCTTCTCCCTCTGCCTGCTGTTCCCCCTGCTTGTGCGCTCTCTCTCCCTCTGTCTCTCTGACAAATAAATAAATAAAAATTTTTAAAAATAAAGGGAGGGAGGGAGAGAGAGAGAGGGAGGAAGGAAGGAAGGAAGGAGAAAGAAAGTTCATGCTCAGTAAAGATAAAAAAAAAGATTAAACAATTGCTTGAGTTTAGGTTTTGACAAGCTGTATTTGAAATGACAGTAGGTGTTCCAAGTGAAAATGACTGTTAGACCATTAGAAGTAAGGGAGGACTTGAACCTGGGCCAGAAAACCAGACTGGACAGCTACATATTGGCATTATCTGCTCTATTAGGTTTTTTTAATAAAGTTTTTATTTAAATTCCAGTTAGTTAATATACAGTGTAATAATTAGTTTCAAGTATACAATACAGTGATTCAACACTTCCATACAACACATAGTGCTCATCACAAGTGCCCTCCTTCATCCCCATCCCCTATTTCACACATCCCTCCACCCACCTCCCCTCTGGTACCCATCCGTTTGTTCTCTATGGCTAAGAGTCTGTTTCTTGGTTTGTCTCTCTTTTCTTTTCCTTTGCTCGTTTGTTTCTTAAATTCCACATGAGTGAAATCATATTGCATTTGTCGTTCTCTGACTTACTTCTCTTAGCATAATACTATCTAGTTCCATCCATGTCATTGCAAATGGCAAGATTTCATTCTTTTTTATATCTAATATTCCACTGTGTGTGTGTATATGTGTGTGTGTGTGTGTATGTGTATTCCACCTGTTCTTTATCCATTTATCTGTTGATGGACAGTTAGTTATCTCCTAAATTTGGCTACTATAGATAATGCTGCTATAAACATAAGGGTGCATGTATCCCTCTGAATTCATATTTTTGTATTCTTTGGGTAAATACCTAGTAGTATATTTTGCTTTAGTGTAAATTGCTGGATCATAGGGTAGTTCTATTAACTTTTTTGAGGAACCTCCATACTGTTTTCCACAATGGCCGCACCAGCTTGCATTCCCACCAACAGTGTAGGAGGGTTCCCCTTTCTCCGCATCCTTGCTAACACCTGCTCTTTCTTGTGTTGTTGATTTTATTTTATTTTTTTAAAGATTTTATTTATTCATTTATTTGAGAGAGTGAGAGAGAGAGAGAGCACATGAGAGGGGGGAAGGTCAGAGGGAGAAGCAGACTCCCTGCCGAGCAGGGAGCCCGATGCGGGACTCAATCCTGGGACTCCAGGATCATGACCTGAGCCGAAGGCAGTCGCTTAACCACTGAGCCACCCAGGCACCCTGTGTTGTTGATTTTAGCCATTCTGATAGGTGTGAGGTGATAGCTCATTGTAGTTTTGATTTGCATGTCCCTGATAAGAGATGTTGAGCATCTTTTCATATGTCTGTTGGCCATCTATATGTCTTCTTTGGAAAAATGTGTATTCATGTCTTCTGCCCATTTTTTAAAAAGATTTATTTATTCATTTTAAAGAAAGAGAGCATGCATGTGAGCAGGGGAGGGGCAAGGGGAGAGAGAGAGAGAATCTCAAGCAGACTCCCCGCTGAGCTTGGAACCCAATGCAGGGATTGATCCCACAACCCGGAGACCACGACCTGAGCCGAAATCAGAGATGGACACTCAACTGACTGAGCCACCCAGGCGCCCCCACCCATTTTTTAATTGGATCATTTGTTTTTTGGGTATTGAGTTTTTGTCTTGTTTTTAAGATTTTTTTTAAGTAATCTCTACACCCAGTGTGGGACTTGAACTCACAATCCCAAGATGGAGTTGCATGTTCTACCGAATGAACCAGCCTAGTGCCCCAGGTAATTGAATTTTATAAATTCTCTGTATATCTTGGATACCAACCCCTTATCAGGTATGACATTTGCTCTATTAGAGTTCTCCAGGGAAACAGAACCAATAGGTTAGAAAGAAAGCAGAGTTAGAAACTTATTTAAGGAATTGGCTCGTATTATTGTAGCAACTGGCAAATCTGAAATGCTGGAAGGCTGGAAGTTCAGGTAAGAGTTGATAATGCAGTCCACGATCTACAAGCTGGAGGGACACCTGGCTGGCTCCGTCGGTGGAGCATGTGACTCTTGATCTTGGGGTTGTGAGTTCAAGCCCCACTTTGGATGTAGAGATTGCTTTAAATTGGTGAATGGGTGGCTCAGTCGTTAAGCGTCTGCCTTCGGCTCAGGTCATGATCCCAGGGTCCTGGGATCGAGCCCCGCATCGGGCTCCCTGCTCGGCGGGAAGCCTGCTTCTCCCTCTCCCACCCCTGCTGCTTGTTTCTTCTCTCGCTGTGTCTCTCTCTGTCAAATAATAAATAAATCAAATAAATATTTTATTTATCAAATAAATAAATAAAATCTTTAAAGAAAAAAAAAAAAGATCTACAAGCTGGAAACTCAGGGTTTCTATGTTACACTTTTTTTTTTTTTTAAAGATTAAAAAAAATTTTTTTTAAGTAACCTCTCCACCCAACGTAGGGCTCAAACTTACAACCCTGAGATCTAGAATCATATGCTCTACTGGCTGAGCCAGCCAGGCAGCCCCTATGTTACAGTCTTGATGTAGAACTCCTTCTTTGGGAACTCTCAAGTCTTTGCTCTTAAGGCCTTCAACTGATTGGATGAGACCCATCCACATTATGGAGGACAATCTGCTTTACTGAAAGTCTGATTTAAATGTTGATTACATCTAAAAATTACCTTCACAGCAGCATCCAGACTGATGTTTGACCAAACAACTGAGCACCATAGCCTAGCTAAGTTGACACAAAATTAACCATGACCTTAGCACCATAGCAAAAGATGACCAAAAGTGAATTATTTCTATGATGAGCATTTGTCACTCTCCTGTTGCTAACCTTAAATACAATTAATAATTATTTAACATACTGATGCACATAATTTTTAAAAATCAGCATAATACCCTAATAGTAACATAAAGGAGAATTTTAAAACAATTTGTAATAAAATGATTTCTGTGTGTAAATACTTGGACATAGTTATACTAGCATTTAGGTGACTGCCCTTCTGCACGTTCACCATCAATTCAGTGGCTACAAATGCATACTGTTACAATCACATTGTGTCAGAGACTCAAATACCAAGAACAGGCTTTGCCATCAATGACATGGCTGAGATGGTATGCAGAAGTTCTGAATAAAACGAATTACTGTAGTCTTCCCTCCATTTTATATAAAGTTGCATGCCTAGAGAAATCCGAGTACACTAAACGTGTACAAAAAGTACATTTGTGTTTATATGGAAAAGAGAGATTATAGGCTCGGCTAATTATAAACTGTCTTTTCACTTATTTGAATATCTATGGAGACATCTGATAGTTGTGCAGGACTTGGGACTTGTTGTGCCAAGACTATCCCAGGCATTGCAAAAAATCTAGCATCCTTGGCCTCCACCCACCAAATGCCAAAGGTGCTTCCCAATCATTGTGACACTCAAAACACTTTCACCTCAGGTGGTCATGGGTGGAGGGGGGCGATTACTACTTTGGCTAAGAACAACTGTAGTGAACAGAAAGCCATCAAAAATAGTTCCCCCCAAGTTTTTCTTTGAGCAATTGGAAAAAAAATGCAGAAAAATAAGGAATAATATATACTCCCATTATTTCCAACACCCAGAATTAACATCTCTAACATTTTGTCTTATCGCCAATCTTACTTGTAAAAGAAGTACAAAATTAGAGACCTGTGACATGGTGATATAAGAAACACAGGGGCACCTGGCTGGCTCAGTCAGTAGAGCATGTGACTCTTGATCTCTGGCTTGAGTTCAAGCCCCATGTTGAGGGCAGAGTTTACTTAAAAAAAGAAAGCAATACATACATACATATTTGGTCTTCTTCCCAGTTATTGGCAGTTTCTAAGACTCTGTAATCTCCAGAGTGATGTCTGTATGTTAATGAGGTGACTTGGTGGGCCCCTAGCTAGTTTCAGGATGGGAGGTGATTGCCATAGCAACAGGACCAAAGGCATAATTAGAGGACTGCAATTTTCAGCCTCACTCTCCCAACTTCCAGGCTGGGGCTAAGGGTTGGAGACTGAGCTAACTACCAATGGTCAATGATTTAATCAATCATGCTTATGTAATGGGACCTCCATAAAAACCCTAAACAATGGGGTTCAGAGAGCTTCCGGGATGGTGAACACACTAAGGTGTTGATAGGGTGGTATGCCTTTACCCTGCCTTAATCATCTCTTCCATTTGGCTGTTTCTGAGTGGTATCCTTTATAATAAACCAGGAATAATAAAGTGTTTCCCTAGTTCAGCTCTTTGAGCCATCATAACAAATGATCAAACCTAAGGTCATCATGGGAACTGATTTCTAGTCAAGACAGGCAGAGTGTGGATAACCTGGGGATCTACTACTTGTGATTGGCATCTTAAGTGGGAGCCAGTCTTGTGAGACTAAGCCTTTAACCTGTGGGGTCTGTGCTAACTCCAGGTAGCTAAGGGCAGAACTGAATTGTGGGATACTCAGCTGCTATCTGCAGAGGTGGGAAAATTGTTGTGTGTGGGAAAAACACATTTGGTGTCAGAAGTCTTGTGAATAGGGGCGCCTGGGTGGCTCAGTTGTTGGGCATCTGCCTTCGGCTCAGGTCATGATCCCAGGGTCCTGGGATGGAGCCCCGCATCGGGCTCCCTGTTCTGTGGGAAGCCTGCTTCTCCCTCTCCCACTCCCCGTTTGTGTTCCCTCTCTTGCTATTTCTCTCTCGCTGTCAAATAAATAAATAAATAAAATCTTTAAAAAAAAAAAAGTCTTGTGAATAGAAGGAACAGTTGTCATTTAAGAACCCCTTCTACCTCTGCCCTACTCCATCTCACCTCACCCCCAATATAACTGCTATTGTGAGTTTGGTGTGTCCTTTCAATCTATTTTTTTTTTTGTACTTTTACAATCATAAATATATAGGAGATATATATATATATATATATATATAAAATCTCCACCTCCACAACATAGAGGACAGTTTTCCCCATGGGTTTGTGCTACTCTATCATACTCAATTTCTCACATACATGCTGATCTGTTTGAGTTTATTATACTACGACAATGACCTATTCATCTATTCCTACACTAATATCACTACATTTGGATTACTCTAAGTCTTGATATCTGGTAGGGCCAACCCATCTTCTTTGTTCCTCTTCAAAACTGTCTTAGCTACTTGTGCTTTTAAAGATTTTTTAAAAGGAAAAGTGGTATCTTCTAGAGACATGTGGCCCAGTATGGGAGAGTGAAGAGTCCAAGAAACGTTATTGGAAAAAGAGAAAAGAGAAGATAAGGGGGTGGGGGGGATAGATACCTGGGATATTCTATTCAGAGAGAAAGCACAAACAGGCATGGAACAAGAAACAGCATGCAAGCATACAGGCAGTTGATATTACCAGAACAAAAAGGATGAGGTAGGGACATAGAATGGGTCAGGTCTTAAGGACCTCAGACGCCATACTAAGGAGTCTGGACTTGACTCTACAGGTCAAAGATTCTTAACCTGTTGTCTGTGGTTGAGCTTCAGAGGAGATCAAAAGCAAGAGAGTGCCGTAATCAAGTTAGTCCAAATAGAGGTCTCTGATAACAATGTGGCAGATAAATCTGATGAGGTCAAGATTGGAATCAAGACCTCTAAAAGGCTTCTGCAAAATTATAAGCAAGAAATGATAAGGATTGAACTGATTAAGTAGATGTTTAAATGGTAAAAATTAAAAAGACAATTACTTGGTTGGGAGGATACAGGAAGTCTAATAAAACTCATATT
Source organism: Halichoerus grypus (assembly GCF_964656455.1). Classification (NCBI taxonomy): domain Eukaryota; kingdom Metazoa; phylum Chordata; class Mammalia; order Carnivora; family Phocidae; genus Halichoerus; species Halichoerus grypus. The sequence goes on along the minus strand of NC_135717.1, from coordinate 116,480,714 downwards.
ATTGGGGCGCCTGGGTGGCTCAGTTGTTAAACGTCATCTGCCTTCGGCTCAGGTCATGATCCCTGGGTGCTGGGATCAAGTCCCACATCGGGCTCCCTGCTCAGCGGGAAGCCTGCTTCTCCCTCTCCCAATCCCTCTGCTTGTGTTCCTGCTCTCGCTCTCTGTCAAATAAATAAAATCATTAAAAATAAATAAATAAATAAAATCTTAAAAAAAAACCTCCAATTATTTCTGATTTGATGATAGCATCATTAACTAAAGTAGGGGGAAAAACATACCAAGTTAGAGAGGACTATAGGATATTCAAGTAGATATGTTAAGCAACTGGATATAGCTGAAACCCAAAAGGTCTACCTGGAAGATACAGATTTGGAGGTCAGCAGTAGGCATTAACAGCTGACATCTACTGAGTGCTTATCATATGCCAGACAAAGAAATACTTAATTTGAATTATCTCATTTAATCTTTAAACTAATCTCTTAAATTAGGAACTATTATTTTTTTAATCCCCATTAGACAGAGGTAAACTGAGGAGTTAAGAGTAAGTAATTGGCCTACTGCAATATGGTTAGAATGGTAGAGTTGGGATATCAACACTGAGCACTTAACTATTTTCATGTTAAAACCATTGAGTACCTAGAATAATCTAGGAAAAACATACAGAATGAGAGCAATGGTCTAAGAACAAAACTTTGAAGCACATCAGTGTTTAAAGTGGGCAGAAATTCCCAAAGGAAATCAAAAGGAAAAGTCAAAGGCATAGGAGGAAACAAGATAGTGGTCCCACCCTGTGGCCAAAGCAGAACTTCAGTGCAGCTTCGAAACAGCCAGGGACAGACTGAAATCATCAGTGGGTGTGACACAATAGAGGCCATGTTAACCAGGAGTTTCAACACAATGGTGTTGGTGGAAGGATGTTATACTTTTTGAAAGTGCACAGGGGAGCTGGGAGAATGGTGATCCTCCGGGGATATAGGAAGTGAGAAAGCAGAGGCCGTGGAGTTCTTGGTTAACACACCAAGAGAGGATGGGAGTAAAAGGCCTGGTGGTATAGGAAAGCTGGATTTTTTTAATCACCGAAGAGGGCTTTCAGGTGAAAGGTTTAGGAGTAGAAGGACAAAGGTCAGAGCAGTATGCACAGAAAGCAGGAGAGAGGACAGATGTCCAAGAGGACTGTTATCTCGGGCGATGTGAAGTCTACTTGCAAGCCTCAAGGCTCAAAATGGAGTAAGTGGCAGGAACAGCTCTCTTCATAGTTGGGTTTTACCTTGAATGCACTGTCTTCTTTCAAATCCTCTTCACAACTTTGCAAAAAGACCTGCAGGCAGCTCTCCTGTGCAGTGGCACAGGGAGAAACCAACCCTATGCTAACGCTACACCCACTGAGCCTAAGGAGCTGGACTGCATTAGTATAGGCTGCCCAACAACCCTTCCCTTTGGGAACTACGCCTCCTCCACTTTGGGCAGTTTTGATAGGGCTGTTAAACAAGGGCCTCTGCCTTCCTTAACCGAGGGGCACACATGTGGCCATGAGCGGCCCAGAGTACCCCTTTACCTGGACACAGTCCTGGTCTAGGAATGGTCACTGACCAAAGAGCTGTGGTCTTTACTGAGTCTTTTCAGGGGATTTGTAGAGATGCTGGGACAGTCTTCTGTCTGAGATCATGAGTTGACCCTTCTACTCCTAAAACTGCATACCCCCACTTCACGGGTACTGAGAGCTCAAAAGATGGAAATCCAGTCTGTGACTAGAAACTGGTAGTCAAGGCCCCACCTCTGCCTTCCATACGCTACGTAAGTAAACAAAAATACCAAGACACAGACGTGGCAAAATATTTAATGTGCACAGATGTGCCTCACCCTCCCATTCCTGCTGTGATCCCACAGCCGCCCAAACCCGCGGTACCAGGGAAAGCAGGGGCACTTTTTCTCAGCACGATTTGAAAACCATTAAGGACCTAGTTCTCTCGACTTGGAAATGACTGCAGGTGAGATCATTCCACAGCACGCCTCAGGCCTCTCTGCTCAAGGAGAAAAACCTGCAGTGCTACAGGACTCCTGAGGTCTTCTGTTCTTCTGCAGCCTGGCGCTGGGAGCTGCGCCGCTGGAAGTAACGGTAGGCCCGGGCACTGCACAGGTAACCCCCGTACACAGTGAGGAGCATCATGGAGGTAGAGAAGGTCTTGTAGCCAATGTCAGCTAGCTGCTTGGCAGTTGGCATGTTGTCCCCTACAAAGAGAGAATGGATTTAGACCCAAGAATAAGGCCTCATCTGCCCAGCCCCCTTCTCTTTTTGAGGCCACTCCACATCTTCTGCATCCTGCTTAGTCTGCCTGGACTCTACTCTGAACGGCCCCTACACATATGCCAGAGGAAGGGGCGCCTGGGTGGCTCAGTCGGTTAAGCATCTGCTTTCAGCTCAGGTCATGATCCCTGGGTCCTGGGATCGAATCCCTCATCGGGCTCCCTGCTCAGCAGGGAGCCTGCTTCTCCCTCTCCCTCTGCCGTTCCCCTCCGCTTGGGCTCTCTGGCACGCGCGGTCTCTCTGTCAAATAAATAAATAAAATCTTAAAAAAAAAAAAGATTCAGAAAGATAAAGTCTGCAAAGGAGATACAGAAACACAGCTGGAAATAGGTGCATTTGAATGACATTACAGGGAAAACCTGGCCCTCTAAGTTTGTGAGATAAAGCACTGGTATGAACCACCCAGAAATGTTCTTAATTGATATACAAATACAAGCACACATCAATTTTTCTGGCTAGTAGGGAATTAATGGGGGTAATCGGGGATTAAACATTAGCAGTAAATTATTCTCTCTGGGAGGATCAAATGGGAGCCTTCTACACAATAACCAATTTGTTTTCCCATGAAAACAATCTTGTTCATGGTGGCTAAGTTCCCATGTTAGCCCTCAAGCATCTGTGTAAGCCATAATATACCTGAAATAATGCCAACAGTACACTGATATTATTTCAATTACACTTAACCTTCTATGGCATTAATTCTAAGTTCCAAACACAATACCAAGAACCTATCCCAAGGGTTAAAAAAGAAACTTACTGAGTCCCCAACAAATTGTTTGCAAAAGATAAATTACTTCTAATTTAGCAGTTCCCTGGATATTCTGAACTAGGGAATAAGATAAAGTTTAGCATGGGACTCTTTCATCCTGAACAAAATGTTCTTCAATTTAGAACTATGAATGTGTTCTTAGGCTCCTCACTGTTGAGGGAATTGATATTACAAGACTGACTGAGGGCGCCTGGGTGGCTCAGTTGTTAAGCGTCTGCCTTCGGCTCAGGTCATGATCCCAGGGTCCTGGGATCGAGTCCCACATTGGGCTCCCTGCTCAGCGGGAAGCCTGCTTGTCCCTCTCCCACTCCCCCTGCTTGTGTTCCTGCTCTCGCTATCTCTCTCTCTCTGTGTCAAATAAAAAAAAAAAATCTTAAAAAAAAAAAAAAAGACTGAAATTAGTGAGAATAGGTGTCTTAAAAGTCAAGAATTTGGAAGAAGCGAAGCTCAGGATTAGCTGGTTTAGGGGGTCAAGAGTAGGGTGAGACACATAAGCGCTTCTCAGAGTGAGTCCTGTTGGCTAAACACTGCTGTTGAGCCATTCCTTGAGAGCGGAACCCAAGATGAGCTGAGAGACAGCTTCCTTGAATTATAATCCCAAATGACTACAGAAAGTGACATTAAATAAGGCCAGAGGAAGAAAACCAAATGGCACAGGTTGAGGTAAGAAAGAGTTGTGATTGGGTTATCTGAGGTTTGAAAGGACCCCAAGCTGTGAGACTGTGAAGAAAACACACACACACACACACACACACACAGAGCAGGACACTAAGGTGGTAAACAAGCTCCCAGCAAAGAGACCTGCAACCTTCAACGTCTTCCTCATTTATTCCTTCTCCACCTACCCCCCATTACCCTGGCTAGATGCTAACCAGTTATAGGACCACTTCTTCAAGGGGCTGGAGGAAGAAGGCCAGAAGCATTCACCAGCTAACAAAGTAAAAGGATGGTACACCTTGGCTAGGAGAATGACAGAAGACCTACTAACAGATGTAATTTTGGTGTCCAGAACTTCACTTCCGTCTCTTGTCTAATCCCAACGAGAGATTTCTATTTTCACATTAACCAAAACTCTCCACAGGCCCTGAGCTAAGGCAGGGCAGTAGAAAAGGAGAGGACAGATGCAGCAGTTATTTTGGAAGTAGAACAAGATTTATTAACGGAATGGATTAGGGCAAAGCTGAAAATATCTCCACGGCAGCAAATCAGGAAACTGTGGATTGGGATACTGTTAATAGGAATAAGAAATGAAAAAAAACAGGTGTGTATCACTGTGTGTATGGGGGTAGTAGTGGCAATGAGTGGCAGTCAAGATCATGAACTGGGTTTTGGACATGTTAAAACTAAGATGTTCAACCCAACATTCATGTGATGATGTCTTTCAGGCAGATGGATATGCAAATCTGGACAGATCTTGGGAGAGAGGCTAGGCTACAGATACAAAGAGAGGTAACAAGTGACACCAAGCAGAGGATAAGACCGGAGACAGAAGCCAAGGGAATGCTAATCTGAAGGAGGAAAATAGTGAAAGAAAGCAGATGGGAAATTTCAGAAACATGTGGGGGGCTTTTTTATTCAACTACATCTCCCCTCCTGGTTGAAAATCACTCCTGTATCAAGTCACTGCCACTGATAGAGATGTGCTGTATCCTTCCCACCTGTTGAGCCAAAATGAAAACTGGGAACCATTACTGCAATTAAGTGCCATGAACACTGCTCAGATCGGATCGCTGGATGGGAAAAGGTGACTAGATCACAGGTAAACAAACAGTCCTAGGGTAGAAGTCAATTTAGTGCACTGAACTGGAACAGGCATTAAGTAAACGCACAGATTCTTTTTTTTTTTTCCTTTAAGGTAGGCTCCACACCCAAGGTGGGGCTCAAACTCACCACGCAAGATCAAGAGTCCCATGCTCTACCGACTGAGCCTGCGAGGCGCCCCAACAAAGCACAGATTTTTAGCTCCAGCAGGCCCACAAACCCCAAGTTTCATGTGCCTAGGCATTTTTCCGAGAGAGAAACAGGTTATTAGAAGGATAACCCCTTCACCTCATAGCTAAGAATTCTTGTGATTTTCTGGTTAAGGGAATACAAGTGATAAGGCAGCGCTTGAGAAGGCAACAAGCTCAAGGAAATTCTAGTATGTCTTGCTTACTGGTAAGGAAGATGTGAATATGCTTTAGAGAAGAAGCAGCTGGTGGGTAAACAGAGGATAAAAGAGGTGGGCAGGATGGAACAAGATCTGGGATGGCCCAGGAAAAGGTGAAATTAGAAGCCCAGGTAGAAGGATTTACCTTGGAAATGAAACTTTTGAGGTTAGCAAAACACTGTCATGTGAGAGACATCAATTTCCTTTAAAAAAAAAAAAAAAGTCGGGGCGCCTGGGTGGCTCAGTCGTTAAGCGTCTGCCTTCGGCTCGGGTCATGATCCCAGGGTCCTGGGATCGAGCCCCACCCACATTGGGCTCCCTGCTCGGCGGGAAGCCTGCTTCTCTCTCTCCCACTCCCCCTGCTTGTGTTCCCTCTCTCGCTGTGTCTCTATCTGTCAAATAATAAATAAAATCTTAAAAAAAAAAAAAGTCAATGCTGGGTCTGTTATGGGGTGATGGGGTTAAACTGAAGGTTTCCAAAAACAGGGGGAAAAAACCACAAGTACCAGTATGGAAAATTCCATAGGAGTGCAATCTGCAAAATTCGGGCTCTTCTCTTTTTCTGCCCCCTAAACGTGGGAGTACCTCAAGGCTCGGGGTTCTCCTCTGGAAATCATTTCTTTCTTTTTTTTTTTTTTTTTAAGATTTTATTTATTCATTTGAGACAGAGAGACAGAGAGAGAACACGCAGGGGGAGAAGCAGAATCCCCGCTGCGCAGGGAGCCCTACGGGGGTGGGGGGGCAATCCCAAGACCTGGAGATCATGGCTTGAGCTCAAGGCAGACGCTCAACCGACTGAGCCACCCAGGCGCCCCTGGAAATCATTTCCTCAAATGTGTTCCATCCACCTCCGCTTAGATTTACTCATTTATCTGTTTACCTTTTACTCCTGCAATGAAAGCCACGGAGAAGAAAAAGTCTGTCTCAAAGCAGCTTATGGCCGATGGGGAAAAGTCATAGATCCCTAATTCGGTTACATAACGTAGAAGACGGGCGGTGACCAGAAGAGAAGAAGCGAAGTGAGAGCTCAGAGAAAAGGTGGGGGCTCAAGAAGTTAGCAGTAAGCGCGGGGGGGGGGGGGGGAGGGGGAGGTGTGGCTTTGTCCTTTAGAAGGACGGACAGGATTTATACCAGTAGGGAAAAGGGAGGGGGAAGAGCATTCCGGGAGCTGAAAGCGGCAAAGGAGTGGAGCTGTTTAATCCATCAGCACGAAGGGTGCCCGGGAGAGCCGCACACCAAGGCGCAGCTGACTGTAAGGCAAGGAAGGGTCAGAGCTACTGAAGTCAGAGCCTGGAGGGCCAAGACGCCGGGTTGGAGTCAAGGTTTGACAGGCACCTACGGCTGTCAGGGGTCTGCTGGGCTGGAAGCGGTGCGGCTGGCGGCTCGCGCTCCGCGGCCCAGGATACGCGGGGATCTCAAGGGCACTGAAGGCCGGGGCGTGGGAGGATGGGTAAACAAAGGCCGGCCCGAGACGGGGCGCCTCAGCGGACGCGCGGCCCCCGCGGGGCCCTGGCAACGGCGTACCTGGGTGCTGCCGCTTCCCGGCGTCCCGCCGCGGCCTCGGCCAGCAGCGTCTGGCCGCCGCACTCTGCGCAATTTCCTAGCGCAGCCGGACGCAGCACGCCGGGCCACGTACGCGAGGGTAGCGGCCTTTCCTGGGGCGCTACGGGAGCGGAAACCACCCTTTCTGCCTGCCACCCGTCCCGCTTACCCTCTAGGACTCGGCTCCCGACGCGAGAGAGGTCAGCACGCGCCCGAGCCAACACAAAGCCGCCCACTGCGGAGGGAGCCTGCGCACGGCGCAGCGCGGCGGCTCGGCCCCTTTGCGCTTCCGGGCCAGTCCCCCTTACTGCGCATCCTCAGACCGGTCTTCCTCGCGGAGAGGACTGTTGAATTCTGGGGGTTGTAGCCATTCTCCATTGACAGAGGGTATTTGATGACTCCCGCTCTAGAACCGGAACTTTTAGGATACACAGTCACCAGAGAAAAGACGGTCTTTCTCGCCGACTCAGAGTCAGCCAATCCCCAGCCTGGGCGCCACGACGCCTCCGGGAGCTGGGTAGATTCTGTCGGGGGCAGCCCTCTGGAGGCGGGCCGCGCGCCCCCTAGAGCCTGGAGCTGCCCTTTTCCGCGTGGCCCGTTTCGGCCGAACTCAGGGAGGGACCCGACTGGCACCGCGAGGCCAGGACCGCCAAGAAGGCTGCAGGTTTGGTCACGGCCACAGAGTGGGTACGAGGGACGAATCTCTAACGTTTCTGGCCCGTGTTGTGAACTCCCCGCTTGCAAGAAGCGCGGTTAAGACCCAAAGACGCGCCGGGTTTAGGGTACCACTTGCGGGGAGAGGGACGGCGTGGGCACCCCTGCCAGGGGCCGGGGGTGGCTGGCATTATCGAGGAGGGATTTCCTTCTTTTCTTCATTTTTCCCTGTGGCATGACTGGAAACATATATGCAGTGATACACCACAGCGTACGAACTGGCGCATGCACTGAAGCGCCCTTCCCCAACTCCTTTCCGGGAAAACCACGATTTATTGAGTAGACAAGAGGTAGGCTTGATGGGAAGGCCTCAGATTGTTAACTGTGGAGTGAACAAAAGTAGGCAAAGGTGTCGGACTAGCTAACAAGGTTACAGCTGCAGCCGAAGGAAAAGAGCTGTGTGTCTGCCCCCACTTTGACCTCCTGGGGAGGCAGCTCTGGGTTCAGTCAGAGCCCTAACCTGGGCCCAGCCAGATCTGGGGTGGCTGTGCCTGCACTCCCGCAGTCTGATCCACGCAGCTCTGCCCTTCCCTGGTAAGACAGTGAATCCTCAAGGGCTAGGGCTGAGGAGCCGAGCCCACCTCCCTGATTGGGCAGGGAGTAAGAAAGGGTTAACATAATGCTGGCCAGAGCCACAGTGTGCCAGGTGCTGCCACATAGGAAGCTGAGATCCTCTGCTGAACATGGCTGGAGCCTGGCGGGCCCACAGGGCCTATTTGTAGCCAGGGGCCCAGGCTGCTGACCTGTGACATTCCCTGGCTGCCAACGCATCCTGGAACAAGGCCAGTTCAAAGCACATTCCCTCCTCCCCTTCCTGTTCTTCCCTCACGACAGTGGGTAGGGTGGTTTTAATTTTTTCCTCCTTGACTTTCCCAGCTCCTGAGGTGCTGATGGAGTCAGCCTTCAAGTGACAAAGGAGGACTGGCCTTGGAATGTCGGGGGCCATCAACAAGGACCTGCTCACCCCTCCCTGCTCACAATCCCTGATCAGCCTTTGGGCCACTCTCTGGCCCCCTGGCCTCCTGATGCGGGTGCTGGTTAGCTGCCCTGGCTGCTCTGGGGGCAGCTGAGAAATAGGCACAGGGTTTGGGAGGAGGAAAGGGGTGAAGCCCAGGATGTCCTTGGGAAGATAGAAGCAGGAGGGACCCAACTGACACCTCCCCCAACCAGAGAAGGGAGGCGGGGCAAATACAAAGGTCATAGGGAGCTGAGTGATCTGAGCCTGCTATGAAAAGGTGTAGCTGTCAGCAGATTAGGTTCCTGCTCTCCGAAGAGGGTGCTGGCCAGGAGGGCGAGGGAAGGCTTAGAAAGGTCATGCATGGTGGGGAGGAGCTAGCAAGAACTAGGAAGTCCCTGGGGAGGATGACAAGCCCCAGGGCCAGAGATGCCAGCATGGCAGCAGCTCTGGTGCCAGGGCAGCTTGGGGGAGGTGGGGAGGAACGACCAGAGGTTTCTGAGGACGCAGATGTTGCCAGAAGCTAGGAGGGGGTTGAGAGCTTTGTATTTTGTTAACAGACACTGAGATCCATTGATGCTGTGTGGGGCCTGGCAGAGGTCAGAGCAAAGGGGTCCCTCAGGCCTGTGTCAGCTCAAAAGCCCGACCCCTCCTTGGCAGCCCTTGCCTCATTCCTCCTGTGGCTGAGGTACTTCTTTAGCCATTTAACTGGGCTTCGGGATGGGACTCCTGGTCTGTGTGAGGCAGCAGTGGGTAGCTCTTGCCTCCCTCTCCCTTCATCCTCCCCCCAACACACACACCCAAAGCAGACAGCACTGGGCCTTGATTCTACCCCTCCCAGAAGACAAGGAGAAAGCCCCACATCTGGAGAGGGACAAGGCAACTCCATTTCTGGTGAGAGGTGGTGGCAAGAGGCTATAGGCTGCTTGATGGTTCAGGATCCCCAGGTAGATAGTTGGGCCCCACAGCCTCCTTATTCTCCAGGAGAAGAGGCTGCTCCATGGAGCGTCCCAGAGATCCTGGTGGCCAGGTACCCCAAGCTGCTGACTGTCTCCATTGGGTAAAGAAGCTGCCTGGCCTGGGCCCCAGTTCCGTTCACGAGTGTTCTGGATGATTCTGCAAGCAATGGATGAATTCACCCACTGGCTGGCTCTCATAGCATATCCTGTACACAGCCATGAACAGAGGAAACCTAGAATGGAGAAGGAAAGACCCAGTTTAGCCTTCTAGTATACCCCTACCTCCCTTTACCCCCGCCCACTCCCCCTCCACCTCCTAACCCTCCACTCCCCTACTCTCCCACCTTTGAGCTCAGGCAGACTCTGGCTGTCAATTTCCAGTTGCTGAGGATTTGAACTTCCTAGTCCTGGGTTTAGGGTCAGGTTGTTGATTGCCCTGTTCCCTATCATATTGAACTTGCCTATATGATTCCCTGGGATGAATTATTTGTTCTAGTTGGGCCAGCCAGTTAACCTCTCTAAGCCTCAGTATCATCAACTGTAAAATGGGACTAACAGAACAAAGTGCAGAAGGGATTATGTATTAATGTGAAGGTGCTCAATAAATGCATTTCCTTCTTCCCATCCTCTTGCACAGGCTGCTTCCTTTACCTGGGGCTTTCCCTTGACCAGCCATGAGCTGATCTTCTGAACCTGTTTCACACTCTTACACTAGGATTCTTTCAGACCAACACAGCTCCGCTCTGATCAGCCCATCACCCCCACTGTGTTTGTGCTCCCTGAAAAGGAGCACCTTGACACAGAGACTGTCCTCCTCACGCCTTAGCACCCAGGAGAGGATTCAGGGTACAGAAGGGTTGGCCTCCAGGTAGTGGCTTAGACTGGGGTGGAGGGATAGAGAAGTGGGACAGTCAGTTGAGTTTATTCCTGCTGCCCCAGAGCTCCAGCCCTCATAGCAGAGGACAGGAGGAAAGGACAGGAAGTGAGGCTACATAGAGGTGTCCAAGCAGTGTGGTTAAAGAACACTAGCCTGGAGGTAGTTCAAAGACTATGAACTAGCTGGGGGAGAGTGGACAGAGCAGACTCTTTCCACGTTCTAGTCTCTGTCTGTAAACATAAGGTTCCCTCTCCGCCCGCTTCACCGATGGAGGAGGGATGAGGAAGATGAATGTGAAGAGCACTTCTGGCTGTGGTTCCCTTCCCCAGTGGGGCTGGGGCAGACACCTACTTGTCCACCAGGCCCTTGTGCTGGAGAATGTTGTGTAGCTCCCGGGCTGTTGGGGGCCCCTGCAGCTTCTGCCCATTCAGCATCTCTCTCTCCAGCTGCTCAATGGGCTGTGAAGGAAATAGGACGGGTGATGGAAATGGGAGAGGAAGGTTGTCTGTGGGAGGTGGAGAGTCTGGGGCTCGGATGGGAGGTGGGGTCTTAGTAGGAAAGAAAGGCTGGGAATGCTCACAACAGTCTTAATGTTTGTGCTCAAGAGATGCCTCAAGCTAAATCCCTCTACGTTGAACCTGTTGGGCCGCCCTCCATCCTCCATTGTCCCAGGGTCCCACCTTTCCTGTGCGGGCGAAGGCTTCTGCCACCTTTCGGTTCCGCCCTCCGTAGCAGGTAGTGATGAGGTCAGCAATACCGCAGCTCTCCAAGAAGGTGGCACAGGACACAGGGCCACTGCAGAAGAGCTTGGCAAAGCTGATCATCTCCATGAGTCCCAGTCGGATCACTGCTGCCTTGGTGTTGTCGCCAAAGCCCAGCCCGTCACAGAAGCCAGCGCCCACGGCCACTACATTCTTTGGAGAGTGGAGGTCACAGGTGAGAAAGGATCCCTCCCTGCAGGCCCCTCGGCACCTACCTCACGCTCCTTCCATCAGCCACGACACGCCACTGAATTAAGTGAAGCACAGTGGGTGGGCTCCTCAACTATTTCCACCTCTTGAGTTTCCCACTTGCTGTACCCCTGGGCTCGTGCTTCCTGGCTCCCCAACCCTGCCCCATACTCCATCCTTGAGAACTTTTCCTGAAAACCAGTCTTCTGTCCAGCTGGCCCTCCCATCCATGACTGTTCTGTTCCATATCCCTGATGTCCTCAGCTCTATCCAAGATCCAGAGTTCTGGCCATCAATCTGCCTGGGTGTCCTGGATGTCTTATCTCCTGTTAGCCCGGGTCCTTCCCCAGGACATCTCCTCTTCCCCCTGGACCACCCACTGGAGGCAGGGATAGGGATGTCCCACAAGGAGCTATAGGAAGAAAGGAAGAAGGAGGTCCAGTGTTTGATAGTGAATAACTGGCAGGCCTGAATGACCCTGACCTTACTGCTACAATTCTTCGTGTGTGTGTGTGTGTGTGTGTGTGTGTGTGTGTGTGTGTGTGACTTGGTGGGGAAGGGGAGCAATTGCCCAAGAGTGAGAGCCCAGAGTACCAGCAACCTCGTAGAGCTAAGCCAGGCCCTCCTTCAGGGCCTTCTCCCCACCCCATAGCTGCCTCTGCACCCCTCTCACCTTTAAGGCCCCACAGATCTCTACTGTATCCACCTCTTGCACCACTGTGATGCGGAAATTGGGTGTCTGCATCAGCTTTTTCAGAAGCTGTCCTTGGGTCTGGTCCTTGCAGCCTAAAGTGGGAAGGGGGCAAGGCTTTAAAAGGGGATTCTTGACTCTTCCCACACCTGCCCTAAGCAGGACCTGCAACCCTTTCCCTGGGGGGATGTCCCAGTCCTCCCTCACCCCTGGTGCTTGGGACGCCTGATTAATGGGGAGAAGATGGCTAAATGGGGGGGCGGGGAGTACAGAGCGGGGACGTATGCTGTGCTGTGTATGTAGGTGACGACAGGGCTCTCACCAATGGTGGTCTCACAGAACTGCTCATCAGCCACCTCGCTGGCAATGTTGGCCCCCATCAGCACACTCATGGGGAGGCCCAGCTGCTCCCCAATCACTTCAGAGATGAGCTTCAGCCCGTGAGGGCCCTCGTCTACCCCCTGGGCACAGGATGGAGCTCAGGCCAGGTGTCCTTTATGCCCAACTGAGGGCTTCCCACCCAGAAATCCTGCCCCTTCCAAATCCACTGTTCATCAGTGTCCATCCCCAAAGGCCTCTTCCCCCTGGACCACCCACTGGATTTGGGTGGAGCCTCCCTCCCCCATTCCAACGCAGCCAGAGCTTGCTGTGAGGACGGTAGATCGCACGTGAAAATGAGTCCTTTTGAAAATTCTCCTTCCATATACCTTCAATCAACCTACGTCTCCAAGGCAGTGTATCCTCTCCACATCCCTAAACAACCCCCCACAGAGTACCCCAAACCAGCTTCCATCCCAGACACTGCTCCAAACCAGCCCACTTCTCATACCCACAGACATCCCTTGTATGCCTCCTAAATTCCTCAAGACATTGGCCTCCAAACCGATCTCTTACTCCCCAACCAGCCTCCCCTCCCCAGTGGCCCCCAGCACCTATTTCTCAGCCTCCCCAAAGCGACTCCTCCCCTCTCTCCAAAAAACTCTTGGCCTTCTTCTGCCACTTTCTGTTCTCTTCTCTTCCCCCACCCTGACCCCACAACAGTTAGCTGCACTCCCCCCCCATCCACATGAAGATGTTCCTGGCACCTTAATAAGAGATACACCAATGGCGTTTGCCTTCAGGTGGCCCTTGAGCTGATCACAAATCTTGCCGATGAACTGATGAGGCACCACAAAGATCAGGATGTCAGCATCCGCTGCAGCCTGGACCACGTCTGGTACAGCCACCTGTGGGGGTGACCAGTGCTCATGGGCTTCACAGACTTCTAGCCTCTGTGGAAGCCCATTCAGGAGATCTAGGAGCTAAAGAGGGAGGCTGGTGGGGGGAGAAGGAAGGACAGTTGGGAGATTGAATCTGGAAAGGCTGAACCTGGAGGAATGAAACTGTCTTCCCTCCCCCTCATCATCATCCCTCTCCCTCCAGCTGCCCAGGGCTCTTGAGGACTCCTGGGAACCTCCACTCAGTACTCTTCTAGCCCTTGGCTGTGGGACAGTGAGGGAGGCCACAGGAGGCCTAAGCTTGGCAGGAGGAAGAGGCCAAGTAAGATTTCATCACCCAGCTTCTTAGGGCCCCCAACTGGGAAGGGAAAGCTCTCCCTGCTGTCTTCCCTGCTCCCCCTCTCCAGGTTGGGAGCAAGCCACATGGATTTGACCAGGGACCTTAAGTCCAAGGAACAGCCTCCAACTCAGCTAATAGCCCAGTGAATAAGTAACAGGATTAGAGCCTGAGGCAGGTGCTACCCAGACCCCCAGTCTTTGGTTGCCATGGAAACCAACTTCCTTGTCCCCCTCCCTTTTCTGCCTGGAAGCCCATAAGTGTATCGGGGGGGTGGGGATGGGTTCAGGTTCTCCTCAGTTCTAGAAAGTCCTGGGAGAGCACTTTGGGGGTTGTGCATAGGGGTGCCTTATGTCTACAGCAGCCATCCCAAGACGCTTCCTAAGTCCAAGTAGCAGCTGAAATGGCCCCCTCTCAGCAGGAAGCACCCCTCCACTTCCCTCTCCCTTCCTTGCAGGGTTTTGGGGCTCACCACGTTGGGGGGCAGCTTGTGCCCTGGCAGGTATTTGACGTTCTCATGCTGCGTGTTGATGATCTCTGTCAGCTTTCTCCCCCCGATGTCTTCCTCAAACACCCACATGGTCACCCGGGGGTCAAAGTGTGACAGCTGGGCTGCATTGCCTCCCACAATCTTGGCAATAGCTGAGCCCCTAGTGGGAGGGGGAGGACAGAAAGTAGAAGAGTCAGGGTGTGAGGGAGGAACGGGGGCAGGGGAGGAGGCACAGGGTGGCGGTGAGGGGACAGCGCAGCAGCCCACCAGATTATTTCCTTGCAAGCCCCCGCCACCGTGAAAGTGTGTCCCTGGCAGTAGAAAGGAGACTCAGTCTACCTTACACTTTACAGCTGAAGAAGGGGGCCAGACTTCTGATCTCCCCAAACCCCACCCCCAAGCAGCTTTTCAGGCAGGGAGCACTCTGGAAACTCCCTTTCTGTGGCAAACAGGTGCAGCTGCCCAGGCAGGCAAGGACCCGAAAGGTTTGGGCACCATCTGCCCTGTGGGGGTAGGCACAGAAGATAGCAGGGGTGGAACAGAAATTGGAGGGCACTTCCTACCCACCGTCTGCCTCCTGCCTCTCGCCCTAGCCTTGTACTCCTTGACAGGGCCACTTACCAGTTGCCGGAGCCTACAATGCAGACTTTCTTGCCAGCCATGGTGCCACTTCTCTAACTGATCCAGCTCAGTGCTCTGCTCCCCAGCTCCTCTGCCGACTGGGAGCATATAACTCCGCCACACGTGGGTGCAGCCAAGTCCCGCCCTCCAGGGGCGGGTTGGGAGGCGGGTGCCCAGGGAGACAGGGACTCTGGTAAAGCCAGGGAAAGGGGAGAAAAGGGTAGAGACAGGTGGTGAACAGGAATGGGGCAGAGTCCAGGCCCCTCTTCCTTTTAGGTTTGCCAGCTGATGGTGCTAATGAGCTACTTCCCTTGGCCCCAGCCCTCCCTCCCTGTAATGGTCTCATTTTGAGGTCTGCCAAGAAATAGCCCAGATGAGGAGCAAGTGACTGCCCCCCCTTCCCTTCTGTCCCCCAGCACTGAAATAAATTGTATTCAGTCCTAGTAGCAGATGCAGGAATGCTTTCTTTTCCAAGGTAGGAATCACCCCACATAGCCTCTTAGGAACCCAAAATCTCCTCTACAGGTTTGTCCTCTAGCAGTGACAAAGACTGTCACTGGCCCCACGCTAGCTCTACCACAGGGCTGGGTGTGAGTGAGGTAGGCGGCTGTGGGCTCACTTTTAAAGACCACATAAGAGCTAGGGGCCTGCTTTGGGGGCATCCCAGCCCAAGGATGAGAGACCCCAGGGGCCCCGAGGGAAAAGGTCATCTGTTACCCATAGTGGTCATCTCAGGTACTCCCCCTTGGGCTTCTCTCCTCACCTCAAAGGATCCTCACCTGAATGTCTTCCAGGACGAGAAGGTGGGAAACGTCAGAGTTAGAAGCTCTGATGCCAAGCAGATTCTGGGCTTGAAGAGGACAGGAGAGCAAAGAAGGTGGCTAAAGCGTTCACTGTTCTTGAGAGGCTTTGAGCTTCCTCCAGTTCTTTCTTGGGTTTCCCAGCTACCACACTAGGGGCTCCCTCAAGTTAGTGGCTGGCTTGCAAGAAGCCAGAAAGGGGAAGGGAGGCAGCACCTGGGGCAGCCGTTAACTTCTGTGGCGCTTTGTGTTCCTAGATCCTATAATTGAGAGTAAGTGGGGTGTGTGATTTGGGACATGGGAAGAGGCTGGGAAGAACACACTGAGCAGTCTGGGACTCTACATCACCCACAGCCATCTGTTTGACAAGGAAGAGAAGCGGCTCTCGTTCCTAGGCTGATCTGGAGTGAGGCAATTGCCCCTACGCTCCGGCTTCCTGTGCCCCTTGGCCTAGAGGGCGGACACCAGTGTCTGCCCACGTGCGGACCTCCTGGCTCGGCGGAGTGCTGAGTGGGCGTTTTCACCCCCTGGGGCCCCTGCTGGCCGGCAACAGCAGTGAGCACCAGGCCAGAGAGGAGTCTGGATGCAACCACCGAGAAAGGGTCAATGGGCCCGAGGGCAAGACTGGGGGGGAGAAGGTTTTTCTAAGTTCTAGGGACTGCCCAGGAGGGGCCCACCGTATTCCCCTCCCATGGCAGGGAGTTCCTCTCACCGGGGAACATACATGAAGTTGGTAGTTGATGGTTTCCCTTAGGAGTGAAAATGCACCTGCTACAGAGCCAGCCTCATTACCGCGCTGGCACTGAGACAAAGGACCAGCGCCAAGTGCCATTCTGGGTGACGCAAGAGAAAGAACGCTTTTGTCCCTGGCACATATGGCGGGAACCCCGGAGAATGGATGTTTATGCATAAAATAACCCCTGGTTTTTTGCCTAAATTCTCCCATCTCTCATTTTGCCCCTAAAATCATTTTCAGTAGTATGGAGACAACGAACTTGTGCATTTATATGGGAATAAAGAGTGTGCAGATTCGGAACTGGCTCATCACAGAAGCTACTAGAGCTTTTCCCCAGAGCGAGCTGTAGATTATCTGCTTGAAATTAATAATGGTTCATCAGCCATTCATTATACATGTAATTAGCCTGTGTAAAAACAGATGCCATTTCAGTGTCCTTGACATCAGTTTTTTCCACTCCCAAGTTATCAACCCCACACATTCTCCTTTTCCCTACTCAAGTCCGATAAACCCCCAAGTTCCAAATTGAGAACAAGCTGTAACCTGGGTGGGTGTGACTGCATGCAAGGCACTACTTGTGTGTTCCCATCCACGAAGGCACAGGATAATTTTTTTTACTACAAGTTTGGAATGTGGTCGCACTCCCCCTACATTCTGAAGCCCCTTCTCGGGTAGCACCAAACAAGACAGCGGCACAAAGGAGGCAGGCACGAGCCGCCAGGTGAGGAGCAAGCACATTATGATGGGAGCTGCAGAATTTCATGCTTCTGCTAACAGATCAATCCCGAGGGGCAGGTTATCTGTAGCCACGAGGAGCACAACACAGCACCTCCATGCCAGTGTTAAGAACTGAAATCTCTCAGGGCCGTGAAAGTGGAACCTTAGAAGGACTGGCAGGCAGAGGCACACAGTCCTCGGGTGCGCAGGCCCCCGCTAGAAAGGAGCCCTGGGAGGAACTCGCCCACAGGTGGCTCGGGATCAGCAAGCCTCAGGAACCGCAGGCGCCCCCCGGGCAGTGCTCTGGAGCCGGCGGGTGCCACAGGGAGCTCAGCAGGGTGAGGGAGGAGATCGCAGTGCTACTGGCTCGTAGGACCTCCCTACCGAGAGCTGGGGGAAGGACGCTCAGACCCAGTGAGGAAGCCCAATAATCCCAACCAGTACCCGGCCTGCTTGGACCACTGGGCTGACAAGCAGCTCTCAGGTGAGAACCTGAGGTCCACAGGGTAGAAACCGTGTTTTCCACCCTATCTCTAGTGCCTAGCACCACAGCGAGCACACAGCAGGCGCTCAAGAAATATTTGTTATTCAAATAAAATGAACAGACACCACGAGCACGGCTAATGGTATCAGAGAAAGAGCTCAGCGAAGAGCTCTCCCTCAATAGGTAGGGGGACCCATCCTTCAGAAGATTCTTTTATTAAAACTGGGTGACATCGGTAAGGGGACAGTACAAAAAAAATTTTGGTCCATGAAAAAAACATAATAATTCAGTTAATAAAAACAGTTATCTTCAACAGGGACACTGTGTAGGAGTGCTGAACTTCCTTCTCATGGTCCCAGCCCCAAGGACAGAGGTTGTCCAGTGTCTGTGGGGAGAACCTTTTAAGGGAGAGATGGGATAATGGGAGGAAGGGGAAGATGGGGAGAAAATTCTGTCCCCGGTGTGGAAGAGGCAGGGATATGGGGCTGGAGGATGTGCTCGCAGGAGCCTGAGGAGGGGGTGGGGAAGCAGGGGCTTTTGTCAGTTCTGTGGGTTTAGAGCCCAGGCTGAACGGAATTCCCCCTCTGTGCCCAGCTGTCTCCCACCCTGCTATGTTGAGTCTGCGAGCCTGGGATATGCTAACTTGGGGTGATACAACCTGGAAGAAGAATCTGAGGCTCTCCTGGAAAGATGCAAAACCATCTCAGTTCCAAGGGGCCAAGATCACAAGGTCCTGCTGCTACCTGAGGGGTCTGAAGCTTTGAGGGCAGGGGCTGGGGAGTCACAATCCTGTGAGGCAGGGAGAGGGAAGAGTCACAAACCCAACTCAGAGCTATTCGCCAGCCCTAGGCGCTTTCACTCCTCAGTGCCCTAGAAGTCACCAGTGGGTGTCAACTGGGCAGACAAGGGACAGGAAGACAGGGATGGCCCAGGGCTTTTACCCGTTTGATTTCAGGCCTGTTTCTCTATGAAGGGATAGGGGAGGCAGGATGGAGTGAATAAATGAGTCACACCTCCAAGCAACAGCAGGAAGGAACGGCCTCTGCTGGCAAGGACAATACCCCAGGTTAGATCCCTGGGGCTCTGACAGAGAAAGGCAAGATTCCCCCACCCAAATGCCCTGCGTTAGGACAGCTCGAGAGCAGGGGATCCTAAAGACAGCAGCTACAGGGAGTGTGCTGGGAGGGAGCACTAGTTAACAAACTCCAATACTGATGTGGACCCCCTACGAGGGAGGAAGAGAAGCACTGAGACAGCAGGCCAATCCAGAGGGCTGCGGACTGACCTGGGGCTCAGTGGGGCCCAAGAACCAGGGTTCCTTTAGTGCTAGAGGGCAACAAGTAAAGGGAGAGTGTGCTCCAAACCTGTGGAGGCAAGGAAGGAAATTGGATTCTGTTATCCAGAGAGCCAAGATCAACTAGCTTATAGAGTGCCCCCAGGCCTGAGTCTCAGAGAAGGGGCTAAAGCTCCCAACTCCTGGGTCTCTGAAGGGCAGGATCAGTGTAGCCGGTCCCCTTGAAGACCACCTGGCCTTAGGCCCAATCCATTCAATGCACTGATTACCACTACAGGTTCTCTCTCTAATACTATCTAGAGGTCCTATGTAGACCAGGGGAGGGTAGAGGCACATGGGAACTTTGTGGGGCAAAGGGAAGCTGGGGGACAGGAAGGGATGGGGTGGGAGAAGAGGGTGACAGGTGTCTTGTGGGACAGAAATGTGAGACCCTCTTCATTCTGGTGTTGTCCTTGAACCAACAGCATCCCCTGGAAGGCCCCAAGCAAGACCAAGGCAGGTGCTATGAGGCAGGCAGCACAGGGCCCAAATACGAATCGGTGCAGCCAAATCAGGGCTGTGGGAGAGGCCCTATGTATTTCGGATTCCCAAGGCTTGCTCTAATTCTTGTCGTCTCTGCTGCACCTAGGGAGAAAATAGTGGAGGGAGCAGAAGATGAGACAAACCAGAAGCTGGCACCTCATACCGCTGACCCCCATCTGGGGTTCAGACCCCTTGCTTTTCGTCAGTTTCCCACGCCCAGGCACCTACCTTGGAGTAGAAGTATCGGCACACAGCCTCCTGAGCCCAAGGCTGGAAGTAAAACTCGGCTCGGCGCTCTTCCTCTGGGTTACCCACCACATCGGTCATGGTCTGGGGGATATGGGAGGGGAAAGAGAGAGGAGAATAGACTTGTCTCCCTCCTTCACACCTGTTATGGACTGAATTGTATCCCCCCAAAAGATGTCAAAAATCCTAACCCCCCAGTACCTGTGAATGTGACCTTATTTGGAAATAGGGTCTCTGCAGATGATCAAGTTAAGATGAAGTCATTAGGGTGGGCCTAATCCAACATGACTGGTATCCTTATAAAAAGGGGGAACTTGGACACAGAGACAGACATGCACAGAGGGAAGACGATGTGAAGACACTTGGAGAACACCATCTGCAAACCAAGGAATGCCTGAGGCTACCACAAGCTAGGGGAGCGGCCTGGAACAGAGTCTCCCTCACAGCCCTCAGAAGCAGCCAACCCTGCCAACACTCTGATTTCAGAATGCCAGCCTCCAGATAAAAATAAATTTTTGTTTAAGGCATTCAGTTTGTGGTACTTTACTATGGCAGCCCTCGCAAACTACTAATACAACGACCGAAGTCACCCCTTGCTATCAGTGAGTCTATTGCTTTGTTCAGGGACCCTTTCTGGCACCCCTTGTCCCTTGGTCCTCTGCTCGGCCTTTGTAATTAGTCACAGTCACCTTTCATGGAAAAGGAGAAAACTGCGGGCACATTTCACTCGTTCAATGCTCACCCCCCCCTTCCTTGCCTAAGCTTGTGGTGCTCCCCTCTCTGAGAAACACCTCAGATCCCACCTTCACCATGGGGCGTTCCCCAGCTATCCCAGCCTCACCTACCTCCCTTCTCCTCTGAATTATCGCAGTGGTAGTGGTGAGTTCCCATCATGACTTACGTGGTTTACAACTTTTTTATATCGGATCAGTTGGTTCTCTTCCCCGCAAAAGAAAATAACCTGGTCTGAAACAATCCTTTCTTTGCTTCTGCTAATAACTTCCTTGCTCCTCCCCCCACGCCTGTTTATCAAAACCTTCCATTCTGTACAACTCCTCAGAGGGCCCATTTACTAGAAGGGATGCTGCCTAATTCATGAATCACTGAATAAAACCAATTAGATCTTCACATTTTAAAAAAATAAATAAATGTATAAATCCTATTAGCCTAGTTTCTCCAAACAGAATGCAGGTTGCTCTGAAAGCAGAGATCCAGGTCTGCACTCCGCATCCCCTACAATGTGACACCTCACAGTAAGGAGACTGGATAAACACTCGATGGCTCCACCTCATATCCTGACTCGATTAGAAAATGGACCTGAGAGCAGGCTAAAGAAAGTCTGGTCCTTCACTTCCCCCTCCGGCTCTTCTACCAGATGCTACAGAAACAAAGCAAATGTGTGCCTCACTGACCTAAGGCCCTATGCACCTTTCCTAGTTCTTTACCTTGAGGTCCCGGCACTGGGACTGTAGCCAATCATTGATGAAACCCTGAGGGTCTCTGGCGAAGCTCAGCATGAACTCCCGCTGGGTCTTCAGCTGATTGATAGTTTCTATTGTCTCATGGATCTGAAAGGAAGAGAAGGACGCTCCTAACATTTCAGACTGGGAAATGCGAAGTTACACGGCAGACAGCGCCTGCCACTCCCAACCGGGGCCCGGAGTGCTGCCCCGAGCCCCACCTCGTGCTGCCCAGCGCTTGGCATTCTTTCAGCAGATATGTGCACAGTGTCACACACCCCACGTGGCCGAAGTTCTCCTTCTGGTCTCCACAACGTCCACCATGGGGGAAGCTGCACGGCGAATACTTAATCCACAGCACAAATAGGTGCAAAAACACTCTGAGGTAGGAGCAGTGGTACAGACCGCTGGCTCAAAAGCTGTGCCCCAGAGGTCTGTTCCTGCCCTCCCCTCAACATCCATACTCGTCCTGGCAACTTCCTTCACTGACAGATCTTCCATTACCACTGACAGGTTCGTGAGTCCTCAGTCTACAGACCAGTCCATTTTCTAAACTCCAACCACTCCATCTGTTTGGACATCTCAAGGCATCTGAAACTCTCCAAAATGAAATTCACTACCTTTCCCCCAATACTCACTTCTGTTCTCCTGTTGCCAATCTGGATGAATACTACCATGCATCCGAGCTGAAACCCTGGGAGTCATAATGCCTCCTCCTCCCTCAAGCCGCTCCCCGCCATCCAAATCTCTTCAGTTCCACTTTGACACCTCTCAGATCTACTTTTCATCCTTACTGTCAGTACCACAGGTTTAGGCCTCCACATGTCTCCCATGCGTTACTGCACTGGCCTCCTATCTGGGCTTCTGGCCTCCAGATCCGCCCCTCTTACAACTCACTTTCCACTTTCCTGCCAGTGATCATTCTAAATGCAAAGAGCATCACTGCCTCCAGTCTTCAGGACGAAATAGAAACCAGTTTCCCTGTACCAAAGCTCCTTCATGGTTAGGCTCCTGCTTCCCTGTCCAGTTTCTTTTCCCCAAATTTCCCATCCCTGGCACCCTGAAATAGATTTAGCACATTAAACAGCTTGTACGTCTTGAACATACTTCTCTCTTGTTTTTACATACCCTGTTCTCTCTTTTTGCAATGTCCTCTGCTTCCCACACCCCTAAGCACTATCCTTTCTCCCCTTTCACTAACTCTCACTTTGTCCTTCAAGATTTAGTTGGGGCACCAACTCTTCCAGGAAAGCCTCCCTGTCCTTTGTGTTCCTTCGAGCCTTTTCTGGCTTTACCTGCATGGACTATGTCTAGCCAAGATAATAGCAGAAATAGCAGCAGTTATTGTTTTCATGTGCCAGATATCGTGTCATCTTTACATACATCGTCTCACTGAATCCTCACAACAACCTTATAAAAAAGCGATAGTCTCTATTTCACAGTTCAAAAACTAAGGCTCAAAGCTCTTTGAAGTTACGGCCAGAATCCTAGCATCCAGCTCCAACTGGTACCTGTGCTGGCGTATACTAGGTGTTAATACATCCTGAACCAATGTCGAGAATCAAAAGACAGCCTACGAGCTGTGGCAGAGGGCTGGTGGCACCCAAGCTACCCAAGGCAGGGGCCCCTACCTTGTTGTCTAGAGTAGCTATCTCCTGCTGGCTGGCAGTCGACAGCAGGAAAGAATTCATCTGGGTCTTCAAAGTATCATCCACTTCCACATCGATGTCATAACAAGCGGTCTTTTTCTGATCATTTGGGTCAACACTGGGGAGGAAACCAAAAGGGACTGGTAAAGGGCTCGTCCCCTAAGACCTATTTACACAAGATCCAGAAGAAGGCCCAAGAATGAAGGTAAGGGGTCGACTGCAAGAAGGCACAAGAGAACTTCTGCATGTAACAGAAACTTCCTGTACCTTCCTTCCGATGGTAGCTACATGGTGTTACATTTGACAAACTCTCGAACTACACTTCAAGTGTGTGTGACCTACTGTATATAAACCCCAACAAAGCTACTGTGTTTTTTTAGATCAGTGGTAAAAATGCAAATGGTCCAAAAGATATCCAGTGAAAATGCAGTTTCTCTCCCTCCCAAAGGAAACTACCACTGTAGTATCTTACATACCTTTCTCCCTGTTAAACTAAAATTGACCCTGAAAATAAATTCAAATAAAACACACACCATACAAAATAAAGTAAAAAGCGGCTTAACTTTAAGCACAGGGCAGATGAGCTATTAACAATCCAACATATAAATCGTAGGAGTTACTGTTGGCTGAGTGACAGCTCAGGACATAAAGGAAAGAAAGCCTTATTGGAATTAACACGGAGTAAGGGAAAGAAGGCAGAGAGACTGTAGCCAGCCGCCTGCTGCTCTGAGGAGGGGGAAGGGCATTCCTTCACTCCATATCCAGTAAGGCGCCTTGCCATCCATCTTCTGAACGGAACAGTGAAAGGAGATAATGGAACCGTGGAGTCTCAGGCTGGAATGTTTTACCATCCACAGAAGAGATAGGAGCCCGTCCGCGATGGGTTGGTAAATGTCTAACAACTGATTCTCCGAAAGAGGAGGAAAAAAAAAGCCAATTTGGAGCATTTGCTGATTTCTGTGGTTTAAATATTCCCAACGTGGCTGGGTTCAAGCTGCCAATGTTCTGTCACTGATCACGGAGCTGCGATGAGATGTGCAGTAACACGCCGTAACACATTATTGCACTTTACTTTTCCGGAAGACCTACGTTAGTTTTTCCGAGGAGGATCTTCCCGTTTACGAGAACAGGCGAGAAGCAAAACCAGCGCTCGGCACCGCTGTCGCGGCAGCACACCCCCGAGGCAGCGCGTGCCCCGAGCAGCTTCTCTGGGAGGACCACAGCCAGCATCTCGGCAGCGAGCCGCCACGGCTGTGACTTGTGTCTGTGAGCACGCGGACTTGGTTTCTATTCATTTTGTGTGAAAGAGGTCCTTTTGGGGGTCTGGGACGCTCAAAAATGTTTCCACGTGGGCGCCTGGGTGGCTCAGTTGGTTAAGCAACTGCCTTCGGCTCAGGTCATGATCCTGGAGTCCCTGGATCGAGTCCCGCATTGGGCTCCCTGCTCGGCAGGGAGTCTGCTTCTCCCTCTGACCCTCCCCCCTCTCATGTGCTCTCTCTCTCAAAAAAAAAAAAAAAAAAAAAAGTTTCCACGTAAATTAAAGGTAATCGCTTTGTTGCTTTATGCCACTTTAGCTTGTGAGAAAGTCTTCGCGGGAACTCTCTACTCTTGGATAGCAGGAGAAACGGACTGCTGTTTCCACCAGACGTACGCAGCAGACATAAGTAACCTCGCAAACACAAATACTGGTAAGATGTAATAAAACAATTAAGAAATTTTGAGTTTGGGGGTGTATGCTACCCTCCTTTTCACTAAACTGAGTTTAAAGAATTTACACCACTGCTATTTGACAACCTGCTCCCTGAAAATCAGACAACCGGTTTGGGAGAGCTGGTGCCAGGCCACCGCGGCCCACGGCTGCCTCCCCTACGTACCCACCTGATGACGTGATTAATGATGATGGGCTCTGGTGGCATTAGCAAGGCGTGCAGCCGTTGAGGGATCTCTGAAAACTTCATACGTTGAGACTCGAAGATCTGTGTGAAAGAGGAAAAAGGCAGCTAAGAAGTGGGCATTTTGAGTACAACTAATGCTCCACTGGACTCCGGCAAAAGAATGGGTCCTTTTCTTACCTGCTGGAGGTACTTGTCACAGATGACAAACTCCCGCTCGTGAGGGTCCTGGAGCTTATGTGTCTTAATATATTGCCACAGTGCTTGGATGATCACTGGACGGGTCTGGGTGTGGATGCCCAGGAGCCGAGCCAGGCGAGGGTCTAATTTAAACTGGGGAGGCTGCAGAGAACCAAAGAGGACAGAGATGAAGCTAGTGAGCTGGGTCTATATGCATTTTGAGGTGCTTTAGCGTGGCCACACATTCAAGCCATTCAACAAGCATTAATGTAGTGCTTTCTCTGGGGCCAAAAAACACTAGGAAGAACTCAGAGATGACTAAGCCCCTCTCCTTATATTTAGGGAGTTTATCATCTGGTGACAAATTACCCACAACTAGACTTAAACCTCTGAGTATCAGGCTGCTGATGGGAGGTGGCTGTGAAAGCTAGGTCCCCTGACGTCACCCCAGAATACCTGGTAGTCCAGCATCAGGAGGACAGTACACCGTACATTCACGTCTCCTGGCCGCTTCACCTGGAAGCCGTCCGTCTCCTGGGTAGTGGCGGTCCTGTGCCACTACAGAGAGGAAGATGTCAGGGGCTGCTCTCCCAGAGGAAGAGCTGGGGTGGGAGGGAAGAGCGTCTGTAATGACTGAATATTCAACTTTGATTACTGAGGCTATTGGGAAAGAGCAATAGCATGAGACATTTCTAAACATCGCATAAAGGTCTCGGATTACTGTCTGTCCATAAACAGATTAACCTTTGATTCTATTTAGGGTCACATTTAAATTAGCCTAAATTTTCAGTGGTAACTTTATCCACCAAATGGATAATACATTATGTGCACAGTAAAAAAAAAACGTGGCTATCATTTCTTGAATACTTACTACGTTCAAGAGTCTTCTAAGACCTTTACCTGGGATTATCTCATTTAATTCCCACAACTTCCACATAAGATAGACACAATTAAACCTATTTTACAGATGAGCAAACTAATGCTTAGACGAGTGGAGTAACTTGCCTAAGGTCAAACAACCACTAAGTGGTAGCGCTGTGATTTGAGCTCTGGCATGTCTGATTCTAAAGCCCACTTTCTTGGGACGCCTGGGTGGCTCAGTTGGTTAAGCGACTGCCTTCAGCTCAGGTCATGATCCTGGAGTCCCTGGATCGAGTCCCGCATCGGGCTCCCTGCTCGGCGGGGAGTCTGCTTCTCCCTCTGACCCTAACCCCTCTCATGTGCTCTCTCTCATTCTCTCTCTCTCAAATAAATAAATAAAATCTAAAGCCCACTTTCTTAGCCACTATACTCTACTGCTATAAAGTCAAGTTAAATATATTTACAAATTTCTATTGATTCTATGACTTACTTCCCTTATTAGATGGTAAAGACCTTTCCATGTCTCTTAGTGGTTGAGGTTAAGGGGCTGCAGCTACACTGGCAAAGAAAGGAGCAGGTTAAGTTCACTCAGGGAGCTGGACTGTCTCATTCTGTTTTGACTGTACCCCAAAGAACACTGTCGCTAACATGGTCTTCAGAACACTGTGTAACCAGGCTTTATAACAAAGGATCTCTGATGATGTGGGAAGTGAATCTAAACAGAACAGGAGCCAAAAGGAAGTCCCCGATCTATCTATAGAGGTAACCTTGCAAGGACTAGAACCCTATTAGCTAACCGCCTTAATTACAGCACCTGCTATCAGGAAAAAGTATGAGTAGGGTGTGGATAACTACATCTCACCATTATTAATAAGCAAGATGCAGAGATAACCTGGAATGTATAAGAGGCCTCCATTAGAATTTCCCTTGGGGCAGCAACCAGGATAATAACATTAAAAAGGTGGGACAAGTCAGACTGCAAGAGCTCTTGGGTTCAAACAGTACCAGAACAGCTAGTGCCACCTGGAGGTCAACGTGCAAACTGCAAGGGTAGTACTTTATACTGGGGGTAACCCTGTATACCTCCCCCTCTCCCTAAACATTAAAGTTGGGCTCCCAAGTCCCTCATCCTCCAGTCATGGAGTCAAAGCCTAGAGGACAGAACTACTCACTTCTACCAGATGGTTGTCTGGCCCATACAGGTCTTTGTCCAGTTCGATCACCAAGGACTTAAAAAAGGAAGAGAATTTCCTCTTTTGTTTGGTGGCATCATATTTGGACAAAGCTGACTAGAGGAGAGAGAGGAGAGATCATGTTAGAAAAGACCAGAAGAAATTCCTCAAGACAAAAATCCCATTAAAAAGGAACCCACAACAGCAATGGGAAAAAAACTCAAAAAACTGTCTTCTGAATCTCTCTCAGGAGATGACAAGGTCGGTGTCTGGGGCTATTAAACCCATCAGGGTAGCCACAGAACCCTGAAGAAGCAGCCAATAACATGTACAGGGTCACTGACTTATCCACCTCATTTCCCTAAGGGAAATGAGGCAAGTTAAGCCAAACCGTTGCCCGTAACAAAGCAAGTCTGAACAGAGAAAAGTCTGACTTTAGAGGGGAAATGAATCACAGGCAATAAGCAGCCAGAACAAAAACAGCTTTATTTGGATGGAATGACACCACCAGCAGATGGACTGGACCTATATAGAGAAGGAAGCTCTGACACGGAGCCCCGGTTTTCCTGCAAAAATGCATTCAAATTAGCTTGCTTATGAACAGCTAAAAACAGAGAGTGCAAGGAATGAAAGGTGAGCTTCTGGGGTAGGAAGTTTGGGCTAATACCTGTCAGCTGATGTTCCCCATGAAGCAAAGAAAACTATCCCTCTTAAACTGTGAGAGGTCTCCAATGACAGTTGGGAAGGTGGAGATACTGCAGTGGGAATCAAGGACCTCAAGGACTCAGAGAGAAAAGCATGTCTTCAAGTGCTAAGTGCAAACTCACTTGATGTTTAAGAAACAAAAAACAAAAACTGAATAATCTGCAGATGCTAAGTCCAATGGCCAGCACCATCAGAAGGAAGGTAAACAACAAATCAAATCCCAGAACAATAAGGTTCTTGATATGATACCACAGCAAGGGCCAAGCTGTAGGAGCCAGACACAAAGAACCATTGTCTTTTAGTGCAGGGAACACAGTGACCCTCTCCCTGCTGTTCCCAACAGGAGCTGTGAGCACTGATCAGGCTTCCTGCCAACCAGACAACATTGCTTGCTCCCAGCAGCTCCCACCCTAGACGTCAACCACAGTGGACTTTGAACTCACATCCTCCAGGAGCCGTCCTTCTACCCGAAGCTCCCAGGAAGCCACCGTCCCTTCCCCATCCTCGGCATCTGATTTAGCCGGATTGAAAGTGTTAGAAATGAAAATTCGCAGCTTCCGTTTTTGCTGAGGAAGGCAGAAACAGGATTGATGGTGGGGCTTCAGTGGTTTAATACTGAAGACAAGCTCTCCCCAAACCCCCAAATTACTCCTAACAGACTGGCTTACTATCTACCCATTCCCTGGGGTGGGTGGATAGAGATTCCATCTATAAGAATACAGGCCACTGGCCTGAGTGCAAGTGCATATACGAGGATGCCAAACAGACAAAGTCATGCAAGGTGCCAGGTTCCCAAGGTAGCAGGGCAGTTATGGCAAAAACACGGACAGGGTGTATTTCTGGTGCAAGAGATAGCAAAAGCCCCTCCCCCTCTGCTGTTCCGTTCTAATGTAATTCTCAGTTCGTAGGCGGAAGGGAGATGTAATTTAAATGCCAAGGAGAGCTGCGCTGCGCCTTTGATTTCTCATCCTAAGCCCACTGAAGGTTCCCGAGCCCTCTCCTTTGGCTCTCTGCCTAGCACTCTCCTGCATTACCTTGATGGGACGTTTCAAGGCCTCCTGGATATCTAGCCGTTTCCTCATGATAGTCTGGTCCAGTTTCCTTTCAAAAGCCAAGAGATCCATATAGGCCTGGGATTCTGGTACCAGTTCACGAATCTTAGGAACAAAAAGATATCATTGGGATCTAGAGCTGACCATTTCTATTTTCAAACTCAGCACATCCTCAAGAAGACTTACAGCCTGGACTCACCCTTTGAGGTAGAATTTTGTCAGCCATCTTCTTTTTCTTTGCACTGTTTGGAATAAATACTGTTATCAGGTTGGGATAGAACTAGCCAGAACATGAAGACAGACTGGTCAGCACCTCCGTTTATAGGAAAATGAAGGGACTGCAAAGCATCTCTCAAATCAAAGACACTCCGCCCATCCCCACCCCCACCCATGTGAGGCATTCTGAAGAATGAGCACCCATCTGCTGACACAGCACCACCACTTCTGGGTTCAGTCTCTCCCATCACCTGTGTCCTCACGGGCTTCCTCCCTCCTTCCCTCCCTCCCTCGCCCCAGAGTCATCTTACTTGTGGTTTCGATTTTGGACCGCCTGCTGCTGGACCTGCTGTATCTGCTGAGGTGCAGGTCTCTTGCGGGACTGGTCCATCCCTGACTGGGCCAGGCCAGGTCGGACTGAAGGGTTCCCCCCATAGCCAGGGGGTCCCATGGAAGGTCCCTGAGGTGTCATTCGGCTGCCTGGCAGCATACCTGGTCTCTATAGAGAGGAGAGGACCCAGAGATGTCATGGCTTCCCTACAAACCCCACCAAGAAAAAGTGGGAGACGGCCTGAGTTCTTTGAATGAACAAGGCTGGGGGTGGGGTGAAGCACAATGGAAGGAGAGCCCTCTGTCTCTGAAATCCAAATAACTGGAGCATCCTGTACTCCAGGTACAATTCCACAGGAGAATATAGCCCCAGAGCTAAGAGATACCCAGATTATACTCAAATGCTCCCCAGTCTATTTTGTATGACACACTGGGCATCTTCTCTAAGTCCCACATTTACTCAGATGGTACTGCCAGCTCTCGTTTCCTTAGAAGCTGACCTCAATTTGCTTGCTACACCTTCTGTGTTCCTCCGGGCACTGGAACTGCCCTAGCCCTTTTGCACTCCGGTCCTCACATGCCCACCTCTGGCCCCACTTCAACCACGCTGTTTCTGTTCCCTGACTCCCCAACGGAAACAATGCTCCCAGGAGCAGGTGGGGATGCTAACCGCCTCCCTTCTCTTCCTCCGCACTGCCTCCCCTCACCCCCACTCGGGGCCCGAATCCCTCCCAGGAGAGTCCCTCCTACTTCTCCCCCACCCCTGTCAGTCCCAGGCCCCCGCTCGGCCCCGCCCCCGGCCCGCGCGCCCCTCCTCCTGCCCCACTCACCGGATAGGCCGCTCCGGGCATCGGGGAGCGGTACAGCCCTTGACCCGGCGCCGGGCCCATTCGCACGGGAGGCCCCGGAGTCCCGCCCGGACCCAGGGCAGCCGCCGCGCCCGCCCCTCCTGAGGCTCCGGCACCGCCGCTCGGAGCCACAGACTGGAAACCCGCCCGGGCCGCCATCTTCCCCCGAGCCGCTGCTGCAGCTGCACAAAGAACCGGAACCGGAACTCCCCCCGCCCCCCGCGCGCCCCCCGCACGCCCGCCTGTCCGCCCGGCCGGCCGGCCGGCACGGGAGGCTCGGGGCAGCGAGACTGTGGGCTAGAGGGGGGCGACTAGCGGAAAAGGCGTGCTGACCACTCCCTCCCGTCTTCGCGCTCCGGGAGGGAAGACCATAGAGAAGAATTCCGGGATAGAGAGGCCCTGTGAGCGGGCGCCCCCAGGCCGACGGGAGGAAGACAAGGCCCTGGAAAGGGGGACCACACCTCAGCCTCAGAGCTCTGATGACGGGGGTGATGGAGTAACTGCTTCATGCAGGCGCAGGAGATTTAACTTTCTAAAGCGCTTTGTTTTTCGTTACCTTCTCTTACTGCTGTAAGCCTGGGGTGCTGAAGAGGAGAATGCACTGTTTATTCCATTTTACAAACCGGAAAGCTGATCTTAGTGAATGACTTCGCAAAGATCAACCAACAAGTTAGCAGTAAAGCCAAAGCCCAGAATCCAGATCTTCTAGCTCATAGCCCAGGGCTCATTCCACAGATACAGTACCTCAATAACTACCTCACACCGCAATTTGAACCCAACTTTGTCCCTGACCTTTAAAACCTAACCTGCTTCCAGATTTTATTTTTGGATTTTGACCCTGCCCCCTCTCTAAAGAATCCTTTGTGCTAGGACTTCTCTTTGGGACTTTTGTTGCCTTTCACCTCGCCCTCTTTTCCTGGCCAGCGGTTGAAACCATTCCTGGTGTGATGGTCAGTCGGCCCCATCCCAGGAGGCTCAAGCCTTCTTACTTCTCCCTGATTGTTGGGCCCCAAGCTAAGCTCAGCTCTAGGCACTTCTTGGTGAGGCCTCAGTACTGTTAAAAAAAGAGAAGAACGACACTGAAGAGATGGTTGAAACCCAGTTTATTAGACCAGAGGCATGCGTCACCCATAGCCCTGCCTGCGGTTCCCCATCCGGTGCACACCCATGGGCCTTGCTCCTGCTTCCCTCTGGAGAGGTCTGATCTCCAAAGAACTTCTAGGAACCAAGAGTTCCCGAAAATCCCATAGCCTCACTCTGCAGCTCCAGACCAATGCACAGGTGACCTGCCAAAGTCCTGTTCTGGGGTTGGAGACCAAGAGACAGTTGGGTAGAGAAGGCTTGGGAAGGGGTAGGGCTCTGGCCTAGGAGGAGTGCCTGGGGGAGGGGGCATGGCAGGCCCTCTACCTCATTCATTTCTCATTAAGATAGGAAGGGAGGGACAGAACAGCAGAGCTTTAAAAACTACCCCTCTAGGCCTGTATTTTTCCCACCATTACCAAACCGTACCTCGCCAGAAAATATAAGTGGTGGGCTTGGGTATCAGGTGAGGAAAGGAGGCTGGGTACCCAGAAGAAAGGAGAGGTCACTGACTGAGGACCTCAACTTCTGCTTGTCAGCACCCCACTGCTCCAGCTACAAGAGTCACCAATCCACAGCTCCCCTTGTCTCTGATGCCCTTGGCTTAGTGTGCAGAGCAGATCTCCATTCCCTGGGTGGGGGGCTCTGTCTGTACCTACCCCTTCCCTGGGGAGGCCACAGTCAGCCAGGTAAAGGGCACTGGGATGGTGGAACAGGGGAGGGAATGTTAAGGCTCCAGGGAGGGCGTAGGGTGCCCGGGGTTGGGGGGAGAGGGTGAGGCCAGAAAGAGGCAGAGCTTGTGATTCACAGCTTCCTTTATGTCGCCACCGAGACAGTGCGAAGGTTACAATGCGCGTGTCGTCTCCTTGTGCTTCTCAGAGGGATGTGTGTACACAGTACAGACACCAGGGGAGAGAGTCCAACTCTTTATACAGGCAAAGGCATTCAGAGACCAGGGAGGGAGTGGAAACACAGAAAGGGGAACTTTGGGTGGGAGGATGGTTCTTAGAGACAAGAGGGGATGGGATAGAGACAGACAGAGTTAGGGGAAAGTATATACAGAGATATAGCAATATAGAGTCTGTATCATATAGAAATAGAAAATGCAGATGAGGTTGTTGAGAGAAGCAAATGAAGTTGGGGAAGAGGACTTGGGAGAGTTCCATAAGAAAATTTATGGATGTGGCCCTCTGCAGGGGCCCCTGGGAGAGGGACCAGTGAGGTTAGGCACCAGTGCCCCTCTCCCTGAGCTGGAAGCCAACCAGCTGGATCTTTCATGGGATGGTAGAGGAGTGCTACCTCTTGGGATTTCTCTCCAGCAGTTCTGGGGTGGGGGTGAACTTACAGGTATCAGGATGTGGCCTACAGCACCAGGGCCACATCTTCTCCCCATCATCCACTTCTTCAGGGGATACCCCACCCCCAACTCCCTAGAGACTTCACATGTAAGGGGGTGGGGATGGGGACTAGGGTCTTAGTTCCTGCCTGGAGACTTGGGGTTGGGGGGGGGGTCACTGGGCTGAGAGGGTCTCTTAAGGCTGGGGAAGCCCCCCCCACTAGCCCTCCCCTTCAAGGTACATTCTCTGGTTTGGGGCCAAATTCCAGACCCCAAGGATCCCCTCCACCCCCCACTGGGAGGGGCTTTGGTGACTGGTGGCAGCAGAATGTAGGTGGACACTCAGATGACAGACAGCCAGACAGACAGAATTCAGGCTGGGAGCTGGGGGAGGCAGCATGGAGCAGAGAGGGGCAGCCTGAGGTCACCTGCCCCTTTCTCTCTTTTTAGTTAAGTTTAGTTTGTTGTTGTTGTTTTAGATTAGTTTCGGTAAAAATAAAAAGAATGGGATAGAGGCAGGGAGAGGGCTCTATGGTCAAGATTCCTTCCTCACCACAGACAAGAGGAAAGGACTGCCCAGGAGTGGGGGTCTACCTTGGGAGGGGGGAGTGAGTCCCCAGGGCAGATGTGGGGGGGGCGCGGCCGAGGGCCCCCTTACTGTCCTAGCCCTCCCCACCTAGGCCTTTGGTACAGTGGCCTGCGGGGCTCAGCAGGTAAAGTCCTCAAAAGTGCCTCGGGCCGGATGGTGAGGTAGGATGTTGGCAGCATATGTCATCCCAGCAGGGTGGCCCCGGAGGCTCTCACACGGGTTCTAGGGGAACGGCACAGGACAGGGACTGGTTATCAGAAGGGCCACAGGTGGTCCTGGGGCGTGGGGGAGTCAGAGGAGAAAAGGTGGTAAGGCGGAGGGGGGGGGAGGGGGAAGAGGAGGGGGGTGGACCTGGGGTGGGGGGAGGGGCGGGGCCGGAGGGCACCTCTCTCTCGCTCCCTCACATGTCTTTTGACGTCATCCAGGCTAAGGGCCACACCCTTGTCCGCGCTGCTCCTTTTGGCCTCCTTCTGGCACTTTCCTCTTCTGCACAGCTTGTGCTTGATGACCTGGGACGGAGGTGGGGTGGTGAGTGGTTGGGCGGGCTAGAACCCCGCCCCCCCGTGACCCCACCCCAACGCCCCACCCCGCTTACCTCGTAGGCATAGTCAAAGAGCTCCAGTACCGTGAGGATGCTGGCCCCAATGAACAGCCCCATCTGGCCCCCAATGTCACCTGCAGGGGGGCACGGGGAGGTCAGTGGTGTCAGGACACCTGGAAGCAGCAGAGCTCACTGGGACAGGGGCAGGCAAGTCGTATTTGCAAAAAGATCAACAGCCTTTGTACAGAAGGAGCACAAAGCAATTCTGGTGGGGTTCTTACTTTCTTCTCTATGTTTTTCTGCATTTTTCTACTTTCCTAAAGCGAACAGATATTATTCAGAAAACATAAAATACCCCAACATTCATTCTCTGGGTAAATTTTCAAAGGCTTATGAAATAGTCCCCCATTCATGCCCACAGGCCTGTCTCTTCCACTTTGCCCTAAGAGAAGGTTCAGCCCCCTCCTCCCACTACATACCAAGACAACAGTGTTTGGGGAAAGGCCCTGGGTGGGTGGGGGGGGAATGGCAGGGGAGGAAGGAACGTGTGGGACAGAGGTGGGCAGCCTGCTTTGGGTGGTAGGGTGTCGCACCATGCCCATGGCATGGGAAGGGGACAGTGCCATGAGCAGCTCACCCAGGAGCCCTGCAATTTCATAGGCCTTCTTCTGCTCAATAGTCTCATAGTTGAGGACTTCAAAGAAAATGTCCAGCACCAGGATGTTCTCCCTGCAAAGGGGTTGGGGGAGGAGACCTAGGTTCAGGTCACATCTCTGTCCCTCACTGGCTAGATGACCTTAGCAAGTTACCCTCTCTGAATCTGTCTCTGCATCCATAAAATGAGATGTTGATGGGGGTACCTGCCTTGTAGAATTGTCGTGAGGATCAAATGTGATGGCAAAAACGAAAAGACGCTCTGCACACTGGCAGGCGTGGAGTGATTCCAGTTACAGCAGTGAAGATGAAGATACAGAATGAAGCACCAAAGAGAGGTGCTTCCTTTGCTTGTTCCAACTTGATCTGCCCTCCATGCCCACCCCAGACTCTTTGGTTGTCTTCCCCTTGTCATCTCCAACTCCTCCTGTCTGCCGGCCCCTCAAAGCCCGCTCATACCCTTTACGGTCCCAGCCCAAGGGCCCTGCCCTGCACAGTCAGAGCCCTTACCCTATGTACTGCTCAGACTTGTTGAACTTCTTGGCCAGGTACTTGGCTGATGCTTTGCTGGGGATCTTGACCATGGACAGCTCCTTGCCATAGCGGGTTAGGTTGCAGGGCATTTCACACACACAGTACTCCTGGTCCTTCTCCACCAGGAAGTCTGTGCCCGACCAGGCGAGAGGCACTAGCTGAGTGGTGCCCTTCAGCCAGCACCTTCCTAACATGAACATTCTGGCCCTGTCCAAAGGAAACCTGGGCCCCTTTCTCTTTTTCTGACCTGTCCTTCACCTCAGCCCTGTGCCTGCCCTGTGCCCACCTTGTGCTCCCCATGGGTATTTCTCAATCCTATATCTCATTGCCTCAGGGCCCTCGGGGGTCAAGCAGCTGAGATGCTGATGAGAGAGGGCCCCTCCCAGGTACTCCTGCTCATTTTTCAGAGGGGCCTTTAGAGATGCTATTCCTAGCTTTGCTAAAGTCAGACACAAGAGAGTTCAAGTGAAGCCTGATCCAGGAGTTACTTGAAGCTTCTGGGAACTTGGCCTGAAACCCCTATGCATTTGGCTCCTTCCTTCCCCCAGACTGCCCCAAGACAGGGGTGCTCACCCAGAGCAGGATCCGCACACTCCTTGTACTGTTCTGGAGTGCAGTATGGGGCATCCCCTAACAGAGGAGAAAAGACAGTGGTGCAGGATGGAGATTAAAGGGTCTTGTGATGATGGTGGTACCAAGAGCCTAGAAACTGGAAGATGGGAGTGGGCTGGAGGGCAGGACTAGCTAGCCCCCATCGTGTTCTGCAGGTGACCCACCCCACAGTCCATCCCTCCTAGACCCCTTCCCGCACGTTTCTGTGGGTACAGGCAGGAATTGAGGTGAGAGGGACAAGAGCTTTAGGGGTATGGAATGGGGTTAGAACTGGGCTGGGGAGAAGGCATTTAATCTTGCTTCCGTGTTGGCAGGAGGTTGATATGCGTGGGGAGCTGGTGAGGGGCAGTGCAGTGCAGGCTGAGGGGCCCCAAGATCGTGTCTGGAGCTTTGGGGCCTGACCTGGCATGTGCACCATACGACAGTTACAGTTCTCCACCAGGTAGCGTGTCTCACAGTCGATGCGGCAGGCAGTAATGCTGTAGGAGTCGAAGAAATCCGAGTCCATGGTAACAGCTTTGCAGGTGCCCCAGGGCGGGGGCAGGTAGATGAGCTGCTGGGAGAGCCGGGGAGCTGGGGGGTGTGGGGACTTCTCCCCGAGTCACCTTGATGGACTTCTCTGACAAGACGCAGAGCTCGGGAGTCCTGCTCCCTGTCCCTCCGCAGACTCTGAGGGTCTCACAGTTTACAGAGCATTCCTGTTCATTCATGCTGCTCACTCATCAGATCGGTACCCAGGCCCTAGCTCACCCGTCCCTCCTGTATTGATTACCCACCACTCCATCTCGATCCCTCAACACCCCACCCTGGGACCAGCCTCCTGTGGCCCTCTCACCCGCTGCTCCTGGCAGGACACAAAGGTCTGGAACCCCGGGGCCACACCAAAGCCCAGCTGGTCGATGAAGGGAGGTTCATCCTGACTGTGGATCTGCACTTTGATGCCCGCTTCGAAGGACGTCTCATCTATGGGAATGAGGGGCAGGGGGTGGATTGGGAGGGCTTCTGACTCCCTAACCTCCTTCAGAGCTGGGGCCATGCTACCTCTCCTAGGGATAAGCACAGTGCACACTGGGACACTGGGGGAAGGGTTAATCTATAGGGGCCCTAGCCCATCCCCAGCCTCCTTCCGGGTTCGCTAGCTCCATGCTGCCCTGATGAACCTTGTATCCTACATACTTTTCTTACCTGGCTTCGGCTGTGCATCTTGGTGTTTCAAATTCTTTCCCAGACACTCTCTATTTCTCTCCCTCCTCATCTCCCTTCTCCCTAGCTCTCTCAGCCCCAAGGTCCCCCTGAGACCAGACTGATGGCAGGCAGCCCAAGAAGAGAGGGAGTTATTTATAGAGCGAGTGGCGGCCACTGGTGGAAAGGGATGGCTGGTTACCTTGGAGAGTAACTGAGCCAGGAAGGGGGAGCTAGAGAACTGTGAGGGTGGCAGTCAGGTAGAGTCGGAGATGGAGATGGCAGGATGCTGAGAGGAAGGGAGGAGAGCCCGAGTCCTGCCTCAGGTCCCACAGTGGATCTCAGGAGTCCCCTGGTGGAGGCTGATGGCTAGGGCCATGGGAAGGGGCCCCTGAGAGAAGTGACATACCAGTCTCTCCCCATACAGGCAGGTACTCGTCCTGCTGGATGTCCAGCATGATCTCCAGCCCATTGCCAGTCCCACCCTTCATGGTCTTCAGCCGTGGACGCCCATCTCGGCCCGAGTTGAATGTGTAGCACTTGCCATACCGTGTGAAGACCTGGCAAGGGCAGAGTGGAGAGCCTGAGAGTCCTGCCAGCACCCCCTACTTACCAAGGGCTGTCCCCAGACCGCTCCGCTGCTGGAATCTCAACACGCTTCAGGAACGGTCCCTTCTGTGCAGCCCATTCTCCATTTGTCCTCCCTCCTGCTCATTCTCTGCCATTCTTTGCCCTGATATGGGCCCCAGGAAAGCTGATCCCTGTGGGGTGCACTGCCCGTGTTCTTCTGCCACTTGGACAGGCTTCGGGCTGGGTTGGCCAACGCGAGCTATCAGTGAGGGATCAGAGGGCAGGAGGGAGCTCTCAATCAGGGTGTGCATCCTTCCCCACCCCTCACCCCTCTGAGAATGCTCTGGCAGTGGTTTCGATCCTCTGAGACTATAGATCCTGCCAGGAGGGCTCCCTGCAAAGCACTGCCGTTCCCCTGTGCCCCTTTAGCCTGTTGGTGACAATTTCCCACTATCACCAGGTGCCTCAGGCCCCTTCAGGCAGAGTTTCCTTCACTCTGCCCACAGCTCTATAAACAGTCCCCTTGTTCGAGTCTTTTCAATTAAACTATCTGAGTGGCAGTCTTCTTCCTGCTGGGACCCTGACATACACACCTCCATCGCCAGGATCCCATCACTGCCATTCTCCAGGTCCCTCCTTGGGACCTTCTCTTCAGGCCCAAGCGCCCAGGGCCTTCTGAGATAGATCTTCTCTTCTCCTGGATTTTGCCCCAGGCATCTGAAATTCTGCTCTCCCCAAGGTCCTTCCCCCAAACCAAGCTAAGCGTTTTCCTTTTCTCCAGCCATTAGCCCCTTGTGTCCCTCATTGTCCTGTCATCACCAGAACCTGAGAGCAGACCCAGTTGCCATCGCAAGGACCATGCTCACCCAAGCCCCAGCTTTGGTACTGGATTTGGTAGTGAGCCTCCAGGGCAAGGCACGCTTGGCAATGCTTGTGCAGAACTAAGAGGGCCTCAGAGGAGCTCTCTGCCCTGGGGGCAGTCTTCCCACTCCAGGCCTCGGAGCAGCCCTTATCGCGGCTCTGATGACAGCCACAGAGGGAAGAGCGAACCAATTCTTTACGGCCCTCTCCCCACAGTTTCTCAGAATGTTTCCAGGTTCCCACAAATGGGGTGAGTGTGCTTTTCCTACAGCCTGATGGTGACAGAGTCCACGAAGTGAGTCAGAAGGTAAGGACAGACATAGCCCAGAGAAAGAGAGAGACAGTGTCAGGCCAGACCAGAGCGGTTGGTGGTGTGGGGGATACTAGTCCCCTTCTCCCTTCCTAGAACAACCTCTGCCCCCATCCAGAAAAGAAAAGGCAAAGTCCACAGATGAGGTAGAGAGGGAACTCCCACGACTCCTAACCCCCCAGCCCGCTACCAGGTTTTGTGGCATTCTGTCACAGGCTCAAGACACACACCCCTGCCTACCCTTCACCTGGGGGCGTGAGGGACTCCACGTGGCTGAGAACGCCAGCCTTGCTTGGGCAGAGCTGTGCTGCAGGCCCGCAGACTGCTGCCGCCACCTGGTGGTCCTATGTGAGAAGTGTCTGCTCTACCCTTAGGTCCAGAGGAAGCCAGGTTGACTCCTTCGTTATCCCATGTTCCTCTATTTCCTGGCCTGCCTGAGGCCCAGTGGCCCAAACCTCCAGATCCCTGTCTGCAGTTGGTCCACAACGCACTTATATGATGACACCCACCTGCTCCTGCGCCAGGGCGGAGTTGGGGGACGGAGGGGGGGTAGTGTGTGGGAAGGGAAGGTCTGGCATCTGGCACCTGGAGGGGGTAGAAGAGTCAGGCCAGACAGAACTGGAAGCTGAACTGGGGAGCGGATGGGGTGCCACTTGGTCTCTCAGCAAGGAAGACCTTAAACTCCAGAGTGGGAGGGCAAGCAGGAGGCTGACTCCCCATTGAGGGCTTCCCCAGGGAAGAGGATCCCTGATCACCTAGAGCTGGGGGGAGGGGAAGATTTAGAGGAAGACTGTTATTCTCCCTCAGACAGACAGACAGACGGACACACACGCACACACACACACACACACACACACATACACACACTGTAGGAGGAGCACTGAAAGACCAAGTGAGGATGCACTCAAGTCCCTGCTGTGGTCACTACTGAGAAGGGGCGTGGTGGGGTGGAGTCGGGGACTGTCCTCACCCCTCCCCCTCCCTCCCACACCCTTCTCCTGCACCTCCGGAGACCAGGTGACACCTGCCCCAGCTCCAGTCCAGGGGTCATAGTCAAAATTGTTAAGGCCAGGTGTGGGTCCCCACCATCAGATCAAAGGTTGACCTCAAAGACAGAGTAAGGTCCTAGGCTCTGCTGGATCACAGGGAGGTCTGGGGAAGGGCTGGAGATGCTGGAGAATATTCAGGAAGACACCAGGGGCCTCGGGGCAGCAACTAATTACCAACCAGTACAGACGGATTTCCAGATTCTAACAGGAAGAGCAGTACTGGTACAGACCCAAAAATAGCAGCCCAGCCACAGACCCTGGGGCTCCCAGGGCAAGCTCTCTGGCCAGCCTCCCTGAGGCCTGTCAGAAGGGGCGGGGGGGGGGGGGGGGTGCCCAGGTGAGGTGGGGGAGGGGCAGGATGGCCACCAGTCCCAGCCCCAGCCGGTGACGCTCAGGGTGAGCCGTGGCAGACACCCCTGGGGGACGGTGCCAGGCGTGGGCCCCCACTCACCGCCGAGAAGTTGTGAGGGCCACAGGGCCCCCCGCAGTAGGAGCAATAGAGCAGCATGTCCTCCAGCCGGTGGCAGGAGCGATTGTAGAAGCGGTGCAGGTTAAAGGGCTCCCCAGAGAAGGCCTCGGGCCCCGGTGGGGCAAGGGGCACCCCAGGGTCATCACTTTCGTCCAGCCCCAGCATGGGGGCCAGGTAGAGCAAGTCGGGGTAGCTGAGCTGGGACAGGCGCACGGCATTGGTGTTGCAGAGGGTGACGGCCGGGAAGGCCAGCTCCGTGGTGGCCACCTCGTCCAGCAGAGTCACGTGAGGGTAGCTGAGGTAATAGGCGACACGGTCCCCCACCTGGCACAAGAAGGCGCCCAGGGCCAGGACAAAGGCCACTGCCCACAGGGCCTGCCTCGGCCCCGGACCCCCCTCCACGAAGATGTGGCTGGCGCCGTGCAGGGTGCAGCTGTTGGCAAAGGCCACCAAATCCATGGGCGATTCCCCCTCTCTAGGCTCCTTCCTCACTGCCTCCTTTTCCTTCTCTTCTTCCTCCTCTTCTGATTCTGAGTTGTCCCACTGTTGCTGCCGCTGCCGCTGGTGGGGACCCCAGACATCTCCCAAGGGCCCTGGGGCCTCCTCTCCAGAGGAAAAGGACACAGAGCAGAAGATCTGGATGGGCATCTTCTTCAGGGGCTTCCTGGCCCTTGGGGGATTGGCAGGAGAAGGGAGAAGCGGATAGGATCTCGGGCAGAATCCCGCAGGGCCAGCCACCCAGCCCGAGTCAGCCAGGTCCCGGCAGCCCAGCCAGCCGGCTGTTCTTCCTCACCGGGGCCTTGGTGGCGGTGTGGCTGAGATGGGGCGGGGCGTGGAGAGGAGGACCTGCCTGCCTAGCCGGGAGGGGGAAGGGGGAGGGCAGGCGTCTGGGCTGATGAATAATGGATGGCAGTGGGAAAGGGAGGCAGATGGAGAGGAGGGGGGCCAGAGCCCCTTTCCAGTCACCAGCTCCAGCAGGACAGAGAGGGTGGAAGACAGTGGAAACCATGGAAAAGCCTCAGGGCTCCAGGTGAGATGGGCCCTAGGAGATTCTTCTGCTCCCACAGCCCGGAGCAACAGTCCCAGCCCCTCCCCCATGACGTTCAAGCCTCCCTATCACCCTCCCATCTGCTCCTCAGCATCTCCCTCGGTCTTCCTACCCCAATTCTGGGTCCTCGCCCCCATTCTCACCTGGTGCAGCCGTTCCCTTGAGACCCTGGAGCTCCGTACTCTCTCAGACCTCTAATTCCTCCTTGACTCCCCCTGACTCATAATCTCCCCCCTTCCAGTTATTTCATTGACCACACCCCCACCTTCTCCCAATACACTCCTAAGACCCCAGTTCCCTTTCAGTCACTACCGTGACCCCAATTTACTCTCTTACCTCCTGAACCCTTAATTCCCCTGCAATCATTGCCTTGACCTCCAATTTCCCTCCAGCCAGTCCTTGACCCCATTTATCCTCCCCTCCCTCCCCTGACCCTGGCTGAGCTTCAAGTCAGCACCCTCCCCCATGCTGAGCTGCACTTAGGTCACTCTCCCCTCCTCCACCTTTCCCTTTTGTGGCTTGGGGGGCAGCCCAGGTTCCATTAGCAGAGGTCTCTCACTGACCACAGACTCATTTATGGCCAGTTCCCGGCACCAGGGGGGAGGGACCCTGTCTCTTGCAGCTGAAAAGCTTCCTGGCAGATCACCACTCCCCCTCCCAGCTTGCCCACCCCTCACTGGTCCAGGAGAGGAGTTCGAGGAATCCTTTCTGGTAGGTGGAAGAAATTGAGATCAGAGCAATCTGCTAGGTCAGGTGGAGAGTGTCAGGAACCAACCTGGGGTGCCCCCCAAAACCCTCAGCCCTAGCCCTTCTGAGGGTCCCCTTGCCCCCAGTTTACCATTCTCTGACCCCGGGTCCCTGGCCCCTCTGTGCTCTGGTTACTCAGGGCCACTGATTGAGGAACTTGAGCCACCAGTCAAGTCTCCAGGGCCTAGAAGGTGACCTGAGGGGAGGA
The DNA here is from genome assembly GCF_964656455.1 of Halichoerus grypus. NCBI lineage: Eukaryota > Metazoa > Chordata > Mammalia > Carnivora > Phocidae > Halichoerus > Halichoerus grypus. The sequence continues at coordinate 116,439,184 of NC_135717.1, read as the reverse complement.
GTGTAAGGGAGGGAGGGAGGGAGGGGAAGCATGTTAACCCTTCCTCTGCAGGGCCAGAGACAAAGCAGTGGGGGTCAGATGAGTCTACTTGGGCCTTGTGATTCCTTAACTATCCCACAGCCCCAGTCCCCCTTCCCCTCCTTTTCTCCTCTCCCTCCCTGCTCCTACACCTCTTCCCTTCTCCATTTGCATGCGGGGACCCTGGAGTATGTTGGGGATGGGAGGCAAGATGCCAAGTTCCAGCAGAACTGACTGATGTGGGACCTTTGGCCTCAACTTTGCTGCCAGGGACACAGAGGCCCCAAAAGAAGAGCAGGCTTTGAGATCTGGCTCCTCTCCATCCTTTCCCCATTGCCCTCAGACTGGCCTCCACCTCTTTTGCCTAAACATTGGCCTACCAACCGGTCTCCCTAACTCCTTGCCTCCCCACAGTTTCTCCCCACTTTATATAATTCTGTATGTAATTCTGACTGTTCTCCAGCCCTGAGACCTTCTTCACTCCTTAATGCCTCTTGGTGAAATCACCCCCATCTCAGGTAAAGTTATGTGAGGCCTTTGCAATTTACCTTCCAGCCTCCCTTCCCCACCCTTCCACAGCAGTTTAGCCTCTAGCCACCATGCCCTTCTCCCATTCTGCAGACCCACTAGGCTCATCCACAGCTCCATGCCTTCCCTGGACTCCATCTGGAGAATTTCTCCTCATTTTTCAAGACCTTGCTCACACGTTACCTCCTCCAAGAAGCCTTCCCTGACTGCACAGGGCATAGTGAGTACCCACCCAGGAAACAGAATGAAGGGCCCAATTCTGCTCAAGTCCCTTCAGGCATGAGTAGTAACCAATAGCTCCTTGAGGACAGAGACTATGAGAATGAAAGAGCAAGACGCAGGGACCATGTGAAGAAAGTAGAACCAAGGAAGACCAGGAACACCCAGGGCAACCAGCGAGGTCACTGCAGAGATGAGGAGAGAGATAAACCCTCACCCCACTTCCAGCTGTTGTCCTCAGGCTTCTTCTGCATGAACTCAGGGGTTCCTTTTATGTTTCCGGCCCTGTGTGCATTTGCTTCCCCCCTACCAGACCTCAGCTCTCAGAGGGCTCTGCACGTCAACAGGCTGTGTTTCAGAGGTAAGTTCTAGGCCTGGGTTGGGGGTGGGGAGGCTGCAGTTACCCATGTGTTCCACACCCACTAGAGGGCACTGTTCCCCACCTTCAGACTTCCTGGAAGGGGAAGCCGATTAGACCTCCAGAGGGAAGAAACTAAGGCAGGGGACACTTCCACCACGCGGCTTCACTAGACAGAAGGACATGCACACACAGAGAAGCTTCAGAGGACAGCGCATCCAGGATGGCAGGACCCGTCTTCCCCCACACCAACACAAAAACCCACACTGCACACCTACACATCACCACACACAGTTCCCTTGTGGGGCAACAAACACACACACACACACACACCCCAACCGCAGTTCCTCCCTCCTCTAACATCCTCTCCCGCCTCATCTTGTTCCAGTAGACCAATCCAAACTTTTCACAGTAATGGGAGGTAAGGACAGTCTCAAGCATCACATGCAGACCCGCAAGCACACAGAGGCCCCAGGAGAAGTGGCCGAGCAGACACCCATGCAGGACAACACCCACTTCTGAACCCTCTGTCCAAGGAGGCAAGCTCTCCCCCGGTCAATCCCTACCCAGTACCTCTCTCAAACTGTGTGTGGCAACTCAGTGGTTTCTGACTTTCTCCGCATCTCTTTCTAAACACACCTCCCCACCCCCCGCCCCGCTGCTGCCAACATCTGTAAAATGTTTCATGCTTTTCAGTGGCTATCTCATGGGATCCTTGTACAACCTAGTGAAATAAGCAGGTTTGAGTAACCTCACCCCCATTTGACAAATGAGGAAACTGAGGCACAGTGACCTGTTCAAGTTTCATGGAGAGCAAGTGGTGCGCATGAGATTAGAATTAGATCATCCCCTTGCAAATCCCTCCTTTATTCTTTCATTTACTCATCAACTATTTCCTGAGTGTCTATGTGCTGAGGACACATGAAGAATATACAATGGACTGGGATCCTGCCCTTGTGGAGCTTACTGTCTAATGCGGGAGACAGACACCATTTTCTAAAAATTGCACAAGTGAATATTTAATTGCAAATCATGGTAAGTGCTATGAAAAGATAATTTGGCTCTATGGGAGGGAGTGACAGAAGCATCTGACCCACCCTAGGGAATCAAAGCAGGTTTCTCTGAGGAAGTGATGCTTGAATTGTGATCTAAAGAATAATGAGAATAAGGAGGAGTAATTACATCTGTATGAGGTGGGGTGGGGGAATATTCCAGAGGGCAGAGTCATGCAAAGGCCCTGAAGACCCCAGGTGGATTGGGTGGAGAGCTCAGAGGAGGAGAATATAGCTGGAGAGCCAGAGCAGGGTAAGAACAGGCTGGATAAACAGGCAGGACCCAGACCCCTCCGGGGCCTTGAAGGTCACAGCAAAGATTCTGGTCCAAGGACAATAGGAGGTGCACCATGGAAGGGTTTTAAGTGATCAGAGCAGTGTTTTGAAGAGACAACTTGGGAACAGCCAGAGGAGGTGCTGGAAGACCTGTCAGGAAACCATCGCAGGGTGTAGGTGAGACAGGGAGTGGACCGGCTTGGAATGGGGTGATAGGGTGGAGATGTTTAGGAGCTAAGAGTGGCAGATCCCGTTAAGGGAGGTGAGGGAGATGGAATGTAGGGATGCTTGCTAGTTTGCATAAGTGGCTGAATGGTGGGGTGGCTCACTAGGCCAGGAACACAAGGAAAGGGCTAGTTTGGGAGATAAGATGATGAATTTGGCTTTGCACATGCTGGGTTTTTCGAGCCTCAGGGACATCCAAGTGGAGATGTGAAGAGGGAGATTGGCCACCGGCGCAGAGGCTGGGAGGAAAGAGCCGGACGGAAGCACACATCTGGCCTGCCAGGGTCTAGATGCTGACTGGAGTCATGAGTGAAGACAAGATGGCCCAAGGATAGAAAGTCGAAAGGAAGGAAGGAAGGGAGGGAAAGAGATCGAGCTTGATTTGTCAATAACCACCAAAGCCAAACAGAATCCCAACCTGTGACTTAACCACAGCCCCTAGTTATATACCCAAAATATGAGTACATAGGACAACCAGAAAACATAAGCAAGAATGTTCATGGTAGCTTTATTTATAACAGCCAAAAAACTAGTAACAACCCAAACGTCTAGCAAGAGTAGAATGGACAAATACATTTTGGTGTATTTATATAATGAGATACTACACAGCATTGACAAAGCGCTAACTACCACCACACAAAATGAGACAATCTCAGAGACAAAATCCTAAGCAAAAGAAGACAGGCACAAAAGTGTGCATACTGTACGGAGGATACTGTACTCTAGGAACTTCAAAACAGGTGGAACTTATCTGTACTGACAGAAGTCAGAATAATGGTTAACTCTTGTGGGGTAGTATTGACCAGGAAGGGGCCCAAAGGAACTTTCTGGGGTGTTGGAAATGTTTTACACTTTTTTTTCTTTTTTGAGAGAGAGAGTGTGCGATGAGCGGGGTTGAGGGTAGGGGCAGAGGGAGAGGGAGAGAGAGAATCTCAAGCAGACTCTGTGCTGAGCACGGAGCCAGACGCAGGGCTCGATCTCATGACCCTGAGATCATGACCTGAGCTGAAATCAAGAGTTGGACGCTTGATTGAGCCACGCAGGCACCCCAGGAAAGAACAGTTTAAAAAAGAGGAGGTGGTCAACCATTTTGAATGTTGAGAGATTAAGAATAAAAAATGTTTGCAGGATCTGGCCACATGGAGGTCGCTGGTGGCCTTAGCTCTAACCGTTTTGGTGGAGTGCTGGGGGCGGGCAGAAGGCAGCCTGAAGTGGATTGGACAGTGAGTTTGAGATGAGACAATGAAGACAGTGGAATATATATATATCATTTTTCAGAATTTTGTCCGGGAAAGGAAATGGGGGGGAGGGGCTGGAGGGAGCTGTGGAGTTGAGATACCTTTGGTTTTTGGTTTTTATGTTAACCTCAACCCTGATACATAGTAAGTGCTCAATAAATGTTAGCTGTCATTGTAGCTATATATTTCAAGATGAGAGAATCTTAAGCACGTTTCAGTGTCAACAGGTAGATTCCACTGGAGAGGGACAGACTGACTGTAGACAAGGGAGAGGCAGAATCTTTAGGGTAACATTCCTATACAGGTAGAAGGAGATCAGATGGAAAGATTAGGTTGAGATTTCAGCCTAGAGAGGAGGGATGCTCCCTTCCGAGAAGGGAGAAGGTCTTGGCTGAGGCTTCTATCTTCTCTATGAAGCAGAAGACAAGGTCATCTGCCGAGGGCGCGAGGGGGGCCAGGAAGGGTGGCTGTTTGAGATGAGTGGAGAAGTCTGCAGTAGTCACTGGGGCCAGCAAGGTGACCCGGAAAACAGGGGGTTGCCAGGGGGCACTGCCCGCCCATTTCAGGATATTGATCATGAGCACAAGGTGATTTCAAGCTGGCCTGTTGTGTGACCTCCTCTGGCAGAGCCTGGCTGCCCCAGAGCCGCCTGAGGAAAGCCAGTGCTGGGCCATCCATAGGGTTGGGGTTTGGCCAAACGGTGCAGTGAAAAGGCAGAGGAGTCAAAAGGCTTTGGTGTGGCCAGCCCAAGTCTGGGGTTCCTTCTCCTTTGCACTCTTGCTTTTGCGTCTTGCCGCCAGCTTCTTTAGAGAGCATGGCAAGCTGGGGGCCGGACACCCTCCTCCCCCTGCTCCACACACCTGCTCCTACAGTCACACACAAAGAAGCTGGACTTCGAAGATCTGAAGTCAAGGTCCCACTCTGGCATTCACCGGCTATGTGACCTCGGGCAAGTCACCCAACATCTCTGAGCCTCAGTTTCCTCATCTCTCAAGTGAAGATATTAATACCTGCCTGCCTCCCAGAATGAGGAGGATCATGAGCTAAAGTAAAGGGAATTTGTAAATTGCAAAGCTCGACTGGAAGAGATGATTAATTTTGCTGGTATGTGCTCTGCATGCGACCAGAGGTTTGCCTGCACACAGGTTCCCTCCCACAACCGCACTAAGTGAGCTGCGTACGCCCCCAAGCACATCCACACACGTCCACTACACACCCTAATCCACATCCACGTTCTTGCACACTCGGGGCACACATGCAGTGAGCGTGTCACAGGAAGGCTGAGTCGGCCGCTGTCCATGGTCAGGGCCACTGCAGCAGTCTCACCCCAGGGAGGTCCCCAGCCTGGCTGGCTGATGCAACGCATCAATTAGAGACGCACACACTAAGCTACATGGCCCAACCTCTCAGCCCCCTCCCCGCCGGGACTGCAGCCATGTCAAGGGGGTGCGGGTGAGAGGGGTGGGAAGGGTTTTCTTTCCAAGAACTCATAGTAGCTCAGAAAAACTAGCACTTGCCCTCCCTCTCCCCCGGGAGTGGCCTTGGAGAGCCTGGGGTGGCAGTCTCTCCCCTTACAGTTTCTTAAGGGAACTTCCCCTCTAGGTGAATGCACAGCTGTTTCGTGCTCATTTTACAATTTTCCATGAGGAAGATGTCTGATCCATGTGTCTGGGAAAGTCAGTACCACACAGCCATTCCATGCATGGGCCAGGACGGGCTTAGCCAGAGAGTCCCAGAGGCTGGAGGAGGGGCTGCCCCTTGGCAAAGAATAATTTAGCCATCTATTTAGGGCTTCCTTACCTCACAGGAAATTGTGCCTAGAAGCCAGATGGAACTATGCCTAAAATAGAACCCAGGGGGTCCCAGTGTCCAGCCGCATCCTCCGCCAGAACTAGGCACCACTTCTCAGTCTTGCTGTCTGCTTCCCAGTTTTGCCTCCCAGAATCCCCACACAAGGGTACTGACTGGAAGGTTCTCGGCTGCCCGAGGTTAGAAGCTCCTGGAGCCGCCACCTCAGACTTCCAGTGCTGGCAGGCTTGTGCTCCGGGGGCTGGCCAACGGCAGGCAATGACCCCTGCTGGACAGCGGTGGGCCGCGCACCTGCTGCGGGAGGACAGCTCGGCGGAGACGCCCCACAGTCTATAAAACTGGAGTTTCTGAATAGCTGAGCTGGGCTGGGGAGATTGGAAGGACTCCACCTAGAAGTCCAGGGTCCTGTGCTACCTGGCACGTGACTCCCTGTTCCCTACGGCTGCCTTTGTTACCATCCCCACCACTCAGCTCAGAGCCTCCCTGGGAACCACACTTCACTCTAAGCTCCCTGAGGGCAGGAACCGGGTCTGTCTGTTCGCCCCTACACTCTGGCGCCCAGCGCGGGGCCTGGCACTTCGAAGGGGCTCTGTCACAGGAAGGAACCAAGCGGACCTTTGCGTTTCCAACAACCCGGCTCTCCCACATCATGCCCCCTCTCCCCCAGAACTGAAATTGCCTTCCACAAAGTCGAAGCATGCTCAGAAGCAACCTCCACCCACAGCAAAAACGTGGGACCTCTCGGCAGGCCTCCCCCCTGCTTCTTGGACACACACCAGGTGCAGCAGTGACCATACCTTCGAGTTTTCCGCAGGCTGGGGCAGGAGAAAGGCCCAAGGCTTGGAAGCACTCCTCCTCCCCACCCCCGCATTTCCGACTCTGCCCCCAGAGGCATTTAGTTACTTACATCAATTCCCTATTACTTTAGCCAGCAGCCCAGAGATCAATTAACTGAGAGTAGCCTCTTAGCTAACTGCAGTCTGGGAGAGAGGTGGAGTCCAGAACGGCAGGGGAGGAAGGAAGGAAGGAGAGGGAGAGGAGGTGAGAGAGAGGAAACTACGTTATCCAAAGGATGCTGGTGTGTATAGGTGTATGAGAGAGAGAGACAGAAAGGGAGAGAGAGAGAGAGAGACCCCACCTGGGTCCCCTGGATTCTTGCAACTTCCAGTCTCTTCCCTCCAACCTCAGGTACTTCGGAGGGAGAGAGAGAAAGGAAGGATAAGTCTGGAAGGTTAACCTCTCCACTCCAGCCTCTCTTCTGTCCCGCTGCAATCTGTGCATGCTCCCCTTCCTGCCTCCCCCCTCCCCCCCGCCCCCCCCCTGCACAAAGACCACCAGGCCTCTGCCCCTGGGCAGGGTGCCTCAGGACCCTCCTGCTCTCTACAGCACTCTGGGCAGCCTTTTCCTTCAGCAGCCCCTCCACTCGCTGCTAGCTGGGGGGAAGAGACCCAGGTAGTGAGGCTGGGCCCTCCCCAGGGACTCCTGGTTTGAGCTGCTATGGGGTGGGAGGCGGGCGAGGCAAGCTAGGGTGTGTGGGTGTGAGGGGTGTCAGTGAAGGGGCAGAGCTAAGTCGGGGATAAGGAAGCCCTCATGCTGGCCTGGCTCTCTCTGGGACCTGCCATCCCTGGTTCAGCTTGCTTTAAGATGGCCTCTCCCACCCCTGTCCAGGTCCCAGGATCACCCACCTACACCCACTGCTTCTATCAGCTTCTCATCCTGTAGATGCTCCAGAAGAGTCCTGTCCCCCTCCAGAACCTTCAGGGGATTTCCGTGCCCACCCCCCTCACTCCATCTCTCCTCTAGGGAATTCCTGCCTCCACTCCAGGGTCCTGGGGGGACTCCTATGGACCCCCTCAAGGATTCGTGTCCCCTATCCCTTGTCCCCCAATTCCACCCCCTCCTGAGAGAGAATACTGTCTCCACTGCAGACCCACCCCCAAGATTTCCATTTTCTGCCCTCCCCTTCCTTCTCTTGCAGGGTCCAGAAATTAATTCCCCGCTCTCTCTCCCCCAGGCAAAGGCTCTGGGTCTCAGCTGGAGGAGGAGGATGGCATAGGGCTGACTGGGCAGCCATCTGCCAGCCCCCTCCCCTTGGGGCTGCTCAGCATTCCAGCCACATAGGCGCTCCCACTGCCAGGGACAGATAAGGTGCAGCTGGAGGCTGGCACCAGCTGCGACTGCGCTCACTCCCTCCGGCCCCCACCCAGACACGGGCACACAGCTGCGCCCCTGGTCCCCCTCCATGGAGCCCCTGCCCTGCCTTGGCCTGACTGGCCTTGAGGTGGGGTGGGAGAGCAGAGCCTCAGACCCCGTTGCCCTGGCGACCACGCATCCCACCTCAAAGGAAAAGAGGTGGCCAGGGAAGAGGGGTCCTTGAAAGTGGGTCGTTGGTTGCTTTTTTGGTAGTTCAAGAGAGAGCTACTAAGGTCGACCCTCTGCCTCTTCAGTCTGAAACCAGTTTCGCCCAGATTTAGCCCAGGTTTCCCATATTTATCCCCACTCTCCCAAGCTGACTCAGCTACAGCTGGGGGATGGACCCAGTCAAACACTCCGTGACCACCAGTCCATCCCCCTGTGGTTGAGCTGGATTCAGAAGCACATCTGAGGGGGAACGCTCATCACTGCAGACCCCTGCCAGAGGAGGGACCAGAATATGCCCCTTCCTATGCCTCCTGAACTGTCCTCCATGAGCAGGGTTCTCACAAGTTGGATGATTTTGGCCCTTGGAAACCCACAGCGGACTTCACATGTACCTGTGCACATTTTATTTTGCAAAAACTTTGAGCCAGGGCTTGGACTTCCAGTTAGAACCTCTGTTTCAAAGCAGCAGAAGATGCCAAGACGGTCTCTCCTAAGCTCTGACCCAACAGGCAAATGTTTTCTGTCAGTGCCACATCTGTCCAGGGGCTAGAAACACACCTTTTGACCTAGCAGAGAATGGCAAGGATGGAGAGGCAGATGTTAACTATTAGACCAAAGGAGAAGAGAGAGAAGGTGGAGCCTGTCTACGCCCCTTGGTACCAGGGAGCTGGAGGAGGGTGCTGGAGCCCTTCTTTTCCCCCACGGAGTTGTCAGACATGGACTCACAACCAAACTCCCATCTGTGTAGGAACATCCATAAAGGCAGAAGTGGTAGAGTTCCTGACACAGAAACATTGACAGGGAGGTCAATGAGAGAGGGTAGAAGGAGGGGCTGAGAGCCTTGGGTGCAGCCAGATTCCGGGTCAAGTCTTTGACATGGGCTCAAAAACATAAAAAACCTAGTCTTCCCTGGCAACCCAGAACCCAGAAATGCCAGTGCTGGGCCTGCCTGCAGGCTACTAGCTCTCATATCTCCCCCCCCCCCCCGCCCCAACCTCACACAAGAGGAAGAACTCAGATTGCTCCAGAACTTTGTGAACCAGTCATATCTCCATCTGACTACTTAGAATTGTCCCCTCAGATAACATGGACCAGTCACATTTCAGTATCTCCATTTTCATGAACCTAACATGTCCTAGCATCATCACCTAGAATCTTTCTGGACCTGAGGGACAAATGGAGCCTCAATTAAACACTTTCTATGGACTATTGTACCCCCACATTATACCTTCTCAGGTTGAGCCAAGTATTCTGCCCTTCATCCAATACTACAAACCATCCAAGCTAATGGGTTTTCTCTTCCTTGCTGCTCCCTTCTGCTGTGTATTGGGTATGCTGCAGAGGAGGAAGGCTCTGCCTTTCACCCTCAGTTAACTTCTACTACTCATTGGTACATAGTTGGTGAGCCTGGGAACCCTTTGGTCTCAGGCTCTGGAGAATCCAGGACTTTCCCTGTTTTGAGAAAGGATAAGAGGGAAGTGGTTAATGCATCACCCTTTGCTCCCCATCAGCTTGGCTCAGCAAGGAGTATGGTCATGTAACCTTTGTCTGGCAGGATTGACAAAGGCCCACGAAACTGGTCTGCAGAGCAGGGATTAAAGAGATTGGGAATTCTTGTGTAACCTCAGCAGGAAAAAAACAAGCATGACCACGGCTCCAACATTTCTACACAAACAAATGCGGTTCATGCTCCCATAATGCTAGGAGGAAGCAAGCAAGCAGGGGAGAAAATGAGCAGGGAGAAAAGGGAGTCTCTGAGAGCAGAGAATTAGGGGCGGGCATGGATAGCTAGAGGGTCCTAGGGGAGACTGGGTTTTCAAAGAGCAATCACCAGAATTGGAAGTGAACACGAGGACTGCAGGGTCAGCAACAGTAACAAAAAGAGCACACTAGGTTGGATCTTTACAAGACATGAGTTCTAATCCTGAACCTGTCACTAACCAGCTACTTGAGCTCAGGCAACTCATTCCACCTCTCTGTGTCTCAGTTTGTGCATATGTAAAATAGAGATAATATGGCTATTTATCCAGGGGATTGAAGGAGAGCCTACAAAGCATTCTGAAGAGTTACAAGCATCAGTTTCTCATCTGGTGTTATTTTTCACATCTGGCTTCAGGTCCTTTGGTCCCTTTCCAGCCTCTGTCTGGTTGTAACCTCTCAGGAGCCTGTATGACTTGCCCAGGATCACCTGGCACATGAGATACAAGTCAGTTCCCCTAACCCTCCCCGGGATGCTGGCTTTGAGGCAGCCCCATCTGTGGGGAGTGGTGGGTGGGTCTGTGGGGCAGCTCCATTCTTTTTTTTTAAGATTTTATTTATTTATTTGACAGAGAGAGAGAGAGCTCGGGCACATACAAGCAGGGGGAGTAGCAGGCAGGAGAGGGAGAAGCAGGCACCCCGCAGAGCAGGGAGCCCGAGAGTGAGATGCGGGCTCGATCCCAGGACCCTGGGATCATGACCTGAGCCGAAGGCAGATGCTTAACTGACTGAGGGGCATCTCCATTTTAAGAAGCAAAGAGATGAAAAAAAGAAGAAGAAGAAGAAGAAGAAGCAAAGGGAGCCTCCAGTTCGGCCATCACTGTGTACCCCAAATAATCTCTCCTTCCTCAGACACTGGCTCTTGTTGGCCAGGGGGGAACCCAATCAGACAGTATGCATGTGTGTGTGGGAGGGGGTGGCACAGAGAGAATTACCTGTCTAGCTATGTGAGAGAAAGCTTCCCTTACTTCCCATGTTTCATGGTGCTTCTCTAACTTAAATTCAAATCACCTGCTAAAATGCAAATTCTGATTCAGTAGGTCTGGGAAGTGGGGTGGCTCAGTCCCGCAGTTCTTTCAATCTCTCTGGTGATGGTCCTCAGACCTCATTTCAAGTAACAAGGTTGCAGCTTACCCACCACCACGTCCAACTCTGACACCTGTGGCCCAAAAAGTAAGCGTGATGGGGTGGGGGTCGAGCCAAGCTCTGTGTGTGTGTGTGTGTGTGTGTGTGTGTGTGTGTGTGAGAGTGAGTGTGTGAGTGTGTGTGAGAGAACCTCTGCGTGTTGTGCACTGAGCGCTCTCTTTCCTGTCATCGTGGTCACGAGGCTGATGCTGAGGCCCTCACACAGAGCAAATGGACCCCGGTGCTGAACCAAGTCCCCCTCCTGACAGAAGCAAACCCCAGGGACACACAGCTTCCTCTCCGGAGTAGCAAGCTTGATGGGAGGTCCTCGGGCTCCTAATCCTCTCCTCCTCCTCAGGGGGCAGGACTGACTCCTGCCCCACACCAGGGGACTCACTCACCACCTTGAAGTCTTCAGCGCTGCAGACCTCCCCCCGGAAGTGGCAGGAGAGCAGCATGTCTCGAATGTCGTGCCCCGCACGGTCGTAGAACTCGCGCATGTTGAAGGGCTTGGGCTTGAAGCTGCGGAAGTTGGCCTTGTCCTGCAGGATCTCCAGCTGCTTTTCATCTGCCATCTGTGTGTCCGGTATCTCATACCTGGAGGCCAGGGGTGAGCGGTGAATGGATCAGCATGACCTTCCGTCCCTGCCTCCATTTGGCCTCCAGGGTCCCATACCCAACCTTGGTGGGGGAGGTGGTGGCAGGTATCCATCTGGGGTCAGCCATCAGCCCCGGGGATCTGGCCTGGGCATAGGCACAGGAGAGCTGGGTGTGTCCAGAGGACCTGCCCCATGGGGTCTGAGAAGCCATTAGGATGTGCAGTGGCTGCATGGGTAAGGGAGGGGTGGGCAGAGAGATCAAGGCAGGGGCTGTCTTTTACACTACAGTCTCCACCCTTTAAAGATGGTCTGCCCCCAGCCCTCAAGTGAGAAGAAGATCAAGATACACTGGCAGGAAGGTGGCAAAGGTCACTCCAGAGAGGCTGCTGATGTCTCACAGCTCAGGCTGGGTAGGGGCAGAGCTGTTTGGGACTATGCTGCGATCAGAGATAGGGTGCCCTTAATTGCGTTGCTCAGCAGTGCCCCGATTCCTTTGCTGTGAGTGGCAGGTTTGGGGGTGCCTGGGAGACAAGACAGGGTGGTCCGGGCTCTATGGTGGGTTTCGAGAGGCAAGGACCTGAGGGGGGTACCCAGGAGCTGGGGCGCATGCAACTCCGGGAGCCCAGCGAGCAGCCGGGTGGGAGCCGCCCACCTGTTGTTGAGCAGGGCCAGCAGCTCCCCAGCGTGGTACAGGTCATTCTTGGAGACTTGGCTGAAGCGGAACTCGTTGAGGTTGCACAGCGTGACGGCGGGGAAGGTAAGCTGGGAGGCGGCCACCTCGTCGAGCTTGGTGACGTGGTGGTAATGGAAGTAGTACTGCACCCGCTCGGTGCACACACACAGCAGCACGGCCAGCGAGCCCAGGAAGCACAGGGCCCAGAGCGCCCGCTTCAGAGACAGCCGCTCGTAGGAGAAGATGTGCGCCAGGCCGTGCAGCGTGGAGCTGCTAGCGAAGGCCTGGATGCTCACCGGCTGGACGCCGCCCGCCTCCTCCTCCTCGGCCTTCAGTTCCATCCTGACCGAGGGGATCCTGGGGAAGGGGGCGGGGAGAGTCTGTTATCCTGAGATAAGAGTACACATGGAGGTCCCTGCAAAGGCGTCCATTCGGGATCCCCATCGCCAGAGGTCACTGCTTCTGGGGCAGGAGACTTCCCTCGTGTGTGAGCCCAGAGGTGGCTGACCAAGGGACGCACTCCTAGAAAAGGGTTCCTCCAAATGCAGGGGCTCTGGGTTCAGCTCAGGCCAAAAGAATGCTTTCCCAGGCCAGGGGAGACCCCAGTTGTAGACATCCGAGAGCGAGAGGGAAGTCCCAATATTTTTCCACAGGCAGGCACAGGAGTTCCCTCCAGATGTGGGGTCACTCTGGGACAGGAATGTCCACCCCATCCTGGAGACGAAAACTCCCCCAGACGGACAGAACCCAGGGTCAGGAGCTCCTGGCCAAGGATGTCCCCAGGACCGGGCTTTCACCCGGGTAAACTAAACCTGGGCTAAAAACCCCTCAGGGAGGGGGGGAGGGGCCCAGCCCGAGTCCTCACCTGCGGGCGTCTCCAGTTTTAACGGCGCAGGCTGTGTCTATGTTTGGGGTGGGGGGTTGGGGGTGGAGGGCAGCCCGAGGTGGATGCATGGTGGCGGGGAACGCGGTTCCCTATGACAGCTAGCTGTCCCCGCCCCGGACGCAACCCCCCTCCAGTCCAGCTTCTCGACGCAGCCAGATCCCCTGCTCGGCCCCCGCCCCCCTCCCCAGCCACCGAGCCGCCCCAGCAGCTGGGGAAAGCGAGAGGGGAGGAAAGTCCTGGCTTCGGGGCGCTGGGGAGTCCCGCAGCCAAAGGCGGAGGTATCGGAGACCCACCTGAGGGGGCTTCGGGAACCCGGCAAGCGGCGGCGGGTCCTGGGGCGCGGGGCCGGACGCGGGCTCAGCGCCGAGCCGCGGAGGGGCTCATGGCCCGGAGCGGGAGCCCGCGGCTGCCGCGGCACGCCGCGCAGAGCCCTGCAGGGAGCGGCCCGCCCGGCCCGGCTCGGCTCGGCTCCGTCCGCTCGCCCGCGCGCGCTCGCTCGCTCGCCAGCCTCGGCTCGGTCCGCCCGGGCTCGGCGCGGTGCGCGGTGCTCTCAGCCCCGGGATCTGCAGGGATCCATCGTCCGGCCGGGAGGCGGCGGGAGGGAAGGCGGCGGGGGGAGGGGAGAGGGTGCGCGTGCGCGCCTACGAGTGTCTGCGAGGGTGTCTCTGGGTCGGTGTGCGCGCGGGGCCCCCGGACGCGGGAGCGGGACCGAGGGCTCCCCCCCCTCCACGGCTGCCTCGCCCCCTCCTCCCGGCCGCTCTCCGCGGCTCTGCCTCCCTCCGCTCCGGGAGCCGTCTCCCTGCCTGCGAGGCCCTATGGCTTGTGTGTGTGACTATGTGTGGCGTGTGTGCGCGCGCGCGCGTGCCCCCGCGCGCGAGAGGGAGGGAGTCTGCCCCCAGCGTCCCCCTCCCCGCGCTGTCTCCTTCGGATCGATGCTCCTGCCTCTGCTGCTGCTTCCTCTGGTGGCACGCGCGCGGGCGGGCGGGCGCGCGCGCGCGCGCGCACACACACACACACACACACACACGCAAGCTCCGAGTCACACTTGACTGATTCAAGCACTTGCTCGTATGGAGACACAGACACTCATAAGACCAGAGTCACACCACGCCACTCACAGTCACACACACACACACACACACACACACCCCACAGATACCACACATCCCAGAGGTCTGGCCTACAGGGTAGGCACTCAGGAGCTTACACTTATTCACACCTGTTCTTATCCCTGCTCCCACCTATGTGTGACATGTACACACATGCACATATGTAAACAAACACAGCTTGGCTGCCCAAACCCCATCCTTGTAGCCTTGGGCTTGCCTTTACAGGGTGGCATGTTTGTAGCCCCTCACTGCCAAACCTCTAAAGAAGGAGCATAAAGAAAGAAGAGATAGCCAGAGGTCAAGGGAATTTGGACAGAAGTCAAGAAGCAGGGAAAGAGAAGGGGGTGGGATGAGGTGGGAAGGTGGAGGGTTAGGAGGGTGGGGATGGACAGGATGAGGAAGGGATGGAAGGAGGAGCTGTACTCAGGAATGGAGCAGAATTCTGGGGCACTAAGCCCAGGCCTGGGGGCTGCTCCTATAGCTCTCACTTCTCTCCTTCTCTCCCTTCCTTCTCCTCCCTGAGAGGCCTTGGGGGGCCCTCCCTATCCAATTAACAGAGAAGGAGCAATCAAAGGGAAGTTGTTAATTTGCTGATGCTCATTAGGGGCTCTTAGCACGGAGACTGTTGAGGTCTGATGGTGTCAGATGATGAGGAAGGGGGTGTGGGGGACCAGAATTCTATCTCTAGCAACTCCTTCAATCCACTTGCAGGTTGGCACAGCTCTGGCAGAAGGAAGGTGAGAGATGTGTTCCCAGGGCTTTAAGTGAGAAGAAAGAACTTGTAATGAGAAGAGTGGCACAATGGAAAGAAGTTGGATGAGAAGTTGTGAGGTGTTGAGGGCAGGGGGTACATGAGAAAGCAGAGAAGGGAGCTGGAGATCCCTATAGAGGGTGTGGGCTTAGGACCCCAGGAGGGAGAGTGGGATCCATTTACTAGGGGCCTGCTTATGGTGCTACCAAAGGGAAGGGAGGATCTTGAGTTCCGGTATTGAGTTGGGGAGCTGTCCAGCAGCACCAGGCGGTGCTGGAGGGCTGCCATATCCCTGGGCAGCCACTGGGTGGCAGCACTGTTCCAGATACTTAGAATCAACCCAAGGGGGCATTTGGGAGTGGGAATTTGACCCCAAACAGGGACGGGGGAAGCATGGGGCAGGATTCTTGAATTCCAAGTGTCTCAGGGGAGGGGAGGACCATCTTGGAGCATCTGTAATTCCCATAACTCCCCACCCTCGCAGGTTGAGTGACACATGGAGCTTCCTCAAATGGCTGCAAATTGCTTCAGTCACCTGGGATGTTATTGAGGGAGCAGCGGGGGTGGAAGGAAGGTGATGAGGTGAGGTGGAGGCAGACAAGGACTAATCGAGGCCAACGAGCAGCCTCAAGAGTCTGAGGGAAGATAAAAGTTGTGAATCAGGTAATCTCAGCTTCCAGAACTGGCCCTGTCATTCATTAGCATGGGCAGGTCTCTTGACCTCTCTGAGCTCAGTTTCCTCATCTGTAAGATGGAGATAATATTTATTTCACAGGAATTTCTGAGGATTATATAAGCTCATGCATAGAAAGTGTTAGCACATTAGCTTGTACCTAGTAAATACCCAATAAGTAACTATTATTAGTAGCATTAGTGTTTAGATCCAGCCATAAAAGCACCAGAATCTGAGAGCGGTTCGCAACCCAGGCTGCACGTTTGAATCACCTAGGAAGCTTTTTAAAGTGATGCTGTGGCTCCACCTTAGTCCAATTAAATCAGAATCTCTGAGTGTGCGGCTCAGATTTCCCAGCTTTTCAAGACCTCTAATAAATAGCAGCCAGTCTTGAGAAACCTCGATCTTGAGAATCCACAGGTCTGAATCAAGGCTTCAGTATGGTTCCTTGTATGACAGGCCCAGACTCAGAAGTTCTTTCTTTTTTGTTTTTTAAAGATTTTATTTATTTCAGAGAGCGAGCAGGTGCCTGGGTGGCTCAGTCGGTTGGGCATCTGGCTGCGGCTCAGGTCATGATCTCAGGGTCCTGGGCTTGAGCCCTGGATCTCATGCATTGGGCTTCCTGCTCAACGGGGAGCCTGCTTCTCCCCCTCCCTCTGCCCCTCTCCCCTGTGTGTGCACGCTCTCTCTCTCAAATAAATAGAAAAAAATCTTAAAAAAAAAAAAAAGAGACAGAGCACACGAGTGGGGGTGGGGTTGGGGGAAGGGCAGAGAGAGAAGCAGACTCCCTGCTGAGCAGGGAGCCCAGGCGGGCCTCAATGCAGAGGCAGGGCTTGATCCCAAGACCCTGGGATAAGGACCTGAGCCCAAGGCAGATGCTTAGCCGACTGAGCCACCCAGGCGCCCTGGAAGTTCTTTCTTATGCACAACCTAAGTACATCATGTTATTGTTTCCTCTTCATTTGAGGTGAGATGGATCCCCCCCGCACAGATGCCCCCCCATCCCTGCCCTGTACATTTCGGCAAACCTATACTGTGTGAAATCCCAGGATTGGCCCTGGGGACATGGTGAGGAGTGGCATGGTCACTGTCTTCAAAATTTTCCAGTGTCAAAGGAGAGGTGGATGTGTTGACAAGTGACTCTAGTGCAAAGGCCAGGAGTGAAAATGAGGGATGGGCCAGGGCTGCCGGCATGGAGTGGCAGAGGGGCAAGTCATACTGACAGGGGTTTGGGTTGAAAGGATGAGGAAAAGGGGTAGTTGACTTCAGCAAGATGACACTTGAGGGATCCAAGGACTGTGATTAGTGTCCCACTGCTCCTTTCTGCTTCTCTGGACCCACCTACCTCTTATGCAAGATGTGACAGATCCTAGCTCCTTCACCCTCCTCGCAGTCCCTTGCCCACACGTTCCTCCTCTCTGGCTCCTATAGTCCCTAGACCTCAGTGCCCTTTCTGCCCTGGGGCTGAGAGAAAAGTAGGCCTGGAAATATTCCTCCCTCCACTGGCATGAGACATCTGGCCAGGACCCCCCCAGCCCCCCAACCCTCCCCCACCCCCCACCACCAGAGCTTTGGCCTTCTGCTGACCTGGGATTCAAATCCCACCTCTGTCACACCAGTGCTGTGTGATTATGGACAAGTTACTCAACCTGTCTGAGCCTCACTCTTTCAGAGTGGCTATCTGGCGAAAGCTCACAAGGATGAAATAATGTGTGCCTAGTAAACAGTAGGTGTTCCATCAATAGTAGCAAGTATTATTTTCACCCCGGAGAGGCTGATGGGGGCAAATTCCCCATGGACACTTCCTTTGCTGATGGCCCCATCTGCTCTAGGTACAGAAGCACCCTCCAGCCTCTCAGAGACAAGGGGGAAGGGAGGAGGGCAAAGAGGGGGGCGAAGCCCCCTGGGACTCCCAGGCAGCTCTTCTCTGCTCCCCCATGCGTGAAATCACACAAGCCCCAATCTGTCTGCATCCACTTCGTCTGCCAGCTCAGCAAATGCAGAGACAATTAAGGAGTTAATTAGCAGGCGGGTGGGAAGGGGCTGTGGACCTGAGGCTGATGGGACCCATCAACACACTCCTCCCTCACCCCTCTGGGTTCCACGTTGCCCCCTGTGATTCTCATCTTCCCCCCCTGCTTTCTCTTTTCTGGTTCAAATGCTCCTCTTACCCTCCTGGCTCATTTCTCTGCTACCCTCGCCCTTTCCCTTCAACCCCATGCTGTTTTCCTCTCTTCTTACCTGTCCTGTCTCTGATCTCTCTCCTCCCCCATTTAGCTTGCCCTCCCTTTCCCTTTCCCACCCAAGTCATTGCCTCTTCCATCTTTTGGGGCTCACCCTTCTCCCCATGTCCTCCTCTTCCTCTAGCCCCACTTCACTCTCCACCTCTTCTCCCTCTCCCCTCATCACTCCTCCTCTCCAACTTGAATGTGGGTCTCAGAGAATGTGGCTTGTTCACTCATACAGAGTGCTGCGGGGCTCCAGGAGACAGGGGGTTCAAGGTCGTCTGCCAGGCTGAGTCCTTACCTCTGTCATTTGAAGGGGTCTCCTCTGGTCCTTACCTTCTCCTAGCACCTCTCACTCCTGGCTCTTTGGAGGGGTGGTATCTGTCTCTTTCCTACGTCAGTGCCTCTCTGGGGGCTCTCTCCCCAAACTGCTCCTGCTGACGTTCTCAGAGTCTTGGCAGTTCTTGTGCACATCCAGGACCATGCTGGACCCTTCTTTTTTCTCCCTTCCTCCCCACGGAAGGGGGCCAGCAGATGGGCACTTTTCTTCCATCATACATCCCAATTTGTGTGTCATCATGACACTCAGGGAGTCATGGCTTCAAAAGAAAGGGATGATTAAAGAGAAAACAGAGATTGAGAGACAGAGAAAGGCAGAGTGCAAGAGACAGGTGGAGAAATTGGGGCCAAGGCAGAGATTAAAAGGGCAGATGTTGGTGGGGGTGGAGAAGGAGGAGGGAAGAGAGATTGAGGGGGAGAGAAAGGATGAGGAGAAGGTGGTAATAGAGACTGCAAGATAGGGAAGAGACCGCTAAGGTCCCATCCCTGCTTTAAAATGCTGGCTCTTTGAAGAGTGAACAAAGGAGAAACAAAAGACCCACAGAGTGCCTGGGCCTTTTCCTCTTCCAGGAAACTTCCCTGGTTAATCCCTCACCCTAGCACTGACCTCCCATTCCCTGCTGCACCAGCTGCCTTGGTCTCTGTTTCATGAGCTCTGGCTGCCCTGAGAGCAGGTCTGTCCTCGCACCCCCTCCTCAAGGTGAAGTGCTTCCCCAGAGTGGGTAGTAGCTATCTAGACCTCCACGGGAGGGAAGGAGGTAAGGGTTGTGGACAAGGCAAATGGAAGGGGGCGGTGACTGTGTTCTACCCACACTCAGTAGATGCCCTGGATCCTGGGTTCCTTGAGGGCAGGGACTGCATCGGCAGCTCCAGGATGCCAGGACTTGGCCCTGGCCTGGCACTTATAGCTGCTCAAAAGTGTTTAGTGAGTTGCATAAATGAGGAGCATCCCTGGGGGCCACAGCTGGGTCTGAGGGTCCCTTGGGCTTGGGGACATCCTCCATCCTCTGCATCAATTGGCCCAGTGGGGCACTTATGTCTGTGAGCTGTCCCTCAGCTGAGCGCAGTCCTCCCCTCTCCCTGCCCACCCCCCCCATCCCCACCCCAGGAGGACCGTTCCACAGCCCATGCCTTTCCCCATAGACCCTCCTCCCACCTTACCCAGGCCCCTCTGGAAGGCGCAATCTCAGCGCTCAGGGCAGCCTTTGAGCAGGAGGAGGAAGTGCCGGTGAATAATTCATGGGGCTGGGAGGCCCTTATCTCCCAGGCCGGCCCCACCCGGGGCCCCTGAGCTGGGCCGCTGTCCCGCGGCTCCCCGCTTTATCTTGACGCCCAGCTTGTAATGCAGCCCGCCATATCACAGGCAGAAGGGGAGATTAATTTTCTGGTTTTGCATGGGTGGGGAGAAGGAGGGGGTGTGGGGAGGTGCTGGGGAGCAGAAGCTGGGATCTTTCCGATTTCAGACTCCAGCGGCTTAATCCTCTCCCAGGCCTGCAGGAAGGGGAGGAAGAGGGTGTTGCAAGCCAAATTTCATCATCAGCGGCAGCCCCAACAGAGGGAGGAGGAGGCGAGGGGCAAACAGAAGGGAGAAGCAGGGCTCTGGCGCAGAAAAGGGAGTTGTTTGGAAACAGGGTAAAAGGCAGCCCTCTCAGCCTGGGCTTACAGACTGCTCGGCTTGTCAGGAGAAGAGCCTTGGGCACGTGGGGCGCACGTGTGGGCACACATATGTGTACACACAGGAGTTCTGGGCACATGGGCATACCTCTTAGGGAAGTGGCACCAGCATTAGTGTCTGTCACACCTCACACGGGGCCTGGCACAGGAGAATCCAAAAAAAAAAAAAAAATGTTGACTGACTGAGGGGTTGAATGTCTGGGAGAATGCTGATGAGCTGAGCAGATAGAGCTCCACATGCTCCTGGAATGTGGCTCTGCCATTTTTCCACCTGCCCCAGGGGCCCTGGCACACACAGACTGCTGGCTCCTTTGGTTTCCTGTGCCTCTAGGGTCTACATAGGCCAGCGAGGGTGGGGACAGGCCTGGGGAGCCTGGAGGTCCCTGCTGCTTCTGCTTAGATGATACAATCACCCCCGAGCTAGAGGAATCTAACACCTGTTCACTGAGCGCCTCTTAATGCACCAGGACCTGGGCCCGGCAGCCATGAGTCCCTCAAGATCAATATTAGAAGTGAATCTCACCTTCAAGGAGCTTATGGCCCCACTGGGAGGACCAGACACATAAGTAGTGGACTGCGATGCATGACAGAATGTGATGCTTGCCAGGGAAGAACTACTAATCAAGTGCTCCAAGGAGGAAGAGAGTTGAAGATGACCAAGAAAGTGTCCTGGAGGATGGAGCATTTGAGATGGGTTTTGAAGCATGGGTAGGAGTTTGAGTTAGCCATAATGGCATATGAAGGAGGCAAGGCATTTTAGGAGGAGGAAGAAATGGGAGAAATGGTCATAGAGGCTGAGGGTGAAGCAAAGACATAGTGACTTTGTCTGGTGGGTGAGGGGGAATAGTGAGGACCGAGGTTGGGAAGCAGGCAGAGGTGAGGACATGAAGGTTCTTGACATGTGGAAGGAGCTTGCATTTGTCTGGGGTCATTGGGGAGCAATTGCAGGGTTTTGAGCAGGAGGTGGCATAATTAAAGTGGTACTGGGGGAAGATAAAGATAGCCAACATTATTGAGCTGTTGTGCGCTGGGTATTGTTCTAAGTGTTATGGAAGCAATTTTCTCATTTAATTCTCACAGCTCCCCTCTAAGTAGGTGGTAATATTATCCCATTTTATAGATGAGCACATGGGGTCATAGAGGTCTTGGCAAGAGGATGGGAATTAATTGAAGACAGCAGAAATCACAGATGGGAAGTTTAGGATGATAAATTCTTTAATGTCTCAAGCACTTTGGGGAATGGAGGGGAATACTCATTTTTTTTCTACTTTGATGTCCAATTTATTAATCTTTACTCAA
Source organism: Halichoerus grypus (assembly GCF_964656455.1). Lineage (NCBI taxonomy): Eukaryota > Metazoa > Chordata > Mammalia > Carnivora > Phocidae > Halichoerus > Halichoerus grypus. The sequence continues at coordinate 116,417,989 of NC_135717.1, read as the reverse complement.
TTATTAACATTTCCCTAAATATTCTCATACCACTTATACAACCAATAAATAAAAAAACGTATGAATTTGGCAAATTGTATTTCCCCAAATATTTAAACATTGACTGCAAATGGAATTAATTCAACTCTTCATAAATCAGGTTTTCTTAAAAACTTTCAACGTCTTAAAGAGCAGACAAAACAAACAATATTACTGGGTGCCTGGGTGGCTCAGTCGGTTAAGTGTCTGCCTTCGGCTCAGATCAGGATCCCAGGGTCCTGGGATGGAGTCTTGCATCCCACATCGGGCTCCCTGTTCAGCGGGGAGCCAGCTTCTCCCTCTGCCCCTCCCCCCACTCGTGGTCTCTCTTTCTCTCCCTCTCTCAAAAATAAATAAAATCTTAAAAAAACCCAAATAATATTACAATGGTTGTCCCCCCTCAAAAGCCCATTACAAAAACAATATCATGAATTTAAATTTCTTTGTTCAATATTTCTAATATTATTTTCTTCATTCTTATTCTCTTTTCTTCCTGGGGCAGGATTTTCCTGACTTAACCTAGAGAGTCAAGGTTTACTGGCTCCAGCAGGCTGAGGGTGCAGATTGGGTTGCCTGGGGTTGATCTGGGACCAGGCACAGGGTCCTGGTAGGGTGGGGCTTCCAGAGAGATTCTCCTGGACGTCATTATGCAGCCCTTCACCTATTTCATCAGGGAACTGTCCTCTTTATGCTTGGACCAATCACAGATTCTGAATTTTTGTGTGTGACCCTAATCTTTTCCCCAGAATAATTCTACTTCTGAGTGCCTTATCTTTACAGTACAGCCCACTGTTTTCGGAGTGGGGCCTGGTCTGGTTCAGCTAAGTCTAAAGCCCTTGGTCAATTGGTTAACTGGAACTACATCCCTCCCTTCAACTCTGCTGCTAAGACCTACACTATTGTGAGCTAGGGCGCTGAAGCAAGGGTCTAAGATGAGGCATTAAAGGCTTGAATTAAAGCAGTGGCAATGGAAATAAAAAGGAAAGGACAGTTTTCAGAGACTCCATGAAGGCAAAATTGACTTCTGTTTAATGGAGGAGAATAGTTTACCTCATAGAATCAAATAAAAATACATGTGAAGGTCCTTTGTGGCGTATAAGAACCACTAAATCCGAGTTGTTTTTGCTTTTGTTATTATGTTACCATTTTGAGATGGCCAAGGACAAAGCCTTAGGGAGTTCACCCAAATTTAAGGGGTGTGCAGCAGGATGGGAGGCAGGAAAGGAGGCTGGAAGAGAAAGGGAACTGAGGAAGATGGTCAAAGAGAAGAACCAGGAGAGAGAGGTGTGGTACAGACCAAGTGGGTGGGAGGCATGAGGACAGTCAGGTGTATCTTCTGGAGGTCCAGGAGAGAAGAGGCTAAGGTCTGAATGAGGGTGGGGACAATATGGGTGTGTTGGGAGGAAGGAAGGAAACAAAAGAGGTGAGTGATATCTTAGAAGTGGCAGATGGGGACTGTCTGGACAGGCTGATGAGGGCCAGAGCGGGGGCCAGCAATTCTAAGGTCATGCACCTCAGGGTGGGGAACCTGGGCAAATGCAGGAAAGGAAGGTTGGGGTGGCCCTGGGGCCCTATGGTGCACAGAGCGAAAGGCTCCCCACTATGACCAGGTTTGACTATCCTTTGCAGACACTATTCTGTCAGCCACATGGCCCTTGGCCTTGTAGCCAGGCCATCATCCTCCACTCAACCTCCACCATTCTCATGGGAATTAGAACCAGAGAAGTTTAGAACTGGCGGGGTCTTCAGAGGTCATCTGATCTACCCTCCACCTTCAACTACCACCATTAAACAGATGAGGACATTGAGCAGAAGTGGCATGGTTAGTGAGTGACAAATCTGGGATTAGAATCCTGGTCTCCTTACTCCCAATCTAATATATTTTACCCCTGTCACTCAACCTGATGATTCTACTGCAAGAAGACTTGGGTCCATGACACCCAATATCACCTGGCTGCTTAAAGAGACTTTTCCAGATAATAGGCTTTATTTTGGCTTACCAGACCTAAAAACCTTGGCACTTGGGTAGGATTAGGGGGCTTAGTGATAGTCATGGAATGTATGAGACATCAGAAAAGATGAGCCTCTTCTGTGCTTATCAAAGAACAGAGGTAATATTGGGGGGATTTTAAGAAATAGCAGGTAGTCAGAAGTGGGGAGAGATTAGAGGAAGGAGCTAGAGGCAGGGGGGACTGGAGAGGATGGGCTACCCTGAGTTTAGCAAAGCTCTAGCCTAAAGCCTATGTGAAGAATTGAGAGAGGGAAGATAAAGTGATGGTGGTGGTGGGCTTTGTCCTATGGGAATGTGGAGCAAGAGACTGAGGACGTGAGGACTCAGTATAGGGTCAGGTGGATGGCTTTATCCAACTTGCGAGAACAGCAGCCCAGCCCCCAAACTGGCAGCACCTCTCTGTCTCCCTTGGGCCTCTGACCACTCTCTTCTTCCTTCCTTTGATTGCTGGTGGTAATTGCTCTCGATTTGGCCATTACTTAGCTCATTAATTGCCTAAAGGAGAACATCAGCCTAGGGTGGGGGTGATTGGCAAAGAAAGCAATAGGGAGGGAGGACTCTAGGGGAAGGGATATGGACATGGGCCTGGGATGGGGCTGGAGTGCAGTGGAGGAGAGCGGGTCTTGTGTATCTGGCTCTAGTCAATGGCACTCCTCTGCCCAGATCTAGTTTGGAGGAACCACTTTTCAACTTTAATTTGGACACTAATACTTTCACTCTCTGACACCCTACCATCCCTGATGCAATCATACTCTCCATCTTTCCTCCTCCACCATCATCATTACCACCATCACCATTGTAATAGGCAGCCTCTAAGGTGACTCCCACTGGCCACTGCCTCCCAGTATTCATGCCCTTGTGTAATCCTATCCCCTCAAATATGGGCTGTATTAGTGTTGGGGAGGATGTGGAGAAAAAGGAACCCTCGTGCACTGTTGGTGGGAATGCAAGCCGGTGCAGCCACCGTGGAAAACAGCATGGAGTTTCCTCAAAAAGTTAAAAATAGAACTACTCTACGATCAAAAAAAAAACAAAAACAAAAACAAACAACTACTCTATGATCCAGTAATTGCACTACTGTGTACTTACCCAAAGAAAACAAAAACACTAATTTGAAAAGATATATATGCACCCCGTGTTTACTGCAGCATTATTTACAATAGCCAAATATGGAAGCAACCTGTGTCCATCAAGAGACAAATGGATAAAAAAGATGTGATCTCTGTGTGTGTGTGTGTGTGTGTGTGTGTAAAGAATATTATGCAGCCTTAAGAAAGGATGAGATATGCCATTTGTTACAACATGGATGGACATAGAGGGTATTATGCTAAGTGAAATAAGTCAGACTAAGATACCATATGATTTCACTCATATATGGAATCTAAGGTAACAAATGAATAAACAAAATAAATGCAGAATCAGACCTCTAAATACAGAGAACAAACTGATGGTTGCCAGAGTAGGGGGGGGGCATGGTGGGCAAAACGGGGAGGGGGAGATACAGGCTTCCAGTTATGGAGTGAACACGTCAGGGGGATGAGAGGCACAGCGTAGGGAACAGAGTCAGATGTACTGTAAGAGCGTTGCATGGTGACAGACGGCAGCCACACTTGTGGGGAGCCCAGCACACACATAGAGAAGTTGAATCACTGTGTTGTACACCTGAAACTAATGTAACATTGTGTGTCAGCTATACTCAAATAAGAACTTTTTTTAAAGTATGGGCTGTATTTATTTATTTATTTATTTTTTAAAGATTTTATTTATTTATTTGACAGAGAGAGAGAGATAGTGAGAGAGGGAACACAAGCAGGGGGAGTGGGAGAGGGAGAAGCAGGCCTCCCGCGGAGCAGGGAGCCCGATGCGGGGCTCGATCCCAGAACCCTGGGATCACGACCCGAGCCGAAGGCAGACGCTTAACGACTGAGCCACCCAGGCACCCCAGTATGGGCTGTATTTAATGACTCATTTCTAGTGACTAGAATACAGCAGAGGTGATGGGACGTTACATCAAGATTAGGTTACAACGAGACTGTAGCTTCTGTCCTGGGTGCTGTCTCACTTGCACTGAGGAAAGCCGGCTGCCATGTTACCAGCCTACCCCTACAAATGGGGACAAAGAACTGAGGGAGGCCTCAGGCCAACATCCAGCAAGGCCCCAGAGCGCAAGAGGAACTGAATCCTGCCGACAACCACGTGTGTGAGTTTGGAAGCAGATCCTCCCCCGGTGGAGACTGCAGACGAGACTGGAGCCCCTGCTGACGCCTTGGTTGCAGTCTTATGAGAAAATGAGCCAGAGGGACCCACCTAAACCATGCCCAGCTTCCTGACCTGCAGGAACTACAAGATATCAGTTGGGGACTCTCTTGTGGGATCAGGACACGTTCATAAAAAGTGAACAGTAAATCAAGGAAGTCTATCCTTATTGCCATTTTGCATGGTAGGCAAGGCTTCATGGAGGCCTCAAAGGATGGGTGAGATCTAGATAGGCAAAGGGGGAGGGGAAGACATGAATCAGCCTGATGTGTCAGGCGGAAAATAAAGTGAGATCTGGCCAGAGGGGAGGACCATGCAGGGGACAGTGGGAAATGAAGTTGGAACCGGAAAAGAAGCACATGAAGGTATAATGCATTTGTGCGGGGCTCTACACTTCCCAAAGTATTCTCTGTGCTCAGCTGGCTAAGTAGTGCCATCCTCTTAAAGCTCTGCCCAGGTTTCCAGCTCAGCCAAAGGAACCAGGCCTGGGACTGAAGCTTCAAACCTTTTGCTCCAATTGGAGGCAGCATGGAGTGATGTTGTCCAGCCCACCTGAGTCACACATCCTTCCGGCATATAAAAATGGGCAAGTATCCAACCTCGTGTTCGTTACATCTCCTTCTCAGGCTGATGTAGAGACCAGATATCATATGAAAAACACTGCAGATGTTTCTGGGCAGCCTGGAAATGAATATTAATTCCATCCCCTAGGCTCCCTGCACCCTCCCCTGCCTAGCACCTTGTCCATTTGCCTGGAGGCTGGGCAGAAGTTGCCTCATTTGCATCCATTGCACAACTCCAGAGGGCAGTTAGCTTATAAACATGAGGGTAGGAGGTTGGAAAGACACACTATTGACCAGTGCTTCTAAAACCTCCCCCTCCAGAATGTCTTCCAGGATTGGCCCAGGAGAGTCAACTCCTTAGTTCAGGCCTATCTGACCAAAAAAAAAAAAAAAAAAAAATCCCCTCATCTGCCTTTTCCAGAGAAACTATTCCGTCTGCCCACTGGGGTGGGTGGGGCCCAGAGCCACGATCCTAAAGCTGGAAGGAACCCTCTAGAGCTTCTGGATGAAGCTCAGGCCCATCCTCGGCCAGGGAACATACCAGAATCCCCATGTAACAAGGACACAATGCTATGCCACACTGTTTACAGTTTTCTCATCCTGAGGCTTTGTTGACACTCACCACCACCCTAGGACATAGACAGGCCTTATTATTTGCTTCATCCCCACTTTATAGATGAACAAATGGGAGCTCAGAGAGGTTAAGTGACGTGACCCAAGAGCACTGAAGTGGTGAACGGCTGAGCTGACCTCAGGATGCCAAATGCCCTGTGGTCCCCCAACCCCACCCTGCCCCAGGCTTAGAGACGCTCAATGACTTGCCTGAAGTCCCTCATAGACGCTGCAGGGGGCTTAGAACCCAGGCCTCCTCTCCAGCCCCCAGAGCAGGGTTCTTTCTGCTCCATCACCCTGCACTGGGTAGAAAAACTGCTTGGGGAAAGCACAAGTTTGGCAGTGAGAAGGGAGAAATGATGGGAGGGGAGGGAGGAGGGAGCTGCAACCCTGCAGGTGACTGCAGAGGATGGGGTCGATATGGAGATGGGAAGGCTAAGACTCTGGGGTCCCCAGGTGGCTGGGCTGGGACCAGCCCTCCCCACTCCATCAGGCCTGAGGCTGCAGGCTGCCAGTGTTCCTCCGCCAAGACCCCTGGAGAGCCCGAAATCAAATATTCCTCTTCCCCTGTTCAGGCAGCCTTATTGCCATTGACAGCAAATGTATTGCTCTAATCTTTTCTCATTTTGCCAAGATGGGCTCCATTCTGACCTCCCTCCCAGCCTTGAAGGCTTCACAGAGGCGGGAGGGATGCACTGAGGTGGGAGGGAGGTGCAGGGGCTGGGCTGTAAATGGGGCAGCTGCAGTGATCCCAGATTTGATATGGTCTCATCTCTAGAAGCCTGCAAGACTCAAAAATCGGGAGATGTCTGGGGGGAACCCATGACTGAGGGTTCCCCTGTGAAAGCAGATGGGAAAGGCTTGGTGGGCAATGGGGAAACTGGTCCTAGGGGCCCCAGGGAAGCAGACTTCTGCAGAGCAGACAGGCCTGGTGTGTGTGTGTGTGTGTGTGAGTGTGCGTGTGTGTGTGTGCGTGTGTATACACACGCTTTTGTGTTGGAGCCAAAATTCTAAGCTTGGGAGATGGTCGTGTTGAGATGGGGGAAGGTAGGGTGTGCCTACCCTCTCCAGAGTGTCCGGCCTCCCCCGTCTGTCCTGCTGTCCGCTCTGCTGTCCAGAGAAGCCTTGCCAACATGAATGCCCCCTGCTTTTCTGCCTCTCCTTCTGGTCTTCTCTGCTTAGATGAGCACGCAGGCTTGGCAGACCTCAGAAAGGTATCGTGGAAGGGCCAGAAGTGTGGGAGGGCAGAAGGAACAAGGCTTGGGAGACATGCAGCCTGGGGGTCAGGGCTGGTACCCAGAGCCCAGGCAAAGGGGAAGAGGGGCTGTGTAGGGCAGAGTGGTTGTGGGAAGGAATTCACTGCTTAGAGCCAGCTGGGATACATAAGAGAGGAACAGCCGATGAGCGGAGCTTGGCCAGGGAGAAGCGGGTGCCCATCTAGAGCAAGAGTAAGGCAGTAAGGGGTGAGGGTACAGTCCTCAGGCCCAAGGGGGCTGGGGGCCCTGGGTCCTTCTTCATTTGTTCTGCTAAGATCAAGCCTGAGAGAGACAGAGAGAGAGTGTCAGTTCGGGGGGGGAGGGGCGGCGTGTAGAGTCTTTGGGTCCCATCACAGTGAGCACCTGTCTGTCTGTGTATACCTTCAGGTTGGGCTGGAAAGTCTTCTGGATCCTGACAGGTTGAGTATGACAGTCTCAGCCTCTGGGATTTGTGTGTGGGAGCCCCCTTCCCTCTGGCCCTTGCCAGGGAGAAATCCCTGACTGGAGAGGCTGAGCTGGGTCAGAGCTCTGCCTTGGGTTCTGCAGGTCTGGGGTGGGGTGGGGGGTGTGGTGAGAGAGTGGAGGGAGGGTGCTGGCCTCTCCTGTCCCCTCTTGCCGCGAGCTGCTGCCTCCTATTATCAAGCGATAATTATTTCCCTTTTTATACAGAACTCCCTGCCTGAACTGACCTTCCTGCTCCTCTCTGATTGTCCTCAACTCCACCTTCAGAAAGGCTTCCCTGCTTCCACAGGTCTTCATCAGTTCCCTGCATCCCTGAGCTGTGTGCCAAAGCCACTCAGGAGGGCCATCTGTGCCTTGTTTGTTACCTTTTCTTCCCTCAGTCCCTTCCCCTTGCCTGGGGATAGCTGAGGGAAAATGTGAGGACCCTTCTATGTGGCAGGCTAGGAACTGGAGCTCAAGGTCCAACCAGATGGGAATTACCACTCACTACCACAGGTGTATGCACAGTGCTAAGTGCCCTGGGACACGGGTCACTGTCCCCTCTGGGTCCCTTACCTCCCTCAACTCTGGAGATACATCTCTCTTACAGAGCCTGTGTGTAACAGGTCCCGGCTGTGGGTTACAGACCCGGGACTGGAACCTTGGTCCCACCCTATCTCAGTTTGGAACAGCCCTCTGGCCCTTGGGCCTCAGTTTCCACGTAGTATGGGGCTTCAGCACCCCCTGGTGGTCTAAAGCCCATTCACCAGTGCAGCTGTGTAGGATGGCAGTTGAAAGGGCTTCAGAGGATATTTAGCCCAGAGGTTTCCAACCTTTTTAATTCCAAAAAAATTTCCATGATCCTGACATGTTAACAGTCGTATTTTTTGTAAGTAAACTCTACGCCCAATGTGGGGCTCAAACTCACGACCCAAGATCAAGAGTTGCATGCTCTACTGTCTGAGCCAGCCAGGTGTCCCAACAGTTGTATTTTTGATATCTGTTGGTTGAGAAAATACATAATGACTGAATTTTGGACTGCATCATTAAAACTCATTTGTATTTTATTTTCCCCCCAGCAATCACAGTTACACAAAGACTCCTCAGAGTCTTCATAGGGTCAAGGGCTGAATCTCCTGTGATCACTCTATGGCCTCTACAGGCTGGGAACCACAGATTTAAACCACTCCTCATGTCACAGATGATGAAACAAGCTAGAAGGGAAGAGATCTGTTTAAATTCACATAGCTAGTGAGGGTGTCGCACCATACTTGCTATGATTTACATAAATCTCTGATCTTTTTAAAGAACCAGCTATTTTCCTCTCTCATTCCATAGCTATTAGAGAGCAGTGGTTCCCAAAGTGTGGTCCCCAGAACAGTAGCATCAGCATTACCTGGAAATGTGTTAGAAATGCAAATTCTCAAGCCCCACCAAAGACCCCCTGAATCAGAAATTCTAATGGTGGGCAAAAAAAAAAAAAAAATTCTAATGGTGGGACCCAACAATCTGTGTTTTAACAAGAACTCTGGAAGGGATTCTAATGCACACCAACATCTGAGAACCACCCGTATAGAGCAGGGGCCTACTGAAGGTCAGGCATGTTGTCAGAGATGGGACAAAGTGGGGTTAAATGAGCTGTGGTCTCTGTTTTTTATTTTTATTTTATTTCTAAAGATTTTATTTATTTGACAGAGAGAGAAAGACAACCAGAGAGGAAACATAAGCAGGGGGAGTGGGAGAGGGAGAAGCAGGCTTCCCGAAGAGCAGGGAGCCCAACGGGGGGCTCGATCCCAGGACCCCGGGATCATGACTTGAGCCGAAGGCAGACGCCCAACGACTGAGCCACCCGGGCGCCCCAGTCTCTGTTTTTTAAAGAGACTGGAATCGGGGGGAGTTGAGTTCAGTACAATAACCACACCCCTCCCCTAAGCAAGGCTTCTGGGTGCTTGGGAGAGGCTCTGGTGTTTCTGAAGGGGCCTTGGTTCTATTACAGTCTGATTTAGTTCGACTAAATTTTTAGTTCGACTGATTTTATTCATTGTGAGAGGGTGGTTCCTAGGCATGAAGTGGGGAAACCATGGATTGGGGAAGATTTGTTTTTGTTTTGATGAGAGGGAGAAGGGTCATCAAAAGAAAGAGAAGAGGGATGCCTGGGTGGCTCAGTCAGTTAAGCATCCGCCTTCCGCTCAGGTTGATCCCAGGGTCCTAGGATAGAGTCCTGTGTCGTTGGGCTCCCTGGGCTCCCTGCTCAGCAGGGAGTCTGCTTTTCCCTCTCCCTTGTGTGCTCTCTCTCTCTCAAATAAATAAATAAAATATTTTTAAAAATTGTTTAAAGAAAAGAAGAAAGAGACAAAAGAGACGAAAGAAACAGGAGGACAGGGAGACACACAAAATAATAGTAACTGATCCTTTGGAGCACTATGTGCCAGGCAATGTACTGAGAGTTTTGCAAACACTGTTTCATTGAATCCTCCCAACAGCCCTTCACGCTATCATTCTCATCCCCATTTAATAGATAGGGAAATAGAGGCACAGAGAAGTCAAGTTGCCCATAAGGTCGTAAGTAATGGAAGTAGACTTTGAACCAGGGCCAGTACAACCCAGAGCTCACCCATTTAACCACTCTACTTTGCTGCTTCTTTTAGAGAAATTGGAAGAAATAAGGCTGACAGGGCGCCTGGGTTGGCTCAGTCGCTTAAGGTTAAGCGTCTAACTTCAGCTCAGGTCCTGATCTCAAGGTCCTGGGATGGGTGGGGCTCCCCACTCAGCGGAGAGTCTGCTTCTCCCTCTGCCCCTCCCCCACTCTCCCTCCTCCCTGCTCTCTCATTCTCAAATAAATAAATAAATAAATAAATAAATAAATAAATAAAATCTTAAAAAAAAAAGGCAGTCCTGTTATTTGCTCAGAAACCTTCAATGACTCACTAGTGCCTCGAGAATGAAATTGAACTTATTTGGCACGGTATTCAAGGCCCCTCACACTGTGAAGTCAAAATTCTTACCAGTTTTACCCCTACTCACCAGTCAGGGTCCTTGCACTTCCGCCACACTGGATCAACTAACTTCTCCGTTTTCTCTTAGAACTTCCGGACCACTTCACTTCCTACTCCCTTCCCCGTTGGGATCCTATCCAAACTTCAAAGCTCAGTTCAAATGCCTCTTCTTCCGGGCAGACTCTCCTGATCCTCAGCCAGAAGTGCGGCTGGCTCTCCCTGAACGCCAGCCAGAACACAATCCACCTCTGCACTCTGCACGCTTTGTACCCCACCGCACCCCCACCTCCCTGCCTAGCGCACTGCCTGGAACGCAGAAGTGCCCACAACATCTCGGTTTAATTGACAGGGAGAACAATTCTCGAATGGAGGTAGGGAGTGAGACCTCTAGAGATGGAGATCAGAGAAGGAACCGGGCGGCAAGAAACCGAGACGGGCAGAAAGGATGAAGACGCACACCCGGGTGTGATTAGACGGACCGCAGCGAGGGGAGCAGGTCTCCCCTCGCCCCGCCAGGCCTCTTCCCACCGCCCGGGGACCCACGGTGACAGTTCCTCTGTCGCGACTTCGGGGCAGGCGGCCCGGCCCTGGAGAGGTGGGGCGCGGGGGCGGCGGGGCGCGGGCGCGCTCGGGCAGTCACCCGCGTCCTCGTCATTAGCATAAATCCCATTAGCGGCTCCCGGCGCGAGGCGGCGGCGCGGGCGGCTGGGGCGGGGCGGGGGGGGAGCGGGCTCAGGTGACCGCCCTCCCCCCGCCGGCTGCGAGGGCGGCGCGTCCCGGTGCTCACGCGTCCTCCGACGGCGCGTTAGGAGGCAGAAGGCCCTTTTACAGCCATTACCTCGCTGGCACCGCAGAACTACCCGGCGAGTGAGACTCGGGAAGCAGGAGATTAAGTAACCAAGCCCAGATCTCGCCTCCAATAAGTGGCAGAGCCGGGAATCAAACCCATGCTTTTTGGCACCAGCTTTCACAATTTTCCCTTAACAGGTGCAGCCCCAGGATGCCTCCCTCACCAGAGAACTGTAGTTTGGGAAGAAAGGGGGTTAAGAACCTTCCTCCCCGCCCCCCCGCCCCACCAACACATACACACACAACCTTACCTTTTCTGTGTCTTCTCCCCGGGCTTGTGCAACAGGAAAGGGGCTTGAGTGGAACACGAGGGGTGTGGTGGTGTCTTGGGTGGAGGGAGGTGTAGGCGGGCAGACAGTGTGTCCAACCCTCATGGCTACCACCATCCCACTGAACTCACTTCTGCTCACTCAGATGGCTACTGGAGCTGCAAAAGCAAGAGAATATAGCAGTAAATGAGAGGAATACCATCTTCAGTTCGCTGGGAGTTTATAGTTTAGTAGGGAAGATAAGGAATATTTACTGAGCACTTACTGTGTACCAGGCACTATGCTAAGTGCTTTACATGGTATCTCATTTATTCCTCTCAACAACTCTATGAAATAGGTACTATTATGATTTCCATTTATAGACGAGTGAGCAAAGGCACAGATGACTTGTGAAAGGCCATATAACTGGTAACTGGAAGAACCCCAGTAAAAATGAGGTGACGTGTGGCAGGGTGCTAAGGGAGCTTCTAACAAAGCCATGGCTCCAGGCCTCAGAGACCTCTGAAACAGAAAACTCTTAAGCTGCCCTGGAAGGGTGAGTAGAACTTAGCCAGTTGAAAAGGCAGTGGGGGTGGGGAGGGAGAAGTGCAAAGAAAAGCTAGAAGGGTCAGCAAGTGCAGCTCCAGGGGCAAGCCAGGCCAGGTTAGGGGAGCCTTGGTAGGGATTTTGGTCTTTACTGAGGAGGAAGTTGAAATCATTAATGATTTTAAACAAGACAGAGACATGATCAGAGTTGCATTTTTTAAAAGATCACTCGGGGTGTAAAGAATGTAAGAGAGGGGTAAACAATTTCATTGGTGGCTAGGACTACTGAATTGGACTAGGGTGGTGGCGGTAGGGAGGAGACAAGTGTGCACACAAGAGATACTTAACAGTTGCGCTCAGTAACTGGACAAGAGGTGAAATGGAGAGAGAGAAAACTGAGTCATTTCGCGCCCTCTTCTCTCTTTCTAATCATTAGGTCCAATCGTTTAATAAATGCACTTCATTTCATGAATATCTTTCCCATCTGCCCCTCCTTTCCAACCCTCCTGCCACTGGCCTAATTTGGCCATGTCTTTTTTTCCCTAACGACACAGGAAGAGTCTTTCTACTTTCAGGTTTTTCCCTCTCCAGACAATCCTCCATGCCAGCTGAGCATATGACCCATGTAAAATGCAAACCTAAGTCAAAGTCCTCGAACCCCATTGTCTTGTCATTGTGTCTATTACAGGACAAAGTCCAATTCCTTCCTAGTGTGGTCTCTACATATTTTCTAGCTGCTTCTTCCCTTCCTCAAGCCAAAGCTGCTTAAGAAGGCATCACACTCACTGAACCCCCAACATCACCTGAGGGTTGAGGTAAATGTTCCTTCACAACCCTAAACCTTCAAAAATTGTTTGCTTGTTTATTTATTTATTTATTTATTAAAGATTTTATTTATTTATTTGACAGAGACACAGCGAGAGGGGGAATACAAGCAGGGGGAGTGGGAGAGGGAGAAGCAGGCTTCCCGCTGAGCAGGGAGCCCGATGTGGGGCTCGATGTGAGGCTCGATGTGAGGCTCGATCCCAGGACCTGGAATCATGACCTGAGTCGAAGGCAGATGCTTAATGACTGAGCCACCCAGGCGCCCCTGCTTGTGTATTTATTAAATATACACATGACTCATTCCTGAGAGGTCACAGGATCCTCCCATTGCTAGGAAGGTGCCACCCCCTTCAATCTGGTAAATTCCTATTACATTTCAAGTCGCAGCTGACATGAAGTCTCTGTAGGTTTTACTAACACTCCCACTCCCCAGATAGGATTAACTGCTTCCTCGTCTGTACTTCTTCTTTTTTTTTTTTTTTAAAGATTTTATTTATTTACTTGACAGAGAGAGACACAGTGAGAGAGGGAACACAAGCAGGGGGAGTGGGAGAGGGAGAGGGAGAAGCAGGCTTCCCGCCGAGCAGGGAGCCCGATGTGGGGCTCGATCCCAGGACCCCGGGATCATGACCTGAGCCGAAGGCAGGAGCTTAACGACTGAGCCACCCAGGCGCCCCCTCGTCTGTACTTCTAAAGCACTTTACACATATTCTGTCCTCAAACTTATCATATGATAGGTATCTAAGGAGGCACAGACTAATGCAATCAATGAGTGCTCCTGATCTTAAAGGTTGTGGGGAGGATTAAGTGGGATAATAGGTGTACAGTTAATATTTACTTTCTTCATATCTTCCCTAATAATGTTAATAACAATCCGTATTACAGTTTACAAAGTGTAAACTTTGATCGTGTTCCACACACTCTTTTGTTTGATCTGGGACTAAACGTGTGAGACAGGGATAGTACTATTATTTCTGTTTTATAGTTGGAGAACATGAAGTACAGAAGGGTTACAAAGTGATAATGCAACTGGTTCGGTGGTATGCCTGCTGCACAGAAGGGCTCCAACAGTATTTGCTGAAAATGTTTAAATGGAGTCAAGTTTTCTGGTTATAAAACCTGTGACCTTTCTTTTAGATAGACCACACTGCTTGTATGTGTTAGCCAGTATTTTTTAAAATTGCAGGTAGCCACTCATTATTGAGTGATGAATTCAATGATGTAGAGACAACCAACATGGAGGTGGGGGTGGGGGAGAATAGAAAAGTTCAGAGCACATTACATTGTAGTAAGGATGAGGAGATTTCTGTGATACTTGGTTGTAATGTGAAATGTATTTCTCACTGTGAGTCTGCATGAAAAAGTAAGAAAGCTCTGTGCTTAGCACAATGCCAAGTTCTAAGTGAACACTTATTAAATGGAATTATAGCACTTTTATTTTTGCATTTATTTTTTTTCCCTTGGGCTGTCTCTTCCATTCTTGGCTACTGGAAAGCAAAGATCATATAATTTTTTTTTTTTTAAGATTTTATTTATTTATTTGAGAGAGAGAGAGAGAGAGAGAGAGAGCGCGCGCGCGCGCCCGACCAGGGGCACAGGGAGAGGGAAAAGCACATTCCCCACTGAGCAGGGAGCCCTATGCGGGGCTAGGTCCCAGGACCCCAGGATCATGACCTGAGCCGAAGGTAGACCCTTAAGTCAGGGAGCCACCCAGGCACCCCTCATCTTTATTTTTCTGATACCTAGTATAGCGCTTGTTATGCTTGGACTCAATAAATGTGTGTCAAGTGAAAACCTGGATGAATGTACTAATGAATTAAGGTATTGTATACCTCAATAAATATGGTTACAAATAACTGTTCTATCTCCTTCCAGAATTCTTCCTATTCAACAGCGGGACCTGACACTGTTCAATTGATAATTTCCAAAAGCTCTATTTCCCTGCCTGGGGGAAAAAAACAGCAAGGCCATTCAGGAAGTATCACTTGCCCTTAGTCAACATGGTATCCTGAACGGCTTCAGGAAAGGGATCTGGGGAGGAGAGACCCTAAAAACAGACAACGCCCCCGCCCACCTGCTGACCTTAGTCAAAATGGCTGCCTTTGGCGTCGTTTTTATCAGCAAGCGCATGCCCGGCCCTGGCCCCGCCGCTCCTCACCCCTTGGCGCTGTTGCGTGCGTCGCAACGTAGAGGGGCAGCGCGGGAGGAATAAATTTCTCTGTGATTGGTTGGTGCAGGATTTCAAACCGTCGCTGGAGGCGCGGTGCCGCTCTGCCGTTGGGTGAGGCGCGGAGGGAAGTAAGAGGAAGGCGGCCCAAGTGGGGCCAGGCGGACCCGGCCAGGTGGGCGCTAGAGGCTGCGGGAACAGGTGCGTCTGACTCTGGGTGTGTGGTAGGAGGGAGGGTGTCCGAGGTGGTGAGCCGTGGCCACCGCGGGTTCAGGGAGAAGACCGGCACCTACAGCCCCTCCTCTGGGCCTCTCCACGGGTCGGGGGAGGCTGCGGCCCGAATGGGTGGTGGCTGGGAGTGGGGGGCTTCTTTCTCCTAGCTGTGTTTTGCGGAAAGCTGGGGGCGTCTTTTTGAGGTGGTGGCTTGAACAGGGCAGGAACCGCCCCCAAGAAGTGACTTTAAGTTAAATACAGAGTTTGAGAGTGGGTGGGGTAATACCCCCATTCTCTTCAGAGGAGCAAGGAGTTTTGGAAGGGAGAAGCCCTGGTGTTTGAGAGGCGGGGGCGGCTTGAAGTGGAGCCTCTCTCCCTTGTGGGCTGTGTGTATCCAGGTAGGCTGGCTGAAGCAATGACATCTTGCCTGTCCCATCCTAATTCTTAGCTTTAGGAAAAACGAGGCCTTACTTTTACAATTTCACGTACGTTTCTCTTCCCTGGATTTCGTTCGTAGGCGGAGGGAGTGTTTAGCAACGTAGGGTGGGTGAGAAGATAAGGCTTTTTTTTTTTTTTTTTTTTAAAGAAATGCCATTATCATTCTTTTGAATGTGTGGGGTGAGCTTTTCGAATTATTGAAAGTGCTTAGAAAAGGCGCCTTTCCTATAGCTTAATCATTCAACAGGTATTTAATCAGTGCATAATGTAAGTACAATACAATCTTATTTAGCCTTAAAGGAGCTTGCACTTTATTTGGGCTGATAGAACTGAAGATAACTGTGGTGAATCTAGTAGGCCTCTACCCTATTGAGTATACTGTACATTAGTATAGCCCTTTTAGAAAATATTTTGGCAGGGCGCCTGGGTGGCTCAGATGGTTAAGCGTCTGCCTTCTGCTCAGGTCATGATCTCAGGGTCCTGGGATCGAGTCCCGCATCGGGTTCCCTGCTCAGTGCAGAGCCTGCTTCTCCCTCTCTCTCTGCTTGTGCTCTTCTATCTCTCTGTCAAATAAATAAATAAAACCTTTAAAAAAAAAAAAAAAAGAATATTTTGGCAATATTTATCAAGAGCTATAAGAGGTTTTTACCCTACGATATAGTAATCCCAGCCTTGGAAATCTATTCTAAGGAATACAGCCACCTAAAGAAAAAAACTTGTTCACAGTGATGTTCAATTCATTCATTCAGTGAATGTCGATTAATCGTTTGCCAAATGTCAGGCCCTATTCTGGGTACAGGGGCTCAGCAGTGAACAAAACAGACAAAAATCTGTGCATTCTTGGAACTTAAACTGTTGGGGAGACAATAAACAAAGAATTTAATATGAAAGTATCTTAGGTGAAGACAAGTGCTTTGGAGGAAAATAAAGCAGAGAAGTGTAGGGGGTAAAGGCTGCAATTGGAAATTGGGTAGTTAGGAAAGACATCAATGAGAAAACGACATTTGAATAAATCCCTGAAGGAGGTGAGGGAGTGACCATGCAGGAGATTCCAGGTAGATGTAACTGAAAAACTGAAAATTACATTAATATCCAAAGAAGAGGATCGTTAAATAACCGCTAATCAACTTTTTGTAACTTAATGGAAACATGATGGAGAAAAGCAAAACACAAAGTTATATCAATCTATGATTGCAATATTATGAGATATGAGTATATAATGGGCAAAGATTAGTTAAGGAGATGCATGTAACTTTCACGATTAAAAAAATTAATTTTTTTGAACTTAGAAAAGTCACAGTTGAAGCAGTGTTTTATATCTGCCAAATGAATGTTATCAATAATAGAGATAATAATTTTGGACTGAAACTGTTAGGGAATGTTTTAGTGAATTGGTAAGACACCAGACCTTGAAGAATGGAACACTGCAGAATGGGAAGAATCCACAGAATAGGAAGTAAAAAAAGAGACCTTAGTATACTAAACTGGTAATAATTTTCTGAGAAATAATAATTCAACTCATCTTTTTATTTTAGTCTTCATTCACGTTGGACTGAGAACATTCTGTTTACTCTTTCTGCAATTCATTTGTTCATAAGAACATTTGGTTTCAAGATATTCCTTCTGTCTGCCAGTTGTATAGAGGCTTCTTATACAGTAAAGCAGAAGCTGGACATTTGGGAAAAAGAATTGCTCTGAAATGCTTTCATATGAAAGAATCTTGTAGTATTGAGACTTTCTTAGGAAATGGTTTTCTTTGGCAGTGGGAAACCTGTATTGCTGAATTCTTGGGAATCTCCAGATTTAGTAATGTTTGTGAGAATGTTTTTCATTAAAACTCTTTCCTGAAAAACTCAGACAACCTTCCATTGCTTTGTCTTACAATATTTAACACCCTTGATGGATCTAAAATGTGATGTATAGGTCTCTTAATAATGTTGTTTCTAGGAGGAAGAAGAGGATAGAGACTTTTCCCAGGATACTCTGCAGTTAAGATCTGTAATAATCTGTTATTCTGAAGGACGATGTCTGTCTCTTGGCTGGGTGATTGAAATTAAATTGGGGACTCAAAGCAATCACATCAAGCTGAGACTCTTTCCTGGTGATGTGAAATTGCTCCCTCAGGGATACTCACAGATTGGGAATCTGTAACATAGTGACTTCTCCACCTCTGGGGCTTCTCATCAATAACAGCTGAGATTCTCTAGCACCTTTTTGTTTAAAGTGCTCCACAAACTGATTTCCTTGCTACACACAGGGATCATTTCAGCTTTCCCAAAAGGCAGCTGCCTCTATAGTGAAAAGTGACAGCTGTTTTACAGCTACAAAGCAATGTACTACAATATGACTTTGTTTTTGTTTCCTTTCACATAAGTGTATCTCCTAGCTACAGAGCTAAATAATAAAGGGGGAGAAATAAAGGAGTGTTCATGTGGGTGAAAATGTGACCCAACAGGAAAATTAACATCATTTTTAATTGACATTGAATAGGATGAGTAAATTTTAGCTTTTTGAGTTACAATTTGGCAGAGATATCAGAGTTAGTACTGATGCAGAAAGATATTTTTGTCATCTATAAATAATTCCTGAATGTCACTTCTATAGAACATTAATAAAAATACATGGTCCCCTGGCATATAAAGAGAAGAGGATTATATTTTGCTAGTGCCGTTTTTGGATTACCCTAAGTAAACCTGTGTTAGAGGAAAAGCTATTTTCAGATGCTACAAGCCTCAATGTAAGACAGCTTGCTAAAGAGCCTAGACCTGGTCAAATTTTGCTGTCTTCTCCATTCTTCTTGGTCTGGTTTCCAGCTATGATTTGGTAATCACTGTGGTAGGATGTAAATAACAACTATCAGACCAAAACAAAAAACAAAAAAAATGTCATACTCACTATAATACCCTATAGTAAGGTTCAATTTATACATTATAAAACTTACCTAAGTGAATTGATGCTATTCTGTGAGGTCAATAGGCCAAATGTTATTGTTCCCACTTCTAAATGAGTCTCAGAATTTGACTTACCCCAGGTTATACTAGCAAATAGAAGAACTAAAACTTTATCCCAGGGCTTCTGTCCAAGCCACGCCTTTTTTAAACTGTTGTTTCAGTTTTCATCTATATTACACATTGATGTTCAGGAAGAATGGAAATTCTTTTGACAGTAGACTCATGGGTGTGTGTATGTGTTCTCTGATTTTCTTTTATTATTTATTTATTTATTTATTTAGTAAACTCTACGCCCAACATAGGGCTCCCACTCATGACCCTGAGATCAAGAGTAGCACGCTTTACTGACTGAGCCAGCGAGGCACCCCTATCAATTATTTATTTTTAAATATTGAGTGTGTGTGTATGTGTGTGTGTAATACAGTAGTGCCAAAGGTAAGGTTTCTCCTCTCACATGTACAGTCTACCTGGGATATAGGGTAGAACATGAGAGAAGAGTCCATGGGTATGGTGATCATACTTGTCAGAAAGGGAGTAACTTAAGGTGGTCCTGAGGTTTGGAACTGAGTGAATAATAAGGAAATCAAAATTGGGAGTTGGTGGAGTAGGTCAGTGGGTAGAGTAGTTGCTGATATAGAACAAAGTCTCTGAATCAAGCTTCACCTCCAGGGCATCCCAAGCAAATTAAGAGCTATAGGACTGCAGTTAGGAGAGAGGCTGGAGAAGGATGGGTGATCATCTGGAGAGCTGTAATGACTAACATGGGATAGTTTGATAAGTTCTTCGAGAGATTGGAGGATTGAATTTTAGGGAATATCTGGTGTCGAGAGGGAAGAATAGAAAAAAATCCATAAACCCTTCCTAAAACTCTAAATCTGGAGAGTCTGATGGTCTGACAGTTGAAGGTTACCTCTGTTGTTTTATAGCAGAGCACTGGCAGTTCAGTTAAACAGCTGCCTCCTGGGTACCAGGCATGTTTGTAGATGGAGGTAGTTGTATGAGATAACTGTTACTACGATGAAGAGATGTCCCCAGGTAGGTTCTCTGTGTCTTTAGTCTTTTTAGGAATCTGGTTGTGTTTTCAAGAGCGTACCTCCCCACAACCCTCACTCTAGGGAGTGATATACACAAAGAACATAGGCGAGAAGAATAGTGGGCTAGAGGAACTTGAGAAAATGTGAGGATTTCTTTTAAAGGGGACAAATACAACCTGTTGTATTGTCATTTAAAACAAACCTTCTGATTTTTTTTTTTTTTAACAACCAGTTTTTAATACTCTAGTTGCACTGTGAAATCTTCCTTTTCTGCATTCTTGGGCAGTTAGAAGTTTTCCTATGTGCAGAGTTCACTGTCTTAGTCTCAGAATGTATAGATGACTGCTGAGATAATGAAAATCAGTGCCCTACATTAAAGTTGATCAGTCTCTTCCCATTTTTACTGGAGCCAAAGGAAATCATCATTTGAATAAACTACTGAATGCCCTGCTCCTGCCCTGTAGCACTGGGTATATGTGCCTGTTTTGTCATACTGTTAAATCCATGGGCATCTCCACGGCTTCCAGATCTCTTCCTGCCAGTTTTCATGCTATTCTTTTAGTTTTGTTCTTAGTTTAGAGAAAGATCTTTGTAATAAATTTGTTAGTCTGGTTGCTTAGCAGCTTGCTGTGATTATGTAGCTTGGAACAGATACATTGCCATTTGAAAATCTTGGTTTCCGGCTCTGATTCAGGTATATGTTGCCTCCAAGCTTGGAATTGAAAGCTTTTTGGCTATTAGACCAATCATCATTTGAGTGCAAATGAATAACTCTGTAGCATTTAGTAGAAAATATCTTTATGTTTATATATCCCTTTGTCCTTTGTGGGTTTTTTTGTTTTTCGTTTTTTACCCTCATAGCTTATGGCACAATCTTACAGACATTGTAAAATCACTAAACCTTCATAAAAGAGTTATTTTTTCTTTCTTTTTTTTTTTTTTTTTTTAAAGATTTTATTTATTTGACACAGAGAGAGCACACAAACAGGCAGAGCTGCAGGCAGAGGGAGAGGGAGAAGCGGACTCCCTGCTGAGCAGGGAGCCTGATGCTGGGCTCCATCCTGGGACGGACCCTGGGATCATGACCTGAGCCACCCAGGTGCCCCCATAAAAGAGTTCTTAAAATTTTATTTAGATGCATGAAATAAGGACCTAGACCAGAATGTTGAAGGGTGATTTGGAGAAACACAAGAATCCTTTAATGGTATTTCTAAGGATGTTCAATTTTCAAATGAAATTTATTTTTTATTTCATTTCCTTGATAATTTTTGTAACGTCCAGTTGATGTCTTTTTTTCTTGATTGTTAAATGAAGACCTTATTTCCTCAAAGTGTTTCCAGTTGTCTATTCAGAACAGAACTGTCTGTAAGGACACCGTTTTTAATGTAATATCAGCAGGTCTTTGGGGGGAAATATGAAGCCTGAAATTCACTTCACAGAACACAGTAGCAAATGATTTTTTTACTTTGCCCTTCTAACTGTGAAGGTGGTGTATTGTCTCCTTGACGCCAGAATGTGGTACAACATAATCCTTTGCCTATACTTAGTATAAATTTATTAGACATAGTCCCTGCACACAGTCCAACAGAGAGCCCTGCATTACAGAAATAATTCTTGTGCTGCTGAGCTGGCGATTTCCTCACTTAATCACTCGTGTGACGTCATCTGAGCCGTTGGTAGGAAATGTGCTGACCATGTCCTGCGTTTTAAAAGGCAGTTGCAATAGGGGTACTAGCTAAAAATGAAATTAAAAATAAACCTTTTAAGTTAACGTTGAAGGTCTTCAAAGTCCAGAAGGATTAAAGTGGCAAAAGCATATTAATCAATAGACTAAGAGCCACATTTTATAGTTGGTCACCTAGTAATCAACTGACATGCTTGTCCTTAATTGCTTTCCTCACAGCTCCAGAGTGATTGCAGAGTGGAGGAAAAGAAGTAGGCAGGAAGGGGATGTTATATTTGGAGGTCTGAAGTGCTTTTCTGATTTTCAAATGAATGTTAAACATTCCAACTTTGTTTTTATAATAAAGATCATACAAAACACTGATTGTTGGCTTGAGATCCTTATAATGGTAGCTACAAATGGAAGAGTCCAGATGTTAGTCACTGATGGCTATATTGGATTGCTACCGAATCTTTTGTCTGGGGGAGAAGGCAGGACCCCTAATGTATATTTGATTTCTTGGCAGAAAGATGGATACGACGATGCTGAATTTGCGGAATCTGTTTGAGCAGCTTGCACGCCGGGTGGAGATTCTCAGTGAAGGAAATGAACTCCGTAAGTCATCCTGAGCTGGCCTGTGTGAAGAGAAAAAACAGATTTCAGATTTGGGTTTTCTGCAAAGCTGAAGTGTGCTCCAATCTTAAAAATTGTTTTTCATTTGGGCTTCCTAAAAGGAAAATGATGGTCACTTATCCATGGTTAGAGCTTAATGGACACTCATTCTAACTGGTCGCTTTTTTCCTATAGTTGTTCTTAAGTGGGTGTACCCAGATTTCTTTCATTATCAAGAGTCTCTTTCCATTGAATACTTGGCATTAGTTGCCAATTTCACTTTCATACCAAGAACTGGGTAAAATCTGAAGTTCCAAGGATGTTGCTTCTTTCTTTAGAGTAGTTGTTGTCTATATTTTTTATCCTGGGCTTTCCCTCTGTGCTATAAAACATTTTCAGTTGAAGAGGAGAAAAATGTCATAATTTCTATTTGAAGAAGGGACTGTTCATCTGCTTTCACCTATTTCACGTATTTGATTCTTAGGAAGAAAGGATTGAAATTGGGTAGAGAGTTGGGGAGAAAAAGGAGGTGGTGATAGAACGATGGTCTGGGAAGTAGATTAGTGCAGAAGGAGGGGGACTGATGGCCCTGACTTAAGTGATCTAAGGAATTATTTTTTATCAGCTTTTCTTTGGGTTGCCATCATCTTCCATTTCAGATTTTCATTAATACCTAATTTAGTAAGCGTTGCTCTTAAGTCAGCCTCATTGGTATAAAAGTAATGTAAGAACTGTGTCTCTAACCTTTATTTATTTATTTATTTATTCATTCATTCATTCATTCATTCATTTATAGATTTTCACAGTACTTAGTATGGTGTCCTGCTTATGCCATTCAGCATTTTCTTTATTTGATGTTTTTAGTAGCTCTTATCCACTTACCTTTTAAAACAATATTCTATTTTCTCTCTCTTAATAGCTGTTGCATGACCCTATCATCTGATAACCAGCTCAGTAACCATGATGGCATACTAATTAGGCTTCTCTTTGAGGTCACATCATCTCAGAAGATGGATTACTTTGGAGCCCAGTGGGGAAGAGTATTGAATAAGAGATCTTAAAATTCAGGCTCATTCAGCAAATATTTAGCAAGAACCTAAAACAGCTTCTAGCACATGTTGAGTTGAAGGAGAGGGATGACTGACTAAATGGCTTCATGGATGAAAGTGGGGTGGAGCCGTAGATGTAGGGTAGGATCCCAACAGACACAGACGAAAGAGGGCATTTAGGGTGGAGGCAAGCGGGTGTGGGGCTTGAGGGGAATAGGAGTAAGGGGGGAGTGGCATAATCAGAGCAGAGCTTTTGGAAGATGACCCTGGCAGAGGGGGAGGCCAGGAGACCGATGAGGATGTGGTTGCCATAGCTCAGGGAAGAGGCAGAAGGAGCCCTAAGTAGAATGGGGTTTGTGAAGAGGGAAATAAGGGGAAATGGGTAGAAGAGACTGTGATAATAAGATCTCTATGAGGAGGCAGCTGATAGGATATGGGGGCAGAGGAAGGAATCTGCGGTTTGGAGTCCCAATAACTCGGGCTGGCTTTTAACTCATTTCTGTGTCTTTGTCTCCATCTGTAAAATAGGAATTCAAGTGTCTTTATCTTTGTGGGAGTGCTGTGAGCATTTGCGGATAAAAAATGAGAGACTGGTTAGTTGTGAAAATACTTTGGAAGTAATTATGCCGAAAAAGTTAGATATTTATTTTTACAGGTATCCTTGTTTTATAAAAACATTTCTATGTTCCCATTGATTCCTGTTCTAAAATAGAGGTATGTTTTGCCTCCCTCTCCCAAATCCCTAACTTGGAATGTTGGCTTTTGAGTAAATAGGGTGGCTTCATGTTTTCTAGACTCTAGAATCTCCTTTATACAACCACCTCAGTCTCTGTCCTCTTCTTTGATCCTAGGAATTCCTCCCATGGTTAAGTATCGTGACTCTTTATTCTTGTCTTTCATCGGTCACTTCATTTTTCTCTCTCCTTCTTGTATAGGTTTGTTCATGTTGTTGTTGTTTTTAGCTAAGTCCAAGATTCCTGAAAGATCAGAGTGAAGGTTAATATTCAAATAAAATGACTGTAATAACCTACTTATCTTTGATTTCCCTGGTCTACATTGTTTTTATCTTCTATTCTTATTTTATCATGAGCTGCCTGAATTTTTTTTCATGTCGTTGGTGTGTAAATTGGGAATAAATATAACTTCATATTTATCAGGTACCTATTGTGTACCAACACAATGCTAGTGTGTTGTAGGTACAACGCTGTGTACAGTAGGTGATACTACAGTGTATATGACTTGGTGCCTATCTTCAAGGAGATTATGGTATTTAAGTTTCAGAGATAGGTTTCTTATGAAACAGAAGATAATACAAGGGTCAAAATAATATGCTTTTGGGAAGTATAGAAAAATGTAATGTGGAACAAATGGATTAGGAAAGGATTCATAGAACAGATGGGACTAGAATGGATACATAAAGAAGAGTGTAGGTAGAGCATTCTGTTTGGAGTACACAGCTTGATCACAAGGGAGAAGGCAGAAATAAGCATGGGTCTGTTCTGGGAGCAGGGACAAGAAAGGGTATTGTGTAGTGGTGGGAGGTAAGTTTGAATAGACTGGTGAGGTGGGCTTGGATGCCTGGAGTTTAAATTTGATCTGAACAGCAATTCTTCATTTATTTGTTCAATGAATATTTAAGTGCCTACTGTGTGCTACAAGGCACTGGAGATAAAAGAGACACAGCGCCTTTGCCCTTAAGAAGCTTAGAGAGTGATGGGGAAAACAAAGGAAGAGCCTGTGCAAAGGCACCAGGAGGAGTGAGCTGAGAAAACAAGATCTCTGGGACGGTTTTTTTTTTTTTTTTAAAGATTTTTATTTATTTATTTATTAGAGAGAGAGAATGACAGGGAGAGAGAGCATGAGAGCAGGGAGGGTCAGAGGGAGAAGCAGACTCCCCGCTGAGCAGGGAGCACGATGTGGGACTCGATCCCGAGACTCCAGGATCATGACCTGAGCTGAAGGCAGTCGCTTAACCAACTGAGCCACCCAGGCGCCCCTCTGGGACGGTTTTAATCTATTTGCTGAACTATGAATCAAATCCTTTTTGTTGTTGTTGCTCTTTTGTTTTTAATGAATCAGAGATTATCCTCAATTTGTTTTAAGGAAGTTTCCCTTAATTCCTTTTTGATAGATGCATTTCATAGTTTAATATATACATAACTAGGAAGTTAATACATCTTTTGAACGTGTACTTCATGACAGGGGCTAGTACCAAGTTGGAATTGTGATTCACAAACTGACCCAAAAAATGCCATGTTTATTGATCTCCAATATCAGAATTTTTCCTGATCTGTGATCTAACGTGCCATTTTGACCCATCCTGGCAAACTTAGTTCATAACAGAAATGTTCCTAAGTAATATCTTAGGTATGCAAATGTTCTGGTTTTGGTCTAACACAAACCAAGTTGAACTAGTAATTGAATCATTCATACTATTAAAATAGGAACTCTTTCCTGGAAATGAACTGATACTTTATTTGGTTTGAGTTCCATCGTCCAATTCACTTAGACTTATAATATATGCCAATTAACAATGAGTAGGGATTAAACCCCAAATTTAATAAGGTTTATCAAGAAGGAGTGTCCTTGGGGTACCTGGGTGGCTCAGGTCATAATCTCAGGGTCCTGGGATGGAGTCTGCTTCTCCCTCTCCCCCTGCCCCTCCCCCCACTCATTCTCTCTCTCTCTCTCTCTCTCTCTCTCAAATAAATAAATAAAATCTTTTTTTAAAAAAGGAGTGTCCTAAAGAACAAACAAATGAGCAAAATTAGGTCCAATGGAAATCTTTTCATTCTCAAAATTGTTTTTCAATTCAGCAGGTATTTGAGTGTGTATGCAGCACTATATTTAGAAACATTTAATGGACCACAGTGTGGAGCTAGAAAGTTTTTAGACGTGTAGTTGAAAAGTATATTTCTTGTTCTTTATTTTTTTGAAATTGAAGTACTATTACATACATCAGAAAAGTACACAAATCATAAGTGTAGTACTTGATGAATTGCCAGAGTGAACATGGCTAAGAACCAGCTCTTTAAAAAAATTTTTTGTGAATCTACATTGTTGAAATAGTTAAATTGGCAAAAGGATGTATTCTCTTTTTCTTTAAATTAAGAAGGAAAAAAATTTAGTTATGTGTTCTAAACTTAACAAAACCAACATACTATTTAAAGCTATTTGAATTGTAGCTATATATATATGTATGTATATGTGTACATATATTTATCTTTTTTTTTTTTAAGATTTTATTTATTTATTTGAGAGAGAGAATGAGAGAGAGAGAGTACATGAGAGGGGGAGAGTCAGAGGGAGAAGCAGACTCCCTGCTGAGCAGGGAGCCCGATGCGGGACTCGATCCTGGGACTCCAGGATCATGACCTGAGCCGAAGGCAGTCGCCCAACCAGCTGAGCCACCCAGGCGCCCCATATATTTATCTTTGATAGTTGCATTGTCTAAGATAACTAGGTCATAATATCCTGTTCTGCTAAAACCTGTTGTTTGTTACAAACTGAAGTGTCCTTTGTGTAAGACGCTTTCTCTAGATTGAATTGGCAGTCTAATTTGTAAGTTTGAAATTTAGTCCAATTATTAAGACTGAAAAGGGCGCTATATTCATTGTTCCTATGCTCTTAGGTTAAATTCAAACAGGAAAAGTGCCCTTACTACCCAAGAATCTGCTAGCTTTGTGTGCCTGTGGCCTAGTTTCAGCTGTAAACTGGGTTAATTTGGCCAGCAGCAGATGTACACCTTGGGAACTTCCTCCATGAAGGTGGTGGGGAGTGATGCCTAGAGATAGATCAAGGGTAACGAGAAAATAGGAAGGCAATGTAGAACAGTCTTTGCCAATAGCAGGTGGCAAGCGTGAACGCCACCAGGGTTATCATGCTTTGAGGCACTGTGCTCTCTCTGCAGACATGTGGAAAGAGTCCATATTCCGCCATCAGTGACTCACCCAAAGTTAGTATGATCTGTTCTTCTTGTGTCTTTCCCACTGAACGTTTATACACCCTTCAGGGCAGTGTTAAACAGCACAAGCAAATTGGCTCTTTACTTTCAAATCAATATTTGTATAATTATATAGTTGAATGGAATTGCAGGCCTAGACATCTATAATATTAGTCTACATCTACTGGAGCATATTACAGCAGTTACATTTGAATTTGCTGTTTAACGTCTCTCTGATACAGCAATGCGTGACTCTAAAGGAGGCTGTTTTTGTTTTATAGCTGTAACTGTCCTGGTGCGCGACAGCTGCCCCAAAGGTATCCCCCTTTGATTGCCTTCTGTTCAGGAGCTTTCAGTGTTGGTATTACATCTGGAGCCAGGTGACTAATGAGTTACTTATTCCATAGCAGATGCCACTGGCTAAGCCAAAGTAAGTGGCCAATTGAAACAGGAATTGCTCTCCACAAAGCTGTCATGCAGGGTGATGAACATATATCCAGGATCTGCTCCTGGTTATTTTCAGCTGGCTTTGTCTAGAGTTTAGCTGGTCCCTTAATTATATATTTGGAGGAAAACTGACTAGAGGACTCAGTCATTAGAGCATTAGTACTGTGTTTGGAGCTCGAATTATTGAAGTTTCCCCCTTTCCTCAGAATTCATCCAGTTGGCAAAGGACTTTGAGGATTTCCGTAGAAAGTGGCAGAGAACAGACCACGAGCTGGGGAAGTACAAGGATCTTTTGATGAAAGCAGAGACTGAGCGTAGTGCTCTGGATGTTAAACTGAAGCACGCACGCAATCAGGTGGATGTCGAGATCAAACGGAGACAGCGAGCTGAGGCTGACTGCGAAAAGCTGGTGTGTATTGTTCTGTACGCCAGAACTGTGGCAGTGGGGGGAGGGGGCGGCATCATTTGGTCATGTTTCCACCTGCCAGTTATACTCAGTTTCTTCTTCCACATTAAAGAACTAAAAGCAACCCATCCATTGACAAGTTGGCCTTGATTGGAGCTGAAATTGCAGCGTAGGAACCCTGCTCTTCATAGGCTGAAATTTAAATTTTTTTTTCTCTTTTAGACTTGAAACTATTACTTACTAGATTTCAGATGAGAATTTAAAGAATTAAAATTAGGCAAGGAATTCCTAGCGTGCTTGGTCTGTCACAAGATGTTGGCTATCTCTTATGCTGCCCAGAATGGCCTCATCCTTTTGTCAATAGCTAGTACTTTGTTATTGATACAGGCAAGACAACTCTAAGGTTTTCCATCATTACTGCTCCTCATTCAGGGTCAGGGGCTAGATGTATTCAGTCAGTTGAGCAATGTGACTAACGTGGAACACTATCATTTTGATGTACCAGGATGGGTCATGGTACAAAGGAAGGCCTTCATGAGGAGGCACTAATCCATCTTGGTACAGTGTTAAATGCCTCAGTAAGCTCAAATTGACTGGTTCCAGTGTGTCACAGCTTTGTATCCATTTTAATGCATTTTGCTCCACCATTTAGAAAGGTGGGTGGCTGCTTTGATCCATAGAGGAAGCCAATAATTGTCCTGATAAAATGACACTAAATTGTTTTTGCTAGCGAAATCTATTTTGGGACTCTCATTTTGCAATACTGTCTTGGATTTCCAGCTTGACCTAAAAGTCTTGTAGCAGAAAGCCCACTATTCTGGATGGAGTTCATTTTACCAGTCAGAAATCAGAGACCCAATCTGGGCTTGATGTGAATTAATATGCTATCGGTGTAGCAGCTTTCCTGAAGGCTCATTTGCATAATGCTGTATTTTAATGTCTTCTGGTCTGCCCGTCCCATAAATTTGAGGTGAAGTTTCTCTCCTGGTTAGTTAGGATGTTTTACTCTGCTTTGGTCTGCAGGAAAGACAGATTCAGCTGATTCGAGAGATGCTCATGTGTGACACATCTGGTAGCATTCAACTAAGTGAGGAGCAAAAATCAGCTCTGGCTTTTCTCAACAGAGGCCAGCCGTCCAGCGGCAATGCTGGGAACAAAAGGTGGGGAAACTGCATCTGTTGTTATCTGATCACGAGCAATGCAGCTGTCACAAGTTCTTGCTATCTGAACTCTTAAATAGGCTGCTTCTGGAATGTGTGCTGAATAAAGCGGAAAAAGACTTTGGAGGAAGGGTGGGTGGGAAATAAAGGCACAGGGGCCTCCCAATTTCTTTTATCTTCTTTTGTTTTTGATCTTTCCTTAGGATGTTGTTTCACCATGGGTAAAATTTTGATGTTGGTGCTAAACTGCACAGCAATAACTAATCCCACTCATTGCTAAGAAACCTAAAGGTGAAAGTGGCAGTTCAGCAGTACTTTCAGTGTTTACTCTCCAGAGAGCTCTTGTAGCTCTTCTGGTTTAGAAGGCCTTCTGTGAGCCAAGACCAGACAATAATTTTGGTTCCACTGCATCACTATTTAAAATAGTCTCAACCAGGCTTAGAATTTAACACCCCCAATACAATACGTAGGGAAAGGTCAGCACTCTTCGAGCTATTTATTTTGTTGCCTGGTTGTTTTATGGGGAATCTTTATAACTGAGAAGATATATGGGCTTAATTTCTTCAAAAGCTAATGCTGGGTAATACTCTTTCTTGTAGAAAGCACCCACAATTGGGATCAGATTAAACTTTACTCTTCTGTCTGTGAATTTTTAGTAGCCTGTTCAGCAGGGAGTAGCACCCATGCTGTTGTAACTTTCTTTTTTATTTATTTATTTGAGAGAGAGAGAGTGAGAAAGAGCATGAGACGGGAGAGGGTCAGAGGGAGAAGCAGACTCCCCACTGAGTGGGGAGCCCGACGTGGACTCGATCCTGGGACTCCAGGATCACGACCTGAGCTGAAGGCAGTTGTTTAACCAACTGAGCCACCCAGGCGCCCTGACTGTAACTTTCAACTGCTGTTGTGAGGTCTTTGCCGAAAAAGCAGCTGTGCTGCGTGTGTCCTCATGCATGCACAGCCACGCTCTCCCATGGAAACCATAGCAAGCAGCCACCACAACTAGGCTTTGAACTTGTAGTTGTCGCCATAGGAAAGCACTGCTATGAAATTGCTGGTGGTTACCTGACCACTGTGACTTGTTCTGAGCGTTCATGCATTTTATTTTCCAGAGTCTTCTGTATCTAATACTGTGTTGTTTCTCTCATCTAGATTGTCAACTATTGACGAATCTGGTTCCATTTTATCAGATATCAGCTTTGACAAGACTGACGAATCGCTGGTAATAAACGTTTGATCTCTGAGAATTGTCTATTTTTCTTACCCCTGCTCCCTCAGGAATCTCTCTCTTGTCCTCTCTTCTGGAATTCCTTTATTACTGTTTTATTAGTTGATGTGTTACAGATACTGAGCTAGCATTTTATTTTATTTTATTGATTAATTTCTTTAAAGATTTTACTTATTTATGAGAGAGAGAGAGAAAGAGAACGCATGGTGTAGGGGAGGGGCAGCGGGAGAGGGAGAAAGTGTCTTTAAGCAGACTCTGCACTGGGAGTGGAACCGGATGCAGCAGGGCTCGATCTCAGACCCTGAGATCACGACCTGAGCCAAAACCAAGAGTCAAACACTTAACCAACTGCACCACTCAGGCGCCCCTGTGCTAGCATTTTAAAATAAAAATCCACACAGGCTATAAGAGACTGGCTTATATATTTAGTTTCTGGAAGTGAGAATATAGAATTCAGGATTTGGTATGAGGTTAAATTTATTTAATGGATCTGTGAGCTACATGTACTAATTGACTGTATCTTGGCTTATTCAAAAGCCCCAGCTAGCAATAAAAAAAAAAATTTAGTAAGATTCTACCCAGGCAGGGTTTATTTGCTGCTCTTGGAGAGAATAGACTTGTGCCTTATTCAGAATTAGTTTGGTTCTTGAAGAAAACTTAGTCATACTTCACAATTAGAAGGAAACCAGTGCTCTAGAGCTTCAGCCAGAAGACTGACAAAGTTTCCAGGCACTCTATAATGCTTTGTTCAACAGTGATTAACTGGTCTAAACTCTTTGTTACCCTGCTTTTGTGGGGCAGCACCCTTTTCTTAACTTATGGTGTTGCTTCTGCATAAAAGGTCACCTCTTGATATTTCAGTCTTTGATGTTCAGAGACTGGTGGTTTATTGGTTTGTGTATCTTGCCTGTTTTACTGGCCGAAAGCTAGCAAACAAAGCAATAAATCAGGAGGTTATTTGTGGTTGGTTTTCTGATAGTGAAAGAAGTGATGACTACTTGTTATATGGGCTAGGAGCGTTCTGTCCTAAATCAGTGTTTGGGGAAATCATTGCCATTTTATAGATATAAATAATAAGGAATGATATGAATAGGTCTGGGATATATAATAAAACTAGAACATATTAATAGCTGATTTTGGAGCTAGACCTACTTATGGTGTATCTGTTGTAACCCAAACTGAATCAAATAATTAGTAGCTAAATTAAATTATGTGACCAGGAATTGGAGAGATTAGATTTCATTTAGCTAAGCTACCAGTTGCTATGTACTACTGTTTCTGGGTTTTGTGTTTTCAGGGATTATTAGGAGTAAGGAAATCACATGAATGTAAATGGTTAAACTAAGTGAAGTGAAACTAGACCACGGTAAAAAACATAATTCTCCAGTGGTGAATGTCTTTGTTGGGGCCCAAGGAATAGGGATGTTTGGGAAATGTAAAACCTGAACTAGAACTTTTTAAGTGGCTACATTGTACAGAACGTCTGATTAGATAGCAATCCCTTAAGAGTAAGAAGGACATCTAACCCGATCAGTATAGTGCCTGAGATTCTGTGAGTTCTACAACTAATTATAGAAATAGTCAGAAATAAAGGACCAGGCACTGGAGATAATCACGACAGAAGTTGATTCTCTAACCTTTTCTTGCCTCTGTGGTATTGACTCCTGACTCTATTATAATAGCTTCAATTTTGGAAAGAAAGCAAGTTAACTTACCATAGCTCTGTAGCTACAGCACCTGAGACCCTCCCTTCCCCTTTGCCCAAATTGTAAGTTAGGCAGTCTGACTCAAAAAGCCTTTAAAGTTCTCTGTAAATTTATTTGCACAGGGTTTAGGGGAGGCCTAATAACAGAAAGAAATTAATGCAGTGTAATTGTCAACAGGATTGGGATTCTTCTTTGGTAAAGACTTTCAAACTGAAGAAGAGAGAAAAGAGGGTACGTATGGTTTTGTTTAGTTTTTGTTGTTTTTACAAAATTACAATAAAGGAGTTTTCTTTAGAAAATTTTCCATGATACAGCATTCCTGACATGTTGCTCTAACCATAGTTAAACACCCATTACAAATGAATTCATGCTGGGGGGTGGTATGGCCGATCCTCAGGGTAGTAACTCAGGACAGAACCTTTCCTATTTCACTGTTCTGGCTGCCTTAGTTCATTCATGGAGTGGAAAAGGATATACTTGAGTTTGTTTTGAGTTGTCATAGGAATTTTTATGCAGGACTTTTGTACTCTAATAGAATTTTCAGATGAAATGTGTGTATAATGGGATATGCAGAGCTCTGTGTGTGCTTGTTTAGGGTACTTAATATGTTTCCAAAGACTTCATGTCCTTAGATAGGATTACAGCTCGACTCTTTCTGGTGCTGTCATCTAAATTTTTCCAAAGCTTGTTTGTTTCTTTTAGGGCACTGAGGGCATTTTTGTGTTGGTACAACTTAAGCTTCATGTGGAAATAGAATGAGAGAGAGGATATTGTTATTTACCATAGCCCTGGTACCTAGGACTTTCACCCAAGTTGTCTAATGGAATAATTTTATTTTCCGTGCTTCAGAACTTCTGTTTCGCACTGAACTCCTCGGTCTTTGTCTCCTTTCCAGCGCTCTAGTAGCCGACAGTTCATTGATGGTCCCCCTGGACCTGTAAAGAAGACTCGTTCCATTGGCTCCACAGTAGACCAGGTAAGAATAGTCAGGCCAAGAGAATTGTGGTTGTGAACACATCAGAGGTTAGTGGCCCCAGCCATGAAGAATCCTGAGTCAAGGGGTGCTTGGGTGGTTCAGTCGGTTAAGCATTTGACTTTGGCTCAGGTCATGATCTCGGGGTTCTGGGGTCAAGCCCCACGTTGGGCTCCTTGCTCAGTGGGGAGTCTCCTTATCCCTCTCCCTCCCCTTCTGCCCCTTCCCCTGTTTTCACTCTCTCTGTCTCTCTGTCTCAAATAAATAATTAAATAAATAGAATCCTGAGTCAACGCTGCAACGTTATTTTGAGAGAGAGATTTGGTGAGTTTTTCTATGTAATAATAGGATCCTTATCATCCATATGAATGGAATCACTCTGATTGAGTAAACAACTGTCAGCTTTGTATTTGTTTCTTAGTTGCTTGTATGTATGCCTCTGTGACCTATGTTTCTGTTCGAAAGTATGAGGTTTCAACTGAGTGTTTTTGAGCTGGGTCTGTAGTTCCTGACCAAGATTTAAGAATTTTTCAACCACTCCAGAATTACCGTATAGTGGAGGGGAAATTAGTTTCACATGTTTGTCCTTCCCTCATTTCTACTTTTGTTTCAGGGGAATGAATCCATAGTTGCAAAAACTACAGTGACTGTTCCCAATGATGGCGGGCCCATCGAAGCTGTGTCCACAATTGAGACTGTGCCATACTGGACAAGAAGCCGAAGGAAAACAGGTCCACTGGGTTTGTAGCTAAATCGCCTGTGTAAAACAACTGGTGAAATTTCGGGAGACTTGGCTTTTTAGAACCCTTTGAGGCAGGGATTGGATAGTGTGGGTAGTTTCTTGCTCCTGCTTTCCGAAGGCCAGAGCACTGTATTATACTCTACCTTTGGATTGCTAGCCTGGCCTGTGCCACTCACACATAATATGTTCTTTCTTTCTTTCTTTTTTTTTTTAATATTTATTTATTTATTGGAGAGAGAGGGAGGGGCAGAGGGAGAGGATCTTCACGCAGACTCCCCGATGAACATGGGCCCATACGGGCCTTGATCCCAGGACCCATGAGATCATGACCTGAGCCGAAACCAAGAGTCGGATGCTCAACCGACTAAGCCACCCAGGTGCCCCATAACTCATTATTCTTGAAATGATTTTTTCTGCATAGCCATTGTTGTCGCTTCTGATTATGGTTACAAATTACTGGTTGTCTACTAGTTATATTAAAATCGGGGTTAAAATTCACAAGGAACAAAATATTAAGAAGCTTAAAGTTGCTTGTTTTCTAGGTACTTTGCAACCTTGGAATAGCGACTCCACCTTGAGCAATAGGCAGCTGGAGCCAAGAACTGAGACAGACAGTTCCAGCACTCCACAGAGTAATGGAGGGATGCGCCTGCATGACTTTGTCTCTAAGACGGTAGATGAGATCGCTCTTTCTTCTTTTGGGCACACTTAATTTTTTTATTGTGAAAATAATATATACCGGGAACAGATTTAAATAACTTAGTGTTAGAAAGTTAAATGTCAGATCTCCTTTCAGTTCTACTCTTCAGGGCTGACTGCTGGTTACAGAGGGTCTATATCTTTCCATTCTGTGAGTAATATTACATTAAAGCAGCTTTTCAGAAGCAGTTGTTTATGCTTTTTAGTGATATGTATTTACATAGTATGCTTAAATATAGCACATTTTACCTTTGTCCCATTGGATTTCCTCATAAAAAACCAAGCAACCTGAGGCTCAGAAGAGTTAACTGCTTTGTTTGAGCCACAGGACAGCAAGTGGCAGAGTTAACATGGAGATTTTGTCAACAGGTTCTTTCCACTACTGCACACTGCCCCCTTCCAGCTGGATGACCTTATGCAAATTACACAGCCTCGTTGGCTTCTGTTTCCTTAGCTTAAAGAACAAAACCTGTGTTGTAGGACTATTGTGAGAATTACACAAGTATTTGTAAAGGGATTAGGAAGTTGTTTGGCACATCCTAAGTGCTTAATAAATGCTGGTTGTTGATGATGATAATTTTCTAATTCAGACCCCTCTGTTATTTCTGTCCTCAGGTTATTAAACCTGAATCTTGTGTTCCATGTGGAAAGCGGATAAAATTTGGCAAGCTGTCTCTGAAGTGTCGCGACTGTCGTGTGGTCTCTCATCCAGAATGTCGGGACCGCTGTCCCCTTCCCTGCATTCCTACCCTAATAGGAACGCCTGTCAAGATTGGAGAGGTAGAACCTATGGGGGCCGTCCTTGTGTTACCGCTTCTTTAGCTTTTTCAAAGCTTAATGTCAGTTTTTATCCTAAAATTAGTGATGCCAAGCATAGTTTTTCCCACAAATGATGAAGAGAAATGATAAAATGTTAACTTGCAGCCAAGTCCTGCTTGGGTTTGTCTGTTTAGTAACTTTTTTATACCAGACTTCTCTTCCCTTCCCTCCTTCCACCCTCTCCCCTCTCCCCTCTTCCCTACTCATCCTCCCTCCCTCCCTTTCCTTCTTTCCTTCCTTCTTCCTCCCGCCCCCTTCCGCTTCCTTTCTTCCTCTGCTCTTCCTTCTGCTCCACATCCTATTCTTGTTTTGTAAAATTCCAAACATATACAGAAGTAGATTAGGATAACTAACCTCTGGTTCCTATCACTCAACTTCTGTGATTACTAGTTCATGTCCAATCTTGATTTATCAGTACCCCCATGTCCTCCTCCTGGCCCTGTCCAGTGAATTACCTTGAAACAAATCCCAGCCATCATATAATTTCATCTGTGAATGTACTTCCTCTTATGTTAGAGGTATCCCATACTAAGCTATTAAGATTCGATTGCTTATTTTTAAAAACTGATTCAATCTATTAAGAAATTATTTATTGTATGAATAACATTAACAAGATTCAGAACAAAATGATTATGCTGCTACCCAGCCCCTAGCAAATCAAATGTTACTTTTCTTTAATCTTAACAGTTCTTATTCGTGCATGTAATTGGTTACAAATTTTTTCTACTCTGATAGAGAACCATGGAGTTCTCCTCTACAGATAGGTTGGTGTCCCGATCAACTGTGAGTTGTGTTAAATAATTTTTCTAAGAAAAATTAAAGGGTAAAAAAGGTTTTCTTTTTTAGAATAATAAATTCATATTAAAGACCATACCTGTAATCTCATTATTGCTTGCTTTCTGAGGCCCTTGAGGAGAGGAGAAGCAGGGGCAGAGTTGTAGCTAGTGGTCTTATTACTTGTTCATGCAAGAGTGTGGTATATGTGACCATAGATCAGTCCTGTTGGGGTTGTAGGAAAAATACAGCTGAGAGTCTCTGTTCTAATATATGGTTTGGGAATAGGAGTTTAAAAGTAAACCTGATGTCCCAGCCTGAGTATTAGTTTGGAGATGGTTCTTCCTACTAGTCTTGATTTGCTGGTCTAAGTGGTATAAATAATAATTTAAAACTCTCCCTTTTCAGGGAATGCTGGCAGATTATGTGTCCCAGACTTCTCCAATGATCCCCTCCATTGTTGTCCATTGCGTAAATGAGATTGAGCAGAGAGGGCTGACTGAGGTAAGAGTCGGCCTTCAGGGGTGCCTGGGTGGCTCAGTTAAGCCACCAACTCTTGATATCCGCTCAGGTCATGGTCTCAGGGTTGTGAGACTGGGCCTGTGTCAGGCTCCGAGCTGGGCGTGGAGTCTGCTTAAGATTCTCTCTCCCTCTCCCTCTTTCCCACTCCCGCCCACCCCCGCCCCCCACTCTCTCTTAAAAAAAAAAAAAAAAACCTTCAGAGAGTGTGAATTTGTTATTTGTGTTAATAATTAGGAGTTCTTAACTGACAGTGTCACTTTGATAATAGACAGGCCTGTATCGGATCTCTGGCTGTGACCGGACAGTAAAAGAGCTGAAAGAGAAATTCCTCAGAGTGAAAACTGTACCCCTCCTCAGCAAAGTGGATGATATCCACGCTATCTGTAGCCTCCTGAAGGACTTCCTCCGAAACCTCAAAGAACCCCTTCTGACTTTTCGGCTAAACAAGACTTTCATGGAGGCGGCAGGTAAGAGGAGATCTTACTACTAGAATGTGAGTCCCATAGGGGCAGGAAATTTTGACTCTTCTTGTACCACTCAGTACGATGCCTGCAACATTGTGCATGCACACATGCTTTGATGGAAGAAGAACTATATCAGTGTTCTTGGTGCCCGTCCTCTTCTTCTCTAAACTATGTAAGGTACTGACAGGGGGGCCATGTGAAGGACTGTGAATCTTGTCAGCAAAGGTCTTGTAAAATTTGTCTTAAAATTGAAATTTGCCACTCCTACTGCTACCACTCTTGACATCTGTCATCCTGGAGTGGCAAAAGAACTTACTGATTTTCCTCTTTCTGTTCTCCGCCCTCTGTATGATCCTCAAACAGTATCTAGAGGGGTCTTTCCAAAATTTAAATTAGATGATGTCTCTTCTGTCCTTAGTTTTCTCCAGTGACTTCCCATTGCTCTCAAAATAAAATCCACAGTCCTTCACATGGCCCCAAAGACTCCACCTGTAGGATTCGGCTCCTGGTTACGTCTCTAGAATCATTTATCTCAACAACCTTCCCTTCTTTCTTCTCCCGATACGCTGGGATGCTTGCAGTTCTTAGCACATAACCAAGCTTACTCCCCTCTTGAGGCCGTTGCATTCGTTATTGTCTCAGCCTGGAATGTATTTGCATGATTTGCTCCTTTATTTCTTTCAGGTTTCTTTGTGGGTATCTTGTCCTCAGAAATACCTTTCCTGACCACCTTGTCCAAAATAACTGTGCCCATTACTTTCTAGCTGCTACTATATAGCACTAACTGATAGATACCTGCTTTTTGACTCACTCCTCCAATAGAATGTGAGTTCCATGAGGCAAGGTCTTTGTTTAATTCTGCTTTACCTGAGCACCTAGAATAGTACCTGGTCCATAGTAGGCCCCTGACCACGGTTTAAAAACGAACACTTTCTTGGTAATTGTAGTCGCTGCAGTTGTGTGCCTGCCTTCCCAGCACGTGGGTTGCTAGCTGCTTTCCCTAACTGCAGGAGCCGATTTTTTTTTTAAAGGTTCTGATTTCTACTATTGAGCTGTTGGCCAGTATCCTGCTTGGTAATGAAACTGGAGTTTGATGCAGTCATGAAGCTAATCAGAAGTTTCAGAAGCTTACTGTATAGATGAGACTTTGTGGTCGATCACTTGGAAGCATGCTGTCAAGGGAAAGAAGTCTAGGCCTCTTGGTGTTCTCTTTTCATTTGCAGAACTCACAGATGAGGACAACAGCATAGCTGCCATGTACCAGGCTGTTGGTGAACTGCCCCAGGCCAACAGAGACACATTAGCTTTCCTCATGATTCACTTGCAGAGGTGAGTACAGCAGAAACTTGCTTCTGGGAGCTTGGGAATTTGCCACGGGGAACATAATGTGGGTTGGGTGTTAGGGAGGGAATGTGACGGGTGAATTGTTTTCTGGTAGATCTTATCTTTTGGTCTGTGTTTAAGCAGAAGAGCAAGTCTTCTAATTGAGTATTCTCTTGCTTTAGAGTGGCTCAGAGCCCAAACACTAAAATGGATGTGGCCAATCTGGCTAAAGTCTTTGGGCCTACCATAGTTGCCCATGCTGTGCCCAATCCAGATCCAGTGGTAATGTTACAGGACATCAAGCGTCAGCCCAAGGTAGGCAAGTGCACTGTATATATAAAATATATATATATAAACCTGTTTGACATGATAACATGAGAGAGTGGTGAGAGGTAGGCCCTAAGCTTTGGAAGTGTGCTAACCTGTTTGGTGGCTGTTTAGGTGGTAGAACGCCTGCTTTCACTGCCCCTGGAATACTGGAGTCAGTTCATGATGGTGGAACAAGAGAACATTGACCCCATGCATGTCATTGAAAACTCAAATGCCTTTTCAACACCACAGACACCAGATATTAAAGGTAAGGCCCGATCTGACTCCCTCTCTGGTTTTGGCCATGTACCCTCTCCCTGCCTTTGCTAGAGCTGTTTAGAATTCATATTCTTCAATAAAATTAAGTTTGTTATGAGGATTCTAACATTAAAAGAAAATTTGTACAGTTCTACCATCCTAACTTCTTTTTTCACTTTTATGGAACGTGGTTCTCCTTCTTTTCCTTATACATATGGATATTTTAGAAATATAATAACAATTCAGATATAATTTGATCTTATTTCACTTAGCATATTGTGAGAATGTTTTCTGTCACTATGTAATTTATCATTTTTATGGTTGTAAATGGTAATTTACTTAACACATTCTATTAGGAATTGATGTTATTTTTGAATTTTCCATAGTTACTAATAGTGCTGACATCAGCATTATATGTATATACCTCTGTTTCCCCTAATACTAAATTCCCAGGAGTGGGAATCACTGAATTAAAGGGCTTGAACATTTTTATGTTTCACCAACTTGATTTCTTAAAGGCTTTTGCCAATTTGTATTGCCACCAAAAATATTTGAGTTTGGTTTCTTCCAACTTTACTGGCATTGGAGACTTGACCTCTCATTTTTACAAGATCCTTTTTAAGAAAGAACGTTGTTTTTTCTAATATAGGTAAGAATCAAGTGGTCAAACATTAGATTTGTGAATGTTGGAGTTTGAGAATGGCCTAAATCAGGAAGTGAATGTCAGCTATTCATTGAGCAGTTGCCTACATAGTTCAGAAGATAGACTGGTGTGTTACAGACGATGACAAAAATGATCTCTGGGACTTTGCTTGGGTCTCTAACCTTAGCTCTTAAGTGCTTCATAGGGTATTCAGCTGAAAACTGGTCACCCACAAGGGTGCTTTTCTTTTTGCCCTTCCTTTAAAAATATGTCTTAACTTTGATTGAAGTGAGTTTACTGGGGCCCGTGACCACTCCTGAGCATCAGCTTCTCAAGACTCCTTCATCTAGTTCCCTGTCGCAGAGAGTGCGCTCCACCCTCACCAAGAACACGCCCAGGTATGGGGAACCGGCTGGCTTGGGAACTAAAAAAGGACTCTTTCCTTAGACCTGTCTTCCCAGCATACCGAAGCTCGTATTGAAGGGAAAATGGAATGAGGCCTTCAGCTAGCAGCTAGCCTTTAAAAGCTAATCTGGAGCCATAAGGACCCCTTTTTGAAAAGGGTCTAAAGGTTTTGTTTCTCCTCTCTCATCTCAGGCGACAAAGAGTAGTTTGCCGAGTAGTTGAGGAGGGTTTCCTATTTTTAGCTGATAATATCAAGTAATGTTAGAGTTGTTTATTTGCCTTCTTTTCATAGAATACTGTTTTGGTTCATTCTCCATAGATTTGGGAGCAAAAGCAAGTCTGCCACCAACCTAGGACGACAAGGCAACTTTTTTGCTTCTCCGATGCTCAAGTGAAGTCACATCTCCTGTTACTTGCCCGCATTCCCTGACTGCAAGGAAGGGCGCACCTGTATTCTCTGCTCTGCAGCCTCCTGTACTCATTACTACTTTTAGCATTCTCCAGGCTTTTCATCAAGTTTAATTGTGCATGGGGGTTTTATTAAAACTATATATATCTCCCTCTCTTTCTCCTCAAGTAATGTCATATCAACACCTTGTGCTGTCGTTGTTGGGAGCTTTTAGATGGGAGATCT
Organism: Halichoerus grypus; assembly: GCF_964656455.1. NCBI lineage: Eukaryota > Metazoa > Chordata > Mammalia > Carnivora > Phocidae > Halichoerus > Halichoerus grypus. The sequence continues at coordinate 116,377,789 of NC_135717.1, read as the reverse complement.
TTACAGCGGTAGAAGGGAGAATATGGAATTCATTGTGATTGGGGGTGGGGGGGGCTGGGGTGGGCGCATCCCTTTGGCTTAAAGCCAAATGCTGCTCATGACTGATCCTTCTCTGGTGTTATTTAGAACTAATTTCCATGAGACAGTGACAGAAGCTGCACCTCTTTGGTTAAGAGTGACTTGTCTCAGGGTGGGAGGTGGGAGGGCAGGGTAAAGAAAGGTTGGACAGAGGATTTAGGATGGCTCCTTCTGAGAACTTGGAGGTCCCCTTCCCCCAGTATGAACTCAGCTGTAACGTGGAGCCTTCATAAAAATGGATAGGGTGAGGACAGAACCAGTGATGGGGGTGTGCTTATTATTAGCTTTGATTCGGATTGATTAGGTGTAATAGTGTTAAGTGGCACAACCTTGTAAAAGTGATACTACAACTTGTATTTATCTCTAATGGGCCTGTGGCTGGACTTTGGGTTTGCTTGGGGTCAAAGCCAGTTTGTATTTCAGTTGCATTCGTTCTGATGCTTGACCCTCCTGTCCCCTTGTCCATTGGAGCCCGACTTCTAAAGGTCATATGCCGTCTATTTGGCGTCCCAGTTCACAATTAAGAGTAGGCTATAAGGGGAGATTGTCAATATTTTGTGTGGCAAGAAAAGCCACAGTCATTTTGTCTTTGCACTTTGGTTGCTAAAATCTTCCTATGGAACATAGCCACATCTAGATAAATATGAACTTTTTCTTTTATTAAAATTATTTCCAATGTCTACAAAAATGCTTTCTTCTGTAGAATGTTTTTGACCCATAGTCACCTTTGTCTGTAAAACACATATTTAGAATAATATTTGGAAAAAAGTAAATCGTATTTTCAAAAGTTCTGCGAGGTTGGTTTTCTTGTCCTGGAAGGTAACCTTCAACGCCTTTTTAAAGAAAATATTTTTCCTCAGTGTTTTGGTCCATTGTTCATTTTCATTCTTTCCCGTCCCCCAGTGCGGCCCCCACCAGGAGTTTGTTTCTTCGTTTCTCATTCAGTCTCTTTCATTGTCCAAATTGAAGTCCTAGATTTGTCCTTTGACTGTTATCCTCTCATTTGAAGAAACTACTTTAAACAAAAACCAAACTTTTTAGACAAGTCTTCAGGGACCAGAATGGTGCAGTTTAAAAAAAAAAAAAAAAGACAACTCTGGCTGGCTGACTGCCTGGAACATCCTTCACTGCTGGAAGTGCCTCTGGAGTGAGCTGGGATGATTAACTGAGGGCACCTGCACTTGGAACTCTGAAGCTGGTGAACAGAATGTATCTGAGATTGAGCGTAAACAGTTGCAGGCTTAATATGTAACCGCGGAGAGGAGGCAACCTACTGGCTTTATTCCCAGGAGGTGGCAGCTCTCAGCAGGGAGATTTTGCCTCAGCAAATTGAAAGAGGACGGGTCCCTTCTCCTCTTACCCCCCTTTACACACACACACACACGACTGTTAAGTTTTATTTTATTTTTTACCTTTGTCCTAGATGCCGACGTTTTCCTTACGTCTATGCAAGCCTGTGTTGGCCTGGCTCCATGTTTGCTGTTCTGTAGTATCTCCCCAAGGTGCGTTTTAAGTCACTAATGTGGAGGAAGTAAATGGATTGTGTAATGTTAGCGAAGGCAAGACGACCCTATGCAGGAACTGATGGCCCATTAATGAAAAAGGAAATGGTCCTGTGTGTCAAATGTTGGCAGCCAGTTGCTCAGCTTCGGGCTAGGCCAGGAGACCTCAGCCATGAAAATAATTCTGATATTAGCAAAGGGAAATATGTACCCACCTTCAACTTCTTTAATAGTATTTCATGTGGAACAGCTTGAATTTCGAGGGCTTTCTTAATTAAATTGTATTTCCTTGATGTGAGATCTAAGGAAAGGGTCCAGTGCTTTGGAGTAGCAGGAGTAGCTCCTGCCACTAACCCTTTCTGATGCTGCCTCTTACCCCACCTATAATGCAGTTTAACTTTACTCTCTCACTTGCTAAATAACCAGAATCTAAATTTTTAAGTCCGTTCTCCCTCAGTCTAGGTAAGACTCCTAAGTTTGATGTTTCTCTAACTGGGCAAGCATTACATGGTTTGATTCAGCAGCAACAATTTGCATTTATTACTGGGTGTCTAATGATTTCTCCCTCCTTAAGAACGTGAATTCACTGCAGAAATAGAAAGCATCTGAGTTTCCATCAGAGGACTATAGAGTATTCAAGTGATTTACCATGACAAAAATGGCCATTTTTGGCTATGAACTACACCTGTGACATTGAAAGGGGTCTTGAATTTTTAAATTCCTGCTTAAATTAATGGGCAGCACAAAGTGACCAGGAGTGCTGAGTGCAGGGAGCAAACCCATCAGCCTTGCTGGGTTGGTTTTGTTAACAGCAGGGCCCCCCTGCCCACCTCAAGCTTCAAACAGACACATAAGCATATACATACAGTACGTGATACACTGTGTGATTTCCTGGGATGTGATTTCCCGGTGGAAAAACATTTGGGAGACCCACCATGGTGAGTCTGGGATTTTGAGCAGTGGTTTGCTTACTCACGTGTCACCTTTTCTGAGGCTCCACGAGGCACAAGGAAGGGGCTGTTACAGAGTCCAGGTCTGAGAAGCAAGGGAGGCACAGTTCATACAGCAGGGTCTCGATCCATGTGCTTCGATGATAGTCTTGATCGTGACTCGGGTTTCGGCCACTGGTGCAAAAAGCTTTTAAGCATGCAGAGTTGGGGCATGTTAGTCATTGTGCTTTTCGTATAAACAGGATTTGGAGAATGGTCACTTAACCTAGAAATTTAGTGATTTTTAAAAAAATCTGCTCCCTGGAGTTGGTCTGTTTTGTAAATAAGTGAAGGCCCCAGGCCAGGGGCCAGGGTTCTTAACTTGTATAATTTATCAGACTCTGGTTCTCAGAGTCTGTATTTGTTGATGGTTTCTATTCACGAAGTCAAGCAGAAGGCAGTTTGACGTCACTAGGAATAACCTTGTAGTGTGTGGGAGCCATGTCCTCCGCAGTTGTGTGGGATGGGAAAGGAGGCCACTTTTCAGGGACTCGGAGTTGGAAGCAGGAATTTTCCTTTTGTCTACCTTCTCCCTCTGTAACTCTTGCCAGCTTCATTTAGTTGCATTGTTCCGATACAGATTGCTCTCGCATCTCACACAGTTGGACCCCATCTGTGTGCTAGGCTCAGACACATATAAATGGATATTTAGATTTCTAATAAAGCACTTGCCAGTTAATATCTTCTCTGGTCTTCAGTGAAGATGGAATTAACCGATTCCTCATAAAGTCTCTAGGAAATGTAATATGGTGATTGACAGTATACCAAGTGCTTTCATTCATCATCTTACCTGATGTCACCACATCCATGTAGGGTGGGCAGGTAATCTTATCCCAGTTGACAAATTCAGAGGGGTGATTTGGCTTAAATTCCCACAAACTAATCTATAGTTTAGCAGGGATAAGAACCTGGGGATTACAGCTCCTACTGGAGTTCAGCTGTGGTGCTTGCTATTTTAGATCAGCATTGTGGGGTCTGTTGATATATTATTAGGTACATAAATGATTCCACTCAAGGCTGTATGCGGATGTGCTTATTTACAGATGACCCAGAAGGAGCAGGGAGGCCCAGACTGCTGGGAAAAGCATTTGGGACAGGAGAATGAAATGTCTTAATGGTTGGGCTTATTGTCTTGTAGAGTGGGAGCCCTGGGCTTGGTTGGTGACCCAGGGCTGCTTTCTGTGTGGAAGGAGGTGCATGAGCTGGTGTGAGTGTTTGAGGTTCCTCCTGGTGGGAGTCCGTTCCCGGGTTACCCATGTGCATCTTGAGTGCTCTGAAGCTCAGAGCCAAAAACAGGCGAGTCTCTGAGCCAAAGCCATCAGCCTGCTTCTAGAAACGTGTCAGCGGATTAGCTTATTGGCTTTCCCCCTGAGTGGCATTAGCTCTCACCCTGTCTCATGTTCACCATCTGGCTTTGAGTAAGAAGTCGTCGAGTGATCTCTCTTCAGCAGCCTGCTCTGTGCCAGGGCTTTCTGAGGGCTGCTCAGCTTTCTTCCTCATCCACCCCAGGGCCCAGTGCTGTCCAAGAAGAGGTAGTCAGTCTGTTGTGTCCACACATATGCACACCTGGGATCAGAAGAATAGACCTCAGAGGAAAGAAAAAAAAAATCAGCTCAAAGGAGAATGCGTCTGTGTGGTTAGTGGCCTAAAGTCTTTTGTTGTCAAAACTAACAAGCGGATCTGTCCTTAGGTGAGTTTTTAAAATGGAGTTGCTCCTGCCTGTAAGATGATACAGTTTGTCCAGATTTTAGTAGAGCAAGACATACGAAGGGACTGGGATTTTTCTTCCTCATTGGAAAACAAGGCCTCAGGTGGGGTGCTTAAATGAACCACCTCTCGTCCCCCCAGGGAGCTGGCTGCTCTCTCCTCCTAGGTTAATAGATGTTGACTGGGGCTAAATGCCTGATGCTTATGGACAGAGCCCAGCCCCTCAGCAGAGAAGCCGCACTGTGGAGATACAGCGGCTGCCATTAAAGGGCTAAGCCCTTTCCAGCTGCTTTGCTTTAACGGGCACTGCCTGCAGGCGGCCGCTTAACGGAGCTGTCTTAGCCCGATTAGGAGGAAATGACTAATCTCAGCATCTTCTCCTGGCACTGGCCTGGAGGCTCTGGGGAAGATAACCCGCTAGGGTGGGAAGTGGTTGGATAAATGGTGTTGGAGTGCTAGGCGATTATCCCCTCAAAAATGGTGGTCACTGCTTGGCATGGCTTGTGTCTTACTTTGTCTCCTTAAAAAAAAGTGGGCTTTTCTTCACTGGCCTCCCTGGCACTGAGGGAGAAGTGATGTTAACCATGTTGGGCGGCCTGGGTATTGAAACCCTGCAATAGAGTTGAGAGCATATGAGGGCAATGGTGCCCATCCCCCTTAGAGGAAGAAGACCTGAGACCCTCCAGTGTGGTCCCCACTTTGGCCTTACATTCCCCTTCACTTCATTCATTCATTCATTCATTCATTCATTCATAGTAGGCTCCACACCCAGGATGGAGCCTAATTTGGGGCTTAAACTCAAGATCAAGACTCAGACACTTAACCAACTGAGCCACCCAGGTGCCCTTCCCCTTCACTTTGAAATCTGACTTGGGCGCCTGGGTGGCTCAGTTGGTTAAGCGACTGCCTTCGGCTCAGGTCATGATCCTGGAGTCTTGGGATCGAGTTCCGCATCGGGCTCCCTGCTCGGCAGGGAGTCTGCTTCTCCCTCTGACCCTCCTCCCTCTCATGCTCTCTGTCTCTCATTCTCTCTCTCTCAAATAAATAAATAAAATCTTTAAAAAAAAAAAAAAAGAAATCTGACTTAAAGAGCCAAGATTTGGGGCGCCTGGGTGGCTCAGTTGGTTAAGTGTCCGACTCTTGGTTTCGGCTCAGGTTATGATCTCAGGGTTGTGGGATAGAGGCCTGCGTTGGGCTCTGTGCTCGGCACAGTCTGCTTAAGATTCTTCCCTCTCCCCTTCCTTCCCCCTCTGCCCCTCCCTCCACTCGAGTGCCTGCAAGTGCACTCTCTCTCTCTAATAAATCTTAAAAAGTAATAATCATAATAAAGAGCCAAGATCTGAAGGAGAAATGATCATTTCCTTGGTTGTAAGATGCACTTAAAATATATGTTTTAATATTTCTGAGAATTGGGATATCTTAGAATCAATGGCATCTTACAAAAACAATGTAGTCTTTTTTCTTCTTTAGTGACTCAGAATAGTAAAGCATCTTATTATCGACGTTATTTGGGTTGGAAGTGTTAGCTGTTTGCAGGAGACAGGCTGTTGGCTAGACCAGATGTGGAGGTCAGGGAACCTCCTTCTTAGCTGTGGTCCAAGAGCTTTAAAACAGGGAATTCCTTGTGTCTGAGAGAAGCCACAGGATGGGGAAAAGGAGGACTCAGCCCCAGAACATCTGGCACCAAGAGACAGACAGGCAATATGTATGATAGGATCAAAATCTGTCCAGTCATGACCCCTAGAGCCATTAGATGTGACCCTCAAGTCTGGGAAGGGTAGGAAAAAAGCCCCTGTGGATCAGTGAGGCTATGAACAAAATCCTAGTCCTCCCCGATGGAGTTGTGAAGTGAGTATAGCACCAAAACACCGGGGTGCTTCAACACAGGAGGTTAGAGGTCCGCTCGAGCAGGGAGCTGGGAGTGTTTATTGCAATCCTTTGTCCAATTTGCTCACCAATTCCAGAATATCAGAGGTCTTTCCTCCCGTGAAACTGGAAGGCCATGGTTTGGGGACCAACAAAGAAAGGACAGAGAGTCAAGTTAGGGAAACGTTGCCCTGAGATGAGAAGTAGACTAAAAATCTAATTTTGTTTAAGAATCGTCTTCCTGTTGCGGTAGAGAGAGGTGTTCAAATAACTGTGAAGTAGTGTGTTCAGTGCCAGGATGGAGGTGTGTGCAGAGTGCTGGGGGAGCTCAGGAGGGAGGGGCTGGAGGCTTACCAGCCTCAGAGGTGATGACATTAGGCAGCGTCTCAGGATGCACAGGGCAGCTAGAGAGGCCCGGGAAGCATACTCCGGACGGAGAGGCACCTCCAGCCCGGGGCCGCATAACTGGACGCCGACGACCATCCCGGCCTCTCCTCTGATCTCACGCTGGGCCCTGGCCTGGCTGGGCCTTGTTCCATCCTTCCGCGGAGCTGTGGGGGGGTGGGGGTTGTTGGTCCCTGCCGCCCTCAGTGGCATCCTCCACCCCCAGTTTTGGCAGTAACTGCCCCTTTCGCTGACTTAATCAGAGCTCTGAAACAGTTTGCATTTCTCTCTTTTCTGCCCATTCACTGCAGCCTACTAATTAGTGCTGTCAGACTCCACAGTCTCCTAAACCCCCTTCCCTAACCGCACCTCCCCTCCAGCTTTGGCTGACTGCCACCGCCCCTCCCCAAGAGGTGCAGACCCCCTGCCCCAGCTGCCACGAGTGGCCACTGTTTAGCCGGATGGATGCTTCTTGATTAGCCCTTAACTTCTCCCCTCCCTTCTTCGCTCCCTGTCTTCCCCCCTAACATTGCCGGGCCTGCCATTAGCACTAGGTCAGCGTCCCTGCTGATAAGCAGCTCTCTTCCCGCGCTGCTCCGGGTGCTGGAGTGCAGTGCTGTGGGCTGGGAGGGACTGAGGCGATACCCTCTCCTGACCCAGTGTACTCTCCCATCAAGTCCCCTGTCAGCTTGTTCCAGATCATTTGACCTTATTATAGATGAGAGATCCCAGACTTTGATTTGTGCTGCCTCTTAAACCCTCAGCTCTGATGGCTGCTTCCCTTTTGTTTTCTTAGCTTTCATATGAAATTCCAGATGCTCAAAGTCCTGCGTCTTTTTACCCCTTTATACCCACCCGGCCTCCTTACTCTCATTCCCTGGATCTTCCAGCAAACCAACACTTGCCACAATCACTCCAGTGCTCCACCTCTCTGTTCTGGGGAGACCTTTCTTTCTTTCTTGGGTTTGATTCGTTTTTTCTTTTTTTAAAAATTTATTTACTCTTGGTAATCTCTACAGCCAACGTGGGGCTCGAACTCACAACACCGAGATCAAGAGTGGCATACTTTTCCAACTGAGCCAGCCAGATGCCCTTTCGGTGTGATTCTTGACTCCTCTTTCCTCTGGGATCCTCCTCCCCCAACACACTCACACACACTCAACTTTGCTTAAGCTAACTAAGGATGGGGAATGGGGAGGGAGTGGGTCCTTCTTTAGTAATAGCCGCCTGGCCTGCTGGGCTGCGTTAGGAACTGTGGGGAAGCAGCTGAGCCAGCAACAGAGGGAACGGCAGTCTGCCACAATGATGGTGACAACCGTACCACCGACTGAGATCTGTGTCAGGTGCCTTGCTAACCACATACATCCCGTGTGGTTCCAGCCCCCTTATTGAATTAGATCCCATTTTCCAGATGAGGAAAGTGAGGCTCAGGATTCTTAAGTAACTTGCTTAAGTTCACACAGCTATAACTGCTTGAGCCTGTATTTAAACTTTTTCAACCCTTTCAACCCCTATTATACCTTTATGTAGTCTTCTTCTTTTTTTTTAATATGGTGTATAGAATCCTTTAAGTCAAAGTGATTTTCTTCGGAAAGTGAAAGTCTCTGGATCATCGTCTTCTCCTCCTCTGCCTTCAGTCTGAGCAGCCCAGATGTGTCCCAGAGCCTGGCCCCTTCGTGGGCTCCCCGCAACACCCCCCCCCCGCCCCCCCCACAGTGTGGTCCCAGTGTGTCCTCTTCCCAGCCAGAGGTAGCAGTGGGGGTGGGAGGTGGAGAGGGGCTTCCTGCCAGCCAATGGGGACGCTGCAGCCTAGGCTCTGGGCTCACATCATCTGTTCCTGCTAAGACAATCATCAACATAAAAGGCTAATTGTATTAATCACCAAGGCACCCCCCCCTCCCTTTCGGGAGAATTATGAATTGCAATTGCAGATGGCTTTGCTGATTGAAGGCAGTGCTCAGCGGGGAGAAGGGCCAGATCAGATTACACACCATTAATTAAAAACTTCCCCTGACAACCAGGAGGAAGGGAGTGCACACCAAGGGTAGGCCTGGTTGGGTCTCAGTCCTCCCCATGCTCCCACCGCCCCCTCCACCCAGGCCGAGGGGCTGGGGCTATGAAGCCCTGCTGTCGCAGGCTGGAACCTGTGAATTTGGCTCCCCAAGGGCCATCCAAACAGATGGCTGGCTGTCCTATTAAAGGGCTCCAGAGAAGGAGAAGCTAACCTTTGGTTACTCATTCCTATGTCTAACTTTGGACGCTCTTCAGATTCTAACCTATTTCCTCACTTTTCACGAAGCTTGTCTCCCCCTTGCTCTAGTCTATTCTGACAGAGCGCAGCTTTAAAGAACTCGTCATGAAAATAGCCCCCAACTCTCTCTGAGCAGTCACCCTCACCCTTTGGGCCCGGAGACAGGGGTTCCGCAGTCAGCTCTGGAGTAGGGGCTGGGGGTCCCAGCTACCCCTCCCTGTGAGCATAGGTGTCTCAGCTGCTTTCATCCTGGCGCATCTGAAGTTGTAACTCCTGAATTCTCGTGATCGATCCCCGCCTCCCCTCCCTCCCCAGTCACCTAGCCTCAGTCATTCATTCATCAAACTTTTATTGAGCACCCAGTGTGTGCTCAGCTCTGGGGACGCAGAGATAATTTGTCTAGGAGCTTCAGAGCCCTACTGTAGGAGCTCCACCCCCCTGCCCTTGTCAACCTTCTAGTTCTTGCCTCCCTCCTTCCTTCCTTCCTTCCTCTGGCTATATAACTTGTATAAGCCCCCCGGAGCTCTGTTTTGGAAAATTCTAAGCTGGGAGCTGAGGAGACCTTAGGGGGCTGTGGTACTGAGCTGGGTGACCTTTAGCAAGTAAATCACATCCCTCCCCACCTCCCCCCCACCCCCCCACACACCCAGCTGTCCCTGCTCATAAAAGGGCACAAGAAGCCCTGGGCCCGGAGAGATTGTGAAGATGGATGAGTGGGGCCCGGCTTGGACAGATGTGAATAGTACTCCACATTGACAATATCACAGAATCCTGAACATGGCCACTGTGGCCATGAGCACTTGGGGACTCAGCTCTCACTCTGGTCACCCGCTGGGCTCTGTCACCCTACCCTTGAAAGACTTTGGGAGCCCCTCCCATCCCCAGTGCCATTGGAGACATCATGGAAAAGGACCTATCTTTTTTATGGATTTGGTTGCTGTATCTCAGGGTACCATGGTGATGGGCACCATAGAGATGAGAAGAACTGACTTTTATTGGCTTGTCTCTTTGTTCCAGTGGCCCTCCTCAACCCCCTCCACACACACACAGCTCCTGGGTCAGTAGATCCAGGAGAGAAGGAGGCAGTGCAAGTAAGTGAAACAGATGAAAGGAGAAAAGCCTACTCTCTTTTCCCTCCCTCTCAATCATCCCCCTCTCCCTTCTTCCCTCCTCCCTCCCATTACCAACAGCAATTGTATTCAAACCCGATAATTACAGTAACAGTGACAATAATCATCATTTATTGGGTTTGTTTTTCTAGCATTTTAACTTCCGAAAACATTTTCCAGTCTCTTGTTTTCACAGCAGGCCCTGGGGGAGGACTGTGCCCATTTTATAGCTGGGGAAGCTGAGATCCAGATAGGGCCCCAAGTCATGGGGAGAGTATATTTACAGCAGCTTATAAATATTAACAAACCAACTGAGACTAATAGTCCTTCAGAGGCACTGAACTGCAAATCTTGGTTTCTTGGGTCATTCCTGAGTTCTTACCATCCTTGGGACTCATTCAGTAGCTTTTTGAGGATCCTGGCAGAATTGAGAATGAGGCTGGAGACAGCTTGTGGCCCAGATCAGGGACAGGTGGCTGGGATAGGGACTTACCCCTCTCAGGATTGTTCCCATGAATGGGGCTGTGGGGTGGAAGGTGGGCAAACATCTGGGGAGAGCCTACCCTGGGAAAGGCCTGTTTGGCCCAAACCTCCCTTGTGTCTATCCTGCCCCTCTGCCAGCCCTAGAAAAGGCTCCTCTCTGTGTCAGCTCTTCCCAAAGGCAGGGTCCTCTCCTGAGCATTTAGAGGCGTGAGGAATGAAGATCGATCAGAAGGACAGTCTTTGTCCTCAGGAAGCACCCACCCTGAGGGCTGGTCTGTAGCCCGCAAACCATACCCAGGAGCAGAGATAGCCTTATGAGGAGCTCAGAGAATGTCCCAGGATCCAATTCTTCTGGGAATTCTGGTTTTCCCCTCAAGGATGGGTAAGACATTGGGGTTCCCCAAGGTCTCTATAGCCCTTAGTGTCTAAGCTGAGTGGCTGTCTGGGCTCCAATACCCAAGGCAAGGTGATCCAGAGGCTCAGGATGCCCACTAGGATCCAGATGGACGAGAGAAGGGGAGGGCAATCATGAATTTCCCTGCCTCCTTCTGCTCTGTCCCATTAAGAGATGTAGGAGGAGGAAACTGAACAGATTTGCTCCCCAGATTCTTTCTGTCTAGAAATATAACGCCAGGGATAGGGATTGGCATTCCCTGCCCACCCTGTTAGGACAAGAGGCCTAGCATCCCCATCCTTCCTGCCCTCATTCCCCCACCCTGGCCCCACCCCCTATAAAACCTGAAGTCTGGCTGTACAAGGCAAGCTACCCACCTAAAGGTCTCCTCTCAGAAGCCCAAAGGTGAAGGCCAAGTTCTATACCATCTGACACACGTTCCCCGTTTTAGTATCCCCTGAACTGGACTGGTATTCTCTCTTCTTGGGCTCCTCTTCTGCCACTGTCTCCATTTCTTCAGTACCCATGAGGATGGCCAGTCGCTGGGCCATGGTCTTGGTGTCAGGGAACAGGATAAAGTTGTAGATGAGCGAAGCCAGGACAGCTCCTGTCAGGGGTCCCACCCAGAAGATCTGAGGGGGCAGAGAGAAGTGGGCATGAGTTATCAGGATCATAGGGTAGCTTTGGGACCCTCGCCTGGTTCCCTAGTATTAACTTGGTCTCCCAGGACCCCTCGAGCTGTCTACACGATGACAAAATGGAGAAGCAGGCATCCTGCCTGCCAAGTCTCTGCAGGTGAGGTGACCTTGCCTTGCACAGGGCAGGCCCAGTCTCCTCACCCCTCCTGTTTCCCTCTTCTCGCCTCCCCTGTTCCAACCAGGAGCCCTGGCTAAGTGCTGTTCCTGCTTCGGCTGGTGTGTGTGTGTGTCTATTTCTGTTTGTCTTTTTCTTTATCCAAGTTTGGAAACTGGTCCAGCTGGAGGAAGTGAATAAGGAAACAGCCAGGACTTGAGGCCTGGGCTGAGGCTGCATCTCCCGCCCTGGCCCATTTATCGACAGTCTACTGGGTCCCCTTGGCTATTGAAGCTGGAAAGAAAGGAAGTACAAGCCAGGATACTCGCCTTCGTCTTCTGAGCTTAGGGAAACCTCGCCTGGGGGTCAAGATGGTCCATGGTAGGGGGACCTGTCTCCCCAAGTCCCTGTGGACCCCCCGCTGGTGAAGGCCACTGTCCCTAAGGGCCCCTGCCCAGCCCCTCCCCACCTCACAGCGGCCAGCAGAGGCTCTCACCCAGTGGACCTCGAACTTCCCGATGATGATCGCGGGGCCAAAGGAGCGGGCCGGGTTCATGGAGCAGCGGGTGAAGTAGACCTGAGCGGGAGAGTGCAGGTTCAGGGTGTGAGGAGGCTTAGGGCAGGCCCAGGAGGGGACAGCCCCCTCTGCCCTGGCTTAGAGCCTTGGTCCCAACCTTGGCCACTGCGGCGCCGTATCCCAGACCTGGACTGTGGGAACACAGCTTCCACCCAACGCATGAGGGGTTTAGGGAGGGACCCTTCCTGGCCTTCAGGGTCCCTGCAGCCTCCTCAGGGAGGGACCAGTTTGTGCATGTACACGGTGTCCCCTTGGCCTCTTACCCCAATGAGGTGGCCCGGTGCCAGAGAGATCCCCATCATGGTGGCCGGGGAGCCCGATGCCTGGCGGCTATCGGTGGAAACGAAAACACAGAGCACCAGCTGCAGGGTGAGAACCAGCTCCACTGCCACAGCCCGGCCCGTCGAGACGCTGCTCCGGACCTGGGTGCAGAGGCTAGGCTGTAGGTGACACGGCTCTGCCAGTGGGTGGTGACCCGCTCAGGCCTCATTTCCTCACCGTAAGGAGGTGATGCCTCACCACCCCGGTTCCAGGCCCCGGGGAGATGGAGCGGGGAGAGCTGTACAGTGCAGTTCGGGTCAGCCCTGGACACCTGCTCCCTGCGGAAGGGAGTGGCCGCCCTCCTAGCCCCCCAGGGGGCTGCAGCCAGTAGTTGGCGAAGGGCTCAGTTCTGTCGGGGAAGGGAAGGCTCGGAGCAGGGGGGTGCAGGTTTTCGGGCAGACTGGGAGGAGACCGTGGGTAGGAAGGGAAGGAGGGGACGGAGGGGGGGGGATGTAGGTGGAAGGATAGATGATTAGGGGAATCTGGGGGAGTGAGACAGGCCTCAGGGTGCTGGGAAAGGAGGAACATGGGGACGTAGAAGAGCAGGGCACACGGGGTGGACCGGAAGAGAAGAAGGGCATGCCGGGTCCCCTGCCACTACCTGCAGCCCCAGGCGTCCCTGGCTACCCTGACCCTTCAATGCCCGGTCCTTTCCTGACTCCTGCCCTTGTGCCACCTTGTACCATAACCCCATTCCCGCTCTGCCTGCACTAAGGCCACAGTCTGGTTCCCCTGGGTCCCAGGGCGCAGCCCAGAGCAGGCAAGGAACACGGGGCTGAGTTATTTCCTCCCTGTCCCCTCTCCTCAGGCCTGGCCGTCCACCCTTACCACCCGGGTGGGCATCCCTTTCCTGGTCCTGCCAGGTGCCCCTCCCTGCACCTACCATGTTAACCCTGAGGGTCTCTCGGATGTCTCCTGGGATGACCCCATAAAGCAGAGCAGCCCCCACAGTGGCCCCGGCCAGCTGGGCAGCCACATAGGCCACAGCACGGGGCAGGGAGATTTGGGAGCCCACAAGGAAGGCGAGAGTCACGGCGGGGTTGATGTGGCCCCCGCTGGTCTTCCAGGTGATCTGCACAGCCACAGCCGTGGCCAGGTTGAAGGTGATGGCGATCTGCAGCACCGTGGGAAGCGCCGAGGGCCAGGGCAGGGCTGAGCCCACGCCGAAGAACCCATACGGCCCCGTGGCCAGGAACTCGGCGAACAGCGCCCTGCTGGTAGCTCTCCACAACGGGCAGGCCAGCATCCTGGCCCTGCGTCACCCGCCGGGCCGCCCTGGGTCCGGGCCCGGCTGCCTTGGCAGCTGCCTCTACTTCTCCTGGGACCTCTGCTTCTCTGGCCTCTGATCTCGGCTGTCTCCGGGGGTCTCTTGTCTCTGGCCTGCTCCTCTCCTTCGCTGCTGACCCAGGGGCCTGCTGGTCAGACTGGCAGGAGCAGGCTGACAGGCTTGTGTGCGTCTGGGGGGGGGCGGTGGGAGGCGTGAGGCCCGTATGAGGACTGGTGCTCCCCTGCTTGCTCCGCCCCCCCCCCCACAGCTAGGGGAGGGGGGCAGCCCCTAGGCGCCGAGCTGGAAGCTGCAGGTTCCCAAGCCCGACAGACCTGACGCTGCTGCAGGCAGAGGCCCAGCCTGAGCGTAGCGGGTGCAGGAGTAATGGTGGGCATGGGATTCCAGCTTAGATGCAGCAAGCTCCTCAGATCCCCAAGTCCAAGGCCTGCTTCCGAGGGTCCCATGCACTCCCAGAGGCTCCTGTTCCCCTGGCCCCCTCTGCCTGCAGGCTCTGCCTCCAAATGGGCTCACACTATCCGATGCCCCATAAACCCAGATGTGAAATGAAGCTCTTTCCTCCATTCCCACCTAAATCCCTATTCACAGAAAGCAGATGTGAACAGAGTCAAATTTTCTAAGGACCTGGGTCTGTGTGGGTGCAGGGGCGACAGAGGGAGGAGGGGCTTATTCCACAGCTGATCAGATGACACACGCAGCAGTGGAGAATTTCCCCTGCGAGCTGGGAATTTCCACTGCCTTGTCCTTGCCCCGTCCTGTCTCCCTTGCCCGCCCCCTCCCTCTCAACCCTCTCCCCTCCATGCCCTGCTCTCCTCCTTCTCAGGGGCCTGAACAATTCCTCTCAAGTCTCACACAGGGCGGTTGAGCCATTTTTGTGACAATGCGGGCCCTAAGGTCAGCCAGGCCCTAGGCTCTGCCCTTTTAACCCCGGCAGCATATCAAGCTATTTTCCCAAACAAAGGGATCTCCTCCCTAAGAAGAATCTGTGGAGCTGTTGACGTAAGTCTTCACTCTTCACATCCGGGGGGCCCTGACCTCACCCCTGGCCATAACTTCCTGCTCAGTGGATATGCCCTGGTTGTCTTCAGGCTCCTCAAATGCGACCTGTCCCAAAATGAGATCCTCATCTCTCTCTGTGCCCCCCCCCCATGCACTCTTCCTGTTTTCTCCAGCTCAGCTGGGAGCACCTGGGAAGCATCCTTGAACCTTCTCTCCCTCCTGCCCCCAACCAATAAGGCATCAAGTCTGGCTGATTTGGAATCCTAAATATTTCCTGACTGGGCCCTCTTCTTGCCACCCTGCTGCCCTGTGGCCTTGAACGAGTCTCTCTGTCTGCTTCCTCACTCAGCTCCAATCAATTATCCACACTGCAGCCTGAGAGATCTTTCTAAAATGCAAATCTGATCCTGCTGCTCCTTTGCTAAAATCCCTTCGAAGTGTCCCTCATGCCAGGCCTACAAGGTCCTCGGGGATCCTGCTCCTCCTACCTCACCTCTCGCCACTCCTTGCTTTGTCCTGTGGCCTCACCAAATGACCAGTGGTTCCGCAACACGTTATGCTGGTCACTCCTTGGAGGACGCTCTGTCCTCTCCTTGGATAGCCTTTCCCACATCTTTTGCTTGGGTAACTCCTAACTCATCCCTGAAGTTCAGCTTCAGAGTCATCTCCTCCTTTGCTGGGTGATGACCCCTCCGTGTGCTCCCCCCCCATCTGGGCACTTCTGTACACTTCAGTCACTGCAGAGTGCCGTCATGGTGATAATGTGTCTCCTTAATGAGGCGGTGAGCCCCTCGGGGGGCCGGAACCAAATTTTGCTCATCCCTACATCTAGTGTCTTGCACAGGGATTGGCCATAGTTGGTGCTTGATAAGTATATTTTTTAAAGATTTTATTTATTTGACAGAGAGAGCACACACGTAGGAGGAGAGGCAGGCAGAAGGAGAGGGAGAAGCAGGCTCCCCGCTGAGCAAGAAGCCTATATGGGGCTCAATCCCAGGACCTCGGGATCATAACCTGAGCCAAAGGCAGACGCTTTAACCTACTGAGCCACCCGGGTGCCCCGTGCTCAATAAATATTTATTGATGAAAGAATGAATGAATAAAAGCTTCTTGACCTCCTGGAGGCAGGTGAATTTCACATCTACTTCATTCCAGCCACCTCTTCTTCCGGCCTTATACCCATCCCACCTGGGACTGAGCTCTCTGAAATCTTCAAGTGGAATAGCCCAGCTCTGGTTACAGGCTCTGTCCATGCACCCTCTTCCATTCCCTTTCCTGGCCTCACCCTCCCCTCCCCAGCCAGATCCCCTGGCATCAGTGCCTCCACTGTCCTGCCCCCCCCCTCTCTCCACCCCAGCCCCTGCATGTCTCCGTTCCTTTCTCCTCCACCGCCCTCCGGCCCCATCCAGATCTGCGCCGCTGAGCGCCGCTGGAACAACTCGCCCAGCATGCAAGCTTCTGCCACGAAGAGTCCACGGGTCCCTGGCTTCAGCGGGGGTCACAGCTCTGCTCAGCAATCCTTACACCGTCCTCAGTCGGCTTTCTCTCTCCCCATTCTTCTAAGGCCGACTTCCAACCTTGCCCACGCTCTCCAAGTGCCCTACTCCAGCTTTCTTCTAGCAGCTCAGCTTGCCCCCTGTCCTACCTAGAAAGAGAAACTAGCAGGTAAGACTTCTTCCCATCCTTCTTCCCCAGCCACAAACCCACCTGCCACTGCTCCATGCCCTCACCAGCTTCCCTCTGGCCCTGAAGAAGAGGCAGCCCTTCTCCTGTCCAGTCAGGGGCCCCTCCTTGTGCTCCTGGCTCCCTTTTAGCGACTGGGATCCTCTCTGGGCTGGTCCCAGTCTCATCTGGGGTTTTTCACTTCTCCCTCTCAAGGCCGAGACTTGAAAATGGGGCCTGGGTAATCCCAGAGTAGTGGAGAGACTGTGGGTTTGAGGAAGGCTTTCCTCTTTGTCTCTCTCTCAAGACTTTGCTCAGGTCCAGTTCCTCTATGAAGCCTGCCCTGATTCTCCTCTCCAGCCAGTGGCTACTTCTGGCTTTGACCTCCTCAGGGCCTCCCCTGTTCCGGTGGAGACCCATGCTTGCCTGGTCTCAAAGAGGCTTTCAATAAATGCTCGAGGGAGGAAGGAATGTGGCCACGGGGGCAGCGTGGGCGACCCTCCTCCCTGGCACGGTGGGCTGTCCCAGGGAACCTCGGGGCATCGCTCTCCCTCCCTTCCTGCAGACAGGGCCGCGGAGGGCTCCCCTACACCCCACCTAGCCGCCGTGAAGCGCACCTGTGCGCCAAGCAGCCGGCAGCGCTAACGCCTAGCTGGTGAGCGCCTTTGATAAGGCAGCACGGGCGAAAGCGTTCACACATCGCCGTGTATACCGCACCCCTGACCAGTGGGTAACTTCTGTGAGCTCAGTTTCCCCACTTATAAATGGACATAATTCTCGTTGCCCCATGTGTCATTTGGGGTAAATGTGCTGATACCTAGGAGAGTGTCTCTGAGCCAAGAAAATTTTGGTTGTTCGGATCGCCCTCCCTCACCCCTCCAGGGAGACAGGTGTGAGGACTGGGGTGGGGTGGGAAGGGTCCTGGTTGCCATGGCAGCTCCCAGACAAGCAGCTCCCGGGGCCCCTGCTCTGGGCCCTGGAGGCTGAGAGAATCAAGGGCAGCCGAGCCCTGGTGTCCAGCTGGTCTAGAGCAGCGCCTCCTGGGGCCCTGTCTGGCCCAGCACAAGGTCGTTCAGCCCCTGAGGCCAGGTGGGCACGGGCCAGGGCTTTGCTCCAGCTCCAGCCAGCACCTCCCCGGACCCTGCCAGTCCTGGGCTCTACTGCGAAGCTCTCAGGTCCCTCATGCTCAGAGGCCCTTTGCCAAGGCCCCATGCCCAGCTGCCTACAGCTGCCTGTCGGTGGCCGTGGGCTTTTAACCCCCTAGAGGCCTGTCCAGCTGCTGTGGCGGCTAAGTCCGCGGGGAGTGGGGTGTGTAGGTGTGCGCACAAGGGGCAATGGGGGCTCTGACTGAGGTGCTCTCAGCTCGGGAAACAGAGGGGGAGCAAAAGGGAGGGGAAGGAGGGAGGTACTAGGAGAGCAGAGGAGGGAGAACGAAAGCACCCAGAAAGGGAAGGATTCAAGGTGGCTTCCCTCGCGTCATCTCACCAATCCTCCAGAATTGTGGAAGCCTCGTCCACACCTGACAGAGGAAGCTGAGGCTCCGGAGGGGCTTCGAGAGCTCACCCACCCCTCAACCCCTCCTCCCATCCCCCTAGACACCTGCGGCCAATTTCTTCCTTTACCCCCAGCCCTCCTCCATCTCCCCATCATGTCCCCATGTCCACCTTCCTACCAGGTGAAAACCAGCAGGCCCTGGGCAGAGGGGGAGGGGAGGAGTAGGAAACCTCCCTTAGGAGAACCAAGGCTTTTCCCGGCTTCCATTTCCAGGTGGAGCAGAGGCTCAGGGGGTGACTGAGCACGTGTGTACTTGGGTGTGATGCACGGAGCCAGGTTCCCAGGTCTGGTCCTCAGCAGCCCTGTGAGAGAATGGGGGAGGGTTGATGTGGCTCTTCACACACGCACGCGCGCACACACGCGCGCACACACACCCCGCGTGAGCAGTTTATGCCCAGCAGACACAGCCCCTTGAGTACAACTGAAGGTCAGTGTAGATGTGCAGGGCTACTGTGTGCGTGTTCATGCGTGCGCAGGCCTCTGTGCGCTCCGGACCCGAGCGGCCTCCAAGTTCACACATCAAGGAACACAGCGCCCCCTGCTGGCCAAACCACCCGCCGCTGCATCTTGAGGGCCCAAAGCCCTACGGGGACCCGCACCCTCTGGCCAGGCCAGGCCTGTACTCCCTCGAATTGGGTGCCCCACCCATCCCTGAGGGTCTGTCTCCCGTAGGCCCACCGTTCACCACGTTATGCTCCCCTTCCGACCCATCAAAAAAGGAACGCAGGTCGCTGGGCTGGAGGGAGAGGCTGGAGGGAGAGGCCCAGTCATGTCTGTGCCTGTACCTGAGGCCTGTGGGGGCGAGAGGGGTAGGGGTCCTCTCTCTTCTGCATCCCCTCCCGGATAGTGGACTGGGGGTAGCTGCTTCCTGGTGGCCTAGGGGACACAGGCCTGAGGGACTCCCCCTACCCCCGCGGGGCTAGGGCCCAGACCCAGGATTTGTGTTAGAGGAAGCCCCGCGGCTGCGGATTCGGTGGACGAGGTCCCCCCCTGCTGGTCGGAGCTGGGATTTGCGGCCTGGCTCGAGGGTAGGGGCCGGGGTGGATGAGGGCAGGTGAGGGACTACTCCTTTAAGGGGGCCCTGTGAGGTACACACACACACACCCCTTTAGGGGGCCCTGTGAGGTACACACATACACACACCCTCCCATTTACCGATACTAGGCTCAAGTTTGAAGGAGGGCTAGGAAGTCTGGCCCTCCTCACCCACGGTCCCTGGGACTGACACTGGCCAGCCAGGGTCTATGGCTTCTTCCACGCCGCCTCAGTCCCTCTCCTGACCCTACTGGCCCCTCCTCTTCAGAGGCAAAGCTGTAAGACCACAGGAGAGGTTCCCATTCCGGAGAAGCAGGAACTCAGGTTCAAACACTCCCAGGAGAGCAGGTGCCCAGAACTGGAGTGTGGCTGGGGTACCAGATGCGTATGTGCTGTGTTCTGTTCACACTAGTTTATTGAACACTCACTGAGGTGCTGGCCCTGTTTTCCTTCCGTCCCCTGTCTCACTTTATGTTCCCAGCAACCCATGAGGTGGGTTCAAGTATCCCCATTTTATAGATGAGGGCTCCCTGCTCAGCGGGGAGTCGGCTTCTCCCTCAGCCCCTCCCCCTGCTCTTGCTCATGTGGGCACTCTCTCTCTCTCTCAAATAAATAAATAAAACATCTTGCAAAAAACAAAACAAAACAACAAAAAAACCACAACTCAGAGAACCCATGTTACCCAAAGTTGCAAAATAGGATTTGAACTCCAAGCCAGACTCCTTAACTATGATGCAGGGCTGTGTCCCGAGCTGCTCTCCATTTTCCCTACAGAGAGCAGAATGGGCCCAGGTATCTCACTCCCTTAATCTTAAACCAGTCCCTCAGCAACCCTGTGAGGGAAGCATTTTTATCCTTGTGTCATAGCTTAAGAGACAGAGGCTCAGAGGGTTTAAGGCGGCTTCCTAAGGAGTGTCAGGGACAAGGGGACAAGGGCAGAGCAGAGCCACAGGCCCAGAGGGGAAGACAGTGAGAAGAGAGGCTGGCCGAGGCAGGAGTGAGGAGACCCAGAGAAAGGCAGGGCTGGCTGTGCCACCTGGGTATGCTGGGGGGTGAGGCAGGGAGCTTCTCCCTCCGACCGCAGGCTCCCAACATGGCACCTTTTTGGAACAGTGAGGTGCAGAGAGGGGAGTCCACGGCTGTGTCTCCTTCCTGATGACAGAGCCCCTTGGCATCTCAAGGGGCTGTCAGCTGGTTCAATTCTCCACCCTGCCTGGCACACCCTGGCACTGGGGCCAGGCCCTCCTCAAGTGGCAGAGACTTGACATAGCTGAGGTGGGAGGGGCGAGCAGGTGAGCGACTGGGTGAGGACCACTCCTCTGCTCCCACGGCCCCCTCCTGACCTCTAGCTCTGTTTCTACGTCTTGGTCTCTCCCTCTCTCTCTTCCCGACCTCACCTCTCTGCCGCTCTAAGCCTTCCCTCGCCTCAGCTTCCCTGTCCTTCCACAGAGAACTGTGCAGACCATGGAGAGCATAAGGGATGACAAAGAGGAGACTGACTGTCCAGAGGGACAGAGACGATCAGTCAGAGTGTCCCAAGGAGAGGGTCTAGGGAGAGACGAGGCAGAGCATGAATGCCAGTGGTTTATTGGTAAGCCCCTGCTCCAAACACCAGCAGCCCTACCCCATGCATCCTCGAGCAGAAATAAATAAGGCAGCATTTAATGAACCAGTTTGTCTCCCTCCTTAGGCAATCTGGGGAGGGGCAGCCTCTGCAGTCCTAGGGACCGGGACCCCTCTGGCTCCTAACAGGGGGGCGGTGGGGGAAGATAGGGGCATACAGACTGCTGGCCACCCCTTCCTAGCTTGGCCCCAGCGCAGCCTGTAAGCTTGGTGCTACTTTCACAGTCTCTGAGGTCTGACCTCACGGCAGCAGTCTGCCCTGTCCCAGAGAGACCCCCTCCCCATCAGACACCAGCCCCTGGCCCCAACCCAAGAGTCCCATCATGGGTTACTGCTCCCATCCCTAACTGTGAAGCTGGGAGAGCCAGCACCTCCTCCCTAGCCCAGAGGACCCAGCTGTAGGGGAAGGAAGCTTTGCTGTCATATATATATATTTTTGCCCCTATGATTCAGGGGCTGGGGGGCTGGCCCCTGCCTGGCACTGGTCAGCGGACAGTCAGCTCCATGGTCTTCTTTCGCTCCTCTCGTTGCTCTTCCCAGTCCTCCTCAGGCTCATATGTGCCCTTGATGATGGCCACACGCTCACTCAGGCTCAGGGAGTTGGGGAAGAGTAGGTAGAAGTAGAGGATGGCAGCCAGGATGGCCCCCACGATGGGCCCTACCCAGAACACCTGGCGGGGACATGGCAGTGTCAGGGGGCTGAGTCTCAGGCCTCAGAGACCAACAGCTTCCCCTCCAGAGGACAGACCCATGGACCATCAGAGGGGGTGGACCTACAGACTTCCAGACCTCCAGAGGGAGAGATTTCCTCCTGCCCAAGGAACAGATATACTGACACCCTATTCCTCAGTGACAGGGACTTGGCCTACAGACACTCAGATCTTCAAAGGAGACAGATCCCCAGAAGGACAGGGCCCCCCAGCCTCACCCTAAAGAGAGACAAATGACCCTTCGGAGGAAAAAGACATGTAGATTCCCAGAGAGACAACAGAACTCCCCTCCTTCCCACACAGGGAATGAAACAGACCCTGGAGAGAGAGAACATGAGAAAGCGACAGATAGACTGTCCAGAGGGACAGGCCCACAGGAAGGAAGACTCTCAACCCCCTCAACTGGAACAGATAAATAAAACATCAGAGAGGACAGACACACAGACACGTTGCCCTCCCCCCCCACCCCCGTCCCACCCCAGAAGGACAGACACAAAGTCCTCAGAGATTTACACAGAGGAACAGATCTCCTTCCCTTCTTTAGAGGTATACCCCCCCACCCCACCCGAGCCCCAAACCAGGGTCCTCTGCCATTTAACTACCCTTGTCCTTGTTCTGGTTGTGTCCCATCCCCTTCTATATCCCTTTCTCTCTCCAGCCACACCTCCCAGGGCCACCCCCAAGCTCTGGGCCCACAGCATCCGGACAGTCCCGGGGCTCTTGGCCAGGTTTCCAGGCCCTCATTGCCAGGGAGCCAGGGTAGGGCCGAGACTCACCCAGTGAGCAGCGCTGAAGCGATTCATAACCACTGCGGGGCCGAAAGAGCGGGCTGGGTTCATGGAGCAACTGGTGAAGTAGATCTGGACAGAGGGAGGGAGGTGGCGAAGGGGGGCAACATGCTTGTCCAACTCCTAAAGGCCCGGTCTTTCCCACAGTCACCCAGAAGTTCAGGGGCTCAGCCAGGTCTCTGAATCAAGTCTCCCAATTCCTAGGCTGGTGACTTCTCCCTCCACGGGTCCCCATGCACCCTTCTTTCTTCTCAAGTCCTGTGCTTGGGCTTGATTTCCTGCCTTCACCCCAACTCCCACTTACTGCCATATTCCCTCAGGCTAGAGAAGATTTCGGGGGATCCAGCCCGGGATAGGGTACAGCAACCCCACTCCAGGCCTTAACTGCTGGGGTTCCTGGTTCAGAAGGGTGCTGCTCTAGGGCCCCATTATTTGCCCCGAGGGGCTTCCCACAACTCCAGCCAAGTGGCCTTGTTGCTCACCCCCACGAGGTGGCCCAGTGTGACGGAAAGGCCAATGGACAGGGCCGGAGAGCCCACAGGACTGGTGCGGCGGGTGTCGGTGGAGGAGAAGATGCAGAGTGCCAGCTGGAAGGTCAGAATCAGCTCCACTACCATAGCCTGGCCCTGGGTTGTGTTGTTGTTGAGCTGCAAGGGGAGGGTGGGTTAGAACCCCTGCCTTCCAGCTCTATGGCCGGGGGCTTGGGGGACGGGCTTTTGGCCTCCGAGGACACTTAGAGTCATTGTACCTGGAGGCCAAGCCCTGCGCACATCAGGAAGGTCATTTGCTGAAAAGACTGAAAAGACCTGACAGTGTGCGCAAAGCTTGGAGCATAGGCCTGTGGCCAAGGAGCTGAGGGCGAGAGGAGCTTTTCCTGGACAAGGTCCTGTCAACGGTTCTGCCCAGTTCCCACCCCCACAAGCTGGCATTTACCCTCCCGCCTGTGGGCAGCTGCCCAGTCTGCCTACTGCAGCCCAGACTGCCTCCCGCCTGTGTCTGACCCGCTGCCAGCGCCAACCCCAAACCCGTCTCTCCGGTGGGGCTGACTCACGGCTTGACAATGGCCGAGAAAATCCTCCTCTGTGTTTGATTAATGAACCCAGTTTGCATGGGACATGGGGACTGAATCTGGGACTGTGGGAGGGGGTGAGAGCAGGGAACCAGGAACAGGAACCCATATTCAACAGACCCTACACACGGGCACCACATTAGGAGGTTCACATGCGTGGCTTCTAAATGTAACCCCCTTGACACCTGCTGTGGTAGGTTATGACCACCCCTACGGAATGGCTGAGAAAAATGAGACCCAGAGGAGCAAGGGGCACCCAAAGCCAGGATTACAGCCCATCTTTGGTGGTTCCATGAAACCACTCCAATGAGGAGCAGACAGGAGCAGGGAAGGTCCCAAGAGGAAGGCAAAACTCAAGGCTGAGACAGGAGAAAGCCAGAAGTTTCAGGCAAGAAAGGAGGGACAGTAGGCACCAGGAGAGAGGCCAGGAAGCGCAGCAGGAGGGGAGTGGGCAGCGGAGGTGGGTATGAACCAGGGACGCTAGCAGGGGCACACCCCAGCCTGGAGATTCATCTTTCTGACCTTCCTGGCCACACTGGCCCATTCTGTGGCACCCGTCTTTGACATGGGGCCCGGGGATCTGGTCAGGAGCCCACTTCAAGGTCCCTATCCCACCCCAGCCCCTTGTGCACTCACCGCGTTGACGGCCAGATTGCCTCGGGCATTGGGCGGTGCCAGCCCATAGAGGATGCCCGCCCCAGCAATGGCGCCCACCAGCTGGGCCACCACGTAGAAGACAGCCCGGAGCAGGGAGATCTGGTTGCCCACCAGGAGGGCCAGCGTGATGGCAGGGTTGATGTGGCCGCCGCTCACGGGCCCTAGGGCCTGGGCCAGGGTGCCTATGGCCAGGCCAAAGGCCAGCGAGATCTGCAGGATGCTGGGCAGCGCCGACGGCCACTTGAGGGCCGAGCCGAGGCCAAAGAAGACGAAGATGAGGGTGGCCAGGAACTCAGCAAACACGGCCTTGAGGAAGGCCACGGAGAACACCTTCTTCTTCATGGTGGCCGCGGGGGCCTGGCGGCGGCGGCCGCGGCGCAGGACGCCCGTCGGGGCGGCGGTGCAGGGGGCGGGGGGCTGGCTCCCGGGCGCGGCGCGCTCTGCGGCGCCCACTGGGTGGCTAGCGACCTGGCGCGAGCCGTGCAGGGGTGCGCTATATAGAGGGCGGGCGCCCCGCGGGGGGGTGAGCGCGGGGGGGCAGTGGGCGGCTCCGGCGCCCGGGGCCCAGCGCAGCGCGCAGGGAGGGAACCTGGCGGCCAGCGCCTGCTCGCAGCAGCCCCGGGCCCCGCGCGCCCCCGGCCCGGCGCCCGCCCCCCCGCCGGGGCGGCAGCGGACGCGCCCGGGCCACGTGACCCAGGCGGCGGCCGTGTAGGCCGGCCGGGCGGCGGGGGACCAGCGCATGGTGCGCCCCCGACGGCTCCCGCGCTCTCCTCCGCGCGGCTGGTCCCGGGCTCCCTGGGAGACTTCGCCGAGTTCGGCCTCGCGGGTCCTACAGTGCTCCGGGCGCCTACCTCCGCTGGCCCTCGATCTCCGTCCCTTGTCTTCCCCTTTTCTTCTCCTCGGGCTCTGGGTCCAGCTCCTCCTTTTCCTCCTGCGACGCGGGCATCCTGATGTGGCCTCACCCCCCGGCAGGGCTGGAATGAGGCGATTCTCCGAGGACAGCGTCACTCAGCTCCCTGCCCGGCGGTGGCGGGGGCGGGTGGCCGGGCTGGGCCGCGCGGGGCGGTCCGGCCGGCCGTCGTGGGCCTCTCCCTGGCCGGGCCAGGCTGGCTTCCCGGGTTGGAGCGGGAGCATTTTGGGAAAAGCAGGCGCAGTGCCAGCCCGGCCCGCGCTTGGCAATCCTCGAAGCCCAGTAGCCCCAGGAGGCGCCCTCTCCCGGGCAGCCGAGCGAGCCCCTCCAGGAGCACAGAACTGCTGGGGATCCCAGCGAGTCCCCAGGAGGATGGGGGCCGGGAATTCACTTCGTTCATGGGACGCGAAGGGGCATGACCGAGGGCGGTTTTGCTTTGGGTCAGGGAAGAGCCCCTGGGATTGGGGGTCGGAGTTTGGTGCTAGGAGGGTACGGGTGCAGTGCTGACCTCCCATGCCAGGGCTTGGCCTCTCCCGCTTTTCTGCCCCTGCCGGAGGCCCCCTACTCTGCATATCTCAGGTTTTTCTTTTCTTCCTCCCACCGCTCACCTCCTCCTCCTCTGTCTCCTTAGTCTTCCCCTCCTTCAAATCCTCAGTCTTTTTTTTTTTTTAAGATTTTATCTTTTTCTTTTTTTTTTAAAGATTTTATTTATCTGACAGAGAGAGACAGCGAGAGAGGGAACACAAGCAGGGGGAGTGGGAGGGGGAGAAGCAGGCTTCCTGCTGAGCAGGGAGCCGGATGCTGGGCTCGATCCCAGGACCCCGGGATCATGACCTGAGCCGAAGGCAGACGTTTATCGACTGAGCCACCCAGGCGCCCCTAAGATTTTATCTTTAAGTAATCTCTACACCCAACATGGGGCTCCAACCCACAACCCTGAGATCAAGAGTCTCAGGCTCTACCTGAGCCAGCCATGCCCCTCCACCCCTCTGCCCCTCACTCAGTCTTGATTTCTCTCCGTCTTGCAATTCCTGCCTCTGCTCTTTCTCCTTCAGCCTCTCCCTCCAAACTCTTCCTTTTTCAGACTTCTTGTCTCTCTCTTCAGTCTCCTGGCCTGTCCTCCTTCTAGCAGTCTCTTTCTCTCTCATCTCTGTCTCAGTCTCCCTCGAAATCCCCGTCCCTCTATCTCCTTGCAGTCTCAGTCTGTCTCTTAGGCTCTCCCTCTTTTTCTCTTTCCAATTTCCCTTCTTTCCCCCCTTGCTTTCTGTTTACAGTCTTAGCCTTAGGCTCTCAGTCTCTCCTTGCCTCTGTTTCTGTCTCCTGTTTTACTTCTTCCGCCTCTTAATTTCTGTGACTTTCTTCGTTTCTTTTCTGTCTCTACCTCAGTTTCCAGGCCCGTCTCTCTTACATGTGTTCTTTTCTACTGCTCCCACCCCTGGACTAGGTGACACTCTCTTCCAGCTCCCCTCCCCCTCCCCCTGTCCTTATCCCTTCCCTCTGAACTCCCAGCTGCTCTCCACTGGCCTTCCGAGCCCTCCTTCTTCCCAGCCCCACGTTAGGCATGTAGGCAATGAGGCTGGAGAGCCCTCCAGGGCTTGGAAGAGGGATCCGGGGAGAGGAGTTCCACAAAAGACCCCACCGCCTGCTACCACCACGTGTCCTTGGGAAGCACTCAGCACAGTGCCTGCTACAGAGTAAGGCTCAGTAAAGTTTCCTCATGTTGTGTGTGTGACTATAATTTTACAGCCCCCGAGGGCTCTGTGTGCCGTTACACAGAGGGTGCCGCAGAAGGAGAGAACAGGTGCTCCTCTGGTAGTCTCTCCAGCAGGGGCTAAGGGGAGGGGCCCGGAGGAAAGCCAAGGACCTGGAGGATCTGGCTCTGGGCTCCGTGGCAGCTAAGATGCCAAAGAAAACAGGGACCAAAGAAACCCCACTATTGTTCCGCCTCAGTTCCGTGTTTCCTGCTGGAGCAGCTCCTTTCCCACTTCTTTCCTCTTTTTTTTTTTTTTTTAAGATTTTATTTATTTATTTGAGACAGAGAGAGGGAGAGAGTGAGCACGCAGGCGCACACGTGCAAGCTTGTGGGAGGGGGGGAGGAGCAGGAGCTGGGTGGGGGAGGAACAGAGGGAGAAGGAGAAGCACACTTCCTGCTGAGCAGGGAGCCCGATGCGGGGCTCGATCCCAGGACCCTGAGATCATGACCTGAGCCGAAGGCAGACGCTCAACCATCTGAGCCACCCAGGCCTCCCCCATTTCTGTCCTCTTGACCCAGGTCTGTTTGTCCTTTCTGCCATGGGTCCTGGAGCCCTGCCCCTGGAAGAGCATGGCCGGTGTGTACTGGATTTTCATCTGGGCTCGCGGCTCAGGGCTCAGCGCAGGCCTGTCCCAGACTGGAATAGTGACCCTGATGACTCCATAGACTCAGAGGGAGCAGTTGGTTACGTTTCCTAGGCCTGTGCTTAGGGTCCTTCCATCTCTCTCCAACCATCTGGGTCACTCTGTTCCAAGGCTGTCACAAGAAATTACTGCAGCTACTATGTTCTGGAATTGTCTTTGCCCTGAGCACTTGGGCTCTGCGCTGGCAGCCCCAGAGGAATGCTTCCTTGGGATGTCTCTGGACTGGGAGATAGATCTCCCCATCTGTGGCAGGGAGAGTTAGAACCCCTCAGGGAGAGCCCTTTCCCTCCTCTCCTGATATAGGGACCCCTGTATTCCCTGGGAGCCATTGAGGGCTGGAGGCAGAAATGGTAGGGTAATTGGCAGCAGAATATTCCTCTGGGGCTCCACGCATTCCCCAGTGTGGGGGAAGAGAGTTATTCATTCCTTCCTACAAAGACTTATCGGACAGTTCTTATGTGGCAGGCACTGTTCGAAGCACTGGGGATATAGCCGTGAACTAGCAGACTATTTCTCTGCCTTGAGGAGCTAATATTCTAGTGAAAGGAGACAGACAATAAACAATGGGTATATGTAAATTATACAGTGTGTTAGAATCTGGTAAGTGCTAATGGAAAAATAGAATATGTTAAGGGGGGCTGGGCATGCTGGGGTGGGAGTGGAGGTTCTTTGAAATTTTAAATGGGGTATCAGTGTAGGTTTTACTGAGAAGGTGACATCTGAGCAGACTTGAAGGAAGACAGGGAGAGGTCCATGCCCGTATCTGGGGGAAGAACATTCTGGGCAGAGGGAGCAGCCAATGGTGCCGGAACAGAGGGAAAAAGGAAGAGCAGAAGGAGATGAGAGCAGAGGTGGTGGAGGGGGCAGACTGTGCACCAGCAAAAGGCCCACAGGCCTCACTGGCGAGAAGGAAGAAGTTGCGGAGCCAAGGACTGCTATGGTCTGACAGTTTTTAACCCCACCCCTCTGCTCCTGTGTTGAGAAGAGACCAGAGGGACAGGGATTAAAGCAGGGAGATGGGTAGATGCCTACCCAGGGAGAGGTGATAGTGGCCTGGACCCCAGTGGAGGTCCTGATGGTGAGAATGATCAGATTCTGGATCCCTTGTGCATGGAACCCTGACCGGAAGGCCTGATGGGAGTGCTCGTGGTGGGTGAGAACGAGGAGTCAAGGGGGACTGGAGCTGTTTGGCCCGTGCATCTGAAAGACTGAAGTTGTACCATTTGAGATGGGGAGGACGGTGGCAGGAGCAGGTCTGGGTCTGTTAGTTGGGGACATGTTGAGTATTAGGGGTTGTCCTGTCCTGACTTTCCAACACGGTGCTAAGGCCAGCATGAGGAGACCAAAAGGGGCTGTTCTGTTCTTTACTTTCTCTGGAGGCCACACAGCCTGCCCATGTCTTGGTGCCCCCTCCATGGTGCCACCTGAGTCACAAAGCCTGGGATGCCCATTTTGGCCAGGTTGGCTGTGGAAATTTGCCATCACAGGCTCCCTTCGTTGGGCTGCTTATTCAGCATCGAAATTCCTTCTGCACCATACCCAGCAGCAGCTCTGGGGGGCTCAAGACATGTGAGAGACCCCGGTTTGTCTTCTGGCACTTTGGAGGATATTGACCATCACTAAGTTGTGGAAGAAATAGCACTTACTGGCAAATGAACATTTATTGAGTGCTTAATATATGCAGTGCACTGTGCTAGACCAGACAGATAAAGGAAAATAGGTAGGAGAATGCCATCCAAGAACTAGAAGGAACCCTGCCCCCAAAGGGCTTACAGTCTTGCCTGGGAGGCACTGCGTATACACAGAATCACCACATGAAAGCAATATTTGCAGGCACAAAGTGGGGATGTGGGAATGGATGCTGCTGGGACAGCTCAAAGCCTTCTCTGTCCCCAGCTTGAGGGCCTGGAAGCCTGTCCACCTGCCTCCATGCTGCCTGGCGCCTGTCTGGTTTTGGGTGTCTGGCCTCCATCCTCCTCCAGACTAGGAGCTTTTCAAGGGCAGAAACCAGCCTGGTGTTCTTTGTCCGTTTTCCTCTACCCTGCTGCGGCCCTCCCCGAGGGCCTGTGTCCACCACTAGACAGAGGGCTGGGCTGGACAGCCTCAGTTGTCTGCTCTGGTTTCTGCCAGGGGCGCCCAAGGAGGCAACTAGGACTTGCCCCAGACCAGACCTGGTCTCTCCTGAGCTCCGAATGGACAGATCATGGGATTTTGCAGTCAAATGCTCTATCCCTGAGCTATACCCCCAGATCATGGGATTTTTGAACAAGAAGGCCTGAGTTCAAGTCTTGAGTCCACTACATACAGCTGTGTGATGTTAGATCATGCTCTGAAATGCAGTTCCTTAATCTATAAAATGGGAAGAACAGTATTTGCTCTGCCTGTCTCACCGGGTCGGGAGATAATCAGGGGGGATGATAGGGAGTGCGTTGGAAATGCTAAAACCCTGCGGACCTGGAAGCTGCCCTCCTTCCCTAACCTGCCTGAGGTTTTAGCCTGAGGTTGGGACACAAGAGATACTGGCTAGGTGTCAGGTCCCCTCCATCCTCATCATTTTGAATCGGCTTTGACCTCTGACCTTAGTGACCCCAATCTGGGCAATCAGGGCAGGAAGTTGTGGTGATGTCACATTTGGTTTTAGGTGAGGTGCAATCCAGGAAGCGGGATAGACATAAAGAGAAGTTCTTGGCACCTTCTAGGGGGATCTGTGGGGATGAGGTGGGGTAGGGATGAGGTGCCTGAGACACATGGAGGCTTGGCTCACAGCTCAATGCCTTGCTGCCTTTGAACTTCGAGAGCATACAAAGTACAGCCCCAGAGGTCACTTCGGTCTCTGATACAACCTCTCCTCTGGTAGTGAGGCCAGGTGGCTGTCACCAGCTGTCGGGGGGTTCGGGACCCTTTTTTCCATAGCACCTATGGGCCAAGGCAGCCTTTTTCTGACCCCAGAGGGAACTTTGGTCAAGGAAGACAGAAAAAAGCATAGATGAGAAGGTAGGCACACTCCCAGAGATGTTCCTCATACACCGTCCATCTTTGAAGGGAGTGGAAGGCAGGAAGGGGCTGGAGACTCCGGTACACTGGGTGCTCGGTGCCTTGTGAGACAGACAGCGACAGAAGCCTGGAAGCAGGGAGGCCCCAGTGCATGGAGAAAGGGGCTCAAGATGTGATTCTGAGGTTAGCTATGCAGCAGACTGGAGAGGGACGGAGAGAATGGAGGGTGTCTGGGTGATGGGAGGAGGAAAGTGCTAGAACAGCTAGGGTGCACTCAGGGCCGGGAGAGGTGAAGAGGCTGGACCAGGATGGGGTCACCCCCAAACCCATCTCCTTCTGCCTTGACTCTCAGGGCTATCCTTGGCACTGGCCACCAACTAAAGAAGGTAAAAGAGGCTGAGGATCAGGCCCCTTCTGTGCTCTACCCGCAGGAGGCGGAAATAATGAAATAATCCCAATAATGCGTGCTAATGGTATGAGGAATTACAGTTCACACAGCATCTTTACATGCATCATCTCACTTAATCCCATTTAATCTCATTTGAGAACCATTGCACTGGCCTGGAAATGTAGAAGCCCAGGCTCTAGACGCAGACCTGCCTCTGCCTGGACAAGTCATTTCCCTTCCGTGGTCCTGCGAGTGCTAGGCTGCTCTGGCCCCCAGTAACTGAACTAGGCTGGAAACCTGAAGGGAGGGAGAGGAAGAGAGATTCCTGGGGAGCGGGGCCTGTGGCCGCCCGCCTGACCGCCCTGGCCAGCCAGCCACAGGTGCGTGCCGGGAGAGAGGCCTCACTTGCGAAACGGAGTGTCTCCTTCCACCAAGTGTCCAATTGCAAATCTCCCCCTCTCCCAAGACAAAGGCCGGGCCCACAGAGGGCTTTTGTTTTCTCTGCCACAGGCTAATCTCTGGGTCTGGAGCACCGTGGAGATGGGGGTCTCCTGCACACATGTAGGCACGTACACACACATACGGGCATGCACACTCGTGTGCCGGCTTCCTTCCTTGAAGAGGTCTTCCCTCAGGGCAGAAAGGAGGTCCTTGGCCACCCAACCCTCCCTTTTCCCAGAGGCCACTTTTGGGGAAGCCATTCTCTGGCTGATAGTCTCTGTCTCTAGCAATGGAAGTTGGCAAACCTTGGGGCCCAGCGCTGCAGCTTGGGGGAATTTTCCAGGAGAGGCAGGGTAGGGGTTGCCCATCAGGGCCCTCCCTTCAGCCCTCTCAGGGGCCTCCAGACCCTCCCCTTCCCTTCTCCTGAGGAGCACTGTCTTAGAGCTCCTGGGGAGGATGGCGCTGCAGAGGGAGGAGATTTATTGCCCTGGGGGGAGGAAGGGGTCAAGAGGGGAGGGAGAGGTTGCCAGCCAGCGCACTCCCACCACCACAGGCCCAGCCATTCACACTCAGGAGCGTGCACCTCCGTGCACTTGGGGACAGAGAGACACTGGGGAGGAACGCACACTTGCACACTGCAAAACCTGCCGCACCGGTCCCAGACCCCCCTCCCCCGCCGTACCCGGTGCGGCCTCTCCAGAGCCTTCCTCTGCCTGCTGGCTTCCCTCCCCAAGCGTCCAGCTCCCCGCAAGGGGCCAGAGCGTCCGGACTGCTCACTGCCTGCAGCCTGGGGGACAGGGGGTCTGCCGGGCTCACCGCCACCGCCTTCGGACCTGGGGACAGGAGGGGCGGGCTGGGCGGCGGGCGGGCAGTCCCTCGGAGCTCGTCCCCCCGGAGCCGGGGGCCGGGGCCTCGGGGCCGGGCGGGCGGCGCGCTCAGGCCTTGCTGCCCCGCGGCTGGCTCTGCGGCGAGTGCAGCTCCACCGACTGCCGCCGCCGCACCTCGCGCTCCTCCCAGTCGGCGTCGGGCTCCTGCCCCTTGAGCACCGCCAGGCGCTCGGCCAGGCTCTTGGCGGGCGGGAACAGGACGTAGTTGTAGAGGAGGGAGCCCAGGACGGCGCCCACCAGGGGTCCGATCCAGAAGACCTGGGGCGGGCGGAGAGGCCGGTCGGGGCGCGGATGGGGTGGGGGGGGCGAGCCCCGACTCCCCGCGCCCCGCAGCCTCCAGACTCGCTCCCCCCACTTGGTGTCGGAAAGGGGGTCTCCCACGCGATTCATGGACTAGTGGGGGGGGCGGATTGGCGGACTTAGTAATGATGGCAGCGGCTGTTGGGGCAGGCGGGCTAGTTGGGGGTTAAGGGTGCGAATTCCAAGCGGACTGCCCGGGTGACCAGAGGCAATTGCCCACCCTGTCTGGGCCTCAGTTTCCTTTCATTGTGATAATGCCTACGTCCTAGGGTGGTCGTGAAAACCAACAAAGCACTTAGAATAAGGCCTGGCCCCTGCTCAGGCTAGATGAGTGCTGAGTAATACAAATGTCTGCGTTAGCTAGTACAAATATTACCATTTACGGGGTTCCAGCCACTGTGCGAGCTGTTTTACACCTCACTTAAGGAACGTCACTTAACTCTTCCGGAAAGCCAACGAGGCAACAACTGCTATTATCCTCACTGAGGGATGTGGAAAGGAAGAAGGAAGTGTTCTGCATCAGACCCGAGGGAGGAAGCCCAGGCTCCCCAGGAGGAGCGCGGAGGGTTCGCTGCGCTCCCACCCCCTCTATTCCAGCCCTAGCGGAGATGGGTTTCCGAGGGAGGGGAAGGCGGGGGAGGTTGCAGCCATTACCCAGTGGTCGTCAAACTTGCCGGTGACGACAGCAGGAGCCAGGGAGCGGGCGGGATTCATGGAGCAGCGAGTGTAGTGGATCTACAAGGGGAGGCAGGGGTCAGGGAGGGAAGGCAGCTGATGAGGACGGCGCAGGGAGTCCTTGTGCCCCTCTCTAGCCCTTGCCCTCAACCTCAAGGGAACCCCTGTGATGGGCGGTTAGTCCGCATAGGTACAGGGTTCTGTATTCATTGGAGGCTGGAGTGAGATCTGGGGGGTATCTGGGAGTCAGACCTTCTGGGGTGGCCACATGACGGTGCCTCTGGGGAGTTCTGTGTATCTGTCCCCTCGGGGTCTTTGTGTCTGTCACTTTTGGGGGTCTGTGTGTCTGCTTCTTTGGGGAAGGTCTGTAGGTCTGTCCGTGGGGGGACTAGAAGCAGTGGCCCTGACCTACCCCAAGGAGGTGCCCCAGGGCCACGGAGAAACCGATGGAGAGGGCAGGCGTGCCCAGGTTGTCTCCACGACGCTCATCTGTGGAAGCGAAGATGCAGAGCACCAGCTGCAGGGTCAGGAAGAGCTCCACGGTGACCGCCTGGCCTGCTGTTGTGTTGTTGCTGAGCTGGGGAAAGAGAGACGGTGGGTGGGCGCACGCTGAGCGGGCTCCCCACTCCGGCTCCATCTTCCCACCCATCTGCAGTCAAGGCTCCAGAGAGGCTTCTGGGCTGGGACTGGAACACCGGGGCTCACCAGCCACCTTAGCTCAAATGCATGATGGCTTCTTCCTGGGCTGTGGCCCAAAGGTAGGGGGATGGACCCCAGGACTGCTGGTGGTCCCTAGGCCAGAGGTAGGAAAACTGACTCTACAGCCCGTTAGATTTGGGGGCTGTGATTACGTGCCTCATGTGAGAGGAAAAGGATGCTGAGGTCCACAATTTGTTTCCAGAACAAGAAGGGAAGAGCTCTTGACTGCAGCAGGAAGCTTTAGGGCAGGTAACAGAAAGGCCTTCTTCGCTCTCTAGGCCATAAGATACTACTGGTGTAATGAGAGGCCTGTGCTCTTTCTCCATGTGGGCAAAGGGCCCCCAGGGAAGGGTCTTAGGACTTGGGTCTAGGACAGTCCTAGTGCGAACCCTCACCCCATGAGCCCAGTGTACAACTCTTTCCTTTCACCTTTGCCTGTCCCCCTGGATCTTGCCTGTTCCACACCGTGCTTCAGGCCTGAGTTTTGCCCCGTGGATTTGTTCCCTGCACATCGTGCGGAGGTTGGGGTGGGCGCGCTGCTGCCCTGTACTGTGGCAAGGGGGCCTGTGGACCAGGTGGGGTGCTCATGGTCCTGGCAGACCCTGCCTTGGGTAATGAGAGAACTTGGGGCCGAGCAAAGAGGCGATTTCATAACTGGGCCGCACCCAGCACTGGATTTCTCCCTGGGTTTTGTCATCCTGTGCCCTACACCCTGCCCTCAAGCACTGGGCACTGCACCGGTTGGCACTAGGAGAGCTCTCAGCTCCCACACTCCTTCTCCAGGCCCTGAACCCCCATTCTTGGGTCCTAGCCATCAGGCTGGCACCCTTGGGTCTCTAGGGTCTAACCTCAGGCACCCCACTCCCATCGTCCAATGTTAGAGCCTCTAGTGGGGGGCAGTGAAAAGAGCTTTGAAGGCAGATATTTTGGAGGCCTGTAACTTGCCATGGGGCCCTATTTACTACTTCAGCCTCAGTTTGTCCTTCCATAAAATGGGGACAACATAACAGATTCCGGAGGACTGTGTGAGGACTGGAAATGACCAGGGCAGAGCCCCAGCCCCATTCCCACTGGTAAATGGCTTTTCTAAGGGAGAGGTGTGGACACGGATTTGGTGTCAGATAGCTCTGCATCCACTTCCAGGTGCTGACATCAGCTAGTTCTATGATTTGAGTCAATTGAATGTGGGGCCTCAATTTA
Organism: Halichoerus grypus; assembly: GCF_964656455.1. Classification (NCBI taxonomy): domain Eukaryota; kingdom Metazoa; phylum Chordata; class Mammalia; order Carnivora; family Phocidae; genus Halichoerus; species Halichoerus grypus. Next base: position 116,343,063 of record NC_135717.1, on the reverse strand, counting down.
CCAATCAGGGTAGAGGGTTCACAGAATTCATCTTACAGTATTGCACCAAGAAATAGGTGATATCTGGCCTGGCAAAGAGCAGGTGCACATCAGTGGTAACTTCCTGGCGGCTAGGCTGGCCTCTCCAGGGACCTCAGAGGATGCCTGGAACAGTCTTGGGGGTCATCTAGCTTTCTAGCCTCAGGGCAACTCAGCCCCACTGCTGCACCATTCCAGCAAGGCAGGGTTCTCCCTAGTTCCTCAAGATGGTAAATGCTGAGCAGTAACTTGGGGGACCCCCTCCAGACCCTTTCCTCTCAGGGCCCCAGTTAACTGTCAAATGATGGAGGAGCAGGAGTGAGTGTCCCCATGGCCCCTTAGCATTCCCATTGCTCTGCTATCAGAGGAGATTCTCTAGCCACACATTTACTTTCTTGGCCATGCTCTTAGGAAGTTCCTCCGCAGTCTAACTGGACCTCTCCTTACTGGGAACAGAACTAATTTCATTCTCACTGGAAATAGTCACACTCCTCAATCTGTCTCCCACCATGGCCACTCTAGCCTTTCTTCATCCCTGAGCCTCAGCCTCATCATATTTTCCATTTTGAAGAAGAAATAAGTTCCTCAATTGGGATACCTCTGCCCCTTGCATGAGGAAGGGCCACCTGTGCAAAGGAGGGAGTGGCCACAGAAACCGTGTAGGACTCTTCAGAGACATCAGCGCTTTTATCCAGTGGCCCAGGGAAAGGCAGGTCATCGAGGCATGAAAGAGGCTCTTGCAGCCCTGGCTTGGGATGGGGGTGGAGAGAGACGTGTATTGAGGGGACACAGACTCGGCCTCCCCACCCATGACCTCGGATACCAGGGTGCTGCACGACCCAGGAGAGAGGGAGGGCAGGAATGCGGAGGGGGAGGGATTGTGGTGTCCTCCCAGCTCCCAAAGTGCCTAAGGTGTCCGATTAGCCACTGCTCGTGTAATCAGCAGTTAGTCACGGGCTCTGGGGACCTTCTCCAGGGTCTGGAGAGACCTTGCCTCTTCAGCTTTCCCTTGAGTTCTGGTGCTTTCTCTGGTATTGACATACTGTAGAACTCTTAGCCCATCCCTTCCCTTCTCTGAGCCTTAGTTTCCTTGTGTGCTAAACAAATCTTAGTTGATGGCTCAGGGAGGGGACATTGGTCAGGTGGAAAGATCATGAGTTTTGCAGTCAAGCCTGGGTTTGAAGGCTGGCTTCTGGCACCTTACGCAATGGATACACCCATCCCTACCTCGAAGCTCTGTTGTGAGGTGTCAACGTGTGGCTTGTGAGGAGCCCCTGCTGTGAGGCTCACACACGGATGCTGGAGAAATACTGGATCCTTCTTCCCTCGAGACGACCCTTGGGACTAGCACTCTGAGGTTGCTCCCAGTTCAGAAAGCACATCTGCTTTGGGACTTTGTCTTCTGCTGAGTTCTAGCCCAGCCCTCACTGTAAAGCAGGCGTCAGGTCAACCCTGATGCTGCTCTTCCCCCATGAGACTCAGGGCAGAAGGTGCCAGCAGACCTGCCTGGATCCTGCCTCTGCTCAGACCTTATTGCTCTTTCTACCCCGACTCCCTTATGGCACCTGTGTTTCTGGCTCCAGCATCTCTCCCTCTCTCCCTCCTACCCGCCCTCCATCTTTCTCTCTCCCCATCCAGACCCTCACCCAGATCTGGTCCCCCCCCATCTCACCCTTTCCAAGGGACTCCCCAGGACCTGCCCCTTGGGGAAGGAACAAAGTTCTGGCTACTCACTGCATTCACAGCCAGGTCCCCTCGAATGTCAGGTGGTGTGATCTCATGGAGCAGAGCGGCCCCTGCCACAGCCCCCAGCAGCTGGGCAGCCACGTAGAAGGCAGCTCGGAGAAAGGAGACGTGGCAGCCCACCAGGCAGGCCACGGTCACGGCAGGGTTGATGTGAGCCCCGCTGACGTGGCCCAGAGCCTGCACCAGGGTGCCAATACCCAGGCCGAAGGCCATGGCAATCTGCAGCACAGAGGGCAGGGCCTGTGGCCAGTTGAGGGCCGAACCGAGGCCGAAGAAGACGAAGAGGAGTGTGGCCAGGAACTCGGCAAACACGGCCCTGGAGAAGGCTATGGACCGGAGTTCCCACATGCTGTGCCCTCTGTGGGCTGGCCCGGCAGTCACAGCCGAAGGAAGCTTGTGGGGCACGCTCTCTCTCTCTCTCTCTCTCTCTCTCAGGGTCTCTGGGGAGGCTGGGCTAGGGGCATTTATAGGGTTCTTCCATCCCGGATTGGGACACGTGAGGCGGAGGTGGAGTCTGGGTCCGTAGCTTGTCTCTCCTATGGCTGCCCCCACCCCCACCCCTGCCCACCCGCATGCCTATCACCCCATCTTGGCCTTCACAGCTGACTAATGTTCCCCATTAATAAGCTCCAGATAAGGACTGACGTCCCCTGATTTTCCGTGTTTGTTCCCTGGTTCCCCTAGGGCTGAGGCCCCAGGGCTTCCCCCACCCCCACTGGTTCTGTGAGTGGGGCTTCTCTGAGGGGATGATGCCAAACCCCCTCCCTCTGACTCCAACTATTGGTCAAGGCAGGGACAACACCTCACCCAAGACTGACCATGAGGGAGGATGTCCATGCTACTCCTTCTAGTGATTGGGAAGTTCTTCCTGTTGTTGACCTTCAATTATTCCTTCTTGAAGGGAATGGAAAACAACAGGTTGGCTTGTGAGGTGAACCTTCCAAGGCATAAAGATTTCGTCTCTTCTGGGCTCACTTTCTTGTAGTCAATTACCCAGAAGTTCTTAAGCTTCATGTCCTCCCTGGAACTCCAGCCAAAAGGCAACTCCCATAGCCTGGAGGGAGGGGGTGGTATCAGTGGCAGGGGGACCCTGTCCTGGGTGATGGGATCAACATGCAGTTGCCTGAGGAAGCTTCCAGCTTCCATTCCAGCATCACCCTGGTCCATCTCTGTGATTTACCCTTTCTTGTCCGTCTCTGTAAACAGGGGGTAATAAACCTACATGGGGTTGGGGTTTGGATTAAATGAAATAATGTAAAGTGCTCAGAGCCTCACCTGGCCCACAGTCAACCATCAATTAATATCAGCTATTATTTTTTTTTTAAGATTTTATTTATTTATTTGACAGAGAGAGACACAGCGAGAGAGGGAACACAAGCAGGGTGAGTGGGAGAGGGAGAAGCAGGCTTCCCGCGGAGCAGGGAGCCCGATGTGGGGGCTCGATCCCAGGACCCTGGGATCATGACCTGAGCCGGAGGCAGATGCTTAATGACTGAGCCACCCAGGCGCCCCAATATCAGCTATTATTAATAGCGTTATTTATTTATACTCTGAATACTCGGAGGAGGAGAAAAGGTCTCCCTAAACTCACAAAGAGTGTCCCAGAAGCTGTGACAGGTTGTAGGCACCCCCTGGAGCTCAGAGCCACCCAAGCCACATGGGGAGGACATTTCTGTGAGGCAGTGAGCTGTGCAGGCTTAGGGAGGCCACAATGATCCGGAAGCGACTCTTTGGCCTTGCTGCCCACTCAGCCCAGCCTCTGGGCAATGCCACCTCCCACCATCAGTGCTGCCCTGGCCTGGGATCTAGGAGACATTTGGGTCTGGGAGTCCCCAGGCCCCACTCCCCTTGCTCTTCCCTCATCCCTCTGGCCCTGTTCCCTCTCCTGGGGACCCAAACACAGGGTCAGGCTCAGAGGGAAGTTAGGAGGATTGGCTCCAGACCCTGCTCTACCTCCTGTCCAGCAGGACCCCAGACAAGTCACAGTCGTAGGAACAGAAGTCTGGGAGGGATCGGAGACTGCAGAGTGGAGCCGTTTGTGGGCCCTTAGACGGACCATGCACCCCTTCTGGTCTCTCCTCTTTGGTCAAGGTGTTTATGATTTTGAGAGACGGAGAGAGGGAGTGGCCTGCTGACCCCTGATTCTGGGCAGGACCTGCCCTCACCTCGTCAAGTGAAAATCTCTTACCTCCCCATAAACCCAGAAGTGTCACGGTTTCTTTCTGTAAGCCCATTAATTCCCAACCCAAATGTGTATGTGTGTGTGTGTGTGTGTGTGTGTGTGTGTGTGGTCATTCAGTCACAGTCATAAATTTAGAACCCAATGGGATCTTAAAGGTCATCTAGCCTACGGATCTCACTTTACAGATAAGAACCTGCAGTCCAGAGAGATTAAGACTTACTCACGTTCGGGTCTGGGCCCGGGACTGGGAGGAGGGGAGAGCAACAACCATGACTGGGCCCTACGTGTGCTGTGCATTCCTTTTGAGCCAGGGAGGAAGAAGGTGTACCTGCCAGAGTCCGGGGTGGGAGGGTGTGGGGGGTGGAGTTCAAGCTGTGGGTCCTGGTGGGCAGTGGAGCTCCCCCAGGCGAGGACTGCATTTTGTCTACGGTGACCACGACGCCATGTCTCACGAGGTCCAAGGTGCCATCAATCGTATGAGGCATCATTAATTAGTATTGCAAAAATGCCTTCTTGGCGATAGATTGTGGTAACAGTTGCACAAAAATGTGTATGTACCTAACACCACTTAACTGTGTAGTCATAAATGGTTAGAATGGTTTTATGTTATGTGTATTTTGCCATAATTAAAAATAATTTTAAAAAGCCATGAAGGAAAACGACCCAAAAAATGCTTTCTTACCAATTTTGGTTTATATCTAATGAAAGAAATCTTTCGGATTGATTTAGATATCAGTTGTTTTTTTTTTTTTAAGTCAAAATCACTCTTTTGCAATTATCGAAAAGGAAATGATCGGTAAAGCAAACTGGCTAAGATAGTCCCCAAATGTCTTCACATTCGGAGTCCACATTTCTTAAATTTCTTTTTGATTCAGAGCACTCAGGGTTTTCCTACACGGCATCACCCTCTGTGCCATCAGGAGTATGGTGACGTACCATTTTCTACAAGAGTGTCCGCGATCATGTCCAGAATTTCTTTCCAAGCTTCAGACACTCATTCCGTAGGCTCTGCCACACGTGTTTTCTTGCTTCACACGTGACTGGCAATCATTTGGCCCTGGTCTCGGTAATCAGACATAACACAGTTTCATCTACATCTGGGACTCTTCCTTTCCTAGGTCCTATAAGACAGCTGGCTGTTGTTTCGTGAGAAAATATGAGTGTGTGTGTCATCTGCTGGTGGCCCGAAGGAGGGGCTGAGAGCCTGGAAAAGCAGAGGTAGGAAGAGGGTGTGTGTGGGGAGCCGGGCCAGCAAGGCTGCCCCACGAGGGAGTGCAGGGACAGAATTCAGGGCTGGTGCTGTCTGACAGTTGACATAAGGTGTGTTTCCTGCTCTGAGCTGAGCTGCAAATGCCCTCCATTCTCCCCACAAGGTCAGTAAAAGTGGGTCACACTCTACAGCTTGTGAGGCTGGGACTTCAGGGAATGAGGGAAAAGGGACAGGGCCAATCCATGGTCAGGTGAAGTGGAACAGAGCGAAGAGAGCAACTCCGGGCAGCAGTGGAGGGAAGGGTGGGAGACTGGGGCTCAGCCCCGTAGGAGGCATGAGAAGTACCGTAGGGTGTCAAGTCCGTACAGTTCGGGGACAAGGTGTAAGCCATTGGATTTCTACATAGGGTTACAGATAAAATACACAATGCCTGAGTATGTTTGAATTTCAGAAAAATAACAAATACATTTTTAGCATAAGTATATTCCAAGCAATATTTAGGACATACTCACACTGAAAAGTTACCTGTTATCTATAATTGAAATTTAACTGGTTGTCCTGTATTTTTATTTGTTAAATCTGGCAACCCTATTCTATTTGAAAGTGAAGGGGGAACCCAGAGGTCTGAAGACCTGGGGACAGCTGGGTTTCAAACTAAGTCTTACAAGGACTTTTGGGGTTGAGTCTCACTAGCCCCATTTTATACAGGAGAAAACTAAGGCAGAGAGAGGTTGTAAAAGTTGTCTGGGATCACAAGTCTGGTAAGTGGAGGAAATGAGCTATGGATACAGGTCTGTCTGATACAGAAATTCAGGCTTAAAGGAATGTTGAAAAAGAAAACCAAAACTGGTGGCATCACAATTCCAGACTTCAAGCTCTGTTACAAAGCTGTCATCATCGAGACAGTATGGTACTGGCACAAAACCAGACACATAGATCAATGGAACAGAATAGAGAGCCCAGAAACGGACCCCCAACTCTATGGCCAACTAATCTTCAACAAAGTAGGAAAGAATTTCTAATGGAAAAAAGTCTCTTCAACAAGTGGTGTTGGGGAAATTGGACAGCCACATGCAGAAGAATGAAACTGGACCATTTCCTTACACCACACACAAAAGTAGACTCAAAATGGATGAAAGACCTAAATGTGAGACAGGAATCCATCAAAATTCTAGAGGAGAACACAGGCAACAACCTCTATGACCTCGACCGCAGCAACTTCTTGCTAGACACATCTCCAAAGGCAAGGGAAGCAAGGGAAAAAATGAACTATTGGGACTTCATCAAGATAAAAAACTTCCGGGGTGCCTGGGTGGCTCAGTCGTTAGGCGTCTGCCTTTGGCTCAGGTCATGGTCCCAGGGTCCTGGGATCGAGCCCTGCATCAAGCCCTGCATCAGGCTCCCTGCTCGGCAGGAAGCCTTCTTCCTCTCCCTCTGCCGCTCCCCCTGCTTGTGTTCCCTCTCTCGCTGTGTCTCTCTGTCAAATAAATAAACAAAATCTTAAAGAAAAAGAAAAGATAAAAATCTTCTGCACAGCAAAGGAAACATTCGACAAAACCAAAAGACAACCGACAGAATGGGAGAAGATATTTGCAAATGTCTTATCAGATAAAGGGCTAGTATCCAAAATCTATAAAGAACTTATCAAACTCAACATCCAAAGAACAAGTAATCCAATCAAGAAATGGGCAGAAGACATGAACAGACATTTCTCCAAAGAAGACATCCAAATGGCCAACAGACACATGAAAAAATGCTCCACATCACTCAGCATCAGGGAGATACAAATCAAAACCACAATGAGATACCACCTCACACCAGTCAGAATGGCTAAAATTAACAAGTCAGGAAACGACAGATGTTGGCAAGGATGAGGAGAAAGGGGAACCCTCTTACACTGTTGGTGGGAATGCAAGCTGGTGCAGCCACTCTGGAAAACAGTGTGGAGGTTCCTCAAAAAGTTGAAAATAGAGCTACCCTATGACTCAGCAACTGCACTATTAGAGATTTACCCCAAAGATACAAGTGTAGTGATCCGAAGGGGCACCTGCACTCCAATGTTTATAGTAGCAATGTCCACAATAGCCAAACTATAGAAAGAGCCCAGATGTCCATCAACAGATGAATGGATAAAGAAGATGTGGCCCATATATACAATGGAATACTACTTAGCCATAAAAAAACCCCGCAATCTTGATATTTGCAATGATGTGGATGGAACTAGAGGGCATTATGCTAAGCGAAATAAGTCAATCAGAGAAAGACAATTATCATATAATCTTGCTGATATGTGGAATTTAAGAAACAAAACAGAGGATCATAGGAGAAGAGAGGAAAAAATAAAACAAGACGAAATCAGAGAGGGAGATAAACCATAAGAGACTCTTAATCATAGGAAACAGGGTTGCTGGAGGGGAGGGGGTGGGGGATGAGGTAACTGGGTGATGGATGTTAAGGAGGGCAAGTGATGTAATGAGCGCTGGGTATTACATAAGACTGATGAATCACTGACCTCTACCTCTGAAACTACTAATACATTATATGTTAATTATTTGAATTTAATTAAAAAAAAAAAAAGAAGTTCAGGCTTTACCTCCATTGATTGGTTGCCTTTGTCCTCCAAACCCCACCTCAAAGGCCAGGCAGTCCCAATGGCCACGGCCAGGGTCTAGGCGGGGACAATTGCAACTCCAGCCCTCTGTCTCCTTCCCAGGGGGTGGGGCCCAGGGATCTCACCTAGCCTCGCAGAGCTCCCCACTGCCCACAAGACAAGGCAGGACCTTGAGCTTGGCACATCCTCCTTCCAAGCCCATCATCTCTGGGTCCTGATAAGTGTGTGCCCTCTGCCTGGGACACGTGTGACCAGCACTTTCTCGTGGGTACCTCTTCCTTGAACTCCGGGCCAGTGGCTCGCCAGCCTTTCTGACAGAAGACACACACTTGATACCCTAACCCACCGACGTGATCTCAGTAGGTAGATGGATAATATAGATGTGGATATGGCCATAGATAGCTGAAACTTCTATTTCCCAAACAATATTTCCTCATTCTGAGGCTTTAAAATCCTATTCTATTTCACTGAAAAAGCAATTTAGGTCACAACTACTAAATTGATTTCATGACCTACTAATGGGTTGCCACTCACAGTTTGAAAAATACTGCTTTTGATCCTGGCTCAAAAGTCACTTTCTCATTGGGGAAGACTTCCTATAGCCCCAGTAACACGCACTTCTAGGACAACCCCATGGTGTGCCTTGCCCTTTCGTATCACTCAGAGGCTTGTAATGATCTGCTCATGTCTGACTCCTCCCCTGGACTGTGAACTCCCAGACTGCAGGGACCCTATCTGGGTTTGCTCCCCGTTGCACCCCCGGGGCCTAGTACAAGGCCTAGCATATTATACGTACTTGATAAATGCTCATCAAGGGAATAAATGAGCAAAACCATCAGCTCTTGTCCCTCCAAGCCCCCCTGTCCCCCCTCCCTGCACCCTGTCCCACGCCCTCTATGTTGCAGCCACATGGCATTCTTTAGGGACCTGATTTAGGAGAGAACTCAGAGCCTGGGTGGAAAGGGGGAGTGTGTATTTGTGCTCTGGTGGGGTAAGGAAGGGTCAGGAACAAGTTTGTCCTCATTTGAAAAGGATCAGGTGTGAGTAAGGGGCTGGGGGCAGGAAGACCTTTTAATAACCCTGCCTCGTGAAGTAGGGAGTTCCCAGTCGCTTCGGGGAGTCCCACAAAAGCCGAGCAAACACCGGGGAAGCTGGGGCAGCAGCAGGAGTTGCTGCGTGAGGGGGGAAGGCTGGACAAACTGCCTAATGGGGACCAATACAGCTAGCTCTGCAGCATGGAGAAGCCCAGGCTGCAAGCTAATGGAGCCTCCTTACAGGGGGCAGCTGGGAGCCATTGTGGGTGCTAGCAGCAGGGAGACCAGCTGGGGCTGGGGGCTGCAGGAGGGCATACTGTTCCTCCCTTGACTGAACTCCTCCTAGTCCCCGGCTTCATCCCCTATGACATCTGGGGGAGGCGGCCAGGCTGGAGGCCCCAAAGAGCCAAGGGTGCCCTTTTTTTTTTTTTTAAGATGTTACTTATTTGAGAGAGAGAGTAAGAGCGGGGCAGGGAGGAACAGAGGGAGAAGCAGACTCCCCACTGAGCAGGGAGCCCAACGTGGGGCTCAATCCCAGGACCCTGGGACCATGACCTGAACTGAAGGCAGATGCTTAGCTGACTGAGCCACACAGGTGTCCCTCAAGGGTGCCTCAGTGGCCCCATGGCTCCCTGGGTTTCCACCCACCCTGGGGGGCTCCTCCCACAGGGCTCAAGGGCAGAGTGGGAAAGTATTCGCCAGATGGCCAGGAGAGCCTGTGTCTCTGCCCTATAGGGATAGAGAGGGGCTGCAAATGCCAGGGCACGCCGGGGTCATTACCAGGGAAGGGGTGGTAATGAGCTGGAAGGGTTACGGGCAGCGCCCCACCACCTTGCTCGCAAAGGTCACCCAAACCTGTTTAACTCCTCACTCAGAACAGCGGCAGCTAAACCACCCTGGCTCCCGGGTGCCGGCCTCCAGTGAGGGCTCTGTGGGCTCCAGTGACTAGGTAACTTGCAGAACCCGGTTCAGACTCTGTGCCGGGTCCCTCTCCTCCCCACCGTGCCATCGTGCCCACCTTCCTCCCTCCCTGGCGCCTCACCCCTTCGTGTCCTTCCCAGGCCTCAGCCTCTGTCGGCCTCACACCTCTCCTTGAGGCCTGCCCTGCACGTCCATCGCGTGAAGTGCTGGGCTCACACTCCTCTCACCCGGTCATCTCAATTGTGTGGTGAAGTGGGTACCAACCCCATTTTAAGGATTAGGGTGAGGGAGGCTCGGGAACATTAAGCTGGCTACCACCTCCTCTGCCCCCACTCCACAGCCCCCTGCCTCACCTCCCTGAGAGCACAGAACATGCTTCTGGCTGAGTTGCTAAGCTCTGAGGACAGGTACTGTCAGATTCATCTTTGTAGTCACACTGCTCAGCACGTGATTGGCATATAGTAGACGCTCAAAAGAATGTTTGTAAAATAAACTGTTTACCCAAGGTCAAAATAGCTAGGAAATAGCTAAGTCATAACTCAAACTCAGATCTTCCTGAAGCCCAACCCAGCCCCACACCCTTAACCCTCCTTCAGGAAGCCTTCCTTGACTTAATCAAGGGAGCCTTGTCCACCCCACTCCCCAGAATACTGGGTGTTTGGTGCGTTCTTATCCCCCTTCTCCCCCACAGTCCCTGAAGGCAGGGTCCTGAGACGGCATCCCAGCCTGGTTCTGACCCCCCAGCTCTGCCCCCAGAACCCAAGAGGAGCTCTGTGAATGTGGGATGCCCAGGCCTGGGGGGGCGGGGCCCTGGACAGGAAGACCTCAGCCAAAACAACTGTGTTTCCTGCCTGTGGCCTCGGCTACCTCCTCGTGACCCCTGTTCATCCAACCAGATTTCCACCTGGTACTGGGCCTGCCAGCTTCTCACGAGAGCCAGCCCAGGCCTTGGTATTCTCCGGGGGTGGGTCCAGGTGGGGCACCTAATCCTCTGCTCATTTTGCTGCAATTTAATACTAGCCTCCAATTTTCATGCTCTGCTGCCATCCTACCCTCCTCCCTCCGGCCTCTGCTGGGGGAAGGGAGGACTGAGGACTCCCTATAGCACCTCTGAGGGCCCCCTGGAAGTCCCTGAGGCTGACCACACCCCAGGCATGCTCAGCTGAGAGCTGAGCATTGACCTTGGGAGGGAGGGACTGCTGTCCCCACTAAGGGAGCAAGGCCTGGGTGTCCAGCGGCCTGGGGGTGGATCCTGATCCCACCTCTTAGGCTGTCTGGCTCTGGGATCCAAAGCCGCACAGGCTCTCCCAGCGTCCAGGTAAACAAACGTCAAAGTGCCTGCACGTGGTGCGTGTTCACTTCCCCAGGGGCTGAGGGCCCATGGCTCTGGGAAGTCCTTTCCTTATTTAACCACCCACCTTCTGGCTGCAATGTTGGCCCATTCTCTCTGGTTCTAGCTGACGAATGTCCATTTTCTTAGGATTTTAGGGCACTTGAAACAGTTCATTGTATTTATTTATTCAAGCAACAGTTACTGAGCACCAGCTGTGCGCCAACCACTGTTTTAGGCTTGAGATACGTCAGGGAACGAAACTGACAAAGATCCCCTGCCTGGCAGGGTTGACTCTATGGGCCGGTTTCTCAGTCCAAGGGGCAGTTTATTAGATGGCCTTTCCCAGCCTGTTCTCCTCCACTTTTTTTTTTTTTTAAGAATTTATTTATTTATTTGAGAGAGAGAGAGAATGAGTGAGGAGAGGGGCAGAGGCAGAGGGAGAAGCAGACTCCCCGCGGAGCAGAGAGCCTGATGCGGGGCTGATCCCAGGACCCCAAGATCGTGACCTGAGCCGAAGGCAGACGCTTAACGACTGAGCCACCCAGGCGCCCCTCTTCTCCATGTTAAACAACATGAACGACAGGACATGAAAAGAAACTGAAAATATTGGAAAATCACAGTGTCTCCTCTCAGCTGTCACCTTCGCCCCCGTCTTACTGCCACAGCTCGAATTTAAGTCGTGTCACACGAGCGCAATGATCAGTGTGTGCTGTTCCTCCAAAAGTTCGACAGTTCCCACGTGATCCTGCAATTCCACTCCTAAGTGTTTATCCAAAGGAGATGAAACCAGGCGTCCAAACAAGAACTTGTGCACACATGTCCATAGTAACTCCATTCACGATAGCCCAAAGGTGGGAACTACCCAGATGGCCGTCTACAGATGAGTGGATAAGCAAAATGCAGTCTATTTACACAATGGAGTATGATCCAGCCATAAAAAGGAGTGAAGCACTGATACGTGCAATGACGTGGATGAACCTTTTGAGATTACTGCCGAGGGAAAGAAGCCAGACACAAAAAGCCACAAACTGGTGAGTCCACCGATGTGAAATGTCCAGAAGAGGCAAATCCAGAGAGACATACAGCAGATGAGTGGTTGCCAGGGGCTGGGGGAGGAGGGGAGGGAGAGCGACTGCTTGATGAGTATAGGGTCTCCTTGTGGGCTTAATGAAATATTCTGAAACTGGAGATTCACAACACTGTGAATTTACCCAATGCCACTGAGTTGCACGCTTTGAGATGGTTGAAATGGTGAAAATTTTGTGTTATGTTATTTTACAGTTAAAAACCAAAAGGGTGTGCTGTGTGGGACTTCTTGCTCCATGTATTGCTTCTACTCCCCCCACCCCCACCCCAGGGCCTTTGCACATGCTGTTCCTGCTACCTGGGATGCTCATCCCTCCTGTCTTCTTTTAGTTCATCCTTCAGATCTCAGTGTAACCGTGACTTCCACAGAGAGGATCAAGCCCCCTATTACATGCTTGACCACCATGGGCCACCCTGGTGGAGCACTTGTCTTGGTCATAATTATGACGTTTATATGATGAATGTCTCCCCTACTAAACTGTAAGATTCTGGAGAGAAAAGGGAACCTGTGTATGGTTGGCTTCCTGATGTATCCCTAGGACTTAGCTTAGTGCCTGGCATACAGTAGATGCTTGATAAATGTTTATTGAGTGCATAGATTAATAAACGTCCCTAAGGGAAATCTGATCAAGTCATTTCCCCCAGCAGCGCCAGCTCTGATGGTTTCCCCATTACTGCCACTGCCACACTGAGCATTCATGAGCACCACAACTCATCCAATCGCCACGGACAGTCAGGATGAGGCTGCAGAAACCAGACATGGCAACGAGAAGGAACAGCCAAACTCCCGGGTAGCTTAGGAGGTAAGACAGAGTTGGTCAGTAAGGGTGGAGTTCAGGTCAATCACTGGTATTAGGATGAGGGAAGTCAGGTGGCAAGTGGGCTGTCTGTCTGAGTTGGACTCGTGAACGCGTCAGTCGGGGCTGCCTCAGTTGGGCTTTCCAAGAAATGGTTGTTGAACGAATGTGTGAAAGAATAAACCAAGAACCTGCAGGGTAAGTGCTGGGCACTTAGCAGAGCATAAAGGTGGGTTCTGGGCACATTAGAAAGGAGCTTCCAGGGGCCTTGGTGGGTGGTGAGATGTGGGGTCGAGGGAGGGACGAGGACAGAGTGACTCCAGGTGTGTAGTTGGGCCCTGCTGCCCTTTACCAAGATGGGGAGGCCTGGAGGGGGAGCAGGTTGGGAGAGAAATGATGAGATGGGTCTGGATGTTGAGGTGCTTCTGGGATGGCTCGAAGAAGTTTCTGGGGGAGTTGCCAAAGCCAAAAGCAGTGGGTAGGAGCGAATGGGAGAGGAGACAGAAGGGGAGGCCAGAGGGGGTTTCAGGGCTCATGGGAGGAGCTGGGGAAGAATACGCAGTTGGAGAGAGGGATGAGGGAGGGGATAACAGATGGTGCTCCATGCCCAAGGAGGAGGGAGGAGCTGGGATCCAGCCTCCAGACTCGGCCTTGTCAGGAGGGGGGAAATGTGTGTTTCCGAAGAAAGAAAGGCAGGGTATGGGTGGGATGTTGCAACGTGAAGGTGCGTGGCAAGAACTTGAGGGTATTGCCGTCTTAGCACTTCTGCTTTCTTTGTGAATGAGGAGGCAGGTCAGCTGCTCAGAGGGTCTGGGAAAGGTGGAGGCTAGAGGGCACTGGAGAGGCTTTGAAAGAGCTAGAGTGCAGAACTGAGAGAGGACCCGTGGGGAGCCGTGGAAAGGGCCTGTTTGAGGTAAGAGGCCAGGATCTCCTTGGGGGCTTGCTGTTCTCCAGCTGGATGAGGCAGCCAAGGCATGGAAGCTGGGAAGGCAGCCGGCTCATCAGCCCAGCGGGTGCCAGGAGGGCACAGTGGGCAGCCAGGCAGGGGCTGGGGAGGGTGTGAAGGCCAGAGGGCCTTGGGGCAGGAGGAGAAGGTGGAGGCCGGGCACAGTGGCAGTCTAGGTGAGCGGGACTCTGGGACAGGAGGCAGGAATGAGGGAGTGAAAATCAGAAGCACAGAGGGATGTGACCAATGAACCAAGTGTTTAATCTAAGCTTTGAGTCGTGCAAACATTTTAGGAAAGACAAGCTCTAGGCCGTGGCTATGGGAGGGACTCCACTGAGGTGGAGATGAGGAGGCCTTTGGGTTTGAGAAGGTTAATGGACAGAACAGAGGTGGATCTTCCCCACACAGGAAGAGAGCTGGGCTTCCAGCAGGTGGAGAGGAGGTTTAAGGACAAAGCTGAGGAGACAGGAAGGCTGGGGAGGGAGAGAGAGAAGAGAAGCAGAGAGATGAAAAAGCAGGGAAAAGCTGGATGGCTACATGGACTCAGCTCAGATGGTGAAGCCTGGATACAATACTTCCAGAACAACCCCCTCTGGGGGCCCCTGCTGCATGGGGGCAGCAGGCCTCTCAGGAGGGGTCAGCCACAGCTGGAGTTGTGTTTCTGAGGAACCCAGGCCCTCTTCTCTGGCCCCATGGACACTCTCTTCATTCAGGCCTTCAGCATCTTTTGCTCTGATCCCCCAAACAGCAAATGTATCTATCCCCTGACCCCACAGACTTCTCTTTCCAGGCCCCTTTATTCCCCAGAGCAACCTTGGCCCTGTAGTCTTCCCCAGAACCCTTCCCTGCCTGCACTCCATCCCCCCACAGGATAAACTCCACCCCGTTTCCCCCCCCCCCCCACCACCAAATCTTCTTACACCACACAGGCTGAGCTTGGGACTACTTGTACTTCCCTGAACAGTCTCTGTTCTCGCCTCCAGGCTGTGCACACAGTACCTTCCTCCTGAAAGGCCTTCTCCACCTCCCGGCTGGCTCCTGGCCCCATCCTTTTCTTCCCCCAAGAAGCCTTCCCGAATGATCCAAGACTGCCCCTCCTAGGTGTTCCTAGAGTGTTCTGGGCTTTCCTTATCACAGAGCCATCACAACATTGTGACGTCTCTGCTCTGGCCTGCCTTCCCCACCATGGATGGTACAAGAGCTGGGTCTTAGGTCTCTAACACCAGGCCTAGGGTCTGGCCCAGTGTAGAAGCTCAATAAAAGTGTCTTGAATGAATGTACTAGTTGGTTGAATTGGGCTGGGCTGAGCTACTGGTGGTCTAATTAGTTCAAAGGAATAGTGTCTTGTTCCTCTTCCAATGGCATCCCTGGATAGTTGTTCGGGGGGTAGAAAGACAGTGTCTGGGATGGATCAGAGTTACCGGGATGGCTTTTCACCATACAACTGTCAACCTCCCTGGAGGTCATATTGTCTGAATCACGTATGGGTGAGAATGGGGAGGGGTGGCGCCTACATACTGAGAAAGCTCCCTGGGTGATGCTGACCCTTCGCACCTCCCAGCCTCCCTGAAACTGCTTGTTGAAGGCTGAGTTCTGGGCCATCTTCAAGGTGATAACAACCATCGCTGGGGTTCAACCAAGGTGTGCTGAGTTCTGAAACCGCTGCCCGTAGCCTCCACACCATGTTGCCCTCACCACGACCACCACGGCCACTGCCCCCTAGAGAATTTCTGGTTACCTCATTCCTGTAGGGGTGACTCCTTGGGTGCCCCGTACACCCTCATCCTGCCCAGAATCCTGCATGGAGACTGTCTGAGCCAAATGACCCCCCACAACACCTCGTTCCGTTTAGCTCTGCCCCCTCCTCCTTCCACAGTCACGTCTTTGCCAAGAAGCTCTCTTTGACCAAATTCTACCCCTCCCAACTCCCTCGCTGCCCCCAGCTCTGGACAGATTCTGATCTCTCGTGGGTGTGGTGCTATACCCCATCAGCGAGCACGAGTCCTGTCCTCAAGCAGGCTTCATCCCATCCTGGGTTCAGGGACAGAAATGGGGGCAGGGCTGGAAAGTAGAGAGCTCTTGGGGGTGCACAAAGTGGAGTGAGGCCCCAGAGCCTGAGTCTGAGCAGCCAGGACTGGAGGAGGAGGCAGTCCCTGAAGAAGGCAGCAGGTCACAGTCCTGAAGAGCACACTGGAATTCTCTCCCCAGACTGGTGGGGGCTGCCTGGAGCTGCAGAGGGCAGTTAGCACAGTGCCCCAGGGATTCACGTTCCATCAGCGCCTTCCAAACAGTCCCCGGGAGCAACGTGAGTCCTGAGCCCCTGAGGACTTGTCTAGCTGTGGACACAGAGTGGGGTTGGGGGTTGAGGTCACCCTGGGAAGCAGGTCCCCACTCCACACCTCTGCAGTCAATTTTAGTGGCAGCTGGACAACGCCCAGTCCCTTGGCTCATGAGAGCCAGAAGGAAAGCTGGTGATGACCTGTCTCATCAGTGGTTCCTGCGTCCAGGGCTTCACGAAGGCTGGGGTGGGGGTTCTCAAGCTCTTCACTATAATTCATCAGGTGCACCAGGCTTTGAACATTTCCCTGACATGAAGCTGCCATCAAGTAACTCAGCCATAAAGAGCCTCTGCTTTTTCCTGGAATTCCATCAAGCCAGGTTGGCACCGCTTTCTATCTGCTACAGACCTGAGTCTGCTCCATACATCTTCCATTAACGACAAATGAGGGAACAAATTAATCATTACTTACATGTGGTCCGCTCGGTTGGAAACATTTTTCAAAGCATGATGTCCATGGCACTAGTAGGGGGTAGGAATAGATAACAGAAGGTGTCTTTGATGGTGAAAAGGTAGGATATTATTATCCATGCCAACCCTACAGAGGATGCAGCTGAGGTCCAGAGAGGGAAAGAGATTTTCCAAGGTGGCACAGCTGATAAATATCAAATTTGAATCCAAGTTTCCAACTCCCAGACCAGAGCACTTTCCACCAGGCCACCTGCCCTCTCCCTCCTCCCAGGGAGAATAGAGACTACACCCCAATACACATGATCGGCTCCATTTTACATTTGTGGGTCCCTATTCCTTATGAGAGTCAGTCTTTCAAACACCCTCTTTAGAGTCCTTGACCAATCTATTTATTCAAGCATGGTGCCCCTAGTCAATTGTATTGTATTGCATATTTATTTTTTTTAAAGATTTAGTTACTTACTTGAGAGAGAGAGTGCACAAGCAGGGAGAGGGGCAGAGGGAGAGGGAGATACAGAATCCCAAGCACACTCCCTGCTGAGCAAGAAGCCCAAAGCAGATGCTGATGCCACGACCCTGAGATCATGACCCGAGCCGAGCCGAAACCAAGAGTCCACGCTTAACCCACTGAACCACCCAGGCACCCCTACTATATTGCATATTTAAATGTTGCTAAAATAGTAAGTCTTAAAAGTTCTCACCACAAGAAAAAAATTTGTGAGTCGGTATGGTGATGGATGGTAACTAGGCTTTATTGCAGTGATCATTTCACAGTGTATACAAATATCGAAGGGTCATGTTGTACACCTGAAGCTGCTATAATGTTGTATGTGAACTAGACCTCAATAAAAGAAAAAGAGTAAGTGCCGAGAAAGTCAATACTATGGATGAACCTGGAGGATATTGTGCTCAGTAAAATAAGTCAGAGAAAGACAGATACCATATGATTTCACTTATATGTGGAATCTAAAAAACAAAATAAACAAATGAACAAAACAAAACAAAACTCATAGATACAGAGAATGGATTGGTTGTTGCCAGGGTGGGTTGGGGAGTCGGGTGAAATGGGTGAAGGGGGCCAAGAGGTACCACCTTTCAGTTATAAAATACATTAAGTCATGGGGTACAGCATGGTAACTATAGTCAATAATATTGTATGGTGTATTTGAAAGTTACTAAGAGTAAATCTTAAAAGTTCCCACTACAAGACGAAAAAATTGTAAGTTGGCATGGTGACGGAGGGTAATTAGATTTGTGGTCATTTTGCAATGTATATATATATATCAAATCATGACGTTGTTCACCTGGAACTAATAGAATGTTACAGGTCAATTACATCTCAATTGAAAAAAAAAGAGTAAGTGCCAAGAAAGTTCATACTGTATGATTCCATCTATATAAGGTACAAAATCAGACAAAATTGATCTATGCTGTCACAAGCCGGGACAGTGGTTATCCTTGGGGTAGGTGGTGCTGGGGAGGGAGCGAGAGGAGTTCGGTGGTGCTGGTCACGTTCTGTGTCTTGATCCAGTTCTGGTTACACAGGTGTGTTCAGTCGGTGAAAATACATCAGGCTTTTTACTAATGACATGTGCATCTTGACGTATGTTTGTAATATGCCAATTAAAAACTTTAAGAGGTATGTGATCAATAAACACTTGTCATTGATAGATGGAAGAAAGCACTTTGGGACTGTTTCTAACCCATGCTTTAAATATGGGACAAAACTACAGCCCCCGCCCCCATCAGCGGTCCACAGTGCTGTGGAGGCTCTCCCTGCCCCCACAGCTTGGCCGGTCAGCCAAAGGCCCCCCCAGGGACAGATGGAAAAGTCCGCATCTTGCAACACCCAAGCTTCATCAGGACCGGTCACCTCTGGCCCAGTTCCCACCGGGCCTCCCGGGAGAGTGTCAAAGTGTGCAGTGAGTAAGGACCCTGAGGAGAATGTCCAGCTGGTGACAGAGATACGTCGATGGCAAGGAAGGCTGGGGATGGCAGACATTGAAAGCCCTCTTGAGGAAAGGACCACTGGAATCCAGAGCCTGGTGGGACTTTGAGCCGTGTGCTGACTCAGGTGGACATAATGACATCTTTTAGACAGTTTCGGACTTGCCCGGTTCTTGGGAGAAGGACGCATCTGAGCGCCAGAGTGTGTATGGGTTCCCGTGTGTGCTTGTGAACACGCCTGTGCTCTAGCCATTCCATCTGCCGGAAACACCTTACGCACCCTGCCTGCAACCCTCCCGTCCTAGTCTCCACCTCACAGCATCCTAGGCAGGTGTCCAGGATCAGTTCAAAGGCCTGATGTGGTCTGACACCTCCCTGCCTCGCAGCCAGAATGACTCCTGCCCTCCTGCTCTGGGCCCCTGTGTGAGCCAGGACGCGGCCCCCCGACTCCGAGGGGTGGCGTGTGGCCAGCTCCACTCCTGGACTGTGTGCTCCCGAGGGCAGGGGCTCCAACCCCAGCTCTCCGAAGGACCATGGAAGGGACAAATGCACGCACCTAGCTCTGGGAGCATGTATTAGGATTGATCAGGGCTAATCCCTCTAAACAAAGAAAATCATTAGCGGATTAATTAAGAGCCCTGTTTGGAGTGCTAATTCAAAGGCTAATAATCTTTTAGTTTAAGCAAGTTCTGATGCTTCAGTAAGACCTGTCATTGTTACAGTATTGATTGAAGCCAGGCCCTCGCTGTGGAATGCCTGAGTATGCAATTCACACATAATTCCTCCAGTAATTTGGCACAATTTTCTCTTATTGACAAGCATTGTAATGACTGTAATAAGCTATGGAAACCTCAGGTGAAACAACACATGACTACACTTCTCAATAGAGGTGTAACCGTGAATTTAATGAATGCATTTCCTAAGTCTTTTGTAAAGGGTGTTTGTCCAGGTTCTGATCAGAGTATGAACTATGTGAGTGACTCAATAGCGTTCATTCATTTGTCCACTCATTCATTTATGCACACAGCATATACTCAACCCCACCACAGTCCTGGGCTCCATGCCAGGGGCCATGGGAAATATTTTCAAGTAAAGAAGACACCAGCCTTGCCCTCAGTGAGCTTGTCTTTCAGTGAGATGGGTGATCCCACCAACCCCACGAGAGTACAAGATGCTGTAAGAGAAGTATCCTACTAGTGAGATGTCCAGAGGAAGGCAGATCCTGAATGAAGAGTCTGGGAGAAGTTCCCTGGAGGAGGTGGCTTTGGGGTTGGAATGAGTTAAATATGTAGGATTTATTTAAATAGGATTTTTTTTTTCTTTCTACAAAAGTAATTCACGCTTCAGCATGGCCGAAAAAATCTTGGAAAAGAACAAAGTTGGAGGAGTCACACTTCCTGATTTGAACTTACTAAAAGCTGCAGTGGTATTCTGAATCAAGACTGTGGTTCCATGAATGGAATGGACTTGACAATCCAGAAATAGGCCCATATATTTATGGGTAAGTGATTTTCAGCGAAGGTGTCAGGACAATTCAGTGAGGAAATAATAATCTTTCAACCAATGATGCTGGGACACCTGGATGTCTAACATGCAAAAGAATGAATTTAGACCCCTTGACTAAAATTAAGTCAAATGATCAAAGGCCTAATGTAAGAGACTATAAAACTGTCGAAGAAAACATACGGGTTAGTCTCTTTGACCTTGGAGTAGGTGCTTTCTTAGATATGACATCTAAAGCACCATCAATCAATCAAATCGAATTAAAAACTTTTGAGACGCTGGGTGGCTCAGTGGGTTGAGCATCTGCCTTCAGCTCAGGTCATGATCTCAGGGTTCTGGGATTGAGTCCCTCATCGGGCTCCCTGCTCAGCAGGGTGTCTGCTTCTCCCTCTGCCCCTCCCCCCTAACTCATGCTCTCTCTCTCAAATAAGTAAATAAAATCCTTAAAAAAAATTAAAAACTTTAGAAGAACCGGTCGGGGAGGGAGGAAGGTGGCAAGATGGTGTTGGAAAGCACTATGGTTTGCGTGGACAACAGTGAGTACGTGCGGAATGGGGACTTCTTACCCACCTGGCTGCAGGCTCAACAAGACGCTGTCAACATATTCTGTCACTCTAAGACCCGCAGCAACCCTGAGAACGACGTGGGCCTCATCACACTGGCCAATGACTGTGAAGTGCTGACCACACTCACCCCTGAAACCGGCTGCGTTCTTTCCAAGCTCCACACTGTCCAACCCAGGGGCAAGATCACCTTCTGCCCTGGCATCCGCGTGGCCCATCTGGCCCTGATGCACCGACAGGGCAAGAATCACAAGACGCGCATCGTTGCCTTTGTGGGAAGCCCCGTGGAGGACAACGAGAAGGGTCTGGTGAAACTGGCTAAACGTCTCAAGAAGGAAAAAGTAAATGTTGACACTATCAGTTTTGGGGAAGAGGAGGTGAACACAGAAAAGCTGACAGCCTTTGTAAACACATTGAATGGCAAAGATGGAACCGGTTCTCATCTGGTGACAGTGCCCCCTGGGCCCAGCTCGGCCGACGCCCTCATCAGTTCTCCAATTCTGACTGGTGAAGGTGGTGCCAGCGACTTTGAATTTGGAGTGGATCCCAGTGCTGATCCTGAGCTGGCCCTGGCCCTCCGTGTCTCTATGGAAGAGCAGCGGAAGCGGCAGGAGGAGGAGGCCCGGCGGGCAGCTGCAGCCTCCGCGGCTGAGGCGGGGATCGCTACAGCTGGGGCTGAAGACTCAGACGACGCTCTGCTGAAGATGACCATCAGCCAGCAGGAGTTTGGCCGCACCGGGCTCCCTGACCTAAGCAGTATGACCGAGGAGGAGCAGATCGCCTATGCCATGCAGCTGTCCCTGCAGCGTGCAGATTTTGGCCAGGCAGAATCAGCTGACATCAATGCCAGTTCCGTCGTGGACACATCTGAGGCCGCCAAGGTGAGGGCCAGCGTTGACTCCCCACCCCCGTCACGTATCAAGTCCCCTGGTGTTCATGTCCTTAGCCCTCTAGGCCTGGAACCATTCTTCAGGGTTTCATAGATGAGCTTTTTGAGGAGCAGAGGAAAAGAAACACCTAGATCTACATTTCTTGTTTGTAAACCTTGCAAAGGCAATAAAATGATCACAGTCCGGGTTGGATAAGTGTCCTGATGTTGTATAATTTTCCTTCCTTCTTGGTGGGAGCAGTCTGGACTGGTGTATAGGATATTGTCTTCCCAGGAGGGTGAAAGAGGCTCTAAGGCAAAGAAAAAGGAGTGGGTGTTTGACAGCAAGAAATCTGAACATGATGGCATCTGTTTTTATCCTGTATGCTCAGGAAGCAAAGTTCCAGTTTCTCTGTTTGGTCACTAATAAATGTGTGAGTTTGTACCATAAAAAAACAAACAAACAACTTTTGTGCTTCAAAGAACACCATCAAGAAAATGAAAAAAGAAAACTGATAGAATGGGAGACAGTACTTGAAATCATCTATCTGGTAAGAGTCTAGTATCCAATATCTGTAAAGAACATTTGCAACTCAAAAATAAAAAGACAAATAACCCAATTTAAAAATTGGCAAAAGATTTGAATAGACATTTTTCTAAAAATATTTATATAGAGAGAGGGAAAATAGGTATTTCTCTATAAATATATAGAAAAGGGCCAATAAGTACTTGAAAAGGTGCGCAGGGCCATTAGTCGTTAGGAAAATGCAAATCAAAACCACAATGGCATACCACTTCACACTCACTAGCATGGCTGTAATAAAGAACAACAACAGACAATAAAAAGTGTTAACAATGCATGAAGAAATTGGAACCCTCATAAATTGCTGGTGGGAATATAAAATGGGGCAGCCACTGTAGAAAACAGTGTGGGGGCTCCTCAAAAACTCAATATAGACTATATGGTCCAGCAATTCCACTCCTATTCCACTGCATGCCCCAAAGAATGGAAAACCAGGACTTGAATAGATCATTGCTTGCCAGTATTCACAGCAGCATTATTCACAATAGTCAAAAGTGGAAACAATCCAAGTATCCATCAACAGCTTCATGGATAAGCACAGTGATATAGCCATACAATGAAATATTATTCAGCCTTAAAAAGGAAGGAAATTCTGACACCTGCTACAACATGGATGGACCTTGAAGATATCATGCTAGTGAAAGAAGCCAGACACAAAAGGCCACCCATTTCATGATTCCATTTATATGAAATATCCTAGTAGGCAAATCCACAGAGAGAGTAAGTAGATTAGTGGTGCTGGGGGCCAGGGAGAGGGAGGATGGGGAGTGACTGCTAACGGGTACAGGATTTCTTTTTGGAGTGATGAAAAATGTTCTGGAATTAGAGGGTGGTGATGGTGGTATGACCTTGTGAATATACTAAAAACCACTGAATTGTGCACTTTAAAAGGGTGAATTTTATGTTACGTGAATTGTCAATCGATAAAAAAAGCTAGTGTTGGTTCATAACTTTCCTGGGAGCTTCCTGGGTGATATCTGAAGTTGGCCCCCATCGTGGAGGCAGGCCACTCTAGGTTGGAAGGTGATGGTTTTAATAAACAAAGGGAACTTACACACCAGGCTTGTTTTGGGCAGCAGCAAGACAAATGGATCCCTGCACCTGCCCACCAAATCTTTTTTTTTTTTTTTAATTTTATTATGTTATGTTAGTCACCATACAATACATCATTGGTTTTTGATGTGGTGATCCACGATCCATTGTTTTCATATAACACCCAGTGCTCCATGCAGTACGTGCCCTCCTTAATACCCATCACCGGGCTAACCAATCCCCCCTCCCCCCTCCCCTCTAAAACCCTGTTTGTTTCTCAGAGTCCATAGTCTCTCATGGTTCATCTCTCCCTCCAATTCCCCCTCCCCCATTTTTCCCTTCCTTCTGCCCACTAAATCTTAAAAGTTTTTAAAGAGGCCTTAACTGGATTCAGTCATGTATACCATGTGGGTGTTTTCAACACCATCACCTCAAGGCTATGTCCTTAGAACTGCTTCTGGAACTGGGAAAGATAAGCAGAACCACATTCCAAGGACAGGGGAAGGGGGAAGGAGCTTCTATCACCTGGGTCCAGATCATGGGTCAACTGGTGGTCACAACTTTTTGGTGACCTTCGCCAACATGCTTATCATAGTAAGTTTGGAAACAAATATTTTTAAAAAGAAGAAAAAGCACCTCCCACGTTTTCACCAGGATGATGTCACGGGCTAGGGGACACATCAGCAAAGGAGGTGGGAAAAGATGGGGTGAGTGTAGCCAGTGTTGGGGATGACTGGTACAGACCTTTGGAGGGCCTGAATGTCAGACTACATGGGGGACAAGGAGGAGCCATGAAGAGTGCTGGAGAGAATAAGCTGGCCCCAGTTGGGAGGTCATGCAAGAATCTGGGCAAGAAGTAGGCTCCGATGATGGTCACCATCCCATTGAATACTGAAAATATGTTCTTACTATAAACCAGCGAGTGTTCATCATGTGTATGCACAGTAAACAATGAATGGTGATGGCAACATTATTTACGATAGAGAGAAAATGGAAACCACACCAGTGTCCAATAATAGGATCTCTACAGTTGTAGGAGAGAACATCACATGGAAAGATGTTCAAAATACATTAAGGGAAAAAAGCAAACACACTAAGAACCTGATTTTGTAAAAAAAAAAAAAAAAAAAAAAAAGTTATTTATAACCCCATCTTTATATCCGAGTGGAGGTAGAGAAGCTAAAATGTTACTGATAGTTCTCTGCTTGGTGGAGTTAGCTTGACTTTCTTTGTCTTGTGTTTTCTGTTTAAAAATTACTTTTCTATGATGAACATGTATTAATTAAAAGCATAAACATTAATTTAGATAAAATGGTAGAGAAAAAAAATCCCATTTTGCCAATTTTCTGGTTATTCATGGGAGAATCCAGTGAATCCAGGGGCAGCGGGAGGCAATATCAACAGGTCACCGAATAATTCAAAAGCAATTTGCTTTTTACTTTCGGCAACAGGGCAGAGCCAGGAGCTGAGAGGACCAAGGCAAGAACACGATTCTCAATATTTGGGAGCCAAAGAAGCTAAGCAGGTCCACACTGCCAGTGGGCAGAAGGTATAACACTTTAGCATAAGAGGGACACCTGGGTGGTGCAGTCGGTTGGGTGTCTGCCTTTGGCTCAGATCATGGTCCCAGGGTCCTGGGATCGAGCCCCACATTGGGCTCCTTGCTCCGTGGGGAGTCTGCTTCTCCCTCTGCCTGCCGCTCCCCCTGCTTGTGCTCTCTCTCTCTATCTGGCAAATAAATAAATAAAATCTAAAAAAAAAACCAAAAAGCACTTTAGCATAGGAAGAACTTTCATCCATTCATGTATTCATTTGTTCATTCATTCAACTACGTGTTTGGTGAGCAGCTTCTATGTGTTAGGCCTGGGAGCTCAGTTCTAGAGTTTACTTGTACTTAAGAAACGGTGCTTGCCCTTGCCAAGCTAAGAGTTGGTTTATAATAAATCTGTCTGCCCCATATTGAAGTTGCTTACCTAGTAGAGTAAACAGTTTGAGTGCCACGTGCTTTATATAGATCATCCCATTTGCTCCTCTCAACAACCAAACGAGATAATTGCTAGTATTATTACTCCCTTTTATAGATGATGCAACTGAGCTCTTGACAAGTTAGCAGCTTACCCAGGTTTCTAGGTTTGGAAGTGGTGGGCCTTCCACCTACTAACCTGCCTGACTCCAAGGTGCACACGAGGGCAGCCTTCGTCATCAGCCAGGAGATGCGTGCCCACCTTGACAATGTTTAGTGAGTTCCTGCTCTGGGCCAGGCGCTGCCTGGGTGCTGGGGACAGAGGGGTCAAAGGCAGCACCTGTCACCAAGCAATGCACAGAACTAGGTGGGAATCATAGGTGGATACCACCCTCATTCCACAAAAGAGAAAACCGAAGCTCTGCGAGGTGGAGAGGCATTTCTGAATCTGACACACGACAAAGCACATCAAAACACGTCCATTTTCTTGCTTCTCTTCATGTTCTTACTCGTGGTTTTGCAGGTACTCATGAATTAGTGCAATATTCACAAATGTCGCACACAGCAGTTGGGGAATGTTTTGTGAGACTCATTCTTTTTTTTTTTTTTTTTTAAGATTTATTTATTTATTTGAGAGAGAGAGAGAGAGAAAGAGAGAGCACACAGGTGGAGGGAGGGGCAGAAGGAGAGAGAGAATCCTGAAGCAGACTCCACGCTAAACGCGGAGCCCCATGGCAGGCTCGATCCCAGGACCCTGAGATCATGACCTGAGCCGGAATCAAGAGTCAGCTGCATAACTAACTGAGCCATCCAGGCGCCTCAGTGAGACTAGTTCTTAAAACTCTTATATTTGTGTATTTATAGGTCTAGGCGTAACATGCAGGGAGCATGATACCAATTCTTTACATTGTTCGACAGCCCCAGTTCTCAAAGTGTGGTCGAAGGACTCCTGGGGATCTCTGAGCCCTTCCAGAGGGTCTGTAAGGTCAAAACCGTTTTCATAATAATAAGACATTATTTGCCCTTTTCACGCCAACTCTTTCCTGTGCGTACAGTGTTTCCCAGAGCCTGCTTGGTGTATGGTGTCATCACTGCTCTGATGGTTAATGGAATGTGTGCTTGTGTGTTTTAAAAGTTATCAGTTTTTTTGGGACGCCTGGGTGGCTCAGTCGGTTAAGCATCTGCCTTGGGCTCAGGTCATGATCCTAGGGTCCTGGGATCGAGTCCTGAGTCAGGCTCCCTGCTCCGCGGGGAGCCTGCTTCTCCCTCTGCCTCTGCCTCTTTCTCTGTCTCTCATGAATAAATAAACAAAATCTTAAAAAAAAATAAAAATAAAAGTTATCAGTTTTGGGTCATCTGGGTGGCTCAGTTGGTTAAGCATCAGACTCTTGATCTCAGCTCAGGTCTTGATCTCAGGGTCTTGGGTTCACTGGGCATGGAGCCTACTTAAAAATAAAAAAATAATAAAATAAAAGTTAACAGTTTTAATTTATAATATGATAAATACTGATATTATAATTCACATAAACAAAAGTTTTTTGGAATTCTCAATAATTTTTAAGAATGTAAAGGCGTTCTGACATAAAAATGTTTGAGGGGCACCTGGGTGCCTCAGTCAGTTGAGAGTCTGACTCTTGATTTCCACTCGGGTCATGATCTCGGGGTCATGGGATGTGTTGGGCTCTGTGCTCAGCGTGGAGTCTGCTTGCTCCCCCACTTGCACTTGCACTCTCTCTCTCAAATAAATAAATAAATAAATAAATAAATAAAATCTTTATTTAAAAATTTTTTAAAAAATTAAAACTGCTATTCTATAGATCTAGTTATTACTTTTAGAAATTTTCACCATATAAGGAATAGCAATTTATATAATGAAAAAAAATTTGTAATTTTTTATGACAGTGATAATGTATTGTATGCCATCCCATTATTTTGTTTGTACATGATACATAAAATCCGTTGCTGCATTCTGAATCCAAGTATTGCTTTGAGAATTATATTGATAATTTCCAGCCTCAGCAGAGTGAAATTTCTCCAAATTGAAGTTAATAAAAAACTAAAGAACTATAATGACTCAGGGAAGGTTGTCTAATTTGGCATGACTGCCAACAGAACACAAATTATGTGAAAATCTCAATTATAACCATATAATCAGTGATTTTCCTATGACAAAGGCAAGAAAAATAAATTTTATTGAACAAACATGTCATCACTTATGAATTCTGCATAATTACGTATACATTTATTACTCAACTGAACATTGCCAGCCCATCAACAGCACTCCCAGACAAGCACAATAATAATTAATTTAGTCTTCCAATGTTTTTGTCAATTTTCAGCTCTATAATAACCATAACTTTACATATTTAAAAATTTTTTGTCATTGTGAAAGTATATCATCAAGGTAGGCTGATAGAACATGTTTTATTTAACACTTTGACACTTTGTCAGCTTAACTGATAACTCTCCCATATTTAAACACATGGTCTGGGAACCTTACCTGGGTCCCGCAAAAGTTAAGAGTGGGCCTGGTACTACACGCTGGGTCGTCATTCTTATAGAAGTTGGCAAGAGTTTCCAGAATGTTCAGATCCCAACACCCCCACTCCCCCAATCAACCACTTTTCACTCAAGCTGGTAGTTCTGCTACCAACAAAAGAGAAGGTGTGGAATCCACATTTCAGCTGGAATTGTGGTGCTCACTGCCTTTTCCATCGTCCTAGAATTGCCTGAGCAGTGTGAAAAGTCACCATCCAGACACAAGGAACCTCTTGGAGCATGCAATGCAAGGCAAACGCTTTATCTATGCAGACCCCAGGACAGGGAGACCACCTGGGACACTCCTCCCGTCCCCCGGCACTCTCATGTGGGCTGCAAGGATGAAGTCCAGAATGCGAATGAAGGGCAAGCATCTCCCTAGAGCACAATCATCATCCTTGCATGGGGCTAGGTCTCTGGCTGTGACTGTGTAGGGGCGCTCCAGGCCCGAGGTTCCCTGTGGCTTGCCAGGTGTGGCTACCCAAGCTTGCCCAGACATAGTTTCTCAACATGGGTTGCCTGCCAGTCCAGGAAATCTGGGTCAGAAGGCCTTGCCCAGAACTTGGCTCTCTTTCTACACATCTCCACAGAGGCTGCTCAGGAAAAGAGCCAGGTGGGGAGCCAGGGAGAGAGGATGTTGGTCAGGGGGCACCCCATGAGAAACCAGCTCAGTGTCTCACACTGTAGAAGGTGGCACGACAGAGGAAGCCTGTCCCCTTCACCTCATCTTCATGGTCCAGCTTGACCTCCTTGCTTTGTCTCACATTTTTGTCTCCCAGCCTGGAAGGAAGGCTAGGAAGTGGCAGAAGAGTGACCCTGTCAACCTCTGCTGTCCCCTCTGCTCAACACATATCAGTTGAGTGTTAAAGGACAGAGAAAGCCATGACCCTGGGTCCTCCTCTTCCTCTTCCTCTTCCTCCTCCTCCTCCTCCTCCTCATCATCATCACCAGTTACCTCTACTGGGTGCTACACAAGGTTCAAAAGGTGATGCCATTTCCTACCCCTCAGGCATCTCAGGGCCAGGAGACCAGGAGGTCAGATATGCCAGTCTCCACCCAGGGTGAAACTCAAAAAGATTTGGGAGCTGACTGGACCAGGCAAAAGGGCTGAGGGAGAAGGGCGGAGATAAAGGCAGAGTTGGGATGTGAGGCAGATTGATTGTTCTGGGTTCCAGCCAAAGAGGCCTGAGTGTTGGAGGCCCTAGGCTGTGGCAGGGTGGGGTCAGAGGCTGCAGCCATGCCCTGTTGCCAATTCAGTTCTCATGGGCACCCGCTACCTGCCAGACCTTGCTCCATGCAAAAATGGTCTCTTTCCTTATAATACTTACGTTGCTTTCAACTAAGATATACATCTATTGAGCACCTACCATATACCTGGCTTAGAGTTGGCCATCAGGGTCTCAAAGATAAATACAATTCTAAAGAGCTTACAATAGAGTGTCAGAGTCACCTGTACACAGAGGTCAGTGTTAAGTAACAGAGTGATGGGAGTAAATCACTTAATCTCCAGAGGACTTAAGTTTTCCCATTTATAAAATGAGGGGATTTGACTTTTGTTACTTACATCTGCCTGCTTCCAAAAGATTTTGAGATCGCTTCCAACTAATTACACATTTACAATAATTTTGTTAAACTCGAATTAAAAAATTGAAAAGCAGATGGAAGGAGAGAAACCAGTTGAAGGAGAGAGAGAAAAATGGAGCTAAAATGAAGTCAGATTGGGTTAAGAAGTCAGATGTCAACCTCCTTAGTTATGTCGTTGCTGTAATGGACCATAAAATATGGCTCTGAGCTTCTTGGTAGCCAAGGCAAAAAGAGAAACAGGAAGGGTTGTATAATTACCATTATCTGGTAAAATAAAACATACCAGGTTTTCAGGAGAGATCATTTTTTCCTGGTAGTAAATAATAAAGATAATTTGCTGGGTGGGTCCTTCCTTCTATAAGTAATATAGACTACCAGAGTAGATAATGCATTTAGGGGTAGTTTTTCCAGGACAAAAACAATCCAGTGATTTTTATATGGTCATTTCTTCCACCAAACATCAGTGGATGCTAAGAGTATAACATTAAACTGGAACTGGGCTGAAGGCATCTTTGCATATGGTCAGCTAAGCTGACGTGGTTCAGTCAGTTTTCTGCCAACATGAACAGATACCAACACAGAACTCTGAATAGAGGAACGGTTACAGAACAGGGTGTTTCTCCAAGCCATCAGAGCTTGAGTATTGACAAATGGTGCCAAGCAGAGAGGTGCAAAAGTGATGCCTAAATTCTAGTTGGACTTTGTGTTTCTTCAGTTATGAGTCATATCAAACATCCTTCACAATGTTTATTGGCTTTATTTATATTAAGTAAATATATTGATATTTTTATTGATTTCTTCATAGTTCTTTTTCTGTAAACTACTTGTCTGTATGCTTTGACTATCTTTTTAAACTGCTTTTGGGTCCTCATCTATAAAGTGGAGATAATAGGGCCCCTGGGTGGCTCAGTTGCTTAAGCGTCTGCCTTCAGCTCAGGTCATGATCCCGGGGTCCTGGGATCGAGTCCCGCATTGGGCTCCCCGCTCAGTGGGAAGTCTGCTTCTCCCTCTCCCTCTGCCCCTCCTCCCGCTAGTGCTCTCTCTCTCTCTCTCTCTCTCTCAAATAAAGACACAAAATCTTAAAAAAAAAAAAAAAAGTGGAGATAATAATAGCACCTGTCTCATAGTGTTAGAAATTATAAATCAATTCATCCACACTTTGTTGTGGAGCTTCTATGGTTTTATTTATTACACTTAAATCTTTGATCCGAATAGAACTTGTTTAGGTCTCATCTTTATTACCACCCCCAACAATAATTCAGGTGTCCCAACACCATTTATTGAATATTCTCTTTTCTCTGTCGATTGAAGTGGAAATGCTTAGACCTTTCACTAGCATTCCCAGCACTTTCCCTAACCTAAAGTTCCTTTTGGTCCTAATATGTCAGGATGGATGCCAATGCACTGGAAGAGACAGGCGTGGATGGGAGCACTGGGCTGGGAGGTAGACAACCTGGGTCCCAAATCTCTGTACCGTTAGCTGGATGAGGGATCTTAACAATTCATTTCTGCCTTGTGGGCTTCCGTTCCTCCCTCTATAAAACGAGGAGGTAAGCCTAGATGGTTCCTAAGGTCTCTTCCAGCTTTAATGCTGTTTGTGGGCTTCCGTTCCTCCCTCTATAAAACGAGGAGGTAAGCCTAGATGGTTCCTAAGATCTCTTCCAGCTTTAATGCTGTTTGTGGGCTTCCGTTCCTCCCTCTATAAAACAAGGAGGTAAGCCTAGATGGTTCCAGCTTTAATGCTGTTTGATTCCAGGCATTACAGAGAGCACGTGTGCCTGAGAGCGTGAGCAAGAGTGGGAGGTGGAGGCATCCGGGGTGTGCATCAGTCTCTCCAGTGCCAACCCTACACCCCCCTCTCACCATTCATGCCCCCATCTCCTCAGCCCAAGGCCCAAAGGCCTGGGAACCAACTGCCTGTCATCCCTAGAAACGCTGGCATGGAAGGCAAGGCCCAAGAGAAGCTGCTGATTGAGGGTCAGTGGACAGACGGCACAAGCCCCTGAGAAAACCAGCCCCGGGAGAGCACTGCCGGAGTGTGCCCGTCTCCAAGGCCCTAAATCCAGAGAGGGAGGCCTGCAGAGGCCTGGAAAGCCCTACTCTGAAGGTTAGAAGTGACCACGCATGTGTGAGCATGCACATGCATCATCCCACAACGCACATGCCCAAAGGAGAGCAAAATTACTTAGGCTTTGAGGTGAGACAGACCTGGGTTCAAATCCCTGCTCCATCGCTTAATCTCTGTGAACTAGGGCAAGATACTTCACTCCCAGAGTGTCCTAGAGAGTGAACTTCACGAGATTTTTGTGACAACTCAATGAATTCTCACAGTGCCCGGGACAGAGTGAGAGGCCACTTCAGGATACTCCAGGTCCACTCCTGCTCCTTCCCTCGCCATCCTGGATGCTCGAGTCTTTGAACAGGCCATAGCGTGGTGCCCTGAGGAGAGAGCTGGGCTTTGTTAGCTCACATCCCTAGAGCACCCAGCATGGCGCCTGGCCCTCCGTGAGCATGCGCTAAGTGGTATTAATGTTACCACTCACCCAGGGCAGCATCCAGGTGGGTGATAGCAGGACGGGGCATCCAGACCTGGAGGGAAGAGAGGCTGACTGGGAGCCTCAAGCAGGCCTGAGTGTGAGGGATTTGCTAACAGATAAGGGCCTAAGACAATCATGTCACGGCCCCGGCGGACGTGTTGGCAACTCATCCTCACATTCGATTCAGGTCTACACAGCCTTTGCCGAGCTGTTTCCTGGCCCCACATCCCTGTCATGCCCAGCCAGC
This sequence comes from Halichoerus grypus, assembly GCF_964656455.1. Lineage (NCBI taxonomy): Eukaryota > Metazoa > Chordata > Mammalia > Carnivora > Phocidae > Halichoerus > Halichoerus grypus. The sequence continues at coordinate 116,311,065 of NC_135717.1, read as the reverse complement.
CAATAAACTGTCATCAAAGAGGTTTCTAGATAAAATCCAGGATGCACGGTTACATTTGCATTTCAGACAAACAAATCACATTTTTGTATAAATGTGTCCTGAAGGGTGGCAGAACATGCCCAAGGTGCCACTCTGACGGAAAGATTATTTTGAGCTAAATAAAGGCCCTTGAAAAACAGCAGACGCAAGAAGAGCAGCCTCACCTCCCTTTTCTTCCCTGTGTGGAAGATGCTCTCCTTGTACCAGGAAAACAAGAAACATTCTTCAAAGGTGAGTCGAAGCCAAAAGACTTTGCTAAAATAAGTTGACTTCCTTGCCTTCCCTTATTTTGGTTTGGTTACTTCTCCCCATTTGCCTCTCTCTGTTCCACCCAGTATAAAAGCATGTGGTTTCGCCATTGCCTCGGGTCTCTGCTTCCTTACGAGGCTTCCTGTGTCCTGGGAAACTTACATACATGTGTGTGCTTTGCTCCCGTTCATCTGTCTTATGTCAATCTGATTCTCAGGCCCGGCCAAACAACCCTAGAATTCTGCCTCCCCTGCGGTCCCCAATACTGTGTGGGACATACTTATGCTAAAGAAAAAAAGTTGTTTATCTGAAATTCAAATTTAACTGGGTGTCCTGGGGTTTTATTTGCTAAAGTTGGCAACCCTAGCCATTGATCGGCCATCACAGCTTACATTTGTAGGACACTTTAATGACCATCGCATCAGCTGTGTGCTGCCCTTTGCGGCCAAGGTCACGTCCGCTGGCTGCTATGATCCTCCTTTCAGCAGATATGAGCTGGTGGTACACCGGACACCACAGTGGGGGGACGTGCAGGCATTGCTGAGGGGACAGTCAGAGGCGGACGACAGGAGAGTGAGCTCAGAAGTGGGTGGAGGCTGGCTCTCTGGGAAGCCCTCAGTCAACAGTATTATTACTTCCATTTACATGCAAGGAAACTGCAGTGCATTCATTTACAAATAAAGCTCAGCGCTTCTCAGGGCCTGGGAGGAGAGGTTAACGGATTTGCACAGGGTCCTCCGCTTGGCGATAACGGCTGACTGAACTCTGCAACCCTGGGGGTCACCTACCTCTCCTCCTTCTCACAATGCCGCCCACTGGAGAATCCTAAGCGATCCATTGTATATGAATTAGAATTTTCTGTGTGTCTGTCTCCTTCCCTACCCAGCTACTCCCCTCCCACCCCGCCCCAGGCTGGGGCCCCAGAAGGCAGGGACAGTCTTATTCCCCTTGAGAGTCCCAGTTAGGAGCTAAGAGTAGGTGCTTAGTAAATGAGTATTCCAGGGAAAGTTACTCACAGGGGTCCTCTCTTTCCTGGATGTTATACCCTAAACCACTGCTTCCCCGGAGCAATGAGGATAACCCCGGCCACCATTCCCCAGCTGCTCTGCTCCCTTACCTTCAGGCCACAGAGGAGTCAGGAAAGGAAGTGCAGATACCTGGGTGGGACAGAAGACTAGGACAGGTTGGAGACACTCAGGATTAAGGAGGTAAAATACCAAATGCATACCTAGGCACGTAACCTTAGCAGTTCTGGCAATTAGGGTAGAGGTGGGTCCCTAAAATTAAAGTTCAGTGGGAAAGGAGTTAGGGCAGGGACGGGTTCAGGATCAAGATCAGGGTCAAGATGCTCGGGCAGGGCTGAATATGTCTTAGCATTTTGGAGCAGCATTCCATGGCTGTCCCCTTCCCCAGTGCAGCCCCAACTCTGGCCCCCGGCTCCAGTCACATTGGCTCCCTTGCGCGCATGCTCCCACAGCAGGGCCTTTGTGCTGGCTGTTGAATCTTCAGAACGCCCTTCTGCCAGGTGTCCACCCAGCTACTCCTGGCCTCCTTCAAGTCACCTTCACGGTGGGCCTGGCCCTTGCCCACGCTGCCAAATGCTGTAACTTCTCCCCAGGCTCACACTCCTCATCGCCCTTGCCCGGTGCTCCTTTTTTCCTTCCCAGAAATTTTACTTATTTATCTTGTTGTTTTGTTGACTAATGTATCCCCAACCTACGGAATAGCACCTGGCATAGTGGGTGCTCGATAAACGTGTGTTGTATTGAACTTGAACTGGATCTGGAAGGGACCTTGATAATCTAGTTGTTTCTATTTTGGAGTTTCCCATGGAACTCATTAAGATACCCCAATCAGGGATGCCTGGGTGGCTCAATCAGTTATGATCCCAGGGTCCTGGGATCGAGTCCTGCATCGGGCTCCTTGCTCAACGGGGAGCCTGCTTCTCCCCCTGCCTGCCGTTCCCCCTGCTTGTGCTCTCTCTGTCTCTCTAACAAATAAATAAATAAAATCTAAAAAACAAACAAACAAACAAACAAAATGAAATACCCCAATCAGAGTCCTTTCCCTGGACCTTCCGAGTGAGCTTGAAATGCTTGCTAAGGCTTCTAATATAAAAGCCCCTTCTCTCCTGCGGTCCCCTCACTTAGCAAGGCAGGCCCCCAGAAGGGCATAGTTAGGGCCCAAGCCAGCATTCTGGCAATTCTCTCCCACTGGGGTCCTTTCTAACTCTTCAGGCAGATCTGGGCACCTCCTAATCCAGTGTGGGGGCCCTCAGGTCAGAATATTAATTATCAGAGTCCCTGGTGGTATTGATCTCTGTCTAGCTTTCTCCTAACCCAACTAAACTAGCACATAGTTGGAATTCAGTGAATTGGTTCTTATTACTTACTGTGGTAGTCTTTGTAAGCAGAGATGCCTGGGACCTAGGCATCAACCCATTTGATCTTCATCTCGCACTCCCCAACAAGACTGAGCAGGAGCAGGGCTGGAAGAATCAGGACCTGAAGGATGTCCCTGCCTCTTTCTTTCATTATGCCCTGATTTGGGGAGCAAACTCCTATGGTGTCTGGAGCACTGGGCTTGGGGCCCGTCATTAATTGCTTTGTGGCCTGAGCATATCCCATAACCATTCCAAGTCTGTTTGCTAATCTGTAAAATGGGCTAACTTCCAGGATCCACATGAGGCTTCCATGTGACATGTACCTCTGGTAGTTCCTGGCAAACCACAGATCATCATACAAACCCAAGTTATCATGCATCAGCCTTCTTGCTCAACGCCTCCCACGGCCCCCCAACCTTCGAGAACAAAGTTGCAGTCCTGAAAGCTGAGGTTCTTCTACCCAGCACCTCCCAACCCCCAAATCCATGTGCTGCCACTCCTCCCTACACACCCTTCACTCTGGACAGAGTTAGTCACCACCCTGAATAGGCCATACCCTTTCATGCCTCCACACCTTTGCACAGACCGTTCTTCCTGCTGGGAATGCCCCCCCTCCCTTTGCATCACCTGCTTCCTTGTCCCTTTGCATCACCTGCTTCCTTGTCTCCCTATACCCGAGGTGGAGTTTGGCGGTCTGGGTTAGACTCCTGGCTCTGCCACTTGAGTGACCTCGGGCTAAGTTTCTTAACCTCTCTTAGCATGGGTTTGCTCATCTGCAAAATAGAGATAATAACAAGACCCACCTCTTCGGGGCACCGTGAGGATGAACTGAGATAACACGGGGCCTGACCCCTGCCTGGCACACGGCAGGTGCTCGGGAAATGAGAGCTAATATTGCTGCTCGGAGTGTGCTTTTCAATACCTCCTGTATCCCAGCTGGGCCCAGGATCTCTGCCTCCCCACCAGCCCAGGAGGTCCTGGCCTAGCCTCAAAGGCTACCCGAGGGAAGTCTTTGGGAAAGCAGAGGGAACTTTCCTGCCCTGACTGATGAATAAGGCAATTAGGATGAGAGCCATAATGGCAGTAGAAATAGAACTGGCCAAGGACAGCTGCATTCTTGGAGAAGAGATCTCCATCTCAGCAGGTGAGGGAAGCCCGGGGAGGGAGAGGCCACAGCTGCAGTAGATTTGCACCCTCCCCCAAGTGACTGTCCTCCGTTTTTGAGGGGAAGTGCCAAGAGCCAAGGACAGCCCTGCTCGAGCTCTGGAACCTGCCCTGAACTTCTACCTGTCTGAGCCTGCCTTTTTCCTGGTTACCTCCTTGCCCAATCCCTCGCTCTAATGGCGGTTACTTCTACAACCACTGATAATTCTCACTAATTATGCAACTATAGGCCATACTGTGAAAATAGGATACTAGCTAAAAGCCTGGGCTTTGGTGGAGTCAGGCCAAGTATCTGGCATGATGCCTGGCATGTAGTAGGCATATGATGAATGATCATCATCATCATCTCAAATCTTCACAATAACCACTGGATGACAGCATGCTTTGGAACCAAAATGCCCTGGGTTCAAGTCCCTGCTCTACCACTTTCCAGGGGTATAAACTTTTTTTTTTTAAGATTTTTTATTTATCTTTAAAAAAAAGAGCAAGAGAGAAGAGTGAGAGAGCACAAGCAGGGGGAGCTGCAGAGGGAGAGGTAGAAGCAGACTCCCCACTGAGCAAGGAGCCCGATGTGAGGCTTGATCCCAGGACCCCGGAATCATGACCTGAGCCGAAGGCAGCCGCTTAACCAACTAAGACACCCAGGCACTCCTCTAACTGTGTAACCTTGACAAACCGCTCAACCACTCTGCTTCAGTTTCTTCCTCCTCTCTGAGATGGGGATAAGAATAGCTCCTACCTCATTGAGCTGATATGAAGATGAAATGTCATCATGTCTTTAAAGTACTTAGCATAATGCTTGGAAGATGGCAAGCACTCAATAAATGTTAGTTATTATTAACTGCTTCTCTATTTGGGGGATGAAGAGATAGAAGAAAAGAGAAATTAATTAAGTAACTTGACCGAGGTCACCAAACTTATAAGTGGTAGAGCTAAGATTTCCACCCCAGGCTGTTCGGCTCCAAGGTCAGAGTTCTCTTGGCTTTCTCATGTTGCCCCTTATTTTTATTGCCTTCATTCAATAAACTTAAGCCAGAAAACAATGAAAAAATATATGCTAGCTATAATGACAATGAGTTGAAGCCCTCCAAATATATTTAAATCCATGCGATTATGATCTTTAAAAAATGGATCACTTTTGGAGATGTTAAGAAAAGTAACTCATTATTTTGAAAACCGTAAAGAAAGGGAAAAGAATCAAGCCCTGACCTGCTTTTCCTGTATAGTTTACAAAAGTTAACTCAGGTTAACGAAGTAGTTGAGAGAGGGAGGTTTCTCTCTCTTTTTTTTTTCCGAGATTTTTTTATTTGACAGAAAGGGGGCCCGATGTGGGGCTCAATCACAGGACCAGGGGATCATGACCTGAGCCGAAGGCAGACACCTAACGACTGAGCCAGCCAGACGCCCCTGTATTTTCTCTTTTAAGCTTCTAGGGTATTCTGGGATTGGGGAATCCTGAGCCACCCAGGTGCCCCAAGGGAGGTTTCTCTTAGTAAAGGTGTTTCGGCTAGCAGACGCAGGAGGAATTACAGACTATCACTGTTTTGCAACCCCTAAAGAAATCGTGGATCTGAGCGTTGATTATCAACAGCTGCTTACAATGTGTATCTCTTGATAGAAAAACACACCACCACGTGTGGAGTAATCGTCCCAGATGTTGAACCTGAATCACATCAAGTTTCTACAGAGAGAGATACAAACCAAACTCCAGACTGTGGGAAACTCTCCCAGACAAATGACCTGGTTTCTTCAACGAATAAATTTAGTGCAAGGGGGGAGAAAAGAGAAAAAGGAGTAACTGTCGTTTAAAAAAGAATGGAGTAACATCAATCATGTGCATTATATAGACTGTATTTGGAACCCCAATTTAAGCAGATTCTTTTTGAAATGAGACAACTGGAGAATTTGAACGATCAGATATTTGATGACATTGACACATTGTCGTTAAATTTTTTAGGTGTAAGAATGACAGTAGAACTATTTTTAAGTCCTTATCTCTTAGAGATACATTCTGAAATATTTATAGATGAAATGATGTGATAGCTGAGATTTGCTTCAGAAGAACCCCGGGGTAGGGCAGGGCTGTAGATGAGACTCAATGGGCCAGGCGTTGATAATCATTGAAGTGGGGTAATGAGTACGTAGGAGTTTACTATATTACTCTTTCCATTTTTATATGGTTGAAATCTTCCATAATAAAAACTAAAAGAAAAAAACCCAAATGATAAAAAATAATTTTGTCTTTATAACTGAGTCTTAGCTATTACTCCTCTCGGGGCTTCACGTCCCCAGCCGTGGAGTGAGGGTTTGTAAACACAGTGTTGGCCATGCGCCAGGCACAGTGCTAGGCCCTCGATTGGTTCTCAGTCATTGAATCTCGGAACCATCGTAAGGGCAGGAAACCTGTATTGTGCCCATTTTAGAGGTAAGGACGCTAAGGTCTAAAGAGGTTAGTTAACTTGTTCAGGTCACACACAGCAAGTGGAGAACCTGAGATCTGAGCCCAGGCATTCCAGCTCCAGAGCCCTGGTGCTTAAGTTCTGTTGGAGGCCTCAACATGCAGTCCTAACCATCCGGCCCTTGGAGCCCCTCCGGGGTGCTTTCCAAATTCACAGGCACTCCCTGACCCTCCTGCATCCGTACCTTGCCTTCTGCCAGGCAGGAGGAGGCGGGCACTGTGGGAACCTGTCAGGGGAACCCCACCTCGAGAGTGGAGGTGTGTGAGAAGAGTGCTCCTGAGAGTCTCTGACCCTTGAATTGGGCAAGGGCGGAGCCAGGCAGGAATAGTGGAACATTTCCTCCTTCCCCAGGCTGCCACGGCAGCCTTCCCCATCCCGGCCTGAGTGTGCGGAGGCCCGATGAGCCCTCGCCCAGGTGTACGTGCCTGTGGGGAGGACCAGGCCCAAGCTAGCAGGCCGACGGCGGCAATGGGCAGAATCTGCCCCTCCGAGAGGGGGAAGGAGGCAGGAGAGGATGACATTCCGGTGTCCTCACTGCCCGTTCCCAGTCGTCTCCCCACCACTGAGAGGTATAGAAGAGTTTGGTCTCCCGGCTCTCTGGAGATGACAATCTAAAGCCCTGGAGGATTAAAATCTCCAAATATTCTGAGTGCCGTGGCCACGCAGGCAGGCCGGCCCCATCTCAGCACAGTTCTCATCTCTCCCCGTCCTCTCCCTCCCCTCCTTCATTAATTCAGTGCATGCTTTCAAGTGCTTACTCTACGGCGGGCACGGTGCCTGGCACTGAGGATATAAGGGTGAATCAAACAAGGTTTTCTTTCTCTAGGGAAGCTCAAAGTCGGCTAGGGAGGCCGACCCAGGAACAGAGAAATAGGAGGGTGACAGACAGAATACCTGCTCCACACTCCCTTCTCCCCAGGAGCCCCGGGGAGCCCCATGGGGCTTGGCTAGCCGTCTGCCTGCGGCCTCTCTGGGTGGGTCACAATCCCTCTGCGAGGCTCCTCCCGCCACACCACATACCTCCCCGTGGGCTTTCCCTTAGAAGAGGAGGGAGGATAGAACGGCTCGGTCTAGATCAGCAGAGTTCAACAGAAAAATAGGAGACACAAGTGCGAGTCATGTCTGTAATTTAAATTGTTCTCATACCTGCATGAAAAAAAGCAAAAAGAACAAGTAGAATTAATTTTAATATATTTTATTGAACCCAATATACCCAAAATATGATCACTTCAACATGTAGTCAATATAAAAAAATTACGAAGGAGACAGTTTTCGTTGTTAGCTTTTCATACTCTCTTGGAAATCCAGTGTGTATTTTACACTTAGGGTACATCTGTTTTGACTGTTCACATACTAAGTGCTCGGCAGCCCCAGGTGGCTAGTGGTTTACGATACTGGACAGCATGGATCTAGAAGATCGGTTTTGGGATTTGGTCGGCCCGACTTAATTTTGGAGCTGGAAACTCAACTCCATTACCCAAGAAACAAGCTCTGTCTCCTTGCCGGGAAGAAGTGTAGCTATAGCCTCGCATTCCTGCCCAGAACACAGCCCCGGGGTGCCAGGCAGGAAAATGGGCTGAGGCTGGGCCAAGGGTGTGGCCCATTAACCAATCTGAGGCCCCTCATGTCTTTCCACTCCTTCCTCCAACCGTGTCTGCCAAAATGTTGCCTTCGAAGTGCTGAAGCTACAAAATCAAGGGAGAAAAGAAAGCAGTGTAACATGGAAAAAAGACCAGAAGAAAGTATACCTACATATTTTCTTAAGATTTTACTTATTTATGGGTGCCTGGGTGGCTCAGTCGTTAAGCATCTGCCTTCGGCTCAGGTTGTGATCCCAGGGTCCTGGGATCGAGCCCCGCATCGGGCTCCCTGCTCTGCAGGAAGCCTGCTTCTCCCTCTCCCACTCCCCCTGCTTGTGTTCCTGCTCTCGCTGTCTCTCTCTCTGTTAACAAATAAATAAAATTAAAAAAAAAAGATTTTACTTATTTATTTATTTGAGAGAGAGAGAAAGAGAGGGAGCACGAACAGGGGGAGGGGCAGAGGGAGAGGGACAAGCAGACTTCCCGCTGAGCGCGGAGCCGGGGATCCCAGGACCCTGAGATCATGACCTGAGCCAAAGTCAGCCGCTTAACTATATAACTGACTGAGCCACCCAGGTGCCCCAGCACACCTATATTTTAACCATGATTTTCTCTGGGTTATGGAACCAGGTAGCTCTTTTTTTCTAACTTTTCTACATGTTCTTAAAATTTTTTAACTTATGAACACATTTCAATGACTTATATAACTGGAAAAATAAATCTGTATTAATATATAGATTTTGAAATCCCGTCTGGTCTTCAAAGACCAGTTAAAATGCCAACTCCCTTGAGGGCTCCCCGGACCTCCCTCTGCCTCACTTTCTTCTGTTGTGGTTCTTACTACAGTCTGGCCAGTCCTGAGTGTAACCACGGGCTTGTCTTCTCTCCTGTCCAGCCTCCCGAGGGTAGGGTCTGTATCTTGGCATCACCATAGGGCCTGCCTCAGCGTCTGCCTCTCAGCAGGGGCTCTCTAGCTGTTGTGGAATGGATGATTGATGCAAGCTAGAGCCCGAAGGGCTCCGACTGGACTGGACGCCTTAGGGCTCAACAGAGTCCTGCTGTTCCTTTTTCGTGGTGACCAGCCAAGCTACTCTGCTCCCTGACTTCCATCACCCAATATATCACGAAATCCACAGGTGCCAGGGACACACCTTGAGAGTTCACATTGTCCCCGGTGTGAACCTTGGGTCATACACCTCCCTTCCTCTCCTCTCCCTGTTCCTGGGTATGTTATGTGCTTTAGCCACTTGGGTCCAACCTGGGTAAGTTGTGAGCATGTCAGAATTCAAAGTCCCCCAGTGCCAAAAATGCTGGATAGCCTAGAAGAAATGGATAAATTCCTAGAAACGCACAACCTTCCAAGATTGAATCATGAATAAATAGAAAATCTGAATAGACTATAACTCATAAGGAGATTGAATCAGTAATCAAAAACCTCCCAAAAGGGGCGCCTGGGTGGCTTGGTCGGTTAAGTGTCCAACTGTTGATTTAGGCGCAGGTCACGATCTCAGGGTCATGAGATTGAGCCCCAAGTTGGGCTCTGTGCTGGGTGTGGAGCCTACTTAAGATTCTCTCTCTCCCTCTGCCCACCCCCCGCACCCTCCCCACTTTCTCTCTTAAAACAAACAAACAAACAAACAAAACAAAACAACAAAAACTCCCAGCAAAGAAAAGCCCAGGACTATATGGCTTCACTGGTGAATTCTACCAAACTTTTAAAGAAGAATTAACTCTAGGGGCGCCTGGGTGGCTCAGTCATTAAGTGTCTGCCTTCGGCTCAGGTCATGATCCCAGGGTCCTGGGATTGAGCCCCGCATCGGACTCCCTGCTCGGCGGGAAGCCTGCTTCTCCCTCTCCCACTCCCCCTGCTTGTGTTCCCTCTCCCGCTGTGTCTCTCTGTCAAATAAATAAATAAAATCTTTAAAAAAAAAAAAAAAAAGAAGAATTAACTCTACTCCTTGTCAAACTCTTCCCAAAAAGTGAAGAGAAAGGAACACTTCCAAATTCATTTTATCATGCCAGCATTACTCTGATATCAAAGCCAGACAAAGATATTACGAGAAAAGAAAACCACAGGCCAATATCCCTGATGAACATAGAAGCTAAAGTCCTTAACAAAATAATAGCAAACCTAATTCAACACGTTAAAAGTGGGATTTGTCCTGGGGATGCAAAGATGATTCAACATACAAAAATCAATTAATGTGATACACCACATTAATAGAATGAAAGATTTAAAAAAATCACATGATCATCATCTCAACAGATGCATTTGACAAAATTCAGCATCTTTTCATGATAAAAACTCTCAACAAACTAGGCATAGAGGGAAATTATCTCAACATAATAAAGGCAAGATATGAAAATCTCATCCCTAATATCATATTCAATGTTGAAACACTGAAAGCTTTTCCTCTAAGATCAGGAACAAGGCAAGGATGCCCAGTCTCACTGCTTCTATTCAACATGGTACTGGAAGTCTTAGCCAGAATAATTAGCAAGGAAAAGGAATAAAAGTCATCCAAACTGGAAAGAGAGAAGTAAAATTGTCAGCTTGCAGATGACATGATCTCATATGAAGAAAACCCCCAAAGAGCAGAAAACCCCATCAGAACTAATAAAGGAATTCGATAAAGTTATGGGATACAAAATCAACATACAAACCAGTTGCTTTTCTATACACTAACAACAAAGTATCTGAAAAGGAAATTAAGAAGACAATCTCATTTACAATAACATCAAAAGGAATAAAATGTCTTGAAATAAAGTTAATTAAGGAAGCAAAAGGGTCTCAAAGAGCTATTAAACTCTTGCGTCCATTGAGCATTTTTCACAATAGCCAAGATGCAGAGACAAAGTCAATGTCCATAGACGGAAGAACGGATAAAGATGTGGTATACACATCGTGGATTAGTACTCAGCCTTCAAAAAGGAGGAAATCCTGCCATTTGCAACAACATGGGTGAAACTTGAGGACATTATGTCAAGTGAAATAAGCCAGCCAGGAAAGGAGAAATGCCGCATGATTCCAGTTTCATGAGGTATCGAAAGGAGTCAAATTCATAGAAACAGAGAGTCAAATGGTGGTTGCTGGGGGTTGGAGGGAGGAGGAAATGGAGAGTTGTTATTTAACGAGTATAAAGTTTCAGTGCAAGATGAGTAAGTTCTGGAGATTTGCTGTACAGCATCATGCCTAGAGTGAACAATATCGTATTGGGCACTTAAAAATGTAAGTGGAGGGCGCCTGGGGGGCTCAGTTGGTTAAGCGACTGCCTTTGGCTCAGGTCATGATCCTGGAGTCCCTGGATCGAGTCCCGCATCGGGCTCCCTGCTCGGCGGGGAGTCTGCTTCTCCCTCTGACCCTCCCCCCTCTCATGTGCTCTCTCTCATTCTCTCTCTCTCAAATAAATAAATAAAATCTTTAAAAAAAAATAAAAATAAAAAAATGTAAGTGGATACATTTCATGTTGTATGTTCTTATCACAGTGAAACATTAAAAAAAAAAAAAAAAAAGGAATTCAAAGGCACTGACCTGGGGCCAACTTGCCCTCAGTTCTAGCTTCAGCCCCTGTTCGTAGGGGCACAGCCTGTCTCGCTTGTTTTCTTTCCTGGGCTCCCTGCAGTCGTCCCGGGACCCCTAGTGGGACAGAGCCCTTGCCTGGCCCAGTGTACGGGCTGGGGGGGTGGGGAGCCCACGCACGGCCGTCAGGCCTCTTTGGTAAGAGGAAACCCTCTGCTGGTTCACGTCCTGCCTCTTCCCTGAAGAAGTCTCAGATCTGTCTCATGCCAGCGGCTTTCAACTGTTCTGGGAAAAGGTCTTTTTTTTTGAACACGAGGCTGATCACTCGTAACAGGCCTGAGACACGTCGCAGACCTCACTGTCACAAGTGCTGCGGAGAACGGGCTTCACGGCCTCAACCCCACAGACACCACTGAAATATTTACAAGGCTCCTGGCTCGTGAAATGGAGCTTTCCGCTGAGGAGCCGGGAAGGGACATGGTGCGTGTGAAGTATCTACAACACGTCACCCCGCTGGGGAGGGGTTCGCTTTCATCCTGGAGGCCTCGCGGCTCCGTGAAGCCGCTGCCATTAACCCCATTTAGCCGGCTTCAGGGTCTGCCTGCTGACCCGCGGCTGTGGGAGACCTTGGGCAAGTCACGTGCCGTCCTGAGTCTCTGTTTCCTCGGCTGTCGGAGGGAGACGCTAAGGGGACCTCCCTCTGTTGTCAGGCCTGAAGGAAACAGTGCATAAATGTTAGCTATTCCTGTCATTGCCGCGCTCCCCACTGCTCCCAGAGCTCTTTTCCCCACTACTCCTTCCTCTGCCTGGAACCAACCTTCCGTGTTACTCCTCTGGGGCTGGTTTGCTTCCGTCAGGGACCTCCTGGAAGCTGATGCTTGCTCAAGGGAATGAATTTCTAATGGTGAAATCCTGAGCCTGGTGCAGTCTTGGCTCAGGTAGAAGGCCAGGAAGGGGGTCCCTCAAACCCCACCTCTTGGACGGTTGCCTCCTGTGCTTGTGAATACAGCTGCCTTGCCTGGATCAACCTCCATCCTCACCCTGGGCTAAGCCACCTTGGGATTAAGCACAAAATTGGTGCCTCCTGTTTTCCTTCCTCCAAGCCTTGATTTGTGTGCCATTCTGGTCCCCTGAAGGGCCTCCCTTCCTCTCTCACCACCACTGTCTCTTTCTGTGGAATCCTATTCTTTTCTTCCAGACGCAGTTCAAAAAGCCACCTCCCCCAAATCCTTTCTGATCCCCTGACCAAATATAACCACTCCTTTCTCTGAACCTCCCCAAAGCACATCAATCATGTACGACTTAGTCTGAAGGGTACCGGGGAATAAACAGCCCTCCGTGCTACACCCGACACTCTAGACTTCTAGGGCTCTTTGTTTGCAATACAGGCTGGCGCTGGTTATAAGCTTCTGAGCAACGATGAGGTAGCGTTGATTCAACACACATTAAGGGCATTAGACCGTGAGGTCCTTGAGGATGTGGATGGCTGCTCCACATCTTGGTCTCTAGCACCCAGCACAGAGCTGGCACACAGTAAGTTCTCGAAAAGGGGCTCTGCGTGGGTGTTCACAACAACAGCTCTCATCTGCCGGGCCGATCATGTCAGGCGCTGCGCTGAGCTCGTTCCTAAGTGAGCTCCTCGAGCCCCCCCGGTCACCCTTTGAGGCAGGTGCTAACACCCCCACAAAAAAGCAAGCCCAGCAGGGCAGGGACTTGTGTCCTTTGTGTTAGTTGCTGTATATACATGATCGCCTGAGATGTAGCAGGCCCTCAATGAGTATGGGCTGAAGGAGTGAATTAATTAGTGAAGATCCATTTTACAGATGAGGAAACTAAGCTTGGAGAGGTTTAACGACTTGCCTAAGTGGTAAGGTCAAAATCTGCACCCAGATAGACCTAATTCCAAAACCTGTTTTATCATGGAGCTCTACCAGGTGGAAGAGGAGTGGGGGCTGGAAGGATGGAGACACACAGCCCTACATTTAAGGAGCTTTCCATTCGGTGCAGAAGCAGAAAGGCACATATAGAAATCACATGGCACAACACCTGATCATAATAGAACGCATGACCGTCCCAGGAATCAGCAAAAGCCCAGGGGTTGGGAGGTGGGGAAGCGAGGGACAGGAATGTGGTTGCACACATGTAAGCAGTCCCTGCGGCCGGGAAGAGGGGTGATTCAGGCTGTTGGTGCTTGCCAAAGGTCTCCTGTCCCTGTGCTTTGGCAACCGTATCTGGGGAGGCAGCGTGTCATGGGGAAGGGGGGTCGGGAGGCAGGAACGGAAACCCCAGCACAGGGGAGTTGTACGACCAGGCTACGGCTGGCCAGGATACGAGGTCCGCTTCTTCGCTGCTGGGCTGCTGGAGGGGGAGGGAGGAAGGGCCTGTTCGGATAGCAGTGAGAGGGGCAGGGGGCCAGGGACTTGCAGAGCAATGACAGGCTTTGAAATCTGTCGGGGGTGGGGGCGGGGGCAGCCACAGCGGAGGCTCAGGTAAAGCCAGGAGGGTGCCCTGGAGCCTGAGCTCACCCGGACGTCCAGCTCTTACAGCCCAGCCCGAGAAACCTGCCTGCTGTGAGCGACCTGGGCTCTAGCCCCTGCCTCTGCCCTTCCTCCCCAGCGGCCTCATACGCCCACCTGCCTCCACCACCTCCGGTTCTCTCTCTCCATCCCTGGGGGGCAGGGGCTATTGCCGGTTTGGAGGGGCTGGTTATGGGTGAGGATGTGGGAAGAGGTGCCTGGGTAATTCTGCTTTTGCCCACCTAGGGAGCCCGAGAACCCCCAAAGCCCCCCTACACCCCGAATAAGTGTTGTCACTGAAATACTTGGCCTGAGGGTCCCAGAGCTGGGGTCACAGACGCTTCTCATCTTGGCTTGGCCCCCAACACGTCCTGTAACTTTGAGTTAGTCACGCACCCTCTTTGGCCCTTTGCTGCTATGGCTGTAAAACGAGAAGCCTCGCCTCTGTCCACACCTTCACCCCTTCCCCTCCCCGCGCTTGCAGCAAACGGAGCTGACCTGTGAGCAGAGTAGAGCGAGGGGAGGGGAGGGGCAGCCTTGCACTGGCCTGAGAGGAAGGGAGAGGAAGTGCAGGGGCGACCCCTTCCCCTACCCTGAGAGATGGCCTAACTGCACTGCCTGCTGGTCTCCCTCTCACCTTGGCCTGGTCTTTGGAGACGGTGAGGGGGTTTTGGGGAGAGGGAAGAACTTCCTTCCGACTCCCCACCACCACCTCCAGGTGCTGCCCTGGGCCTGCTCTCCCCCTCTTCTCTCCTTGCCCTCACCGTGCAGGATATCGTCAGGTACTCTGCTTCAGCCACTACTCAGCTAATGACCAAGGAGTCCCAAACCTCCAAATCCAGCCCAGTCCCAGCTGCCGCACTGCTCAACTTGATGAGGCCCCAGACCTGGGCTCCAGGGCGGGAAGGGATGTGGCATTCCCCTAGAATACAATGCAGGGTGCCTCCTGAGCTCTGTAAGGCTCTGCCTGGACCTCTCTTCTGGGCACCAGGAGCCTCTAGCTAACGGCCTACGGGACATGTCTACCTACATGTCCCATGGGCACCACAAACTCAACCACCCCACCCAAACATATCATCAGCTCCTTCCTTCCTTTTCTAATGGCACCATTCTCCCAGGGCCTCAGCCTCCAAGCCCCATCTCTTCTGACCCCCCTTCTCCCTTTATCCCACATCCAGCCTCGTCAATCCTGCCCCCAGTCGTCTGCCTCTCTCCAGCTTTTTTGCCACTGGATCATTTGTCTGATTTTTGAATGATCATATATGCATGGAGTACTTGTTAAATGCCTGGCTCTGCTCTAAGTGCTACGCATACTAACTCGCAGGTTTCATTCTACAGATTTGAGCTGGGGCAGCCTGCTCTGAAGTCTGGGCTCTGGCTGTCATGAGAGCTCAGAGTCTGCAAGCTCCTTACTGCACCTCAGTCTCACCCTCCTTCAGGCCCTCCCCACGTTGCTCCCAGACTGATCCTTTTTCCCTTCTTGTTAAAGAAAAAACGCTTTAATAACAAAAATTGCTGCGGCGGTTTGGTCCTTCTAAAGTGTGATTTCGGACCTGCTATTCCCCTGCGCAGAAACCCTTGAAAGTTCCCCCCACCCCCACTTCTCGTGCTAACAGGATAAAACCCATTCCCTGGGCTAGGGATTCAGGGATGTGACCCCAATAAGCTCACGCTCCCCTGGGGAACCCCTCCCTGTCCCTGGCTCCCCTCAGGTACCCCTCTCTGGTGGGCCTGCCCACACCTGCTCCCGCCCCAGCACTGCACAGGGGTGAGCTCTGAATAGACCTTTCCTCCTCGAAGAAAGGCTGCATGTCAGAGTCCTCCTTGAGCCACCAAAGCTTCTACTACAGTGTATCACACGGAGGTAGGCACGACACACGTGGGACTGAGCTGCCTTATGAGGGTGGAAATTAATTATTTCATTAAACAACATTTGTGGGGCGCCTGGGTGGCTCAGTCGGTTAAGCGTCTGCCTTGGGCTCAGGTCATGATCTCAGGGTCCTGGGATCGAGCCCCACATCGGGCTCCCCCTGTTCTGTGGGGAGCCCGCTTCTCCCTCTCCCTCTCCCTGCTGCTCCTGCTTGTGCTCTCTCTCTCTGTCAAATAAATAAAAAAAATAAAATCTTTAAACAACATTTGTGGAACCCTTAAGGCTCATGCTAGCAGCTGACACTGAGAGCTTATCAGGTGCTGGGTACCATGTGAAGCGCTCTCTCTATATTATGACTTAATCCCCTCTATAATCTTAGGAAGTCAGTACGATCGCTATTTCCCATTTCACAGATGAGGAAACTGAGGCTCTGAGAGCGGCACTGACTTGTTCGAGTCATACAGCTTTCAAGTAGAGAAGCTGGGATGGGAACCCAGGCCGCCTGACTCTGGAGTCCGTGCCCTTAACACCACACCTTACTGCCTCCCGAGGCCAGAGGCGTGTGAAACAAACATCCCCAACTCCAGGTATTGGCCAAAGACCATGAAATGGGGACATATAAATGACACAAGATAGAGTCCCACATCTGAGAAACATCACAGCACTGACAATGTCAAAATGTCTGAGGAATATAGGGACTTTGTATATTGTACTTTGCTCATCCAAACATTCATAGACAGCTGGTACATCCATGCCAGGTAGTATATTAACCCCTGGGCGCAGACCCATCAAAGCGCCTCCTTTCATACAGCTGACGTTCTAGTAGAAAGAGAGCGAGAGAGACAAAGAGAAAGCAAAAATCTAAACAAAAGGTATGTGTCAGAGGTGACAATTGCCAAGGAAGGAAAAATAAAGCTGGGTCAAGGAAGAGACGGTCCAATGAGCTGGGTGGGGGTACATTGGCAGCATTACTACTTACCTAGGATCAGGAAGGCCTCCCCAATAAGGTAATGACTGAGCAGAGCCATGAAGTAAGTGACGGAGTGAGCCATGCAGCAATCTGTAGATATTCCAGGCAGAGGACATAGCAAGTGCAAAGGCCCTGAGCTAACAGCATGCTTAGCCCGTCAAAGAACAGCCAAGAGGCCTGTGTGGCAGGAATGGAGTAAACGGGGAGAGAAGGAGCAAGCGAGAGTCACAAATAAATTCAGGGCTACATAAATTTAGGCTCTGTGTAACACCATATGTCTGGGTAAGAGTCACGGTGAGGATTTATTGAGCACATTCCGCATGCCTAGCAGAGTAGTACTCAGTCCTGCTGACATAAAAACCGCTAGACAGGATCTCTTAGAATCTACCAGAGAGACAGACAAAGAAACTCCACAGTGCCATGTGACAGGTGCTATGAAACTACAGAAGAAACATCTAACCTGGACCAGGGAACAAGGGGGCTTCCTGGAGGAGGAGGCACTTGAGCTGTCAGACAGGAGAAGAAAACCACTCCAGAAAACAGATTCAGAGAGGGAAGCGGCGGACCAGGCAGCCCTTGGGCCGCAGTGGTGTGGGGGTGGGGGTGGGGCCCTATGACGACAGTTTGCAGGAGGAAGGGGTTGGGAGAAGTGCCGAGGAGGCCAGTGAGGGGACAGGGAGGAGGATGGGGGGGGCTCGGGGTTTTGAGGGCTGAGAGAGCCTCTAGACAGGGAGGCCCAGGCGCGTAAGTAAGCATGTGGGCAGTTGGTAGCTATGGGGGGTGGGGCACAAAGAGTGAGCTGAGTTGGAATCAAGATTCAGTAATCTACTTGCCCACCCAAGGCCCTGCCCTCTCACCATCTTTAAGTGGGTCTAGCTGGGAGGTGACAGAGAAGCAGAAGGTCAGCGGCCACCCCTGCATCTGGTCTTGGTTTCCCATCCAATCCTATGAGGTTCAGATCCTTTTAGGCAGATCTCTGAGTCCTCACCCTGGGGCAGCCCAAGACACTCCAGTAGGAGATTGCTCAGTTAATAATAACTCACATACTGACAGCACTCTGTGGTCTTCAGTGTGCTTCCCCTGCCATACCCTGCGTGTCTTACAGTCCATCTGGGATGGACAGAGCTCCTCCTTTCAGTAGGAGATGCTGCAGCTCAGAGACATTAAGGCCTTGTCAAAGTCACAAGGCCAGTGGGTGATTAAATTGGGAATCCAGTCCAGCTCTTGAGATTGCAAACCCCATAGCGGCACTGCGGCAGCTTTGGAAAACAGGGCCTGGTGACGGCCGATTCCCGAGGACAAGCCTGGGAAAGGGGATGGGATGGGCTCCAGAATGGGGGGAAGATGGAGGTGGGGTGATGGAGGCTGAGAGTGGAGGCAGAAAGGGAGCAGTTTGGGGGTGGGGATGGAGGTTGGAGAGGCTTTGAGACAGAACTAGAGGTCTTTCTGGAAAGGTCTGGTCAAATGGTCCAGCAGGGTTGAAAAAAACAGCAGCAGCATCCTCCCACACCAGGCCTCAGTGACAAGGTGGGGCGGGGCCCATTGCTCCCATTTCACAGGCTGGAACATGGAGGCAAGAGAGGTGCCCACATGGCTTGCCCAAAGGCCCATAGGAACTTAGGGCCCAGGGGCCCTGTTAGAAGCCAGGGAGGGTAGACAAGCCGTGGGAGACTTCCCCACTCTACCATGGATGATGAAACAGAGGAGGAGGGAGGTGGAAATGGAGACAGAAATCTGGGGCCGCATCCAGAGGCGGGGAGGGGGGAGACCGAGGCTTGGAGAGAGCCTGTCAGCAGCAGAGATGGTGGAGAGATAAGGCCCTGACACCCAGCTCCGGTTACAGGCAGGCAGCATCAGCTGGTCGGGTGTCACGGAGTCCCCGTGCCTCCTCCCGCCCTGCGGACCCATCCACTTGGGCGGCTCTGCAGTGCGCGCTCCCTGGTCCCGGGATGAGGGGATCGGATGGAGGGGACGGGGGAGGCGGCAGTGCGCTGCCTCCTCCCCCTGGGCTTGTAAATCCGCAGCGGCCTCCGCAGCAAGCCTCCCGGCCCGCCCCCGACCCCCTCCTCCTCCCGCGCTGGAATGGTACGTTCCGGTCCGCCTGGCCCGGCTGCAGTGGATGTTGCTAGAACCCACGCGGAGGAAGGAAGAGACGCAGGCAGGCTGTGGTGAGCCAAGCGGCCGCCCCTGCCTCAGGGACCCCTTCCCGGAGACACGGCACCATGACCCAAGGAAAGGTATCGGCATCTCCCCCCCACCCCCCACCTGCACCATCCTCCATCCTCCGGCCCCTCCCAAGCAAACTCTCTGGACCACTATAAGCATCCTCCCCTGGCGCTTGTGCAAAGGTCCTCTGTGGTCCTTGTTGAAGTCAGAGGACCTAAAGGCCCATTTCAAGGAATGGGTCCAGACTTCTTCCTGCCCAACAGGCCCACCTCCCCTCCCTTCCACCCCAGGGGGCTTTGGCATCTCAGGACCCTTCACAGGTGCCTAGGTTCCCTTAAGGAATCAGCCTGGGTGTCCGGGGTGTGGTGGGGGGAGTGGTGGAGGGCACCTGGGTGAGCCCCGAGAGGCCATGCCTATCCTGCACCCTCCTCTGGTCCAATCCCAATCCCAACCACATTATGCTCATCTTTCGCACCCCCACAGAAACACCCCTCACCCAACTCCCTGTCATTATTCCACATCTGGACACATCCCTTGTAGTTGGGTTGGGGAGGCATTTACCATGGCAACCCTGCATCAGGATGCTCTAATTTTTGTTTTTGTTTTGGCTGGGCATGGGACTAGATGGGGCCAGATAAAACGTCTTCTCTTTTTTCCCAGTTTTAGGCCTGAAATGGAGGGGAGGGGCTGGGGCAGAGACTTGGCTTGCCTAGTGTGGTTATATAATGTCAACAGCCTGTGGAATTATACAACAACCAGGGCCTGGGGCAAAGGGGGAGGGTCCTCTGGCCCTCTGTTTTGAGGGTGCTAAGGATTGGGCAGAGAAAACAGAAAAAGAACCTCCCCTACACTCCCCCTTCTTTTCTCCAAGATGAGCCTCAGAGCCAATGGCCTCCTTCTCTGGGCTCTCAGACCCTCCTCTCTCTGTTTTTAATCTCATGAGACCTCAAAATGATGTCATTGGGTGATACCACCTCCTCCCGTGGGGCAGACCTCACTTGGGAATGCCGGATGTGTGTGTGCGTGCGTGTGTGTGTGTGTGTGTGTGTGTGTGTGTGTGTATGGGGGCAGGGCCCTGGAGTCTCTGGGGCTGATCAGCAGGGTGGGGGCTGGTGAGGAGGACCTGTTCTGGACAGGGCGGAAGTCAGAGGTGATAATCCATTGCCTGGGTCTGGGCTCAAAGGACCTTGGTTGTGGTGGGCTGAACTGGATTTTCCTGGATGTGACCCTTCTGGTCTGGGTGATGGAGGAGGTCGGGGAGTGGGAGGGCAGCCGGTGAGCCAGGGCCCTATTCCCACAGACCTGGGCTCCGCAAGGCCCTTCCCTAAGGGTGTTCACCGTGGTGAAAATGAAGAGCTTCCCCCCCCAGCCCCCCCCACCCCTGCTGATCCCCCCCTCCCCCCAGTCACTTTGCTGACACTGCTCCCTGTCCTGGGATGAGTGCAGTGCATTGCCCTGCCCCCTCTCCCTCTCATCCCCAGCTTTGCTCACAGGCTTTCTGGGGATGGAAAAGAACCCTCCAGTTCAGTGGTCCTTAGGGCTGCATGGAGGCAGAGATCTCGTGCTCGCTCACCTCTGGGCTGCCTCAGCTAGAAGCACCCTGCAAAGAAGGAACTCTGCGGCCTTGCTCTGCGGCCCTTCAGGCTTAACACATTCTTTCTGCAGCCAGACCTGACTCCAATTCATTTTCTGAGGTTCAGTCTTTCTGTTGTCAGTTCAGTTTTCATGCCACCCCTCCCCCGCAGTCTCCCCTGGCTGATGGCGGCATTCAGGCCCCCCCCCCCCCCCGCCCCAGCTCCAATCTTCTCACCAAAGCTTATTGGACACTCTGGGGCAGCGAGCAGAGCTGAGTATAAATAGACTTGAGTTTTCAACCTGCCATGGTACATTTCCCTCTGGGCCTCAGTTTCCTCATCCATAAAATGAAGGAAGGGGCAGAACTAGATGCCTCCTGAGGTCCCTTCTAGCAGTGACAGCCTGTGATTCTGCTCTGGTTTGGGAGAGAAGCTAAGGTTCCAACACACAAGGCCGAAACAGGACCCTTTACCAAGGACCTCTTGCCCTTCTTCCCGTCCCCATTCTTCTTCGTGTCTCCCCCCTCCACCCCTCTCTGTTTCCCTGCTCACCCATCCCCACCTGCCTAGTGTCATCTCCCGCCCAACAGAAGGAGACCAATCCCAGTGGATGGCGCCTGGGCCCTGCAGCCCAATGGTCTATGTGTGGCTCTGTGACCTTGGGCAAGTCATTCTTACCCTCTGAGCCTCAGTTCCCTCCTTTTAAAACAGGGGTCAAAATACAACTAGCAAGGTAGCAGGAAGATTAAGTCAAAGAATCTTTCGTTCAATAATATTCTTGAGGGCCTGCTCTGTGCCAGGCCCTTCCCTGGACCCCAGGGAGACAGTGGAACCATACAGATGCATTCTCTGCCCCAGGGATGATGACCGCCAATGGTGGGCTCTCCTAAGAATTTCTCCTTCCTCAGTTTTTATTCCAGCTTCAGTGTGTGCCCTGGGCCAGCCCTGACCCTCCTGGAGCTCAGTTCAACCATCTATAAAAAAAGGGAGAGTCATTCCCCCCACCCCAGCTTTATTGGGGTATAACTGACAAATAGAAATTATACATATTTAAGGTACAAAACTTGATGTTTTGATATACATATATATTGTGAAATGATCACCACAATCAAGCTAGTTAACATATCCGTCACTTCACATAGTTACCTTCGTGTGTGATGAGAACTCTTAAGATCCACCCTCTTAGCAAATTTCAAGTATACAATTCAGTATTGTTAACTATAATCACCATGCTGTACATTAGATCTCCAAAACTTATTCATCTTGCACAATGGAAACTTTGTGCCCTTTGACCAACATCTTCCCATTTCCCCCACCCCCAGCCCTTGGCAACCACCATTCTCCTCTGTGCTTCTTTGAGTTTGGCTACTTTTGATTCCCAATATAAATGATATCATGCAGTTTTTGTCCTTCTGTGTCTGACTTATTTCACTTAGCATAACATCCTCCAGATTCACCTATGTTGTTGCAAATGAAGGATTTCCTTCTTTCTTAAGGCTGAATAATATTTCATATCCAGCATAAAATAGGGAGATTCTTGTCTGTACCCACACCCTTCCTAGTGCAGGTGAGAAAGTCCCAGAAATTAGGGGCTGGTGAGGAGGACTTAGAAGGCTCCCTTTCCCCGGTGACTGTCTCTCTCTGCCTCTACTCCACAGATCTCCGTGGCTAACAAGGCCCCCGGGACGGAGGGGCAGCAGCAGGCCAATGGTGAGAAGAAGGAGACTCCAGCAGTGCCCTCAGCCCCGCCCTCCTATGAGGAGGCCACCTCTGGGGAGGGACTGAAGGCAGGGGCCTTCCCCCCAGCCCCTTCGGCTGTGCCTCTCCACCCCAGCTGGGCCTATGTGGACCCTAGTAAGTCTCTAAGCTCCTGGAGGCAGGAGCATTAAGGGGAGTGGTGGGCCCAGATGAAAAACCCGGGTAGGAGGAAGTTGCCCATAAATAGATGCATTGTGTGGTTGTTATATGAGGCTCTGTAGTCAACGGCTTTGGATTCGGAGGGCTATTCCAAGGGTAGGTCAAGGAGGACTCCATGAAAAGGGAGAAACACAATGTCTACAGTCACAGTACTCTTGGATGGGGAAGAGGGGATTTTTTTCAAGCCATCAAGCTAGGGCAAATAGAGGGGATGGGGTGAGGGGGAGGGGGAAACCGGGGGCCATTCTAGAAAGGCTCTCCTCAAAGAAAGGGGTGCATAAAAAGGGTGGGGAGAGTGGACACAGGAAGGGGCAGTATTAAGCTGTGGCTGGCTCCCTGTGAGTGGGAGTGCGGTGTGTTTCCATGTGGGCTGATCTGAAACCTTAGTGGAGACATGTCCCCATGAAGACCCCAGGGCTGCTGGGGGCCAGGGGTCTGAGGATCCCTTCTCCAAGCCTTTGTTGGGGACAGGAGGATATGATGTGGAGAAGGTGTGTGGATGCTAGCCTCAAAGCCCCTCACGGCCAGGCATATCATAGGCAGACTCACCCTGGTGAACGCCAGCTCCTTGCAGAGCAAGGATCGCAGCCAGTGGGAGCCCCTCTGTTAGGATGAGCAGCTTGTGGGAGCTTTGCCTCAGGGCTAGGAACATACAGCTCCCCACAATCTATAAGGAAGGGCCCCCTTCAAATCTTCCTCAGCCCCTGCGGCCTCCCTCAGCAGCCCCTCAAACCCACCCACCCACCCCCATCTTATCAACTCCCACCCTCCCCAGCAGAATTCTAGAAGCAATCTCAAGAACAATGCCTCAGACAGAGCCTCTACTCACCAGGAGCGGCCACCATGGTCCACATCCCTTACCACAAACCCCCTGGGCCCAGAGCCAAGCAGCCCTACCCCACCGTGACCTATTGGAGGGCCAATGAAGGTCTGGTGTTTGTGGGAACCCTTCTTACTGCCCCATACCCACAGGACTGCTTTCTTTCTCCTCTTCTCCCACTCTGTGGCCTGGCCATTCAGGCTTTGGCAGGGGCTGTAGACAGAACGTGAAAGAGAAGTGGAATATTAAAGGGTAAATATTAAATATCCAGGCCCCAGGTTTGCAGCGGGTTCCTCCTCTCTCCCCCTTCCTCATTTTCCATTTCCAGGTGGCCAAGACTAGCTGCCTTAAGTAACGTTTTCCAGGGAACTGTCGGGGCAGGAAGGAAGCTCATTTTAGTCAACATGTGACAAACATTTCTAAGTGTGGGCCAAGCACTGTGTCCAGCACTCAGCTAAATTTCTGGGGATGCATTGATTTGCAAGACTTGCCCTCACAGACCTGGCTATATAGACAAGTATGCAATGAGAGGGGCCTAGGCAGCTTGCCTAACCTACCCGGCAGTCAGGGAAGACTGCCTGGACAAAGGGGTATCCCCATCGAGTCCTGAAGGATGACATGAGTTCGACTGGTGAAGAGACGAGGAAATGAGTGTTCAGGCTGAAAGAATATGATGTGCAGAGAGGCCCAGAAGCAAGAAAGCACATGGCTGAAAAAATATAGTGAGGCTGGAGAAAAGTAAGAGGGAGGAATGTGCACTGGGGCTGAGGGCTCAGGGGAGGCTTTGGAGGGTAAGATCGTGGAGAAATTGCAGGAAGAGAATAGGGGAATTGAAATGACAGTGGACGAGACAGAGCAGAAGCCTCAGGAATGGCCCAGCTGAGCTGAGGGGTGTAAAGGAGAGGGCAGCAAAGTCCCCAACAGGCACAGAGCCGGAGGCTTCCACTTTCATCTAGTTTTGCCCCCATGAGGTGAGTATCACTGACCCATATCATAGAAAAGACTCAGAGATGGCTGGTGACTTGCTCAAGGTCACACAGCTAGTTAGTCTTAGAGGAAGTTATCCACATGGGGGTCTGTTTGACTGTGGATCCCATGTTCTTCCCAAGGCCTGATAGCTGGGTCCTGAGTTCTGGGAGTAGGCCCCCAAACTTCACCCCCATCCATACCCTCCTCCTTGCCCTGTCCTGGCTCTTCTTCATCCTCCAATCTTCCCCCTGCCTTGCTTCCCAGCTGGAGTACCAGCAGGTCCTTCCTCCACACTAGTTCCCAGTTCTCACCCCAAGGGCCTCAGAGCAAGCTGGGGCAGGACCTTTGATCCTGGGATGGGCTAGGTGGCCCGGGGAGAGTGGCTGTCCCTCTCTGGTTCTTAGCCACAAGGGAGCCAGCATGTTCAGGGAGGAGAGTGGGGGACATAGGAGGAAAGGGTCATATTTGTTTGGCAGGGCTTGGCCGCAGGGAGCCCCAACCAGCGTGCAGGAAGGGGAGGGGAGATGACAGTTTATTCTCAGGACTCAGACAGGAGAAGCAGGTGGGAAGAGAGATCTGGGGATGGGATGGTGTTGGGGTGAGACGTTTGAGAACGGGGCTAGAGAGAAAGGCTTGCCCGGTCCAGATAGCCACTTTGACAAAAGTCAGCTCTGAGCAGGTGGCCATTGGGAGCAGCATTTAAATGATTTAAATGTATGGGAGCCCTCATGGCCCTCCCCATGTCCATCCAGGCAGCTCCAGTTATGAGAATGGTTTCCCGGCTGGAGACCATGAGCTCTTCACCACCTTCAGTTGGGACGACCAGAAAGTTCGCCGAGTCTTCATCAGAAAGGTAACCATCTCCCCCAACTCTCCAGGATGGGGGGCGGGGTTAGGTAGGGGGAGTCCCATGAGAAGACCCTGGCCCATCCCTCTGTCTGCAGATTCCTGCAGAGGCCATCCCTCTCCCCTTCTCCTGTGACCGCAGATGACAACACCTGCTGGGAAGTGTGTCCTTAGGTTTCACTCCACTGCCCCCTGCTATGCTTAAACTCATTGTCTCACCCTCTCCAGATACTTGGGATCCCTTGTCCTGTGGGAGTGGGCTCTGGAGCATCTTTGCTCTCCTTTCACTTTGTCCTGGGTCTGGTCTAGTGACCCCTAAGAAGGAGAGTGGAGGGTACAGGATGCAGGTCTGGAGAGGAGATTAAGTCACTGGGAAGCTGGGATCTCCCTGAGCTTCACTGGGGGGCCAAGTCTCCCTGGCCACAAATGGGGCTCCCCAAACTGAGCAGAACTCCCTCCCACCCCTAGGTATATACAATCCTGCTGATCCAGCTGCTGGTGACCTTGGGTGTCGTGGCTCTTTTTACCTTCTGGTGAGTTGGCAGTGTGGACCGGGCACCTTCCAGGGCAGCCATGGCGAGGCCAGACTGCTCTTGGAATGTTTGCCTGAAGAGATTTGTGTGGGGGCAGTGGATGCCCTCGTGCTGGGGAGGAACTTCAGCGAGTGCCCACGGAGGAGTCCTCCGTTCCCTGGGAGGGTGACTTGGTGCCTTCTGGGCCAGCAGGTGTCTGCGAAGCACACATCCTCTCGGATCTTCCAGCCCACAGCCCCGCACCTCCCCATCCCAGCCTGGGACTGTGGCTGGGGCCCCCTGTGCCACCAGGGGTGCCTTCCCCCTTTCTTCCTCACAAGTCCTGTGAGCCGTGGGGGGGCAGATGTGGAGATGGAGACAGAGGGCACATTCTGATTCTCCCCTCTCCTTTCTCTGCAGTGATCCCGTTAAGGACTATGTTCAGGCCAACCCAGGATGGTACTGGGCATCCTAGTGAGTATTCCCCAGGCCTCCAGGCCCCTTGCCAGAGAACGCTCAGTGGCACAAGGTGGGAAATCTCCCCTGACAGAATCCAAGCCCATGGCCCCTCTCCACCTCCTCACAAGAGCATGGCCAGGAGGGCCCTTCTGGTGTTTAGATCTGAGACGGGGGGAAGAAGACAGGCATACGTTCTGGTGCTTGCACAAAGAGGGAAGGGTGGGGCTGGGGCCCTGGCTGGCGAGACCCAGACCTTGGCCCCGAGGGGAAGGGGGGCTGGAACACCTTGGCCCACACTAATGATGATGTTGTGACTCTTATTAATGTTTTGTTATTAATGCCTATGAATTATTCATCATAATAGATACCACTTATAGAGTGCCTAATAAGGGCTGGGCCTTGTTCTGTGTGCTGGATGTACGGTATTGCATTCGATCCTCGAGTCAACTGGGTAGGATTACCTCAGAAAACTTAAGGTTCAGAGAAGTTGAGTAATTTGCCCAAGGTCACAGAGCTAGTTAGTGGTGGAGCTGGGATTCAAATCCAGGATTCAGGTTGAGGTTTGTGCTCCTCATCACTCTGCTTGGCAGATTCCCTTTTTCTCAAGCCATTTGGCTCCTGCTTGTCCTATGCTTTTTAAGGAGCATGGCGGATAACTTAAGAGAAGAACTTTGATGGTGTAGGTGATTCTTGGCCCTCTTATCTGGGCAATTTGGGGTCATTCTGGATAATTCTAGGCCAGAACTACCCTGGGCTCAGAGCAGAACTGCTCTCACCTAAGTCTCCTTCCACACCGCCTGTGAGCCCAGCCCTGTACTGGCCACTGCGGTCGCTGGGGAGGAAGCCTCTGCAGGGGAAGGTGGTGAGCAGCACAAAGCAGCATGGGCGTGAGCCCGAGCTACCCAAGCCCTCAGTCCACTTCGGGGACTGGAGTGGCTCAAACAAAAGCACAGGAGTGGGACTGCCCATGGTCCATTTGGTAAATAAGGGACGAGACTGGCGGAGGACCGGAAGGCTCCCTGTTAGGGAATCTGAGACACCTGAGAGAGCCGTGGAGCCTTACGGAGTGGAAACTCTGAACGTCTGGCGAGGCGCTGGCCCACTACAGGGCGGAGAAATGGTGGAGATGTTCGCTCGGCCCCAAGTCCAGAACAGTCTGAGAGTGGGCCTTGAATTAACACGAGCCAACCGTAAGCTGACAGCAAGGAGGCTCATCCTGGCCTCTGCGGCTCCTTGGAGGAGCAGAGGAGTGGACGGGTGGCTCAGTCAAGTTGGGAGTCCCAGGGGAGGAGACATTCACACCTGGAGCCTTTCTTAGGGCGTGGGACACAGGGCCTGTCTGCAGACGCGACGGGGAGGCACTGTGTGGTAAGCTAATGAGACCCCAGGGACTGGCCGCCAGGCCAGCCCACATGGCAGGTTGGCATGGCTCCCAGCACGTCAGCACCGCCCGGCAGACTCAGGTGCCCTGAGGACTCGGGAATGGGGTCCCCAGGCCCTTCACCAGGCCTTCCACGGGAGGGTCGGCGGGACTCCACGTCCTGAGCAGATGGAGCACCCCGGCCGGTGCACAGCCGGGGAATGAGCAGGCTCGCAAGTGGGGGCAGAGTCCACCCCACTGAGGGCAGGCATGAGAATCTGGCCTGTGGATGGTGAGATTGAACGGCCCTCGTCCTCCACATCTCTAGACAGAAAGGAGAGATGTTCCCCCCGGCTTGGTGGGGGGTGGTGGAGAGAAGTTGGGAGTGGGGATGGACCCTGTGCTTTTTATGGGGTGTCACAAAGCCTTGGAGGTGCTTGGGAATTCCAACACCAAGATGCTGCCCTTTTCTCCAGAAAGCCAGCCTGTGGCTCTGCCCTGCCCTACCCCCTCCCCGCCCCTCAACTTTGCCCCCTGAATCCGCTTCTGGGTCTGAGACCTAGTGGGTCTCACCTCCTACCACACACCAAGCCCTTAGTAGCAGTAAGAGTAAAACCACTCTTTCCCTATGTGTGAGGCACCATGCTAAGTGCTTTCCAGGTATTTATCATTTGATCCTGAAAACAATCCTACCAGGCAGATACTATGATTATCCCCATTCTACAGATGAGGATGTGAGGTTCGGAGAGAAGTTACTGCTTCTTAAGCAGTGGAGTCTTGTGCACTTCCCCTAAGTGTTCGGCTGGCCCAGGATCGGCCCTAGAGCGGGACACGCTGAGGGAGGGCACTGGGTTTGGATGCTGGCCTCCACCTGAGTCTCACTCCCCTGTTCTGGAACTCTGTAAACAGACGGTGGCTCCAGCCCAGGCCCTGGGGCCCAGGCTCTGACATGCAAGTTAGTCTTTCTTTCACTTCTGTGACTCATTCTCTGCCCCCTGGGATGGCGGCCTTCCAGCACCCCCCTCCACTCACCGCCTTCTCGAGGCCCCAGTCATCTCCCTTAGCGGGCTCTTGCCATATTGTCTGATTGCTCCCTCTGAGCCCTGGCGGCGGGAAGGAGTTGGGGCTGTTGGGGGCGGGGGTGGGGGGGCCAGGCAGAGGAGGAAACGGTGAGACCAGAGCTGGGAGAGGTGGGTCAGAGCCTCTCCAGGAGGCTGTCAGTCTAATTGTAATAACAACTCCCATTCTCAAGTCCGTACCCTGTGCCAGGCCCTGTGCTAAGCGCTGGAGTGCATGCTCTCGGCCAATCCAGCTACAGCCCCGTGAATTGGTACCAGTATTGCTGTTTTACAAAGGAGGAAATGAGGGGGCTCCGCAATTAAGTAGCTTGTTCAAAGTCACACAATCAAAGTGGCAAAGCTGGGCTAAGAATAGGGGAGTCGGGCTCCAAAGCTGCATCATAACCCTCGGGTGGTGTCCCTCTGCCCTTCCTCTGACCCCTGGTCTTGAGCGCTGAGGAGCTGAGGGCCAGGGAGGAAAGGAGACTGGGCCCTTGCCCTTCGGAAGCTCCCAGTCCGGTAGGGAGACAGGACTCACACCCAGGATGCACATAGACAAGGGTATTATTATTATCAATATTGCCGATGTGACCGACCAATGACTCAAGTTGAGATCAGAAGAGAGCAGATCCTGGAGTGTTTCTCAACTGGGGCAGGACAATTCTACTGTCCCTCACTGGTCCCTGGCACTAAGAGCCCCTTAATCACTGTGACAACTGTCCCACATCACTTGAGAGCCTCCGAAGTATAGGAGGAGGTGAAGATGGAGGGGTCCTATTTGCCAAATCCAATCGGCTTTTCTCCGTCCCTGCATCCCTTATGCTTTTGCATTTCATCCAGAAGTATTTAAAGGTCACCTAACCATTGCCAGGCCCCGGGTTAATTGTAGGAATGCAAAATGAGTAGCTCACGCCAGATGCTACATCTGGGTGAGGGTTCAGATGAACAGGCCCGTAGGGTGTGTGAGTGTGGGCCTCAGTTGAGGAATGCCCATGGTGCATGGAGGGAGCCCCTCTAACCCAGGCCTCGGGCGTCCCTGCCAGTCGGTCCTTTCCAGCAGAAGCACAGTGTGGCGGGCATGTTATGAGGGTGCAGAAGACAGGGGGAGGTAGGTGGGGCAGATCAAGCAGGGCCTTGCCAGGTCTTCAGGAATTTTAAACAAGGGAGTCCCATGGTCAGATCTGTCTGTCGCTTGGAGGGTGGAAGGTAGGGCTGGAGGCAGCAGGACCAGATAGAGAGAGGTGGCCCCACCTAAAAGGGTGGAATTGGGCATGGAAAGAAGGTGACAGATCTGAGCGCTGCCTGGGTAAGAGGATCGGCAGGTCCCCGTGATTAATCGGGCGAGGCCAGGTGAGAGTCAAGGATGCTGAGTTCTCTGGTTGGGCCACCTGGATGTGCATGACGTCCTTGGCAATAGGAGACGCAGGAGCAGGGGCAGGGAGGAGGGCGAGTTCACTCCTGACCTGTTGGGTTTGGCATGTTTCTGAATGGCTATGTCTGCCGAGGTGGCAGTTGCGTATGCAGGTCTGGGGTTGAGAAGGAGCATCTAGATGAGAAACAAGGGTGTGGGAGCCGTGAGCATTTGCCTGCTGAAGGGAGTCCTGTGGAAGAGCGAGCCCCCAGGGAGAGCATGAGGGGAGACAGCCGGGTGGGACTCTGTACCAAAGGAACAGGGAATATTTAGATATCCTGAGGGAGACTGGGAAGGAGTGGCCAGGGAGGTAGGAGGGGGCCCAAGAGTTTGTCATTGTGGAACCAGGGGAACAATGGGAGTGATTAGATGTTGAAAAGTCAGGTAAGACAGAGACTGACAAGTGTCACTTGGATTCAACAAGGTCACAGGGATGTGGCAAAGCCGGCTCTCATTAAGTGGGGCTGGATTTGGGTTTGCAGGGTTGGGGAGTAATTTGGAGATGAAGAAGGAGATAGTGAAGTGGGGACAACTGTTTCAAGCTTATCTGTGAGGGTGGATAAAGTGGCAGTAGCTGGAACTGGGGAAGACGTAGGCCGAAGATGGAAAAGAGCTGAGGAGGGTTGTGTGGAAGGAGAGGTGCCAGTAGAAAGGGTGAGGTATTAGAGATGGAGATGGTGGAGCAGTTGAGCCTGGGATGGTTGGGTTGGTCTGGGATGGAAGGACAGGAAAAAGGGCACATAGATGCATGATACGATGTTTGCAGATGGCAGCCAGGGAGCCAAGGGAGCCCCACCTCATCTCAAATCTTTCTGGGATGCATCAGGCCAGACCATGCAGGAGTGAGGCAGCCTGGGAGGTCTGTGGGTGGAGGAGGATGGTTGGAATTGCTGCTGTGGGGGATAGGTGACAAACCGAGGAGGGAGAAGGGCAAGGATGGCAGGCGCCATGTTGAGAGCCCACTGGGGGCTGGAGACCATTCGTTGGTGGTGGCACCAATCTAGGTAGGCATGAACATGCCCCTGGGGTCCTCAGCTCCTCATCTTCCACCTCCTAGACTGGCCTTCACCTCCACTGCTCTCTAGAAAATCCTCAATCCTCGGCCCCTGTCACTGTGTGGCACTTGAGCTCCCGGCCAGTCGTCTGCTGGACATGGCCACCTGATCCAGAAATTCATGCCACAGGTACTTCCTGCTTGTGCCAGGTCCTGGCAGGACAGATGAGGGCCCTTCCCTTGATTCAATCGCAGTCTAGTAGGGTAGACCAACAATAAAGTGACAAGGTGATTACAAGTAGTGAGAAGGGCGGGAGGGGACTGAGGCAGTATGGGCCACTGGTCACAAGCCAGGACTCTGGAGCAAGAAGGTGGAGGATTGCATCCATTAGGAGTCATAAAGCATTTAGCCCTCTGCCTGGCACATAGAAAACACCGTAGACAAACTTTCTGTGTGAAGTATTGAGAGTGTCTGGGGAGGCCACTTTGGATCGGGTGGTCAGCTGCCCCGTGGCACCCCAGACTCAGTATTTCCAGAAGCTCGTCCAATGCCCATTCCTGTCTTTTGGGGATTGGACCACCAGCCTGCCAATTGCCAGGTTCCAGGATGACTGCCGTCTTAAACACCCTTCCCCCAACCTGATCCTACTGCCTGGCACCTGTGGGCAGGGGTGGCAGAGAGGAGAAGGAGCAGGGGACTGGGTGAAGGGGCCTCAGGGGGCACGGGCTGATTGGCCCATCCATCTGTCTCTCACAGCGCTGTATTCTTTGCGACCTATCTGACCCTGGCCTGCTGTTCTGGACCTAGGTATGTGATGGCTCGAGGAGCAACTTGTGGGAACATGAGCAGGATCTGGAAAGTTCTGGCCTCGGTCCTGCCCGCCCCCAGTATTCTGTGCATCTCTGAGAGGTCTCTATCTTCTGAGCTCCATCAAGCCTGCCCCTCCCTCCTTTACTTGGGGCCCCTGAGGTAGCCACAGAGCAGCGTGGATCCACTGATGGGGGTACCTGGGGATGTGGCTGAAGGAAGGGGCTCCGAGGAGTGGGGATGGGGTGAGGCCAAGACCTCCTCGCTGCGGCAGTGACCCGGCCTGTGGCTTTCGGTCCCCCCCATTCTCCTCTGAACTCTGTGGCTTGCCTTGCAGGAGGCATTTCCCCTGGAACCTGATTCTCCTGACCATCTTCGTAAGTGACCGAGGGGTGGCTGGGGACAGATGCTGAGTGGAGGTGGTGGGAGGGGGGAAGGAGGCTGGGCTTCGAGGGCCCAGAAGTCTGGGATGGGGATGTCCAATGTGAGGTCACTGGTTGGGGCAGGAGTATTTTCACCCCACTTCTGCTACAGACGTCCCATCCTCTCTTTCCAAATGGTCTCAGTCTCCCCCCGACTCCATCCACTGTCTCTTTTCTTTGTGATGTTGTTTTTAAGAGGTTTGAATGAGGCATCCTAGAGCTCTGGATAATGAAGGGTGGGTTGTAGAGAGTTGGGGGGTGGGGAGGTGGAAGCAGGACTGCAAAAGAAAGAAGGGGACAGGTAGGGCAGGCGTGTCAGGACGCTCCTCAGCAGGCCTGAGCTGTGGAAGTGAATGTGTGTGGGGACGAGGCAGATGCGGAGCTGAGGGCTGTGCACCACGGGTGCAGACCCAGGCTGGGCCCTGAAGGTGTCTGGGCCCCCAGAGGCTGAGTTCTGGAGCATTCCCTCATCCTGCTTCTCCTTCCAGACCCTGTCCATGGCCTACCTCACTGGGATGTTGTCCAGGTAAAGGGGACAGGTGGAGGGGGACGGGCCACACTCAGAGGGGAGCTGCTCCCAAACACATCCCTTCAGAGAACATTCAGATGAGAGGGGGTTCAGGCAGGCAGGAAACATTGGCCTGGAGCCCTCTGCTCGCACACTCCGCTCCACAGTGACAGCGGGACCTGGCCAGGTCAGCGGGGTGGAGGTGGGGAACGGAGGGGAGCAAGGTGACCTCTCTCGAGCTGCAGCCTGAAGGACCCCAGACTGGCTGATCACCCCATTCCCTGTGAACCACCTCCTGGCAGCAGCACAAAGTCCCCCCCACCCTCTACTCCCACCTCTTCAAGGTCCTTCTAACAGGAGTCTGAGTCTAAGCATGCTGGGGAGGGCAGGGCCCAGGGAAGAGGCTGGGAAGGCAGGGAGAGGGAGGACCGTGGGAAGGGGGGAGGGTGGGGAGCTGAGGTCAAGGGGTCAGGTGCTGGCAGAAGGGGAGGGCCGGGGAGCCCGGAAGGCCTGCCTGAAGCTGAGCCCCTGGCCCCGCGTCCTGCAGCTACTACAACACCACGTCCGTCCTTCTGTGCCTGGGCATCACGGCTCTTGTCTGCCTCTCCGTCACCGTCTTCAGCTTCCAGACTAAGGTCAGCTCTGGGGCTGGTGGGCAGGGCAAGGCCTGTGGGATGGGGGGCTCCAGGCTTGGGTCCCTGGCTAAGGAGAAGTGAAAGGGGTGAGTAGGGTCTGCGGAGGCCCCCTGGAGGAGGAATGCCGGCTTCTAGGGGGGAGCGTGAGGCTGCCGTGTAGGCCTCCGCCCTCTGGCCAGCACACCAGCACACTGCCCAGCTGGGGCCCCTGGGAATGTGCAGCCCTCTTGGGCAGGCCCAGCAGCTGACGCCTGTCCCATCCCTGCAGTTTGACTTCACCTCCTGCCAGGGTGTGATCTTCGTGCTGCTCATGACTCTTTTCTTCAGTGGACTCATCCTGGCCATCCTCCTGCCCTTCCAATATGTGAGTCCCCCGGGTCTCCCAGTGGGGCCCTGGGGAGGGAGGGAGAGCCCACCTTGCCCAAGGGTGCTGTTTCCTTCCCCGCCCTCCAGGGAAGGCCCAGAGCCAAAGGCCTACAGCCTGCCATCCTGTCCAGGCCTCCTGGCACCTGCCCTGGGCTTGTTGGCAGGATAAACAAACCAACAAGGAGGCTTTTCTTGGCAGGCCTGGGCACCTGCTTGCACCATGAGCCACATCCGCTTCACCTTTCTCATCCTCCCCTCTAGGGGGGAGGTGAGGCTGAGAGGGGGAGCACAACACATTTAAACCCAGGGCAGAGAAGGGAGCATAGGAGCGCCAGAGGGCCACGAGGCCCAGAAGGGCCATGAGCAAGGGCCCCCCGGAGCTCTTGTGGGATCAGTGAAGTCCAGAGAGACAGAATCTGGCTGGCCAGGCAGGCAGGAGGTGGGGCAGTGGGGCTCTGAGCATACCCCCACCCCAATTAGAGTATCAATGGGGCCAGCCGAATCTCAGCCGCCGGTCGGCCCTGGGAAATCCAACCAGGACTGCAGAGGGCTCAGTGGTGACTGAAGCAGTCAGGCTGCTGCAGATGGAGAAGGGGGCAGATCGAGGGCATCACGGGAGGGGACTGAGATTTAATCCTGGGAACCCCAGGGATGAGGCTATTAGACCCCTGCTAGAGGGCTCAGTTCTTCCACCCCCCAGCCCCCACCCAAGGCTCCTCTTAGCCACTTTTGGTGCATGATCCCCCCCCCCCCCCCCCCCCCCGCTGCCCCTTTCCTGCTAGGCTAGGAGCAGCATTCCTCACTCTCCCCTTCCCCCACCCCATCCTGCCCAGCTCCGGCCCCCAGGGTATTGGCTCCAAGTCCAGGACATCAGGATTGATTCTAGCATTTCCTTGGCACTTCCCAGGATCCTGTTGACAAAGGGAGGGACCGGAGCTGGTCTGAGGGCCCTCTGTGTATCTAGGATGGGGGCACGGTTACAGGAAGGGGCCTCAGAGCTTCAAAGAACCCTTTATTGACTCAGGGCAAGCTAATGGGATGCTTGTGTTTCCAGGACTCTTCTGGGGGAAGGCCCTATGGAGGGGGGCATGACTTGAAACTTGCAGAGTTTCCACACCCACCTGGGTGCCCCTGAGACCTAGGGGGAGCCAAGGTTGGGCAGGGGTGCTGTTCCAGTCTCTGCAAGCAGTCTCATCATGCACACCTGGTAGGGACTCCAGAGGACTCTCCCCCCCACACACACATCCTTGAGCCCCTTACCCCTTCAGACAAAGCTCGGGAGTTCCCCTACAGAGGAACAGACAGACCCCACACAGGACAGGGATGAGTTCGCACTGGGGCGGGGGGGAGGTAGCAACCTGAGGCCAGGCTCAGGCTGGGAGGATGACAGGGGTCCCACAGGATGAGTCTCCCTCATCCAGCCTGAGTCTGGGGCTGTGTGTGCAGGGAACAAGTACCAGTCACCTGGAAATGGCCCTGCCAGTCCTTCCATGATCACTGCTATCCTGGGGTTCTCCAGACCCACCCTGAGCCCACAGAGAATCAAGGACCCCTCTCTGTTCTGGGGCTTCTTAGGGACTGCTGGGGAGGGTTGGGGGTGCTGTGAGAGATGGAATCCACTACGGAGGTCTGTGCTATGTCCTCTGCTTTCTGGACTAAGCCCTCCTCCCTGCCCCTCACCCCCACCACCCTAAACCCTTTCCATGTCTTCTCCGCAGGTGCCCTGGCTCCATGCAGTGTATGCCGTGCTGGGAGCAGGCGTGTTTACGTTGGTGAGTGTGGCTCCCTGGGGGGCCCCGCCTTCTCAGCCTCTGATCACCTCCCCAGGTCCCTCTTCTGTCCCTGTCTTCCTCACAGTCCTCCTTCCTGACACCTTGTGAAGCTCCTGGGGGCGGGTCAGGGCTCAATGCCGCATTCAGGGAACTCTCTCTGGTCTCCGGAACACGCAGCTTAGCTGGGCAGGGAAGGAGGGAGGTTGTAACAATAGGATTAGAGCTTTAGCCAGAGCTGAGAAGAGGCACCCCTGGGTACTGGGGAGGGCCAGTGCTGCTTGTGGGGGTGGGAGACTGAGGGTGCCCTGGCCACGGGGACTAAGTCACTGCTGTCCTAGGGGTAATATGGGAAGGCTTCTTGGAGTCAGGGAGATTCCAAGTGTGAGAGATGCACTTAGTTCAAGCTCACTCTTGGTTGTTCTCACTGGACTGAGAGTGTTGACGACAATGAGGATGACGATGATAACAGTAATAGCTAATATTTATTGAGCACTTCCCCCCACCAGCAAGCCCTTCATGTGCATTTCGTCCTCACCAAAACTCTATAAAATAGGATCTATTGTTATCAGATTCAGATGAGGAACCTGAAGCTCAGAGACCAAATGACTTGGCCAAGTTCACACAGCATCCTAGGAGGTGGAGGGCCAGACTGGGAACCAGGATGGTCTGGTTCCAGAGCCCCATTCTGGGTCTGAGGCCACATGGGGAGGGGCATGGGGTGGTTGGAAGCAGAGGCCCAGGAGACAGGAGGTAGCCAGGGGCAGACAACTGCCTGGAGCAGCCCACCACAGGCCCTTTGCTCAGGTGGGCTCCGTGCACCTGAATGTGACGGTGCTCCAGGACCCCCAGGTGGGCAAGCTCATCTTGGTAACATCTTCTCAGGGAGCACCCAAGGTCAACATTCACTGCCAGCACGAGCAGCCACCCGGCCCTCTGGCCCTCCCTCATTGGAATGCTCAGCTCAGCTCAATCTGGCCAGAGTTCTAGGCTTATTCACAGGTTCCACAGGCTTGTGGGTGACAGACTGGAAAAAATGGAGGGTCAGAACTAGGAGCAGATGTTTTGAGGGGTGTGGACAGGGTGTGGTAGATTCATTCATTCATCTCCTCGGGTGTTTATTGAGCAGCTACTATGTGTGAGGTGCTGTGCTCTGTGCCCAGGATGCCACGGTCAACAGGAGGGGCACAGTGCGTGGCATACAGTGGCATTCAGGAAATATTTGTGGAATGAGGAAATGACCTTCAGGCTTGGAACCTGAGGCTGGAAGGGACTGAAAAGGAATCTAGTGAAACTCCAAGCCCCTCCTTTTATAGATGAGAAAACTGGACCACAAAGAAGTTGAATGACTGGCAAGATAAGGGCATATCAACTAACTGTGGCCTTGGTCAAGACTAGGTTGACCAGTTTATCTCAGTTTACCTGGAACTTTCCCAGTTTGAGCACTGAAAGTCCCACTTCTTGAGGGAACCCCTAAATCCTGGGCAAATCGGGAAGGTTGGTCACCACACTGCACTAACTTCTCTTGGCTCCTGCTCCAAAGCTCTCTCCTGCGGGCCGTACCTACTTAAAACAAATTTCAGTGAGGAGGATGGATGCGGAATAGGGCCAGGAGGAAAGAAAGAGGCAGGGTCACTGGGGGGTGAGGGGGTGGGGTGGAGCGAGCCTGGGAGCCTTCGGAGGGCAGCTATCGCCAGGGACAAATGGAAGAAGAGGGGTCAATATGCAGGGCAGAGTGGGAGGCAGATGAGCATCAGTGGGGGGTTGGGGAGGTTACTTGGCTTCATGTGGATCAGGTCACAGCTAGTATGTCAGCGTAGCGGGAAGGCTGTACTTACAAATAGGGCTGGATGAACAGTAATCTCTCAAATTTGTTGAATAATCCCCTGTGATATTAGAATAATAAAAATAATCCCAATCATCTGTTCCACCCTTTACATTTTACAAAACACTTTCACACCCGTTACTTCGTTGGCTCTCCACCACAACCCAGGGAGGGAGGCAGCGGCTGATGTTATAAGACCTGCTTTCCACATCTGAAGCCCTGGGTGTTTCGGGCTGGCACAGAGTCCCGTTGCCGGTAAGGGGCAGATTTAGGACAGGACCCAGGTGTCCTGTGCCCAGCCTGGTGTCATTTCCAGCACCCCTGTGGTCCCCTTCAAGAAGACAACTCTTATTAGCTCGGAGTTGGGGGGAAGCTGGGGAGCTCTCTGCAACAACCTCCCTGCTCCCCACCCCCACCAGCATTGCCTTCTCTCCTGGATTATTCCCATCAGCATGGAAACAGGCTATAATTTCTCCCGTCTGGAAACACACACACAGCCCACTCTTGACCCACATCCCCTTCTAACACCCCCATTTAGAGCAAGAAGCTCTAATAAGGGAATCTACTCTGACTAGAGGCTTCCCCCTTGGAAGTAGAGTGTTCCTATGAAGCCTTTCGTAAACTAGAACGGTGTAAACTGAACAAGCAGTGACCATTAATTTATATGGAAGAGATTTTGAGTGTCCCAGACTCCAAAAATAACCCCTCTTAGGTTTTTCTGCTACCTTAGGACACATCTTGCTGACCTTTGGCACAAAATAAATAGAGATAAAACACAGGAGCTCACAGACATGGCTCCAAGCTGGGCCAGCGTGATGCCGAGATGCTGGGTGTGGTTCCGAGGCAAGGAGCTTGGGGGCGCCGCTCGTTGCTCAGGGTGCATGCTGCCTCAATAACAGCTCACTGCAAAGCAAATCCTGGATGCTGTGGTCGATACTTCCTTTTTATAAAAGTGAAAATCCTCTTTGGATTTCTTTTGGTTAGTGAAATCAGGTACTACTGCAGGTCTTTTGTAAAAATGAAATGGTGTAACTTGAATTCTCGACAAGAGGGGGTACCTGTATTTCCAATTTGTCTCCTGCTTTCTCTCCTCCCAATCCTTCTCCAATTCTCTGAACCCTCTTAATGCTCTCACCAGGGTCAGCAACGGGTTCCATGTTGCTAAATCCAGAGGTCATCTCCCAGCCCTCACCTTGCCAGACTCAGCTTCTTTGATATAGTTGCTCATTCCTCCACCCAGAAGTATCTTCTTCCCTGGGCATCTTGGCCACCAGCTGTCCTGTTTTCCTCCAGCCTCCATGCTCACCCTGAGTGCCATGGGGCCATCAGCTCTTCTCTCTCTACCCTTACTCCCTACGGGATCTCAGACTGTCTCAAGACTTTGAATACCATCTTTAATGCGGATGGCCCTAAAACTGATCTCCAGCCCAGAATTCCAGACTAGAATTTCCAGTTGCCTACTCAGTATCCCCATTTGGAAATCTACGAGGCACCCCAAACCTATTATGTACAAAACCGAGCGCCTGCTTTCTCCCTGCTTCTCCCACAACTTCCCCATCTCTGTCAATGGCAACTCCTCCTTCCAGTCACTCAGGCCAAACGCCCTGCTGACATCCTCCACTCCTCCACTCTCTTCACGCCCCACATCTGGCCCCGCAGCAAATTCTGTTGGTTCCACCTTCTAGCCAGAATCTGACCACTTGTCTCCACCTACGTGACGACTCCCTGGTCCAGGTCCCGAATTGCTCCCACTGGTGGGGCCCCCACAGTCAATGCTCAATGCAAGCAGTTAGAGTGATCCTGTTAAGGGTGAATGAGGTCAGATCATTCCTCCACTTGGCCGTCAGAGATCGCTCCCCAGGCCCCTGCTGACCTCACCTCCTCCCATGCCCCCTCCCCGACTCTGCTACCTTCTTGCTGCCCCTGACCATGACAGGCTCACGCCCGGGCCAGCACTTCTGCACCCGCAGCTGCCTCCGTCTGTCCCCTCGGATCCACTCACAGCTCTCTGTGTCCCCGCCTTCAGGTCTTCACTTTGTTTACAATCCTGTGTGACTGTGCACGCGCGCACACCCACACGTGCACGCGTGCACACTCACACGTGCGCGCACACACACACACAAACTCCCTACTCCTCTTCCCTGCTTTATTTCTCACCATAGCACTTCTCATCCTCTGACACACTCTTATATTTTTCTGATTTCTTTGTTGATTGCTTGTCTCCCTGCAGCAGAATTTAAGTTCCCTGAGGGCAGGGATTTTTGTCTGGCTCGTTCTTCGCCACATCCCCAGCGCCTCGAATAGTGCCCGGCACCCAGTAAGCACCCCGTTGATGTTTGTGGAAGGAGTGGAGGCCTGAGAGGCCCGGCCGGCCGGGGGGTCAGGGCTGGCCGAGGTGCTGGTCAGAGCAGAACAAAGACAGCCTCAGTGGTATAGTGAGTCACAGGGAGGAGAAGCCTCGGTGCCTAATGACCAGTTAATGTCTCATTAGGAGAAACCACGCTGAAAGGTCCTGCTCCTCCTGCCAATTATGTAAACAATGGTCAGGAGTGCATGGTGTGGTGTGAATCCCCCAGCTCTGTTCCTTGCCCCTTGTTCACCTGGGTCACCAGGAGGGGAGACGTGCCACAGGTCCTCTGGGCCCCCTGGGGTAGGATAGAGCTGAGGAGGGGCCCTCGATTCATTCTCCTCCCTCCTCTGAGTTTCAGGTGGACAGAGGCCATCAGAGGCCCAGCCCCACAAGAACTGTCTTGGGGCCTTTCCATTAACCCCAACTCAGAATGTCCTTGACCTCAATCTGACCCTGCTTCCTGGGTCAGTTCTGTCCTGTGGAAGCTGTGGTCCCCTAGTCTCTTCATCTGCCCACCCTGGCATCTCCCACCCCAGGCTGTGGAGAAGTCTCAGCACCATGACGGGCCCTCCCAGCATTGCAGCTAGAACGACAAGATGGCACTCAGAGCATCCCTGCCCAGCTGCTGCAAGGAGGATGTGTGAGAGAGGAGAGAGGCGTCAGAGGAGGTCCCAGACCCCAGGGAGGAGCCCCCTCCCCCACCCAATCCTCCCAGCCAGGGCCTTGGAAGGGCTGCTAGAATCAAATGGTCTCCTCTCTTAGAGACCTCAGCCCCTCCCTGACAGTCTCTGTCATCTGGGGGGGCAGAGCCGCCGAGGTGGATGAAGCTGAGCTTGGGGGTGGGGAGCCCAGGCTTCTTAGAGCCGAGGTCCAGCCTTGAGGAACAGGCCCCTCCTAGGCCTCACCTGTCTAGCCTTGGTGCATTCTCAAGAGGCTTTGGATTTTCTGCCTCACCCCTATCTCATACCCCGCACTGGGCACCAGACACAAATGCCAGTAGAAGTGGGTGAGTCAGCCCGCAGGTACCTCAGGGCGGCCTCATCTTCCTCACCCATCTCATTCCCTCTTCTTGGGTGCTTTCATGTAGAAGCTCATGGAAGATCAGGCAGGGCAGTATGAGGGCTTGGCTGGGTGGGATGATGGGGCAAGGTGGAGGGGCTGGGACAAAGCAGGAGGGTTGGGGCAGGGAGAGAGAAAGCAGGTCAGGCCAGCAGGTTTCCCACTGTGGCTGAGCCTCTGTGCTCACGTGGCTCTACCTCAGAGCTGGCCCTTCTTTCGGGAAGCTAAGTTCTCCTAGCCGCCTAAATTGAGAAGCCAAGCCAGGAAACTTAGGGAAGAAACTAGGCGTAGGACTTTAGAAATTAGGTGACAAGCCCAGTAGGAACAAAACTCTGCCCTGCCCAGCCTGGCCAGTATGGGGACCTCAGAAAACATCACAGTCTCTGTGTTTTAAGGAAGATTATCAAGAAGCTGTGTGGATAGGCCGGAGGCAGAGAGACCAGTTAAGAGGCCACTGCCAAGTCCCAGCATCAGGGACAGGGTGGCAGAAAGAATATGTGGTAGAAAGAACATGTGTTGGTCAGACCTGGACGTTTCAGGGCCCGATGGTGTTTGGATGAATGAAGCTTAGGTAGGAAGATGCTTTGTTTGTGGAGGTGCTAGGCCCCCAATACTGGATGTTGGCCCCTGACCATGGGGAAGATGCACACAGCCATCTGTCCTCAGCCCCTGGAAGAAAGGAGGGCGGAGACTGAGCGCTCAGAGCTGGCATGGACCTATTTGTGCTGAGGCCTCGAGAGAGATGCCCCCCACCCCACATACACTCCCACATACCACACAACCCCTCCCCCCACACCACACACACCACACATGCACCACACACCATGTTTGTACACACACACACACATAGACGGGCACACAGTGTTAGCTGCCAAAGCGGGATGAAAGCCCCATTTTCCTGACTCTCAGCCCAGTATTCTTTCAACTCTACCTCCCTGTCCATTTCACAGGGAAAACAGAGGCCTCCTGACTGACTCCCTCCACAGCAGAAGGACCCAGAGACTCTGGCTTTCTCAACCTCTGAGACCAGGCTTGTAGCAGTTACTTCCAGCCAGTCCCAACAGAGAATCTGTGTCCCCTGTGTCCCCATGACTGGCCTGGGCCAGCCCCACAGCATCTGGAAAGAGACTCCTGTTTGCCCCCACCCCACCCCTCTCCCTGCTTTTCTAGTCAGGGCCATGATATATGCCTTATCTTCTTCACAATTAGAGAAACACTTTGAAAAGCAAAAAGGGCTACACAAACCCAAGGCAGGGTATGATTTTATTTTAGTCTTATCTTTATTTCATTCAGAGCTTAGAGGCTCTTTTGCCTCAGTTTTTTACATGAGCCTGAAAGATCTTATGAGAACCTTCTCTGTTCTGCCACCCATCCTCCGGCCACTAAAACAGCCCTAACACCTCCCCTGAGGCCTCATCTGAACCCTCCAGAAATGGAGTGCTTTCCTCTGAGGGCTACAGGTGGGAGGGTGGATTGCCGGGTGATTGCTCCTTCAGGGGGAAAGTGCACTTGGTGTCCCCCTCCCGGGACTCTCCTCAGTTTCACTTCCTGAGGCACTAATCCTCAGCAACAAAGCCCTGCTCAAACCAAGCCCTTCAAACCCACATCTTGACCTGGAGAAGGTGCAAGAAGCCCCCCTCCCAGCCCCCAGGGATGGGGGACTGAAGGGGAGGGGTGGTTCAGAGTTCCTATAGGGTGCAGGGCCGAGGAGTATCTAACTGGCATGCTGGGGCAGGGAAGGCACGAGTCACTGCTCTCTTATCCAGAGCAGAGCCAGGAAGAGGTGCTCTTTAGGTGGCCACATGCGCTCTACCCAAACAATTTTCAAGATCTAGCTCATCCTCTTACCACTGTGACCTTGGGCAAGTTACTTGACTTCTCTGTGCCTCAGTTGCTTCATCTTCAAAATGGGCTACTATGAACTATTCCACAAAGCCGTGGTAATAACTAAATAAGACAATATACGAAAGGAAAAATGAAAACAGCCTAGCACCTGGAACTTGGTGCTTTCTCAACTACCATGATAGCTTTTATCCTTATTGTAAATGTTAACCTTGTAACTCAGAGCACCAGATTTTGGAGCAGAGTTCCAGGGGTTCAAATCCATTCTCTGCCACATTCTAGCTGTGCGGACTGATAAAATTATATCACCTCCCTGTGCTTCCGTTTCCTTATCTCTAAAATGCAGATAATAATAGTACCTACCTCGTAGGTTGTTGTGACTTGCAAGTGAATTAATATATGCAAAGCACTCAGAAAGTGCCTGGCACATGATTAATCAATAATATCACCTGTTAGTAGTAGTCAGTTGCAAGATTTGAACCCAGGTCTGCATGACTCCCCAGCCCGTGTTTTTAAGCACTGTATTACACTCATGCCCTTGCTCAGAGGACCACACAGGGGCTCTTTCACACACTTTCATGTACTGCTCCCCTTTATCCTGGGGCAGGCTTTCTGGCTCACGTGCCTGCCAGACCCTGTTTCTCCAGTGGCCACCTGGAGGTGCTCCCCAGGACCCAGGGCTGCGTGCAGATGCTGTTTTGCCATTTAAACTTTTGACACTCGAGTATCTTCTGTTGGCACCAGGCAACAGTGGGCCCCAGGTCTCCACTCACTGCCTCTCCTCCACTCCCCTACTCCCTCATCCTGTCCCACATCCCGGCCAAGGACACAAGGGCTTAAGGCTGGCAGCCTCTTTCTATAGAATCCCCCAGGCCCAGGCCAGGTGGGCCCAGCGCTCCCTACAGCCGCCCAGGAAGCCTACAGCGCTCTTGGCCTTGCGCTCTGTTTGTGCTTCTCTTCCCCCCTCTTCCAGCCTTCACACACACACACACACACACACACACACACACACACACACGCCCCAAAGCAGTGTCACATGGTGGAAGGAGAACGGGATTTGGGGTCTGTCCTCTTGGCTATGTGAAGTGAGCAAGTCACTTACACTCTGTGTGCCCCAGACTCCTCAGCTTCATGATGGACATGATGACGGAACACCTGTCCTAGAAGCTTGTGTGAGGATTCAATGAAAAGGTTCACC
Source organism: Halichoerus grypus (assembly GCF_964656455.1). Lineage (NCBI taxonomy): Eukaryota > Metazoa > Chordata > Mammalia > Carnivora > Phocidae > Halichoerus > Halichoerus grypus. The sequence goes on along the minus strand of NC_135717.1, from coordinate 116,267,447 downwards.
AGCTCTTTTTTTGTGTGTTACTTTAATCCTTCTTTTCAAAATTTCCGATTAAATAATATATGAATACATTCATTCATATATTTCAGTTAATATAGATAAAGCAAATGTCACTTGCATGCCCTTCCCTACCTTCCTCAGTGGTAAGTGCTGTGGTCAATTGTCTCTCCTTCCAGACCTTTCTATATTCATTTTATAGGTATATGCTATATGGGCCTCTATGACATAGTCTTGTGCAGGTATTTTGTTGTTACAGAAAGGGGACTTTATGATGTAGATTTTTCTGCAGCCTGTTCTTTTCTCATGACGGCCTATTTCAGGGATGTTTCTGCCTCGGTAGGTGCTGCCCACGGTTTATTTAACCCACCCCGGTTGCGCGTTTGGGGCTTCCAGCCCTTCACTGTCAGAACCAGCACTGCTGCACGTGGCCCTGGGCGTGCGCTGCTTGGCACACGCACACTGACATTTCTGTAGGATGGACACGGTCCCCGTGTGATTTTTTTATGCTGATTCAACACATGGTAACCCCAGCTTTTTGTATTCAGTGCCTGTTTGTTGCTGGCTCTGAGCGGGCCTCTGCCTGGCACGGCTCCCCAGTGTTTCTCAGCCTCACCTCTGGGAGGACAGCAGACATAAGCCGAGGTCCTGGACACAGCAGCCTCAGGCCAGGAGTGTGGCCAGAGGACCCTGACCGGGCCCAGCCTGGCCAACAGGGTGGACGAGGCAAGTTGGCCTTTGGCTCCTCTGTCCTCTGTGAATGACGCCCCCCCCCCCCCCGCCCCGTCCCCACCAGCCACCCCGGCCTGCTTCTCTATTAAAATGGGAGACAGATGGTCTGGATCCAGCGCCAGGGAAGTGACCGTCAGCAAGCCCCTCACTTGCTCGAGATGCCTCTCCTCGTATGAAAAACAGTGATAGTAATACCCACATCCTATGAAGTGAGCTGAGATCAAGGATTAGTGTGTGAAAGGGCGCCTCAGAGGTAAGTTAATAGCCTCCTAGTCCCCCTCTGCGTCTTGGCCCTGAGCCGTGCCCCTCCTCCCGCGCGCTCCTCTTGCAGCATCTCATCCCGTGCTCAGCTGGCTGCCAGCTCAAGCACCTGTGACCTTTCAGGCGTCAGCGGTCAACCCAGCTATTAGCTCGCAACTACGATCTTAGCTGCCAAGATGTTAACTATGACCAACATCGCTGCTCTCAACCGAGACGTTAGTTAACAATGCTCACCATCACCCAAGGTTATCAGGTTCCTTTCCCCTGCAGTAAGTGCATGCTCATAATGGAATCTCTGATAATTTGCTTTCATTAGACCGCCGGCTGTCTGAAGGCAAGCTCCCTGGAACATAGTAGGTGCTCGATCAATACTGTTGGGACTAAGTGAGCAGAAAGCCGTCAGCTGACTCGCAGGTGTGAGGCTGCCGTGCCAGGCAGTGCAGTTGAAATCTGGGCCAGGCTATCCCAGGGAGCACCACGTCGATAAGCATCCATGGCCACAGGCCAAAGGCAGGGGCAGAAATCATTTCATTCCTCTTTTCTGCAAGAGCAAAGCCTGCTGGCTGCTCTGGGAGGCCTCCTGGGTGGGTGCTCCTTGGAGGAGCCACCCCCAGAACCTGGTCAGGTCCAAGCCTTCTAGGTTGAGAGATTCAATTTCATTAGCTCACCCAGGGGTGACCGGGCTCTGAGAAATCAACGAAGCAAGCCACTGACTGATAAGCCAGATCAGCAATTTATTAACTTCTGCTGGCAGCATGGAGGTCCCTCTCCTTGCTCGTTCTCTCTGGAGAGGGGAAAACTTCCGTGGGAATCCAAATCCAAGTCAGAAGGAGCAGAGCAGAATGAAGTGAGAGAATAATAATGCTTGATGCCACATACACTGTCACACGTTTACCCTCAACACCACGCCATGGTGTGGTCATTATCACTGTCCCATTTTGTAGATGAGGACACTAAGGTCAGGCGGGTGATGGCTACGGAGGGATGGAAACAATGCTCAAATGCAAATGTTCTGACTCCAGTCCTGTGTCCTCATGCACCCTCCCCTCAACGCTGCTGAGCTCAGGGAGCCTGACCTGTGCTGCACAAGGCCCCCCTCAGCCCCCGCTGTGGCTCTCCCCATTCCTTCTGTTAAGGCTACACAGCGTCCCCTAGAAACATTTCTGCCTCCTTGATGGGCCGCCGGAGACCCCTGGGTCTCGGCAGCAGCCTATGACATGTTCTCAAGGGGGCACCTTTCCTTCTGTAGATAATAACTACAAGCCCACATTAACAGCCAGCATTCGTTAAGTTCTGGCCACGTGTCAGGCAGCAGGCCAGGCACTCTGTGCGCATCCTCATTCTGCAACCTCAGGAGGCAAGCACACTCGTCTCCCTTTTCTAGATGTGGACTCAGGCTCAGGGAGACTGCCTTGCCCAGGGTCCCGGAGCTAGTGAGGAGTGGAGCTGAGGCTGGATTCAGTTCGGGCTGACTTTCAAGCCCGTGCTCATAATCACCCCCACCCCCCCACCTTCCAGGGTGTCATGCCTTGATGTCCCATATGCTGGAGATGCTCCCTATCGGAGCCTCCGGCCCCTGGGCTCTAGTCCCTCTCCCTCTGTCCCCTTGCCCCCTGCTCCTGCCATGCTGAATTCCTCACTTTCCCCACCATGGCCCGCACCTCCCCAGGCCTTCTCAGTCTAGCAAACTCCAACTCGTCCTTCCAGCCCCAGGTAAAATGTCATCTCTCCTGGGCCACCTTCCTCCTGCTCAATCAGCCCTAATTATGGCATTTACTGAGTTTTATTGTAATCACCCCACGAAGCAGTGAGCCCCAGAAGGCAGGCACGGCATGGTGGTGTCTCTGCCAGTAAGTTGCTCGCACCAACTCTTGCCTCATACATATTTATTGCATGGTGAATGTTCCAGAGGACTCAAGGTACATAGGTCTTCCACACACAAGTGACGGAAGAGCTGGGCACAGCCCAGTTAACAAGAATGTGAATGGATCTAAAGAATTCCAAACCCATGTGGGCCAGTGGTTCATAACCTCTGAGATACTGGTGGAACTTTTGGGCTTCCTTTCTCCCAGAAAACTACACTGTGCCTGTGAAGCGTCATATGCTATTTCTAGGGGGTTCTGCTTCCTGTGCTTGGACCCCAGGGAATAGCTAAGTTGGTGTAGACAGTAGGAAGGCCTGGTGGGGGGGCAGCAGGGGGGCAGAGAGGAGCTCTCTCTAAGGGAATCACTGTTCATAGTCTGTTAGGCCAAGAAGGTGCCCTGGGAAGAGAGTGTTTCCTGGCAGGAGACACATTAACCACTGGTGCTGCTCACAGACAGCAGAACAGAATGCCTAAGCGTGGGGCCCTGTGGAGCCAGACTGCTCAGGTTCAAATCCTAGCTTTGCCACTTCCCAGCTCTGTGACCTCAGGCAAGAGCTTAACATCTCTGGGCCATGGTTTCCTCTAGGAATAATCCCTACTCAAGGGATGTTATTAGGACTAAGTGGGCTAATGTCCACAGAACACAGAGTAAGTGCCTGTTCTCTGTTCACTGTTAAATGAAGCATTTGTTCATCTTCTAAGGGCAGGGCCCTGAGACAATGGCGAGAAGACTAGGCCTCAGCTTGAAGGTCCCTTCCTCCAGGAAGCCTTCCCTAGCTCCCTGCCACACTCACATACGTCGAGATCCTTATTATTAGCCACCCTCCTGGGACACTTCCCATTTCTCTTTGGTTCCCTCATATTAACGATTACTTCCACTCTAGACTCTAAGGCCTGATCTTGTCTGTCTTTCTTGACTATTTCCCTGTGCTTGGCACATAGTAGATGCTTGGGGAAATAGGTGTTAAATAGGGACGGGAGGTGTTGAGAAAGTTCCAGATTCTGGGCCATTCCAGGAGGGTCACTGAGCAGCCAAGCAGCAGATGATGGTAACAAAATCGGGGAGGGGGGGGAGGCTGGATGGGGACACTGAACCCCCTCGGTCGGTGTCACAGTGCTGGACCTTCTGACTTCTCTCTCTTCCCCCTTCTCTCAGTTCCTGGCATTCGACACCCAGCTGCTGATGGGTAACCGACGCCATTCACTGAGCCCTGAGGAGTATATTTTTGGAGCCCTCAACATTTACCTAGACATCATCTACATCTTCACCTTCTTCCTGCAGCTTTTTGGCACCAACCGGGAATGAGGAGCCCGCCCTTCCTTCCTTCCTTCCTTCTTCCTTCCTTCCTTCCTTCCTTCCTTCCTTCCTTCCTTCCTTCCTTCCTTCCTTCCAAGAATGTCCCCTTGCTGGTCCTCTGACCCTCCCTATATTCCTGCAAGCCCAGATATAAAACTAGCTGCCAGCCCATCCTTTGGCCTCCCCTCAGCCCGATGCTCATCCTCACCCTCTGCAGCTTGTACCCAAGCATTAGGGGCCCTGTGGAACCGAGGTCACACCCTCCCCCTCTGTGCTGCCCCTTCCCCCCACTTAATCTCCCAAAGTGGACAGTCAAGGCCAGAGGCTCCCCTGGGTTTGAGGACCAGCAGGATTTCAGATGTGGGAAAGAGATCCCAGGAAGCCTAGCTGAAGCCTGCACCCCACTGAGGTTCCTCCTAAGGCTGCCACAGCTGTGTGACCTTGGGGCACACTGTCCTCTGTCCAATCCACCCCTCTGTTCTTTCCTTCCAGATCAGGCATTGACACTTATAAGGGGGTGGGAGGAAGCGGGGCGAGGAGGTGAGGCTGCTTTGCAGGTGGGGGATGTGGGTGGACCGAATGGTTGTCCCAGGCTGCCCATCCTCGCAGCTTTGAGACCAGCAGCTTGTTCTAGGCACTTGAGCCCTGGGGCCCGTGGGAGAGGGACAGGAAGCCATCTGCACTTGCCTTGGTTTACCCTCCTGGGTCATGACAGAGCACTGCTGGGGTAGGAGGTGGGGACAGGGGGCTGTGCTTCTAAGTGGGGACCTGTCCAGGGGCTGTAAGGGAAGGGGGAGCAGGCAGCCCTCTGGGAGGCATGGGCTCTGTAGTAGCACCAGTTCACCCAGACCTGCATCTCCCTGGGGGGCGTTTGAGGTTGGCAGGACTGACCTTCTCTCACCCTCTTCTCTGGACCCCCTGGGTTGTCCCCCACCCTAGGCCTGAGGCTGAGTGGAGTGCTTGGGCCTTAGAGGATTGGATGCTCTGAGAGAGGGATGGTTATACTAGCTGCTGAACCAGCCCCACGGGGAGGCAATCCTGCCCTGCCCTGAGGCCTTTCTGCACTTCTTTCCTAAACTCTCCCCCATCCCCTGCTGCCATGTGCCAGCTGATCCCCAAGCCAGGCCTCCTGAGGCCTCAGTTGGCAGTGCCCGTGTCCCTCCCCCTGGCTTCTCTGGCCACTCAGCCTGGAATCCTAAGCCCCCTCCATTCCTTATCTCCTTATCTCTCCAGTTTGGAAGCTGTTCAGCCAGAGCCCGTCCCTCCAGCTGGTCCCATGTGATGAGGTCTGGTCTCCTTATCAGCCTCCAGGCAGCTGAGAGCTGAGACTTGGGCAGGGTGTGCGTCAGCCAGCCAGCCCCCTGCAGGCCCTGCTGGGAAGGGGAGAGGGGGCCACAGCTGGGGGAAGTGTGCAGCCGGCGCCTCACAGCCGGCTCTGGGCCAGTGGAAAGTTCCCGGGTGGGGTCAGGGAGGTTCAGATACCTGGACCTTCACTTGGCCTCTCCCTTCCGGGCTCACCTCTCTCCCCTATGCTGGGGGCTCTTTTGCTCTTGGAGAGAGTGACTAGGTATGTTATCAATCTGTTTTGACTCTTCCTTCAGACCACCTTTCCTGTTTTCAGCTTTCAAGAAATATTGCAGAAGCCTTTGAAATATTGTTCCACCTTGGGCATTTGAGGAAAGAGGGAAGCAAAAACAGATGGTGGTGTTTGTGTATGAGACAAAGGCAACTGGGAGCATGGCTGGATGCCTACTGTGTGCTGGTCCCAATCCATTAAAGCAATCCTATAAAGGGAGTAGTCTGCACATGCCAATCGCAGAGGGAAAAGCTGAGGTGATGGAGAGGATCGGGAACAAGACCAAGGGCATACAGCTAACCTACTAGGTTGGGGCTAGAATGAGACCAGGTGGTCAGGCCAGACATCTCCTGATGTCTCTGGAGATTTGTTGTCCTCTGTGCCACCCCTGGCCTCCCCCCTGCCCCCAACTACCACCACCAAATTTTGTACTCTGTCATTTCCACCTTTTAGACACAAGCTGGGGAGCAGGATTCTGGTGTCTGATTCCCAGTCTCACTGCCGCAGGGTCATGGTATTAAGCGAGATGGAAGACCTCGTTCTGCACAGTGGAGGGAGAGGCGCCAGAACACTTGTTTCCACTGACTTCCTGTTCTGGTTGACACCTTTCCTCCAAGGCCCCTTCACTTCCTCTCCTAATCCCTGGCCCCAGTTCCAAAGGGCTCATTCAGCCCGGGCCTTGGCCATGCTTCCCAGAATCCTCTTGTCCAAGTCCTCTTCTTCCTAGGACAGTTTATGCAGAAATAGGATTGAGAAGCTTAAATCCAAGGCTGAGCTCTGAAAGCTTGGAGGGAGGAGGTAAGCCCTCAGCAACAAACCTGACAGGGCCACTTGGGCATTCTCAAAGCAGCGAGAATATGCCGCAGAGCCTCCTGCTCTGGGTCCTGTGAGGGATCCGGGACATGCCGAGCTGGCAGCAGAGCCAGGGCTGGGGGCCGTGCCTTCCACCTGCACCGAGGCCAGGAGGAGCCCCAGGAACACCTGGCTGGGGCGTGCGAAGGAGGAAGGGTGGAGGAACAGGAATGCAGGATTAGGAGAAACAGAATCCCAAGCTGAGCAGGTGCCACAATCTGCAGAGGAGGAAGAGAACCTGCTGGCCCCTCACATGTTTGGCAGGGGTGGGGCTGGGCCCAGGAAGGGGTAGGTTGGATTTTATAGAGCTCAAGGCAGCCAGGAATCTGACCATCTGGGATGGGAGGCCGGAGGTTTCTTGCCAAGAGGAAGACAGATCAAGAGATCCTCTGCTGGGATTGCAGCTGGGGTCCCCGGGGCACATGGAATTCCCCAGACTCCTGCCCCAATTCCCAGGCGCGTGTGTGGCTCCTGTGTCACCTGAGGAAGCCCCAGGAATCTTGATTCTTCCTCCCAGGGGAGTCAGGAACCAACAGATACCCCAATTTCAAAAAGGCCCTGCCTCTCCCTCCCCGACCCTCCTGGGACGAGGCCAGGACAGAGCAGAGCTCCCTGTGGGCTGATTTCACGCAAGCACTTTGCTGCCCCGCAGTGGCTGCCGGAGGAAAAGCAGGGCCTGGTTCTGCAGGCGGGAAGCAGGCGGGCTGTATGGCCTGAGGTTTCAGGCAGGATCTGGCTTTCATTCGTGACCCTTCTCAGACCTCCCCAGACCTCCCTCCTCATCAGCCTCCGATGGTTCCCCTTAGTCCAGTCGTTGTCACATCTCTGTCTGCTGGAATCCACCCTGCGCCGCCCGGGCCCCAGAGCTTTCTCCCAAGTGACTGAGGGCAGAGACCTACCGCCACTCACAGCCCTTCTGGCCTCAGCTCCTCCAAGCTGCCCAGGGTCCGCGCCTGTTCCCTTCCCTGGCCTCGCCTTCCCGGTCCGTGACTGACAGGAGATAAGAATAAAATTATGACACCTGAACCCTTTCCTTCGCCTGCCTTTTGCTTGTCGCCTCAGATGGCTGGGGAGTCCGTGTGAGGTTTAACTCAGATTCGATGTGAAAGGTTCACACCAGAGCTGTTTCTCCCAGCATAGCTAAGTGTGAATTAAATCTCCACACTTATCTTGATGGGGAAAAAGAAACACTGGGGGCGCCTGGGTGGCTCAGATGGTTAAGCGGCTACCTTCGGCTCAGGTCTTGATCCCAGGGTCCTGGGATCCAGGCTGGAGTCGGGCTCCCTGCTCAGCGGGGAGTCTGCTTCTCAATCTCCCTCTGCCCCTCCCCCCGCTCGTGCTCCCTCCCTCCCTCTCTCTCTCTCAGATGAATAAAAAATAAAAAAAAGAAACACGGGGCGCCTGGGTGGCTCAGGCGTTAAGCGTCTGCCTTCGGCTCAGGTCATGATCCCAGGGTCCTGGGATCAAGCCCCATCTCAGGCTCCCTGCTCAGCAGGAAGCCCGCTTCTCCCTCTCCCACTCCCCCTGCTTGTGTTCCCTCTCTTGCTGTGTCTCTCTCTGTCAAATAAATAAATAAAAAATCTTAAAAAAAAAAAAAAAGAAAAGAAAAGAAACACAGGTCCTCCTGTCAATATATACCCTTTGCAGAGGCTCTTTGGATGCTTGCACCTGTCACCACCCAGCTGGAGGTACCCCCCTTCTACTTCTGTTAGAAGAGCCTTCCTTATGTCGACCCCAAACCTGTGTCCCTAGAAGGAAAGCCTATGTTGTAGCTGGAAGGATCCCCAAGAGCAACAGCTTTAGGGGTCACCTCTCCCATGAAGCCTTTCTCAGTCCCTCCCCCAGGTGCCCTGGCCATCCCCTCCTCAGAGCCCCCCTCCCCTGTACCACCCCAGCTGCATTTTAACCTCTCCTCCTGTCTGCTTCTATGTATGACACTTGAGCTCCTTGAAGGCACGAACTGTGTCTTGTTCACCCTTGAATTCACAGGACTTATGGCAAACAGTCTCAATAAGTGGTTTTTGGATAAACGGAGGCATGAATGAACCTGCTCCAATCCTTTTGCTTTACTTAAGAGGAAACTGAGGAGCAGAGGTGCAGTGACTTGTCCGAGTTTATACACAAGTTAGTGCCGAGAGTGGGATTAGGGAAGGCACATGGGGTGATGATTACATTGCCAGGTTCTCTCAGGGAACTTGGGGCCCAGGGTGTCGTGTGGGATGGGGACATACCACACTGACGCAGTGGGGGACGTTATCTTCGCCTGTGACAAGGTTTGGGTATAAATTCAGCTGCAGCAGGGGAAGGAGCAGGGCAATATTTAGGGGACTCTGAAGAGAGAATAAATAACATTTTTAAGGCACCCACTGTGTACAAAGCACTTCCATAGACGAGAAAGATAGGAGAGGGAGAAGACAGCAGTGTTGCAGGAGAAGAAACATACACGACAGTTCCCAACCAATGAGCTCACGGTCCCAAGTTAATGCTCTTGAAAGCATGCCTGGCAGGGAAGCAAGTACTGAGGAGGTGTGGAACAGTGGCAAGGCGGGGGGCCTCCGAGTCAGGGTCTGAAGCGCATGGAAGGCTGAGCACACGCACTGGTGGAAAGGGAGGGAAGGCGGTCCACGCAGGAGGTCGGGGCGGGGTTGGCACCACTGGGCTCCCTGGCCTCCTCCTCCTGCTTCCAGCCAGCCCTTCAGCCCCACTCTGTCTGCCTTCGGCCTGTTCATTCTTCAGTAGTTTCCTAGGGCTGCGGTCACAAATTACTACAAACCGGTAGCTTAAAATGGCAGAAATAAGTGATTCTCACACAGTTGTGGAGGCTAGAAGCCTGAAATCAAGGGGTCAGTAGGGTTGGTTCCTTTTGGAGGCCCCAAGGGAGAAGCCATTCCATGCCTCTCTTCCAACTTCTGGAGACTGCTGGAGATCTTGCTGTTCCTTGGCTTGGGGCTGCCCACCCATTTCCGCCTCTGTCTTCACACGGTCTTTTCCCTTGTGTCTCTGTGTCTTGACTCTCCCTCTCCTTTCTCTCATAAGGAATACCTGTCATGGATTTAGGGCCCACCCTAAAGCCAGGATGATGATCTCTCCTCAAGGTCTTTAATTATATCTACAAAGACCCTATTTCTGAAAAAGGTCACATTCATAGGTACCAGGGTGTTAGCACTTGTACATCTCTTTTTGGATATCACTATACAACCCACCATACCATCCATCCCCTTCTGGCAGCTACTGTCTTAAGTGGTGGCCTCCAAGCACATCCCCCTACCCCCACCCCTGGGATGGTCCTCACACCAAGGCTCTTCATTCGCATATTCCCAGGCTCCTAAATTAGGTTGGAGAAATTACAGAGCTGAGCTGACCTAATCCAGCTCATAAATATGCCATCTGCTTTCACTCAAGTCTGGCTATTCCCAACAAACTAGTGTTTGCCCTCTTGCAGATCACACACACTCACCCTCTTGCTGATTACACACACACACACACACACACACACACACACACACACACACACACACAGAACTAAGATCCTTTCTTCCCAGCCTACTAGCCCCAAACCCTCTCCAAGATCTCTGCTTTCTTTTCTGGGAAAACCTTGCCAAAAGAAGTGAGCCTTATCCTGTCCCTCAATAGCTCTATGCCCTCTTGTTAGCTCTTTTTTCTCCATGATAAGGACACCATGTGCTCCAGCCAAGGGACCCAGCTGAGCCCAGTTTACCAACCGTGCCCATCAAGAGGCAGCCATGAGAGGGAAGAGGCCATTTTGGAAGTAGATTCCCTAACTTCAGCTCTCCCAGCCCCCAGCCATTTGAGTTTTCCCAGTTCAGGCCCAAGACATCATGGAGCATGGACAAACCATCCTTGTCCACATTCTTAATCCACATAACCCATGAGCATAATAAAATAGTTGCTGTTTTATGCCACTAAGTTTGAAATAGTTTGCTTTGTGGCAATAGATAACTGGAACAGAATTTGGTCCCCGGAAGTGAGATGCTGCCATAACAAAATTTAAAACATCTGGCATTGCTTTGGCATTCCAGGTGATAGGAGATGCCTGACAAGCCTCAGTGAGTCTGTTAGGGAAGGCTAGAAGGGCTTCAAGGAGACTGCAGGTGAACGTTCAAAGGAAAGTTGAGGAAAATGTACTTGGAACCTGGAGGAACAAAGACCCTTGTTGCATCATGGTAGAAAATTTGGCAAAACTTTTCTCTGCGCTAATGTAAAAAAAAAAACAGAAAAAGGACCTAATGAACTGATGGATCTGGCTAAGAAGATTTCCAGGCAGAATATTGCGAGTGTCCATTGGTTTATCTTGGCTTTGTATCCTAAGAAACAGATAGTGAGTGGAAAGTTAAAGAAGGAATTATTCTGTTTTTAAGCAGAATTTGGAGGAGACATAAAAAGCTCCATGAGAGTCTTTCGAGCCAGCAAAGAATTCTCAAAGTAATAAAGGGCCCAATGGCAAAAATCAAATCCAGGACACTATCAGGAAAACACGGTCTCCTGGTAAAGACAAGGACAAAAGTGTGATTACAAAGCCCTTTGTTAAGACCTCAGAAAGATCTAAGATGGGGCCTCATAGAATCTTTCCAACAGACGGAAGTACTCCTAAGAGTCTTAAAGGTGTTTATTGCACAGGCCCTCTGCTAAACAATAGGGCTTCTCACGATCTTAAAGATACTAGCCTTCAGCAGCTTCCCTGGGGGCCCAAGACAGAGGAGGCCTTGCCTTAGATTTATGAGTGCAACTTGTCTAATGAAGCTTGTTACTGCGCCCCAGTAAGATTCATAGAAAAACCAGAGGGTTTTTTTTGTTTTTTGTTTTTTTTTTAAGATTTTATTTATTCATTTGAGACACAGAGATACAGAGAGAGAGAGAGAGAGAGAGCATGAGCAGGGAGAGAGGCAGAGGGAGAGGGAGAAGCAGGCTCCCCACTGAGCAGGGAGCCTGATGCAGGGCTCGATCCCAGGACCCTGGGATCATGACCTGAGCCGAAGGCAGACGCTTAACCATCTGAGCCACCCAGGCACCCCGAAAAACCAGAGTTTTTAAGACTTATATTGGGGTGGGGTTCTGCACACAGCACAGAGTCTGCTTGAGATTCTCTTCTCCCTCTGCCGCTCCCCCACCCTGCTCTCTGGCTTTCTCCCTCTCTCTCTCTCAAATAAATAAATAAATCTTAAAAAAAAAAAAAAAAAAAAAAAAGCTTTGTATTGGTAGAAGCACCACCAGCTCAACCTGAAAGGGAGAGGAAATAATACAAAATGAAGAGGCCTTTGGACCTATGTCTGTCCTGCTATTATATGCCGTGTGTGTGTGTGTGTGTGTGTGTGTGTGTGTATGCAGGTAAATAACTTTAGTTATTTAATAAGACATATATTTATATGTCTTTAGTTCACATTTAGTTCAGATTGAGAACAGCCTTACCTAAGGAACCAAACCTGAGGAGCTTCACATGCACATACACTTGATTTAGATGTGATTCTGGACCTCAAGCCTAAACCTGCTGTAGTAGGGGAATGAAACTTTGGGAGATCTTGGGAGGGGCATGAGGCCAGGGGGTGGAATGGAGCAGTTTAACACAATGAGCACAGTTCTTTGACTAATGGAATGTGATGGAAGGGCTATTGTGTGTGTTCCATGAGTTCTCTGGTGCAGCAATTCTGACAGAAGTCCTGGTTGACCCTGATGGGACCTCCTTGATTCAGAAGCTAGCTCTTCACTAGACCAATCCCTCTGGCACTGGGATGGAAGGCACTGAGTGACTGGACCCAGGTCATATATTCAGCCCTGAGCTGCACTCATGGATGGGGATAGGGAAAATGAGGGGTATTTCCCCAAAGGAAAACCAGAGTATGGCTCCCAGGAGAATGCTGAATGACATATCCACCACCTTAAGACAGAGAGCCTGTTGTCAGGGAGCTCCGTCAGGTACAGAGATGACAGGGAAGTGACTGTCACATGGTTAAGTGCCACACTAGTGTAGTTAGATGAAGAGTTAGGAAAGTCTTCTCCGAGAACTTTGAGCTGGATCTTAAAGGAGGAGCAAATTTTAGTCAAGCAGGCAAGAGAGAAGAGGGCCATTCCGACAGAGGGAACAGCTTGAATAAAGGCCTGGTGTGTGTGTGGTTGGGGGGAGGTTGGGGGGACCAAATAATCGGCACTATGTGTCTCTTCCAATGTGATGTACTCACAAGGACACATTCTACCCCTGTAATTCCTACCAAAAAAACTCAAAGCCTGAGTCTTATGAGAAAACACTAGACAAAACCAAATTGAGGGATACGCCACAAGCTAACTGGCTTATAGTCCTTAAAAATGTTCTCAAGTGAACAGGTGATTGGGTATTAAAGAGTACACTCATGATGAGCCCAGAATAATGTAGAGTTGTTGAATCGCTAGATTGTACACCTGAAACTAACATAACACTGTACTTAACTACACTGGAATTAAAACTAAAAACTACAAAAAAAGATCTAAAATTTTTAAAAATGTTCCGAAATGCAGGCTTCTGGTGTTATCTCCAAAGGAGGTTATGCCCACAGTTGCATTTCAGTGAGTACTATTTTAAAAGTTAATTTGTTTAATGTTAATTAAATATATAGATACACACACATTTTATGTACACTTATGGATAAGAAAAAATCTAGATGGATATACATCAAAATGTTAATTGTGGTTATCTCCAGGTGGTGCATAAGACTTCAGGTCTTTTCTTGTGGTTTATCTAGATTTACTAAGTTTTCTATACTGAAAAATTACATAACTTGTATAATGAAGTATACTAAAAAGAAAAATTCAGAGAATAGGGACACCTTGGTGGCTCAGTCAGTTGAGCGCCGACTCTTGATTTTGGCTCACGTCAGGATCTCAGGGTCATGATCTCAGAGTCCTGGGATAGAACCCCATGTCGGACTCTGCCTTCAGCCGGGCGTCCGCTTAAAGGTTCTCTCCCTCTCCCTCTGCCCCTCCCCCTGCTCACTCTCTCTCTCCCAAATACATAAATAAATCTTTAAAAAATATTTCAAAGAATTGGGGCGCCTGGGTGGCTCAGATGATTAAGTGTCTGTCTTCAGCTCAGGATCCTGGGATCAAGCCCCATGTCAGGCTCCCTGCTCAGCAGGGAGCCTATGTCTCCCTCTCCCTCTGTCCCTCCCCAGCTCGTGCTCTCTCTCTCTGTCTGTCTGTCTCTCTCTGTCTCAAATGAATAAATAAAATCTTAAAAAAAAAAAAAAAAGGGGGCACCTGGGTGGCTCAGTCAATTAAGCATCTGCCTTCAGTTCAGGTCATGATCCTGGGGTCCTGGGATGGGGCACCATGTCAGGCTCTCTGCTTGGTGGGGAGCCTGCTTCTCCCTCTCCCTCTGCCACTCCCCCTGCTTGTGCCCTTTCTCTCTCTGTGTGTCAAATAAATAAAATCTTTTTAAAAAAATAAATAATAAAAAATTCAAAGAATCAACAGAAAAAAGAGGGAAAGAAAGAGGGAAGGATGATTGGAAAGAAGGAAAGGAGAAAGGGAAGGCAGATGGGAGGGAAACTGGCGGTATTGACAGTTACCAATATCACCTACTTCGTGCATTGAATATCCTTTCCCAGTGGGTTTTTTTTTTTTTTTTTTGGGTCCTCTTTGTAAAACAAAAAAATGTAAAACTGTACATTGTTGAGAATCTATTCCTTCTTTATAAAACAAGCATTCATTCTGTTAGGTGGCATTTATTTAGCTGCCAGCACTGTACCAGATGCCGGGGATACAAAAGACAGGACAGGGTCACTTCCTTCAGTAAGTTCAGAGTAAATAAAAAATTGCAATCTTGTATGAGAAAGGCAGTAATAGACACACATCTAGGTAGAGGGAGGGAAATACTCTTTCTGAAGAAGAGTGGGTGGTGAAGTCTCACAAAAGAGGACACACATGAGCTGGGTCTCAGGAAAGTAGCAATCATGGGGGGCAGGGGGAGGGTAGAATCCAGGCCCAGGGAACAGCCTGTGCAAGGACAGGAGCCCCCACCCCGCACATTAGGGACTCTGAGTGGTTCAGCATGGCTGCAACAGAGACATTAGAATGGGGTGGGGAGTGGGTGGAGGAGAGGAAGCTGAAGAAACAGGTCAGTTTTTAGAGGACCTTGCAGATCATTTTAGGCACTCAAAACATTGTCCATGGGCCAGCAGCCTTGGCATCACCTGGGGGCCTGTCAGAAATGCAGATCCCAGGAGCGCCTGGGTGGCTTAGTTGGCTAAGCGTCTGACTCTTGATTTCAGCTCAGGTCATGATCTCGGAGATGGAGCCCCGGGTCAGGCTCCTTGCTGAGCGTGGCGCCTGCTTGAGATTCTCTCTCTCTCTCCCTCTGCCCCTCCTCCCTTCACACTCATGAGAGTACATGCTGTCTCTCTCTGGAAAAAAAAAAAAAGAAAGAAAGAAAGAAAGAAAAGAATGCAGACCCCAGACCTCCAAATCAGAATCTGCACTTTAACAAGAGGTTCAGGCGAGTCATTTGCATATTCATGTTTCAGGAGGCACCAGGGAGCCTGCCAGTTAGATCTGTCTTCCCTTTGTGTCCTTAGTAGGGGAGAGGAGGTGGGTCTTCATCTTCTCTTCCTGGTTTCTTCACCAGCTCCTCTGCCTCCACTAACTTCAAAGCACCCCAGGCCTCCAGCCTCTGTTCCCTTCACAGACCTTGCCTCAGCCACACTGTCCTAAACACACCTTACAAAACCCTTGACTGTAGGGAACCCCTTGGATTTGAAAGATGGTAAATGAAAAGGTAGGATTCTATGATTCTATGAAAGAATTCCTTGCATAGCATGGTAACCTTATGAAATTCATTATGCCCAAGCAGTGGTACATGCTGAAACTGTACATAGGTTCAAATAACATTTAGAAAAATTTACAGATGCTAAGTCCATAGTGCATTAAGGATGGGAGCTGAGGATGCTTGGAGACATCATTCCTGACCTTTTCTTTGTAATAAGCTGTGTTGGTTTTTTTCTTTTTCTGAATATAAAAACTAATACATGTGCATTATTGAAAGCATGGGAAATACATTAGTTTGAAGAAGAAAATAAAAGGGCAGTCAGAGGGAAAAACAGAAAGTTTTCAAAACAAACTGGGAGGGGCGCCTGGGTGGCTCAGTCATTAAGCGTCTGCCTTCAGCTCTGGTCATGATCCCCGGGTCCTGGGATCGAGCCCCGCATCGGGCTCCCTGCTCAGTGGGAAGCCTGCTTCTCCCTCTCCCACTCCCCCTGCTTGTGTTCCCTCTCTCGCTGTGTCTCTCTCTGTCAAATAAATAAATACAATTAAAAAAAAAAAATGGGAAAGAGAGATGGAAATCAGGGCATGCAAACACACACACACTCTCTCTCTCTTCCTCTTCCACCCACTCCCTGGGTCCTTCTGATATGGTTATATCAATAATTATGAGTTGATCAATATTGAATGTTTACATATTAAGACTGTAAACCCTGTTGACCACAGGCCTATGTAGTATATGGTGATTACTTTTCCTTTCTTGCACAACGTTTTGCTTTTCTGGACATTAATCAGTTATTGTTAGTTGTTTGTACATTTACTTTCCTATGTCCTTATTATTTTTCTTCACCACCTTAAGTGGGTAAATATCCTCCCAGTATGTTCAAATATATTAGATGTTCTATCATTTCATCTTGCTGACACCATATCGTCTTTCCAAATCTTCTGACTTCTCTAGCCTGCACTGGATGCTCCGGAGCTCTGTTGTGCAGTTGTTACGCGGGCATCTCTCCTCATCTCCATCCCGGGGAATCCCCTTCACCACCCTCCTCTGTTGGAAACCTGCATTCTAGATCCCATGAACTTCCCTTTCTCGGGCTTTCTACTCATTTTAGTGGAAAACCTTTCCCAACAACTTCCTGAGAAAGAGTTGATGGGAAATAATACTTTTGGTTTCTTGCATGTCTAGAAGTGTCTTCATTTTGTGTTCACAATTCATCATTTGGCTGTGTATCAAATGAAAGTTTGGAAATAACTTTCCTTCAGAATTTCTCTGTCAAATAAATAAATAAAATCCTAAAAAAAAAAAACCTTTTTATTTTAAAATAATTATATGTGGCAGTGAGGTCCCATACACCCCTCACCAGGTTCCCTCAATGATTACATTTTTTGTGATTATAATGCACTACCCAAACTGGGACATTAACACTGGTATGTGTGTATATAGTTCTGTGACATTTTATCACACATGCAGATTCATGTAACTACCACAGCAATCAAGACACAGAACCAAAAAAAAAAAAAAAAAAATGACACAGAACCGTTCCATCGTCACAAACATCTTCCCTGAGCTATCCCTTTATGGTCACATCCACCCCTACCATCCCTGGCAACCACTAATCTGTTTTCCATCTTCTATAATTTTTTTTTCCATTTTGAAAATGTTATATAATGGAATCATATAGTTTTTGTCTTGCAGGGATTTTTTTTTCACACAGTATAATGCCTCTGACATCCATTTGAGCTGATGCATGTATCAGCAGTTTGTTCTTTTTTATTGCTGAGGAATAGTCAATGCTACAGCTGTCCCACATTTCATTTAACCATTCACCTATTAAAGGACATTTTGGTTGTTTCCAATTGTTGGCTATTACAAATAAACCCTGGGGTGCCCTGGGTTGGGCGTCTGCCTTCAGCTCAGGTCATGATCTCAGGGTCCTGGGATCAAGCCCCATGTGGGGCTCCCTGCTCGGTGGGCAGTCTGCTTTTCCCTCTCCCTCTGCCCCTCTGCCCTGTTCATTCTCTCTGTCTCTCTCTCTCTCAAATAAATAGAATCTTAAAAAAAAATAAAGCCCTATGAACATTCATGTAAAGGTTTTGTGTGGATATAAATTTTCATTTCTCTAGTATAAATGCCCAGGAGTGTGATGGCTTGGGTCATATGGTGTTTGTTCAATTTTTTTCTTTTTTAAACAGATTTATTAAGATATAATTTACATAACGTAGAGTTCACCCATTTAAAGTGTACGAAGTAATATTTTTTAGTATATTTAGAGCCCTTCCCCTCTTCCCCACTGACCCACAATGGACTGTGACAACGAGGGAGAAATAACCCTTTATTATATTATGGTAAGGTACTGAGATTTGGGGGTTACCTGTTACAGCATTTAGCCTGCCCTGACCAATTTGGCTCTGTCTTTGGAGAAACTGCCTTTACCTCCTGGATCTCAGTTTCCTCGTCAGAAAATAAGGGGTTCAAAATATGGGTTCTCTTGGTTGCGTTTCAGCTATAACACTCCATTTATAAATCGTATGGTTATTGTTTCCAAGTGGTTTAAAACTCTGCAAGGACTAATTATAGAATTTCTCAACTATAATAAGGAGTAAGTTCTCCATTTACAGATGGGTTGTGTTCCAAAAGTCCAGACAGGAGTCCCTTGTTGGAGTTTCTGTGAGAAAATAGACTCGATATTTTAAAATATACACAGACTCCTGATTAACCCTCAGTCCTGAGGCCCTCTGATCCCCAAATGGAGGCAGTGAGTGGGGTGGAAAAGCAGGGAGCAGGGGCTCTAGGGCATGATTTGAAAGGGAAAGAAGGGAGAGTAAGATGGACGAGACCATGGGCCAAGACATCAGCTGCACAAGGTTCCTTCGGAAGCCATAGAAACCATTATACATGTCGAGCGTTCCAGACTTGTATAATTCCAGTTCTATATATACACACCTCTGCATTTTAATTGTTCTTGGGTATATGTTCTGTGCAGGGCAGAGATGAATTTGCCATGGAGCTAATGAAGCTCAAGCTTCAGGGTCCTCATTTACTCATAGAACACTTCTAAGGCCCTAGAAATGTGTCTACAGGGTCATTTGTTTTTGTAAAATTTGAAAAAATATGATATTTTAAGTACAGGTGGTTAAAACTTGGATTTCCACTTCGATGTCCCTTCATTCACATTTGCCCTTGTGTTAAATGGCATTGGAATGGCTACAGGCATTTTTGGAATCCAGCTAAGGGGAAGTTTAGTTGGAGATACACTCCATTTAGGATCTATTCACATGGTTTAAAATTACTTCCATGCATAGCTGAACTTTTACCTGCTGAAGGAATAATTCTAGAAGTCTCTTATCCACCACTATTATGACCTAGAGGTACAAGGCCAGAGTTCAAATCAAGATCTAAACCTGTCCTACATTTAGCACCTGGTACCAGAAGTATGCAGGAGTGGAGGAAGAAATAAGGGTTAGAAGATGTATGAAGCCAGAAGCTAGTCTGAAGAAAATTCTTCCAATTGTCAGCTGTGCAAAAAAATAAGCAGAGGATTCTGTCCATATTGACATCTAGTCAAAGTAAGTTTTGTCCTGTTGGCAATATACTCAATAACATAGCATATCATTATAAATGTACCATACATTCTTTTCTTTTTTGATGGGAACTGTTCAAAATACAATTTCTAAGAATTCTTATTTTTATATTTTTTTGATGACACAAATTACCAAGATCAAAGCAGATAATAAAAAACTCATAATACACCAATTATAATGAGGTTTTCAAAGGCAAATTGGCTAGTAAATGTAATCAATTTGAAGAGTATATCTAAGATTAGTCTTTGCACAGGAAAAATTTTAAAAGCTGACAAATACCACAAATATCACAAAAAACTCCCATAGTAATTTGATGAATTAAATGCTAGTCACACTTGAATATTACTTTTTTCTTACATTTTTGGCTACATACTCTTTGGTTGTTTCTTCATATGGCAATGATTTAATAATACCATTTTTTAGAGAGGACAAAAAAGATAATTCAGTATTTTCTTAGCATGGCAGATTAAATTTGCCCTTTATTTTTTTTTTTTAAGATTTGCTTATTTGCGGGGAGGGGCAGAGGGAAAGGGAGAGAGAAACCCAAGCCAACTTTGCGCTGAGGGTGGAGCCCGACGCAGGGCTCAATCCCATAACTGGAGCCAAAACCAAGAGCTGGATGCTTAACCAGCTACACCACCCAGGCACACCCAAATTTGCCTTTTATTATTTGATCATTTAGAAAAGTCTCTTTCAGGTTCACAATTTGTTATTGGCAATGTCATGTGAATTTAGTTTGTCATCAAACTGGGGAAAAACTTGATCAAGTTTCTTTCATCTATGAGCTAAAATTCCAGAGCTTTTAAAAATGTGTAATTTGGGGGCACCTGGGTGGCTCAGCCAGTTAAGTGTCTGACTTTGGCTCAGGTCATGATCTTGGGGTCCTGGGATCGAGCCCCGCATCGGGCTCCCTGCTCAGCGGGCAGTCTGCCTCTCCTTCTGCCCTTCTCCCTGCTCATGCTCTCTCAAATAAATAAAATCTTAAAAAAAATAAAAAATAAAAATGTGTAATCTGTTGTGATTTATTTCCTCATTGTAAATAAATACTCACTTTTACATGTCTCTGTATTTGTAATCTTTTAAAAAAATTTTATTTAAATTCTAGTTAGTTTACATACCATGCAATAGTGGTTTCTGACTCATCACTTACATAGAACACCCAGTGGTGCCCTCCTTAATCCCTATCCCTCATCTAGGCCATCCCCCACCCACCAAGCACATCCACCCCCACAATTGTATAAGCATCAGGCTCCACAAAACCTGGCCAACTGCAGTGTAGAGCATGCTCCTAAGTGCTGCTATAGCTATTTGAGGTGTTGGGGTGACTCAGGCCCCAAGCCCAGGAGCTGAGTATTGTCAGGTCATCTGGGCCAGTCAAAAATGAAAAATGGACACAGGTTCAAAAAGTCACCAGAGTGGATCAAACTAAAATGCCTCTTTATGGGCTCACCTCTGAGGTATTTTAGGTCCCCAGTAACATTACCAGACCCACCTCTATCTTTGCTTCTCAAGGATCCCAGGATGAGGAGGAGCCTGCCATTCTCCATCTAGACCTGGTGACTTTTTTATCTTTCTGGTGAACAGTGTTTCAAAAACTCAAAAACATGCCCATGTCCTTAGTGAAATCAAACACCTTACTGGCAATAATATATACTGTGTTTAAAAAAGCAAACAAAAAGGGTTTACAAAAGCAAGGTGATTCCAGCGCCTTGAAAATGAAGGGTGGTCAAGGGTTTGTGCTAGCGCCATCTAGTGACAAAAGGAAGTAAGTTCGGCTCACCAAAATCTGTCAAAACACTGGGGAGAGAAATGGTACCGGGGCTGCTATTCCACCCCGAACTTTTTCTGGAAGTTGTTCAGAGTACTGTGGCTTACTCAATTCCACTATGACTTTTGGTCTTTAACTTATGTCCCCAAATAGATCAGGCAGCGATGGAAGTATGAAGTACAAACTGGGAGGGCAAGAGACAGGGCCCATTTTAACCTCTGCTGCTTAAAATTTTACCTGCAGATAACACTATCTGCAGAGGTCATACTTCAGTTCCTTAGAAGTTCAGCAAGCCACGGCTTCATGTAGCAGGAGGCCCTTTAAGATGGCAGGCCAGGTGGGGAGAGGTCAACACAACTCTGCTGACCCCTGGCCGAACCTGTTGGATATTCTGGGCTATCCTGGCTTCTAACTGGAAACTGCTACCTGGGCTAACCCCTCGGTCTCTCTCCTTACCAGCTCTGTTCTTTTCCTACCTCTGGCTCAGCCCATATTTTGCCTACCTCCATTCCACTTTGTCTGTTTCAGTTCAGCTCCTTTCTTCCTTCCATTCTAATTTTCCTAAAACAAACCTGGCTTTAGTCATCTACTTGCAGCTTCTATTGAGTTCGTTTTTGTTCTCCTAAATGTTAATTCATGTGGTAAGTACACTTAATGTGAGATCTACCCTCTTACCAGATTTTTAAGTGTACAGCACAATATTGTTATCTACAGGCACAATATTGTACAACAGATCTCTAGGCCTTATTCATCTTGCATAACTGAAACTTTGCAGCCACTGATTAGCAACTCCCCCTATCACTCTCCCCCCAGTCCCTAGCAACTACCATTATATTCTTTGTTTCTATGAATTTGACTATTTTAGATACCTTACATAAGTGGAATCATGAAGTATTTGGCCTTCCATGACAGCCTTATTTCACTTAGCAAAATGTCCTCAAGGTTCATCCATGTTGTCACAAAGGCCAGGACTTCCTTCTTTCTTAAGATGAATAATATTCCATTGTATACAATACCACATTTCTTTTATCTATTCATCTGTTCAATGGACACTTGTTTCCACATCTTGACTCTTGTGAAGAGTGTCACAATGAACATGGGAGTGCTACTATCTCTTCGAGAACTTGATTTAAATTCTTTTGGATAAATACCCAGATATGGGATTGCTGGGTCATATGGCAGTTCTATTTTTAATTTTTGGAAGAATTTCCATACAGGCTGCACCATTTAACATTCCCACCAACAGTGTACAAGGGTTCCACTTTCTCCACATACTTGCCAAAACACTTGTCTTTGTTTTTGTTCTTCGATAATAACTATCCTAACATACGTGAGGCAATATCTCATCGTGGTTTTGATTTGCATTTCCTTGATGATTAGTAACACTGAGTGTCTTTTTATATACCTGTTGGTCATTTGTATGCTTTCCTTTGGAGAAATGTCTATTTAAATCCTTTGCCCAGGGGCGCCTGGGTGACTCAGTCGTTAAACATCTGCCTTCAGCTCAGGTCATGATGCCAGGGTCCTGGAATCGAGCCCCACATCAGGCTCCCTGCTTAGCAGGAAGCCTGCTTCTCCCTCTCCCACTCCCCCTGCTTGTGTTCCCTCTCTCGCTGTGTCTCTGTCAAATAAATAAATAAAATCTTTAAAAAAAATAAATCCTTTGCCCAGTTTTTATTTATGTTATTAGTTCTCCTGCTATTAAGTTATAGGAGTTCCTTATACACTTTGGAAATTAATTCCTTACCAGATCTATGGTTTGCAAATATTTTCTCCCATTCTTTAAGTTGTCTTTTTACTCTATCAATGGATTTCATTGCTGTGCATAAGTTTCTTAGTTTGATGTCATCTCACTTGTCTATTTGTGCTTCTGTTGTCTCTGCTTTTGGTGTCATATTCATGAAATCATTGCCAAGATCAGTGTTTCCTTTTTCTTCTAGCTATCAGTTTCAGGTCTTACATTTAAGTTCTTAATCCATTTTGAGCTGATTTTTGTGTAAGGTAAGGGTCCACTTTCATTATTTTGCTTATGAGTATCCAGTTTTCCCAGCACCATTTATCAATACTGAGTTTTCATTCAACAAATATTTATTGAGCATCTTTGGGCCAGGCATTATGGTAGGTATAGGGGATTCAAGGCTGGGAATAACATAATGGTTGCAAGCACATCCTCTGGAACCAGACTGCCTGGGTTCAAATCCTGGTACCATCATTTCTAACTGCATGACCTTGAGCAGGTTACAAATTGGTTGTAACCCACTGTCCTCATATATAAAAATGGGATAACTACGGTCTTTTCTTCACAGGAGTGATATGACGATTGAAATAATATATGTAGAGGTCCTAGTCACGTGTTTGGCACCTGATAAGCACTCTCAAGTGCTGGCTCTTAAGGCATGGTCCTTGCCTCTCAAGGAGCTCACAACTTACAGTTGGCCCTATCCACCTGACTCACTTGGCAGTCAGAGCCATCTTGGTCTTCTGACACTTCAAGTGACCCGTAGCTCCTGGCTACCTTTTCCTGGAACCATGGGATGAACCGGGTGCAAGTTCCTGTATCACAGATTCTTTGCGTGACTCTGGGTAAGTAATTTCTACCCTCTGGATCTCACTTAATGCACTTGTAAAGGAATGTAGCTGGATCAAAATTTATTTCCAACATCCCAACAAACTTCTTGTTCTGGGTACCTCAAGTTGAAACTGTCAGCTTGGGCAAGTCACTTAACCTCTCTGCCCTCACTTCCTCACCTGTAAAATGGGATAATATTACTAACCACCCCCTAGGCGTGGTGAGGGTTCAACAAAGCAACGCAAGCCCGGCTGGCAGCGCTCTCCCCGTGGACGTCAGCCCTCAGACCCACCCGCCTTTGCCATTCAACGCACGCGCGCTGGTGCCCGTGCAGCTCGCAAGCCGGCTTCCGACTTCCGACTTCCGGTTCCGCCGGGACCCAGAGGCCAGACTGACTAATGGCGGCGTCCCCGAAACAGGCTACGGGGGGCGTTGAAGAGGCCGCGGCGGAAGAGGAACCGCGACTTCTGGAACCCGGGGCAGCCCCATTTGGAAATTTCCCTCATTATTCCCGCTTCCATCCTCCAGAACAACGGCTCCGCCTCCTGCCCCCGGAGCTGCTTCGCCGGCTCTTTCCTCAGAGTTCCGAAACGAGGCCGATCCTGGGGCTCGACGTGGGGTGTAACTCTGGGGTGAGTGACGGGGGCGGGGGCGGAGGTTGGGGAGCCGGGCAGTTGGCTTCCTCCGCTTTCGCTGGGGCTTTGGTTCGGGCATGGCGGTCACACCCATCACGACTTTTCCAAAAAGAATTTAAAGGCGTCGCGTGGGTCAGCCCCGTGCTGCTGCTACCGGACCTCTAGGGTCCCACCACCATCTCTCTTAGGAATCTTGGAGAGGAACAATTTTTAACTCCGTTCCAAATTCCTGCGTCCCCACCCGTGCGTTCGCCACCTCACGGCCAAACCTCATGTGGGAAGGGTCACCGTATTTGGGCTTCCGGCACTTGCCTCCTGTCCAGCGTAGCTGGCGACCTGGCTTCAGAGACGGGGCTTCCGGAGACTCACCTTTGGGAGCGTAGGGTTGGTTTACCGGGAGAGATGAGCCGGGGTGACTGAATCATGTTTGGAATTAAGACTCGTGTGCCATATAGTGTAGGATGGACCCTGGAGCCAAGTGGATATTTATTTAAAAAGCAATGAGTTGACTGAGTACAGTGGAGAGGATCGAGAGGGAGAATACAGCCTCCTGGTGGAGGAAGGCATTGCCACGTCTTCTTACCGCAAAGTATTCTTAAGCGTAGAGTGATTATAGTGAAATCACATCCAGAATATCGAAATGTCTCTCTGACACCTATTGTAACTACTAGCATATCCTAGAGGAGCAGACATTCTGACCCTGTGATTGCAAATTATAGGCATGTAATAAAAAGTAAGTCTCTACTCCTGACCCTAAATTCTCCTTTACCCCTACACAATGGCAACCGCTGTTTATAACTTCCTGGATATGCACCCTATGTGTACACAAGCATTTATGTATGTATAAATATCCTACCTCTTTTAGCTTTATGCATAGTAGCACACTGTTTTTCACCTTGCTTTTCACTTGATAATTTGGAGGTCACTCATGTCACTACATTCTTTTTTAGCAGCTTCAAAATTGTATGGATGTACCATAATTTATAGGGTGCTTTATTTACATTTCTAAAACGCCCAGGCCTCACTCTAGACCAACTGATTCAGGATCTTGGGTGATTGAACCCTTGAGTCTGTATTTTCTTTTCTTTTTTTTTTTAAGATTTTATTTATTTATTTGACAGAGAGAGCACAAGTTGGGGGAGCGACAGGCAGAGGGAGAGGGAGAAGCAGGTTCCCCGCTGAGCAGGGAGCTCGATGTGGGGCTCCATCCCAGGACCCTGGGATCATGACCTGAGCCAAAGGCAGACGCTTAACTGAGCCACCCAGGCACCCCTGTGTTTTCTTTTTTAAGCTTCTAGGGTATTCTGAGATTGGGGAATTGAGGATGGAGAGGGTGAAGAGATGTGGAGGAGTGACTGATGTAGCAAAATGACTAGTCAAACTGGCATACCCAAAATCAGATTGGAAGAGGGAGTCAGAATAGAAATAAGTATGGAAATGGGGAGAAAATTAAGCAGCATAGTATAGGACCTTCCTACTCAAAATGTGGTCCTTGATCTACAGCATCAGTATGACTTGGGTGGCTTATTAGAAATACAGAATCTCAGGGGGCACCTGGGTGACTCTGACAATTAAGGGTCCGATTCTTGATCTCAGCTCAGGTCTTGATCTCAGGGTTGTGAGTTCAAGCCCCGAGTTGGCTGCATGCTGGGTATGGAGCCTACTTATAAAACAAACAAACAAACTGAAAACACAGAATCTCAGTCCCCCCCCACACACAATCTATTAAATCAGCTTTATTTTAATAAGATCCATAGGTGTTATGCATATCATTAATTATTAATATGGATATTAAAATGTGAGAAGCCTAGTATAGAGGAAAGAATCTAATGTAGCCTAAATCATTCCATGTACTATGTGACATTGGACAAGCCACTAGCCTCTGAATCATAATTTTTAAAATACAGAATTTTTTGTGAACTATGCCACACATACAGAAAAGTGCATAAAACATAAATTTACACTTTATGAATTATTATAATGTAGACACCTTTATCACAATAGTCCAGATCAAGAATGAAACATTGTGAGTACCCCATGAATCCCTTATATCACTTCCCCTGTTCATAAAACCCCCCTCCACCCAAAGGTAACAACTAGCCTGATTTTTATTATTTACTTGCTTTTCTTTATAGCTCACCATTTTTGTATCTCTAAACAATGTAGTTTAATCTTACCCATTTTTGAACTTCATATAAATGGAAGCTTACCATGTATTTTGTTTTGTGTCTTGCTTTTTTACTCAGAATTATCTACTCAACATTGTCATCCATATTGATGCAGTGAGCTGAATTCCTTCATTTGTAACTGCTATTTAGTATTCCATCTTAATGAATATACCACATTTAAGTATCCATGCTACCATTATTGGACATTAGGTGACTTCCCGCCACACTTTCTTCACTTGCAAAAAGGCCTAAGTATTTTCCTTACAGGATTGTTGCACAGAGCAAAATGAGGTGATACATAAAAATGCCTTGAAAAAATGGATTAGAACAACATAAATTTGAATTGGTTATAATGGTTATAGAAGTCAACGCTAGAGAAAGGAGATGGTGACTTGTTTAAGAGTCAAAAAGGTGCCGAGATGGTGAAAATCACAAATCATTAGACTTGGCTAGAAGGAAGAAGATCAGCAGTGACTTTTGGGAGTAATGGATGTAGAGGCAGAATAAATCTCAGAAGGGGGTAGTGAAGCATAAGCCAGGTAGTAAAATTGAGGTTGTAGAGTGAAGGCTAAATGAGGAATCTCTGGAATCCAGACTTACCCAACTACAAGTCTGAAAAGCAGATTTTTATAAGATGGTGCTTGCTCTGTTCCTCACCTTCCTGATAAGGGACACTGGTTATGCCCTTGGAACTCTTTCCTCCTCCCTAGGGTCTGAGATACCTAAAAAAAGAAAAAAAAAAGTGAGTTTACCAGCATATTACTTAAGGTGGGAAAGACTGCTCTCAGCTCCTTTGCTGCATTCATTTGGCTGTAACTTTCAACCATACAACCCAATGTACCATTAATGTCAGGAAAGTATAGAGACGACACATTATAGCCTGAGACCCCTGGAGGGGGCCGAGAACCTGCTCTGTGGAAAACTTTTTGGGCAACCTCCTTAACCTAGGAGCTTCACATCCTATAAAGCCAAGGGTAAGTGACAGTCCAAAGGGATGATAAGAGATAGAGGTTTTTCTTACATTCACTGGTTGAGAGCTGCAATGACAAAGCTCTTTTGGATTTCTCTAGGATCTGAGTGTGGCTCTGTACAAACACTTCCTTTCCCTACGTGATGGGGAGACCTGCTCAGATGCCTCAAGAGAACTCCATCTACTCTGCTGCGACATAGATCCAGTCCTGGTGGAGCGAGCTGAAAAAGAATGCCCTTTTCCTGATGCCCTGACCTTTATCACCCTGGACTTTATGAATCAGAGGACCCGGAAAGTTCTCTTGAGCTCTTTCTTAAACCAGTTTGGACGTTCAGTTTTTGACATTGGCTTTTGCATGTCAATAACCATGTGGATTCATCTGAACCACGGGGACCATGGCCTATGGGAGTTCCTGGGTCACCTTTCCTCCCTTTGCCGCTACCTCCTTGTGGAGCCACAGCCCTGGAAGTGTTACCGGGCAGCTGCAAGGCGTCTCCGGAAGCTGGGTCTTCATGATTTTGACCACTTCCGTTCCCTTGCCATCCGAGGTGATATGGCCAATCAGATTGTGCAGATCTTGACCCAGGACCATGGCATGGAATTAGTATGCTGCTTTGGCAACACCAGCTGGGACCGAAGCCTTCTGCTCTTCAGGGCAAAACAAACCAGAGACTCATCCGATTCCTGAATTACTGACAGAGGAAGGGAAAGAAAGGAACAGATTAAGATTCTGGAGACAGTGAGACAGAAGGGCAGGAAGACCAGGAAAGAGATACTGAATACTAAGAATTAGGTTAACTTGCCTTAATTCATGATTGTAAGGTAGCCTCAAAACGTGGCAGAAGCTTTTGTCCAAGACATACAATTGAAAGAATCAGTATCTATTCCCTACTGTTTGAGTTGATCCTGGAAGAGAATATATCTGTGGAGCAATGAGCTGGGTTATCCAGATTGAGATGGCCTAGAGAAAGTGATCCTGGTTCTAGGATATGGAAGGGGCTGCTTCTAGTGGTTAGAGACTTATACCAGGCTAGCCTTAGAATGTATCAGTTTCATGGGCAACTTGAATCTAATCTGGCTTCTTCAGGCTTTTTCTGGACTTACTCATCCTGCCTTTCAGGCAAAACCTCACAATACAATCTGGAATGAAGAGTCACTGGCCTGGCTAAAGGAGAGGGTTAGTAAGAAAAACATCTTATCTTTCCAGAGCAGGTCAAGTCTCCAACATGCCCAGGTTCAGCACAACAGGTAACAGATACTGGCCAAAATGCACTGACTAGCATTTATAAAATGTTTAAAAGATTTAAATTATGAACCCAATATCCAGCTGGTACAAATGAAATTAATGAAGTGGGACTGTATAATTATATATAATAAAAGTGACTTGAATATGATTTAGAATGCCCTGTGATTCTGGCGTAGGTAGGAAACTTCTGCTTTTAACCACTCTATCCGGGGAGGTTTCAGCTCAAGAAAAAGAACCTCACCCAAGCTCAGAATGGAAAACATGCCAGAGAGTAAGTTAATTCAGGACTTTTTTTGTTAGCGTCCTCTGCCAAAGCATACCAGTATGGGGGTGGGAATATGTGGAGGGAAGCAGGCATAAAATGCAGTCTACAATTGGATGACTTTAGCATCAATGCTATGGGATAGGTGTCACTGATGTTTGTCAGGTTTTGATACCTATGAGTTGAGTCCAAGGGAAAGTGGAAGATGGAGAAACATTTGTTTGGTGGAGAGAAGATGAGAAAACAAAATATACCTAGCTATTAAGGGAGACTAGATTGATGAGCTTCAAAATCCTTAAGATCCTTTTATTTTCTGAAGTTATAGGAGGAGTAGGGAATAAGAGAGTCTGAACCACCAGTTAGACATTCGACCTTTTGATGGAGAAGCTAGTAAAAGTTCCTGCTAGAGAATTTCAACTTTATGCATGAGAGAGCAAAAACTGGTGCAGTCCCTAAACGATAGGAGAACGGAACCAAAACCTTCATTTAGGCAAACCAATTTTTCTATTTTGTGCAGGATAATTATGTGGCTGGTGCTATTTCCAATCTCAGACTCCAGTACTACTTTTCAGTCTTTTTATATTCCTGCTCCTGATCACTT
Source organism: Halichoerus grypus (assembly GCF_964656455.1). Classification (NCBI taxonomy): domain Eukaryota; kingdom Metazoa; phylum Chordata; class Mammalia; order Carnivora; family Phocidae; genus Halichoerus; species Halichoerus grypus. The sequence goes on along the minus strand of NC_135717.1, from coordinate 116,238,322 downwards.
TCATCTTAGTGACTCTTCTAGACTTTTACCCTTCTGCAGGTTCTTGACTCTGTATCCCTGCTCCATTAATCTAAGCAGATGACCTAACCACCAACCAGCGCCATTCTTGTTTGCTGTGTCAGGAAGTCTTTTCTTGCCCTCAGTCTTAAACCCCTTCATCTTACCTCCTTTTCACTTCTGAACTTACCCAGTGAGCTTTTACCCAAATAACCTCTGCCCGAATTCCTGATCCCAACCTCTACTACCTCTCCCAAACTGGGCTTTATTGAGGATCCCCTTGGTGTATCCTTGGCCTCATTGACTCCCTGTCCACCTGCCAACATGCTCAATTCTCTCTCATCTTGAAAACCACCAGCTTTTCGTCTGTCCAGTCTCCCTTCGGGTTTATTCAGTCTCTCCCTCCATCTCTTTACCACCAAACATGAGCAAAGCCCTTGAAAGAATAGACCCCACAGCATCTGCTCTCTCATTTCCCATTCATCAATGACCCCCCTGAATGCCATATCCTGAGGCTTCTTGTTCAGTCTTCCTCCTGGGTCATGGCACTATTCAGCACTACTGACCCCTTCTTTGAACTGCTCTTCCTTGGTTTCTTCACCGTGCCCTTCTCCCTTTATTCTCTTCATAGCTATCTCTTAGTTTTTCTCTGCTCTTAAAGCAGTTAGTTCAAATTTTAATTGAACTTAAGTTACCTGGAGAGTCTTGGATTCATCTCCAGAAACAGTGATTCACGTTAGGAATGGGGTCTGGGAATCGGTTTGGTTTGACTAGATTTGAGTGTTTTTTTGCATTTTTTTATTGTGGTAAAATGTATATAACATAAAATTTACCATTTTAACTGTTTTTAAGTGTACAATTCCATGGCATTAAATACATTCACAATGAGGAATCGGTTTTTTGTTAAAAAAACCCCAGGTGACTCTTGGCAAACCAAAATAGACCACACTTTGATTGCTTAGGGTCCCTTAGGGTCCATCCAGTCCTCTTCTACATATTTTTCCTCTGGTGAGTTCCTCCACTCCCATGCCTTTAGCGACCACCTATATGCTAATAACTCCCAAATATATTTGTGGCCCCACCTCTACAGTTGTAGATTAATATTTTTCCTGTTTTGTAGTCATATCGTCTTAGATAGTTCTTAGTTACCTCAGAGTCAACAATATCCCAAAGCAAACTCTACCCTCATTCCAAACCTAATCCTATCTGTTGTTGCCATCCACCCATTGCTCAAGCTGCAAACTTCAGTTGAGTCTTCTCACTTATACTCCCCACATTGACAAAGTTACAAAGTCCGGTAAATTCTACCAATTACATGTAAGTCCCATTTATTCCATCCACGTGGCTGGTGCCTACCAGGCATTTCTGTTAAGTCATCTACCCTCTAATCCCTGCTGCCAGTGTTCCTTTCCTCAAATATCTAGTTATGCTAGTATTATGCTTAAAAACCTTTAGTGGTTCCCTAGTGCCTAGAGTCCTGTCCTTTATCCAGTGCCTAAACTAATGTTGTTCAATAGTAGCCACATGGTGGGGCGCCTGGGTGGCTCAGACGGTTAAGCGTCTGCCTTCGGTTCAGGTCATGATCTCGGGGTCCTGGGATCGAGCCCCACGTCAGGCTCCCTGCTGAGCGGGGAGCCTGCTTCTCCCTCTCCCTCTGCCTCTGCCTGCCGCCCCTCCTGCTTGTACTCTCTCTCTCTCTGTCAAAAAAAAAAAAAAAAAAAAAAAAAGTAGCCACATGGTATTTAAATTTAAATTAAATAAAATGAAATAAAATTTAAAGTTCAGCTTCTCAGTCATTCTAGCCACATTGCAGGTGTTCAATAGCCATATGTGACTAGTGGCTACCTTATTAGCACAGATTTAGACCATTTCCATCACTGCAGAAAGGTATACTGAACAGCGCTGGTCTTCATGCTTTTCCTCCACACACCAGTCACATTGAACTCACCTACCACCCTGTCAGATGTGCCATGTCCTTTCATATCTCTGAGACGTAGCACAAACTCCCTCTGTTTCCCTTCTTTCTCCCCCAGCTCTACCACCTTGCAACCTGCTTGAACCGTTTGTCCTAAAAGATGGCTCAGATGTTACATTTTGTCAGAAATCTTCCCCCCAACTCTTGTGGCACTTTGCATTTTTTACTACATTCTAGTGGGGACTTTGCCTGGAAGCCTCTACTATAGTATTTACCTCATTATATTGTCATTATTTATATGGCTCTGCCCCCCCCCCATAAGACTGATCTCCTCAAGCCTAACTTATCTTTGTACATTGAGGCCTAGCACAATGGCTGACACATGGCAGGCTGCTGAGAAGTACTTGTTGAATTAATATATGGATGAACAAAAGACAAATGTACCTGAATTCAAGTATTGAGAAGAAAAGGGAGATCTATGATTGGGCAGAAGACTGCCCAGGAAACTGAAATGGGGAGAAATTAGAAAATTGAGAGAGAGAGATAAGCTTAGCCTTTGGCATAGAAGTTTGAGAGTTTTCTCAAACATACATTTGCGATAAAACGTCCATTTTGGGACACCTGGGTGGCTCAGTTGGCTAAGCATCTGACTTCAGCTCAGGTCATGATCCCAGGGTCCTGGGTTCAAGCCCCCATGTTGGGCTCTCTGTGCAGTGGGGAGTTGGCTTCTCCCTCTCCCTCTGCCCTTCCCCTCCCCACCCCCCATAGCTCGTGCTCTGTCTCTCTCTCAAATAGATAAAATCTTTTAAAAGTATAAATAAATGTCCATTTCAAGGCCTGGGCTATTGATGGTTTGGTACAGGACAGCAAGACTAGATATAAAAATTTGGAAGTCATTCATATACAGTGATTGAGGTTTAAAGAGTAGTAAATTCCAAAAATACATGGATATGATGAGAGGACCAGGTCCTAGGTCTGAGGGCTGCCAGTAGTTATTGAGTGGGGGGGGGAAGGAAGAACCAAAAGAGGTCTGGTTAGAAACAGGAGAAAAAGAAAAAAAGAGATAATAATATAGCACCACGTGCCAGACAACAAAGCCCAAGCAGAGCTGGGCTCTGAACCTAGGCAGTGTGGTGGCAGAGTCTGGGCCTTGGCTACTATGCCTTGTGATGTCACAGAAATCCAAGATTGGGAAGAGACTCCAGAGAGCCAGTGTAAAAGCATGAGCTTTGGAGTTACTGTGCTTCCTCAAGTTATATGTTCAAACCTGAGAATAGGGACCCAGCCAGGCCACGCTTGGCTATTCCAGATATTCTTAGAAATCCCCTCAGAGAAGTCGGGCCTAATTCTAGGTTGAGTAGTACTCTAGGTTGAGTACCTGAGTAGCACTCCTGCTGCTGCCTACCATTTAAACAGGCTTGGCCCTCCTGAGTGTTTTGGAAAAGCAGTTGGCAGCTACATAGAGCAGACACAGGCACTCTTAAGTCTCTCCCAGTCCTAATTACCTTCTCACTGTACCTTTGACTCGCCAGCTACCCTAACCTTCCCCTGAATTCCTGAAATTCCCAATCTGCCCCAAACTTTGATCCCTGAGTAGGACCTCCTAAAAGTGAGTTTCAGTCTGTTTCATGCTTAGGAGATAGGGATTCCAAGGCCACCTCCAGGGTGTATTAAGATCCTGAGATCAGTCAGATCCTTCTCAGCCCCATGAGATCAAGTTTGACCCAGGAACAGTGCAGTGGAAAGAATCAGGTTTGGAATTGAGATCTGTCAGTAACTCATTGCATGACCACCCTGTTCAAGTCACTTAACCTCTCTGAACCTCGGTTTACTCATCAGTACAACTGAAATCACAAGACCTTCCTTTTCCTATGCCCAAATGAACTGGAGGGTGGACAGGTATTTTGCGAAATATAGAGTGTTAAAAACAAGCTGCTATGACATTCTATAAGTATGCCACAGACTACAACTATGTTAGATTAAAGGCTTATGAGAAAAACATCTCTTCTCTGTAGAAAGCATGCATCTTACTATCTCTAATAATTTGTTTTTTAGGACAAGGAAGTAATGAGAAGTTCAGCTTCAGCACTACAGAGCATTTTAAAGGAGGCAATGCTGGGAGGGAATGATCATTGCTAATGGAAATGAGGCCAGTTTATGATGGTTTCCAGTGATCACAGTGATTAGAGATGTGAATTTACCTACTTCTCTGTAAATCTTAAGGATACTTTGAAACCTTGTGACTCTGCTGCTGGTGCTCTCTCCCTTCACCAGGGCAGTGCAAAGAAATGTATATGAGGCTGTGGCAGGTTGAATAATGGCCCCCTAAGATGTTCACATCCCAGTCCCTGGAACTTGTGAATGCTACCTTAGATAGCAAAAGGGACTTTGTAGATGTGTACAGATGTGTAGATACATAGATTAAGGATTACAGATTTTGAAATTGAAAGATTAATCTGGATTATCAGGACAGAACCTAAATGTAATCACAAGTATCCTTACAGGAGGGAAGCAAAGGAAGATTTGACCACAGCAGGAGAGAAAGTGATAGAAGCAGGAGGTTGGAGTGATGTGAGGAAGGGTTGTGAGCCAAGAAATGCAGTTAGAAAAGGCAAGGAAATGGACTCTCCCCTGAAGCTGCCAGAAGGAATGCAGTCCTGACAACACCTTAATTTTAGACTTCTGACCTCCAACACTGTAAGAAAATAAATTTGTGTTGTTTTAAGCCAATAAGTTTGTAATGATTTGTTAACAACAGGAACAGGAAACTAATACAGGGGCTCTGACTACAGTGAGACTAGACTACAAGCCAAGTGGCACCTGTCCCAAATAACTCCTTGATGGCAGAAAATGGCCCCAGTGACCGAAGGGATAGGCAGGGGTTCCATCTACATGGTTAACTGAGGAATCCTCAATCACTAAAACCTTTGGGAGATGCTTCTGCATCTGAACCTGACCTCTTCTATTGGCTGAGCAGTTACCTGACCTCTTGAAAGGAACTGTTGTATTTCAAGTCTGTAGCAGTTAGTTTCAGAGAAGATGTATAGTATTCATGAAGATGAGGCCTTGATACCATGAAGGTATTGATTGCATACTGGCTTATGAGAGCCTTTGGAGACAGAGTATCTTTGGCTCCAAGAGATCATCTTATTTATCCTCAAACCAGCATAATTTAGGAGCCAACACTAAGCATGATAAGCCTTCTTTAGGGACAAGAATAGACAATGGTCCTGGATATACTTTAACTTAAAAAATATATATATATGTATATAACACACACATATATATATATATGTGATCCAGTATTGATCATATAATGATCATTTCAACATGTAGTCAGTATAGAAATTATTAATGAGATAATGTTATATTATTTTTTTATTTCATCTTCAAATTCTGATGTGTATTTTAACTTGCAGCTTGTCTCAATTTGGACCAGCCAATTTCAAATGTGGCCAATGCATACACTTTTGTGGCAAATCAAGTATTTTATCAAATTCCTTCTAAATGCCCAGTGTGCTTTTAGCCTCTTTGAGGGGTAGGGAAAAGTAGATTAAAGAACCCTGGACTTCCAGAGGTTAGATTTGACTCACTCAGCAAATATGTTAAAGTTGAGAAAAGGAGAGGCTCAAACAAGGCAGCACGTTATCATGTGAGCTTCAGCGAAGGAAAAATCTTTGTGGGCTACAATGGGCATGGAAGACTTTCTAGAGGATATGGGATTTGAGCTGTTCCTGAAAGGAATATAGCTTTTGCAAGGATGGACAAGAGGGAAAGGAGCATGCCCGGTGAGCCTGGAGAAAGGAACGTTTCAGCAGAGGTACAAAGGAATGGGTGTTGTATACATTGAGAACAGATAGAACTAGCTGGTCTAAAATGGAGATGTCATTCTGAGCAGTACTGAGAAATAACAGTGGTCTTCGCCATTTAACTAGATTTTGGATGAAATGAAAAGAAAACCCATAAGCATACTAGAGAAAAAATGTTTTAAAAAAGGTACTTTCTAAACATAAAAAGCCTAAAAGCCATCAGGGAAAAGACCAATAAATCTGACTACCTACGGCAAAGGAAAAAGAAAATCCAATAAAGTCAGAAGACATACACCAGCTAGGGAAACAATTTGCAATACATGTGACAGACAAAGGGTGAATTTCATTATAACACAAACAACTCTTACACGTCTATTAGAAAAAGGCATTCACAAAAAAATGATAATGGCAGATAAAACACCTGAAAACTTGTTTAATCTTACTAATTACATGCAAATAAAAAATGCAAGAATATTTCGGCACTTAGAACAATATTCACAAATTTTTTAAACAGTGATGGTGAGAATGTGGGAAGATAGGTATTCTTACACCCTGTTAGTGGGGATGGTAAATTAGCATAACCATATGGAAGGCAATTTCTCGAAACGTACACTGCACATACCCAGCAATTCCATTGCTAGGAATTTATCCTGTGGATATACTCACATAAATTTGCAAGGATGTATGTACAATGTTATCCATTATAGTTGTCTGATAAAAGTGAGAAGCTGGCAACAATCTAAATGCCCATCAGTAGGAAACAAATAATATGGTACAGCCATGAATGGATTACTATGCAATTGTTAAAAAGAACAAGATAGTTCTATCTATGTTAAAATAGAAAGGTCTCCGAGATATTTTAAGTGTAAGAAGTAAGGTGCAGAACAGTATGAATGGTAAGATTCCACTTTTGTACCTTTTAGATTTTTTTTTTTTTAATTTATTTGACAGAGAGAGAGAGAGCAGGAACACAAGCAGGGGGAGTGGGAGAGGGAGAAGCAGGCTTCCCGCGGAGCAGGGAGCCTGATGCAGGGCTCAATCCCAGGACCCTGGGATCATGACCTGAGCCGAAGGCAGACGCTTAACGACTGAGCCACCCAGGCGCCCCTCACTTTTGTACCTTTTAAAAAGAATATATACATAGGAGGTAATAAAACATCTAAAAGTGAAAATCAATTTGCAGTATGAGCATATTTAGTCATATTGAAGAATCAGCCAGAAAGTTAAAGTGGCTCATTACTGGAAATGGGAAATGCAGCACATAATTGCTCTTGTGTTATTTGGTTTGTTAACCATATGCACATAATGCTTCTTAAAAATAATGAATTTTATGGGGCGCCTGGGTGGCTCAGTCAGTTAAGCGTCTGCCTTCGGCTCAGGTCATGGTCCCAGGGTCCTGGGATCGAGCCCCACATCGGGCTCCCTGCTCAGCGGGAGGCCTGCTTCTCCCTCTCCCACTCCCCCTGCTTGTGTTCCCTCTCTCGCTGTGTCTCTCTCTGTCAAATAAATAAATAAAATCTTTAAAAAAATAATAATAATAAAAATAAAAAATAAAAATAATGAATTTTAAATAAGTTTTGAAATTAAATTAAGTAGTATCTTTCTAAAAATAGCTTTCTAAAAGAATTCTCATCGCCTGTTGCCCTGCCCACCTGCCTATAACTTTTCCCTCAAAGCACAGTCAAAATTCTTGAAAAAGTTTTAAATACTTCTTGCCTCCATTCCTACTTTGTACATCTTTCTCAACCCTTCAAAATTTGGTTTTGCCAAAGTCACCAATGATGTGGCTAAAGTCAGCAGGTATGTCTCAGTCCTGATCCAACCTGACAGTAATATTGGGAACTTTTTTTTTTTTGGAAACCCCTTGGGCTCTGGTGACAGCACTCACCCAGTTGTCTTCCTCCTTCTCTAGAGACCCCTCTCTAATGTTGCTGTTCCTTAGGGTTCTGTTCCAGTCCCTCTTTCCTCACATGATCTCCACTCCATTTCTTCAGTTACCATCTATGTTCTGATGTTCTCATACCTCACAAATCTCTTATCTCTAGTCCAGATCTCTCTCCTTAGCTTCAGAATTACTTATCCAACAGCATTATTCATTAATACTTTCCAACCTTTTCCATATCATGGCACACATAAAGAATGATGGTATTTTCATGGCAACACACCTTACCAAGACTGCTGTCTTTCCAAGGAAGTTCGTGCTCCCCTGAGGGTTGAGAAAATATGCAGCACATCGGTAACCTCTTCCTGGGGCACAACAGTTGGGAAGCTCTTACCTCTTGGATAGACATTTCCACTGGGACATCCTCCAGGCATTTCAATGTTAACATGTTTGGAAGTGAGCATATCATCTCCCAAAACTGCTCTTCCTCCAGTGCTTTCCATTTCATTGAGTGGCCCTACCATCTGCAAGTGACCTAGTCCAGAAGTCTTGGCTTAGCCCTCTGCTTCCCTCCCCTTCCAATCCTAAGACCTGCTGACTCTGTTACCATTACCACTATCACTTTCCTAGTCCAGAGCACATCATTTCCCATTTTCCCCCTCAATTACTACAAAAACTTTCTGTCTGTTCTCCGACTTCAATCTTGCTCTCTCTAAACTGTTCTCCACATTGCAACCACAGTAATCTTTCTAAAATGCATTTCTGATTATGCTAACCCCCTGCTTAAAACCATTCAAAGGACTGATGTGAGCAGTGATCTACCGGTCACTCATCAGCACCATATGCACCATTAGACTATGCTACCAAACTTCTATTACTAGCAGCTTGTAGCAACAAGAGGCCTAAGAGACCTAGCTTGTTTTACAACAGACAACTCAAGTAAAGAACAGTATGTGATGGGGGGCCTAGGTGGCTTAGTCAGTTGAGCATCCAACTCTGGTTTCAGCTCAGGTCATGATCTCAGGGTCGTGAAATTGAGCCCCACGTCAGGCTCCAAGCTTAGTGAGGATTCTGCTTCAGATTATCTCCCTCCCTCTCCCTCTGCCCCTCCTCCTGCTCTCTCTCTCTCTCTCTCTAAAATAACTAAACAAATCTTAAAAAACAATACGTGATGAATGGTATATTACAAGGGTGGAAAACCAACTATGGGACTTCTGTATAGTTTTTAATAATTTAAGTGAATAATACCACTGAGGAATTAAAGTGTCTTAAGCCCCATCATAGACAGAAAGTGATCATGGGGTAATAGTAGTTATACTTCTTTAACCTTCTATCAGTGAAAATGAAGGTTTATAAAGTATAGAGAATCTGCCAAAATCTGAATGCCTAAACTTTCATGTATACAAGAGCCTTTGAGTAAGGAGGGCAGATAGTTGCTCTGACAAGTGCAGATGTTCTGGCTGTGTTTTTTTTAAAAAAGGGTAAACATCTAAGTGAAAAGTATAAAAATCCAGATGGTCTGTTTATTTCCCAAAATTTAGTTATTTGGAAACATCCCAAAATAGTTAGAAATGCTTGGCATACTATTAAGGTTTTTTTCCCTGTGCTTTTGGAATGCAGTAGATATAGGGAGTCTTACTGGATTTTTAAGCCCTGTGAGGAAAGGATCATGTCTAATTTTGGGTGTAAACCCATGACTAGTCCACTGATCCTGATTCAATAAATATTGGATGATTGAATGAATAAGAATTAATCACTGCTGCAAGATTCCAAAAATGCCACTATCTATCATCAAGCTCCCTAAAGACTCCATCAAAAAACTATTAGAATATGATGGCTTAGTTGGTTAAGCGTCTGCCTTCAGCTCAGGTCATGAGCCTGGGGTCCTGGGATGGAGCCCCATGTCAGGATTCCTGCTCAGCAGGAAGCCTGCTTCTCCCTCTCCCTCTGCCTGCTGCTCCCCCTGCTTGTGCTCTCTCTCTCTCTCTCTCAAATAAAATCTTTAAACAAAAACAAACAAAAAAACTATTAGAATAAATGACTAATAGGGGCACCTGGATGGCTCAGTCGGTCAAACGTCTGACTTCAGCTCTGGTAGTGTTCTCGGGGTCTTGGGATCAAGCCCTGTGTCTGGCTCCGTGCCCAGCGGGGAGTCTGCTTGTCCTTCTGCCTCTGCCCCTCCTCCACTTGTGCTCTCTCTCTGTCTCTCAAGTAAATAAATAAGATCTTAAAAAAAAAAAGGATAAATGACTAATAAATTCAGTAAAGTTGCAGGATACACACTTAATATACAGAAATCTGTTGTTTCTATATAATAACAAACTATCAGAGAAATTAAGAAAACAATCCCATTCACAATTACATCAAAAAATAAAATACCTAGAAATAAATTTAACCAAGGAAGCGAAAGACCTGTACTCTGAAAACTGTAACACATTGATGAAATTGAAGAAGACACAAATAAATGGAAAGATACACCCTGCTCATGGATTGGAAGAATTAATATTGTTAAAATGCTCGTACTAGCAAAAGCAATCTACAGATTCAATGCAATTCCTATCAAAATACCAATGACATTATTCACACAAATAGAACAAATAATCCTAAAATTTGTATGGAACCACAGAATACCCTAAATAGCCAAACCAATCTTGAGAAAGAACAAAGGTGGAGGCATCACAATCCCTGCTCACTGATTTCAAACTATACTACAAAGCTGTAGTAATCAAAACTGAATGGTACTGGCACAAAACAGATACAAAGGCCAATGGAACAGAATTGAGAACCGAGAAATAAATCCACACATATGTGATCAGTTAATCTATAACAAAGAAGGCAAGAATATACAATAGGAAAAAGACCATGTCTTCAATAAATGGTGTGGGGAAATTGTGCAATTATAAGCAAAAGAATGAAACTGAACCCCTATCTTAACATTATACACAAAAATCAACTCAAAATGGATTAAAGGCTTGACCTAAAACCATAAATGTCCTTGAAGAAAACATAAGCAATGAGTTCCCTGACATCAGTCTTAGCAATATTGTTTTGGATCTGATTCCACAGGCAAGGGCAACAAAAGCAAAAAAATAAACAAATGGGACTACAGCAAACTGAAAACCTTTTTGCACAGTGGAGCAAGCTCTCAAGAAAATAAGGCAACTTACTGAATGGAAGAAAATGTTTGCAAATCATAAATGTGCTAAGGGGCTAATTTCTAAAATATATAAAGAACAATAGCAAAAACAAAAAATCTGATTTCAAATTGGCAGAAGAGGGGCAATGGGGCAAAAAAAATTTTTTAAATGAGCAGATGGTCTGAGTAGACATTTTTCCAAAGACACACTAATGGCCAACAAGCACATGAAAAGATGCTTGATATCACCTAACCATCATGGAAATGTACATCAAAACCACAATGAGGTATCACCTCACAGAATGGCTATTATTAAAAAAATAAATAAGCGTTGGGGCGCCTGGGTGATTCAGTTAAATGTCTACCTTTGGCTCAAGTCATGATCTCAGGGTCCTGGGATTGAGCCCCAAATCGGGCTCCCTGCTCAGTGGGAAATTTGCTTGTCCCTCTGCCTCTGCCCTTCCCCCTGCTCGTGCTCTCCCAAATAAATAAATAAAATCTTAAAAAAAAAAAGAAAAGTGTTGACAAGGATGAGGAGAAAAGCAAACACTTACACACTGTTGGTGAGAATGTAAATTGGTGCAGCCACTATGGAGAACAGTATGGAAGTTACTCAAAAAATTAAAAAGAACTACCATATGATCCAGCAATTCCACTCTGGGTTTTTATTCCAAGAAAACAAAAACACCCCCATGTTCACTGCAGCATTGTTTACAATAGCCAAGATATGGAACAACCTATGTGTCCATCAATAAATGAGTGGATAAATAAGATGTGGTGTGTGTGTGTGTGTGTGTATGTATACATATATATAATACATATAATATACATACAATGGAATATTACTCAGCCATAAAACAGAATGAAATCTTGCTGTTTGCAGCAATATGGATGGACCTTGAGGATATTATGCTAAGTGAAATAAGTCAGAAAAAGACAAATACCCTATGATTTCACCTACATATGGAATCTGAAAAACAAAACAAACAAAACCAGACATATAGGTACAGAGAACAGATTGATGGTTGCCAGAAAAGAGGAGGGTAGGAGGGTGGGCAATATGTGTGAAGGAGATCAAGAGGTTTAAACTCCCAATTATAAATAAGTCATGGGGACGTATTTTACAACATGGGGAATATGGTCAAAAATATTGTATTAACTTTGGTGACACATGGTAACTAGACTTATGGTGATCATTTTGCAATACAATGTTGTACACCTGAAACGAATATGATACTGTATTTCAATAATAATACTTCAATTAAAAAAAATAAGGTGAGCTTTCTCAGAAATGAAAATATGTTCACGAAGAGATTTGCACAAGAATATAACAGCCCCAAAACTGGAAACACCCAAATATACATCAACTGGAGAATGGATAAACAAATAGTGATATAGTCATACAATGGAATATTACTCAGTAATAGAACAGATTCACATTAGTCAAAAACATTACTAAGCTAAAGAATATAGACCCAAAAAATGCATACTATTTGATTACACTTATGTGAAAGCCAAGAACAGACAAAACTATGGTGATAGAACTCAGGAGGTTGCAGGCGGTGGGTGGTGGTAGGTGCAGGATAGTTAATAATAAATATAAAGGGGCATGAGGGAATTTTCTGGGGTGATGACTCACTATCTTGTTTTGGGTGTTACACAGGTGTATATTATTGTTGAAATTCACCAAATAGAACACCTAAGATCTGCATTTTATTGTATGTTAAGGATAAATCAATTTTAAACCAAAGGTGAGCGAGCTGGTGGTAATAACCATCATGACATCTTTTAGGCTCCAGTAATAACTGATCTCAGGCACTCATTTCTATGCTCAAGAACCCAAAATGACTTTTTTATCACTTATCCTGTCAAATCCATACTGTCATTCTGATCTCCATACAAAACCTCCTCCACTAACTTACACTTCCCACCCAGCCAAGGTGATCTGCTCACTGTCCCAGGCAGCTAATTTGCTCTTCCTGTCTCTTTGTGTCCTTACCCTGCCTCAATCTATTCAAGTTCTCTGTGCCCTTCAAATCCCATTCTAAATTAGGGAGCCTCCTTCAGAGAGGAACTCTTGATTAATCCTAGCCAATTTGAGCACCCCAAGATCCCTCAGCTTTCATGTTCCTTTATTGGACTTAATATGATGCGTTAATACATTCCGTGTACACAACAGAAGCGATTTTAATAAAATGGGCAGAGACAGTGACTAGGAATCCCTTTGTATTTCTCTGCAGAACCCCAACCTGCATTAGCGGGCCAGTCACTACCATGCAGATTGTGAAGACTATACGGTATCCAGACAAGGGCAAATAGATATTTAATCAAGGACCGTTGAGAATGGTACTGAAGGGAGCTCTGAGGCCCTGCAGGGGCCTAGGTGGGCTGTTTGCTTTTCTTTTAAGCACGCGGTTAGTTCAACAGGGCAGGCACTCGTTCCCATCAAGATAGCAAGTGGCTGAGAACAAGGTTATATCTTCTTTATGCTCAGCCTTACCTCCTCCAGTGAGGAAACGACCAGCACTACTCTGAAAGCAGCGGAGCCTGTTCCTAGCGCCCAGCTTTCCACACTACTGGGAGGACCCAATCCCGATCCGGAGGAGGAAAAGTGAGGAGGGAGCATTTAAGGCCAAGGAGGCACTCAAGCGTCTTCCCATAGATTTACACCCAACACGTAGCAGGAAGGCAAATTACAAACACCAACGCTCACAACCACAGATACACGTGCACGCCCAGCCCCACAGAAGCAGACGCGCATGCCCGTGGCTCCGCGCGCACCTACTTAGTTTTCTCTGCTATAGATGCCCCTCATTCCACCCCCGCTCGGCCCAGCGCGGCTTCTCCTACCCCGGCACGGGGGAGGTTTACCAAGCCGGACCCGACCGGGCCCGAGGAGAGTGTTTCTCTATTGGGGGAGGGGAGGTCCTTCCCACCGGGGCGGAAGCGGCGCTCTCCGGACGGGCGGACTTAGCTCTCGTCCTGGGAACATCTGGAGGGGGCTGGGAGGGGCGCGCATCCAAGACGAACGTGGATTGGCTGCGTGGAAGGAGGGAGGCGAGGTCTGGGCGAGGGGCGGGGCTCACTGGCCCCTTTAAAGCCTTGACATCAAGAGGCGGCCCCAGCACCCCCCTTCTTCTGCCCCCCGCCCCCGAGCCGCGGCCATGGACCCGGCGGATCTGGCCTGCCCTGGCCCAGCTCAACACCTGATTTCGGTGAGTTCCAGGCCTACTTGGGATTTAAAGGGCGGCGAGTGGAGGGTCTGCAAGCTGTGGGCTGGGGGTGGGCGGTTTGAAGGGTAAGGCTCTCGTGGCAGCCTTGGGTCGGAGGGGGCGGCGCGCCTTCCTGCCCGGACCTCACTGCCTGCCCCTCCCTCCCGCCCCACTGTCCCCGGCGGGGGTGGGGGGGGTGAGGGTCCGGCTGCGACTCTGTCCACCCCCACCCCACCCCCTCCCGCCCCCCGCGCCCTCCTCGCGCACACTCCATGGCCCCGGAAGGGAAACTTTCGGGACAGGGGGATGTTCCGGGGGCCGGTCTCCCTCCCTCTTTGAAAGCACTGACCTTGCCCCAGCTGCGCACCCCACCCCACCCGCATCCCACTGTCCGGGTGCCGCTTAGCGGTGCAGGGTTGTTGCGCAGGGGGGGGTTGGGGGGTGGAGGGAGGCTCTCCCCAAAGCGCAGGCGCGGAGACGAGCCCTGGGCTCCTCTTCGCCCTCCTTGCAGTCCCCGTGGCCTGGGGCGGTAGGGCGTGGGGAAGATGGGGAGAGGCGGAGAGATCAGGGTCTCTAGGAACAATCCTTCGGTGGCTTTGAGGGGCTGCGGGAAGGACGGAGGCGGGGGGCCAGCAGGCTGAACACTAAAGAGAGGCTGAGGGAGGGAGAAGGGCTGGGCAGGGTGTGGGGCCAGGGCAGCGCCTGCAGAAAAGGCTCTCTGGGTCCTGGCTGCGGTGCCAGAAGAATGCAGAGAATTTATCTGTGCCCGACACTCCCCTGGCCTAGGCCGACTAGAAAAGCGGCTCACCGAACCCCAGACCCCTGCTTATTCTGGGCTCAAGCTCTCAGGTCTCCAGCGCTGGCACTGCCCCAAGGGCACGGAGGTCCCTCGCCTCCCGCGGGCCTGGTTTTCCAGACTCTCAGCGCTGTCCACCCAGCCAGCCAGCTCCTGCTTAAACGCTCGCCTTTCTGAGGAACCAGGGGTCTTAGACTGACGGCAGATCCCTCTTATTCCCTCCCAGCCGCTCTCTCCCTCCCCTTGGGTCCTCCTGCCTAAGCGCAGTTGTCTGCCAGAGGCCGCGGCTGGAGGCAGATGCCGGGGACAGGGATGGTACTGGGAGACAGTGGCTGACCGTTCTGTGGTCTGCACTCAATGGGGAAAATGAACCCAGCCTAGTTGCCTTGTTGCAGACCCTGTCTTGCAAGACCCCTTGTCTTTCAAGAAGGGAGACACAAAATTCACTACTCATATTGGTTCCCTGTCTTTCTAGGAACAGCCTAGCTTCAGTGGGTTTCCTACTTCAGAGAAACATGTGTATTCCTGTCTGGGGAGAGATAGTCGCACATAGTTCAACTTGTTTTCAAAGTCTGTGGTCTGTGCATGAGGTGGCTCAGGCCCTCCAGCATCTTTCTTCAGCTTAGGGCTTTGGAACAGAGTGGGAACCTGGGCACGCAGATGGCCTGGGTTGCAGGGAGGAAGGCTGTTCCACAATAGGCAGAAACCAATGTATATGAAGACCAAGCTGCTGTCACTGTGGACTGGGAGTCAGAAGCACTGGTCCCTGCTCTTCCCAGCTTGCTGTGTGACTTTGGCCCAGACAGTGTGCCTCTCTGGGGCTCTTTTCCCTCATGTGTAAAATTCGACAGTTGGACTGGAAAGCTCTAACATTCCCTTTCACTTGTTGACCTTGTGTGGTTCCATTGATAAGTGACTGAAAGGGAGAAAGGTCCCCTGGCTGGGGGACTTAGTTTGAGGAGGTAGGTGTTGGCTGATACAGTTACCCAAGTCACAGTTACCCAAGGTTGCAGGGGTGCAGACTCCCTTATTCTCCTAAGACTAGCCATTGTCTTGCTCACCCCTAGTGGCTTGGGGTGTGAACTCTTGCTGGCTGGGGTTTGGCCCACCCATCAAGGCCTCTGCTGAGATATCCTGGCAGGCCAGTCTTTGAGTTGGGCCTTTGGGGAGGAGTTGAGAGAAGGGTAGGCAGCCAAGGGCCAGCCGGGTAAGCAGATTCCCAGGAGACAGTTTGCATCTCAGCTGTTGGGACTTGTTTTAGGATCTGAGCCAGGGAGCACAGTATACTCATCCGCCCTCTTATGGGAAGAGGACGAGAGCCCCGTTGCTGTTGCCCATCTCACTCCCTGGCCCTCCTCACCTCACCTGTGCACTCACAGCCCCCAGTCCCCAGGCAGTGGGCTTAAGGAGTTTTCCCTGCTGCCCTCACCCAGCCCAGCCAGCCTCCTGGGCCCTTCCATGGCAGCCTGGCAGCAGGGAGAAACTGCCCCAGCCCCACCTTTCCCGGCCTCCTTCCCTCCTGGGGGTATGGTTTCTCAGGAGTCAGGCTCTCCAGGTTGGGACTTGCTCTCTAGCCCAAGAGCCAAAAGCCTTCACGTTTTCCTTGTTTGTTTTCATCCTTGGTCTCCCAGGTGCCAGGGGGGGATGTTAGAGGAGGTGGTGGTTAGAGAGGCTGTGGGATGGGTTGGACGTGGGGACACATTGTCTGCATTGCTTTTCCCTGTAGCTCTCCTGGGCCTGGGGAGCCCCCTTCCCTGGGCCCTGCTGCCCACGGACTGAAGCTGCAGCAGGAGGCATTTAGGTTAGACCCCAAGGAAACCTTCCTCACTGCGAGGAGCCCCTGGAATGGAAAATGGGAGCTCCCAGCGAGGTCAGTTTCCAGTCCCTGTCAGAGTGAGGGATGCGGCTGTTGCTAGGCAGAGGCTGCTCTTTCCTCCTGGGGTGTGGCTCTGAGGCTGGCCAGCCGGAGGCCCCGTTGGAAGCAGGAGAAAGGACCCTTGCCCAGTAGCCGAAGAGGGGACCCCGGCCCCATCGGCTCTGGGTCACCAGAACTGCATCCCTTAGAACAAACGCCACTTCTCGCCCTGCTTCCCTCAGCTCCTCCCCCAGTTCACCACCACTACCACGGTCTGCTTTGACAGGCCTCGCCCGAACCTGGCAGGCGCCTCCAGCCCCAGTCTGGCTGCACTAATGGACTGATTGGATTTTCTATACTTGGAGTTTGGGATTTCTGATTGAACATGCAAATTTATGTAAATCAATCTGGGATCTGCCACCACATCAAAACAACATAGAGTCATAGGCTGGAAGGAATCCTAGAGACATCCAGTCCAACGCCCTCGTGTTAAAAATGGGGAAACTGAAGTCCAGAGGGGGAAGTGATTCATACAATGATGAGTGGCAGTGACAGGGCTCCTGACTCCGGTCTGGTGTGTTACATGGTCCCCCTCGGCCTTCATGTCTCGGGCGTGAAGGGCCTGGCCGAATTTAAAGCAGAAAGGGCAGTTCTGGGACCTGAGATTGTGGAGAGCTGGACCCTTGGAGGGTCAGAGTGTTATCTCAGGGCCTCCCCAGGGGCTCTGGTCAGATCTAACATGCTGAAGAAAAATAACTTCGGATCCCTTCGAACAACACCCTTGTTTTTCCCCAGGCCCTGTCCTGGAAGGTTGGAGGACAAGGTCATTGGTTGCTGCCTGGCTTGGGCCTTGTGGTTTTCCCGGAGCGGAGACTGTGTCTGTTCGAGCATCGCCCACAGCACCAGGCACACAGTAGGCTGTGGATGGCTCTGCACAGGCAGGTGCCTCTGTCTTTACCCTCCCATCCTCATGTGAGTCTCCGCTGCTTCCCTCCACGGCCACACTGGGAAAATCGGTAGTCTTCTGTGACTTTCTGCCTCCCCTCCCCTGCCCTTGCTGTAAGAAGGATCTCATTTTTTTGAGATCAGTGTCAAAGTTGGAAGGGGGCTGCAGAGATGGGCTTGGGTCCCTAAGAAGTAGTCTCCCCACTTCTTGACATGTTTTTGATTTGATACACACACACACACACCCGCCCAGCTGTAAGATGCCCCCTGTTCCCGCTTCAGAGGTGGTGCCTGTGGCGTGGGGCTGTTGGGGAGGCTGAGCCCTCACTTACCCCGTGGGGCCTGCGTGTGTTGCAGACGTGGTGGAGATGCTCAGAGCAGCTGTTGGCCCGCCTTGTAGTACTTTGGCAGAGTAAGTGTATGGGCTCAAGATCAGAGGCCCTGACTCCCAGCCAAGGCCACCACCAGGCCCTGCTGCAGCCTGGGGAGGGGGCTTGGGACACATCTGGGGTCCTCCTCACCTTTATCCCAAACCCAGGCCCGGCTGACTCTGAAAGGAGGGGCCCCCCCGCCCCCCCTCCTTCTTCAACATCTTCCCAAACACAGCAGGTAGAGAGCCAGCACTTCCCATCAGCCCTCAGCTCCTGTATCCTTAGTTCCTTGTGAGGGGAAGTCCTCCCTGCGCCTCAGTTTCCCAGCCTGTGCGGATGGATTAATAACGCATCATCACTGGGGTGTGGCACCTGTTCAGTAATTGCCATTTTCCCAGCTCTGGGAGTTACACGGATGAAAGAGGCCTCAGGAGGCCAGGCTGTTATTAAGGTGAATTATCACTGCTATTATTACTGATTTCTAAAAGTCGAGCAGCCCCGGAGAAGAGCCCAGTCAGATACAGCTCCTGGACCCTTACGGCGGTCCTTGAGCTCCGGGAGTTCTCCGGTACTCACTAGGCTTTTAAAAATATCTATATCTATATCTGTAGAGATATTTTAAAAGGAGAGACGACCCCATTCTGCGTCTCATGCTGATGCCTGCGAGGCTTGAGTGGTGGTGGGTGCTGCTTGGGGCCCTGGTCTGCGGTTCTCACTCTCGTGCAGGGCTTGAAACTGTCCCTCCCCACTGGCCCTCTGGGTAGAAGAATGATGAGGTTTTTCCTAGATGGGACTGTGAGGGGCCCCAGAACTCCCGGGGTGTGGCCCTAGGGTTCTCAGCAGTCATTGTTCCTATGGGCTGATTCATTTCACCCTCGGCTGTCTTGATGTGGGGGCTGTAATTGGTCCTTTTGTATGAGGATCTGTTGAGACACCCCCAGAACCTGCCCGCAGCAGCTGCAGGAGCCTCCAGGTGTCATTTACCCCAGCTTACTCCCACCTGCCCCAGACTCTTCCCCTTGCCCAACCACCCACCTCTGCCCCTGCCCCTTGGGATCTAGAATGAGCCCAGTTCTCACCCAGGAGGAAGTGGCCCTGACCAACTTGCGAACAGTTTGGTGTTCCCGTGCCACACCACAGACTAGGGGTGGCAGGGCCTCTCTCCTAGCCCAGGGAGAAAGGGAGTGAAGACTGGTGTCCTTTGGCCAGAGTCCCCACACTCATCTAGCCAGACCTCCTCACCTCTCCCTTGCCCCAGGGGCCTGGTCCCTACTTCCTAATATGGGAAGAGAGTAGATAGCCCCAGCTGGGAGGACCTTTAGAAATCACCTGGGCAGGTGGTTGTTCCCGCTAACATTTTTTTTTCTTCAAAGTTTTATATTTTAGTTTTTCACTAGCATTTTTAAAAATAGAGTCCAGAAATCAAAATGGTACAAAAAGGTGTATGTTGAGAAATTGTGCTCCTACCTTCACCCCCTTTTCCCTCCACAGATAATCACTTATTAGTTTCTTACATATCCCTCAAGAATGTCTTTACACAAAACAAATACAAATGTCTATTCTTATTTTTCTCCCTTATCCAAAAGATAGCAGATAGCGTGTACTGTCTTCATCTGTTGCCTGTTGGCAGTGGGTGTGCGTGGATTTCTCCTGCCGCCTGTCAGTTCTCTGGTTTCTGATCTTTACTGCCCACCCCAGGGTCACCCAGTCGATCCCAGGCCGTGAGCAGGGTTTGTTCACCTTCGTATACTGAACTTCATTCAGATGCCAAGGTTTAGGCCCAAACCAGCCTCTGAGGCGTTCTCAGCAGTTACTATGGGCGAGGTGTTGTGCTAGACCCTGGGGGTACAGTGCTGATCCCAAAAGTCTGCCTTAATCAAATAATTCAGCAGTTGTAGAACCACAGCTATGATGCAGGCTACAAAGAAAGGGCATATACCGTAAGAGCAAATAATCAGAGGCCCTGGGCCGCCTCGGTGTGTGCAGGAGTGTGCATGTCCTGGGGGGGAGGCACATGGCAGGGCACAGCATGAAGCTGGGGGCAGGAGGCTGGGGGCCAGGACTGTAAATAGAGTGCCACGTGACCTGGAAAGCTGCGTTTTTCAACTTGACTTCTGTGGCTTCTCTTCTCCCCTCTCCCAGTCTGTGGGATGTCTTGGGCCCCTTGAGTTTTATTATGTCCAAGACAAGAACCCCCCCTTCTCTTCCAGATGGTGCTGCTAATGCCTCCTCCCCACCCCCACCCCACTGCCTTGTCTCCCCAGCTCTGGGCCTGCAGGCTCCTGAAGCTGGAGCCTTCCTTTCCCCTGTAGGCCGAAGGGAAGTTGGGGGGTGTTTGCTTCTCACTTCCTCTCTAGACGGCACCTCACTTCCTGTCCCTGGGACCAGGAGAAGGCTTAAGCTCTCGGCTTTGCTGACCCTTCCTCTCCCTACTCCCCACCCCCCTGCTTTCCTGGGAAGCCCGTGGGCCCTGTAGGAGGAAGGCAGAATCCAAACCAAGGGCTTCTCCCTAAAAGCCCTGCCGAGCTCCTCACCTTCAACCCCCTACCGCAGCTGCAATCCCTTTCCAGACATGATCTCATCCTTCTATGCCCTGCAGAAAAAGTCAGAGAGAGTTCACCCCACTTTACGGATAGGAAAACTGAGTCCCAGCAGGGTTCTTGGCTTCACCCAGGGTCACTCAGTGCGGCCCAGCCAAAACCGGAATGCAGGAAGCCTCACTCCCACTTGGGGGCACAAGTAAGAGCAGAGTCCAGTGAGGGCTTGTGGTGAGCCAGAGCTACTTTCTGTTCCCAGAGAAGGTGACGTGCTTCCGGCCCGAGCTGGCAGCTTAGGAGGTCACCTCCGGGCTCTGGCCAAATGGCACCCACTGAGTCAACACTGAAGCTGCCCGGACCTGGAAGGCACTTGGCCGGCCAGAGCCTGTTCCCTTTGAAGAAAGAGGCCAGGATAGGAACCTGAGGGAGTGAGCCCCGGGGCGGAGCCTGGGGGCTGGGAAGGTGTAGCCTGCACGTGCAGCCTGAGAGCCAGCAGGCTGTGTAGCCTCCCAGGCCCCCTTCCTCTTGGATCTGAGAACAGAGAGCTGATGTTCCAGGAGTCAACTCAGCAGTCGCCTCCACGACGGCCTCCAGGAGCCTTTCTGCCTCAGCTCTTCCTGTGGGATCCAGCTCGTGTCTCCGGTTACACCCCGGGTGTTGAAAATATGCTGACTCTGCCGTTGGGTCGGGAGGTAGGAGAGGAGTTAGTGACTGGCACGGGCCCGGGGACCAGGAAACACTCCCCTTCCGATGCCCTTCAGTCCAGCTGCACTGCGTTTCCGCATGCACCCCAAGATTTGTGCCTCCTTCTGTTTCTGCCTGCCTTTTGCCTAGAAGGACCCCCTTGCTGTTCCCTTGTACCTAAACCCCACTGGTCTATAAAGTGTCCGCTCCTTTGATGCCTTGCATTCTGAAAAACTGTTGCAGCTGCAGCTTAATATTTCTCTCCTGATTTTTTTTTTTTTTAAAGATTTTATTTATTTATTTGAGAGAGAGAGAGAGAATGAGAGAGAGCACATGAGAGGGGTTATGGTCAGAGGGAGAAGCAGACTCCCTGCCGAACAGGGAGCCCAATGCGGGACTCGATCCAGGGACTCCAGGATCGTGACCTGAGCCGAAGGCAGTTGCTTAACCAACTGAGCCACCCAGGTGCCCCTCTCTCCTGATTTTTAAAGTTCTCCAAATGACTTCTCTCGTGGCACATGCTCCACCTTGCAGCTATTACCTGCATGTATCACGTCCCCTACTAGATTGGAAGCCCCAAGAAGTCAGAAGAGCTGAGCCATCTCTGAATTGCCCCCCAGTCCCCAGCCTCGGTCCTCCTCCTGAGTGATGTGTTGGGAAGTATCTGCAGAATGAATAGCTTAGTCCCATTGGCCAGAGGGAGTCACCAGGCCCGGGAGTGGGTTGAGGGCTTGGATAAGGTCTTATCAACGTTAGGGACAAAACTGAAAATGGCCCTTGCTCACCTCTCCGCATGGTTTGTCCTCAGAGCCATTTGGGCAGGGGACAGTTGGATGTCTTTACTAGAAGCTGAGGAGCCCACCGTCCCTTCTTCGTGGTCTTACTCTGTCTGGAAGGAAAGGAGATGACCAGGGTCAGGGCTTTGCTGCGGGAGTGTGGGGGAGCACAGAAATGCAGGCAGGGCTCCTCCTCAGGGAGCTCCCTTTCCAAGGGCACGGGAAGTCCCCTCTTCCTCACGGGGGAGGACTAGAGAACAGGATGCGTTACAGTTGGAAATACCGCTCCTGCAGGAGGTGCTTCAAGAAGCCACGTCTGTTCCGTTCAGGGCAGCTTTGCAGGAGAATTGCTGGCGGGGGGGGGGGGGGGGGGGCGCTGGGCTTCAGTGCTGCGCGGAGGGCTTTGGTCTGTCCCCAAAGCAGTCAGAGGTCATGGGAAGGTGTGAGGCATTAGGGACACAACCAGAGGTACAGTTTTAGAAAGAGCACTGCTCTGGTGGAGCTCCTTGGAAAAGTGATTGTGGCAGGGAAAATATAAGATTAGTCTGGAACATCTTATGGTGTCAGGAAGCAAGCAGATGTTCAAAAGTAAATACATTTTTTTTTAAGATTTTATTTATTTCAGACAAAGAACGTGTGTGCCTGAGCAGGGGTGGGGGGGCAGGGAGGGGCAGAGGGAGAGGGAGCTGGATGGGGGGCTCGATCCCAGGACCCCAGGATCATGACCTGAGCCGAAGGCAGATGCCCAACCGACTGAGCCACCCGGGCGCCCCGTAAATAAATTTTTTTAAATGGAGGTATGTGGAAAGCGGAGGAACCGACTTGAAAGAGTTCTCAATGATCAAAGCTGGAATTTAAGCAATGAAATAAGTGATGATAATATTGGATTCTAATCCAAAGAATAAAATATCTATGAGTTCATGCTAATATAGATGTGTAATTAAGTAAATCAGTGGCAGTGAAGGGACAGCTCTTCCTTACAGAAAATTTCTAATTAATAAATGTATAAGGAATGAGGGAAATCAAAAATTATCATTAGAACACTACAGTAACTGCTGTAAGCAAGATCCACTGATGAATCCTAAAATTAGCGGGTGGAAATTGAAGCAGAAACAGGGTATTTGCATGGTCACAAAGTATTGCCCCGCAAACTGGTTACTAATGACAAAAGGAAAAATAGTAACTTTACAGATAAACAGATAAACCCACTAGATACCACCTAACTAGGTGCTCAGGGTTAACCTCACCAGTCATAAGACATCTCAACAATATACCCCCTGATATAATGCACTGAGAAGGGCACATCACCTCTGTGGTATTCTTTCCAAAAATTCATAACCTCAGTCTAATTGGAGAAAACATCAAACAAACCCCAGTAAGGGAACACTCTCCAAAATACTGACCTGATCAGTTCCCTTCCAAAATGTCAAGGTCATGAAAGACTACTGAGGAACTATCATGAATCATAGGAAAATAAGGAGATTTGGTGATTAAGTACAATGTGGGATCATGGATTAGATGTTGGAATAAGAACATCGGTGGAAAGGACATCAGTGGAAAAACTGGGAAGATCCAAATAAAGTCTGTGGGTTTGGCTTTTGTTTTTTTTTTTTTAATTGTTCTTCTAAAGAAAGTTGTAGAACAGTGAGAACATTGCTGTGTCTGTTTTTTTAAAGTGTGTGTATGTGTATACACAACCATACAAAGTTTTAAAATACACACACACACACACACAAAGTAGAGGTGCAAGATGGCTGGGGGGAGAGGAGGAGCATCATAGACCAGGGAAAAGTCATCTAGGAGAAGGTGGTCACCATCAAGAAAGTGAAAAGACAAGCTATGGAATAGGAGAAAATATTTGCAAGTCATATACCTTATAAGAGACTTGTATTCAAAATATATAAAAAATCCTTATAACTACATTTTAAAAAACCCCCGCATAATCCAATTAAAAATGGGAGAAGGATCTAAATAGACATTCCTCCAGGGAAGATATACAAATGGCCAATAAGCACATGAAAAGATGCTCAACATCCTTAAATAGGGAAATATAAATCATTACCATCATGAGGGATCACTTCACACTCCCTCGGGTGACTAGAATCCGATAATCAGACAGTAACCAGTGGTGAGGACATGGAGAAATGGAAACCCTCATACACTGTCGGCGGGACTAAAACGGTGCCTTCGCTTTAAAAAAAATTCGGCAGTTCCTCCAAAAGGTAAACCTAAAGTGACCATGTGATCCAGCAAGTCTACTCCGAGATATATACCCAAGAGAAGTGACTACATCCACACAAGAACTTGCACACAAATGCTCACGGCAGCATTGTTCATGAGAGCCAAAAAGTGGAAACAGCCCAAATGTCCATCAACAGATGAAGAGATAAACTGGTGGCACATCAGTTATTTATCAGAATACTATTTGGCCGTAAAAAAGGTACGTAGTTGGGGCACCTGGGTGGCTCAGTCGTTAATCATGATCATGATCATGATCGGGTCATGATCCCAGGGTCCTGGGATCGAGCCCCGCATAGGGCTCCCTGCTCAGCAGGAAGCCTGCTTCTCCCTCTCCCACTCCCCCTGCTTGTGTTCCTTCTCTCGCTGTGCCTCTCTCTTTCTGTCAAATAAATAAATAAAATCTTAAAAAAAAGGAACGTAGTGCTGTTCCGCACTTCAACATGGATGAGCCTTGCAGACGTGATGCAAGTGACAGAAGCCAGTCACGAAGACCACCTGTTCTATGAGTCCATTCATATGAAATGTCCAGAATAGGGAAATCTGTAGACAGAAAACAAATTAGTTCAGGGGTGAGGGGGTGCTAATTAAAGGGTAATGAAAATGTTCTACAGTTGTCACAATGGCATAGATCTGTGACCGCACTATGAACCACTGGATTGCACACTTTAAATGGGTGAGTCATAGGGGATGTGAACTATGTCTTGAAGCTTAAAAAAGTCCAGGAGGAAGTGGCCACCAGAGGCCCTTGTGCCTGAGAAGGTGACAGGGATGGAAAAATCGTGTTTGGATTTAGCATTGTGGCAGTTAACTGCTGACTTTGGACCAGGTTGAGAGGAAGGAGTGAGAAGTGAGGATGGGTGTTTTGTTTTGTTTTAGAAGTTTGGCTTGGGGGCGCCTGGGTGGCTCAGTCGCTAAGCGTCTGCCTTCGGCTCAGGTCATGATCCCGGGGTCCTGGGATCGAGCCCCGCATCAGGCTCCCTGCTCAGTGGGAAGCCTGCTTCTCCCTCTCCCACTCCCCCTGCTTGTGTTCCCTCTCTGTCAAATGAATAAAATAAAAATCTAAAAAAAAAAAAAAATTAAAAAAAAAGAAGTTTGGCTTGGAAGGGCAGAAGAGGGCACGGTCTGGGGAAATGTCAGGGGGAAATTATTTTTTAGATGAAAGACACCTGAGAAGCTTTAAAGGCTGATGGGAAAGGTCCCTTCAGGAGGTCACTACTGAAGACCTAAGTGGGAATGGGTCGGGGCAGGAGGGACTGCCCTTGCCCGGGAAGACAGCGGCCCCTCTGCTGTACTGGGAGGACCCGGGGGGAGGGGGAGGTGCAAGCGTTCTGATGGAGCTGGGAGGACGCTGGCAGATTCGAGGGGTTTTCCCTCTGCTGGCTTTAATCCTCTGGGGGAAGGAGGGCAGGCAATTTGAGAAGAGTGGAGTGGGTGTGAAGTAGCCCGTGGAGGGTAAGCGTGCAACTCTAGCAGTAAACCTTGGTGTTGATGGCTTTCCTTTGGTGAGGAGAGAATAAGAAACAGTGTGAGCAAAAGCCTGGGGACAGAAGTGAGTGTCAAGTCTCGTCCTGTCCCATCCCCAACATCTAGACTCCGTGGAAAAAAAGCATTGACCTAGAAGGCTCAATCAAGGAATCCCAGGGATCTTCTAGAATTGTACCATCTAGTACAGTAGCCACAAGCTGCATGTGGTTATTTAAATTTAAAATTCATTTCCTCGGTTGAACTAGCTACATTTCTTTTTTTTTTTAAGATTTTATTTTATTCATTTATTTGAGAGAGAGAAAGCATGTGAGAGCATGAGTGGGGGGGCGGGGCAGAGGGCGAGGGAGAAGCAGGCTCCCCGCTGAGCAGGGAGGCGGACGTGGGGCTCGATCCCAGGACCCTGGGATCATGACCTGAGCTGAAGGCAGCCGTTAACCAACTGAGCCACCCAGACGCCCTGAACTAGTTTCATTTCAAGGGCTCAATAGCCACATGTAGCTAGCGGCTACCATATTGGACAGCACAGAATAACCATTTCATCATCACAGAATGTTCTACTGGACAACACTTCTAGAAAAGTGATTCTCAAACTATTTTGGCCTGAGGACCCCTCCAACCTCTTAAAAATTGAGGACCCCCAAAGAGCTTTGGTTTATATAGGTTATACCTTTTGACACTTACTGTCATATAAATTAGAACTGAGAGTTTTAAACATTTAATGAACTTAATAATAAACCTACTATATGTTAACATATTTTATGAAAAGTAACCATATATTTTCCAGGACAAAAAAAAAAAAACAAACAGTGAAAAGAATGGCATGTATGTTCTTACATATATGTCATGTCTGACTTAATAAAAGTCAGCTGGATTCTCATATCTGCTTCTCTATTCAGTCTGTTGTGATATCACATATCATGTCTGGAAAATGCCAGGATAGACTCATGAGAGAATGAGAGTTTAAAAAGCAAATAATGTCTTAGTAGAATTATGAAAATAGTTTCAACTCTGTGAATTCCTTGGATGAACGTCAGGGTTCCTGGACCGTATTTTGAGAACCACTGTTCTAGAACAGCCTCCATTTGGCACCAAGGAACTTGTCCCTGAGAGACTGAGTGATTTGCCTGAAGCCACAACAGCGAGTAAATTGTCGTGTTGGGACTAGACTCTAAATCTGCCTTCTGGCTGGAATGAGCCCAGCTAGGCTTTGGTGAGTGGGGACTAGGTTTCGTAGCTGTGGAGCCCCTGGCCATGTGGCCCTATAAATAAACCCATTGTGTCTGTGTCTGAGCCCCTTTCCTCTCCCCACCTCCAGCAGCTGCTTTTTTGTTGTTGGGTTCTGCTGTGGACAGGGAGCATGAAGGAGCCGGGAGAGGGGAGGTAAGGGGTGTTGGAGCCTGTAAGACTTTGGGGCTCAACATGACTACCCTTCCTCCTGCCTGCCTGGAGGGGCCGGGGACCCTACTGTGGGTCAGAAAGAACCCACACTAAGGGATGGAGGTTCTTGCAGTGCCTGTGAAGAGGAAGTTGGAAGGGGCCGCAGGGGCCCCTTCCCCACGGACACATGCCTCTCAGTAGGGCTATTGTGTCTTAGGGCCAGTTGTCAGGAGGAGGGAAGGAAATTCTTGTCTGTCCTCTTTCCCTGGGGGGGGGGAGGAGACCAGTTGGAATTCCTAGGGGTAAACGATGCTTTGGGCAGGGATTAAGGTGGCTGCTTTCAGGCCACGAATGCCCTGGGGCACCAGTCCCTTTATTCCCTCCCCACACCCACAGCAGCCCCGGGCTGATACGGTCAGAAAAGACTGTTTGCAATGGGTGCAGAAGTTGCTGTTTACAAGTGGACTCTTGGGTGTGACGGGGATTCCAGAAAGCAGCTGGGGGATGGGGGGAGTGGGGGCGGGGGGCGGGTAACGGTTGTTGTTACGGATGATTCTGTTATTAAAGTGAGCTTCTCCATCTCTGCCTTCCCACAGCTGCCCACCCTCCCCCACCTCCTGGTCCCTGGCTTCTGTCCCTAAAGGACTCTGGGGGGAACAGCTGGTGAGTGAGGGGCTCATCGGGGCCCAGAGCCCTTGGCTAAGGGCCGGGATGAGGGAGCGCGGAAGACAGGCTTACTGCCACCTCTCTAGTCCCTTCCTCCCAGGCCTGGGCTTGGAGCTCAGGGAGGGGTCTTGCCTGTGCCCTGGCTGGGCAGAGGGTGGGCATTGCAGGCTTACTCCTTTGCTCTGGCCGATTGAAAGGCCGGGACAGTCAGCTCTCTTTGGGGGGCCCTGTGACTGACTGGGCTGAAGAGACAGAGTCACCAGATTCACTCAGTGATCAGGCTGAGCCAGCCGTGTCCCCAGGTTACCCAGAGCCCCCTGAGCAGCTGTTCCCCCTTCCCTGTCCCTGGTTGCTGCCAGTGGCCCCCCACCCCCACTGAAGGAGGGCCCCAGAGGCGCTGGTCTTCCTCCCTTCCTCTCCCCCCCTCCCCTCGGCACTGAGGTCACCTCCCTCTGAATCAGGCCTTTGTGGGGGGCGGGGCTGCCCGTTGGCAGTTCTGGCGGGAGAAGCCTCCAGTTCACGTTGGAGCTCCCACCTCCTGCAGCTCCATCTCTACCCAACGTGGCCTGCATCATGTGTTCCCGACCCAACCTCCAACATCCAGGCGTGTCAGGCATGTCGTGGGACCACGGGAGGAATGTTTGAAACCAGGGCCATCCTGAAGAACCCAGGTTGGGGGTTTTCCAGGCCCGGGGTGGGGCTGAGCCCAGAAGCTGTGAGTAGGAGCTGTGGGGCCTGAGGGAGGAGGAGGGTGTGCAGCCCCCGGGAGAGGGGCCCCACTGACACGCGGCAGGGACAGCCACTGGGGAACAAACGTGGGTTGGTTTTTTCCCCATGAGATTTAGACCGAAACCCAGGCTGTGATGGGCCAAATTCCTCATTAGGCTCAGCCTGGGAGCTGGAGGTGGTAGTATCTCCTAATATTCCCTAGAGGAGAGGGAAGCTGTAGGAAGTGTTCTTTGCGCCATAGAAATCTTGAACTCCAACTGCGGTCCTGCTCACAGCGCGCACTGCTCCGGGCGCCAAGTTTAAATGCAGGCCTCTTCCCTGTGACTCAAGCAATCCGGGCTGCCAGCTTCCTGCCCCTCTGCTTGTGGCCCTGCGGACGGAGAGAAGGCCTCTGGTCCTGGGTTGGCCAGACCACCTCGACTGAGGGCAGAAAACTTCTCCCCAAAGTGAGGTTGAGTCACAGTCTGTCTTCATTTCCGGAGCCTCTCCCGAAGCCCAGCCGGGGAGACGGAGACGGTCCCACATGACAGAGCTGTTGCTTTTGGGTGGCTTATCATTTGGAGGGTCTCCCCCAGGTCACAGTGGGGCTCAGGCCTCCCCGCCCTGGGATCCACAGAAGCGCAGATTGAGAGAGTGGCGGCAGTCAGCTCGGGTGGGGGGGCGGGCGGTAATCCGGTCCCCACCCTCCTCAACAGGCAGAAAACCACAGACATGATCCACAGCCAGTCCCCATGATCTGGGCCTCCTGGAGGCGTTTTTATTTTTGTTTTTTTAGGAAAAGATATTCTCCCAGAGCATCTTCACTCTTAGTTTGGTTTTTGCTGTCGCTGTTGGGACCACAGACTTGGGCTTTTCCCCAACTTTATCTTCCTCCCTTTCTGGCCCTGGACACTGCCGTGTTCACCCCGCTGCTTTCCTTCACCCTCCCAAGTCTGTCTCTCCCATCCCCCGCTACTCCCTGAAGTGTCCACAGGGGAGAATGGGTGAGGGGCCTGAGGGGAAAGCTAGGGCGCCCTGGGGGCACTGGGAGCCTCTGCCGAGCGGGCGTGCTGGGGTGCTGGGGTGCTGGGGTGGGGTTAACTCAAGTGGTGGAGGTAACCCGAGGCCTTTTTTGGTTTTAACCCCTATTTATGTATGTGGGAAGGAGGATATTTCCTGAATTTTTTTCATTTTTTTCCAAGCCCGTCCATTTCTAAAAATATCAAACACGATAATGTCATGAGCAAATGAAGTTATACTCAATACATTTTTCATGATGTTAAAATAACAAAGGACTCGAGATTGTTGTGGAGTGTTTAAAAATAAGTATTACAAGTTTTTCCTTTTCCTGCAGTTTTCAGAAGCCCCCTTCCCGCTGTCATACACACATGGGCACAGTCCCACTGGGAAAGAAGGTTCTCTCCGTTTGCAGTTGCCCCTTTTTCCCTCTGGGGTGAAGGCTGGGCTGGCAGCTGGCGGGGAGGGGTTGAGGAGGAGGAGGCCCCTGCGCGCGGGGTGCGTGTGCGGCCCTGTCAGATCTGCGGGTGCCCCCACTGCCCAGACCCCGCAGGGAGGAGCCTGGGACTCGGCGTCCCTTACAGATGAACACCCAGCAGCAGCAGGCAACGAGGCGGGACTTAGCATTGTACCTCTGTCGGGATGTGATCACGCAAAGTCTCCATTTACTGAGTTCATGCAAGACCCTCTGCACGCATCATCTCATTTCACCCCCAACATTTGGGCTGAGTATTCTTAGGCCCGTTTTATAGGTGAGGAAACAGATCTTGTAAAGTCAGGATTCTCACCCGGATCCGTCCCGAATTGCATAGCTCCAGGAGCCCTGGGACTCTAAGGAGCTTGCAGTACAACTCGTGTGTGTACGGAGAGGCCGCCTGGGAGGGGGGAAAGCGAGGCCTGTCCGCTGTGCTTGGTGATCCAGCCGTATGTCTTGGGCAGCCTCCTTCACCCGCAGATACCGCACCCTCACCCAGGCTGGTGCCCACCCCCCGTAAAGTTGTTAGGATTGGGGGCCGTGGTCCCTGACCAGGATTTCATCTGGACGTCCCCGAGGTCTCTGCTTCGGTGTCACCTCTCGGTGCCTTATTGGGACCCGACGTATGTCCATTGGCTTCTCTGTGCGTTGTCTGCCTCCCCCAGTAGAATGGAAGCTTCACAGAGGCAGGGCTTTCTCTGGCTTGTTCATCCCCAGGGGCCCAGGGCCTGGTACACAGCAGGAGCCCAGTAAATGCTTGTGGATCGCACGGCTGACACACCGTCTCCCTCCTTCTCCGCAGGTGAGGTGACCGTTCCGGCGGCTAGCGTGAGTGTGCCGGCCTGGCTGAGGAGGCAGAGACAGGTGAGGGGCTTTGAGCCTGTGCGTGCTGGGGGCGGGGGGGGGGGACTGGAGGGGGCGGGGGGCCGGGGGGGCATCGCCTGCGCCCCACCGCGGAGGACAGAGGAGGCATCGTTCAGGTGCCTGGCCGGTGAGGGGCTAGAGGGCTCCTCTTCTTGCTCTGACAGTACTAAGCTCCTTTTGTGGGGGCTACAGTGGGTCAGAGAGTGGACTGGGGGCCTCTGCCCTTTTACATTAGGAAGGGTTTTCCCATCTACTGGGAATTTCTGCAATATTTGCAAAAGAAGGAAATGAGGACTTTCCTCTAGCAGAGAAATTGCAACTCAGATAGCAGCTGGAGACTCGTCAGGTGTAGCCGGTAACCACGGCCATAGTCCAGCGACCTCTGTGTCACGGTACAGGACAGAAGCCCGGCTGCGCCGTTCTCGGGCAGTGACAGGCGAGTCGGTTTCGTCATCAGTCTGTCCCCGACATGCCAGGTAGCCCGCCAAGGAGTGTGAGTCCGGGCAGGGACGTGAATGCAGAGTGCCTGCCTTCACGGGGTCCACCCTCCCGGGGAGGCGGGTACAGAACCGTGCAGGAGGGGAGCCCGACCCGGACTTGGAGCGGGAACCCTCAAGAATGCGTAGGAAGGAGCTGGCTGGGTGGAAAGCAGGGAGGTGTCGGGACCCCTGCAGAGGGAACGGCATGGGGCCCGGCCGGGAGCAGGGAGCTGGTGAGGCCCGCGGGCTCCCTCCCACTGTGCCGGGAAGATGGAGTGTGTGCCGGTTCGAGGCCCATCTCAGCAGAGAATTCAGCTTTCTTGGTCACCGGCCAGTGTCTGTGTGACCTGTGGTGGGCTGAGCGCAGTGACTGGGGTTTATAAAACAATGGTCTCCGTTCTTAAAATGGGCAGAGTGTGTCTGTGTGTCTGTCCTAGGACCAGAAGAGCCTGAGTCAGACCCTGAGTTGTTACAATATCCGTGGCCCACTGGTCACACTAGACTTCCAGAATGCTGACGAGTTTTGTCTTTGTCCTCCTCCTCCACTCACCTCCTCCCTGTGCCCTGGAGTAGCCTGCCAGGGCGTCTCTCACTTGTTCCAGGGCCTGATGTCGGAGGCCATGGAGCAGCCCGCTGGGAGCCCTGGAAAGCCGAGGCCGGGAGAGGGTGGTGACAGTGGCACGGAACCGGGCACCTGCCAGGAGCTCCTGCACCGACTTCGGGAGCTGGAGGTGGGGCACAAGACAGGGTGGGGGTGGCAGGGCCGGCTGGGGCCCTCGGGAGCTTGGGTAGGCGTTATGGATGTGGGTGGACCTTCCTCTCAACCCGCTTTGCCGGGCTGGAGCAGAGCTGAACGTTCTCTAGCAAAGCTCCTCTGAGAAGCCCTTTCTTTGCTCTGAGCTCTCCAAACTGGGGGTCGGGGGGGCAGCTTGGGACAAGAGGCATGCACAGGGGCAGGGCTGTCCTAGCCCCCAAATGTCTCCCTTCTTTACCCCCTTTTCTCCCCCCACTTTCACGCCCTTGCCGGTTTAAGAAAGGCATGGTCACAGGGGCCACAGGAAGAAGGGTTTAGATGACCCAGGGCTTAGGATTTGAGGGAAAAGGACAAGGATCCCTCAACTAAGCTCTTTGCCATATTCTTAAGACCCTGCCCTCCTCCCTTCAGCCTCCTCTGCCCTCCCCCCAGGGAAATAAGGATTACTTTGGGCACATCCCAGCTTAGGTCCTCCTGGCCACTGTGTCTCCGCAGTCCCTCCAACCTCCCTGACTGAGGTTGGGGTTTACAGAAAACCAGCCATCTCAGCTCTGCCTTTCTGATGCCTTCCATCCGTCTCTGCAGGCCTCCCCGTGGGGAATCCAGCCAGAGCCAAGAGCTGGGATAGGGGTGTAGCTAGTAAACTCCATGCCTCCCCTTCCCCAAAAGGAATTTGCCCTGGTGGAGGAATGATCCCACAGCCTCCTTGTCGGCCCCCTTTCTCCTTCCTGCAGGCAGAGAACTCGGCGCTTGCTCAGGCCAATGAAAACCAGCGGGAGACCTATGAACGCTGTCTAGATGAGGTCTGTGGGGTCTCCAGGGGGACTGATGCAAGGGAGGTGGGGAAGCTGGGAGGAGCACGGGTTGTCGGTGCTCCAGGCAGAGGCTGGTGGGCTGATGGCTGTGCCTCGGGCCCTCTGTCCCCAGGTTGCCAACCATGTGGTGCAGGCACTACTAAACCAGAAGGTAAGCAGCCACGGGAGATGTTCTCGCCCCTGAGCCCAGACGCCCTGGGGAGAGGCCCTGAATACAGCAGGGGAAGTCCTTCCTGGGGACCCCTGAGCCTACTCACGTAGGGGCTAGAGGAGGGAGCTTGGTGGAAGTGGCCTATTGACCCTCCAACAAGGCTCCTTCTCCCCACCTCGGACAGGTCCATACTGTTCTACCTGGAGGAGAGGTGGGCTAGGTAAGGCCAGGTCTCTGAGCTATGGTAACTTTGATTTGGGCTTGAATCCTTCCCTAATCCTGGCCCCAGCTGGTTTCTCCAGATTGTGATGGCCCTGATAGCAGTGTTAATATTGTGAGCATAAGGTGGCATCTAAATATTTACTCAAGTACTGTGGGAACTTCTTGACTTCTGAGCCACTCTGACCCCCAGGTCTTCCTCTGCCTTATATGGGCCCTTCTTTGATGTGTGGTTTCTTAGAGGCAGGGGGTTGGCTCAAGGGATGGGAAAGATGCCAAAGGGAATAGGATTTACCTCCCACCAGGGGTGGTAGACTTTAGAGAATTTACCATCCCCAGAAAATATGACAGCTACAAACGTAGGCAGGCTCAGCTTCCCCTAGAAGGAGGCTGCAGGAGAAGGGCATGCCCAGCAGGAGTGCCCGCTACTCTGATGAAGGAGACCGGGCTCATACAACTCGCCCCCTCCCCGCTATCCTCTCCTTGTCTCCCTCCGCCTGCCTGGGCTCAGGACCTGCGGGAGGAGTGCATCAAGCTGAAGAAGAGGGTGTTTGACCTGGAACGGCAGAACCAGATGCTGAGCGCCCTGTTTCAGCAGAAACTCCAGCTGACGACAGGCTCCCTCCCTCAGGTGGGCACAAGCGATTCTCCTTCCCTCCTCCTGCCTCATCTTCCTGCCGCTCCCAGCCCCATCAGCATCATCACCTTCTTTTCTCCCGACACCTGAAGAAGCGGGCCACCAGCCATTCCCCTCCATTCTGGGGGCTGTGGCCATCTGGGAAAGGCCCATCTAGCCTGATAGATCTGAGCCTTAGTTGGGGAGGGGACGACTCCCTGAGTCCCCTCAAGCTTGGCTCTCCCCCGCCTCCCAGGTGCTCCTTGCCCCACTGGATGTCATCCCTGTTGTTGACAGAGAAGGTTCTTGCTTGGCTCCTGCCCTGTGTGGGGTGATGGGTGGAGGCTGAAAATGCAATGATTTCAAGCTCCCAAGGGGCCCCTTTGGCCACCGTGTTGCTTCTTCTTGGCCAGGGGCAGGGGCGGGGCTGGGCGTCACAGAGAGGTCAGGAAAGGCAGGTCCCACCCACCCCACCCCCCCCACCCCCCCCCCCCGCCCCGGGTCATTCTGTGTGGGTGTGTAGTTGCATATGCTCGCACAGTGACACACAGGCGTGTCCTCAAACGTTAGTCCCTGATCGTAGACCTGACACCTGCCTTATCCGGGAAAAGCAGAAGGCTACTAGGTGTGACTCCTGAACTCAGTTAAGATGTCCCTTGGGGGGCGCCTGGGTGGCTCAGTTGGTTAAGCGGCTGACTCTTGATCTCAGCTCAGGTCTTGATCTCAGGGTTGTGAGTTCACGCTCTATATTGAGCTCCATGCTGGGCACGGAGCCTACTTAAAAGAACAACAAAAAAGATGTCACTTGCGGTCGCTGTATCAGGAGCCCCAAGGCTGGGGTGAGATATGGGGGTGGGCGGATCAGGACCAGCTCCAGGGACCTGAAGTGAACCTTGGGTTCTCAGGTTCAGCCAGCACATCCCCACCCCACCCCCAACCTTGACAAGAAGAAAAGCACCTTCTGGGTGTATCTGTCTGAATGTGTGCGCCTGTCTGATGCAAGCCAGGCAGCTCTTGGCCCCCAGACCTTAAGCAGGATGCCCCACGGCTCACTGGCTGAGGCTTCTCATCACCATGGCCTTTTTGGAGGCTCTGTCCCCAAGGCCCATGCAGAGCTGGGTCTGAGTTGGTGGCAGTGACTACGTAGCTCTTCCTGCCCTGGACAGGTCCCCCTGGGATCCCCAGAGGCCTAACCCCGCTAGCCAAGCTCACCCCGTGCATACCTTTCTTGGCGACCAGTGATAACAGAGGTGTAGATCATCCTTAAATCACTGAAATGAAATCTGGGACCTTTAGGGGTTTGGGGCAATAGATCTATCTTCCCCAGTGGTAACATGACATAATAGAAAGAGCATAAACCTTGGCCTCAGATACGCTTGGATTGGGCCCCTAACTTAGCTAATTCTTAGCTATGTGACCCTGGGCAAATTATTTAACCTTATGAACCCGTTTTTTTCTTAAAAGTGAGGATTAAGATACCCATATTGCAGGTTATCATGAGGATGAAATGAAATAAATATATAGTGTTTGGCCCATAGTTGTAGTCAATGATTAGCAACTATTTATATTATTAATGTTACTCTCAAGTTGTGCTTTGCTAGGATGAAAGCTCCATTGAGCAAATGCTAATTAAGCTCTTACTGTGGGCAGCGCCTTTGCCAGCGCGTGTATGGAATCGGGCAGGGCTGTGGTGTGTGCAGAGCACGTGAGCCCTGAGTCTGCTCCGGTCTGCTGCGAGCTAAGGCAGTGTGCAGACAGCCATAGTACGGAGCTGGGTGACGGTACTGTCCACGAGCCCGGAGCGGGGAGAGGCCAGCACAGTGGCCGTAGGGAGGTGACCCTGGACCTGGGCCTTGCTGCATGGGCGATTTAAAAAGTAGAGTTGCAGGTGGGGAGAAGGGATGCCCTGTGGGAGGAACTGCAGGGAAACCCCGGGCAGAAGCAAGCTGTTCGGCTGGGCTGGAACGGACGCTGTGCCAAGGAACAGCAGTGAGAACCAGAGGTGGCGGGCGCCTGGGTGGCTCAGTCGTTAAGTGTCTGCTTCGGCTCAGGTCATGATCCCAGGGTCCTGGGATCGAGCCCCACATCGGGCTCCCTGCTCTGCGGGAAGCCTGCTTCTCCCTCTCCCTCTGCCCCCTGCTTGTGTTCCCTCTCTCTCGCTGCGTCTCTCTCTGTCAAATAAATAAATAAAATCTTTAAAAAAAAAAGAACCAGAGGTGGCATCAGGGAAGGACCAACAGGCCAGGCCCAGAATGCCGGCAGAGGGGTCCAGACCTGTCTCCTTCGGCAAGTGGGCAGGAATAGGAGGCTTTAGAGGAAAAGGAAAAAAAAATACTTCTGCTTCGTGGATAAGGGATTTGTAAAGCCACTGAACCAGGTCGGGGAGACAAACGCTGAGCAGCATCCAGGCCAGGAGTGAGGATCTGGGCTGTAGCCGGCCGGCCAGAAGAGGGAGAAACACCCCAGAGGCAGGAGTTTAAAGCTGACTCCTGTCTAGTCAAGACGCCTCAGCGATGGAAATGACATTCACAGGGACTGAGAAAGAGGTGACCCGTGATTCCGTAGTGGTACTTTTGTCATCCTCAGAGACCATTTGGGCGGGGGGGAGCAGAGATGAGAACCCCTACCATCTCTCTTCTTGGACCCAGTAACAGATGCCTCTGCGTCAGTCTCAGCCGTCCCGGGGAAGCTAGGGTCATAGGCAGTCAGAACAGGAAGGGGCTGTTGGCGGCCGGCCCTCTGTAATCGGAAGGGGGCCCCACAGAGAAGCAGAGTGGTCCTGGAGCCGCAAATCAGGCTTGCCACTGCCCTCTGCCCCTGGGACCTTCTTCTTTCTCCAGAGCCCCAGGCCATCTCCCTGCCACCTGGGCTCACACGTCTTCATTCCACCTGTGCACAGTCTCCCGAGGCTCCTCTGACCAAGTGGCAGGGATGGTGGTGGAAGCCACACTGGAGGCCAAGAGACGTCCCCAAAGGAGCAGACTTGGAAGAACATTGTCCTGCCCTGGAGGGGAAGGCCGAACTTCGTGAGGGGGTAGGGACCCGGGACAGACAGCCCCGGTGCTAACTCTGCCTCTCCCCTGCAGATCCCACTTGCGCCGCTCCAGCCGCCTTCAGAGCTGCCGGCCTCTCCCTCCCTGAGCTCTGCCGAGGGACTGACCACCCCGCTGCCGCTGGGGCACTGTGCTGGGCAGAGAGAGGTAGGAGGGCTGGCCAGAGTGCTCTGTGGCTTTGCTGGTGACGGACTCCTCAGTCGGTTCTCCGTTGCTGCTTCCTAAGGAGTGCCAGGGGGAGGGCTGCTCCCTGGTGCCCAGATCCTCGTCCGGGAGAAACAGGACCCCACTGCCAGTCACTAGCCTTGCGAGCAAAGTTAGTTAGTGGTAGACCCGTGGTTGCCATTTCCTGAGCTCTCGCTCTGCGCTGCACACCTGGGTCTCATTTATATATTTTTTAATAATTTTTGACCTATATTCACAATTGTCTCTATTCAAGTCTAGAACTATTGCTCATTTTTTCTTTTGCTTCCGTGGTTGCCTTTATTTTAGGAGGTTAAGCACAATTACCACCCCATTTTATAGACGATGCCGTGAAGCTTAGGTGAAAAAACTAGCTGAAGTCCGTATAACTAGTTGCGCGGTAGACCTGGGACTTGAACCTACATAGTCTGGCTCAGGGGCCTGTGTGGTTAACCGCTATGCCAGATGAGCTGGGCCCAAGAAGGAGCTGGGCAGAAACGGGGAGAGGCTTGCCGTGGAGCTGTCCCAGTCGCCTCCTGCCTGGGGTGCGGGTCCGCAGGACAGCTGTCTGACCCGAGAAGGCCTGGGCTTGCTGGCAGGGACTGACTTAGCACTTGGCCACATAGCATCCCCTTCTGGAGTCTCTGTGTTCTTTCTGGAGCCTGGAAAATGAACAGGCCTCCCTCCCCTGGGGCCAACATAGATACCAGGGTTGTAGGTGCTGTCAGCCCTGCTGACCCAAACAGTAGTGGGGGGGTGGAAGCAGGGGGGTGCTCGGATAACCAGGAAGGGAGGTGAGGTCCCCACCCTACCCGGGTACACCAGGAGGAAGAGTTGGGGTAACCAGGGCTCAGTGACTTAAGGAAGCTGAGCTGTCCTATCTGAGAAGCTGTTAATTCCTTCTGGGGACTCGGACAAAACCAGGCCAGCTCTGTTCCTGACATACTCAGTTTGGCCCAGCTCAGGTCCTAGGCCTGCACGCGGGCCCCTCCTCATGTTGTTTCTCCCCGAAGGTGTGTTGGGAGCAGCAGCTGCGGCCAGGAGGCCCAGGACCCCCGGGACCCCCGGCCGCCCCACCCCCGGCACTGGATGCCCTGTCCCCGTTCCTTCGAAAGAAAGCGCAGATCCTGGAGGTGCTGAGAGCCCTGGAAGAGACTGACCCCTTGCTTCTTTGCTCGCCTGCCACCCCATGGCGGCCCCCAGGCGAGGGTCCCGGCTCCCCAGAGCCGATCAACGGCGAGCTGTGTGGCCCGCCCCAGCCTGAACCCTCCTCCTGGGCCCCCTACCTGCTCCTAGGCCCTGGTAGCCTGGGAGGCCTGCTACACTGGGAGCGCCTCTTGGGGGGCCCAGGGGAGGAAGAGGGTGCTGGGCGGCCTTGGGGCCCTGGTAGGGGCTCCTCCCAGGCCCAAGGCACTGGCTCTGGGCCACCCTGTGCCCCAGGCAGCAGCAGCTCCTCCTCCTCGGACGAGGCAGGTGACCCCAACGAGGCACCCAGCCCTGACACCCTGCTTGGGGCCCTGGCCCGCAAACAGTTGAACCTGGGCCAGCTCCTTGAGGACACAGAGTCTTACCTACAGGCCTTCTTGGCCGGGGCTGCAGGCCCACTCAGCGGGGACCAGCCAGGTCCCGGGCAGCCATCT
The DNA here is from genome assembly GCF_964656455.1 of Halichoerus grypus. NCBI lineage: Eukaryota > Metazoa > Chordata > Mammalia > Carnivora > Phocidae > Halichoerus > Halichoerus grypus. The sequence goes on along the minus strand of NC_135717.1, from coordinate 116,199,664 downwards.
TCCCCAGACCAGGGTCCCCCACAGCTGTCCAAGTCCAAAGGCCTCCCCAAGTCAGCTTGGGGTGGGGGTACCCCAGAGGCCCACAGGCCGGGCTTTGGTGCTACCTCAGAGGGCCAGGGGCCCCTCCCCTTCCTCAGCATGTTCATGGGTGCGGGTGATGCCCCCCTGGGCTTGCGGCCTGGCCACCCCTACTCCTCATCTCAGGTGAAAAGCAAGCTCCAAATTGGCCCCCCTTCTCCCGGGGAAGCCCAGGGACCCCTTCTGCCCTCTCCAGCCAGAGGTCTCAAGTTTCTAAAGCTGCCTCCAGCTTCGGAGAAGGTCCCCAGCCCAGGAGGCCCCCAGCTCAGCCCCCAGCTTCCCCGGAACTCCCGAATCCCCTGTCGCCACAGTGGTTCTGATGGCAGCCCCTCCCCGCTGCTGGCCCGCAGGGGTCTGAGTGGAGGAGAGCTGTCCCCGGAGGGAGCACAGGGCCTGCCCACCAGCCCTTCCCCCTGCTCTGCAGCTCTGGACTCTGCACAGCTCAGACCTCCCCAGCCAGCGTTGTCCACCACGCTGTCCCCAGGACCCGTGGTCTCTCCCTGCTATGAGAACATCCTGGACCTTTCCCGGAGCACCTTTAGGGGGCCTTCCCCAGAGCCACCTCCATCCCCACTGCAGGTACCCACCTACCCACAATTAACTCTGGAGGTGCCACAGGCCCCTGAGGTCCTCAGAAGTCCTGGAGCTCCCCCCAGCCCTTGCCTCCCAGAATCCTGCTCCTATGGGAATGCCCAGGAGAAGAGTTTGGACAAAGCCGGTTCGGAGTCTCCCCATCCTGGCCGCCGGACCCCTAGCAGCTCATCCAAGAAGCCCAGCCAGGGGGCAGGGCGGCGACCTGGGGATCCTGGCTACACCCCTCTGCGGGACAGACTGGCAGCCCTGGGGAAACTGAAGACTGGCCCCGAAGGGCCAGAGAAAAACGGGGTGCCAGCCAGGCCTGGCACCGAGAAGGTGCGGGGAGCAGGGAGGTCAGCGGAGAGCCCTGGAGATGTGGCGCCTCCCACCCCCCGGCCTCCTGAGGGGCCAGAAGCCAAGGGGGCCCTGCGGGGGGCAGTGGCCTTAGGCACGAGCAGCCTGAAGCAGCAAGACCCTGGGCTCCTGGGGGACCCCGGGGCCCGAGTCTACTCCTCCCACTCCATGGGGGCCCGGGTGGACCTGGAGCCCGTCTCACCAAGGAGCTGCCTCACCAAAGTGGAGCTGGCCAAGAGCCGGCTGGCAGGGGCCCTGTGCCCCCAGGTACCCCGCACCCCTGCCAAAGTGCCCACCTCAGCCCCCAGCCTTGGCAAGCCCAATAAGAGCCCCCATGGCAGCCCGACGAAGCTACCTTCCAAGTCCCCCACCAAGGTGGTACCCCGCCCGGGGGCCCCACCAACCACCAAGGAGCCCCCGAAGCCTGACAAGGGGAAGGGCCCACCGTGGGCCGACTGCGGCGGCGCTCCGGCCCAGCCTCCGTCCCCTGCCCCCGGCCCTGCAGACCCAAGCCAAGGCCCCGAGGGCCGGGCCCCGCACTCGGCCATCGAGGAGAAGGTGATGAAGGGCATCGAGGAGAACGTGCTGCGGCTCCAGGGCCAGGAGCGGGCACCGGGCGCCGAGGCCAAGCACCGCAACGCGAGCAGCATCGCCAGCTGGTTCGGCCTGAAGAAGAGCAAGCTGCCGGCGCTGAACCGGCGCGCAGAGGCCGCCAAGGGCAAGGAAGCGGCCGGCGGGGGCTCCCCGCTCCGGAAGGAGGTCAAGATGGAAGCCCGGAAGCTGGAGGCCGAGAGCCTCAACATCTCCAAGCTGATGGCTAAGGCGGAAGACCTCCGCCGCGCACTGGAGGAGGAGAAGGCCTACCTGAGCAGCCGGGCCCGGCCGCGGCCCGGAGGACCGGCTCCAGGACCGAGTACGGGGCTGGGGCAGGTGCAGGGCCAGCTGGCTGGCATGTACCAGGGCGCGGACACCTTCATGCAGCAGCTGCTCAACAGGTGAGGAAGGCCTGGCCCCGGTCAGCAGGCGCTGAGTAGCTGGGGGGCACTCCCCCCCCACCCCCCATGGGCCCTCCTGGGGCTGGGACTGCTTTCCCTGAGAGCAGAAAGGGCAGGAGGTCGAGTAAAATGCCACCAAAGCATCTAGGGGCTAATGGGCTGGCCCAGAGGAAAGATCGGGGCTTAGATCGGAAGCCCGGGCTTTGTGCCCCAGCCCCCCTCCTCTCTGACCGCCTGATGTTGCACGTGCTGAGACCCAGCTTCACATTGAAGAAGAGTTAACAGTCCACATTGCCCTGAGTCGCCTCCAGCATCAGCTGGAGTTAACCGTGGGCTGATAGGGGTCTTACTCTGGGATTTTCTGTCCTGTAGCACACGGGGCTCCGCTCCCCATCTTGCCCTTTGCCACCTGCCACAGACTCAGCAGCGGGAGTGGTGGCTCAGAGAAGGGGCCGTCCCGTCTGGGGGTTGCTCCATCCGGGCCAGATGAGGCAGAATGTCCATAGGGGTTGGGCACCGGGTGGGGGTGTGGCCTGTGTGGACCAGGAGGTGACCAGGCTGCCATCTACTAGCAGATGGCGTCGAGAGGTCTCTAGGCTTGACCCTGTGTGGCTTTTGGAGAACTCGTCCCATCTCCCCTGCCGTTTCTCTGAGGTTTTTCCTAGAGCTTCTGCCTGTTCCCAGCATCAGGAGGAGTTGATGGCGGCAGCCACCGGGGCTGTGTCCCCTCTCCCAGGGGCCGGGGGCAGTGGGGATTTCGCTAGACCCAGCCCCACCGGAGGGAGTGAGGTCCGAGTGTCTGGGTGCACCCGGGCCTCCGTTCACCTTCGTCTACCCCGCTGCCTGTAGGGTGGATGGCAAGGAGCTGCCGCCCAAGAACTGGCGGGAGCCCAAACCCGAGTATGGCGATTTCCAGCCAGTGTCCTCTGACCCCAAGAACCCCTGGCCAGCCTGTGGGCCTCGAAATGGCCTGGTGGGGCCTCTTCAGAGCTGTGGAAAACCTCCTGGAAAGGTAGGTTCTTGGTGGCTAGGTATTGGGCCTGGCTCTGTGGCCCTGCCAGATCTCCCGCCCCCTGGAGGGTCCCCCTTCCCTGGGTCGTAGAAGCTGCTGGGTGTACTCGTGGTCTCTGGGAGCTGGTGGGCTCCGGGGGTCCTAATGACAAAGCTTGGGGAGGGGCCTGGGCGGGGGTGGAAGGAATGGGTTCTGAGGTCTCCTGTACCCCCACGCAGCCGAACAGCGAGCCGGGAAGGCGGGAAGAGATGCCCTCAGAGGACAGCCTGGCTGAGCCAGTGCCCACCTCACACTTCACAGGTCAGCAGGGTCAGGGGCCAAGGATGGGACCTGCCCCTCAGCCCCTGCCCGCTTTACTCCTTTCCTGTCACTGCAGCAGGTGCCAGGCCCTGAGTGCCATCTTGGGGCCAAGCACCAGGTAGGCACTGGAGCTACACAGAACTAAATCCCTCCCTGCCCTTGGGTACCCGGCCTGCTTCCCTCCCCCCCACCACATATCCCTCCATGTCGAGGGGAGTTGAGGGGGAGGACTGGCAGGGGTGACAGCCTGTTGGGCCAGGAGGGGCCCTGCCCAGGTGGGGAGCCCTGGCCGGGGCAGGAAGCCGGAAGAAGAAGGCAGAGGGGCGGAGCCTGCAGCCTCCCCTCCCTGACTTGCCCTCCCCTCCCCAGCCTGTGGCTCCTTGACTCGAACCCTGGACAGTGGCATTGGGACCTTTCCACCCCCAGACCATGGCAGCAATGGGACCCCCAGCAAGAATCTTCCCAAGACAAAGCCACCACGGCTGGACCCCCCACCCGGAGTGCCCCCGGCTCGGCCCCCACCCCTTACCAAAGTCCCCCGCCGCGCCCACACGCTGGAGCGTGAGGTGCCGGGCTTGGAGGAGCTGCTGGTGGGCGGGCGGCACCCTAGCATGTCAGCCTTCCCCGCGCTGCTCACCGCCGCTCCGGGCCACCGGGGCCATCAGACCTGTCCTGACGGTGAGTAGACGGGCAGAAGGGTGGGTCATCCCTGGAGCTCTACCTGCCACCACCCACCTTCCCTTTGTCCCCATGCAGATCCCTGTGAAGACCCAGGCCCTCCCCCTCCTGTCCAGCTGGCTAAGAACTGGACCTTCCCCAACGCGAGGGCAGCCAACAGCTCCGCTGACCCTTTTCTATGCCCATCCCGACAATTGGAGGGGCTGCCCAGGACCCCCATGGTGAGCATGGCCAGAAAGGGGACAGGCCTGGAGGGCAGGAGGGATGACATGGGGAGAGCAGTTCCTGCAACGAGGTACAGCCCTGTCTTAGAAGAGGCTGAAGGGTCAGCCCCCTCGGATGCCCCTCCGGGCAGCCCACCCACCTGCCCCTTCTCACACCCCTCTTGGAGAAAGGGTTTCTCTCCCTCCCCAGAACCTCGGTAGGACCCTGCTCAGTTGTGCCTCGGGCCACCTTGGTGGGCCCCCTCTGCAGCACCCCGTCAGGCGGGCAGAGCCCAGCACCTCTCCGGCCCGGCTGGGGGGTGAAAGGAGCTACCTCCTGAGCTTCCCTTCCTTTCCCAGGCCCTGCCCGTGGACCGGAAGCGGAGCCTGGAGCCCAGCCGCCCAGCCCCTACACCCCAGGGCCCGGCGTTTGGAGGTAGCCGCACGCCCAGCACATCGGACGTGGGCGAGGAAGGGAGAGTGGCCAGTGGCGGCCCCCCGGGTCTGGAGACCTCAGAGTCTCTCAGTGACTCCCTCTACGATTCGCTCTCCTCCTGTGGGAGTCAGGGCTGAGGGGCTGCGCCACACTAGGGCCCCTCTCTGGCGTTGGAGACCACTGACTGGACCAGCTGTCCTCGTGCCCTATCCCTCGGGGCCCGTGGGGCCCCTCCCTGCAGGGACCAAGGAGGCAGATGGATCAGAAGGTGAAGGGGGTCCCTGACACACCCCATTACCCACCGCTGCTGTGGAGGGGATGCCCACTGTCAGCTCAGGGAGAGACCCCATCCTTGGTCCCTTCTCTCACCTGGAGTAAGGCTCGTCCTCTGAGGGCCTGGGGGTTCAAGGTCGCTGTGTCCCGGCCCCCAGCGCCCCCTTGAGGCTGAGCCACCTTGTGGTGCTGGGCTTCCCGCCTACCAGCGGTGCCATCTCCAACCTGGCTGCTCCCTGCCCTGGAGCCCCGAGGGGCCAGCCCAGAGTCCCCGGGCCGGTGGAGTTTGGGGGGCGAAGGGTCAGGTTGCCTTCTCTCTCTGTCTGCCCTGGTCCTCCCTGCTGTCTGGATGGTGCTGCCCTCCCCTGCCCCATGTCTTTGGGGTCCGTTTGTCTGTCTTTTTGTGGTTTTTTTATATTGAAGCGCCTGGCCCAGCCCCCACCCCCATCCCCGCACTGCGGTTAATTTATCTGTCGTTAAGAACTCGGCTGCTCTGCTTCCAGCCTCTGCTTCTGCCCTATTCCTAATAAAACGTGGAGGCCCCTCCCTGCCCTGGACTCCGCTTTTTCTGTGGGAGGTCTCCGGGGTGGACAGATGGGTGGAGGCTGCATGGGCGCCAGGGTGAGGGACCCCAGGGACCTAGACTTGGCCTCAGGTGCCCTTGGGAGGCAGCCCCCTGCCACCAGCACAGCTGCTGGTGGGGTCACCTTAGAAGGTCACGAAGGGTTGGAGTGTGGGACCTACTTAGGCCTGGAATGGTGCCTGGGATCAGGGGATTCATTCCCCTGCGGTAGGGCAGAGGCTGGGCTGCCTGTGGGGGAGGGGTGCGGCTGTGGGCGTGTGCTCAAACTCCGGTACATACTGGGTGGGATGGGGTGTGCAGTGAGCTTCGGGGGCTGCTGTGTAGACAGAGTTAAGTGTCTGTAGCCTCCTGTTGCCAGAAAGCAAAGCACAGCTGGGTCTCAAACTGTTGCCATTTTTTTTTTTTTAATATTTTATTTATTTGAGAGAGAGGGAGAGCATGAATGGGGGAGGAACAGAGGCAGAGGGAGAAGCAGACTCCCCACTGAGCAGGGAGCCCGAAGTGAAGTGGGGCTCCATGCCAGGACCCCGGGATCATGACCCGAGCCGAAGGCAGACGCTTAACCAACTGAGCCCCCCAGGCGCCCCCTGTTGCCACCTTCTTATCTCTCCTCAGACATTGGGCTTTCCCCCCAGATCTTCTTGCCCCTATTTCTACCTCAGATTTCTTCCTTTCTTTCTTTCTTTTTCTTTCTTTCTTTCTTTCTTTCTTTCTTTCTTTCTTTCTTTCTTTTTTCTTTCTTTCTTTTCCTTTCTTTCTTTTTTTTTTTTTTTAAAGATTTTATGTATTTATTTGACAGGGAGAGAGCAGGAACACAAGCAAGGGGAGCAGCAGAGGGAGAGGGAGAAGCAGGCTCCCGGCAGAGCAGGGAGCCCAATGTGGGGCTTGATCTCAGGACCCTGGGATCATGATCTGAGCCGAAGGCAGATGCTTAACCGACTGAGCCACCCAGGTGCCCCTCTACCTCAGATTTCAACCAGAAGTTCCCCTTGCTCTGAAATTCTCACTTCAGGAAGGGGAGGCCAAGAATGAGGCTGTGTGGAAGGGTCTAGGCTTCTAGGAGTTATTTCGTACTCTCCACATGGCATGAAAAGGCCACGGGGTGGCGGTGGCCCTCTAGGCCTTGGATTTCCCGTTGGGCATGAAGCTGGGCATTAGCTGGAGGTCAGCCAGGGGGCACCTAGACCATCACACATTGGCCAGCCAAGTTGGGCCAAGGAGGGCCTCCTTCCTGCCCAGGCTGCCAGGTGTGGGGTGACTTGTTGAGTGCCCATCAGGCCTAGCCGGCCCCCAGCCTCTCCCCATCACGTACAGTCTGAAGGCCACCTGGGCAGCATGCGCTCAGTACCCCTGGCCTTGTGGCTGGGATTCTGGACCGTTCACCATGGGGGTGGGGGCCCTCCGGCGAACACATGGTCTGTATTGGCACCACAGGCTCTCAGAGCTGAGGTCAGGGGTGCCTGGCAGGGAGTAGGGCTGGCCCCATTCACACCTCGGTGGTACGCTGGCTGTCGCTCTGTGCCCTGGCCAGCCCAAGGAAGGTCAGGGTAGGGAGGGTGTCTGGGCCTCCCTTTAAACTAGCTCCTTCCACTGGTGTCTCCAGCCCCGGAATGCTCCAGAGAGCAGTAGAAGAACTCCCCCCATTAAACACCTACCATGGCGCCAGCCTGGCTGAGAAGTGATGGAGCCTCAGCAGAGTGGTTTCTTTCCGAGTGTGTAGCTTGCCTTTCTTCTGGCAGGACTTTAATCTTCTCCTCCCTTTTTGGCCTATGGATCACTCCTGATGGGCAGGGCTTGAGAGCACTAGACAGGGAACTCAAGAGTCTTAGCCACTGAGTCTGGTTTTGTGGGAAAGCGGCATCCTTTCTCTGGGCCTTGGTTTTCCTTATCTATGGAAGGAAGATCAGGAGATTGAGCCAGACCACCTTTCTCCTTAGCTCTCTAGTTCTTCCTATGTCTCCTTTAATCTGGCCTCTCTCCCTCCCATTTCCCTTGGTTGATGTCTTGGAAGAAATTAACAAGACTTAGAGAAGGCTCAAGTCAGATATCTTGGTTTTCCCTAAACGTCCGAATCCCATTTTCTCACTTCCATCTTCTACCTGCAGCTCCTTTCCCATTGTCCCTTCCGCTTTTATGGGCTAGCGAATGATATTGCCAGGCTGCTAATCTGCCTCTTGCCACGGGGGCTTATACAAAGGCTACATCCTTCTAATTTTTTATTTCTGGGCTCTTCGGGCGCCTTTTTCTGTTTGAACCTGATGTATTACCTCATTTCCTTGTTAGTCCAGAATTGTTTGCCTGCCGGGTATTTATCCTCTGTCCTTTCCGGGAAAGAGTTTGGCATGGTGGGTTTGACTCTGGACTCCACTTCTGGCAAGCTGAGACCAGGTGGTACATCCATGTTTGTGTCACCAGGGTCTGGCCCGTCTGCTGTCAGGCTCTGTTCTGCAGTGTTGCAAATGCAAGGTGTCCCCTCGGCCCCTGGGGCAGCGTGGGCCAAGCAACCTGGTACCTGGGAGCCAGCCCTGCGCTCCTGACAGTTCCCAGGTGGGCAGCTCCATTCCTAAATCTGCCCATGTCCAGCCCACGGAACTGGGTGCGCCCTCCATCTGAAGTAAGCCTGTGGAGGGGGGACACACACGTGGGTCAAAGACACTCCTGGGGAACCAGTTTCTCCTTGTACTTCAAGGAAGGGTTTGGCTAAAAGACTACTTGATCTTCACTATGGCAGAACGCTGCATATCTCGGTTGGCGACATCTGCTGGCAGGATTAAGGTGACCTCACTATTTTCTCCATGAACAATGGGTGATGTTTGCCTTACCATTGTGTGTGACCCCTTCTGCTGAATTTTCCAAACAGAGGAAGCCAAAACTGCCAGGCCCCCCTTATCCCCCCTTCAAATGGCGTTAAGGCATCAGCAAAAGACTGAGAAGGTTTCAGGTTTCACATCACTGGACACCCTGCCTTTTACAGGAAATGTCCTAAAACGTTAACAGGTTTTCTCTGGCTTGCCAAGAGTTTTTATTGCTAGATTTTCTACAAATAGTATGTTCTGTTTTCTTTATCAAAAAAGGTTTTAAAAAAGAAACAGTCATGCTCTGCAGCAAACTCTAGATATACCCACCCATCCTTTAATCCTGTATGAGTTAATTCAAACATGTACTTTTTTATTTTTATTTTATTTTATTTTATTTTTTTAAGATTTTATTTATTTATTTATTTGAGAGAAAGAGAGAGAGACAGAGAAACAGCATGAGAGGGGAGAGGGTCAGAGGGAGAAGCAGGCTCCCCGCTGAGCCGGGAGCCCGATGTGGGACTCGATCCCAGGACTCCGGGATCATGACCTGAGCTGAAGGCAGTTGCTTAACCAACTGAGCCACCCAGGCGCCCCCATGTACTTTTTTTTAAAGACACGTGAATGTGAAGTAAATACAGGTGAGCATTTCTATGATCTTGGGATGGGGATAAACTTTAAAAAATGTTTTTTATAATTACTAAAGACATACAAATTATAAAAGTGCATGTTTATTTTTTTTATTTATTTTTTTTTTTTTTTAAGATTTTATTTATTTATTTGAGAGAGAGAGAATGAGAGACAGAGAGCATGAGAGGGAGGAGGGTCAGAGGGAGAAGCAGACTCCCCGCCGAGCAGGGAGCCCGATGCGGGACTCGATCCCGGGACTCCAGGACCATGACCTGAGCCGAAGGCAGTCGCTTAACCAACTGAGCCACCCAGGCGTCCCAAAAGTGCATGTTTTTTAAAAAAACTTTTTTAAAAGGTGCATTTTTTTCTTTAAAAAAAAAAAAAAGGTGACTGAAATTGAATAGAACATTATAGAAGGAAGAAGCATCTCTTTCATACTCCAACTCCCAGCCTCACTCCCCAGATATAACCCATGCTGATCAGTAACCTTTTCAAATCATGTTTTAAATGCACGCACGTGTGCACGCACACACACACAGCACGTTTATGTTGACCTTTTATTAAACAATGAGATTATTCTATAGTTACTGATCTGCTTCTTTTAGCATTTAATGATACATCTTGGAGATTTTTCCAAAGTCCGTGAATCTCCATTATCATACACGGTCTTCCGTTGTATGGATGGGCCATGTATATTTGTGTTCCCATGACAAATAGTGCTGCAGCGAACATTGCATATGTGTCTTTGGCCACTTGTGTATTTTCACAAGATAAATTTTTACCAATGGAATTGCTAGGTCGGGGCCGCCTGGGTGTCTCAGTCAGTTAAGCGTCTGCTTTCAGCTCAGATCATGATCCTGGAGTCCCAGGATCGAGCCCCACATCAGGCTCCCTGCTCAGAGTGGAGTCTGCTTCTCCCTCTGCCCCTCACCCTGCTTGTGCTCTCTCTCTCTCTCAAATAAATAAATTAAATACTTTTTTTAAAAAAAGGAATTGCTAGGTCACAGTATATGCTTAATTTAAATTTTTTACAGATAAGAACAAATTGCATTTCACTAACAATGTGTAAGTGAGACTATCTTCTACATCATTCAGTATTATTAAATTTTTTATTCTCAGCCAATGTGGTCAGAGTAAGTGACCACGTAGAATCCTGTGGCCCGAAGTTAGGGACTTTGACTTTTTACTCAGAGAGAAATGGGGAGCCGTTAGAGAGTGGTAAAGAATAAACTAAAGAGGGCAAGTATGGCAGCAGACCAGTAAGGGGACCTCTTGGGTAACTCCAATGATAGATGGTGGCGACCTGTTCCAGGGTGGAGGTGCTCTAGACAATAAAATTTGCTAATGTAATTGATGTGAAGAAAGGAGAAGAGCCAAGGGTAACTCCAAGGGTTTTGGAGCAACTGGTAGAAAGAAGTCGCCATTAACCGATAAGGGGGAGAGTAAATAGAGCAGACTTGAGGGAGGGAAGATCAGGAGTTAAGTGTTGGCCATGTTAAATTTGAGATGTCTATTGGACACCATCCAATGGAAAATGTGGAGTAAGCAGTTGGTTATAGAAGTCCAGAGTTTAGAAAAGAAGCCTGGGCTAGAGATATAAATTAGTAAGTCATCAACATATGGATGTTATTTAAAGCCAGGGGCTGGATGAGCTCAACAAAGGAGTAAGAAGAGGAAAGGTCTGAGTCCTAAATCCTGGGATCCTTCATTTCTTCAGAGGCCAGAGGAAATGAGGAGAGATCACAGAGGAGACTGAAAAAATAGTACCAAGAAGGGTGCCTGGGTGGCTCAGTCGTTAAGTCTCTGCCTTCGGCTCAGGTCATGGTCCCAGGGTCCTGGGATCCAGCCCCGCATTGGGCTCCTTGCTTAGCGGGAAGCCTGCTTCTCCCTCTCCCACTCCCCCTGCTTGTGTTCCTCCTCTCACTGTATCTCTCTCTGTCAAATAAATAAAATCTTTAAAAAAAAAATAGTACCAAGAGAATGTGGGATCCTGGAATATAAAAAAAGAAAACATTCCAGGAAAGATTAATCAGTGTCAAGTTTTGCTGATGCGTCTGTCAAGATGAGGATTGAAAATTGTTTCTTCAACTTAGCAATACAGAAGTCACTGGTGACCTTAGCAAGAGTACTGGTGGAAATGAAAGCTGTTTGGAGTGGTTCAAGAAAAAAACGGGAAAGGAAGGATTGGAGTATGTACGACTCTTCTAAGAAAGTGGAGAAGAGAGCGGGAGAGGAGAGTGGGGTCAAGAAATGCAATATTTACTATTTTTTTAAGTCTTATTTTTCAAACTATTTCAAACTTACATAAATGTTTCAAGTACAGTACAAAAACTTTCTTCTAGTGCTCGCTTCGGCAGCACATATACAAAAACTTTCTTCTAACCCTCTTGAAAGCTGCCAACTTGATGATCCATCACCCAATACTTGACTGCAGATTTCCTACAAACAAGGGCATTCTCTTATAGACCCCATACCATTATCAAAATCAGGAATTAATATATAATGACAATCTAATCCTCAGACCACATCCAGGTTTCACCAGTTGTCCAAATAATGTCATTTATAGCCAGCTCAAAAGTCGCACATTGCTTTTAGACATTTCTTTAGTGTCCTTCAAACTGGAGCAATTCTTCAATCTGTCCTTGATTTTTTCTTTTTTTTTTTTTTCTCAAGAAAGGGAGGTGAGGGGGCGCCTGGGTGGCTTGAGCATGTTATGCCAGAAAGTTAAGCGTCTGCCTTCGGCTCAGGTCATGATCCCAGAGTCCTGGGATCGAGTCCCACATCGGGCTCCCTGCTCGGCGGGAAGCCTGCTACTCCCTCTCCCACTCCCCCTGCTTGTGTTCCTGCTCTTGCTATCTCTCTCTCTGTCAAATAAATAAATAAAATCTTTAAAAAAAAAAAAAAAAAGAAAGGGAGGTGAGGGAGGGGCCGAGCGCAGAGGGAAAGAGAATCCCAAGCAGGCTCCACACCCAGCAGGGAGCCTGACATGGGGCTCAGTCTCACAACCCTGAGATCATGACCTGAGCAGAAATCAAGAGTCAGACACTTAACTGACTGAGCCACTCAGGTGCCCCCAAAGTGTCCTTGACTTTTGAGAGCTTGACATTTTTTAAAAAGATTTTATTTATTTATTTGAGAGAGAGCATGAGCAGGGAGAAGGGCAGAGGGAGAGGGAGGAGCAGACTCCCTGCTGAGCAAGGAGCCCGATTTGGGACTCAATTCCAGGACCCTGGGATCATGACCTGAGCTGAAGGCAGATGCATAACTGACTGAGCCACCAGGTGCCCTGAGACTTTGACATTTTTTAACTTTAGGGGCCATAATTTCCATTTATCTAATTACTAACGATGTTCATTTTCATTATTTAAGTTGGTGTTTGCCAGACTTCTCCATTATACATTTACTATTTTTCCCTGTATAATTAATAAGAACATAATGGGGAGGTACTTTGAAACTGTGTAAATGTTTCATTTTCATCAAACTTTCTATTTATTCATTTGCTTATGTCGGTATGGACTCATGACTTCCTATTTTATTCAATGGTTTGTAATCCATTACTATCATTATTTACTTTGGTGCTCCAATTGTCCATGATTTGGCCAGTAGGAGCCCCTTCAAGCTGGCTTCCATCTCTTTGACAAACCCCCATCATTCTTTGAGGATGTACTTTCTGGCATAACATGCTCAAGAGTCATCTTGGACTTTCCTCAACCCAACCCTGGAATCTGCCATTTCTCCAAAGAGCCCTGGTTTCTTCTGGTGGGGAGTGATATTTAGAAACCAAGATCTGGAGGCTGGGTATGCTCATTGCTACTGGGGAGTTGTTCCTTAGGGTTCCTAGGCCCTAAGAGAGGATTTTTTTTTTTTTTTAAAGATTTTATTTATTCATTTGAAAGAGAGAGAGAGCACAAGCAGGAAGAGGGGCAGAGGCCGAAGGAGAAGCAGACTCCGCACTGAGTGGGGAGCCTGATGTGGGACTAGATCTCACAGCCCTGAGATCCTGACCTGAGCCAAAGTCAGGTGCTTAACTGACTGAATTGCCCAGACTCCCCTAAGAGAGGATTTCTTAAAGATAGAAGAAATTAAGGCATTTTCTTATAGGAAAGAAAAAATAGAGAAAATATGATGATTCCAGGAGAGAGAAAAGGGAACTCTTGGGCTCTAGGGCATGTGTGGCCCTAAGCAGCATCTACAGGGACAGGAGGAAGGAAGGCACAGATGCAGTTGAGTGTATGAGTGTCTACTTAGAGAAGTACTGCTGTGATTGCTTTCACTTTCTCAAGGAAATAATCAAGGTAAGATAATCAATAATCAATAAGGTCAATAATCAGCTAAAAGGGAGGATGGGAAAACGAGGTGTTGGAGATTTGAGAAGAGAGGAGATAGTATGACTAGTCATCTAGAAGGTCAAGAGTAAATACACTAGGGAATGGAGTAGGGATACCATACAGCATGAAGGGTCCACTTGAGGTGATTAGGAATTTAAAGTGAAACTTACTTTTTAAAAAGATTTTATTTACTTATTTTAGAGAGAGAGAGAGAGAGAATGGGGGGTGGAGGGGCAGAGGGAGAGAGAATCCCAAGCAGACTCCATGCTGAGTGCAGAGCCCAACGTGGGCCCGATCCCACGACCCCGAGATCACGACCTGAGTGGAAACCAAGAGTTGGACGCTCAACCAGCTGTGCCACCCGGGTGTCCCTTCAGGTGAGACTTATCTCATTACTAAGGATGTTCATTTCTGGGGCGCCTGGGTGGCTCAGTTATTAAGCATCTGCCTTCGGCTCAGGTCATGATCCCAGGGTCCTGGGATCAAGCCCCGCATCGGGCTCCCTGCTCGGCGGGAGGCCTGCTTCTCCCTCTCCCACTCCCCCTGCTTGTGTTCCCTCTCTCGCTGTGTCTCTCTCTGTCAAATAAATAAATTCTTAAAAAAAATAATAATAAGGATGTTCATTTTAATTACTTAAGTTGGTGTTTGCCAGACTTCTCCATTATACATTTACTATTTTTCCCTGTATAATTAATAAAAACATAATGGGGAGGTACTTTGAAACTGTAAATGTTTCATTTTCATCAAACTTTCTATTTCTATTTACAAATGTGTTGGGGTTTTTCTCCTGCCGTGTTAGGTACAGAATAGACAGGATTAGCCAGGGCTGCCAATTTACCAAATGACTACAACATAGGGGAGAGAGAGGCCAGGGGATTAAAGGTATATGCAAGGGAGTGATTCTATTAGTTGGCTGTGGGCTTTACATTGGTTAAAGAGGGAAGAGAGAATGATAAAAGAGAGGCATGACAGAGGTACAATCAGTAGATGGCAGGTCCTGGCGGGACCAAAGGAATTTTGGTGATAGGGTACTAGAGAGAATGAGTTGGGAAGAAATGAGGTGGTGATCAGAGGGTGGGACGCATGAGATTGAGATGATAGGAGGTGTTATGGGTTAAACTGTGCCCCCCTCAGAAAAAAAAAAAAAAAAGATGTTGAAGTCCTAACCCCCAGTACCTCAGAATGGAAATAAAGACTTTACAGAGGTAATCCAGCTAAAATGAAGTCATGTGGGTGGGCCCTAATCCAATATGACTGGTGTCCTTATAAAAAGTGGAAAATCAAACATAAGGACAGATAGACACACGGGAGAGGCCATGTGAAGACGCAGGCAGAGATCATGGCGATGCATCTACAAGCCAAGGAATACCCATCAACGATTGCCAGCAAACCACCAGAAGTCAGGGGAGAGGTCCGAAGGGAACGGGTGCTCCCTCGCAGTCCTCAAGAAGGAACCAACCCCGCCAACACCTTGATCTCGGACTTCCAGCCTCCAGAACTGTGAGGCAACAGGCTTCTGTTGTTCCAGCTGCCCAGTCGGTGGTACTTTGGTCCAGCGGCCCTGGGACACAGAGGGGTTGAAGTTACCGGTAAGGACAAGCACCAGGAAATGACCACGGCAGTGAGTAGTTCAGACAGGGTAAAGGGCAAGGTCATTGGAGGAGAAGAGATCATGGAACTATCTGTGCGGATGTTGAAATCTCGAAGAACTAGGACAGGATTCGCATCAGAGGGAACGACCATGAGGCAGGAGGCAAAGCCTTCAAGAAATGAGAGGAAGTAACCCGGGGGTTGTTAGGTGAGCGGGAAAGGGAGGTAGCGTGAGTGGTATAGTCCGTCCACAGGAGACTCAAAGCTGAGGGACTTGAGGGAAGGAGAAGGGTCCTAAGGCGGTGCTGAAGAGCAAGGAGGGCACCCACACACCTGGCCTGGTGACGTGTGAGCTGAGGGAAAGAAGGCAGCGTCCGCAGGGCGAGGCGGGAGGGGAGAGGTACTCTTCGCAGAGGCTATGTCCAGAAGGAGCTTGCTGATGAGGAGCGGTGAGCTCTAGAGGGGCCAGCGGAAGGGTTTCAGGGGACGGGGACAGAGGAGGCCATGTGCAGGGCTATGAGGATCAGAGTGCAGGAGATGAGTGGACATCACACCTCCATGGAAACATCTACAAAATACTGTGGCCATGTTTATCAACTTACCACAATCCAGTGTACCCTTTTGTACCTTCTGAATTCCATAGCATGTGGATGGGGAACGTGGTGAAGCTGTGGAATGGTCACTGCGGACAGAGAAGAGGGACCAGGCTAAGGGCGAGTCAAGGATTTTCAAACGAGGCTGGAGCCCAGTGGCGGCTGAAGAGCAGGAATGTCTTGTGGCACCAATCTACAGGAAAGTGGAGCTCTTGTGGTGGCTGTTTCTTTTCTTACTGGGGTGCAGAGGCCTGGTTCTAAGCCTAGAGAAGGAAGATTGTGGGATTAGTGCAAGGGTGGGTTTTGCTGACGAGGGAGTTGAGGTGGCTGGTGAGGTCATCCACCATAGGCTCCGGCTTGAGCAAGAATAATAATAAGTCAGAGCAAACATCATTTACAGCGTGCCAGGCACTGTTCGAAGTGCTTATCCATAGTAACTCAGTTACCCCACCACAGTCTTTTATCCCCACGTTCATATGAGAGTGTGAGGCTCAGAGAGCTCAAGGAAGCTGTCCGAGGTCCCAGCCTATGTGCGGAAGAGCTGTGCGTCAAACCAGGCAGTTCAGCTCCAGAGGGTGCTGTCAACAGCACAACAAAGAGGGAGGGGCTGCTAGGAGGGCCCCGAAAGGAGTGGGATACAGTGGAGGGGTGAAGGGGTGAAGGGGCAGGGCTGGGGTTTCGGTGCAACCACAGTGCAGGGGAGAAGCAGAGAGAGGTAGTGGGAGTTGGAACCATGTGTGGCTGTGGTCTGAGAGCAGAAGAGTAGACTTTCACATCCGGTGCTGCTGGCTGAAATGAGGCCGAGGGAAAAGTCACTGCAGAGGACCGGAAGATCAAGGAACCCGGGAGCCGGGTGGTGGAGGGTCATCCCCGGGGCACTGAAGTATCCCAAAGTGACATGGACATGGAGGGAGAGGACAACTGGAGACAGATCTCTGATAACTACAGAGAAAGTTTCCTGCAGGAGAGCAGGTGAAGGCAGGGAAGAGTCTGGGCAGAGGGCCACTGGGGCCTACGGGGGCAGAGGCCATCAGGAAAGCGGGTTTCTGTCATTGAATCGGGGGGAAGCCAACAGGGTAGCCCTGGGGGCCTTCTCTCAGGCAGGAGCACTCCCAAGGAGTTAGTTTAAAAGCCCCAATTTAAGTTTGCCACATATCTTCTTTGTCCACGATTCTTTATCCTGAAAAAAAATCATTTCCTGCAGAACAGTTAGGAAATATATTGCCACCAAGTGGCGCTCCGGCAGCCGTGCCCGTCAGAGGTTCGCGGGCCTGAACTGCCACCCGGTGGAGAGAAGAGGAAATGCAGGGTGCCCTCCCTTCGTCGTTTGTCACCAATGCCCTAAATCAGCTGCCGGTCTCCCCACGCCCTCACAGAGTTGCACAAAGAACAGAGAATACGAATATGTGCACTTGGACCTACCCTCTCCTTCTTTCATTTCCTCATCCAACCACACTGTTGTTTATACAACAAACATTGGTTGGGCACCTAGTGGGTGTGAGGCACTGAGCTAGGCACCAGGGACCCAGAGGGGAATGTGACATGCCCCTTCCCTCGGGACTCACAGTTCTAGTGGTTGATGCCAGTCACTGGGTGATCACAGGGGAATGTGGAGGGTACCCACATGCTATGGAGGCCGCCGAAGGGGCTCTAAACCAGTCTCCCTAGATGAGGTGATATCAGGACTCAGACCTGCAGAGTAGGTGTAACTGAGTCACGCACAGAGGCTGGGGGTGAGAGTTCTAGGCAGAAAAATGTAAACTCCAAAGCCTAGCAGTGAGGGACCGAATGGAACAATCTATAGCATAAAGATGAGTTTATTAAGGCTGGAGCACTGAAAGATGGGAGGATTTTTGAGTATACAATGAGAAGTTTGAACTTTCTCCTGACAGCAAAGAGGTGTCATTGAAAAGTTCAGTGCTTGGGGTGCCTGGGTGGCTCAGATGTTAAGCGTCTGCCTTCAGCTCAGGTCATGATCCCAGGGTCCTGAGATCGAGCCCCACACCGGGCTCCCCGGTCCGCAGGAAGTCTGCTTCTCCCCCTCCCACTCGCCCTGCTTGTGTTCCCTCTCTCGCTGTGTCTCTCTCTGTCAAATAAACAAAATCTTTAAAAAAAAAAAAGAAAGAAAAGTTCAGTGCTTACTGTCAGAAAGGTCCATCTAGAAATAGTGTGCTGGGGACTGAGGCCAGTGAGGAGGCAGGAGCAGTAACCCAGACAAGATTCAGTAGGTCCTAGGCAGCACTTGCTGTGTTGGAGAGCCGTGGACTAGCTTTCCATATGCTCCTTAAATATGAGGTTCCCGGGGCTCTGTTGGGCTTGATCATTCTTCCTAAAATGATGCCTTTGAGATCCATCCAGGTTGTTATTTATTTATCTATGGCTTATCCCATTTTACTGCAGAGTAGTATTCCATTGTATGGATGTACCACAGTTAGTTTATCCATTCACCTGTTGAAGGATATTTGGCTTGTTGCAGATTTGGGTTATTACAAATGAAGTTTCTGTGAACATTCATGTACAGGTTTCTGTGTGAACACACATTTTTATTTTTCTAGGATAAACATCCAGTAGTGCAATTTCTGGGTTGTATGGTTAATAGGTATTTAATTTTATGAGAAAGTGCCAAATTGTTTTCCAGAAGTTGTACCATTTCACTTAACCACTGGCAATGTATGAGAGCTCTAGTTGCTCCACATCTTTTAACTACTTGGTGTTATCACTATTTCTTTAAAATTTTAGTCATTCTAGTAGGTGTAGAGTGGCATTTCATTGTTGCTTTAGTTTGCATTTGCCTAATATCTAATTATATTTAACAATTTTTCATGTGTTTATTTGCCATTTGTGTATTTTCTTTGAAGAAGTGTCTGTTCAAAGAGCTGACTCACTTTGGCTTTAAAATGTGCCAAATCATCCACATCTCTATCTCTAACTTCCCCCCAAGACTTCAGATGGGGATGTAAATGCTGCAAATGCCTCCTGACTTCATGGAAGTCCCCCCCACCGCTGTAATCCCAATATGGCCAAAGCCAAAACCACCATCCCACAGGAGTCCTGGGCCTCCCCAGTGGAGGAGTACCACTTAGAGGGTTTACCTTGTGCTAAACACTGTTGCAAGTGCTTTACATATTTTAATTAACTTAATCCTTACAATGATCCTTTAGGTAGTACTGGGTTTTTGTTTTTTTTTAAGATTTTACTTATTTGGGGGCGCCTGGGTGGCTCAGTCGGTTAAACGTCTGCCTTCGACTCAGGGCATGATCCCAGGGTCTTGGGATCGAGCCCCATATCGAGCTCCCTCTCCCTCTGCCGCTCCCCCCCTTCTTGTGCTCTCTCACACTCTCTCTCTCAAATAAATAAATAAATAAATAAATAAATAAATAAATAAATAACGATTTTATTTATTTATTGGGGTTGGGAAGGAGCAGAGGGAAAAGGAGGCACAGAGATGTTGAGTAACTTACCCAAGCTTGCACAGCTGGCAAGTGGTGGTAGGTCTATCCAGATCCCAGAGTCACCCTTGATTCTCCTGTCTTTCTCACGTCCCCATGTCTGTTCAGTCATTAAAACCTGCGCATTTGCCTTCTGAATATTTTACTTTCATCATCTTTCCTCCAACCCTTATAACTACTGCTCTGGTGCAGCCATCTTTTCTCTTGTCTGGACCACCATAAGTACCTTTAAAAAACAACAACAACAACAAAAAAACCTTTTTATTGTAGAAGATTTCAACAATACAAAAAAGTATACGCCCATTGCTACAACCAGTATAAACTCATGGCCATTCACTTCATCTGTACCGCCCATTTCCTGCTGCTGCCTAACTGCGTTATTTTGAAGCAAATTCCAGCATATTAATGCATCTATAAATATTTCAATATGAATCTCTAAAACAACTTTCACATAACAATCACAATACCAGGGGCGCCTGGGTGGCTCAGTCGGTTAAGCGTCTGCCTTCAGCTCAGGTTGTGATCTCAGGGTCCTGGGATCGAGCCCGATGTCAGGCTCCCTGCTCAGCGGGGAGTCTGCTTCTCCTTCTCCCTCTGCTGCTCCCCCTGCTCGTGCTCTCTCTCTCTCAAATTAAAAAAAAAAAATCACAGTAACATTCTTCACATTATGCATTAGGTATTTCTTTAAATCATTAACTAATCATATTTGCATTAGTTATCCACTGCTGTGTAACTGGGTGGTTTAAAACAATAATAAACATTTATTGCTGCTCACAGTTTCCGTGGGCTGGAAACCCGAGAGCAGATGAGCTAGGTGGTTCTGGATCAGTGTCTCCTGAGATGCCAGTCACCTAGAAGTCCAACAGGTCCCGGAGGATCTGCTTTCCGTGCAGCACATCAACACTGGCTGGCAAGTGGGTGCTGGCTGTTGGCAAGGGGCTCCAGTCCTCAGTACCAGGGCTCTCCACAGGGCAGCTTGAATGGCCTCACAGCCTTGCCTGGTTTCCCCAGAGCAAGCGAACCAAGGATCCAAGGAGGAAGCTGCAAGACCTTTCATGACCCAGCCTCGTAAGTCACACACATGTCTACAATATTCCCTGGGTCACACATGCCAGCCTGCTTCATTGTGAGAGGGTGGGAATACCAGGAGGCTAGGATTTTAGAAGGTCATCCTAGAGAACAGTAACCACAGGTTCAAATTGCCCCAGTTGTCTGTCTCTCTCTCATTTATAGTTGGTTTATTTGAATCAGGATCCATGCTTGCATTTTGTTGATATGGCTCATAAGTCTTATTCTCTAGGTTCCTTTCCCTCTTGTTTTTTCATTTTGTCTTTTCTTTGTCTTTTTTTTTTTTTTTTTTAAAGAAGCCAGGTTGTTTGTCCTTAGTTTTACATTTACTGGATTTTGCTGCTTACATCCCCATGATGTCATTTAACACAGTCCTCTGATTCATGTCTTTCCTGTAAACTAGTACTTAGATCTAGAACTTAATATGATTCGGATTCTTTTTTTTCCCCCAAGAAAACTTCAATGGTAATGTTTTCATTATTTCATTAGAGGTTTACAAAATAGTGATAAATTAACCCTATGATTCCATCATCTAATAGCTGGAATATTTCTGTAGATAGAAACTTTCACTCACTTTTTGATTACTTTGAAGCACAGTTATTACAGAAAAGATACACGCTTGTTTCTTTCCCTTTATTAACAAGTACTAGCATCCTTCAAAGGTGACCAATAAGATATTTTTAAAATATCATGAACTTGTAGATTTAAAACACTTGACAAATGATCGCATCTTCAGCCAGGAGGCACCTCTTCAGGTTAGCCCCTGCATCCCTGACTTATACCAGCCACCTTTGACTTGTTTACTCTCTGCCATAGCATCATGCTCCGGGTTCATCCTGCACATCTCCTATGCAGACCCCTCAGCACCATGTCCCCAGGAAGCTCTGGTTCTTTTGAGTGGGAAAGGAAAAAGACCACAATCTGGGTGGAGTATCTTTACCTTTCAATGGCACCTGACCCCGTCCATCCTCCAGTCACCTGAGATGTAAAAATGCAAAGCTGACCACTCCTCTGCTCAAAGTCCTAACAGGACTGTGTCACCCTCAGGACAAAGCCAGTTCCTAAGCACAGAATAGCCAGTCCTGGGGCGCCTGGGTGGCTTAGATGGGTGAGCGTCTGCCTTCGGCTCAGGTCATGATCTCCAGGTCCTGGGATCGAGCCGTGTCGGGCTCCCAGTTCATCGGGAGTCTCCTTCTCCCTCTGCCTCTCCCCGTTTGTGCTCTCTCAAATGAATAAATAAAATCTTAAAAAAAAAAAAAAATAGCCAGTCCTGTTACTGTTTCCCCATTTCCCCTTCCCTCCCACTTCCCCCCGGTCTCCTTAAACTTTAAAATCCAGCAGAACCTAATGTTTTGTTGCTCCGGTACCTATCTTCACCTCACCGGCCTGTCTCACTTTAACTCAATCTTGGAGATTCAGCTTTCTCAGGTGTCCTCTCCAAAACACTTTTTCCTGAACCGCCAGGCAGGAAATGTCTCCCACTGTTGTCTTGTGGCCACCGTGCCTACACCCATGTAAGCACCTAACGTCTCCACGCAGCTCTCTTGTGCTGCTCAGCTGTGAAGAGCTCAAAAGCGGTCATTGCCTTATCCAGCTTTACCCCCAATATGGAGTACATCGTCTGGTGCCTAGTGGATGCCCCCATCTGATCACCTGCTTAGGCAGGACACTCCCCAGTGCAGAAGTCCTTCCCCTTCTGCCTACCAGTGCCTTCTTCACTGTACTTGAGGCCTGCACGTCTGCTAGGCATGGAAGGAGCTGCTGTGTGTTAATTTGTTTAATCTCTATTTGGTGGGCTCACTGGGGAAGGACCAAAAGGGAGCTCACTCTCCTACTCGAGTTACTAAGATTGGGGATGGGGAAGATTTTGCCCAAACCACCTCACACTGCCTTCTCCACTCCAGCCAGCTGGAGCCGCAGCCAGGATGAAGGTGGGGATGGAAAGGATGATACCAGCCAGGAGGCACCGACAGTGTGAAGTCACCCACACAGAGCAACCATGAACAGAAGCTCTGGAGACAGTGTGCCAGGGTTTTTGGGACAGATTTGCCACCACCTGCTGGCATGACCTGGGAAGTTATTGATCATATGTAGTAAATACACCCCCTTCTTAGGCTATTGGGAGTATTAAACAAAACACAGAAAGCACCTTGCAGTGCCTGATTTATTGTGAGCACTATGTTGTGCCTGGTAAGTGAAGGCAACTTCCCCCAAACAGAAGGGCTTTAGAGTCTCTGAGACTGGAGTTTTTCAAAGTCAGCAAGAGAAAAAAGGTTGAGAAGAGAGTTTAAGGTACACTTTCCAAGTTGGGGAGAGTGGCTAAGGGATGGGGGTATGTGGAATCCAAGAGGTCAACTGGGAGTAACCTGAACCAGTCAGGGTTAACAGTCAAATCCTAACAGGAAGCTGTGTGTCTACAATGAACATGGCAACTAGAGGGCAAGCTTGCTGAAATGGAATAACCTAATTATAATGCAAACTGGTTTATAATCTCATAATCTCTGAAGACAAGGATTTTTGAATTTTTCACTGATGATTCCTATCACCTAGAAGAGGGCCTGGCCACAGCAGGTGACCAAAAAGACTTGCAGAACGAGTAGAGTACGATGCCTTTCCCATTATGCATCCAAAATTCCAAAGCCTGGCTATCTCCTCTGGAACCGATGGCACATGCTGCTACCACAAAGTGCCTGAAGGCTGGGGGGTGGAGGGCGGGAGGACGGGAAAAGGCCTGGGCTCTATACCGCACACAGAAAATTCCCAAAAGTTGTGGCAAGCTGGGGCCAGAGTGGGAGGCCTACGGGGGGTGGGGGGGGGGGGGGTTGTTGCTTTCTGGTCACCAGTCTGCTAAGTCTAGATCAGAATCTCAATCCTGTTCCACTCCCAGGCCCTACTTCTAAGGCAAGTCAGATAGTATCCAAGTCCATGTTCAGCTGTGGCCTTGAATTTCACACACACTTACACCAGGAAAGGTTAAGGAATTTTCTTTATTTTTTACAAATTAAGACTATGTAGATTTCATATATTTCTGAATCAAAAACACCTCTGTCTTCACAGTATGAGTTAGAGAATGCAGCCTGAGCTGAAAACCAAGGAACTAGAAAAGAAAGTGATAATTACAGTGATTACTGTATTAAAAACCTGTTAGGCATTTTCTTTAAAAGTCGTTTTTTAGATCCTGTCATTCTTGGCACTGTTTCTAAAGAAAAACTCCTTTATCCCAAGCAAAAAAGCACAAGAGGTGGAGTTTGGCTTCAAGAGATGTAACTCAAGATTCTCAGGTCTTGGAAAGAATCAACAAATTTACGGAGAGGGCGACTGGGTGTTTAAGGGGAAGGAAGTCCCTTTATCAAAAGTTCTCAAGCCAGAGGCTGGAGGCAGCAGCTAGTCAGAGGGCAGCATCCTCTGCAGAAGCCAGCCATTCCGGGCAGCGCGCCATTCCAGGAATGCACACACTCCCTGGGAACCGCTTCTCGGGCTGGCACGATGATACGGTGTGCTGCGAACCAGCAGCCGCTGGGTCAAACTGTGTGCTGCTTGTGCATGGGAGAGCCAAAACTGGTATCCTCCTGGCAATGAGCTGTTGATGGCTCAGGCCCCTTCCACGGAAGCCCTGTGAACAGCTGGAGCTACAACTGCTCTCCAGGCTGCCTGCCCTTCTCCGCCAGTGCCCTGCGGCAGCGCCCTGCAAAAGCGCCGGTGATCCCCATTAGTGCTGGCCTCCCACACTCACCACCACTAAGCAAGCTGGAGGGAATCAGAGGTCTTGCAGGTTTGGTCACCTGGCCCTGGCTGGAAGGCTACAGATTTCTGGGAATAGGTGAAGAGACCAAAAACTAAAGTGCATCTGTAAAATGAACGTTTATCTACCGCCCCACATCTCCGGCCTGACCCTATTGGCGTCCAGGTGGGAGAAGACAGAAATGCACTGGACTGTTATGAATGCTGCCTCCCGAGTCATCACAACCCACTTCTGCCGCTCTCAACAAAGAACCATTCAGTTAGCAGTGTTCTTCTCCCCCACTGCCCCAAACAGGTCCTCATCTGGGTCTGTCCAGCAGGATTAGTTTACGATTACCCCCTAAGATTACCCCCGGGCTCAACCATTCCCTTCCCTAGCCTTCCTCTCCTGGGATCTGCAATCGAAGCCAGGTGGGGGAGGAAACTCAGCAACTAAGGTGATAAAAAATAAAAATAAAGACAGGGGAGGTTTGGGAATTCTATGCTCTCTCTTGCCATACATAACCAGCCTTTTCATAAATACCTGACAAGAATCAGTCTTTCCTTTGTGCTGAAATCCTCCCGCCCCATGGATGGAAAACCAGCAGATTCCCTGAGGGTCAGACCAGGGACAGGGAAAGGGAACACGTCAATCCACATTCCTTTTGGGATAGCAAGACAGAACGGTGTGTTTGCCAGACCAGCAGTGGCTTGGGCAGCTCAGAGGAAGCAAAGCATCCAATAGAAGAGGCTCTTCGTTTTCTTTGTAGGGGTTGACAGTAGCTCAGATGTAAGGAGCCTGAGTTACAACAGGACCACCAAACTCCTCTCCGATGGAAAGCACACTGCCCAGCCCCACAGGAACTGTGCACAAACCACACAACGCTGAGGAAAAGAGCCGAGGTAGCTCTACCCAACAGTTCAGGTGCACCTGGTGAAGCTCGGGTGGAAAGCGGACTCCTGGAGTTTGTTTGCTCTGCTGTGGGTCCCACTCCTCATCACGGTGACCGGCTGGCTGCCTGAGCAGAGGAAGAGGCTAGGGACGGGCTGGACAGAAAAGGGAGTGGGGAAGAACCCCAGGAATACGAAGCCAAACTCCAAACTATATTCTGCTAATCAGTTTTTTGATCAAAAAATTCAAAATAGAGAAAACCACAAAGTACAAAAGCTTTTCTGATGCTTTTCATTATCACAGAACACACCACCTGCAATGTGTGCGAAGAGGAAATGAGGGGTGGAGGGAGAGAGGTCAAAATGGGAAAGGCTGCATGGTCATTTCACTTCTTCTCTTTCTTCTTGTCCTAGAAATGGAGAAAAATTGCCCAATTAATTTTTCGCATCTCACATTCAAGCTCAAACTCTTGAATGAGCCAGCACCTGGCTGCCTTTGGTTAGGGACTGGAAGGGAACAGGACGATAAAGAGGAAGGAGAAGTACTCCTTCAGTGCGGTAGGAACTGAATCTTAACCATCTTCCACTGATAGTCCCTCAAGTTGCTGACAGACCTGACAAGAATAAAGGTTAAGCAGTTGCTCCCACTTCCAGCCCAAGAGTACCCAACTGGGCTGCCTGACCACTCCTGGCTTACTCATAACCCCCACAGCTCTAATCCTAACCCGTGAAGGCTGGAGACTGGTAGTCCACCCTAAAATAACTACACAAGAGGCCAAGACCAACTTTCCATTAGCCTGAGAAGCATAAATCCCAAGCACAAACCAACACCCAGAAATAATCTAGCCCAGTGAACTCTGCATTCCATCTTAGGCAGAAGCCCTGTGTATTAAATAGATGCAAGTTGAGTTGCTTTGGCTGAAACCTGCTTGGAGCTCTGTCTAGTCGCAGCACAGGGAAGACTGACAGCCACCAATCCCACCTCCTCACCGGCTTCCACCACCACCACACTGTCTTCTGTTCCCTAAGAAGGTCTATAAAAAACCCTCATGGTTTCATTTGTTCCCCTAATGCTGGAGTGGACTATGTTAACCATATACAGAATGCTTCTCTGGAAACAAGACTAACAGACGTATAAAACCGGTCTACTTCTGACACATATTTGTAACAGCCAGTATTAAACAAATCCCCTAGAATATCTTCCCCTGAGTCATAACTATCTTCACAGCCTTTAAATTCTTCATATAGTAGATTGTTTCCTGCTGCCACTTAAGCCCCCTTTCTCTTTTGATACTAATCTCAGCGATTTGTTTTCCTTTGTTGTTGGGTTTTTTTATTTTTAAGTAATCTCTACACCCAACGTGGGGCTTGAATTGACAACCCTGAGATTAAAAGTCACATGGTCCACCAACTGAACCAGCCAGGCACCCCTTGTTTTTTTTTAAGGATTTTTTTTTTTAACTTGTTCCTTTTTCTCCATGGGCTAAAAGACTTCTGGTTCACCTCTTACACAGCAGCCTGCCTTACAGTTAACCTGGACCTACACAGTGTGTCAGTTCTCAAATCTGAAGTCTACACAGATGCTAAATTCAGGGGCCATTCTCTAATCCTCAGGGAGCAGGTGGACTAACCTTCTCATTCATAGCCAGGATCATCATGAGCTTTCTGAAGAGAGTAATGAAATCTAAGAAGAGGTCAACGCAGTGCCTGAAACAGAAGAACCAGATGACCAACTGGCATGTCCCACCTTCCTTTATCCACAGCCCACAGAGAGGCAAAGCACAAAAACCCCACACCCACCCCATGAGTGAGTTTCACCAACACTCCACCACCAAGTGTAACTCTGATGTCCGAGATCCTTTTCAAATCAACAAACCCATGCAGCACAGGGAGAAGAAAAACTGAGCTTTAGACTCTGCAGGGCCCGCATGTGAACCCCAGACTACCATTAACTAGTTAAGAGACTCTGAGATTACTGCATTTTTTCAAAAGTTATACATTAAAAAGAACATGTATCTTCATTATTAAAGGTTTAAAAAATATAAAAATATAGAGTAAAAGGGGAAAGATTCCTTTCCCCCTCCATGCCTAGAGATAACCACTATTAAAAGTAAGGATAATTAAATGCGTATTATTAGTTCAACTTTAAAAAGAGCTGATGTCTTCCAGGAATCCAGGGAGCCTGCTTCTTGGCGCCCAGCTCCAAAACCACGGGCACCCTACCACATACCCGACGGCGGGCCAGGAAGCTCAGCCAGTGCCACCTAGGCCACTCTCATCCCTCCCGACGGCCGCAGAAAGGGAGGTGTTCAAGACCAGTTTTCACTCACCAGATATAATCCTTATCTCCATTTTCAGCTTTTTCAATAATGAGTTGAGTATCAAAAAGGACAAAGCCACACATGACCACCAGTCCCACATACAGGTTTGCCTAACAGGAGAAGAATGAGATAAGGTTACCATGTGGGAGACGCCAGAGGGGAAAAACCAGTCGTGCCTCTTTTTGGCTCTTGGCTGCTCGAAAGTAAACAAATGCTAACCCTACTGGCAGGAACGTTCTCGGGAATGGAAGCCTATGGTAAAGACCACATTACTTCCCTAGGCACAACTCTGCACTGCCCAATAAGAGTGAGCATTCTGGAGGATTCTTAGTCTACCTTGCTTTAGAGTGAAGCAAGTACAAGAAGTGCAAGGCAAATGGCTGCTAGAAAGTTACATGCAAAGTCTCACCTGGAAAAGCCAAATGGATCCAAAGAAAAGGTTCCCCAGGGAAGACAAGAGCATCAGGCTCATGGCTGACATCAAGACACCTGTAAGAGATGACAAAAAGCCATCCTGAGAAAAGCCAAAATGAAGTAAGACAACCCCATTAAAGCCATCCTTACTTACCCCCCACCCCCAAATTAAGGCTTTCAATTGCAACCTAACAATCACAAGAAGTTGGAAGGTAGGGAAAGAGTCCCGGTGTGAATTCTGGCTAAAGCGAGACTCTGTTTTCCAGTCCACACTTACCTCCCAGAAAGAGGTAGCTCCGGCGCCTGGCATACAGGGCGCTCAGGGTGAAGCAGGTGAAGATCATTGCTGTGCCCATGAAGGCGGTGGGAAGAATGCTGTTAGAGGAAAAGACCATTAGACTGAGGGCTACAGTTCTGCAAACCTATATTTAGGAGGCATATTTGCAATGATAAAAAGACCTAAGATACTATTAAAATAGTTACCTGGGGTTGATGGCAATGCACAGCTCCAGAGCAGGGCCTACGCCAACTCCTAGAAAACAAAAAGCCCCCGAACACAATATTACCATCAATTCCTGAAGAGGACCCTTGTCCAAAGCTGACCATCAAAAGCACAGGCAGGCCCGTGCTCCTAAAAAAACAAAACATGTGTACTAAAATAATTAAATCTCTCTCCTCTATCTGCCTTAACTGTTTACTGACTGAGTTATTTATTTATAGACAGAGCTACAAAACTGTTCTCTTAGATGAAAATCATGGATGGCCCAGGATGAAAACACATTAGGAAAAAGGAAGCAGGGGCGCCTGGGTGGCTTAGCCGTTAAGCGTCTGCCTTCGGCTCAGGTCCTAATCCCAGGGTCCTGGGATAGAGCCCCGCATCGGGCTCCCTGCTCAGCGGGAAGCCTGCTTCTCCCTCTCCTGCTCCCCCTGCTTGTGTTCCCTCTCTCGCTGTGTCTCTCTCTGTCAAATAAATAAATAAAATCTTAAAAAAAAAAAAAAAGGAAGCAGGCATGTCAAACATTTTTGAGCAAAGCTGTAAGGCTGCAATACTCCGAAGAGGAGTGATGTGAGACTATAATGTGGGCCAGGTCAGGAATTAGAATAGAAATATCAAGAGCAAACCAGTGCCTTGTGGCCAGCAACCTAGTCATGCAGGACTGACTCCCTTTGTGAAAAAGGCCAGACCGGTTCTGCAGGTGGACACTTGCCAAGAGGAGAATGCAGTGGCAGCCTGTTCCAGCCCCAACATTTCCTCTACTCTTGCTACTCTCTCTCCCCTTCTGGTAATTCTACCCCTTACTGCCTTCAAAAACTAGCTGTCCCTATTTTAAAATCTTAATCTCTAAATCCCTTCCTTTCTCCTACAACACTACATAGATTAGACACACTCAAAACAAGTTGTACTGGGGCGCCTGGGTGGCTCAGTCGTTAAGCATCTGCCTTCGGCTCAGGTCATGATCCCGGGGTCCTGGGATCGAGCCCCGCGTCGGGCTCCCTGCTCAGCGGGAAGCCTGCTTCTCCCTCTCCCACTCCCCCTGCTTGTGTTCCTTCTCACTGTGTCTCTGTCAAATAAATAAATAAAATCTTAAAAAACAAAAAACAAAAAACAATTTGTACTAAGTCAAATGCTGCTTTGCAAGTATTTTTACTATGTAGCTTGAGTCCTGTTTCCCTTAATGATAATTCTAGAAGAGCTGTGCTTTTCATTCTTTCTTGAGAATCAGCAAAGTGCTCTGTTGGATGGATCTCAATGTATGGCTTTAATTAACTGTCCACAAAGTTCAGAATAAATGGTCACAGCAGTGATAGTTGCCAGTGTAAGTTCAACTAAGTTAGAGTTTCAGGCCTAGTTTAGTCCCACGTCGACAACTAACAAGTTATGCTACCTAAGCTCTTGAACCGCATTCATTTAAGCACACAAATGCTTATTTTTGGATATAAAAGTAGAAGTCACAGTCACTAGTCCTAAAGAGCTAATCCTCTGGATGGGAAAGCAAGATGCACCTCTATGAAATAAAAAAGCAATACAAGGCAAAATATACTCAAATACAAGACTGAATAGTACAGTGTGCCCGTTGGGATGAACCAGAATACATACAAACCTGGGGCCTTAGTCTACAGAGATACTAGATACAGTACCCCCAGTACCCCCTCTCCCACTCCAAATTAGCCTAGTTCCTAACATACCTGTAAGGAAAGCAAATCCAGCAAGAAGTCCCAGTCTTTTTTGCTCAGTTTCATGGCTATGAGGTGTTGTCATCAGCCAAATCATCAACCCCAGGGAGCCCAAGGCAGAGAGCAGGCCAGCCTGTCAGATCCAGAGTCAATAATGAAATACTTGAAAATACCGAATTTATTCTGCAGACCTGATTGGGATCAAATATTCATCTGAACTTCCTAATATTTCCTTCTAACCTGGAGGCAGTGGAAAGGCAGAAGGGACTAAGGAGAAACTAGAAGCCGTGTAGGACAGGGCTAGGACCACAGTGGATGCTAGAGGCTCTTCTGACCCAGGTAGTCCATGAGCTACAAGTACCCAAGTCAAACTATGAGTCTTGCCCAAGAAAAAGATTAATCAGAGTGACAACTGCCTGAAGCACATTCCAATCTGTAGGGCAAGTAAAAATGATCCCTTTTTGATCACTTTAAAACACACACACAAATATATCTACCCATACATCGAAAAAAGACTGAGAGGGTGCTACAGATTTAATGTTTATGCTCCCCCCAAACTCATGTTTAAATTTTAACCCCCAATGTGCTGATATTTCGAGGTTGGGGAGGGGGTGTCTTTGGAAGGTGATGAGGTCATGAGGGTAGAGCCTTCATTAGTGCCCTTACAACAGAGATCCCGGAGAGCTCCCTTGCCCCTTCTATCATGTGAAGACATAGCGAGAAGATAGTCTTTACACAGGGAGCAGGCCCTCACCACACCACGGCTGGTGCCATGATCTTGAACATCCAGCCTCCCAAACTGTGAGAAACATTTGCTGTTTAAGCTACTCAGTCTATGGTTTTCTGTTAGAGCAGCCTGAATGGACCAAGACAGAGTAAGGATCAAAATGTTATGTCTGGGTGTTTTTATTTCTTTCTCATGACTAGTCTGTTTTCCAAATTCTCTAAAATGAAAGTGCATTAGTTTTGTAAGAAGAAAAATATTCTTAAAAAAAAAAAAGCAAGTGGGAAAAGCTGCAGGCAATTAGAAAGAGAAGAAAATCATCAAGGAGATATGCAGACACTGAAGTTCCTTCCTTCCTTTAAAGGTATAACTGATCTTTGTTTTTCTCATAGTTACGTTCTATAAAGTCACTGTGAATAATGAATTAATGAATACTGAACAACTGCTCCTGAGAAAAATAAAGGGTTAAATTCTCACGCACCTCTGGTTACATTTTCTTCAACCGAAAAATACGTGTTTTACGTGTGTTTATGTTTAAGGACACTTTATTTGATATATATATTGTTGGTTCATTAACCTGGAACTCATGGCCAACACACTCTAACTCAAGCCTGAACAAAGCTTACCTAACAGACGTATTTTCTCCATAAGACACATCACAGTCTTAGTGTACTTTTTTTTTGCACTTAGGAACAGTAGACCGCACTCTAGCACTATGCCTGGGGTCCATTTTAAATATTGACATCACCACCAAAATCACAAAAATGCAAAAAATGTAGCACTACACAGACCATGAAAAAGACCCTTGTTTACAGTACAAGAGCTTGAAGCAGGGCAGTGTGGCGCCTTGTTCAACCTCAGCTGGAACACAGTGCCATGCGCAACTCAAAGTTTTTGCCGTTCTGCTTAGGAGTGCGAATGTCTGCAAAAGCACCATGAGTACTGATTTTAGGGTTACAAATACATTTTAGCAAGTAGGCAATTCATAAATATAGAATCCACGAATAATGAGGATAACTGCATTTTACTACATTGCTTAAAAAACAAAACAAAAACACCCACAACCAGAAACCAAAATGGCCACTCTTGCCTAGAAGGTGGAGTATGTTTTAGTCTCAACTCCAGGGATCAAAGTTTTATCCTCTGAGTATCTAGAATAATTTTTCACACAACCTCTGCCAGGAGATGCCTGAGCATAGGGACAGTTCTCAGTAGTTGCAAATGCCAACACAGACACACTGCCTACACTTACACTAAAAAGGACACTTGGAAAGCAAGTCTTGGTTAGTGAGAACTTCAAACTTTTTTGATTATTTGTCAACTGTCCCTCTTATTCCTACTGGCCAAACCCAAGGTCTCTTTCAACAGAGGAAAGTGAGTTGTTGAAGGTTTTCACGCAACCATGCAGATATAAATGCATCCGTGAATAAAATAGATCAAATCTTTGAAGGTCTCAACCCTGCCTCTCCTGATTATCATACAATCAGTGTTCTATATCTAAGAACCCCACAGTCAAAAGCAAAGAAGAGAAAGAAGGCAGGAAAAGATAAAAAGGCTACCGTGCAAACCCCAGCACACACGCCATGCCATGACTCAGCGGGCTGGGGTCTTACACCATTCAGTGTCCAGGTTAAGACATTCTGTTTTCAGTACCTAGAGAGGACACAGCTGCCAGAAAATTTAAAGAAGGCTCTGCATGTCCTTAGTTACCAGCCGGCTCTGGTGAGTTTAGATTGCAAACTACAGAAAAGGATTAAGGAGGGGTACAAGCTTGCACCACCCTGCTGAGCTGGTTTCTACCTACTGCATTTGTGCCACAGCAACTAGGAGAGGAAGTGCTCTTACCTGAAGGAAATGAGTGACCACGTGGACATAGGCCCCCGCGGCCGCCACAAACATACAGAGGGCAAAACTGGCATAGACCTTCTTCAGGTGCTGCTGTGTCGAGGGGGTTCTGGGAAAGAACGTTAGTAACAGCCATTATTCTAGGACCAATTTCATTTCTAAGTTAACAATCATTTCCCTCTCTTCTTCCCAGGAAATATGTGTAAGTTATAAAAAAAAAAAAGAATATTTTGAAAATAGATGAATTGAGAATCTTAAATGCTGGGGAGGAGCCAAAGGTCCCATATTATGAACAATCAGTACCCAAACTAGAATAACTAAATGGTTTTTCAGTGACTACAGAGCAGCCCCTAGAATCTGGGTGCTTTTATCAGATCCTCTGGATTCTAGCAAAGTTAATATGCCAATTAATGCATACAAAAGTTAATAAACTAGGAAAAGTAAGGTATGAAAGGAAATGCAATAAGAAACTACAGTGAAGATCAAAACACTTACATGTGGGAAAATTTTAAGAGTGCATCAAAGTTGATCTTCCGATCAAATATGTTCATGATGCCAGTCTGTGGGACACAGCCTCCGCTCTGTAGAATCAAGGATAAAAAGAAGAAAGGTTATTTTACAGATACAAGGTCATACAAAATAACATAAACAACTTTCTCATAAAAATAGCAACATACAAGTTGGAAAAATGAAAGTATCTAAAATCCCACTGTCCTAGCACAGCCATTTTCATTTCTATGCATTTCCTTCTAGGATACATTTGCAATCATACTCAACCATTTTAAAGGACACAGAGGAAATGAAGCCATCTTCTTCTCCCTCAACTATTTTGTTATTAGCATTTGATTTCTATTCTTTCAGAAAGTAATTTGTCCCTTTGATAGTTTCTTTGAGGGCGCCTGGGTGGCTCAGTCGTTACGCATCTGCCTTCAGCTCGGGTCATGATCCCAGGGTCCTGGGATCGAGTCCCACATCGGGCTCCTTGCTCAGCGGGGAGTCTGATTCTCCCTCTCCCTCCGCCCCTGCTTGTGTCCCCTCTCTTGCTGTGTCTCTCTGTCAAATAAATAAATAAAATCTTTAAAAAAAGATAGTTTCTTTAAGAAATTACCAGTTAGCAATTAGTTAAAGGGATCCAGTCACTGGAACATAAAGCGATATTTATTTTTATTTTTGGGGGGGGCGGGCAGAGGAAGAGGGAGAGTCTTAAGCAGGCTCCACACTGGGCCTCCACCCTGAGATCATGACCTGAGTCAAAATCAAGACTGGAACACTTAAGCACCCCTGCAATATAGAGCAATTTTATGTCATTGTATCAAGATGCTAGAGAATTCTCTCAGCAAAGGCATAGAACCTCAAAGAGGGAGGAATGGAGGGAGGAAGGAAGGAGCTGGGCCTGGTACTAGGTCTTGAATTTTATTATTATTATTTTTTTTTTAAAGATTTTATTTATTTGACAGAGAGAGAACAAGCAGGGGGAGCAGCAGAGGGAGAGGGAGAAGCAGGCTCCCCACCAAGCAAAGAGCACGACGTGGGGCTCAATCCCAGGACCCTGAGATCATGACCTGAGCCCAAGGCAGACGCTTAACTGACTGAGCCACCCAGGTGCCCCAGGTCTTGAATTTTAAATATATGCATGTAGAAACTTTCCATCCAATGCATGTTAAAACTGAACTGAAAGAGATTTACAATTTTAAAAAGAGAAAAGTTCCTCCATGAAAAAGGAATTTGTGCAGAAAGGATTTTTTTACATAATTTCAGAAATTTTCCTACAGAAGAGATGGAATAGTACAAAGAATTCCTATAAACCCTTTACCCAAATTTCCTGTTAATATTTCACCATATCTGCTTTATCCCCTCTCTATATAGCAGTATATAGAGACTTAAAAATTTTTTTTTCCCAACCACGAAGGCACAAAAATGTTTTTTTCCCAACCATGCAGGCACCCCTAAATACTTGTGTGTACATCTGAAAACAATAATCAAAACCAGGAAATTAACACTGACACAATACTATTATCTGATCTACAGACCTTATTCAGATCTTGCCAACTGTCCCAATTATGTCACAGAAAGGACATTTTTAATTGAACTGTACCCAGGTTATATGCCATCAATACCATCAAGTTTGGCTCTTAAATTTTGTTCCCTCCTCTATTTCACATGCAATCCTAAATAAGCACATTCAATCTACAGGGCTTAAAAAAAAAAATCTAATAAAGAATTTTCATCTTTCTACGTATCAATCTTCCACAATCATCCAGATTCTTCTTAGACCCATAATGCCTATTCATTTCACACTGACCAAAAAACGGGAATGGGGTGGTATTAAAACACAAAGCTAAGTAGTTTGAAAGACAAGCCAACTAGTCACGCCTATTCTAATGAGCACCCAGCCCAATACTCAGCAAAACCAGTCTGGGCAATAAAAGTTACAATCCCAAACTGACTCCTGAGAAATCCTGGGCCAGTGGAAAGATGCCATTCTTCTAGTTCACATGCATCATTACCATTTGTTTCCTGAGTCTCACTCTCTCACAAGTGCAACAATTACAATGGCTAGCTTGCTCTCTTGATTTCCTCTTTCCTTTCTCACCAACATCCTACTCACCTCAATTTTTTTGTTAGTTCTGTTCTTAAGGATGGATACAGTGAGAAGCTGAAGAACCTACTAAAGCTGCTGCTCACAGCTCTAAGTCCCGGGGCTCTGGGCCCTCTTGATCTAGATGGTGCAATTATTGCAGGCTGTTGCAGGACCGACCACAGCCTTTCATAACCATGATGAACTCACATCCTCTAGAGAGCACACTTACAGGATGGCAGAATCCAGCACCTGGAAAGTGTCTTTGTTTAAGTCTTCCATTAACACCCTTAATGACATCCCCAGATAGAACTTGCAATAGTTCTGAAGCAACCTTCAGAGCCAAATTTCTCAGTATTCACAACAACAACACTGAAGTACCTCTTGCTTCCAATTTCAAGAGTTAAAAAAAGGAAGGGTGGGGGTGGTGAATGGGCATCGCAGTGTAAATCCTCAAATACCCACGGGATTGTTAGTCAGAAAGGGGCAACACCCTGTAACCAGAACCCACTAAGTGAAACAGTGGGAGGGGATAATGGCAGAAACTCCTCTTTCCCAGTTTGCTCTTTGACATTTCCCGGGGGGTGCTGACTGCCTCTTACAACTGCAGATGGAAAAACCAAAATTATCAAAAGTTATGAGGACAGGGAGGGAGTATTTCTCCATGATTTAGTAGTGTCTCGTGGTTTAAAATAAGTAAAAAATAAATTAAATAAAACCAGTTTTCTAACACCAGTACTTTTTCTAAAATTTAAGTGAGATATGTAAGTACCAAATTTTCTAGATACAAAGGCACACAGCAGTTTTTTTGAGAGAGAGTGTGCGCATACACACACACAAGTGTGGGGGGGGGGTTCCAGAAGGAGAGAGAATCTTAAGCAGGCTCCAAGCTCAGTGTGGAGCCTGATGCAGGGATCGATCCCACGACCCTGAGATCATGACCTGAGCCAAAATCAAGAGTCTGATGCTTAACTGACTGAGCCACCCAGGCGCCCCAAGACACACAGCAATTTTAATAATAGCTTTGTAGGGAAAAAACACAATGAAGTATACATTTAATAAATGACATGATATGTATACGACATAATTTATTTCAGAACTGTTAAAACGTAAGGAGGAAAAAGGTCTTAGAATCAAGGAAATATGATAGTTTGCTCTAGGTCTGTTCCAAACAGACAAGAACTAATGTAGACATAAGTAAAGAGTCAAAACGATTCTTACAAGTTTTGCCAGAGGGATTAAGCTAAGTAAGTTTCTAACTTACCCTCAACTACTTGTATTCAGAAGCTGCAGAGAAAACATATCTACATTTCAGTGTCTATATGCAAACTCAGCTGAACAAGATTCAATTGCATTCATAACTCAAAAATAGCAGCTCCCAGGGCGCCTGGGTGGCTCAGTCAGTTGGGCGTCCAATTCATGATTATGGCTCAGGTCATGATCTCAGCATCCTGATATGGAGTCCAGGTCAGCTCTGAGCTCAGCAGGGAGTCTGCTTAAGAGTCTCTCCCTCTGTCCCTCCCCCACAACTCACGCACTCTCTCTCAAACAAATAAATCTTTAAAAAATAGCAGCTCCCATACCAAAAGTATTTTCAGTCCCAGGGAACAGTTAGCTCCTAACAGAGTCTGAAGTATTCAAAACCATTAACTAAGTAACTCAGCTAACATTTCAAAAAGGCCCCACAGTTAAATGAAAATCTTTGTTTTAAAAACAGGACATTAGGGACGCCTGGGTGGCTCAATCGGTTGGGCGTCTGCCTTCCGCCAGGGTCATGATCCCAGGGTCCTGGGATAGAGTCCCACATCGGGCTCCTTGGGGAGCCTGCTTCTCCCTCTGCCTGCCACTCCCCCTGCTTGTGCTCACTCTCTCTGGCAAATAAATAAAATCTTCAAAAAAAAAAAAAGGACATTAAAATGACAAGTTTTATGCTATGTATATTTTACCGCAACAAAGGAAACGAGTATATTACAAGTTGTTCAAAAATTATTTAATACAGTAGTTCCCCCAACACACATCAGCCCATTATGAAATCCATACCAGCACTGGTCTGTCTCAAACTAGACACCAACTCATACAAAAATCTAGAAATTGCATCCTCTCTCCCACCCCACCCCCCAGTTCTAAATGTAAAACAGGGAAGTGGGATTATTTATTTAGAATACAATGTAGACTGTGCCTCCTAGACTCATGAGAAATTTGTCTGCATTGCATTAAGTAAATGTTCAGACGTTAATCATAATCAAATTCCTTTAATTTGGATCAGAACTTCACTTAATGCCTTCATCCTTAGGAGAGCAGGAATACCAAACTTGACAGATATTCTCATCAACTAACATCTATGTCTTAGGTCTTGTTAAATCTCTTGTTTTGTTCTAGGTATCTTCCTTACCCTTGCCCTAAAATAATTATCATCAGGGGCCAAGCCGTGAAAACAACAACAAAAAAAATTCTCTACATTCTTATTTCAATACCTATTAAGTACAGTCCATATGAAACACGGCCAAGTGGCCAAAAGCTATGCAAAACAGAAACAATCACAAATTTTTAAAAAATCCTTGCCTTTGAAAGATAAAAGCCCGCTGACTACTGGGCAGAAGGCTGCCTTAATATTTACAATTTAACAACAAAACCAGCAATTCAGGGGCACCTGGGTGGTTCATTCGGTACAGCATCCAACTCTTGATCTCAGGGTCATGAGTTCAAGCCCCACATTGGGTGTGGAGCCTACTTTAAGTATTTTTTAAAATAGAGCAAGTCAAAGAAACATTATTCACACATTTAATTAAACATTTAGTTGTGAATTATATGGTTCCTCATTCTTGTCGTAATTCGACCATTCTGAGTCCCCTTCCCACATATCCAGATGGAACAAACTGATACTTAAGAAAAACCCCATGTGGTTAAAAAACTGGAGTGGGGGGGGTAGCAGAATTGTATTTTTTTAGTAGTTCTTCCTATTGAATAGCTTTCAGACTCTGTATAACCATGTATCTGTTAAGAGCTTGGCTTGCTGCACTTGAATCCTGATATTGCCTTAGCTATGTAACACACAGCAAGTTTCTGGCACTTGAACCTCACTGTGCTTTAGTTTCCTCATTTGTATATTGTAATATATAATAATATCTACTTCACAGGGTTGAGGATTATGTGAGATAATACAAATAAAGTGCTTAGAATAGTGCCTCACACAGGAATGCCTGGGTGGCTCAGCTAGTTAAGCTGATTTGGGCTCAGGTCATGATCTCAGGGTCATGGGATCGAGCCCCGTGTCAGGCTCTGTGCCAGGTGTGGAACCTGCTTAAGATTTTCTCTCTCCCTCGCTCTCCCTCTGCCCCTCTTCCCCCCATCTATTCTCTCATGCATGCATGCTCTCTCTCCAAAAGAAAGAATAGTGCTTCATACGTAAGACTGGCTCCATATGTTAGCCATTGTTTTTACCAGTGTAAATACTCATTACTCTCATGTCCTCAGTGCATTATTTTCCCCTAGTTTTATAAAATATTTATTGCAGGTCTAATCTACATATGCCCTGTAAATTAACTCTTTAATTATTATTCAACCACAGTTAACTATATCCTGAAGACTTAATATTTACCCACATGAATAAAATTAAATTGGGGGAAGAGGGAAGAGTCTAAGAAAATTATAAACTGGAATTTAAAGGAATTTGATAAATCTTATTACCGGCTAAAATTACTTTTGTGCAAATGGCAGGCCTCTCCTTGGGCACATTTACACTGCACCTCCTGTCCCACAGGGCCACAAGGCGTTTTG
The DNA here is from genome assembly GCF_964656455.1 of Halichoerus grypus. Lineage (NCBI taxonomy): Eukaryota > Metazoa > Chordata > Mammalia > Carnivora > Phocidae > Halichoerus > Halichoerus grypus. The sequence goes on along the minus strand of NC_135717.1, from coordinate 116,161,278 downwards.
AGACAGCCTAATAACCACTAAGCGATAATCCGATGTGGCAGAGAATTTGATGAAGTAAATGGTCATTAGCTTGATGCCTTCCTTGTCATCCCTAGAAGGTAGGTCAGTTTGGTTTCAGGGAGTCCAAAGAACTGTTTCGACAGGCCTGGGCTCTGGTGGTCCTAGATTTGAACCCTAGATGTCCCAGCCCCGCCCTTAACTTGGTCCCAAATTCCTGGCTAGCGAGATTAGCTAGCTAACACCGGATCCGGTCTCTCTAGGGTGCTGCTTCAGAACCAAGCTAGTAACTGGAGATGGAATGCCTACTGCCTTCAATAAATGATTTTTTGAACTTTCACACTACTGAACCTCTCTCTGTAACCACAAGTGTTTGACAGACTGAATCAGAAAGAGGCCCCAACGTCCTAAATACATACTCATTTTCCAGTGTAAACCAGTAATCTCTTCCCAATAACAACATATTTAGCCCAAATTAAAGCAGGCATAAATGAGGACAAACTTTTTAAGTGTTTTGGATTCCAGTTAATTGTGTCAGAACTTCTCGCATAGATGGCTGTAAGCACCGTAAGAGCAGAGCTTGCATGTGATTCAGCTTTCTGTCCCCCCATATTTACATACAACCAGGAGTCCCCAGAGCAAATGCAGATCCCATTATCTAATCAGGAGTGTCGCAACCTCAAATCAACACTCCCCAGGTGGCTCAAAGGGGAACCTACCCTGAGGAGTAACTCGTGTGGCCCAAAAAGCCAATCTCTAGTTTTCCTCTCCTTGGTTTGAACACCGTCTTTGGAAAACAAAAATGTGTTTAATACAAAAGCTACTTCATGAAGCTTGGTTAGAAACTCGGGGGGGCGGGAGGGGGGCGGCGCTGGATGCCTGGGTGGCCCAGTCAGTTAAGTGTCTGCCTTCGGCTCAGGTCATGATCTCAGGGTCCTGGGATCGAGTCCCACATTAGGCTCCCTGCTCAGCGGGGAGTCTGTTTCTCCCTCTCCTTCTGTGTGTGTGCACTCTCGCGCTCTCTCAAATAAATAAATCTTAAAAAAAAAGAAGAAAAAAAACTCTGGGGGAACAAAACAGGGTAAAGTGGAAGACACTTCTAACAGCTTCTACAGTCAAGTCAAAGTGGCAAAGGAAAATTTAGCAGACAGAACATCAAGAGAATATTCAGTATTTTCCCAAAGGAGATTAATACCCTTGGGTAGTTTATGAAATAAAGTGAAACTTCAGGCCAGCAGTAGTACCTTCTATAATACGACTACATTTATATAAAACTTTACAACTTTAAAGTGCTTTTATATACGTTATCTCCTTTGACCTTCACACCAATCCATAAAGAAAGGGCAAAAACAATTAATCTCACTTTAAAAAGAAAGCTCAAAAAGGCAGCGTTAATAGTGGCAGGAGCACTGGCTTTGGAGTCACAAATCCTGCCATTTTCTACCATGTAACTTTGGGGAAATCATTTTACCTAAGGTCATCTAGGCTTCCTTATCTGTAAGATAAGGATGATTAAATAACACCTGGGCTACCAAGCTTACTGAATGCCAGTAAAAAAAATCTGTGGGGGGCGCCTGGGTGGCTCAGTTGGTTAAGCAACTGCCTTCGGCTCAGGTCATGATCCTGGAGACGCGGGATGGAGTCCCGCATCGGGCTCCCTGCTCAGCAGGGGGTCTGCTTCTCCCACTGACCTTCCCCCCTCTCATGCTCTAATAAATAAATAAAATCTTAAAAAAAAAAAAAATCTGTGGGACACATATAAAAAGTACAGCACAGGGGAATGTAGTCAGTGACACTGTTAATAGTGCTGTATCGTGAGATGGCAGCTACACTTGCGATGAGCATAATGTATGGACCTGAATCACTATGTTGTACACTTGAAGTAATGGAACATTTTGTGTCAACTATACTTCAATTAAAAAAAAAAAAAAAAAGAGGAGGAATGAAAAGCTGTGTGAAATCATTGTAAAGTGCTAAAAGGACATTAGTATTGGGGCGCCTGGGTGGCTCAGTCGTTAAGCGTCTGCCTTCGGCTCAGGTCATGATTCCAGGTCCTGGGATCGAGCCCCGCGTCGGGCTCCCTGCTCCGCGGGAAGCCTGCTTCTCCCTCTCCCACTCCTCCTGCTTGTGTTCCCTCTCTCACTGTCTCTCTCTGTCAAATAAATAAATAAAATCTTTAAAAAAAAAAAAAAAAAAAAAGGACATTAGTATTGACCTGACCAACACCACAAAGTTAAATAGTAGAGCCAGAACCAGATTAGGGGCCTTATGACCTCTAATGCCTGGTGCTCTTCCTACTATTACAGCCTACAGTAGAAAAGCAAGTTTTCATTAAGACAGTTCCAGCCATAGGCCAAGAGAAACTTAAAAAAATATTAACACATGTTGATTCCTATTACACTTCTCTGTATTTTTCAGCACTTCTACAATAAGCATGAACTATATGCATAACCAGGAAAAAAATTAGAATGCTGACTAAATATCTGGATTAATTTCACCTTTCCTATTCTTAGGAGAGTAAGACTTCAGTCACACCAATAGTGGGGAAGGGAGAGACGGGAAGAAAGAGGGTTCACGAAGCCATGTTTCCACAAGATGAATAATGGAAGAAGGAAACTCTAAACACAAATTACAGAGAGTGTTTCTCAAGGATTTAACCCCTCTGTCCCTATTGGAAGAAAATGGTAGAAAACCTAAGTATCAACATATTCTTGAAGCCAGAACAAAAAATATTAGACAAGAGAAATAAGCCACCAAAGAGAGTAAACCTAATAATTACAGAAATAAGTGTATTTGTAGAAATCATAATAACTTGGTTATACAACGTGAATAATCTCTCTTGAACTGAATTCTTAAACTACACATTCAACCAAAAGATAAACTAAAACTAGGGGCGCCTGGGTGGCTCAGTTGTAAAGCGTCTGCCTTCGGCTCAGGTCGTGATCCCAGGGTCCTGGGATCGAGCCCCACATCGGGCTCCCTGCTCCGCGGGAAGCCTGCTTCTCCCTCTCCCACTCCCCCTGCTTGTGTTCCTGCTCTCACAATGTCTCTGTCAAATAAATAAATAAAATCTTTAAAAAAAAAAAAAAAGATAAACCAAAACTAAGTATTAATAAATAACTAGACAAGTCTATTCGCCATTAACTTTTAACCTTAAAATCTTTGTGTTTTAGGCACAGTCAGCTCTTCTACTGAGTTACACATTCACAAGTTAACTATTGCTAGAACAGTCTCAAGTTCAGAGAGGTTTTTGTTATTGTCTGGTCAATGAAAGGCTGGTGGGGTAGGCAATGCAGTCTGGGCTGGTACTGAGTAACAATTCCGCACTTAATAAATACACAAAAATACCAAAGCCTACTTACTACCATAGCTCCAGCAAGTAGGTCAAAGAAAAAAAACAACCGCCCAACGACGCCTTTCCTGCGCGGGCTTTGAGAAAGACGCCCACAAGGCTCAGAACCAAGCAAAGCCAAGGCCACCTCACCTGTCCAAAGGTAATCAATCAGACCAGAACGGGGCTGGAAAGCCAGGAAGGATCTTCTCACCTTTCGCCTCTGCTTTCGGCTTCCAAGTAACTAAGGAGGTTCGCGTGTCACAGAGGAGTGTGACATCACCCGCCTGGCCGTGACAGGGCAGCCTGCCTGACCAGGCCCTTTGTCGAGTCCTGGCCCTCGCGGCTCACCCAGAAAGGGCCCAGCCAGAGGGCCCAAAGCAGAGAAACAATGAGTCGGGTGAAGCAGGGGTGATCACAAACCCGTGAGGTTTCGCTTTCATTAGCCTCGGAAGGAAGGGGTGGGGGACGTGGCCTGAATTTAAGTAGTCAAGGCTGTGCCAAAGTGCCCCTGCGCCTACTCTTGGCGGGGTGAAAAGGAGAAGGAACGCAGAGTGAGAGGAAGGAAGAAAGTGGGACTAAAAAGGACCCTTCACCAGCACTCGCGCGCAGAACTGGAACCTCGACGCCCCCCAAAACGCAGCAGACGCTCCCCAGCCCCTCCCCCGCTCCGGTACGGTTGCGCATGCGCGGTACTAGTTCCCGAGCTTCTCCCCTCCCCGCGCAGCTTTCCGAGTCTCGTCGCGGAAGAGGGCCCCATTCCCCGAAGGTGCAGTCTGTCCGAAAACCGAGACTATTCCCACTCTTGCTCAGACAATAATTGCCAACCCCATTTCCATTTCTCACTCCCGGCTTACAGTCCCAGCTTCAGACGTACGTTCTTACCGGCCTCCCAGGAACCTACACAGCTCTTCTAACACCGGATGTGCTTCTGACTCTCCCAGTGTCCGCTCCAGACTTTTTACCCAAGCGTCTGCCCCTCGAGGGAAGCTCCGCCCCCGCGGTCCGCTTAAGGCCAGTCCTCATTGGCCCCTGGCTGGACCTCTGCCTTCCCATTGGCTTTACGTGCGTAAACAACGGCTGCTTACTTCAGAGCCATTCGCTAATGCCCTTGTCGATCAAGACGCTGGCCGCCAACCGGCGTCGTAGAAAAGGTCTCCGCCTCTTCCCCATAGTTAGGTAGGACCGCGGTCTAAAGCCGCCCCTAGTGGAGAAAGTGAAGAGGGACAGGCCCCACCCAAGATACCTGGCATGTCACCGAGCCCCGCGACGCGTGGTGGGATAGCGCAGCAAAGTCCCGGGATTCTGGTTTTAGGCTTCTCATGGAATGTTAAAGGGAGAAAGAGATTCAGATAACACGTAAAAAAGGGCTCTCATAGGGGGCAATCTACCATGAATCGAGTGGGGCTTAGGCTTCCGAGCACTTTTGAAGGCTCAGCGAATTGTCCAGGAATTCGAGGAGGACATAGCCGCCCCAGTCCGGCATCGGAAGCACCGACGCGCTCTAGCCCAAGTGGTGGTCCTGGGGCCGCGTGCGAGACTGGAGGGCTTCCAGGATCACCTTCCCTGCTTGGTGGAGATAGGCGACAACTTCATAGTCACTTCTGCCTGTGGAGTGGGGTGGATGGGAGAGGGAACGAGGGCGGCGACCTGGCAGAGCTGCCCAGGCAGCCCCGAAAGAAACGAAACCAAGGGAGATCAGAGGGCTGGAGCTCCCCATGAGCTTGTCCGGGGCAAGAAGCACCACCCGTGCGAGAACTTAGAGTAAGGAGTTGTGAAGCCGGTTAAAAAAAAAAAAAAGTTCCTGTACTATCAATGTTTTAAATTACTTTTTTACTAATTTATCTAATATCTCTATAAAAATAGCACAAAATTGACATATGAAGAGGCAAAGAGTATGCAGACAAAAAATGTAGAAAAAAAGAGCTTATAGTGGTTGCCAGGTAGTTAAAAATGTTTTTTTGTTTCGTTTTGTTTGTTCTGGATTGTGTGATGTTTTTCGTTTTGTCAGCATTTTAAAATAGGCAATGGTTTCTTTTTCTCATTCTAGATAAATATTGACTATTATATAATTTTATATTCTGTTTCTTAAATACAGCCCCCCAATTGTATGTTTTTTAGACTGCAAAGAATATAGATTCACCCCTGCCTCTCATTTTATAGATGAGGAAACAGGCCCCTGACAGAAAAGGTTCTGGCAAAGTAAGGGAAGAAACATAGATTAAGCATTGGATGAGTGGAGATGAGATCAGAATCTGTCCTTCTAGAAGGATAGAACAGTTATCCTTTCAGTAAAGAATACAAATGTGCAGGGTATGATTCTCAGTACCCAAACTCAGGTATGCAATAAATATAATTTTACTTTCTACGGTACAACCTAATATTTACTCTGAAACTCATTCCATCAGAGTGGGTGAAAATGTATTATTATCTTCCTTGGGGTTTCTCTCCCCACCCCACACTAATGTCTGCCACATTTCTTGGGCTAACGTGCTTGGGAACAGGGCCTATCTTTTCCTGGTCGTCAATCCACAAACGTTGCTGTGGAGGTTTTTACCTTTGTACTAGTGCAGCAGCTCTATTCCGTGCCGAAGTTAAGGCACAAGAAAACTTTTGTCGGGCTAATGTTGAATTCTCTGCCTAGAAGAATAAGTTGCTAAGGGCTTGGTCTGTATGGTATTGACCAATATAGGTTACTTATTCACTGGTAACAGATTATTCATTCCCTCCTGGCTCAGGGTCTCTCATGAGGTTGCAGTCAGATGTCAGCAAGGGCTGCAGTCATTCAAAGGCTTGACTGGGGCTGGAGGAATTACTTCCAAGGTAGCTCACTCATATAGCTGACAATTAGGTGCTAGCTGTTAGCTTGGAGGCCTGAGTTCCTCCGCATGTGGGCTCCTCCTTAGGGCTGCTTGAATGTTCTTAGAGCATGAGAGCTGGCTTCTTCTCTTCCAGAGTGAGAAGTCCCAGTGACAAGCAGCGCTAGATGGAAACTCTCTTTAAAACTTACCCTCATAAATCACATAGCAATCACTTCCTTATAATAACATCCTATTCCCAGGCTCCTGCCCTGGATCCTGTGCCTCAGAGGGCCTCAGCTTTGGAGGGCCTTCCTGGAAATGTTCTAGATGTCCCTTATGTGCCTGGGACCAGCCAGGGCCAGCAGGGCTATCAAAGCTGAGCCCAGACCAGGCCCTGAATGAGCCCTTGTCCCAGTTTCTCTCCTTCATGGCACTCTCCAATCCCACATTGCCTGAGAAACTCTGGAACTCATGTCTATGGGGTCATCCCAAGGCCCTAAGACCAGGTCTCAATTTTAAGAAGGCATCCTGATGAGCCAACTACTCTTTCTGGACAGCACAGTATTCCTTTTGGGGAATCAGGTGAAATTGTCTCCAGGATGGTGCTGATAAGCCTATTTGTAGTCTCATGGAAGATGAGTTCAGGCCTCTGGGCTACCAACAGAGCTTCCCCAGCTCTTGGACTTGAGTCGTGTGTATGGGTCCCTGTGTTGACCCTCTCTTTTCAGTGTTCTGAATGTGGAGCTGCTGGTGGTCCATAGCACCAGAGGACAGTAGACTGGCAGCAGGCATCTTTTCTCCTGTACATCATCGCATACAACCACCCCACTGTCTACTCCCCCACTGGCACCCAGGGCAGTAACTCCATTCCCCCCAAACACCCTGGGACACATACCAGGCAGTCATCTGGCAGTAGCCCCACCTTTCTGCTCCAATATAATTTCGAGGTGCTTTTGAGACCATCACTTCACAGTACCAATAGGCCTTTTCCAACTGATGTCCTCTTTTGCTTCTGAATGATGTGGTGATAAAATGCCCTCCTCATGTCAGTCTTAAGTCATGCCATATGAGGCATGCACAAATGGCATCACTCCTCTTGCTGCACCCGTGAATCCCCCACATATACTCCCTGTTGGTGGTGGTGTATGGAAGATAGGGATGTGGTCAACACTGAAAGCGATCACAGTCTGGGAATGCTGTGATTATAGAATACAAGAGAAGACACGTTTGGAGGGGGTGTTGTTCTATGTTTATGGCATAAAATTCTGAATGAAAATTTAATGTGACTGTACAAAAAAATTGTTCAAAATTTCCTGCATACTCTGGGTAAGACTTCCATTTGTGGTCATCATCAACAGAGCACAGTAATAATTTTTGAGAGAGTCAAGGGCAACATGATGAATGATGTGGTGTCATGAGTGATGATATAGCCAGGAGTAAATAAATAGTGTAGAAGAACTACAGAGACAAGAATATCTTTATTGTTTCAATATAAAAAGTTTCCAAAGAGCCATGGCATTGTATTTAGTGTATTTAGTGTTATATTTTCTCCTGATAGGAGATATGAAATTAGCCAAGAATGATATATTTGACAATAAAGAACATAAAGAACATGGTGGGGGGTGGGGGGTAGGGGTGGGGGGTAGGAAATAGGTGAAGGGGATTAAAGGGTATAAACCCATACTCCTAATCATGAAGCCGTACTGCCTCTCATTATAAAATTGACATGTATTGTTAATGTAAATTTGTAAAGATGTGTGTGTGTGTGTTAATTTAATAAAAGCTTTGAAAGAAAATGACAGTTTTACCTGACTTGAAGTGCTAGGGGTGTATAAGATGGTGGGGAGGAAGGTGGGAAGATAGCAATAGGTTCTACATTCCAGAAGCTGAGGAGAATGTGGCAGAGTTAAAGAGATGGAAAGCAGGCTGAATTCCTGAGCCTAGGGCAAGGAGGAAGAGGAGAACAGGAAGAGGGGGCAAGCTGGGAATGACTTGAGGCCCTTGGTCTAAATTCAACTTTAGGGGAACCACTGAGGTTTCCCAACAAGTAGAGATAAACATGGCTTCCCTGAAGTCATTTTTTCTGTATCTCACACCTTTCCTTGTCTACTTTTACAGCCTCAATACCTCCTTCTGATCTCAAATGCACTGACCTTGTTCTGCCCAGTGGTTATGAGAACAAGCAGCTCACAGGAATGAAACACATTAAAATCCACACCATCACTTATAAGTGTGTGTGAGTATTTAATATTCTGTTTAAGATTCAGGAGGAGACCTCTCACTTCCCAGATCTCATTTGCATATCCATTGACACCTGAAGGACAGGAATGAAGAAAATTGAGTTTTCTTTTTTCCAACCTCAGTATTATGGGCAGTTATTACTGAAGACTGGCAGGAGAAAAAAAATACCTGAAAATATAGCTTGCAACATCTTTTTTAAAGATTTTATTTATTTATTTATTTATTTATTTATTTATTTATTTGACAGAGAGAAACACAGTGAGAGAGGGAACACAAGCAGGGGGAGTGGGAGAGGGAGAAGCAGGCTTCCCGCGGAGGAGGGAGCACGATGCAGGGCTCCATCCCAGGACCCTGGGATCAGGACCTGAGCCGAAGGCAGACGCTTAACGACTGAGCCACCCAGGCGCCCCATAGCTTGCAATATTTTTTAATATCAATTCAGCCCCTTCTAACTTTGGAAAGCAGTGATGATAAAGGAGTATTAGAAGAATGCTTAAATCTTTTCAAAGTAATTTTCCAACTGTTGTTTCACTTTGCATAATAACTCGGTAAGAAGGTAATGCAGACATTATTAATCTCATTTTATAAATGAAGAAACTGGAACCCAGATTAAGTCAGTTTCCTTAAAGAGCTATCACAGATTCTTCATTCTTGGAAGTAATTAGCTCTTTCCATATCACTGTGGACCTCCGGTCTGAGCTTCAGATCAGTTACTTCAGTATTTCCCACCCCTCTAACTAACGTCCACATTTTTCTGTTCTCTTACTGTTTCCAAGCCCCAAACCCTTGGCCATCCTCTTCATCTGCTTTCCCTGGCCCTGCTCCTGTCATGTAGCACAGGTAGAAAAGGTACTACACTTGTATAGCAATTGCTCACTGCATTAACTCTTGTACTGCTATTCACAACGGATGATCCAGACCCTTTCTTCATCCTCAAGGCGTTGATAAACCTTTTTTTCCTTGCCTTACGGTGATGGTTTTCCAGTAGGTCCTGACATTCTTTGAGACTTTTCCCTTCAAGAGGTGGAGTCTAATTCTCCTCCCATTCGGTGTGGGCTGGACTGAAGGACTTGCTTCTAATAAATACAATAAAGTGGAAATGATGAAGGCCAGAGAGACTAAATCATGAAAAGCACTGTGACATCCTCTCTGCTCTTCACTCATGGCCAGTTGCCATGTCAGGAGGAGACTCAAGCAGCTCGGTGGAAAGGCCCAGGTGGCGAGGAACCAAGGCCTTTTGCTGACAGCTAGCGAGGAACGGAGGCATCCTGCGGACAGCCCTGGGAGAGAGGTTTCTTCAAAGCAGTCAGGACTTCTGAGGACTGGAGCCCCAGGCAGGAGCTTTATTGCCACCTCGTTAGAGAGGCTAAGCCAGAAGCACCCAGCTGAGCCTCTCCCAGATGCCTGACTCTCCGAAACTATAAGATCATAAAGTTTTTTGTTTGTCTCAAGCCTCAAAGGTTTGGGTAATTTGTTCAGCAGAAATATATACCTAATACTCTTACTCAGTCCTCTCCTGATTCCAGCTGACAACGTGACAAAACTTGAGGGCTTCACAGCTTGAACACAGGACGGTGTTAACCATGAGCGTAGAAGGGCAACTAAATAACAAGGAGATTCCATGGAAGAACGAGGCACAGGACCCGATTCGTGTTTTAACACCATCATTCTAGCTGATTCGTGGCAAATGGATTGTAAGAGAACACGAGTGGCCCCCAAGAAAGGAGGAGTTAGGCTATCAGAACAGAACAAGGGACAGAGAATGAGGGCTTGGACAGGAGTCAACTAGTGAAGACTAAGACGGAGTGAAGCAAATGGATACTTTCACTGTAGGAAGAAGTTTTTGTTTTGTGTACGGGGAGGGCAGGGGAGGAAAAAACAACCAGGCTTCTGTCCAAAATCACTTTCTTCGGGGCCCCAATGCCTTCTAACTTCTAAATCCAAAAATCAAATGGCCTTTTTCTAATCCTTCACCATGAAACTACTACTTAACTTTGGCTTCGCTGGCACGACACTATTTGGCTCTTCTTCTCCTCCCTTGTGGGTCATTTTCGCCTTTCCTCCTGATTCCTCCATACCTATCAGCAGCAGCAGCACCTTCTCTCTTTTACTCAGGTTAAAACTTGGAGGTATTCTCGGGCGCCTGGGTGGCTCAGTTGGTTAAGCGACTGCCTTCGGCTCAGGTCATGATCCTGGAGTCCCAGGATCAAGTCCCACATCGGGCTCCCTGCTCAGCAGGGAGTCTGCTTCTCCCTCTGACCCTCCCCCCTCTCATGTGCTCTCTCTCTCTCTCTCATTCTCTCTGTCTCAAATAAATAAATAAAATCTTTAAAAAAAAAAAAAACTGGGAGGTATTCTCAACTCTTCTCTCTTTCTTCTTTCTTCAGCAAGTACCTAATGTCAAGTACCTAATATGCACCAGATTCTTTTTTTTTTTTTTTGACACAGAGAGACACAGCGAAAGAGGGAACACAAGCAGGGGGAGTGGGAGAGGGAGAAGCAGGCTTCCCGCTGACCAGGGAGCCCGATGCGGGGCTCGATCCCAGGACCCTGGGATCAGGACTTGAGCCGAAGGCAGACGCTTAACGACTGAGCCACCCAGGCGCCCCCATGCACCAGATTCTATGTTAAACACTAGAGATGTGTTTGTGCAAATAGGTACAGCCCCAGCCTCCATGGAGTTTTCATGCTAGTGGGAAAGACAGACAAACCAAAAATCATGTAAGTGAATATATACGAGAGGTTTCTTTCCAGTCCAACTGTCTCTGCTTTAATTTTTTTCTTAGGTATAATTGACATATAACAAACTGCATATATTTAAAGCATCCAATTTCATGAGTTTTGACATGAAACCATCATCATATTTTTTTTAAGATTTTTAATTTATTTATTTGAGAGAGAGCGAGAGCTAGAGAGATCACAGAGGGAGAGGGAGAGGAAGAAGCAGACTCACCTCTGAGCAGAGAGCCTGATGTGGGGCTCAATCCCAGGACCCTGAGATCATGACCTGAGCCGAAGGCAGACGCTTAACCAACTGAGGCACCCAGGTACCCCGAAACCATCATCATGATCAAGATAATGGACATATCCATTATCCCCCCCAAACTTCCTCATGCTCCTTCATAATCTTTCCCGCCTTTATCCTCCCTTATCCCTAGGCAAACACTGATCTGGTTTCTATCATTGTAGATTAGTTTGAATTTTCTAGAATTTTATATGTGTATTCATACTGTATGGTCATATTGTTTGGCCTCTTTTAATCAAGATAATTATTTGAGATTCATCCATCATTATAGTATCGTACTTGATCTCTTCCTATTCATTTTGTTATCCCATTGTATGGATAATACAATGGGATATTTAATTTGTTTATCCACTCACTTGGCAATGGGCTTTGGCATTGTTTCCAGTCTTTTGCTATTCCAAAGTGCTAAGAACATTTGTGTACCAGTCTTTGTGTGCCCATGTGTTTTCTTTTCTCTGGAGTAAATATCTAGAAGTAGAATGATTACATCACATGGTAGGTGTATGTTTAACTTTTTAAGAAACTGCTGTTTTCCAAAGTGGTTTTACCATTTTACGCTCCCACAAGTAGTATGTGAGAAGTCTAGTTTCTCCAAATCATCACCAACACTCAGATCAGACTTTTTATTTTATTTTTAAATTTTTTTAAAAGATTTTATTTATTTATTCATGAGAGGCAGAGAGAGAGAGAGAGAGGCAGAGGGAGAAGCAGGCTTCCTGCAGAGCAGGGAGCCCGATGCGGGACTCGATCCCAGGACCCTGGGATCATGACCTGAGCCGAAGGCAGACGCTTAACAGTCTGAGCCACCCAGGCGCCCCAGATCAGACTTTTTAATTTTAGGTGTGTAGTGGTATCTCATTGTGGTCTTAATTTGCATTTCCCTAATGATGAATGATAGTAAATATCTTTTCATGTGCTTATTTGTCATCCATATATCTTCTTTGGTGAGTGATCTGTTCAAATTTTTTGCCCATTTTTTTTTAAAAATTGGGCTGTTTATTTTTCTTATCATTGATTTTTGAGACTTATTTATATATTCTGGATACAAGTCCTTTGTCAGATAGGTGATTTGCAACATTTTCTCTGGGCTTGTGGCTTGTTTTTACTTCTCTCTTTTTTTTTTTTTTTTTTAAGATTTTATTTATTTATTCATGAGAGACAGAGAGAGAGAGAGACAGAGGCAGAGGGAGAAGCAGGCTCCCCGCGGAGCAGGGAGCCCGATGCGGGACTCGATCCCAGGACCCTGGGATCACGACCTGAGCCGAAGGCAGACGCTTAACCGACTGAGCCACCCAGGCGTCCCTGTTTTTACTTCTCTTAACAATGCCTTCCAGGGGTGCCTCACTGCCTCACTCAGTACAGCATGCAACTTTGATCTCAGGGTTGTGAGTTCAAGCCCCACATTGGGCATGGAGCCTACTTAAAACACAAAACAAAAAACCTTTCAAAGAGCTTTCAAAGAGCCTTTCAAAGAGCATTAGTTTTTAATTTTGATGAAGCCCAATATGTCAATTCATTCTTTTACAGGTAGTGCTTTTGGAATCATAGCTAATAAATTTTGCCTCACCCACATCACAGAAAAGGGTGAACTATAGCCTGAAGGAGCCGACTGAAGAGACCAAGACCAAAGACCAAACAGGCCACCAAGATAGGCATTGGGCAAGGCGGTTGGGGAAGGAGGAAAAGACCCAATTGCAGAGGACAAGACTTTGGGTGGATTTCAGACTAGCAGAGTGGTGGGTATGGTTAGTTCGCGTTCATCGTATATTCCCATCTCCTTCTGGTGTGCTTTCCTACACTGCAGAGGCTGAAAAGCTAAGGATTATATTTCTCAGAAGGCCTTGCAGGCAGTGTGATGTATTTGGGTGAGATTTAGAAGGCAGAAGTGAGACAAAGGCCATTGTACTGCAGCTTTGGCTATATCTCCTGGCAAGCAAATTCATGGAGATGTGATATATTTGTATAGCAGTGATTCAGTGATGTCTCCAGCTTTGTAAATATTGGGAGGTGGTTGCATCAGAGTGTAGCAGCAGCAACGTCCTGATCATAGCTTCCAGATCTCAGGATCACACTTGTAGGCACTTGTTCTTGGACCCAGTCATCGGCGGAGACCTCCAGATACACCACCCTCCCTGACTGTGGGAGAGGTAGCAGCTTCCTTGGTGGAGTTTCAGCCTACAGTGGGCTCCTCTAGACTTTCCAGTTGATTTTGTAAGCACTGGGTCCTAGCATCCTTACAATACTTGGAGGAACTTTTGTCTCCTGCATTGAACCCTGAGTGATATAAGCAGACAGATTGTATCTGGGAGGAATGGTAAAGAACAAAGGGACTGCCATTGTGTGGCAAGAATGTGACAATGTATGAAGTCATTCATCTGTTCAATGAGCATGTAACAGACATGAAGTGGGTGGTATTGCTAGATACTAGGAATATCTACTTGCCCTGAAGGAGCTTACACAATTTGATGATTTCATGGTATGATGATAAAGATATGTCGGGACACTATGTGCTCATGGACATGTTCTCAATTAAACTTGGAAAGTCATGAAAGAGGTGACCTGTAAGCTTTATTTTAGTGGATGAGAGGAATTAGCCAGCAAAGAGAGAGGGAAAGAGCATTCTATGTGTAAAAGTGTAAATTATTAAGAAAAACTTTTATTTATTATTTTTTAAGATTTTTAGCTATTTATTTGAGAGAGAGAGAGAGCCAGAGAGAGGGCACAAGCAAGGGGAGTAGCAGAGGGAGAGGGAGAAGCAGGATCCCTGCAGAGCAGGGAGCCCAATGTGGGGCTCAATCCAAGGACCCCAGGATCATGACCTGAGCCGAAGGCAGACGCTTAACCGACTGAACCACCCAGGCGCCCCTAAGAAAAACTTTTAAATGTCTGTTCACATCCCCCTCCCCCACCCTCCACACCTTCCCAGGAAAGAGAAGGAGAAAGGAAGTGTGTGTTTCTCAAGATTTTAGAGGAGGGGGCTGGAGATAACGTAGGAACTTCCTCAGTGGGGAGGGCGCAGGTGGAGGCAGGAGTTTGAAAGTATTTCGAGTAAGGAGATGGAAGCAGTTGATCTAAGAGAGATTCTGGGCTTCCCTAGAGATTAAGGCTAAGACACATCCTCAAGCTGGCCTCAACTTTTCAATCTTCTTTATTCCCTCACCTCTCACAAGAGAATCAGAATGGTATGGGATTCCAAGGCCGAGTTCAGTTTCAGCACCAGGGTCACCACTTATTAGCATATGGTTTTGAACATATTATTTAACTTCATTTAGTCCGTTTATTCATCTATGTAATGAGGATAATGATAATATCCCCCTCCTACAGTGTTGTAAAGATAAAATCGGGTAATAGATGTGAAAAAAATATTGTAAATTATAAAGCACTGTAAAAATATTAGTCACTATCATCTAATAGGTGTAACTAAGTCTTCTTGATTCTGTCTCCAGTATATCTCTGTTATAGACTGAATTGTGTCCTCCCCAAATTCATACGTTGAAGCCTAACCCCCAAGGTGACTGTTTTTGTGATAGGGCCTTTAAAGAGGCAATTAAGGTTGAAGGAGGTCATAAGGGTGGGGCCTAATGCAATAGGACTGGCATCCTACTAAAAAGACACACTACAACCCTCTTTCTCCCAGTCTGAACAGAAGTGAGACTATATGAGCACACAGCAAGAAGGTGGCTATCTACAAGTCAGGAAGAGAGGTTTCACCAGAAACCAACACTGATGGCACCTTCATCTTGGACTTCTAGCCTCCAGGGCTGTGAGAAAATAAATTTCTGTTGTTTAAGACGCCCAATCTGCAGTATTTTGTTATGGCAACCCAAGCAGACTAATGTAATCTTTACCTACGACTTTATTTCTCTTCATTCCCCTGCTCTGATTTGGTTCCAGCCCTTCTCTTTTCCATATCATCTCTGTAGAGCTTTCTGTATTCTCAATCCTGATAAAGGAATCTTTCCAAAGGGCATTTTGGAAAACCATCTAGGAATCAGAACTGTCTAGAGCATAGGACAAACTCCTCAGTGGAGCACAAGAATCCTCTTGAACTTGATTTGACATGCCTCTCTAGCTTTGTCTCTTCTCCTCCTGCTATACACACATCCTATGCTTCAGCCTCACTGAAATTCTTTTTTTTTTTTTTGAAACAGACTCTTTTTTTTTTTTTTTAAAGATTTTTTATTTATTTATTTGAGAGAGAGAGAATGAGAGAGAGCAAGCACATGAGAGGGGGGAGGGTCAGAGGGAGAAGCAGACTCCCTGCCGAGCAGGGAGCCCAATGCGGGACTCGATCCAGGGACTCCAGGATCATGACCTGAGCCGAAGGCAGTCGCTTAACCAACTGAGCCACCCAGGCGCCCAGCCTCACTGAAATTCTTACCATTGCTTAGACTTCCATGCTCTTTCACAATTCTCTCTTTTGGCCCGTAATTTTTCCTCCTTCCTGAAATGCCCCTTCCCCTCCTGATCACCCCTCCTTCCATCACCTTCTCATCACACTGTCTCACCTTTCCCTCTGGCACATCTATTCATCTTTCAGCCCTGGCTCAAGTGTCACCTACTCTCCGAAGCCCCCCTTTATAGCTCCACCCTCAGTTCTCTTGGGAACATTTTGCACATCCCTCTATTCCAATACTTATCACACTGTTTTGTAAATATGTTGAGACTCTTTCCTAGGAGATAGCGAGCACCTGAAAGAAAGACACCTAGTCATCATTGAATCTCCCTTCATACTTATGAAACAAAGGAGGTGCTGGATACACACGTTTCAAATAAACAAACAAAAAATCCCACAGTCCAGACAAGACACAGACACAAAATTAAACAACAGAAAGCAGTAGAGGAACCAGGAGTTATGTATCTGGGTATCCTCCATGGCACCTAGCACAGTGTCTTGCATGTAGTAGTAGACTCTCAGTAAATGTTTTAAATGAAAAGTTGAGAAAATAAGAGTCATGATCATTTAAATCCGGGAGAACTCGAGGATGGGACTTAGAAGCTGGTATCCACCAATGATTCCATCTGATGCCTTCAAACTCAGTCCATATCCTCTCTACCTTGCCTCCCCTGCCTGTCAGCTCGTTTGAAGTCAGGGTGTCTCTTATTCATCTTTGTATCTTGCATTCTTTCTCTATTTACTGGTATCTAGCCAGATGCTTTGCACATGATAGACATCCAATAGGTATTTGTTGCGTTTTTGTTGAAAACTCAAGATTATGCTTAGTCCGTGTGGGATTTGTATAGGCTGCATAGAAGAAAGCAGAAATCTAAAACAGGGACAGAGCAGGGGTGAACTCATTCTCTATTACTACTTTAACAAATTACCACAAACTTAGTGGCTTAAAACAACACAGATTTATTATGTTACAATTCTAGATGTTAGATGTCTGAAAATAGGTCTTACAGGGCTAAAATTAAAGTGTTAACAGGGCTGTGTTCCTTCCAGAGGCTCTAGGGGAGAATCTATTTCCTTGCCTTTCCCAGTTTCTAAAGGCTGCTGCATTCCTTGGCTTAGGGCCCTGCATCCCTCCAACTTCTGCTTCTGTTGCTATGTCTCCTTCTCTCATTCTGACCCTTCTGCCTCGCTCTTAGAAAGGCCCTTGCGATTACATTGAACACACTCAGATAACCCATGATAATCTTCCCATCTCAAGATCCTTAACTTAAGCACATCTGCAAAGTCCTTTTTGGCATGTAAAATAACATATTCACAAGTTCTGGGGATTAGGACATGGGCATTTTGGGAGAACTAAGCTGAAGACATAAAAATGTACAGCGCACCTGGGTGGCTCAGTCGTTAAGCGTCTGCCTTCGGCTCAGGTCATGATCCCAGGGTCCTGGGATCGAGCCCCGCATTGGGCTCCCTGCTCCGCGGGGAGCCTGCTTCTCCCTCTCCCACTCCCCCTGCTTGTGTTCCCTCTCTCGCTGTGTCTCTCTCTGTCAAATAAATAAATAAATAAATAAAATCTTAAAAAAAAAAAAAGACATAAAAATGTACAACAAATGTTTGGAGGTGGACGTTTCCAGCTGAAGCAAAGGGTTCATAAAATATTAGAGCCAGGTAAGATAGGAAAAGTAGATTGAAGGGGCAATGGGGTTTAGAGTTGATATAGACCTTTGAATATCAGATTAAGTTTTGGCTTTATCTTGTATAAAGTTAGAAACTTTGAAGGTGGGTGAGCAGAGAGTTAACAATGAAAGCACTAATCTAGCAGACTCCAGAAGTCCCTAGAGTATGTAGATCTGGTGGTCAAGCAAAACCAAAAATAAAATGTTGGGGACCAAAAGACCACATAAGGGTAAATACACTGCTGTTTACTGTCTTATTGAGTCTCTTCTTTCTGCTGGATGTTCCTTGAGCAACTGTTAAAAAAGTGATTGATGAATTATTTCCCCTTTTGAATTCTCAGTTTTTTGTCTAGTAGAAGTTTTCAGTATATTATAACTCTTCTGCTTTAGAAGAGTCTGCTACAGCAATTGGGAAAGTATGTGTTTGGGGAGGAGGGGAGGAAAAGGGGGGATAAGATGTGAGTTGATTGATTTGTCCAACTGTTTGGAAGAGGCTGATCTTCACAGGAGAGAGTTTCAGTGGTCTGAAAAGACAGGGACTCCTCCACTTTTGGGTTGTAAGCAATAGAAACAATGCAGACTGACTCGCAAAAGAGAATTTACCAGCTTTAAATAGCATCCACATGATGATGATTTCCAAACTGATACTACCAACCTAGATCTCCAGATTCATTTATATCCAATTGCCAAATGGCTAACTCTACTTGGATGTCCAGTCAGCAAATCAAACTCATCACAGTCAACACCCTGTTTCTAATCTTCCCTTTCTGGCTCTCCCTCAACAAACCTACTCCTCTCTCCATTTTGGTTAGTGAAAACTCCACCCTCCCAGTTGCTCAGGTCAAATAAAAACTTTGAATGTGGAGGGTGAATAAAAGATAATTCCAAAGTACCAAACAATACTATTGGTCCTACTTTGACCATTTCCGGGGCTCCTGCCTGGCTCAGTCAGTAGAACATGCGACTCTTGATCCCAGCGTTGTGAGTTCACACCCCACTCTGGGCATGGAGTTTACATACATACATACATACATACATACATACATAAATAAATAAATAAATAAAGTTTAGAGATAACTATGTATCTATAGACAAAATGTGGCAAAAAATTTTTAAAAAAAAGAATCTGACCATTTCTCTCTGCCTGTACAGCTATCCTGGTTCAAACCACCACCATCTCTCCACCTGTATTATCTCACACTGGCCTCCTTGCTGTTCCTCTAACACATGACACATAGTATGGACTTGCCATCCTCTCTGGATCATTCTTCCCTCAGATATCCACATGGCTTACTCCCTTACTTTCTTCAGATCTTTATCCAAATCCAAACGTCATCTTATTACTGAGGCCTTCCCTGACCATCTTATTTAAAATTTTAACCTCTCTTCCACCTCTATCCCTTTTTAGTTTTATTTTCATTAACACTGATCACTAGCATCGGTACATTTTACTTGTTTAGTTGTAAGTGTAAATTCTGAAAGGGCAAGGTATATGCCTTTTTTGTTTACAGATGTATCTTCAAAACCTGAAACAGTATCTGACATATAATAAACTTTTCAGTAAAAATTTGTTGAATACATAAAGAAAAAGTCAAGGTGATAACTTCAGGCATGGTTAGATTCAGGTTTTCAGGGTGTTGCTAGAACTCTGTCCTATCTCTTAGCTTTGATTTCCCCAGCAGGCTTGAGGTGTGATGGATGAAGACATGATGGCTACCAGCAGCTCCAGATTTACATCCTAACAATCCAGCAGCCCTAATGGAAACAGAGTGTCTCTTTCCTGACTGTTCCAGTGAAAGAAAGCCTTGGAAATGAGTCTTATATTCTGGGTTTGGGTCAAGTGTTGATCCCTAAAACAGTCTCTAAGGGTAGGGGAAAAAAATACTGTGACTGGCAGGGCCTAGGTCATAAGGCCCCCTGGAAAGGGGGTGAAGTTCAGCTTCATTTGGACTGAGAAGAGGGGATTGGTGGTTCCCTAAGAGGAAATGGGGTGCTATTACTTGAAGAAAAGGAATGGAAGCTAGGCTAGCAGAAAAAACAGATGTTCATCACATCATCAGTGATGACCCACCAGCAGACCTAGCCCAGAATAGCATTATTCTTCTGCACCTCCATTTTCATGTCCAGCCAGATCAGCCTCTGAACTTTGGTAAGATTCTCTCCTCCTAAATGCCTTTTCACCTGTCTCTGTCAGTTAAAGTTTTCCTCACCCCTCAGTGCCCAATTCAAATGAGTTCCTTATAACTCTTAATGAACGTGGTCTCTCTCCCTCTCCTGAGCATCCTAGTTGTTTCTTTTTTCTTTTTTTTTAAGATTTTATTTATTTATTTGACAGAGAGAGACACAGGGAGAAAAGGAACGCAAGCAAGGGTCGTGGGAGACGGAGAAGCAGCTTCCCGGGGAACAAAGAGCCCGACGCGTGGCTCGATCGCAGGACCCTGGGATCATGACCTAAGCAGAAGGCAGACGCTTAACGACTGAGCCACCCAGGTGCCCCCATCCTGGTTGTTTCTACTTCTCGTGTAGCTAGCTTTACACACTGTGCCCTATATTTTACATATTTGTATGTTTTACGAGCTCCTTGTGGAAAGGGCCAGGTCCATTTCCCGGACGTCCAAGCCAGCGCCTCACACCTCCAGCAACCACGGTGATTCGATTCGCACCGGAGCCGCCAGGGCGCGCTAGGCGCCAGGCGCGAGGCCGCCGGGGGGCGGGAGGCGCTGTGATTGGCAGGTACGGTCGTCAATCAGGCGCGGGGGGCGGGACGGGATGCTCAGGAGGCCTGTAGGCGGGAGGCGGGCCCTGCATGAATGGGGCGCGCGGCGCGCGGGCTGTAGTCGGCGTTCGGGGGTGGGGAAGCCGGAGTCTCGGCCGGGAGTGGGTGGGAGGAAGCGAAGTGGGGAGGTGGTGGGAGGGAAAGAGCGCGAGGGGGCGGGGAGGGGCAGCGCGGGAGCGGCGAGCGGAGAGCGGCCAGGCGGCGGGTGTGAGCGAGAGCGGTGGCCGCCGGGTCGGTCGCTTCGGTGCCGCTGTCCGCTGCGCTGCCTCCGCCCTCGCAGCGCGTCACCGCCTGCGGGACCCCGAGGAGCTCCCAGCGCCCCGGACGGGGCAGAGGAGTCGAGACTAGGGGAGCCGACGCTGAGGGAGGAGCCGGGTCGGAGCGGCCGAGCCCAAGGCCCCCGGGCGTGGAGGTGGGGGGCTGAGGCCCCCGAGGGGGCCCCGCTGCGATGGGCAACCTGGAGAGCGCCGAGGGGGGCCCGGGCGAGCCGCCTTCAGTGTCGCTGCTGCCGCCGCCCGGCAAGATGCCGATGCCTGAGCCCTGTGAACTGGAAGAGAGGTTCGCCTTGGTGCTGGTGAGAGCTGAGCCCAGTCCCTTCCCCCTCCTACCGTCCCCGAGGTCCCAGTGCCCGGGGTAGGACTTTGCCCGGGTGTCCCTATCCGGCCCACCCCTTCGCGGGGGGGGTTTCCGATAGACACAGTGTCTTCTTGGCAATCTCTGAGCAGCCGCTGGTCGCCCGACAGCCCCGTCGGGGACCTCCCGACCGCGGCCTCAACCGCTGGACACTTAGGAGGAGGGGTCCTCAGCCTGAGACCTCCCCAGGATCCACACTTCTTCCTCTTCCCTACCCCTTCTGCAGCCCTCGCACTTCTCCCCACTTCCCCGACAGCCTTCCCAGGTCCCTAGAATTCTCATTTCTAAGCCTCTTGCTGGTGCCGGGGAATTCAGAAACCTGGGGCCGGCCCACTCTTCAGCCCAAGTTAGGGTTCTCTGACTGGGGAGACCGCCTCTCGTGTTAACATGGAGGCTTCCCAGGGAGTGGGTCCCACTTCCAGCCCAGACCAGATGTTTGGGGGAGAGGTGGGGGAATGGAGAGGGGGCTGGGAGCTCTCGAAGGGGGTGGAATAAAGAGTGATGCCATTCTTCTTATTTTCAGAATGGCCTGCAGGCATCCTGCAAAGTTATAGTGGATTTGTCTAAAAGGCTGAACATGTGGATAAGCCATTTCACCAGTGTATTTTTACAACTGAAACAATACACAAACCATCCCGCCTCCTTTTTTTCTCCCTCTTTATGTTAAGCCCTAGTGGCTGGTTTGTGTTCTTTTGCTTGTGCTTCCTTTTAGACTTTCTGTAGGTTCCCCAAAGATCTGTATAGATGAATCTTAAGCCTGCTTTGGGATTCTCCTTTGGTGTGGGAACTGGACATTGGTGTCAGTGGCTCTGTGGATAGGGAGGATCTGAGCTGGTATCACTGGGATGGAGCCAGAAAATATGTTGGAGGTAATAATGAAGTTTTGGGGAAAGAAAATGAACGAGGTAATGGAACATTTGCTGGCAGAGGTAAACCTTTGAGAAATTTGGGGAAATAGTTCCCAGTCCCTCAAAGAACTCTCTAAACAGGCAGTGTTAATGCTGCTGTTATTGTTATTGTTGGTATGGCCTGAAGGGCCTGCTTTGCCTTTGCCCATGTGGAGGGAATAGTTGTGGACTTAGCAGCCTTATTGGATTTCATCTGCCTTGGAATAGGGAGATTAGATCTGTTGGCAACAGTGGGACTGTCTAGAGATCCTGGCCTCTCTGATGGTGGAGAGCCTGACATTAGCCCACACTGGTACTGCAGCCAGCTCAGAGGCATTCCAAGGGGAAGCGATGTTACTGGAACCTCTCTGCCCACCAGCTCTGCAGAGGGCCAGAGGGATCTGGGCCACACATCCTGCGGCCCTCTGCATTTCCCCCAGCCTCCTCAAGGGGATGGGTGAGTCAGTGATTACTGACGTGCTGTGGCCAACTCAGAGGCTGAGGAGGAGAGATTGGGATTTGGTGCCCTTGAGAACAAGAGCTCAACTGTTGGGGAAAAGAGTGGGAGGGAATCTGCACTCCAGTGGGGGTGTGAATCCCCCCCCCCCCCCCGCAGTGAGCTGGCACGAAGTAGTTACAGAAATTGGAGAGAAAGGAATAGTTTGAGGTGGACTGGGTGGGGAGCTGCCTTAGGTAGGGGCTGCCAGGCTGTTGGTCGTGAGAGCTCAGAACCAGAGTTGATCGAGTCCTCATTGGAACTTGGTTGACAAGTTTGTTTAGTTAGTTGGCAAACTGATGGCTTAATATCCACAAAATGCACGTGGTGTCCTGATTAGTAACCACAGCACCCAGAGAGCACAGGTCAAGCGGGAGCCGGGACCACCCACTTGCAAGATATACTTTCTGTGTAAAGTTTTGATTTGTTTCCTCTTGGCTTTTGTTTTGGTCTTGTTTCTGTGTGCCTGAGCTGCTGCTAATGGGGGATTGGAACAGGGCAGGCCAGGGCTAGTTAGCTGTCTTATGGGAGGAGGGGATTTTACCTCACTTTTCCAACACAGGGAAATCATGCTTTCTTGGGGATTTGGGTTCTTCTCTAGGGGCTCCTTCCTCTGCTTCTGAAATGTGCCCTTTTTACTATCTTTCTTTCTCCTGTCCTACTGTTTGGGAACAGTACTGGCTGTTGGATGTTTGACCCTGGAGCAAGCTCAGGTGTATTTCCTGAATAGTCAGGAGAAGTGGAGTGTGTGTAGTAGAAAAGCAAGGGCTGTCTTAGTAACTGTCTTAACCTCTCTAAGCCTCATCTATACATTTTAAAGATTTCCTTACCTAGAAGATAGGGTAATAATTTCTGTCCTAGTAGGTTTATGAGAATTAGATGAGCCATGTATAATAAAGCCCTTGGTACTCTGTAGGTACTCCATATAGATTAGCTTTTTTTCTTGATTGTGTGAGTCAGACAAGCTGCTCCTTTCTTACTTTTTTCTTTGCCAGATTGTCAGCATCATTATGATTGATTTGATTTTTGAAAAAGCTGTTTGAAAGTTTGTTGAGGTGACATACTGGTGTCCTGGTTAAACATATGTACTTTCAAGTCAAAGTGGGCTCAAATACTGGCCTCTCCACAATCTCTAGTTAGAAAAGTGTTTGGTCTTAAGCAAGTTGCTTCATCTCTTTGAGTCCCAGTTTCTTCTTATAAATGAAGATAATAATAGTATTTGCCACATGAAGTTGCTGTGTGGATATAATGAAACTGGAAGTCAAGTACTTAGATAGCAGAGTCTGGCAACTACTATATGCTCAGTAAATGGTAGCTTTTAAATTTGTAGCTCTCAGCAGTGACTCAGATCTGAGATCACTTGTATTCCCAAAAAGGATTTTAAGTTTAGAAATATGATGAAACCAATTACCTATTTTGTGTAACTAGTCTCAGGATATGCCTTCTTCTGTCAGATGGAGGGCTTCCCCTAGTTCCAGTGTATCTGTGGAATACCCGCCCCCAACCCCGAAAACCACACTGGCTGGGAAAGTTGTATCATTGTGAGTCAAGACCACAGGCTCCCAGCTTTCTGGTGTAGACACATGATCTGACACACAGCCTGACAGCCGAGGTTGGAGAGCTCAAGGTCTGAGGCCATGAGGTGATTTGTTCAGGACATTGATCCCAAGAGTCCTAACCTGGCCCAGTGCCCTAATCCAAGGCTTCCCCCTACTGCTCTGCTGGGATACTGATCTGCTCATCCCTGGGGGCAGCTGAGGTCCCTGATTGGTCACCTCTGACTGGGATCAGTTCTACCATTTTTCCGGTGTGCTGTACAAATAATATTATTTTTCTGGTGTGCCCCAATATGAAAAAGGTTGGGAAGCTGTGTTATGCTGTCTCTCTGGGATCCTTCCTTACCCCCTGTCTGAACAGCAGCTCCTATTCTTTTGAGTACTGAGAAGTTTAGGGATGGTGCAATTATTGGAACTTCTCTATCCATATCAGAATGAGAACCCATCTCTGGTCTGATAGAGCTGCAGTCTGTGTTTTGGTCCCAACTAGATTGCTACCCAACCTCAATTTCTCAGAGCTAGTATTCTGGCCAGTACTGGCCTTTGCTAAGATAGAGAGGGGAGGCAGAGGGCTTTAAGGGCTTTGAAAGGATAGCTGTCTGCCCTTGCTGTGTTTGCACCCTCATTTTTCTCTTTGGTGACTTATTATGGACTTGAAATGGAGTCTAAAGGTTCTGACACCAGAAAAAGCCCTGCTTATCCCTCAGGAGGAGGCTCTCAGGGCAGAAGGGTGGGGTTGTATGACAGCCTGTCCCTGCCATGGGTCCTCCGCTCACATTTCCCTGGTGATGACTGATGGCTTTGGGTTTTGCTGTAAGTGCAGCATTGATGTGGGAGCTAAGCTGGTCTGGGTGCTAGTTGTCTAAGAGGCTTTGAGGGCCTACTGTGACACAGAAAGGGGCTGGGAAAAACTTGGACTAAATATCAAGTTCCAAATGGCTATGATGGAAATTTTTTCCCAGCCCTGGGGATTGTGGTGAATTAGTTCAGGCTGGAATAGGACATGGGGGAGGGAGAGGACCCTTGACAGCAGCTGGTCAGAGGAACCCTCTTGCTCAGAGACCTCACCGAGAAGACCTTACGCCACCAGAGAGGAGCCTTATTCCCTTGACCTTCCCATATGACCCTGCCTTAGACTGAGGGAGGTGTGGGGGTGGGGTGGGGGAATAGGACTGATGGAGTGGGCTTCTTGTCATTTGGGAGTGTTTTCATTGCTCAGAAGGAGTTTCAGCTTTTTTTCTTTTTTCTCTTAAAGTGATACTCATTCCCTAAGAAAAGTATGGGCAATTTAGAAAGAAGAAAAGATTAAAGATTTATATTGAAGAAAAACATCCGTATTTTCTCTAGTTCCTTTACCAAATGGAGCCAATGTGTTTTAAAACCTTTCATATTTTTTTCTCTGCATAAGGTTTTGTACAATGTTGTAATATTGCTATATATTTTTTAATCCAGTTTGGGGTTTGTTTTCGTTTCCTTTGACTTTGTTATTTCACTAGTTTTCCCAAGCCAGTCATTGTAAACATTTTTAAATGCTTGTACAGTGGCCCCTCAAGTGAATGTACCATTGTGTACTTAACTGTTCTATTGTTGGACATTTAGGTTGTTTGCTTCTGTTTGCCTTCGTAAACAATGCTGTGATGAACATCTTGGTGTACAAAACCTTTTCAATATTTAGAGTTTTCCTTAGGATAGAAACCCAAAATTGAACCGGCTAGGTTGTAGGACATAAAGTTTTTAAGGTCCTCAATACATATTTCCAAATGGTTTTTAAAAAAGGAGTCATGCATGTGAGTATCCTCAAAGGAAGGGAGGAGGATTGAGAATAGCTTCTTTTCTCCTGATTATGACAATAATACATGTTTATTAAGCAAATTTAGAAGTTAAAAATGTGGGGCGCCTGGGTGGCTCAGTCGTTAAGCGTCTGCCTTCAGCTCAGGTCATGATCCCAGGGTCCTGGGATCGAGCCCCGCGTCGGGCTCCCTGCTCTGCGGGAAGCCTGCTTCTCCCTCTCCCACTCCCCCTGCTTGTGTTCCCTCTCTCGCTGTGTTTCTCTCTGTCAAATAAATAAATAAAATCTTTTAAAAAAATGAAGTTAAAAATGTAACAAGTATAAGCTATATAGAAAAGTATAAAGAAGAGAATTAAAGTCACCTGTAATCTCACTGTCTACCACTAACATTTTGATGTACTTACATATATTTTAACAATTAGGATCATACTGTGCAAATTGTTTTGTAAACTGATTTTTATTTTACTTTCTTAAGCATTTTCTCCTTTGTTTAAACATTCTTTAGTATCATGATTTCATAGCTGGATAGTATTCCATAGTATAGTACTTTATTATTGCCTTATCTTTTATTTCTCTCTTTTTTTTGCTACTAAAAATAACACTGTGAAGAATATCCTGTGCATGTCTGAATATTTATTTAGGATAAATTGCTAGAAGTATAATTATTGGGTCAAAGGGGATATGCTTTTTAAAGTCCTCTGAGAAATATGCTTCTAAAAAAGTTGTACTAGTTGGCTTTTTCACTGACAGTGTGCATCCCCTTTCTCTGTAAGCTAAACATTACTGGATGGTTTAACATTTTAAAAAACCTTTGCCAATTTCATTAATAAGAAATGGTGTCTTGTTTTACCTTGCATTTCTTTCAACATTTCCTCATAAATGTTTTGGCCATCTTTTGTTTGTAATCATTGCTCTCTGTTGGGGATTTATTACATATACATATTCCTATGTAATAAATGTATCCATTTCCACATTTTTATTATAAAAATTTTTCACATAGGAAAAAGCATATTATATAAGATTAAAATAATTTTTTAAAAAATGGACACTGGTATATCTACTGTGGAGTTCTTGGAATTGCTTCCTGTCCCTTAATTTCTTCTCCCTGCTGTTTTATCTGGGACGAAGAAACCCTTGAGCTCAGGATTTGTTGGGCCTGGGACAAGTCTGCAGCTGGGACGGTCCAGGTGGCAGGCACACCAGTGTTTCAGAGCTCTGTCTGCGGGGAAAGAACCCCTACAGCTGCTGAGAACAGGAACTAGTCGTGGTGGAAATAGCTAATCTTCAATGAAGTGAAAAAAGAAGCCAAGGTGGAGAGGAAATGAGACCACAGATCCTCCCCTGCCCCTGAGGTTGCCTGAGAAGGCTGGTTGGAGCCAGGGCCCTGGTTCTGTGGTCAAGACCAGAGTTCCGCCCCAGAATCGACTGCAGTGGTCCCAGGGGACAGCAGCGCTGGCTGCCTGAAGTCAGTGTGTTAACTGGTCGACCAGGCTGGTCACCTCCATTCTGGGGGAAACAGAGTTTCTCCCAAGTCTGAGCTAAGCTGAAGCAGTGCCAGGGAGAGGCCGGGGGTTCATTCCAGTTCGGAAATGCACTTCAGAGAAGAGGAAGGACCTTTTACTTTGAAGATAAGAGAGGGTGCTGTCTCCATACAGTACCCCCACCTCCTCCTCCTTGCTGGATGCTTCAGGGCTCCCTCTTTGAACAGTACCAGGTGGGAACTTAAGGGTTTTAAGATTGTCATCCACAAAGAAAAGTGTATTCCAGAATAGAGATGAACTGAGCGGCTAGAATTCCCAAGTTCCCGGTTCCAGTCTCCCTTTTGCCTCCCTCAGCAAAGCGACATCTTTGTATGTTGTTTTCCTTCCACATGGGAGAATGAATCACCCAAGGAAGACGTTGAACTGTCACGCTTGCCTCTCTGCCCTTGAGATCTTCTGGTTGTCTTTGCCTCCCACCCTGCTCTCTACTTCTCTTTTCATCTTTCAGAATCCCCCTCTTTCCAGATTCTCTCACATTTTCTGTCTTCCATCCCCTCCCAGCAAAGTCACGGGCTGGGAGGTTGTGTGTTGGGCAGGAGAGGACCTGGGTAGGGTAGCCCCCCACCCAACTTTGCGAATTTGCATATTCTTCTCAGTTTATAAAGTACTTTGAGGTCCTTGAATGGTGTTGTAAATAATATTCAGAGCCACAAGGGGCTAGCAGAATTATTTACATAAGGAATTTTGCCAGGAGAGGAAGGGTTTACACTGTTTACCATGTGATGCTTCAGTTCTTGTCCTCATCTCTTCCTCCTATCCCCTCCCCATCTCTTTTACCACCTTCCCACCCTCACCCAGAGTTATCGCCAGGGGGGCTGGAGTTGGGGCTGGTGGTCTTGCCCCTGGGTCCCTAAAAACATTAGCTGGTATGTATTCTCTCTTTTTCCTACTTGCTCATCTACTCAGGGCTAGACTAGAGAATGTCGTAGCCCTCCCCCAGTTGCTCAGTGCCTCTTTAAGGAAGAGCTGGGGATGAGCCTGGCTCTGTACTTTAGGAGATGGTTATCTTGTTTTAAGAACTAACTACCTACAGGGGTGCCTGGGTGGTGCAGTCTATTAAACATCCCACTCTTGATTTCGGTTCAGGTCATGATCTCAGGGTCTTGGGATCCAGCCCCGCATCGGGCTCTGCACTCAGTGCAGTCGGCTTGAGGTTCTCGCTGCCTCTCCCTCTCCCTCTGCCCCTCCCCACGCTCCTGCACACACACTCTATCTCTAAAATAAATAAAATCTTTAAAAAATGTTTCTTTCTGAGCAAATTTCATTCTTTATGAAATGGGTAATGATAATACCTATCTTACAGGGTTTTGAGGATGTTTACAGTAGAAAACATAGTGAAAATACTCTATAACCTATAAAGGTTCTACAAATAAATGTTTGTGGCATATATACTACCCACTCCGCCAACCTCTGTTCCCATAAATAAAAGTGGTTGCCGTGTGGGGGAGGTATGATCCCAGGAAGGAGTTTTTGGAAATAAGTGAAGATGTTTTGGTTATCATGCTGACTGGGTGGTGCTGCTGGTACTTCGTGCCTGAGGGCCAGGGATATTAACTATCCTCCAGTGTTTGGGTCAGTCCCACACTGTAAAGGATGGTCCTGTCCACCTGCTGATAGCACCCCTGCTGAGAATCATCTTCTACAAATCTGTACCTCCATTGTCCTGTGTCCCAGTTGGGGATCATGCTTCAGGAGCAGTAAAAGTGAAGGCAGAACCGTAGTTTTTGGTACTTTCTTGATTTTCCCATTTCCTATTATACCTTCAGGCAAGAAATGGACCTTTTTTATGACTTTTGTCTCTAGGTTTAAGGACTGATTCCCTGATTCCCTCTGTACTTTGGGCCCTACCGTAAATTTTATCAAGGAGCAGTTTGGGGTATGCATACTCCACTGCTGATCTTTACCCACCCCTGGTTAACTCCTCAAGCCAAAGTAAAAATTCTTTTAGGTTGGGAATGTGTTTGAGAGATCTTTGAACAATGCTTCTGAATCTTTTGGGTAACAGACCCTTTTGAAAATCTGATTAGACCTGTGACCCCTAATTCCCCCTGCCCTAATGCATATGTGCACACACATACACACACACACACAGTATGGTATTTGGGGGTTTAAAGCTTATTCTTGCATCTGCTAAGGAATTTCTGGCTTTGAGCCTAGAGGAATGGGAAGGTAGAGCTGGGTGAGAAGGTAGTAGGAGCTCCTTGATACAAGTACTCTTGATATTTTGTAAGGAGAAGAAGCCCTGGTAATGAGTTCAGATAAAATGATGTCTCTTGGTGGTGGTTCCAAACAAGAGAGCTTGTTGAAACTTGGCTGACTCCCATTCAGAGGGAGATATTCTGGTCCCTGGACATTTTGATTTAATTTTGATTAAGGACATTTTGTGATGGGGTCTGCCCTTTTGAACTACACCCTCAACCTCCAGGAACGTCTAGGTAGGGATGACAGGATGTACTATGACAAGCCAGGGGAACCAGTGGCATCCTTGCAGTGAGACCCAAACGTTAGGTCACATCCTGTGTTTGGAGGTCCTTACCTGCCTCAAGCGGCAGCTGTCTCCTGCAGGCCTAAATTCTCTGGGAATATCCAGGCGGTCTGCTTCCCAGGGTGTGCCCGAGAGGGGGCTGGGAACAACCAGGCTCTAGCAGTTACTTTTATGCTGAAATCCTTTTGCTTTCTGCCTTCCCGAAAAAATGAGTAATAATTTTTAAATGACCTGTATGCTTTTTGACTGCTCAGAATATTTCATCTAAAATTTTTGAAGGAAAATTCAGAGTTTTTAGGGACCTTACTATGAAAGAAAGTTTTTTTCAAGACAACATTAAAAATGTTTTTTTCTGGGTAGAGTCTCCTGTCTCATCCTTATAGGAATGGCTCAGTTTCTGGTCTCCACCAAATGCCTCAGTTTAACTGTATAGGTTAAGGAAAGAGAATTAACATTTGTTGGGTAGATGCCGCGTGCTTTTGCATGCGTTAATCAGTTAACTTGTCAACAACTCTGTGAGTTGTTGTCACTTCTGTTTTACAGGTGATGAAACCAGGGCTCAGAGCTGTTAACTAATCTCCAGAAGGTCTCAACTTAAATGTTACTTACTTAGAGAGGCCTCAAGCAAAAAATTTCAGTTAGATTTTTTGCTTATGCTAAAAGGACTGCTAGAAATACAACTTCCAAAAAACGATTAATCCTTGATTGCATATATAGATTTTTTTTTTAAAGATTTTATTTATTTATTTGAGAGAGAGAATGAGAGAGAACACATGAGAGGGGGGAGGGTCAGAGGGAGAAGCAGACTCCCTGCTGAGCAGGGAGCCCAATGCGGGACTCGATCCAGGGACTCCAGGATCATGACCTGAGCCGAAGGCAGCTGCCCAACCAACTGAGCCACCCAGGCGCCCTGCATATATAGATTTTTATTTCATTTTATTTTTAAAGCTTTTATTTTTATTTATTTGAGAGAGAGTGAGCGAGAGAGAGAGAGAACAAGCAAGGGGAGGGGCAGAAGGAGAGGGAGAGGCA
Organism: Halichoerus grypus; assembly: GCF_964656455.1. Lineage (NCBI taxonomy): Eukaryota > Metazoa > Chordata > Mammalia > Carnivora > Phocidae > Halichoerus > Halichoerus grypus. Next base: position 116,130,619 of record NC_135717.1, on the reverse strand, counting down.
GACTCCCCACTGAGCAGGGAACCCGCAGTGGGTCTCGATTCCCAGGACCCCGGGATCATGCCCTGAGCTGAAGGCAGTTACTTAACTGACTGAGCCACCCAGGCGCCCTGCATATATAGATTTTTAAATGCATAGAAAAATTTGTGGAGGTATACAAGCAGTTACCTCTGGGATGGAGAGTGAAGGAACCATATTGGGAGGAACAGGAAAGTCAAAGGGAGTTTAATTTAGCTTTATAATGTTTACCTTTTTTACAAGGAGAATGTACTTACGTGTTAATTACGTAATTAGAAGTTAAAGAAAAAATTCTTAATCTCACTAGAAATCAAGGAAATAAACATTTAAAATATACGCTTTTTATGCTAATCATCTAGGTGAAATTTGAGGGATTGATAATGTCTATGGGTGTCTTTAATGGTCCATTAATACACTACTAATAGTGGGGTAATTTGGTACAGGCATTTTAGAAGGCATTTTATAGTGTCTATCAATTTCAAATGTCCATACCCTCTGACCAGGCCATCTTCTAAGAAACTGTCTTACAGAACTGTTTATACACGTGCATGAAGGTGCATATAAAGGATCCTCAGGGTTGCATTGTTTAACAGTAAAAAACTGGGAACAACCTGATGGTCTATTTTGTGCCCAAATCGATTTCTCTTCCATTCACCTAGTTACTCAAGGCAAATGCTGGGAGTTATCCTTAATTTTTCCCTTCTTCCTTTACCATACCCTGTCAGCAAGCCCTGCTGATACCATCTCCAAAAATATATCTCAGATCTACCCATTTTCTCTATTTCCACTACCATGGCTTCAGTCCAAGCAATATCAGCTCTTGCTTCTATTATATCCAACCAACTGGCTTCCTCTACTGCCCCTTTCTCCATCCCCCGATTCATTCTCCACAAAGCAAATTCAAAATATAAATCACATAGCATCTTTCTCCTGCCAAAACCTTTATTTTTCATTTTTTCCACCTGCCTAAAACCTTTAATGGCTTCCTTTAGTACATACAAAAAAAAAAAAGTAAACTCCTGGCCTTGTTGGCCCTAAAGATTATGTATTATTTGGTCCTGCTGACCTCTTCAACCCCACTCACCCTCCTGTTTACCAAGCTCCACGTTAGCCTTCTTTCATTTGAGTACAAGCTCCTTTCTGTCTCAGGGCTTTTGCACAAGCTGTTTCCTCTATCGGAATGCCTTTTCCCTGGATCTTGGCTTGATCCCAGCTTATACTTCAGGTCTCAGTTTAAAAAAAAAAAATGCCACCTCTCAGGCCTCCCTCACTTATTATTCTATATCTTAGCATGCTACTTATTTCTTCGGTATTATTTTTCATTTTTAAATTATTTGTTGATTACTTGTTTATTATCCGTCTCCTGAGACTGTTGACTCCGGGAGGGTGGAGACTTTATGGATGCTTATCACTGTCCAGCCAAATAACTGGCACTGGGTCGACCTTCAACAAATGGCTGTGGCTGATGGGAATCTCCAAGACGTGTGTGTGTAAATATAATCATCTAAAAAAGCAATTAAAAGAAGACTGTGTATAATGCTTTTTAAGCCACGTATGTTTACATGTAAACATAGAAAAAAGGCCTGGAAGAATCCACACCAAACTGTTACTTGTGGTGACCCTTGGGGGGCAATGGATAGAGTTGGGGGCTGAAGAGTGACTCTTTTTATTCTGTAAGCTTTCTCATTGATTGAATTTTTTTTTTTATAATATATACTCATGTATTTATTCCTCTTCTGAGGGAAAAGGAGGGAAAAAAATAGGGGAGAAGGACTCAACTTTTTTTGCAAAAGAGAAAGCTCCTCTTTCTTATTCTCTGCACTGAGCCAAAAGAGGAGAGCAAGAAGGAGAAAGGACACCAGTGGGGTCAGCAACTGGCCACAGCCCATTCCCTGCCCTGTGCTGAGCTGGCACTAGTTTTTAGGGTAGAAAGAATCCTAGGAGATGCTCTTCTGCCCTGAGTCTGCATTTTAAGTTCTTTAATGTAGGCATGATCTTGGTACCCCAGACACAGGTTGTATATTTTTAGCCTCTTTTATTTCTAGGCCAGTGAAAGCTGCACCTCCAGCCTTAGCAGAGCTGTGGCAGGTGACTCGAGCAAAGAGAATAAATGTGAGCTCTGGACTTCACTGCGGTTAAGTTTCTCAAAGTCAAGGAAGTTTAGCAGCCCTGACCGCCCTGGAAGCCACATTCTCTAGATTCCTGTCTCCCAGGAATACAGATAGCTAATCATTTTCACAGCTAACATTTCCAGTGCTAATGGTATGCCAGGCACCATGCAAAGCTCTTCACACATTATCTCACTTAATCATCACGACTTTATGAAGTAGTTTTATTATCTGCATTTTATAAATGAGGAAACCGAGGTCCAGGAAGGTTAAGTAGCTCACTTGGGATCACACAGTGAATAAGCGGTGAAGTCAGGATCTGAATCCAAGCCCACGTTGCGAGCTAGGGTTTCCTTCTCTTCTCAGGGTCGGCCCCCTTGCCCTCCGTGCTGCTTTGGAGGGGATTGTGTAGATTACGGCAGAATATACGGGAGGTTCCAGAACAACTCTTCCTTTGCTAAGAGGTGTGGTAGGAAGATTTGGGCTTTGGAGTCAGCTGGCTTATCCCACTAGGACATGGGCTATTCAAGTGTTTTGGTTTTAGTTTTCGGTTTCTTGGAGGGTTTTTTTGGTTTGGTTTTTTTACTTACTACGTGCCAGCAATACCACTGGGTATACAATGGTGAAAAACAAACAATCACCTCCGCCTTGGTGGAGTTTACGGGGAAAGACAGACATTAAGCAAATACATACTTAATCGCAAATGATGATATGTCCTTGGGAGGCAAAGAACAAGTTGTTAGGAGAGAGCATAACAAAGGCTCCCTCTAAATGAAAGCCAGAAATAGCCTTGGAAGTTTATGAGAGGTTTTCTGCTTTCATTTCATTTTTCTTGTTTTCTTGATTTATTAAGGAAATAGGTCTTAGGTGCTGTTGTAAACACCGCACTTTCCTGAGTACTTTGGAGAATACCAAGAAATAGACGACAACGCTCACTAAGTTGGAGAGACAAAACTATATACTTAGAACTGTACTTCGAACAACCGGAGAATTAAAACAAATGTGTGTCCTCAGATTGTCTATGAAACTCCTTGTGTACCTCAGTTATCTTATCCATAACCTGGGGATGCTCTTTGTCTCGCCCAGTCCCATGCATTTGGGAAGACCAGATGGGATCCCGAGGTGACGGGGTGTCACACAGCTACGAGCACAGAAGGATTGGAGGGTTAGGGAAGGATCACTGTGGCACAGGAGTGCTGATCAGGCAGTGCTCTAAGGTCTTCAGTGTGGGACAGGTGTGGCTAAGGAACGAGGAGGCTGTTGCAGGCCAGAGCATAGGGGAGAGGATTAAAGAGAAGATTGAGCCAGGCCTGTGAGGGGCAGCCAGGAGCCCTGCTGCTGGGACAGAGGAGCCCAGGTACAGACAGGGAGGTGAGCTTGGATCAGGACGGATGGGCAGTTCCCAGAGAGTTTTGTCTGAAGTGTCCCTGATTGTTGGAAAAGGCTGTGGAGGCCTTCTTGCCTGGCTTTCAACGGGGAATAGAGATTAGTTGGTAAGTGATTCATGGCCATTCATGGGTTGGCTCTTTAAATTGAATGATTGTAATATAGGAAAAGTAGATGGCGACTCAGTCCTTACAGGTTACAAAATTACAGAATAATTTGATGTAAGCAAAACTGGATAGAGGATGATCCATATGTTACCCCTGAACTGCAGAAGTCCAAAAATTCAGAAGACTTCATTTCTAGTTACCAGGTTTTGGGCTAATTCTTTCCTTTGCCAAATCTATCTTGCCTTCCTTTAGGGTGAAATGTTGTCAGGCACTAAATAATTTGTGTTATTAGCAATGCCTTGTTCATGGTAGGTGCTCAAGAACTATAGCTCATCTGTAGCATAGGAATAGTGTCCAGCGTTTGTGAGCCACTTTCTACCTGCTAGTGTTTTCTTGCACGCTGTTGGCGTAGAGGGTGGATGGATGACATCGCACCCTCTTCCGGCGAGTGTCCAGGCCAGACGTAGGAGTCACACTAGGCTACTGTTCCTCCCCCCTTCTCTCCATAGGTACTACCACTGCCGTAGCTGGTCCTCATCACTTGCCTGGTGTATTGTCACAGATCCCTTAGTGGTCTCTACTCCGGTCCTGCAGACCCACCTGCCCCGATCCATCACGTAGCCATATGCAAAGACCTCAGGGAAGGGTTTTCTAGGAAGAGAGAACAATCTGTGCATAGCCGTGGAGTGGGAAGGGGCTTTGCACAACTGAGGACCTGAAGGAATGTCAGATTGGTTGACAAGGATGCTGGAGAGAGGTGAGCGGGGCCCAGATCATGGGGGACCGTGTCAACTTCGGTAAGGAGTTTGGATATTATTGTAAGGGGAGTGATTTGATCTGCTTTATAGTATTAAGAGTTCACTATGGCTGCTGTGTGGGGAATCCTGGAATCCGGCTCCCCTCTGGGCAGCATAGTGGCCTGAGTGAGACCAGGCTCCTCACTCAGCTTTGCCCAGCGGAGTGATCATGCCCTCTGTCCTTTCAGGTTTGACTGGTGCTCAGTCCTCACTCCTCTACCCACCCTCAGGCCAGAAAGGGCAGTGCCTGTGCTGGCCCCAGTGTTTGGCGTGCCTTCCAGTGGCCTGAGCCTATAATTTGGCGGGTTGGCTGCTTACAAAAATAAAAAGTGCGACCTATAACTAAAGCTGAGTGGATTCAGTAAAGAGGGAGCTTTTAATTTGCAGAGGTCCTGGGCTGTATTTAAGTGGAGGAGAAATGTGTCTCCTCCCTAGGCACTGTTCCATTTTCTCTCTTTTAGTACCTGCTCTGGGCAGGGTTGGGGCTCATAGGCCTGGGGGTGAGCTGTGTGGGACTTTAGGGAGATATTTGGAAGGGATGTTAGGGTCCAACAACAGGTTTGTAGGGCTTCCTGTGAAGTCGGTATTATTCAGACTTGTTTCTTACTTAGCCCACTGGGATAGAAGTAGAGTTTTAATTTTTTTAATTTATTATTATTTTAAAAGATTTTATTTATTTATTTGACAGAGAGATAGAGAGCACAAGTAGGCAGAGAGGCAGGCAGAGGGAGAGGGAGAAGCAGGCTCCCCACTGAGCAGGGAAGACTGATGTGGGACTTGATCCCAGGACTCTGGGATCACGACTTGAGCTGAAGGCAGACTCTTTAACCGACTGAGCCACCCAGATGCCCCAGGAGGATCGGATGTTAAGAGGCTTCTGGACTGGGGCATTTACCAAGGCCAGAACAGCTAGCATAGCTCCTGGGACAGTAGTGAACTCTGGGGTGGTAGGGGCCACTCTTCTGTGAGTTCATTTGCAGATTGGAGATCACATACTCCCCTCCCCTCGATGCCAGCCTCAGGGTGAGGCCCAGACAGTGTCCTAGAATGGATGGATGAGAGCTAAGTGGGAAGGAGTGTCTTTGTTTGAACCTTATGTGTCCAGGATATGCTTGAGCCCCTTACTTTGGATAGGCTTCTTGTTGGTGGTTGTGGTTATTTTGTTTTTACTCGCTGCTAAGCGGAATCAGCATCACAGAAGGACTCATTATCCTCAGGCCCTTGGCAGTCAGGGCACTTGGTGAATCCCTTGTAAAGTGCTCACGTCTGCAGATTATTTTCCAATGCATCTGGCATGCATTCCAGAATGACGGTCCAATAGCAGCTATTACTTGCTCCCTTTGGGCTGGCTAATTACTGCTGGCATCGTGGGTGACTAAGGAATTAAGAATCTGTGCTTTTATGGGGCAACTGGTCCTGGTGAGCTCCCAGAGCATTTATTTGTCATTTCTCCAGAATATCCTTGTTAAAAGTTTTGAGCATAGGGGCGCCTGGGTGGCTCAGTCATTAAGCGTCTGCCTTCAGCTCAGGTCACGATCCCAGGGTCCTGGGATCGAGCCCCACATTGGGCTCCCAGCTCAGCGGGAAGCCTGCTTCTCCCTGTCCCACTCTCCCTGCTTGTGTTTCTTCTCTCGATGTCTCTCTCTGTGAAATAAATAAAATCTTTAAAAAAAAAAAAAAGTTTTGAGCATAACCTCAGGAGGTGAGGGGTAGCCAGCTAGACAGTGTATGGCAGCATTTGACTTCTCAGTTGATTCTTTCCAAGAATTGTAAAGAAATCATCTCGTACCTGTTGCTGCAGAAGCGCAGGGAAATATCAAGGTGGTGTCATAACAGTATAAAAACACTACCAGTTATTTCCGATTGTTTTGGAGGCAAGAGGGCAGACAGCTTATTCCCTCCTTACTCTATGGCAAGGCAGGTAAAGATTCACATCAGTACCGTGGAGGGCCTGAGGCTGTGAACTGAGAATGGTTAAGGTGTCATCTTCCCTGCCTGGAGAGGGAGAGAAGGACGCAATGCCAGCCCTCAGAGACTCGCTGACTGCAGCCTAGCCTTCATTCACTCCGTAAGCATTTACTGAGCACTTAGAATTATGTTAAGTGCCAGAAAAGTAAAGATGACTAAGACAGTGTCTGCCCCCAGGAGTGCAGTCTAGAGAGGGAGACAAACACACTAAACATATAATTGCAATCTACAGCTTGGGAGTGCAATGATATAGATACTGCAGGAGCATCTGGGGGGCACAGAGGAGAGGTGGGGCTCGGGGAATACTGCCTGTGGGAGGAAATCTACTCTGGCTAAAGGGATAATTGGGAGTTGGAGAGACGTGTAGGAGAGAAAGCGTTCTAGGTAGAGGGGACAGCATGAGCAGAGGCAGCAAGGTGAGGCAGAGCAGATATGTCAAGAATCCTCGTGCAGCAACTCAGGGTTGTTGGAGTGTGAGGTGTCAGGCTGAGCGGTGGGGGGAGAGGCGAGAGTGGTCATGGAGGCCTGGGTAGTGTGATGATGGCAGTGGGACCCTGAACCAGGCCTGGCGTGTGTGATGGAGACCATGAGACAGAGTCGCCAGGTGGTTACAAAAATTAAATGTAGGGAACTTGAAAACTGATCAGATTTGACATTGGGAAGATGGAGATGAGGGGTGAGGGAGGAATTCAGGATGCCGCCCAGGTTTCTAGCTCGCTGGGATGGGTTAGATGGAGGCGCTGCTGGCTGAGAGCACAGGAGGGAAAATAAAGGAGAAGGAAAAGTGAGGAGGTCAGTTTGAGGCACGTGAGGTCATGGAGACTGTGGAAGTCCAGGTGGAATGTCTAATGGACAGTTGGATAATTAAAGCTGAAACTCAAAGAAGTCTGGGATCCAAGGAAACACTTGAGGTCATCAGTGTCTACCGGTCAAATAAAATTGGGGTCCAAAGCCTTCTCCTGCCTTTCTCTCTGTCCCCACAGACAGCACAGCTCTTCAAGTGACTGGGAGGGAGAAGACAGACTTGCTAGAGGGGTGGTTAGTTGAGGGGGCCCAAAATAGAGATTTGTGGTAGAAATCAGACCTCAGGTTTACAGACTACAGATTTAACCTGAGGAAGTCAGGAGACAATGGGGAAATGAGGGATTTGAGATAAGGTCGAACACTCAAGACAGTTTAGCAAAATCTGCAAAAGGTTAGAGGAGTTGTCCCACATCACTCAGCAGGGTGCCTTCATCAATGACTCATTTGTGTCTCCCCAAATCCAGGTCCCAGCTTTCCTGTGAATCCCCTGGGTGGCCATTGGTGTCTCAGTCTGATCTTTCAAAGGAGGAGTGTGTGCAATTGCTCTAACCTAGAGAGTTAAGAAACACATAAATAAATATATTTAACCTATACCGTTCCGCTCTATCTATATACTCTCAGCTTTATGTATTTTAAAGGACTATGAAATTGTATTTGTGTATTTTGACTCCTGGAGTAGCCCACCCCAGGTACCATTTATAGAGCCCTTCTCCCGTGCCAGGTGCCATGCAAAATCCTTTTCATGCATTCATCCCTTCACTTAATTCTTATAAGAGGTAGATACCATAATTCACATTTTATAGATGAAGAAACTTAGGTTCAGAGAAATTTAATAACTTTCCCACTGTCTCATAAAAAGTGCCAGGATTCAAATATAGGTCGTCCCTGATTCCAAAGTCCATGCTGTTACCCATAGCCCTCTGAATGTTTAAGATCCCATTCGTATACGAGGGCATTGTCACTATGTGGTGTTCAAGAAGGCAGTTCCCTTGTCTCTTTGCTCTGCAGGGTCTCCTTCTGAGACCGAAGCCTTGAGCTTCAGGTGCCTGGCACACCTTGTTTAGTTGGTTTTACCCCAGTTGTGCTAGACAGGGAAGCACTGTTTAATGATCAACCAAAGCCAGTCAGACAAATCCGGGTGGACCTTCCCAAGTTAGAGAGATTTCTTTTTTTTTTGGGAAAGAGATGGCAGGACATGGTAGAAAGAGCCACGTCTGGCAAAAATTATGTTGGAGGCCACATATCTGGATTTGAATCTGGGTTCTGCCACATGCTGTGTGATCTCGAGCCAGTTGGTTTCAGATTCTTAATTCTCTCACCAATTAAACAGGCATAACAGTTCCCTGCAGTGGTTATTGAAGGCAGTAGGGGAGATTATGTGAGAAAAGTACCTGGCATGTACGAGATGCTCAGGAACATTCTCCTCCACATCTGTGGCCCTGAGTGGTTATGGTACTTAAAGAGCCAGACGTTGTAAGAAGCAGAGAAGAGTCAAGGTCTCTTTGGGTCGCGGGGTGGGAACTCTCAGAAGGCTAACTCCAAAGAGATGTTGTTGTTGTTGTTTCTCTAGCTGGACGATCAAATGAGACGTAAAAAATCCGGGACACTCAAAGATGGAATTGGGGTGTGGGCACCTATGAGACCCCTGTCAAGCTCTGGCTTTACTTAAAGGCATGAGGGGGACAGTGTTGGGAAGACGCTCATAGGTCAAGAGCAGACTGGGGTCATTATTGTTTCTCTCCTGAGAAGACAGACCCACATTTGAGAGCAACTGAGAAAGAAGGAGAGACAGAAGACTTGGAGTGCCCCTCCCCAGCTCATATGACTTGTGACGGATGTGTACCCATGTTAGGCCTCAGTTTATCCTTCCATAAAGCAGGAGTCGTGCCCCTCCCACATATAGTCTGGAAGTAGGAAAGGATTCATTACGTTTTATGGTTTGCTAATAAGCTCCTGGTTTTATAAGGAGACTTCTGGAAAGCCAGAGCTGGGTCCCCCACCAGTGTACTCGGTGAGATGGCGTGCTGCCCCCAGCTGGCCTCCGCTGTCCACATGGCTAGCCCGGGGTATCTACAGAGCTTCTTCTGGGACGGACATTCTTGTCTAGGAAAAGTGTGTTCAAGGCAGACATTCTTGTCTAGGAAAAGTGTGTTCAAGGCAGACATTCTTGTCTAGGAAAAGTGTGTTCAAGGCAGAGTCCATGCCCTCATGGAGCTTACAGTGTAGTTTGGGAAATAGCCCAAAATGTGAAAGGTGAATAACAACATGAGAGAGAAGTGATTTTTCCATGACATCTTGTAATTAAAGGATCTGCACAACACCTGGCCCAGAGCAGATGTTTATAAACTGCAATTTCCCCTTTCTTTGTAAATATATAGGAGTGACCACAAAGCAAAACATGTCTTCCCGTTTGCACAGTGTGTGATACATAGCTTTGTTGAAGGTGTGATTGAATACGATTGCCAATAGGAGGTGAAGGGCAGTAAACCTCGTGCAAGTTTGGAGGAAGGAGCGTGTGAACTCTGGGTGGTTTGGGGGAGGTTCTGTGAGGAAGGTTGATTGTGTTGATCCTAAAGGATGCATACAATTTGGGAAAAGGCACAGAGAAGGCCTGACATAATTCATTGCCTCATTGTGTGGGGTTACAAGCTCAGGCTGTGGAGTCAGACCTGGGTTCAAATCCCAGCTCCACCCCATATTTGCTCCGGGCAGGTTCCATGGCCTTCCCAAGCCTTTGCTAACTCACCTCTAAAATGGGAGTAATGAGGGGCGCCTGGGTGGCTCAGATGGTTAAGTGTCTGCCTTCAGCTCAGGTCATGATACCAGGGTCCTGGGATCGAGTCCCGCATCGGGCTCCCTGCTGGGCGGGGAGCCTGCTTCTCCCTCTTCCTCTGCCTCTCTCTCTCTGACTCTCATGAATAAAAAATAAATAAATAAAATAAAATAAAATGGGAGTAATGATAGTCCCAACTTCCCAACTTCATAGGCTTGCTGTGAGAATTCAATGAGATAATTCATGGATAGCTCTTTTCACAGTTCTGTGAATAAATGGTAGCTTTTGTCATTATTACTGTTTTCATTTTAATAGTGGTATCATTATTATCCTCTTCATGGCCACCTACTTACCTCAGCTCCTAAGCCCCTTTGTCTTCTGGCTGTTCCCTACCTACTGTAATTTCCTCCTATACACTGTCATTTCATCATTGCAAATCACTCAGGGACTTCTGGACTTTTTAGGACGTTTTGTGCTTCCATGTCATGGAGATGCTGTCTCCTTGCCTAGAATATCTCCATCTTTCCCTCCTTCATTGCCTTTGCCTGACTCCCTCCTGCTCGATGTTTAAGACTAAATCCTACAGGATCTCTTCCAGGAAACCTTCCTTGATTCCTCTGTCCAATTAGATGTTGCTTCCCCAGGCTCCAGCAGGGCCATGTGCAGCTCTCTCCCAGCACCGCTGCCTACACTCACCCCTGCTTTGCTTATCTACCTTGCCCTCTGGAAACAAACTTCCTGAATGGAGGGATCCTGCCCTATTTATTTTAATATTCCCAGCTCCTAGCTTAGTGCTTGGCGTATGGTTGTTTTCCAGCTATGTGTTGAATAAAAAAACCCAAACAAAAAACGTTGCTAGCATTATATGTAACATTTACTACCTAGATTCTGATTTTAATGCTTTACATATAGTAAATACTTTACATATATTAATGTATTTTATCATCATAGCAACCATATGAAGGAGATACTATTTCTACCTCCATGTTATAGATGAGGAAACTGAGGCTCATAGAGATTAAATAATTCTCTCAAGGCCACGAAACTAGTAAGTGGTAGAGTTAGGATTCATGCCAGGGCAGTGTGGCTCATCATTCACTGCTTTCACCACACTCTGAGATTGTGATAAGATATTTATTGGATGTCCAAGAAAAGGTGAGGAGACATTAGCCATAAATCACAGGTCTCTGAATACATTTTTGAAGGCATTAGTAAATGTGTGGAGATGCTGTTGGGGGTTGGGGTGGGAATCTTAGCACTCTCACTTATGGAAAGATTTGCTGGAAAAGGTAGGATTTCACCTATTTTGAATTGAAGGAGAGGCATTGCTGACAATTGGGAATGATCTCTGTAGGGTGTCATAGAGCAGAACACTTAAACATAGGAGGAAGAGGAGTGTATGTGTGGGGAAATTCTACGTGCCCAGTCTTTGTAGAGCACTACAGTGGTAAATAATCTGGTGGTAATCCCTGTGCTCAGAGGCCTAGGGTCTAGCAGGGTATAGATGAGGTTGATTAAAGAGAAGGGCAGGGGAGTGGCTCAGATTTATGGCATGAACTGAAGGGCAGAGTTGAAACTCAGAATGAGGAGTGGAAGTTTGCTGAGGGAGATGCAGCATATAAAAAAAGTGATTTGGGCTACAGTAGATTAGGCAGATTATAGGAGAGAGAGCCCAGAAATAGAAAGGACAGTAGTGAGAAATTGGGTAATCCTCTCCAAAAATAACCAGGGGCCAAAAAAGAACTTGGTGGTAGGAGAGGTAGTAGCAAGATCAGTTACTTATTAAGCACCTGTACATGATTCAAAAAGGGATAATGCATGACCCCTACCCTGAAGGAATTCATGTTCTAGTTGTGAACAGAGGAAACACACACATGAAAGACACTATATGGAACAAATTTAATTTGTGCTGAGGTCAATGGTATCAGTGACCAGGCATTTTCTTTCCTGTTGCTTCATCCATCTGGACTTCATTTCCAAGGTCACTTCATGGTCCAGAATAGCTGTTGAAGTTCCAGCCATTACCTCTGCATTTCAACCAGCTGGAAGCAGAAAGGGGAAAAGAAGGGTATGCTCCCTCCTTTTAATGACACCTCTCAGAAATTGTACACACTACTTCTGTTTATGTCCCACATGGTCACATAGCCATACCTAAATGCAAGGGAAGATGAGAAATATATTAATTCTGGGCTGCCAAGCACGCAACTGAACATTGGAGGTTCGTTAATAGGGAAGATGAGGAGAAGAGGGTGAGGGATAACAAAGTCTCTGCCATTTCATTCTTCACGTATGATTAGGCTTTGGAGCTCAGAAGAGGGGCTGATTATTTTAGGTTGGGTGGTCACAGAGCTGATGGATTTTGAGTCAGTTAGTAATAGGTGGGGATTCAGGAGATTGGGGAAACATCGGTTACAAGCAGCTCCTATGGCAAGAGTGGCTGTTCCAGGAGAAAGTCCAGAAGAGGACAAGCCTGGTCAGAGATGCAGGGGGCAGCCTGGGGGAGAATCTTACCTCTAAAGCTCTTTCTTATTTTAAGATGCTGGGAACAGCAGGCCAAGGAGTTCAGGGTTTTTTGTGTGTAAATGATAAGGAGGCAGAGAAGAGTTCTGAATTGAGAAGAGACATGATTTTTCTTACATGTTGAGAAGTTGAGAAATTACATCCTTGTGCAGGTTGGAGGGAAAGAGGGCTGGAAGTAGGAAATAGGGATGCTAGCTGGAAGTTTATCCCAGAGGGTCAGGAGTAAACAATAAGGGCCTGTCTGATGGTGACAAGTGGGAATGGGAGGGAAAGTATGGATGAGAGGCCCTAGGAGGGACACGTATTGGGTCTCAGTGAGTAACAGGCTGTGGTCTGGGGAGAGAGAGGAAAATGCCCTTTGTGGGATGTAACCCCAGAAACACTGTGTCCTCTGAGTGGTAGCGCTGCGTCTCAGGGCTCCCCAGGCAGGAGGGGAGAATATCAGGAGGAGAAGGGGGGACCTTGGTTGGCCACAGAGAAAATGTGAGGCTCTGCCCCAAGCCTCCTTAGCTTTGGAAATCCGGCTGCCCCCAGCAGAATAGTTTCCATTTTGCATAACTGGGGAGTGTGTGGGTCTGGCTAACCGCGAGGAGGGGCTGAGGAGCCAGCAGACAGATCAGGTTGCTGGGGCAATGGCTGTTTAGCGAGGGCCTGGGGGCTCAGCTGGGAAGAGCCAACATGAGCTCCTCTGTCTGAGCTTGTGCGCTTCTTGACCGAGGAGGCCAGAAGGGATGTCTTCACTTGGCGTCTGGGGGCCAGGTTACCTGCAGAGGTTACCTGATACTAGGTGTGGCAGAGATAGGGTTGGGGGTTTTGCTGGCTTTGGGGAGATGGCCAACTTCCTTTGCCTTCTCAGGATCCAATGGAAGGGGCCTCCGGGGTGAAGAAGAGGCCTCGGGGGTACGGTTGTATTTGGGAAAAAGCCACCTCTTCGATGCTGGCCTTCTAGGGCCTCTCCTTCATCGGACTTCCCTGGTGTGGGTGAGTCGCAGAGCTCAGCCTGAGACATCTGGTGAATCCATCTCCTTTTCCTCCAGGCTGCTCAGGGACTTGGCCCATAACTGCTCAGCGAGTCATTTCTGGTTATGGAGTCATCAGTGACCACAGAAGCACGTTCTCCAGACAGGACTCTGGGTATTTGCAAGCTGGCTTTCTCCTGGCAGCTTGTCCCCAGAGTGATAGCTCCAAGTCAACAAACACAGAAGGCTAGACCCAACCACTACGGGCACTTAAGTCAAGGAGCACCCACTCTTCTGATGGCTTCTGTCATGCGGTACTCCAGCAACTTTCCCATAAGTGTAACCGGGCAGCTCAGGCCTAGAGGAAGCTGTGTGTGGCTAGTTAGGTCGCACACTGGAGCTCCCGTGCAGGCGGTTGCAGCCGGAGGGAGATGGGGAACAGAGGGGAACCGTGCTGCTGAGGCTGTGGGGTGTGGCGGCACCAGGGCTGGAGGCCTGGAGCCCACCCCTTCCTATCCTTGAACTCTCTGATGTGCAGAGGGCTGAGTGAAGTGTTCATGCCCACTCCATCATTTAGTGTCCTAAACCCGGGTTAGGTTGCCTTTCTGCCACAGGATACGGTTCTTCTCCCAGAACTTTCACAGTTGGCTCCAGCTCATTCCAGGCTGTCTCAAGTGATCATCTCCAAACCTAAGTTCTGGAAAGAAGGATGGGAGGGACGGAGGCCAGGAGAACCGTCCTGAGCTTCATCTCCTGGTTGGTAGCAAAGCCAGGCTCGGCCTGGGCCTCGGCCCTTGGGGGCTGCAGGGAGACCTGGCCCCCTATCCGTTCCGCTTCCTCCCCTGCGCTACTCCCGCCAGTCACGGGACAGGGTGGGAGGGGGAAGAGTGGGGGTGTTTGGAGGGGTGCTCCGCATCCCGGATCTGGACCTTCTGAATTTCAGCTCTTGGACCTTTGATCAAACTCTCGGATTTTTTGGTCTCCTTTTGACAGGATTACATTTGGGGAGGGGCAGTTAGGAGGAGCGGTGCTGAAAGGAGATAGAGTGACGCAGAGGCAGAGGCGACAGTGGTGTAGGCAGTGGGCTGGGCCAGCGGCTGCCGTCTGGGCGGGCTGGGTGGGGGCTCCCGCCCTGACACTGGCCAGCTGGCTTGTGTTAAAGCGCGGGCTGAAAATAACTCTCATTGTCTGGGAGCTGCTACTGCAGCAGGCCTGGCTGTGGCTGCCAAGGGGGCCGAGGCGGCAGGAGCGGGGACCGCCCACCTCCTTGGGCTCTTGCCCTTTGGGAGCGATGCCCAGCTGGCCACAGCTGTGTCTACTGCCCACCAGTAGAGATCCGAGGAGGGCAGGCTGGGCCACTCCTAGCACTCTGTCCTTTTGGCAGCTGGGGACGGGCCTTTGTGCCTGGTGTTGCTTGCTTTGCTGTCGCCTTGGGCAGGGTCGATGGTCTGTGAGGGAGCGCGGGGCGGGAGCGCGGGGCGGGAGCGCAGAGCTCCAGCTCCTCCTACAGCAGTCTCCTGGGCTCCCAAACCTCGTGCCTCCTCACCACACTCTGCCCGTCTGCACAATGGGCTGATCTGTGGGTGCCCAAGAGGACTTGTTGGCAGCTGTGGCCAGGGACTCAGCGGCATGTGGTGCCCAGGACAGTGTCTCATTTCGTCTCTGGGGAAGTTCCAGATTCAGCTTCCCAGGCTCCCCACCCCCGTGGGCTAAGCATGGGGACTGGGCCTACCACACTTAGGAGAAATGTGAGCCATAATGGACCTGGTGGGGAGACGGTTCTGAAGGGGGAAACACTAAGAAAACCAACTCACATTCTGTATTTGCTCAGAATAAACAGTCCCTGCCTGACTTCCTTAAAGCCTCCAGAATCCCCTTCGCAGGAAAGTTTCAGACATCCCTCTCCCTGCCTCTTAGCGGAGCTATGCCTGTGTTCATTTCTGTTCTTAAGATTCCTCGTGATTGACTGGGACTGACAGAAACAGTTGGGAGTTTTTGGTGGTTCCTATTTCTGTTGGTTGGGTTTTCCCCAGGCCCGGCCCAAGGAGACTGACAGAGTCAGGGGTGAGTCCCAGAGCAGGACCCACACCTTCGAAGGAAACTCCAACGCCACCGGCATTTCCCTTCCCCTGCGATGGGAAGGAAATGAGGAGGGGCTAACTGGCTAGGGGTACAGAGCAGGAAAGGGAAGGGAACCTCTGTGACCAGGGCTACCTCCTTCCTCCTTGGCTTCACTGGGGCTGACAGGGGTTGGGTAGGGAGTAAGGAAGCCTTGCTCCCACAGCACCCAGGAGGGGGCTAGGCACTGAGCGGGGCTCTGTGCCCGACCTCAGACTGGCAGTAAACCAGAACAGCCCTGCTGGGGAAGCATCAGATCCACCCCTTCCTGCTGCTTCCCGTTATAGGTGTTTATTATTAGATTTCTGGCTGGTTGCTCTGATGTAGGAATCAGTCTCAGAGTTGCTTTCAGTGTGAGTTCATCTCCCTCTTCTCCCCCATCTCTCCAGGGTCTCCCTCCTCAAGGATGTTGGTATTTAATTGCCTCCTAGTCTTAGGGTTGGTGGGGGACGAGGGGGTTGGGGGTAGGTGTAGAGGATGGCTGTGTCCTGAGTGGTTGAGAAACTGCGCTGAAGGAGGGACAGAGGCAGAGATCGAGACAACCCAGAAGCAAGAGGGGTCCTTGGGCTGTCAGAGCATTATCTGGGATTTTCAGGAGGAAGGGGAAGGAGACTGCGGAACACCCATGGTGTTCCAGACACATCCGGATATAAAATATCTATCATTTAATCCTCATAAACCCCTGTGAAGTAGTGAGATTATCTCCATTTTATGGATGAGCTCTGAAGATCCCACAGTTGATCTCAGGCTCTCTGACTCTGCATTCAGTGCCTCTGCTCCAAGACAGCCGCGGCCCCTTTCTGTTCAGCAAGGGTTTCAGGGAGCAGGTAGCAAGGACTGAGCCTGGCCTCTGCCTTACGAGAACTCCCCGTCGCTGCAGAGCCACTGAACAAATATGTCAAGGAAACACACCTTTGACGGAGACCCGAACGTGTCAGGTTTGTTCCTGGCTGTCCCCGGAACTCAGGAGGTTGTCCTTCCTCAGGACGTCAGAGCCCTGCTGAGCTCACACACGTTATCGGGTGGCTGCAGAAGCCCTAGTCCCTTGTCTGGCGCGGAGAGAAGCCCATGGTGGGTGGCTCCCGCCCTGCAGTCGGGGACCGACTTGGTGTGAGAGTGCTGGAGGCTGGGGGGAATTCCCCTACCCACTTCCTTCCCAGTCACACTTGGGCCCCAAAGAAACAGAGAAGCCGGCATCACAGTCCAGAAAGTGCCACCCAAAGCTCGAGACTGGAGCTTGTGGGTCTGTGGTCAGAGCTGATTCATGCTTCTGCCACCCGTGTCCATACTCCGGGGGCGGGGGGCAATCTCTCCTGGGCATCTGAAGTTTGAACCCTGATGTGCCTCTTCCACTCTTCCATGCTCTTATGCTAGGGTTCCCAAAGGGGGTGACTTTGTTCCATCTTCCAAGCCCCCGGGGCACCGACATCTTCTCCCCAGTTCACCTTGTGGGGAAGCATGAGGCCGCAGCAGCTGACAGTGGGTAGCTGAGGAAGTTGGTGTAGACAGGATGTGATGTCTGCCACAGTAGCGACAGGCTCCCCCCTTGTCCACCAGTTGCTTTCTTCCAGGGGAGACAACTATTTTCTATTTCCGTGGCTTGGACTTGGGAGAAATGGGCAGAAGACAATGAAGTGTTCGAGATGTGCCCAGAGCCAGAACCAGGCCTGAGGTCTGTTTCTTCTCTGGTCTCACTTGGGCTTAGCTAGCAGCAGCCTGGTTGTGGTTAGGAGGGAGACCTTGGTCCGGGCTCACCTTCAACTTTTGGGTCCCTGTTTTGTTGTGGCCTCCTGCCTCTGTCCTCCTCTCCACACAGACACGCTGAGAATGGCCCTTAGCCAAGTGGTTTCAGAGAGAACATTCGGGATTGTATTTGCCCGACCAGCCATCCCTTCTGCATCAGCAGTGGGGGAGGGGGGATTTGATTAGCCCCTCTTTCCTGCAGGAGTGCAGGCAGACTCACAGGGCAGCAGAAATTGTGAAGAGGGGTGTGATGGGTGATGCTCTTCCCCTTCTTTTCTTCTCTCCTTCGCCCCATTTTGGTATTCCTAGACACTGAGCAAAAATCCCAACCATACTCCTTTTTTGAGCCGTAGTGACCAGGTTTCCAGCCCAGAGCTGGGCCCGTTACTCCGAACCAGGATGCCTTAACCTTAGGCTTACCATCCACTTCCTCTCCACTAGGTGCCTATCACACATCATCAGGGGTTGGAGACCATATGAATAGACACAGTCCTGGAGGGGCTAGATGAGTGTGCAGCTAGTTTAGCAGGATGTGTGTAGGTAAATGCATAATAGATATGTCTAACAGAAATAAATGATTTTTAAGGTTTTTCTTTCAGTTTCTTAGAAAACGGAAGGCCCACTCCCAGGATGCTCCCACTTCTGGAATAATGCCTGGCTGTGTGACTCCTTGGGATCCTGGGTGCACACAATTCGTGTCCCCAGGGATGAGGATATCAAGGAGTGGGCAGATAGATGTAAACCCATTGGCCATGCTTCAGTGCCCAGGGAATTAGAGCTGAACTTGGAACAGCAAGTAAGGAAGAGAAAGAGGAGAGGAAGGCCTTCCAGGTGGCCTGTAGCCTGCTGGGGGTAGGGGCTGGATTTGTGGGAAGTCACAGCTATGATACTTGAGGTAGGAGATCATATTTGATTCGGGAATATGGGGCGAGGGGCAGGTGCAGCGATCTGCCTTGAGAGGCAAGGGCTGTGACCTATAACAAAGACAGCCGCACTGGATAGAAGAGAAGCTTGGCTGGGTGGGGATAAAGGAGGGGGAGTTAGGGCTGCTGGCCTGCGTAGGACTAGTCCGGGGGTGCCTTGGGCTTCCCTCACTCCTGCCCACTTTTATTTCTTTATTCAGTCAGCAAACAATAGTGAGCGAAATAAGATGACTCCTGGTCTGCCCTTCCATATTCCAGGTTAGAGTGTCTTTCAGGAAGGGGTTAGGACACTTTCCTGTGTCTTAATTGGGAGGTGTGTCGTAAGTAACTTGCTACTAATAATTAAAATGCTGAAATTTTGTAAATGATTTCCTTAAAAAATGAGCTGTTACCTTTATGCTAACGTCCTTCTCGTGTACTCGTATCCTGATATGGGGCATAGGGGTAAACGTGTGCCATCCACGCAGGCCGTGGCTGGCTCAGGATCCACCCGTGGTTGTGCGTGACGCAGGAAGGCCGTGCATCCCTCAGGCCGTGGGCGAGAAGCAGATTGAGAGTTGCTGTTTCAGACAGGTGGCTTTGGAACGTTTTTTGCCCTGTCCCAAGTTAAGAAACACGTTTTATGGCATGACTGGTGTGTGTGCATATGTATATGTATGTACTTAGAATATAAAAGAAACAAAAGCTTCATGAAACATTCCATTTCCTACTTGTAGGGATTTCTGGTATCTTCTAGCCTCTTCTATTTTAATCTGTTTGTTTTCATTAAAAATAAAGTTAATCTCGACTCACTAAATTAGAAAACATTGCTCAACCAAACAACTAAATATGAAGGGGAGGCAGAAGGACTGTCACACCCCTCCGAGCCTTCCTTAGCAGCCACAGAGTGTCAGGGTGAAGCCGAGGGCCCCAGAGGGAAAAGGTGTGCGCGCTCTCCCTTTCTCTCCTCTGGGTGCAGGGAGCTTTCAGCCCTGTTGACTCAGGTTCTCTCCTCAGAGCTCCATGAACCTGCCTCCCGACAAGGCCCGGCTCCTGCGCCAGTATGACAATGAGAAGAAGTGGGATCTGATCTGTGACCAGGTATGGGGTTTGGGGCGAGGCCCAGGAGTAGGGGTTGTGTCGTGGGCTGGACGAGGCAGCAGGGCCAAAGGCACTGACCACAGCCCTGGGGTCCCTTGAGAAACCCTGGCCTGGGCTTGGCCTCAGTCCGTGCTCACTTCCTGTCCCAAGACGGCTCTCTTAACAGAGATGGGGCTAGCAGGCCAAGTTCCCCTCTAACGCCTGCAAAGAGCTGTCTTGATTTCTTCCTGATGGGCAGTAGCCTGAAGGAAGTTTATGTTGGTCTGGGCTGTCTGGCTGTCTGCAGAGGGAGTTGGGTAGCTTTCCCAGCAGAGCCTGTTTCTGCCTTTCCCCAGGGTGAGGGCTCTGCCTGGCACGGTAGACCAAAGGACCCTTTCTCTCTCACTCTGCCCCAGCCCTGGCACCTCGGGTTTTTCTCATCATTGACAGGCCTCTAGGAATGAGAAGACCCAGTCCCCTATAGTCTTCTGTTCCCAAATCTCAGAAAATGAGGATTGGAACCTCTCCCTACATGAACAGTATTTCGAGCTGGAAGAGACTAGAGAGATTATTACTTAGCTCAGAACTGAGAACCAGGACCCATGGCCTGGCTCTTTCCCCTGCACACATTTGAATTTCACAGGTCATGAGTTTCTGAACTCCGACAGGCCTGTCTGCACAATTAGGAGAGTCCGCTTTTACTTGCTTACCTCTCAGGAGGCATGGAAGCGCCTGGCACCGCACATAGTCAGTGTGCTTACCCAGCACTTCGTGATGGAGCGGTCACAAATTTATGATTTCTTTTCAAGCCCTGGACAGAATCGTAACAGCTAACATTTATTAAGTACTTATGGGGGACCAAGGACTTTACATATATTTTTTTTTTTTTTAAAGGTTTTATTTATTTATCTGAGAGAGAGAATGGGAGACAGAGAGCATGAGAGGGGGAGGGTCAGAGGGAGAAGCAGACTCCCCGCTGAGCAGGGAGCCCGATGTGGGACTCGATCCCGGGTCTCCAGAATCATGACCTGAGCCGAAGGCAGTCGCTTAACCAACTGAGCCACCCAGGCGCCCCAGGACTTTACATATATTGAAATATCTCATTTAATCCTCACAAAAACCCCCTGAGGAAGGCACTGTTACATTTTATGGATGAAGAACTCCAGACTCAGTACCGTGCCTGACTGGAACCAGGACGAAGCAGCCGACCCCATCTGTGCTAGCTGTTATGTTCCACTGCCTCCCAAATCAGGCTGCTTGACATAAGGTAGAATTATGCTTCAGAGCTCCTAGTCCGGGTCCCTTCCTCTCCAGGGAAGGCCCGTTTCCTCGTGTTCTGCCTTAAGCAGAGCTGGTGAACATGGTGAGCTCCTGCAAGGGGGTTGGAGAACAGTAGCTTGTTGGTACTGAGTTTCTTTAATTGATGATCTCCCAGTCTTTTCCAGGTCACATAATTTTGACTGTTTCTCACACCTTTCTTTTTTCTTTCATTTTGTGTTTAAGCTCTACTTCCTAACATTAGATCATTCTCCCTGAACCCTTTGCAGCACCCCTGCCCTCCAACTCTTCAGATATCTCAGTGGTGAAGGCCCTAACAGGATCAGAATGCTTAAGAGTTTTCCCTTGGGTCTAATGCAGGGGTTGGACCAAAATGGGGAGGGCGTGGTCCCATGATCTTCGTGGAAGGGGATCGAGGGATGACCTCGCCAAAAGCAGGTTTAGCATTTGAGGTTGCCTGGGTTTTCGGGGCCTGGGGTCTGGGCAAGGAACAGAATGTGTGTTTGTAGCCTGAATGTGTTAGTGCTGCGAAGCTGGTCCGATCCCAAGTCTGGGTTCAGGGCTGACGCAGTTGCATTCTACAAGACCTAGCTCCTCTCTCCATGGCCCTCCTAATCCCGGGCCATCAGTTAGCTAGGCAGTGAAGACCACTTCTAAGTTGTATCTTTATTTTGGGTGCCGTTCCCAGCTCTTTAATCCCCACATCTTCACAAGCAACAGGCTCTTAAAATAATTTCCAACATAGAAAAATATTTTAGGCTCAGAGATCACTAATCGGAGAAGGGGAAGATGGCAGTAGATGAGAAGCGTCTGAAAATCAGCCAAGGAAGAGAACCTTTGGTTTGGATGATGTTAAGGGCCAGCTGACAACTTTAGGAGGCTGGGTCCCCTCACAGTGAACACCATGAGGGTTCGACTTCCTCAACGCTGTCCTCAGAACTCTGGGTGTCTGTGCGCACACGCGTGTTTCCCTCACAGGAACGGTTCCAGGTGAAGAATCCTCCCCACACTTACATCCAGAAACTCCAGAGCTTCTTGGACCCCAGCGTAACCCGGAAGGTGAAGTGTGAGGCAGGGAGGCCCCACCTTGTTGCCCGTTATAGTCCTGTGGGGTTTGGGGGGCAACCCCTGTGACTTGGGGTGGGACGTCTGCTTCTGAGCAATGGGAGTTGGGTTTCTGGGTTCGGAGGCCATGGGCCTGGAGTGGCTGGCTCCTAATAGAGGGAAGGCTTGTAGCTGCCCTCTTGTGTCCCCTCCCTTTCCTTTTCTACCCCTTTTGTTTGTACTATAAAGTTGGATCGGGGGCTGCCAATAGTGACAGGAAATTCCCTGTTTACAGAAGTTCAGGAGGAGAGTGCAGGAGTCAACCAAAGTACTGAGGGAGCTGGAGATCTCACTTCGTACCAACCACATTGGGTGAGTCAGAATCGGCCACCAGGATCCGGCGACCTCTGAGGATGGGTGGCTTGTTTATCTCCCTGCTGTGAGGCACAGTCGCCCCTTGAACGGCTTTTGGGTCCCCGGAGCTTCAGACTGTTCTTTTTCTGGCTTCTCTCCCTTTCAGCTCTGCCAGCTGCTGGCAAGCTTGGGGCCCCTCCTGGGGTCTTCAGCCTGTGGCTTTAAGTAGAAGTCTCTCCCATCGCAGCTGAGACTCAAGTCTGCCTGTGGCCTGGGGCTGGGCCAAGGGAGGCCCAGAGCGTGCTGGGGCCGGGGGAGCACATTGCATCAGGGAGCTGAGACCTCGTTCCTGGACTGTTTGGTGCCCACAAGACTATTTTCTTGATTCTAAGACAGTCGTAGTTCCTGAGCAGAAGCAGCTTCCTAGGGCACCAAGAAAGTCGATCTAAGGTGGCGGGGACCAGGAACTGAACGTCTTCTGTATCTGCAGACCCTGGTACTGCCGGCCCATTGACAGGGTCCCTAGGAACGGCGTGAGTCTTGTTTGCTAGTCTCTGAGTAGGGAACCAGAACTTGCTGAACAGGCCGCAGGCTAATGCCTAAGGTACAGGGACAGATGCCAGTGGTCTTGGTTTTATAAAACTGTAACCAGTCAGAGCATATGTAGTGAAAGTGAGAGAGAGTGTACACAAAGGAGAGTGAGGGAAACCTGATGGGGGACTGCAGGCGGGGCTACCATCCTGACCGAGGGGCCGGGCACAAATACTGAGAGCTTGCGTGAGTGAGAAGCCGAGCCGGGGGTGGGGGTGGGGGAGGCTGGGCAGGGGCCATCCCCAGAGTCCTGGGCTTCCTGAGAGCAGGGGTGGAAAGAGCCGAATGACATCATCTGCCTCTCCCCCCCTGCCCGTGGCGACCACCTGCTTGTCCACACCAGGCCAGGCCCGCCTGGGGCTCTTACAGAGGCTACCTGTGTGCCCCCAGCCGCCACAGTAGCAGTCACGGGGGAAATGGCACCGGAGAGAACAGGAAAGGGATAGTTCCTGGCCTCGGCAGCTGTGCTCGGTGGCCAGAATTGGCTTCCACACCTCTTCCGTGAACCAGAGTGAAAGCTGACATGCTAGCAAACGTGAAACCCAGCCTGCAGCTGTATTTGGTGAATCCTCACAGAAGGAGTGGCAGGGCCTCCTCAGCTACCCTGTGTGTTTGTGGGGGGTGGGGGGGGTGAAACAGATGGCGACTCCAAATCCCACCTACCACCCTGCACGCCACCCCGCAGGGCCTTCCACTACTCCCCTCCCTCTCAGGCCCCCCTTTCTTTCTTAGTAGGTCTTGCCGCATGAGGATGGGAGCCTGTTCTTCTCAGAAGAGGGCCACAGAGCCGTGTGTGACACTCCCCTCTGCTCACCCCTTCCACCTGGTGCCTGCCTCTCTGGCCACTGGCCAGGAGCTGGGGCGAGAGCAGCATGGTTCCCAGGCCCGGGGCCTCTTGGCAGTTGGCACACAAGTTAGAGGTCTGGACCTGGCCCTTGGTTCCCAGGGAACAGCTTCGTGTCTGGCATTTTAGGAGCTCCTGTCGTCTGAACTGTGGCTTCTCTGGGCAGTTGTGGGGGAGGACCAGGCTCCTTCCCAGATTTCTAGGCAGGAAGAGTTTGTGAGGCTGTCAGGCCGGGGTGTGGGTGCTCCGGGGTGGTAGGAGCCCAGGGCAAGGTGGGGAGAGGAGGATCCTGCTTCTGTCACAGCCTGATCAGCCCCAGGGCCTGCCGAAGCTCGTTGTGTAGGGGCAGCCCAATGGGAACTCAGGCCCTGGCGCGGGGCAGGCTGGGAAGTGGGATTCCAGAGCCTCACCAGCTCCTCCTCCCTCTGGTTTGTATTGGTTTCTCTGCCTTGCCAAAGTGCCCTTTAACCTCTCCTCAAAGTGTCAAGATCCCGAAAATAGCAGTGTAGACTCAGACAGGAAATGAGAAGGGGGTGGGGAGCTGGAGAGCAGACAGACAGGAAACGGGAGGCCTGTCGGCCCCCAGAGAGGAAGCTAACTTCAGGCAGCTCCGGTGTCAGTCAGCCTCAGCTGAGCCTGGTGCTCCGGCCCAGCCTCTCACTGTGTCCCAGGGTGTGGCCAGCAAACATGGCGCTGGTGTTCCAGCTGCGGGGGAGAGGCGGCCCTGCAGGGCTGTTGGGGGCAGCAGCCTATAAAGACCCCCAGACATCCAAGGGAACAGAGCACTGAGGAGAGTCGGGGTTTTATCCTGAGAGTTTTATGTTGCTCTGTGCCATGGAATGAACCTGTCCTGTAACAGCCCTCCTGGGATCGGCTCTTGAATTTCCTTCCAGGGATATCTCAGGCCAAGCGGCCTGAAGGCAGAAGGGTGGAAATGCCAGGGTCCATTGTCTTTACGGTCTTTGTTGTCCACCTTCCTGCCTCTCTGGCTGAAGGGGCCTAAGTCTTCAGGGAGTTACTCGAGTCCCTGACTGTTCCCCCATCCTTTTCCTATTCTGTCAAACTCACCCTGACCAAACACACAATTCCCACATATCCCTCTTTGCTCACTGTGGCCCAGACTATCTTTCTCTGAACTTGGTGGAAGGGCCCTTTGGTCCAGCATGTCTCTGTTCCAGAGCTCTCTTTGACCTTTCTTGCCTGTCTTTCGACGGAGACTTCAGTCCAGCTGGAGACGTGCTAGCCCTTGTTAGGTACAGCTGTGCACGAGGGCCTGTGGTAAATGCTCTTGATCAACCTCCCCATGTCCCCACAATTTTGCCAATAAACATCAGGCAGGGACAGCACACTCGGTCTTGTGCTAGACACCAAGGACACAGTAAATGATTGAGCCAGGGCCCTGGCCATTTAGGAGAGGCTTCCTGAAAGCTTGTGTGGCTGACGTGGTATTGGAAGGCCTTGGACCTTTCCCCATCCCCATCCCTGGCTCCCCGGCCTAGTGGAGGTCTAGGCCCGTGATGTGACCACGGAATCGGTCTGCCATGGGTTTTGAACCTCAGAATTTTTCCAGCCTGGTGCTAAGTTCTAGAGGATTCAGGAGTGGGTGTTGGGTCAGAGGCCTCTCGCCCTTCTCACCCTCGACCCACTTTTAGCAGACCCCTCCACTATGTTTCCTCTATTGGCAGGTGGGTGCGGGAGTTTCTGAATGATGAAAACAAAGGCCTGGACGTGCTCGTGGATTACCTGTCCTTTGCCCAGTGTTCGGTCATGTGAGTACCTCCCTGGGGCTAGGGTTGGGGACGGCGAGGGAGGACACAGTCCCATTCTGATTTGCTGAGGAAGGGTGAGACTGCAGTGGTGAAGACAGGAATAGGCGTCCCAGGCCAGGAGGGAAGAGCCCAGGCAGTGGTGTGGGAGTGGACAGGCAGCCAAGGAGATGTCTGGGAGCCGTGAAGAAGGCCAGGTGGCTGGAGCAGAAGGAGGGAGATATGGAAAGGGAGCTCAGGATTAGAACCCAAAGGATCCAGACTCCAGGCTGCAAGCAGTCCAAGGAAATGTCCTGGCTTCTGGGAGAGACGCCCAGTGGGATTCATTTGCCTTTGGAGAGTTGAGTCTTTAAGAACCTCCTTTGGGTCTCCAGATGTGAGAGGGTTACTCCAGGTCATTGCTGAAGAGGAGCCCCAGGAGCAGTGAGCATGACCTTTGACCCACACTGAAAATGAAGTATTCAGAGCCCTTTTCAATCCGGTGGGGCGGGTCCCTCAGCACAGGAGTACAGATGAGAAGGCAGCATGAGGTAGTGAAAAGGACCGACAACCACAAAGCTGGTTGTGGGTCTCAGTTATGTCCTTGACTATCCGGGTGACCTCAAGCACATTTGCATCCTCTTACAGAAAAGGGGATCCATGTTCCAGAGTTGTTGTAAGGTTGAGATGATAATGTGTGTAAAGCAACTAGTAGTGTTCGGAACGCAGTAAGTCTATACTGCTCTAGCCGCTTTATTGTTAATTATTGTTACTCAAGGTGGTATAACCTACCGTAATTGCCTGAATATATGGAAAGAGGGATTATACTGATCATTCACGTGATGACCGATGAATGCTTCAGACTTAGAGCCAAGGCTTCAGCCCTTGGCTGACCAATCGTCCCAGTATGCCCGTGACTTTTCCCAACATTAGCACCAAAAGTCCCGAGTCCTGGGGAACTCCCTAGTCCTGGGACTCAGTCCTAACCTCGGCTTTCACTTTTGTTGTGACTGTCCTTACCCCACGGCCGTTCTCCTTGGTCCAGCAGATCTTCAGTCTTAGCTCTTTAGGGGTTCGAACTAACGCCTCTCCTCGGTTTGGCCTGTCACTTTTCCCAGGTCATCCCCCCTTAAAACCAAGAGTGGCCTACTCCCCATTCCCATCCCTGCAGAATTCAGGCCTCGTGATCCTCCTCTCCCTTTAAAAACTACTCTTTTTATAGAAAGAAATGAAAAACATTTGCTGAAGTGATTTTTTAAAAAAAATTCAGAGCTTTTATAGTAAAAAGATGCAGATCATTTTTCCAAATAAGCCTATCTATCCCGTTCGAAAAGCAAACAGATCCCAGCTGCTCGAAACCAAAATACGCTGGATCCTCAGGATTGTAGTGTCCACAGCAGTGCTTTTGACTCTGTTTTCGAAAGAAAGATTCAGGGCAGGGAGAGGGTGTGAAGGGGAGAGAAAGTGTGTTTTGGGAAGGGTTGAAAGGAAGAGGGTGAAGCCAAACAGAGGCTGGGTGAAGGCATTTATCTGTAAACTGCAGGACTGGCGCTAGGGAATACAATTACTGACTGAGGGGGGCCACTGGCAAGGTTCCCTGTCAGGGAGCATCCTCTGATGTTTGCTTGAGAGCCCCATTAAGCAGCTCAGCATAGGGACTCTGCAGCCTACCCCTGCTCCTTTGGAACATTCAGTTGCCTGCAGATATCATTTCCTATTTCAGAAATGCCTCTGACCCTGGGGCTATGAATGTCTGAGCAGAAGGTTCCTCAGGGGAAGAGCCTGTCGGAGATGCTCGTTCAGTCCTTAATGACCTACTTGGGGGAAGAGGACAGGAAAGAAAAGTGGGGCTGGTTTCTCAGAGTGGGTATATCCTGACGTGGGGCTTCATAAAGGACAATGCCCCGTGATCTCAAGCCATCCTCCTTGTCCTGGCCACACTCCCAAATTGCTGGTGGCAATCACAGAAGTAGAAAGTGACAGAGAAACCATCCAACTCCTGTAGGGACGAAGGTCCCCAGTCCACACCCTCGACCTGTGATTTCTTCTCCCGGGGAGCCTCTATTCCAGAAAACCTAGCAGTCTCAAGTAGAACCACGGAAAACCCAGCCATTAAAACCCAGTGCTGGGATGGGACCATGGTACTCTTGAACCTAGTGGAGTCTCCCACTCTAGGTTGGCTGGGACTTCCGTTCCCTTCCATTCAGACCTGCCCTCGTGAGCCCAATCCAGAAGCAGCCGGGCCCCTTCAGGGCACTGAGAGGCCCCTTTGGCCACTGCCGTTTGCCACCCAGCAAGACCTGCGTTGGCCTGTTCCCCAACACCCTTGCACAGAGCGGATTCTCCGTGGGGAGCCATGGCTTCTCTGAGACTTGCTATCTAAGGCTGGGAGTGCAGAAAGCCTCCCTTTGGGCCCATGGAGAGGTCACTGCTGGAGTCGCCTGGCCAGCGGGGCGCCGCAACTCACCCCTTCCAGCATTCCCATCCCCTCAGATCCCCCTCCTGGTTGCTGTCTGTGCCTCCGCTGCCCTTGTCCTGCGTGGGTGGCTCTCCCGACCAGGGCTGGGTCTCTGCCGCCCAATTCCGCTTTCTCTTCTTGCCGTCCTTGCTTCTGATTGCCCTCGAGGTCTACGGGGCGGGGGTGGGCCGGCCAGGGGGCTTAGCACTGAATTTCTCCTGTGTGTGCGCTTGTGTGTCCTTTCCTGCTCCAGGTTTGACTTTGAGGGTCTGGAGAGTAGTGACGATGGTGCATTTGACAAGCTCCGGTCCTGGAGCAGGTCCATCGAGGACCTGCAGCCACCCAGCGCCCTGTCAGCCCCCTTCACCAACAGCCTCGCTCGCTCTGCGCGCCAGTCTGTGCTCCGGTATGTGTGCTCTTTGCTCTGCCCACCTGCCTCCCACCCTAGCCCCCCAGTCCAGGTCTTGGGTGCCAGGGGGTGAGTGCTCATTGCTCCTCCCCCCACTCTTGCTTCCAGGCTCAGCTCTCTTGCCCTCTGCCTGCCAGTCTGTCTCTGGTCTGTCCTCTCTGTCTCCTTGACTCTGCCCAGCAATCTGTCCTGGGTAAGTACATTGCCCTCGGCTGAGCCCACCCCATCTGGGGTTCCAGTTCTCCCCTCTCCACACTCCCCTCTAGGGCCTCCCCCTCCCCATTCCTCTTTTTCATTCTGCCACTCCTGCCGGCCTCTTGGGTGGGGCCGGCCCTCATCCAGCTCCCTCGTCTTCCAGGGTGTTGAGCTCCTGCCCTCAAGTCTGTTTCCCTCTGGCTCTGCATTCTGCCCCATCAGCTGCTCCGAGACCAGCTCCCCCCCAACCTGCCCGCAGCTCGCCTTCCCTTCCCTTCCCTTCTTCCTTTTCTCTCCAAGCCTGCCTTGTGTTCTTTTTTTTTTTTTTTTTTTTTTTTTGCAGTATTTTAGGAGCCGTCCTGCCCGGAGGCAGGTGGATAGACCAGATGACTTTTCAGAGCTCCCCCTCCTACCCAGGGAGGCTCTCCTTTGGGCCCTGTGGCCCTTTCTGTGGTCTGTGTTCCTCTTGTGGCCATGCTTTTCTCCTGGCCTCCTTTTGTCCCTCTGACCCTGCTCCTCATTCTAGTCATTCATGCATGAGCGGACACCATTTGTGCTTCCTCTTTCTTTCATGAAACATCACTGGGGGCCAAGCCAGATGTAGCCCCTGGCCCTGGTATTGCCTTTGGGGTCTGCTCTGCCCTTTCTGGGATGTAGAAGTGGGATGGGAGCCAAGATGCTCCGGCCCCAGGGAATTTGTGGAAGATGCAGCGACTGGAAGGAGGAGGAGGACAGGCTCAGATGAACGTCTCCCTGGACCCATCTTGAGGACTAGAAAGGCCTGCACGCCTGCCGTTGTATTTCGGAGGGCCCCTGGGCTCAGGATGGTTTGGGCCCTGATTATAAAGCTGGGATCCCGGGTAGTTACTCACAAAGGCCTGTGGCAGAGAGGTGAAAACTGCTGAGCACCCTGCCCCCACCTCCCCCACCACTCTCGAGGCTGTCGGTTCAAGGTCCCCTGTCCCCCTGTCCTGCTGCGGAGGTGCGACCTGCTGTCCGGGTGATGGGGACTGCTCCTAGACCCTTCACCAGCAGCCCCCTCTCCCCCAGGTACAGCACTCTCCCTGGGCGCAGGGCCCTGAAGAACTCCCGCCTGGTGAGCCAGAAGGATGATGTCCACGTCTGTATCCTTTGCCTCAGAGCCATCATGAACTATCAGGTAAGGGGGCAGCACTGGCCACGGATGCTCTGCCTGTCCTGCCTCATCTGCCAAACTAGAAGAGCTGGGAGGGCACCAGCTTGTAAAAGGCGAGTTTGCTGGCAGGCCGATAGTCAAGGAGATCCAGCAGGGAGCTGCCCTCCCACCATCAAGGTCTTCCTTCCTTGTTACAGTACGGCTTCAACCTGGTCATGTCCCACCCCCACGCCGTCAATGAGATTGCACTCAGTCTCAACAACAAGAATCCAAGGTGAGTTCCTTCCCGCCCCTCTCCTCCCCACTGTGCCCAGGGCTCTGGAGATCTGGGCTCCACTTGACCCTGACAACAAGTCCCGCCTGCCTGGCCTCAGGGACCGGTGGCCTAGGTCAGCGCCTTGGTTCTGCTCCTTCTGCTGGAGGAGGAGGAGTGTCCCTGGCTTCCCTCTGGTCTGCCCAGCTCAGTGAGGGGGCAAGCCTTCCTACCCCTGCTTTCTTTCCAAAACCCACTCCCCTCACTTGTGAGGCTGTCTCCACTCTGAAAGGACTCGCCTGGTTGTGGAGGGGAACTGTGTGGTGGCCAGGGTGGGGAGCTAAGGGGTTAATCTTTTTTCTTCACCCCTTAGGACCAAAGCCCTTGTCTTGGAGCTCTTGGCAGCTGTGTGTTTGGTGCGGGGAGGTCATGAAATCATTCTTGCTGCCTTTGACAATTTCAAAGAGGTCAGTCTACTATGTGTGTGTGTGTGTGTGTGTGTGTGTGTGTGTGTGTGTGTGTGTGTTTGGTGAGGAGGTGGGGAGCCAGGTAGGTAAGCACCCTTTCCTGTGATCTCACACATCCCAGTGATGATTTTAACATCCTGTGCTTAACTAAGAAGCCTGCCCCCTCTACTTTTTTTTTTTCTTAACACCAAAACCAGAACTTCCGCCTTACCAGATCTTATGGCAAGACAGATCCTGAACAGCCAGCTAAAGAGGCCCTCACTTTTTTTTTTTTTTAAAGATTTTATTTATTTATTTGACGGAGAGAGACACAGCGAGAGAGGGAACACAAGCAGGGGGAGTGGGAGAGGGAGAAGCAGGTTTCCCGCTGAGCAGGGAGCCTGATGCGGGGCTCAATCCCAGGGCCCTGGGATCATGACCTGAGCCGAAGGCAGACGCTTAACGACTGAGCCACCCAGGCGCCCCAAGAGACCCTCACTTGAGGGCTGCAGTCCGATGGCTCTAACCTGGCCATGCATCAGAATCTGAGGATCTTGTTAAACTTACTCCTGGGGGGCTGAGTACCTGTGCTTTAATAGGCCCCCCAGGTGGCTCTGAGGCAGAGAACCCACTGGTAGAACCCAAGGCAGATGTGTTTGCGGTGGGAGGAGAAGGCAAGCAAGGATCCTCCTGGGTTGTTGGCTGTTATTGGTGAGGGGAGGAAGCTCCTACTTGGAATTTCCCCAGCCTCTGGGCCTGGCTCTGAAACTTTCATCTGCTTGAACATAGGATTCCTCGACATCCAGTCGCAGCTGCTAGGCCCACCCCTTCCTCCTCTTTGGACCTCTTCCCTAGTGTCCATTGTTCAAGCCAGGAAATGGCTCTTCCTCCTTGAAGGCAGAGGCTCAATGGAGTCTCTAGACCCCTCTCAGCACAGGGGCTTTCCTGCACCCTGGCCTCTCTCCTGTGTCCCCACTAGGACCTCAGCCATGGCCTCCAACCTTCCTCCTTCCTCCTTCCTTCCTTCAATAACTGAGCAACTGTGTTTCTCCTTGGCCTACCCCCAGAGGCACCTAAAGCCCAGACTAATGGCCTAGGCTTTACTGGGAGACCAGTAACCCAAGGTAATGGCAGGTCCCAGGCTTTCTTCTACTTGGAGAGCTTGTTAAACTAACAGGGTTTCTGCTATATGTCGCAAATGGTTCCTTGCATAGAAAGAGTCATGCTTAAGCTTAGTCTGAACCAGTCCCTTTGTCTTGATGTTCCTGGGAGCGGGGCTCAAGGGCTTAGGTTCTGCATGGGATAGAGTTTCTCACTGAGAAAGTTTGCTTGTTCAGGTATGCAAGGAACTACACCGCTTTGAGAAGCTGATGGAGTATTTCCGGAATGAGGACAGCAACATCGACTTCATGGTGAGGAACTGGGCATGCCCAGCGGGGTCCCATGCTCCTCGAGAATAGGCCCAGGCCAACAGCATATCTTGATATTCTGTCCAGAATCTGGAATGATTCTCTCTACTCAGTAAGTGCTTCTTGTGCACTCACCTACCCCAGAGAGGTAGAAACTTCAGGACAATGACAATTTTGTGTCTTGGGTCCACCTCCTTTCCCCCTTTTTGTGGCCTTACTGCCCCTGATTGGGATCCTTTCAAGCTGCTTCGCTTTGCCCAAGCTTTTACTCTAGCTTCTCTTCCCTTCAGCCTTCGGTCTTTAGTTACGTAGTGTGGTCTCAAGAAATACCTGCTGATGTGCAAAGGCAAAATCCGTTGTATCTTCATTTCCGTCTATTTCTCATGTAATTTACTTGTCTCCATACACTGAATCTTAAGTTTGATTTTTTTTTTTAAAGATTTTATTTATTTATTTGACGGAGAGAGACACAGCGAGAGAGGGAACACAAGCAGGGGGAGTGGGAGAGGGAGAAGCAGGCTTCCCACCGAACAGGGAGCCTGATGTGGGACTCGATCCCAGGACCCTGGGATCATGACCTGAGCCGAAGGCAGACGCTTAACGACTGAGCCACCCAGGCGCCCCTTAAGTTTGATATTTTTTAAGTTAAAATACTTTTATTGTTCTCAGAAAGACTCACTTTTTTTATTTACTCCTTTGATTACCCCCACAATGATACCGGTTCTAACACCCTGGCTCTGCGGTCTCTCCTGGCCCTCCCTGCCTCTGACCCTCTGAGCGGTTTCTCCCCAGGTGGCCTGCATGCAGTTTATCAACATTGTGGTGCACTCAGTAGAGGACATGAACTTCCGGGTCCACCTGCAGTATGAGTTCACCAAGCTGGGGCTGGAGGAGTTCTTGCAGGTGAGCTGGCTCGAGTCTTCGCAGGTGAGGAGCTTAGGGGCAGAGGACCAGCTTAGTCATATCACGAAGGGTTCTTCTTGTACAAGAGCCTAGTCGTGGATGCTCTTGGAACCCTTCCTGTCTTCTGCGGCCGGGGTCTTAGGCCCTCCTGCAGGGGGCGCTCTCTAAATCGGCAGCTCCACTGGATGAGACTGCATGGCTGCAGAAGGAAGTCCCTGGGTCTTATGCTCTAGGAAGTGGTCATGGAGATGATGAGGACCACATCTCTCTCAGGAGGCTCCCCAACTACTACCGTGTCTGCTCTTCCCAGAAGTCAAGGCACACAGAGAGCGAGAAGCTGCAGGTGCAGATCCAGGCATACCTGGACAATGTGTTTGATGTGGGAGGCTTGTTGGAGGACGCGGAGACCAAGAATGTGGCCCTGGAGAAGGTGGAGGAGCTGGAGGAGCACGTGTCCCACGTAGGTAGTCCTTTTTTGCTGCCAGAACTACCGCTGGGGGTGGGGAGAGGACGGGGCCATCTCAGTTCCAGATTGAGGCCAGGGAAGCTGCAGAACCCGGCACGCTCTGGCCGAGGCCCTGGGTCATCCACAGATTAGGACACACACTGACCTCCAGGACTGGGCGTGAGGTGGCCTCAGGCTTGAGAGAGTCAGGTGTGGTCTGTTTCACAGGGTCTCAGACCCGGGCCCACGGGAGTGATGCAGGGGAGCCATGGGGCTCCACGGCCTTTGGAGGCCTGGGTGCGGGGGTTGGGTCCAGGTCCTGGTGGAGGTTCAGGCTGTGCAAAGTGCCCAGGCTTTAGGGCCAGCGCCAGGCCTGCTCTTCCTATCCTGCAGCTCACGGAGAAGCTTCTGGACCTAGAGAATGAGAACATGATGCGTGTGGCAGAGCTAGAGAAGCAGCTGCTGCAGCGGGAGAAGGAACTAGAGAGCGTCAAGGTACCAAGTAATCTGGGGAAGGGAGGCCCTGACTGGTGCTGGGCGTCAGGGCCTGGGGAGCTGGCCTTCCCTTTCTTTCTTTTCTTTCTTTCTTTCTTTCTTTCTTTTCTTTCTTTCTTTCTTTCTTTCTTTTTCTTTCTTTCCTTTCTTTCTTTTCTTTCTTCTTTCTTTCTTTCTTTCTTTCTTTCTTTCCTTTCTTCTTTCTTTCTTTCTTTTCTTTCTTTCTTTCTTTCTTTCTATCTCTTATCAATTTATTTTTTATCTCTTTGCTTTTTCATACAGTCAGCTCCATCCTATTATAAGAAATGCATCTGAAAATCATAGTTTTTTTTATTTGGCTTTTATTTCTTGAGTCACGTCAAGTCTTTGAAAATCCAGATCTTGGTTCACACTTGAGGGACTCAGAGGAGGGTGGGCTGATGACTTCACCCCGTCTTTTAGTTGGGGGAGGGAAACTGAATCGAGTGGGCCGGACACACACAGAGGAGGGTAGGAGCAGGTGGGGCGCCCGCAGGCACCTCCAGTGTCCAGGCCCCCTCCTACCGGCCCCTCCTATTGCTTTTCCCTCCCCTGCGTAATGGCCAGGCTGAGTAGCTCAGGGACTATCCACCAGGTATCCTAAGTCAGGAGACCAGGGGCTTGATATACATCTGTCAGGCCCCTGCTGAGGGTCTGAAGTGCTGTTCTAGGGAGCGTGGAGGATACAGAGATGGCTAGGGCAGGGTCTTGTCCACAGGGGGCTGCCAACAGAGTGATTATATGAGGCCAAACACAGTGGGAGCAGTCGAGGCCCGGAGGGCTGAGGGCAGGCTGGAGGCAGGCCCGGGAGCTGTGCCCAGGAGCAGCCTCCGGCCTGGGCCTTGAGGAACCAGTGAGTCTAAGTCTGGGTCCGAGAGGAAGCACACTGGAGGGTGCCGTTCTGTGCAGTCCAGCCTCCCTGGCCCCCACCTGCGTTCCTGCTGCTCTCTGCCCCTGCGCACCCTCCCAGAGACCCTAGCTAAGAAGCCTGGGGCAGGAAGTGTCACTCTCAGGGCCAACAAGGGCTGTGCCTTCCACTTACCCTTTGCCTACTGGCACTGTCTCCCCGATAGGAGACTTATGAGAACACGAGCCACCAGGTGCACACCCTGCGGCGGCTCATTAAGGAGAAGGAGGAGGCCTTCCAGCGCCGATGCCACTTGGAGCCTGGGGCGCGGGGCCCGGAGTCCGTGGGCAGCGAGGCCCTGGCCCGGATAGGCCCCGCAGAGCTGAGTGAGACCATGCTGCCCTCCGATCTGGACCTCCTGGCTCCAGCCCCGCCGCCCGAGGAGGCCCTGCCTCTGCCCCCGCCGCCAGCTCCTCCCCTGCCCCCGCCCCCACCCCCGTTACCAGGTGAGGAGGACCATGGGAGCCCCATCTCAGGGCCACACCAAAACCCCAGGCAGCAGTGCCTCCCTTAGGGAGAAGGCAGGGATGTGGGTGGAAGGATAAGTCGGGTGGGAAAGGCTTCAGGGAGGGCGAGAATCTGAGGGAGGCTCAGGTTACTGGGGAAGGGGCTATCTCAGGGCAGACAGGGGTCTGTTCTAAGGATCAGGTGCCGCTCCTGATTCCTCTGAGGATGGCCACGGAGAGGGCTTAGACCAGAGCAGGAGACAGTGGGCCAGAGGCCGACGAGACCTGCCCCACCAGAGCTAGGACCCCTGGGAACCAGAGGGGCAGGGAGTTCACACATCCTCTTTCCCCAAGAGACTTTGTGGACAGGTGGGGTGGCATCGGGGAAGGGCTCTCTGGAGAGTCTTTGGGCCCTGGGTCACCGTGGCATTTCTTTTCCCCCAGACAAGTGTCCCCCAGCCCCACCTCTCCCTGGCGCTGCTCCCTCTGTGGTGTTGACAGTAGGCCTGTCAGGTGAGTCCCCCCAGGGCTCTGGGCAGGGCTAGTGGGATGTAGGGAGAGTGTCCTTAGCCCCAGCGCCTCACCGATCTTCCTTCCAAATTTAGCCATTCGCATCAAGAAACCTATCAAGACCAAGTTCCGGCTGCCTGTCTTCAACTGGACAGCACTGAAACCCAACCAGATCAGTGGCACTGTCTTCAGTGAACTTGACGATGAGAAGATCTTGGAGGTAGCAGGAGCCCTTAGGGGTGGGGTAGAGGGCTGGGGACGAGACCGTGCTTTTAGCCAGATCTCCTGGCCTTGGAAACACCCTCAGACCCAGGCATCCACGTGCCAGAGCTGAACAGATGCTGGGCGTGCTGCCAGGGGTCTTCTAGTAGGGTAGGCCACCGTGTTTTCCCTTCTCGCCAACCCCTGCCAGGACCTAGACCTGGACAAATTTGAAGAACTGTTCAAGACGAAAGCCCAGGGCCCTGCCCTTGACCTCATCTGCTCTAAGAACAAGACAGCACAAAAGGCCGCCAGCAAGGTGACCCTGTTGGAAGCCAATCGTGCCAAGAATCTAGCCATCACCCTACGCAAGGCTGGCCGCTCTGCCGAGGAGATCTGCAGGGCCATCCACACGTGAGGCTCCCGCTGACCTTGCCCTGGTCCCAGTCAGTTGGCAACCCAGTTCATCTAGGATCCTGGCCTTCCTGGATTCCAGGGCATCAACAGAGCCATCTCACACCCCTCAGTCATCCCCTGGTTTGGCCAGAACTTAATGCATCTGTGCTGTGTGCCAGGGACTGTGGGGGGTGCGGGGGATTCAGCCCAAACCTTCACTCACGTTGCTGCCAGTCTCGGGGGAACAGTCCAGTAGCACTGGGTGATAACCACCAAGGTGGTGGAGGTATAGGCAGCTTTGGGGGAACAGAGCAGGCCAGGTAGCTGAGCTTGGGGATCAGGGAATGCTGCCAGGAGGAGGTGAGGTCTCACCTGCAACCTGACCTGAGGAAGTGTATGAAGTCCATTTCAGGGCCTGGAGGGAGAAGCATGATGCCCTAGGTACTGAAAATCAACTGAGACTTCAGTGTAGGAGGAGAGTAGAAGAGACAGGGTAAACACAGGTGGGCAGAAGTCCTGCAGGCTGAGCCTCATAAACCACGTTCAGGTATTAAGATTTCTCCCTGGGGGTAGAGGGAAGACACTGAAGGGTTTTAAAACAGGCCGTGGAATGTTCCCCTAGGATTGTTGCTCACGCTGTGACGGATGAGGCGATGGGCCCTCTGCCTCTGGCTGCGTCCTGCTCACAGACCCCACCCTCAGGCCTTCCAGGAGCTGGAGAATAAAGGGGGGATGGATCACGGGCACATGCAAGACCTGAGCTGGCTCCTTCCTCCTCCGCAGGTTTGACCTCCAGACGCTGCCCGTGGACTTCGTGGAGTGCCTGATGCGCTTCCTGCCCACGGAGGCCGAGGTGAAGCTGCTGCGGCAGTACGAGCGGGAGCGGCAGCCCCTGGACGAGCTGGCGGCCGAGGACCGCTTCATGCTGCTCTTCAGCAAGGTGGAGCGGCTGACCCAGCGCATGGCCGGCATGGCCTTCCTGGGCAACTTCCAGGACAACCTGCAGATGCTCACGCCGGTACAGCCCCCGCCCGCCCCCCACCTGCTGCTCCCCTCCCCTGCCGGCCCCGTCGGGCCAACTTCTCCCATCCCGGCCTGGGCTGACGCAGCTCTTCGTCTTGCCTTCCAGCAACTCAACGCCATCATTGCAGCGTCTGCCTCTGTCAAGTCCTCACAGAAGCTGAAGCAGATGTTGGAGGTGGGGAGAGGTTGCGGAGGCCCGCGCCCGTGGGCCCGGGCCCGGGTGGAGGAAAGAGCCCGCGGGGCCTGGCCTGACCTCCTCCCGTGCATCTTTTGGACAGATCATACTTGCACTGGGGAACTATATGAACAGCAGCAAGCGAGGAGCTGTGTACGGCTTCAAGCTCCAGAGCCTGGATCTGGTAAGACGGTGGGGGCGACCCGGGGCCGGGAAGCCTGAGGAGCCATGGCGTTCGGCCCTCTCTCACCACCCCGTGCCCCCCCCTCCAGCTGCTGGACACCAAGTCCACTGACAGGAAGATGACCCTGCTGCATTTCATCGCCTTGACGGTGAAGGAGAAATACCCAGACCTGGCCAACTTCTGGCATGAGCTCCACTTCGTGGAGAAGGCCGCGGCAGGTGAGGGAGCCTGGCCTGGCGAGCCTGCCCTCGTGTGTAGCCCGGGACAATCCCAGGAAGCTTGGAAGAGGGAACACTTGGGTCCCTTGGTTTCTGGCTTTTGTTATCTCCTTTCTGGCCACTTCAAAGCTTTCCGCTGGGGCCATGGGTAGGGGCTCCCTCAGGGGGAGCCTTCCTGCAGGCGCCCGCCTGGCCCAGCCCTTCCCGCCGGGGTGCCGTGGGAGCAGGCAGTGAGCACCAGTGGCTCTTCACTTCCAACGCCCTGGGCGGCCCTGTGATGCCTGTGAAGGGCCTAGAAAAACCGTGAAGCCCCCACAGACATAAGGCAGCTGACATTTCTGCCCCAGGCCTGAGGCGGCTCCATTTTGGAGCCCAGCAGTCTCTCTGGTTTGCCTTCCTGTGCCGCCTTGCACTTTGGGGTCATGAGCTCACAGCCCCCATTCCTTTTCCTTACCTCTGCGAGGGCCCCGTTGGCTGCGTGTGTCCTTCTCTGTGTCCACCGACGGCTCAGGAAGCAGGGGCACGAGAACCTGAGGGAGCCCCTGCTGATGGGGAGGGCCAAGTTCTATGTGGCCCCGGGCCGGGAGGGGGGCATGTCGCCCACTGAGCAGGCCTCAGCCCAGGCTCTGGTGACCACAGTGTCCCTGGAGAACGTGCTGCTAGACGTGAAGGAGCTGGGCCGGGGCATGGAGCTGATTCGGCGGGAATGCAGCATACACGACAACAGCGTCCTTCGGAACTTCCTCAGCACCAGCGAAGGCGGGCTGGACAAGCTGCAGCGCGACGCCAGGACGGCTGAGGTGGCCAAGGGGGCCGGCAGTCGGGGCCGGCCAGGGCCAAGGCGCTGTGTCCCTCTACATGGGCTTTGTTCTGGTTCTTGGGCCAGAGGACTTTAAGATTTATTTATGTGAGAGAGAGAGAGAGAGAGAGCAAGCACATGCAGGGAGGAGGGGCAGAGGGAGAGGGGGAGAGAGAGACTGAAGTAGACCCTGAGATCACGACCCTGACATCATGATCAGAGCTTAACTGACTGTGCCACCCAGGCACCCCTGGACCGAAGAACCTTTACCGCCTGGTTGGCTGGCTGTATGTGGGGGAGAGGGGGCTTTGGGCGTGGCCAGCAGCCGCCCCTGGGGACATACCCTAAGGAGCGTTGGGAGCCCCGGGTTCTTTTGCATCCCACAGGGGCTGCGGGCTGCTGGGTTTCCTCCTTTGGCCCCAAGCCCTGCTGGAGAGCCAGGCTTGTGCTTCTCTGCCAGACCGAGCCCTTCTGTCCACCCCTTCCCCAGGAGGCCTATAATGCAGTCGTGCGCTACTTCGGCGAGAGTCCCAAGACCACACCCCCGTCTGTATTCTTCCCAGTATTTGTCCGATTCATTCGTTCTTACAAGGTGAGCGGAAGAGAGGCTTTTGAAAAAGGAGTCTGGCTGAGAGAAAACTGGTAGGGAGAGGGAGGGCTGGGCTCCAAGTCTGGGCCTTTTCTGTCTCCTCCTCGGAGGCCTGGGAGGGAGCAATGGAAGCTGGCCACAGGCCTCTCAGCTGTGAACTGGTGGGCAGGGTGGGGGCCCAGGCCCTTCCTGTCATTGTTCAGGGCAGGAAGTGCCCCTCCAGAGGGTGGCCACCTGGGGTTGCTGGTCCCACTACCACCCATTCTCCACCCTCGGTGTCAGCCCCTCCCCTCACAGCCTGTGTGAGCCTCACTGCCCCACCCCCACCATGGTTCTTAGGAAGCAGAACAAGAGAACGAAGCTAGAAAGAAGCAGGAGGAGGTAATGCGGGAGAAGCAGCTGGCTCAGGAAGCCAAGAAACTGGATGCCAAGGTGGGTGGGACCAAGAGCTGGGGCCTGGAGGAGAGGATGAAGGGGTGGAGAGAGAACTCGAGAGACGGAAAACTGGAGCCCAGAGACCACCCAGAGGGTCTGAGGCTGGAGTCTAAAGGGATGGGGAGAGGGGCTTTGGGAGGGGATTCCTAGGCAATGATCGGGGTGGGCTGCTGTGTACAATTAAGGGCGTCCTCAGACTGCATCTTCGGGCAGGAACCAGCCCCATGGTAGGCTAGTGATGACTCCCTTCCCCTCCAATGCTCGGCCCTAGACCCCATCTCAGCGGAACAAGTGGCAACAGCAGGAGCTAATTG
This sequence comes from Halichoerus grypus, assembly GCF_964656455.1. NCBI lineage: Eukaryota > Metazoa > Chordata > Mammalia > Carnivora > Phocidae > Halichoerus > Halichoerus grypus. The sequence goes on along the minus strand of NC_135717.1, from coordinate 116,091,120 downwards.
CAGAGTTGAGGAGGCGCCAGGCCAAGGAGCATCGGCCTGTTTACGAAGGGAAGGATGGTACCATTGAGGACATCATTACAGGTGGGGTCCTTGTCCCTCCTTTGGGCCTGGCCGCTAGGCCCAGCTCCCGAACTCCAACCCTGCGCCTTTGGGCCCTCCTCGCACCCCATCCCCACGAGGCCTGACCACTGTGTCTCTTTCCTGGGCCACAGTGTTGAAGAGTGTCCCTTTCACGGCCCGTACTGCCAAGCGGGGCTCCCGCTTCTTCTGCGATGCAGCCCACCATGATGAGTCAAACTGTTAACCCCCAAGGCCGGGGCTCTTGACAGGTACTGGGCACCAGAGCTGCCCCTCTGCATGCCCACCTCCCAGGACTCCTGCTGGGCCCGCAGGCACCTCCTCCCCTGCATGACTTGGAACCATCCTCTGGCAGCCTCACGGTGATAGGAGCGCATACTTCTCCACTTGCATGCCCCATGCTCGGAGAAGCACGCCTTAGCCCCTTGCATGTGCCTTCAGGGAAGTGGTATCTCCCACTAATGCTGTCCTGGCTTCTACTAAGACCCAGGGGTAGGGAGTTTCCAGAGCAGGCAGGACCCGGCCACCAACTCTCATTGCTGAGGCTGAGGCTCTGTTCCTGGGCCCAGGTATCCTTTGTGACTTGTCCCCTCACACACCCCCCTCCCCCATAAAGAGCTCTGGCAGTAGCTTCTGCCCAGGCGCATCAGATGTCCCTTGACCGGTTTCCTGATTTTCAGTCTACCTGGGATCTCTCCCCAGCTTCTGGCTATTGCCGAGTCTACTTTGTCTCTGCCACTGCCCAGTGGCCTCTAGTCACCCCCACCTGGTCCTCTGAAAATGCAGAGCCCCAGCAGTCTCCCTGACCATCCCCTCTAGCCTCTTTTAAAGCTTCTCCTTCCTCGGCCACACGACTGGCTCTTCTTTGGCCCTGCCCATGGGGCTGCTCCTCAGGGGCTGTTCCGACAGACGGTGGGCCCAGCCTAGCCTCCTTGCGTGTTCACAGGCCTCTGTCTTCCCCACAGGCCTCCATCGCCAGCCCGTTGTCATTCGCCACCAAGCCAGGAGTGCCGCACCGCCCAACGGCCCCCCTCGGGCTCCAGGCCCCCACTAAGACCCCCCCGAAGGCAGAAGCACTTCAACTCTCCAACCTGTGCACCTGCAGCCCTGGAACTGGCCGAGGGCGCAGCGCAGGGCTATGCTGCTCTCGACCCAGCGTCCACCCAAGCTCTCAAAGCTGTACGTGCCTGATGCCACCGGGGGCACTGGGTCTTTTGGGGCCTGGCACTTCCCTGGTGCCTCCAGGACTGCACTTTGGCCCCAGGGTCTTCAACTTCATTTCCTGACTGAAAGGTCACCAAGGGTCAGCTCAGAGCTGGGAAAAGTCATTTCTAGCTTTAGCCTATACAGGGGCCCACAGCCTCCTCTGTCACTAGGCCAGAGGGACAAGCGGAGAAAGCAGTTATCCCTTCTATTTTTTTCTCCCTTCCTTTTCGCAGGCCCATGATCAGCTGTGGTCTGGAAGTATCCAGACTCAGGGAGCCCCAGAACCCTACCAGTCTCAGATCGCCTTTTACCAGGAGCAAGGCCCACCTAAGCCTGGTCCCCACCCAGCTGTGCCCTGGTGATAAGGGTAGAGGAGAGATGCCACGCTTACTGCCCTTGGCCCTTTCCACTCTAGGCTGACTGTTGTTGGGTGGGCAGAGGGGTAGAGGTTCTCCCTGGATCGCTACAGAAAGGGTGTGTCATCAGCACCCTCACCTCCTTTCCACGGCCAGGGGTTTTTTAGCAGGAGACAGGGGGCATGGCGGTCCTAGCTGACTATTTGCTCAGTCTCCTGCCAGTTTCTCCTCAGCCCCTGCAGGGGAATACAGGAACCCACTTTCTGTACATGTACCACCTCCCTCCTCTCGTGTACATAAATCCCAGACCTTCCCTCTCCCAACAAAGGCTTGAAGCACCAGGCCTGACTCTGTCTCCTCTTTCCGGGGTTTGGGGGAGGACTAGGGTGGCCGTTTAGCCTGACCCGAAGCATGGGGACAGAAGGGAGGCCACATGGAGCTGCCGTCTGCTTGGGGGAGGGCGAACCGGGCTGGGTGGGCTCCGACCACACGAAGGGAGGCTGGCCTGCCACGGGACAGTAGTGCTCTCTGCTGGCCACGCGTGCCCCTGCCCAGCCCCCAGCGTGCCCCAGCAGGATACGGAGAAGATACCAGAGCCACCAGCCATGTTATAAATATTATTTAAAAAACAAAAACAAAACAAAACAAAACACACATACACTGGGTCCCGGGGCTGAAGGAAGGAGTGGTGGAGCCCGAGGGCCCAGGCAGGCTGGAGCAGGCACTGGTGCTAGAGGGGAAGGACCCCGCCTGTCCCCAACCTGTCATTCTCCCTAGAGGCCCCTTCTCACATTTTCTCTACTGGCACCTCCCGCTCCACGTGGCATCCTGGTCTCTGGTCTGGGGCTGAGGGCAAGGACTGCACTAGTTGCCTGGGGAGTGGAGGACCCTCGAACACCACGAGCAACCTGGGGAGGTGCCAGCCGCGGGGTGCTGGGGGCAGGGCTACTTGAGGAAAAGTGGACACGGACCCGACTGAGAAAGGAGTCTAGTGCAGACGGTGAGGGTGACCTAGGCTCCACGGCCTCACACAGACCCGAGGCAGAGCGGCTCGTCGGGTCACTGGTGGTCATCCAGCTGCTGCAGGAGCGTCCGCCGCCGCCTTTCCAGCTCACCCTCGCTCAGCTCGCTTTCCGACGTGTCCCAGCCCGTCTGGTGGGGCGGAGGCACAGCTCAGCCCCAGCCTCCCCCGAGGGCCACGGAGGCCTGCGGAGGGTGCCGGCCGCGCTGGGGTCAGGTGCCTGCCTCTCACCTTCTCCTTCTTGATTCCAAAAGCTGGGGAGCGGTTCGGGAGTTCTGCCCGCCGGAGCTCCCTGTCCTTGTCCTGTTCTGGTTCTTTCTCATCACTCTCCTTGCCGGCTTTCTCCTCAGGGTCTGTCTCGCTCTCAGGACTGTTCTGTAAGAGCCCAGAGCCCGCCTGTGAAGGACAGCCCAGGAGGCGGCTGAAGCGCTCTCTCAACATAGCAGGGCCCTGGGTAGAAGCCCCCTCTCTACGCACCGACTTGTGTCTTCTCTTCTTAGTTTTCTTTTTTGGTTTCTTGGCTTTCCGAAGGCCATGATCTGGAGATAGAAAATGCCCAGTTAAGTCCCATGGGAGGAGGGCGGGCTCATTCCTTTCTCTGCCACAGTCCTCGTTCTTTAGACAGGGAGCTAGCTGAGGAAGTCTCTGTCAGCGCAGTTTTCCTTCCTTCTCCCAGTTCCTGCCAGGGCCGGGCAGAAAGTTCTTCCCACTGTGATGGGTGCAGACCTCCCGAGCAGCTCCACCCTCAGGGCGCTGCCTCCTCTCGTCGGAGTCAACTGCTCCAACTCCCAACCGCTCACCTGATCCAAGGAGAAGGCGAGAAGATGGGGAGCCCCGTCCTCCAAGGGCAGCACCCCCACTTTCAACCGAATCAAGGGAGGAAGAGGGCTCAGAGCCTGACTCCGAGGGGTTCCGCCTTCTCCGCTTGGGGGGTCGGAGAGGCGGCGGGGGCAGCTCCTCTTCTTCCGACTCAGAGCCCTGGGCAGATCAGCAGATACATGTCAGCGCACAAGGTTCTCTGGGCTCCAGAAGCCCTCAAGTCTGGGAACTGGGGACAGAGAGGAGGATCCAGGGCCAAAGGGCTTTTCAAATCTCGCTCCAAGGGGAGGCGATGCAGGGAAAAAACAAAAATGGTTCCTATTTCCCCAAGACAATCCAGCCGCCCGCCCCGGCCCCCCACAGCCCTTCTGCCCACCAACTCACTGAGGGCGAGTGGGAACGCTTTCGATGGTGCTTCTTGCCCTTTCTGCCGTGTTTTCGGCCTTTGGTGTGGAGGTGCTGGCATTCAGTCTGGCAGAGGCAGAGGGAGGGGTGAGGAAGGCACCAGGGCTAGCCACAGGAAGCACCCTGTGCCCGAAAATCCGGTTTTGCCTCCTCTCAAGCCAGGGCCTCAGGCCGCTCCCGGCCACCGTCAGACCTCAGGGCAAGGACAGCCCCAGGGGTAGGAGGCCACTGGGGTCTCTGCTGAGCCGGACTGGGCGTTCATGAGCGCGGGACAGATGCAGAGGATCGGAAGCTCTGCCTCACCTCCAGTACCTGCAGGAACTCCCGGAAGAGCCGGATCCGCTCCGACTCCAGGGTGATCTGCTCAAAGGCTGAGTCGCACACAAAGCGCTCACGGACCTTGAACGGGAGAGCACTGCTGATCAGACCAGCCCCGGCAAGGCGCGGACACCGCCAGGAGCGCAGGGCTGGGGCAGAGGAAGGAAGGGAGCCGAAGCTGCCCGCGAGCTGTGCTATGACCGGGGTGGGCCCCCAGTGCTGGAGAAGCACCGCTGCCCTCAGGCCCGAGGGGGTGGTGTTTGGTGCCAGGCTGCAGCCCTGACCTCTTCCCAGGCAGTGCCCAGCTCCAGGGCAGGCACGGCCTGCCTCAGCATGCTTCGGAAGGCAGCTTCCCTGCGCCGCATCCTTCGCGCCTCCTCCTTCTCCCGCTCTCGCTCCCGCGCCTCTGCTTTCTCCAGCAGCTGAGGACAGAAAGGGGGCGGAGCAGGGTCACCCAGGAGGGTGGGTGCCCAGGCCCCACTCGGGCAGACTGCAGGACATGGGAAGCTGGGGTCTGGGCTCCTGCCGCCACCCCCTAAACGGGGGCGGGGGGGCGGGTGCAGTCACACTGGGGCAGCGAGAAGGAACGGAACAGGACACGGGGATGAGCTCGAGAATGGAGCCCTGGCTACAGCCCCGCCCCGCCCGGCCCCTCACACTATTGAAGGTCAGCTTGATGTTGCCTGCGTCCAGCGCAGCCGCCCTCTTGTCAAAGCTTATGACGTGGGCGAAGTCCTCAAAGGCTGTGTTCACCTCCACGCAGAAGCCCCGGTCCTGTGGGCACAGCGGCGCATGAAGCAGGGGCCACCACGGGCCCGAAGCCTGAAGCCGGCCTCCAGGGCAGGCAGAGGGTCGGACCACAGGATGCTCTAGAAGTCCCCCAGCCCCCAGAAGAGACCCACAGGACTCAGGTGCACTTCTGAAACCTCACCATCTGACGACTAAGCCTCCCACGCCTGCCCTTGGCCTGGATGTCGCAGGGAGCGGAGGGGGGCACTGGGTCCCGTGGGGAGGGGGAGCAGGGTGTGTGTGTGCGTATGGCCGGATCTGCTGACGGATGCCTGAGTTTCTCACAACTAATTCTTTGTTCCTGGCTTAAGGCTGGGCCCCACTTGGGCCCTCCTGCTGCTCAGTAACTTCCTTGCATTCTGTCAACATCTGCTGGTCCCATCCTTTGGCTTACTTCCTGGGTGCTTACTAGGCTGCCAGGTACTGTGCTGAGTGCTCCACACACCTTCTCTCTTTCAATCCTCAGTATCAAAATTTAAGCATAGGTCCTGGCCTCCTAATTGTATGTGGAAGGAGAAACCAAGGTCTAGAGAAGCTAGAGCACTTGCCCACGGTCTCACAGCTAAGATGCGGTTGACTGAGACCGCTACCCCAGGTCCCTCTAACACCAAAGCCCACGGTGTGAAGCACTAGAGCCCACAGAGATCACTCAGTCCTCAGGGGAATTCGAGGCCATCACGTGTGTAACTGCAGAACACTATTAAAAATACACCCCCACCCCCGAAGCTTCTCATCGAGAAGCCAGGCTCCAAGCTGCTCATCTACGCCTCCCAACACCTCAGTAAAGCAGAGGCTTAGGAGAGTTCTCTCACTGGGGCCAAGTGGATCTGGTGAGAAGTGGCGCTGCTGGAGTTTGAGTCCGTGGGGACACAGGCCCGGTCCCCTTCTCCTCCCTCCACACAGCACGAACTTGCTGCGGCCTTCTGTCCATGGCAGAGCGTGTTTTTTGTTGTTTTTTTTTTAAGTTCTTATTGTCATTCCGGTTAGTTAACATACAGCGTTGTATTAGTTTTCACGTGGGCAATATGGAGAATATGCTCTTCTTGTCTATTCCAAGAGCACTTCCTCAACCCACGCCCCAGGCCTTCTCAAACATCCCAACCTCTCTCAGCGAAGTGAAAGCTTCAATCCCACCTCTCCACTGGTTGCTTCCATCAAGCTCAGACCTCACCTCACCGGGAACATCCTGTCCACCCTGCTCTCACCTTCCTCAAGCTAATAACCCGTGCTGTTTTCCCTCTGGTTCAAAATCTTCAAATGCGGCACAGAGGAAAACGAATCAACATTTAGGGAGCCTACTACAAGCCAGGCACTTTGGAAATATCAGCCCTTCCCACAACCATGCACGTAAATTATCCCTATTCTACAGAAGAGGACACCGAGGCTCGGACTTCATATGCCTTGCAGAGGTCTCAACCAATATACAGCCAGCTGTTACCTGACTCCGAGGTCTGAGCTGTACCTACTCTACGCTCTTTACAGACACTACTTTCCAAAAAGTGCTCATGTCCTCAGAAACAACTCCAAGGGCCCCTTCTCGGTCCTCACTTGACGGGTCCTTGTATGTGTGCTGCTCCCGTCAACCACTGCCCTCTTGTCTCTCTGAGCTCTTTTACTGCCTCTCTGGCCTGTGCTTGTTCCCGAGAACAGCGCTTGGGCTTTTCAATCTACACTATCCCTAGCAACCTCAGCCCCTACACCTCACTCCTGATTTTCAGACCCCTAAGAGACTGGATGTTTCACAGAGACTTCAAATTCAGCAGACCCCAAGAGAATTCATTCCCTGTGAGCCACCCCTCTCCCCACACCCATGGATCTCCCAGACCCAGATCTTCTGGCTTCTAGCTCTTCCAAGTCCAAAGCTGTTTGCATTATCCTATGGGGTGAGAGGTGCCCTCACAGTCTGCCAGGCTAGTGGATGGCCACAGGGACTCCTGGGCTCATCAGCCTTCTGTAGGCAGGAGCCCAAAAGGGGGAAGAGGTGAGGCAGCTGTCTAAAGAAGCTTCTTTCGCAGGAGATGTGGAGAGACAGGACACAGCGAGGACGGGACTCCTACAGGCCTGTCAGCAGGACCAGCCACACACTGTGGCCAAAATGTAAGCATCCAATAAAATGTAGCTCTCCTAGATTTAGATATTTATACTTTACAAGAATACCCTATTTAAAATGTGGTTTTTGCTTTATTCCTCCCTGCCCCAGGTTACTTTTGAGACTGATTCCCCAAATGGAATTCCTATTTTCTCCAGCCCTGTTCCTACTGAATCCTCAATAATGATACCACCGCCCCACCTCTGCCAATTTCAACTCACTCCTTCCTTGCCCTCCATTTCACATGCAAAAAATCTGTCCACTCAACTTCTGAGTGACTCCATCCTCCTGATTTTAAACTTCTTTTTGAACAGCAGAAACATTTTTTTTCCTCACAAAAATCTTATTTCGAACCTCAATATACAAAAGAAAAACTGCTGTACTTAAAAACAGAGGAAGAAGCATAAACTTCCCCCCCTTTCTTGTCCCAAGGCACCCCTGAGGAAACCCAGGGGTGGGGGTGGGGGTCTCAGAGAAACAGAGCTGGAGCCCAGCTCTCCCTCATCTGCCATCCCCGCTGCCTCTGTTGAGCTCGTTTACCACCTAGACGACCTCCCGACTGGCCTCCCTTTTCACCTCCCGTACCTCTAACCCGTACCCCAGAGTCCTGTACTGCTCCGACTTTCCTACCAAAGGGCCCTACGGCAGGGGGAGCCTGAGGGTGAGTCAGAAGAGGATGGCTCAAGCTCCAGATCTGTTGGAATCACTTGCCACTGTGACTTTTCATTGTCCCGAGGCTTCAAATACTGTCTTCCCACCACATATCCCTAAGGACACAAGCACTCAGTCTAAGAAGTGCTACTCTATACTCTTACCCCGTGGCTCTTCCAAGACATCCTCTGACCGTATCATTCCCTGGCTCCCCATTACTTACAAGATAAAAACCCAAATTTCTTATTTTAGCATTCAAGGCATTTTACACCCAGGGCTCTCCTTCCCAACTGGAGCTTCGGGTTCCAGAGAAACAGGAAGCCACAGGACAATAGGGCATATCTTACCTAATGGTGAGGACTTTTAAAACATTACGTTTATATTAAACAGAGAAGTAATATGGTATGAAGTTACAACACCTGAATCTGTAAAGCAAAACACAGGACTTCAAAGAAACGCTGTGTGCGCAGTGGGACATTCCTAATTTATTCTCAGACCCTTCTCGCCCCAGGTCCCAAGTCACTGCCCTTGGTGATTAGGTGTACATTGGTGGAAAATCCCCCATTTTTCAGATGAGGAAACTGAGGCTCAGAAAGGTTAAACAGTCTGCTGGCGGTCACACAACTAGTAAGCGGTAAGCTGGACTTGTGGCCCGAGCAGTCCGCCTCCACAGTGCTGCTCCTAACTGCTGGACGTACCGCCTCCCCAGGGCCTTTGCATGTCCTTCACTTCCACCAAGAAATATGCTTCCTCTTTGTTTTCTCCTTCTGAAACACAGGGCTCTCTTAGGGCAGCGATCCCTTTTCCACCTTTGATGGACAGTCTCTCCAGTGTAAGACAAGCAAGGTGCGTGTGCAGCGTGGCTGCCACGCCAGAGGGGTGGCGGCAGCGGGAGGTTAAGGATGGCATGCCCCTTCTAAAAAGCAGTGGCCTCTCAGTCTGAGGCCACTGAACGCCTTGCAAAACCAGCCCAGTGCTGCTAGATAATCTGTATTTTTAAGAGAAGTTTTTCTGTATAATCTCCCAATTTTAAAATGTTAGCAGCAAAGCTGAAATGTTTCTAAAACACTGTACAGGCCAGAAGGAACATATCTGTGAGCTGCCGGCTTCTGATGAGCCGGGCCCCTTGCTCCTCAAGCCTGCCAGGCCCTTCCCACTCCCTTGCCTCCGCTCCTCTGATACCCTCTGCCCAGGACCGCCAGCCTCATCCACCTACTCGTTCTTAAAGGCGTAGCGCAAATATCAATTCTGTCGATTCTCGTCTCTAACAGCACTTGCCCCTCTGTAGAATAGGTGTCATGTTTATCTTCCTACTAGGCCATGAGCTCCTTATGGACAGAAACTGCGTCTTTCTTATTTCTGTGTCCCCAGCGCACAGTCAGGGATCACAGTAGATGTCTGCTGAACGGAGCTATGCTGCTCCTGCAATACAGGACTTATCAGGGAGTCCTGTCCAGAGAGGTGCCCTGCACCCATCCACAACCCTGGGCCTCCCTCACCTTAAGGATGTCCTTAATGATCTTCTTCTCATCATGGAATCGTGCCTTCAACTCCTCCACATAGAACTTGAACAAGTCCAGAGGGGTGGAGCCTGCGGGGGGAGGGAGGGAGGGGGGCCTGGCGGGCGGCAGCTTCCCGAGGCCTGGGGGAGGGGTCGAGGACAGGACGAGGGAGTGGGGGGTGCAGAGAGGCTGGCAGGGCAGGAAGCCAGGCCAGAAAAGGGGGAGCCTGGCTGCCTTACCCGGCTGGCCCAGCATGTTGGCAAAGCGGACATCAGTGCTGACCGCTGGGTACAGCTCCATCCAGGTGGACATAGAGTGCAGCTGCCCTGTCTCGTGCAGCTCGTCCAGGAAGGTCTGAGCAGGAAAAGGCCAGTTATAGGGAGAGTGAGCCAGAGAGAGAGGCAGAGCCAGAGACTGGGGAGGAAGAGAGGGGATGGGAGGGAGAGGCCGGGACAATGCAGACTGAGGAAATGCGGCAAAGGAGGCAGAGATGAAGAGCTACAGATTGGGGAGGCAGAGAGCAGTGAAAACGGAGAGAATGTAAATACAGAGAGGGACACCCTCAAACATGACGGGCAGCCGGGCTGGAAGGCAGGGAAACAGAAACTCGTCTGCAGCATGTCCTGCCCGTGGTTTGCTCTCAGCTTCCCGAAGTGTTAGAGCTGGGCAGCCCCCCCCACCACCCCCACCGCTGCCGCCTCCAAGCTGTGGGACGAGCTAGCGCTGCCCATCTGGCTGCCCACCAAAGGGAAATGAACCGGGCCGAGCCGCAGGCGGCGCCTTCACGGTGCTCTCTGCTGGCAGTTTCGGCATGGTGCATACATCTAGTCTCCCTAGAGGAGCACAGCCCCAGGGTGAGGGCACACAGCAGGAGCAGAGAGAGCGGCCTTGCGGAGGGGGCACACAGGATTGGGCAGAGACGAAACAGCGGGCCTAGCCGAGGAGGCAGGGCATGGGCAGTTACGGGCCGGGCCGGAGCTGAGCGCCTATCCAGCGGGCGGCACACATACCTGGAAGGCCTCCCGGTTCTTGCGTTGCTGACGCCGCTCCCGCAGGCGAGCCCGCTCCCGCTCCTCCTCCTCCTCCCTCTCCAAAGCTCGGATATGCTCCTCAAAGCAGATCAGTGCATCTTCCTTGTCCATGTCTAAGCACGGGGAGGAGGCTCAGCGGGCACCGCCCCCGTGGGACACCCTCACCGACCCCGGCAACCTCCCCCCGCCCCCGTGTTCGAGGGTGCTGCCTCAGTAGGCGCCGGGCCACCCAGGGTGGTGGGGCAAGAGGAGCAGGGACCTCTGTGGGAGAGGAGACTGGAACGGTGGTTCTGGAGGAGGGTTCATTAACGTATGAGAACAAAATCAGCACGTATTCAGCTCTTGGGAATTCACTTACTGGAAGGAATCACATGAAACCAGCCATCTCGGGATCTGAGGTCTTAGGTTTTATGGAACTGGGAATCAACCAGGCTTTGATGCCAGCTCAGAAGGTCTATTTCTGGTATTGCCAATGAGTGCAGGCCAACAACAGCTCATCGTAACATGTGACCAGTTAAGGCCACAGCACCACGACAGCTTAAGACCATATTCACAGGAGTTGGACAAACCATCCTCTCCCAGTCTTCTGACGCCTATCCTAGAGCTCTTCCTCCAAGGACAGACAATGTCCAGGTCGACAGTGGACCCCAGAGGGAGGGAGGGGGTGTCCCAGCATTCGAGCATCTCCAGACTCTGGAGAGATGCAGGGACGGGGCGAATGCTGAGGACCCCTGGACATCCAGGAGAGCAGGAAGTGCGGGAGACCACTGGGAGGCAGGCTCTGGGGTCCCAGGTCAGTGAGGAAAAGGGGAAGGGACAGGCGTGAGCGGAGACCCAAGCTTACTCTGCAGCTGGTGGTCCTGAGCAAAGCTGGGGTTATCCATGAGGTACTGCTGAGCCTGGGACCATGTAGTTTGGAAGTTGACACTACTCATCCCATCCAGGATGCTCTTCAGGGCCTGGATGTTGCGGCGCCGGAGCTGCTTGGCCTGTTCCTGGGGAGCCACAGTGTCAGGGTCAGGGTGAGGTGGGGCAGGTCGGAGCTACTCAAGTGGGCCTGGGCAGAGGAGCATTTGAGGAAAGGCAGGCAGCTAGGGAACCCTAGGAGGGCCAGACTCAAGACTTTCGCATCCCCGGAAAGGGGAAGGAGCACAGGTTACAGATCAACCCCTCACAGATGCCCTCCTGCCCTCCCACACCCATGTTGTAGGTCCCAAGCAGAAGTAGGGGGATGTGCAAGTGCCACACCAGCTTCCAAGGAAGGAGCTGAGACCCTGGGGCAGTGGAGCAATGAATGGCCGGGGTCCACAAGGACGCAGAGACACGAGAAGCCTCAAGTAAGAGAGGCTGACGGATCCAGCCAGTGACTGTTACCTTCTCCTTCTTGGCCAGGAAGAAGAGGACATCATCATAAACCTCTTTTCGATCCCTCTCAGGGACCACAGCCCACACCTCCAGCTCCCCAAAGGTCTGTTCTGCCCGCCTGTGGAGCATATGGGCCGTGGGTAGGCAGGCAGGGGACAGAGACCCTGGGCCCGTGTGTTCTCAGGGTTCCCAGAGTCCACCCCAGCCCGGCCCCCTGACCGGTAGCGGGTGGTAGAGGTCATGCGTTCGTGCTGCTCCAGGAAATGCTGCAAGGTCTGCTTGGCCTCCTTGGCCCTTAGCCGGGCCTCTTCCTTCTCCTCCTTCTCCCGCTGCGCCTTGTAGGCATTGAATGCCTGCTTTTTCTCACTCAGTTTGGGCAAGGCACTGGGGTGGAGAGGGTGGGAGTGGGGTGGGGACAGAGGAGTCACCCTGCACAGCCCACCAAGCAGGGTCACAGCACACAGAACTGAGTGAGGGGTCCATGCATGGGCACAGCAGGCTGCAGGGAGGCAGATGGGTCTCTGGGGTGAGGGGAGGGACAGGAGGCAGTGAGGGGAAGACGGGGCTCCAAGACACTAACAGCCCTTTTGCTCTGAGGCTCTCAAAGTGCATTCAGGCCTCCACCCTATCCAGCCCCCTCACCCCAATTAACTCAATTCGAATCAATTCAATTCAACAAGCATTTATTGAATGTCTCATGTCAGATACCTTTCCCCTCCTCCTCCTGGAGGCCCTCCAGCTTCTCTTTCCCTTGCCCTTCTACCATTCTCCTGACTCGGGCCCTGTTGGGGCCTGAGTGTCGAGCTGGGGCTTCTCAGGGAGGCCCTGGCCCAGCTGCTCACAAGCACAGTCTGGAGGGCCTGGCTCCCTCTGCCCAGGCCTACCTGTAACGGGGGTCGGTGACCACCATCTTCATGGCCTGTTCCCACGAGGCATTGGAGGGGACAGCCTAGAATGGAGCAGGCAGGGGTCACGGGGCCTGCCCACCTCCAGGCCCCCCGGGCCCACCCTGGGCACCCCACCCCCGCACCTTGTCCCTCAGCAGCTCCTTGAAGGCCTGCTTTGCCTTCTCCCGATTGCTCCAGCTGAGGCCAGACCTCTCCGGTTCTGGCTTCGATTCCTCTTCCTCCTGCTGTGGTGGCTGACGCGGTGCAGCAGCGCTGGGGGGCAAAGGGGACTCAGCCACAGCATCTCCCAGGCCCCACAGCCTTCAGTGCCCTATGTGGCCAGGACTGCGCCACCCTCTCCTCGCTCCCCAAAGCAGCCCTTCTCTGCCCTGCAGAGGCCATGCCCAGATCTCCACACCCTTCCCAAGAGGCCTGGCAGAAGTCAAGGGTTGAACTAGGCTGGGAGCTTGAAGCCAGCCTCGGGAATGCCTCAGGGGGGCAGCCCTCACCTGCTGGGGCCCTCCTCCGGCTGCTGCAGAAACCCCTGCTCCACAGGCTGGGCAGCCTCGGACGTATCGCAATCTTCACTCCCACCTGGCTCAGGCTCTAGAAGGCCCAGGGGCATGGGGGTGGGGCCAGGCGGCCCGGGCGGGGGCTCAGGCTGGGGCTGAGGTGGCTGCGGCTGCAGGATCTGGGGCTGGGGCTGCTTCCTGCAGGTGGGCCAGGAGGGCGGGGTCCAGGCGTGCAGCAGAGAGAGGGCCAGTCAGGGGCCTGCGAAGGACTGGGGCCCAAGCGGGCCACTCCACAACGAGACTGACAGCTGGCTCTTCCACAGAGCAGGGACCACAGAGAGAGGGTCCACTCCCACCCGTCTGGCGGCCCCAAGTACAGGGGGGCAGGTGCGCAAGTCACTCACCCTGCAGCCTCTTGTTTGACTAGAGCTGCAACGGGAAAACATGACATGGTCACAGGGTGGCAAGGGCCACCCTCCAGCACCGCAGCCCAGGCTCACCCCCTCCTCACCCTCCAGGTCATCCAGGTCCTTGGGCCGGGTCCAGCGAGACTCCTTACTCTGGTTGTTATAGTAGTAAGGTTTGCCCGTGTCTGACTTGTACTCTTTCCAGGGACACTGGGACAGCAGCAACTACAAGAGGACGGGTCAGAGGACATCAGGGGGCTGGGCATGCCCTCTTGCTACAGTCGGGGGAGCTAAGGGGATCCAACGAGTAGGGAGTTTTTAGCTACCACCTGGCCTGGCTCAACATGGGGGAAGGCAGACTTCCTGAGATCCCAGGGAGGCTGGCGGAATGGTCAGGGATCTTGGGATCAGAGGAACCGTGTGTATGGTTAAAGACTCGGGAGGCCAAGGACTTGGGAGGGTCAGGGAAGCTGAAAGGAAGGGCCAGAAAGCCCCGCTCAGGACCTCTGCCTTGGACTTGAGCACGCTGGGCTTCTCCCACACGGACTGCTTGTCGTCAGCATTGTAGTAGTAGATGCGCCCGTCAGGGGCCACATGCTCACTCCACAGGGCCCTCTGGGGGGAGGGGGGGCAGAGAATGGGGGTCAAGGCCCCATCCCCAAAGCGTCTCCTCCTTACCCCAAAGATTTAACCATCAGCCCCCCAACTTTCAGCTTTTCTACCCAGAGACCCCTGAGCTGGAAGAACTCACCGGAGGGCCTGTCCCAGCCACAGCAGCTAGAAAAGAAGCCAAGAGAAATATTAAGTCCTTGCCCCGACACCCATCTTATCCCACCGATTCCTCCCCTACTCCATCCCCAATAAATATCCCCTGGTCCCATCAACATCCCAGGCTCCCTGGCATCCCAACAGGCATGATCCAGGGTGGGCTCTAGTCCACGGTCCCCTCTCCCCTATACCCCCCCAACCTCCGAGCCTGGGGGGAGTAGACCCCCAGAAGACTCACAGCTGGCTGTGTCCGCACCCGGAGCCGTCTGCCGAAGAAAGAGGAGGGGGAAGGGTTGGGGCCAAGCCCAGTGGCCCCCAGGACCCAGGCCATGGGGGATGAAGAAGCAGGCCAGGCCAGGATCCATGTGTCCTGCTCCCAGGGACCTCTGCTCCCTAACAGGCATCCCCCACCCTCTGGGGCCGTGGCTGTAGGATCCTAGGGGGAACTGCATAGCAGCTCTGTTCTTTGTTTTCCTCAAGTGAGAGTATTTTGTTGAGTCAACCTCCGAGGCCCCTCTTCCATAGTGGATGCCAACTGCTATGTCCTACCCAGACTCTACTACACTGAGCAATGGCACAAGAAGGTACGGTGAGATCCCCAGGTGCTGCTGCTTCCGCCAGCGACAAAGAAGATGTGAGGAGGGCCTCTATTCAAGTGTCCACAGTGCTAGCTCTGTGAGGGGAAGCGTGTCAGCCACGAGTGTGTTCCTTACGGGAGCTGCGCACAGCAAGGAGTAACGAGAGAGTAACATGCCTTTGGGGGGAGTGAGAAACGGAAAGAGCAGAGTACGTGGCCGGAGAGGAGGACGTGAGTGTGGGGAGTGCGGCCAGGCCCGGGACGGAGGGATGAGAAGAGGGGAAGAGCGGAGGCCGGACCCCTGTGCTCCGAGTCAGAGCCACAGCGCTGCAGGGCACGGCTGCTCCCTGCCGGCCCCAGTGCTTACCGCGGCCGTGACAGGCGCTGCTGGCATCAGCATCCCTGGCAGCATGGGCGGCACCATTCCCGGTATCTAGGGACACCAAGGAGACAAGACACAGCTACGGAGGTGAGGGCAGGCACAGGCAAGGCAGGCTCCGGAGAGCTCCTGGCCGGGGCCGTGGCCTTCCCACGGGTCCCCCCTCAGACAATCCCCGGGGTCTGGGCTCTCAGCCCAGCCAGCCAGTCTTCTCCCGTCATTCGGGACACAAAGCCACACGGGCCGAGCCGAAGCTCCCTCCCTTCTCTCCCTACTGCCTGAGCTCCAGACGCCCACTCTCCCCTCCACCCCCAGCCGGGCTCCCGGGGTTTCTGAGGCGCCGGTGCAGGAGACAGGGTTACCTGCGTGAGTGGCGGTGGCGCCCCCATTGGTGGCAGCATTGGGGGCATGATGCCAGGTGGCATCGGGGGGATGGCCGGTGGTCTCTGACTCATGGGGGGTAGTCCCATCGGAGGAAAGGGTGGGGGGATTCCTGGAGGGGGCATCTGGAAGTGAGGAAAGGAAGGGACACTGAGCAGAGAAGACCCCGCCTTGGACCTGTCGGGGAATATCCACTTGTCTCCCACCCTTCTCGACCCTCCACCCCGGCTCTGAGGCAATTCCAAGGCTTTAGTTTGAGAAGCACAAAGCGTGAAACTGCCTGCTCCTCACCACCGAAAGACTGAAAACTTGGGGGGGGGGGCGGGTAGAAGGGAGGGTGTCTTCTGGGTCTAACAGGCAAGCACACAGCTTCTTCAGAGGTAGGGAAGGGAGAGGGAAAAGTCTAACTGCCACCAGACTGTGGCTGGAAGGCTCCATCTCTTCAGCAACTCTCCCCAAAGAGGCCTCTCCGAGGCAGGGCCAGAAGGCAGGATTCCAGGTTCCCAAATGCCCCAGTCCCCTGCCTCCCATCCCTTGTTCTCCAGCTCGATGACCACCAGCTGCTACTTCAGCCTGACTTCTGTGGCATATTGAAAGAACAGAGAAGTAGTGAAAGAGAAAGGCAGCCCCACCATGCCCTCACACTAACAGGGTCTTTTCCCTTCCACTTCTCCTACCCCAGCCCCAGTGTGTCCCAAGGACAAAAAGACAAAGGGGAGCTGTCGACTTTAGGGACTGGGAGCCTAACAGCAGCTCCTCCCACCCCAATGCCCAAGCAACACCACCCCTTTTCCAGAGGAGGCAGGACACAAAACCGTGCTGGCGATGCAGCGGTGCTAGGGACCGGGGAGATGGGGGTGCAGGCTGGAAAAGCCAAGCCCAGGGAAAGACATAAAACTTACGAAGGGTGGTGGCATCATGGGGGGCCCCGGTGGGAAGGGGGCAGGCGCTGCTGGGGGCCGGGGACCAGAATCGGGAACCGACTGTTGAGGGAGAGAAAAGTCATAGGACCCAGGATGGGCAAAGAGATGGGTTTTTGCAGAAGGGAAGCAGAGTGGTGAGGATGAAAAAGGAGCACAAAGTTCAGAGGGAGGGTCTCCTGGCCCGGTTTCCTGCCCATGCCCAGCTCCGAGCCCTGGCTAGGTCTGCTCTCTTCCACCAGCCAAGAACCAGCGGGCCGGGCCCCTTCCAGGTCGTCTTTATTGCACCAGAGCCACAGAAAAGAAGGAGGCGGCTGTCCTACAGGCCCAGTCTGGCTCTTCCTGAGGCTTTTCATCCATTCTCCCATCTGCGGGCAAGGCTGTGCCTCCCTCAAGCCTTAAACAGGGGTCTCTCATTCCCAAAGTAGCCAGGGAGGAAGTGACCTCTTTTCCCGTCCCCTTACCTGAATTCACCATTAGGTTCAACCCCAAAGCCCTCTAAACTCAGTCACCACGCCTTCTTAAGCGCTAGTCTCCCTCTCTCTTCAGTGTGGGCCCCCCCACAACTGGCCTCATCTTTACTCCCTCGCTCACTCTTCGACACCTCGCACTCCCAATCACCCCCTCCTCTACAGCTCTACTCCCCCTCCCCTACGGATCCCGAACTCCCCTCCCTGTGGCTGAGACTTTCAACAACCTAGATCTCCCTGTCCTACACCTACTAGCTGCCACATCCCATCCCGCAGTTGTTGGCTTAAATACCACTTGCTCCCAAGAGCCTTCCTGACTGTTGAATTTATTCTCTATCTGATGCCCTTCTTAGCTTCCTGGTGTATACAGTTTTGTAATTATTACGTTTCCCCTTACTAACGTGTAATAACATTCCATGAGGACAGGGATGTGTCGGACTTGTTGAAAAGCTGGACTCCTGGTAACTGCCACAGTGTCTGGCACATAATGGGTACTCAATAAATATTGAACGAATGCAAGAAGGGACAAATGAAGGAACAAACACTCCCAATTCTAAGAAGTCATCCTATAGATATGGCCAAAATGCTGTGTATACAACATTTCCATTCCAGCATTATTTGTAAAAACAGAAGATTGGAATCAGCCTAAATACCCATCACTAACTATGAAATTATACACAAACATAAAATGGAATACTATGCAGTCATAAAAGAAGAATGAAGAAGTTCATTGTCTTGATAGGAGCAATCTCTAAGATACATTAACAAGCGGAAAAAAATGCAAAGTGCAGCAAAGTGGGATCATTTGTATGAAAACTGGAGAGAAAAGATGACATACAAGAAAGAAATCAGTAGGAGGAGGACTGAGATGGGAAGGGAAACTTCTCACAGTATGTATGCCCTTTTCTAACTTTTGAATATGCATCCATGTGACTATATTACCCATTCAAAATTAAAAAAATCTTTTCAAGTGAACTGAGGCTTGGAGATGCAGCTAAAAGGCCCTGCCCTTCCTCCTTTTGCTTGAGGGTTAGAGGGTGCCAGGGAGGAGTTCTAGGGAAAGGTGGTAGCTGGCTGAAGAGGGGCCACCTCACTGCTGCCCAACTTCCTTACTTCCCCAATGACCCCTATGCTGAGAGGGCTTGGCATTTAAAGATGCTTTCTAATCTCCACCTCTCGTAGTATCTGTCCTTCCTCTTTTCCCACCCATCTTGTCCTAAGGAGAGAAGGGGATAAGCCACACTATTCTACCTTGAATCAGCTTTCTCAGTGTTCAACTACTCCGGCCCTGTATTCAGATCTGCTCCTGCCCGAGACTGTCCTTAGCATGGGAAGTCAGAAATTAATCAATGCGGGAGGAAATCCAATTCTCTGTGCCACACTTTTCCACCTCAAGCTGCCTTAGGATCCTCTCTGACCTCCCAGATGCTACATAACCATCTTTGGGTCCTCCCAGGCTCCAGAATTGCCCCTCTGAGATTGGCACCACCGTCCACACAGTTGTCTAAGATAGAAACTGGTGAGTCGTTCTCCACACCTTCCTCTGTCGATACGTCCCTGAGTCCTGCTAATCGTACCTCGTACTCATTTCTTGAATCCGTCCACTTCTCTCCATTTCCTCCTCCGCCCCACCACCCCTCTTGTTTTCATCTGACCTTCTGTAGTAGTCTCCCCACATCCACAACAAGCTCATCAAAATGCACCTCAGATCATGTTATTCCCTGCTTAAAATTCTTCAATGGCTGGGGTGCCTGAGTGGCTCAGCGATTAAGTGTCTGCCTTCAGCTCAGGTCATGATCCCAGGGTCCTGGGATCGAGCCCCACATCAGGCTCCCTGCTCTGCGGGAAGCCTGCTTCTCCCTCTCCCTCTGCCTGCCGCTCTGCCTATTTGTACTCTCTCTCCGTCAAATAAATAAAATCTTAAAAAAAAAAAAAATTCTTCGATGGCTCCGACTGTTCTTAGGGTAGAGACCAAAACTCCTCCCTAAGGCCTAGAAGGCTGTGGGAGGTTTGCTTCCCAAATGCCTTCCCAGCCTCATCCGTGCTGAGCTCCTGGGTCTGTGCTCCGGCCCCTTTCTCAGTTCTCCCATATCAGGCCTGCATCTTTGCCTGGCACAACTTCCTGCCGACCCCACACACCTAGCCTACAGGTCTACACCTATCAGTCATCGCTTCCTCAGGAAAGGCTTCCTCCCAGGCCAGTGGTCTAGGCTTAGTCAGAGCCCTCTTTTACATGCTCGTGTCCCACGCACCCTCCCCGTTAGCAATTACCCACTGGAAGTTTAGTTACTTACACAGTGCTGACTGTCCCATTATGTTATGTGGCCACTAATAAAAAACAAATGCCACCACTTAAATTATGATACTCCATCGATTTTAAGATGTCTTGACAAGAAATGTTTAAATGGAGTCTTAGGATCAATGAAGTATCTGCTGCCTCCACTAGATCTTTTTTTTTTTTTTTAAGATTTTATTTATTTGACAGAGAGAGACACAGCGAGAGAAGGAACACAAGCAGGGGGAGTAGGAGAGGGAGAAGCAGGCTTCCCCACGGAGCAGGGAGCACGATGTGGGGCTTGATCCCAGGACCCTGGGATCATGACCTGAGCCGAAGGCAGAGCTTAACGACTGAGCCACCCAGGCGCCCCTGCCTCCACTAGATCTTAAATTTAAAGGGGCAGGGGCTTTGCCTGTTTGGGCTCACCCTGATCTCTTATCCCTATTGTATTTTCCTCGCTGCCCCCCACTGGAACACAGGTGTTAGTATTTGTTGACTGAATAGTCTTGGCAGGTCCCACAAAACACAGCCACTGGAAAGGCCTACTAGTTATTCAGGGAACACAGAATGTCAGAGCTGGAGGGGACTCTGGCAACCACCCGAGGTAGTCTCCTTTCTTAGATGAGAAAACTAAGGGGAATTAGCAGTCCCAGGCTCCACAGCGGTCAGGACAGAGCCAGGACTGGATCCAATCTGCCCTCCAGTCCTACCCCCTTCAGCACACTCCTTGCCACAGGAAGCAGGTCTGTTTTTTCACTCTAGCATATTCCTGGCTACCCATGTGGTTAAATCAGCAAGGATCCAAACCCTTCCCTGAGAACTAGTGGTGGCTCCCTATCGCTCCCCCTACAGAATCTCACCTAACATTCAAAGCCTTTCAACATGACCCATCTACAGTTCTTGGCTCAGCTCGACTCAATGGCTTCCCTCCTCCTCCCTGCACAGCAATTGTTAGGATACACCATGTGTTCCTTTTACTCTACTTTGCCTCTCACTTTGCTCAAGATGATCCAATATCCACCCCCTTCAGATTACCTTTCTGATTATCCTCCACACATACACATACTCCTACCTCTTTGTGTCCCCTCAGGATAAGTGCTGCACTACTTGACACCAATGACACGCTACTCTGTGGATGTTTGCTGGGTGTTTCCCACAGGACTGTCTGTCTCCCTACTTGGGAGATTTCTCCATACTGGAGGATTATGTTTTCTCCTTTTAAACCCCCTCTTGAGTGTCTAGTCAGGGCCCTGCATACAAAGTGCTGTGATAGAATGCAGACTCAACCTTATTCAATTTTTGCATACTGGAATATCCTAAAACAGGCAAATGTGTGCATGTGCGCCCATGTGCCCAGGTACATTTGTAGAAATTCTCTGGGTAAGGCGGCCTGTAATGAGATGCACAGCTTGGCAGAGGCTGCCTGTATGGCTGGGGAAAGGGAACTGGAATCAAATACTGGCCTGGGAAAACCTGCATAAAAAACTCACTGTATAGGAGCATCTTTAACTTGGCACACGTGCCGCCGAAGCGAGCACTGCCCATCTTTAACTTGGAGTGGAGACCCCTGGCCGGAATCCAGATGCTGGACTGTTTTGGACAGTTCCCACAGAGGACAGAGCAACGGAATGAGCATAACTTACCATAGAACTTCCCCAGCCCTCCCTTCCCCAGCTTCCCCTGTGCAATGTGTATACTTTTCTTCCTGAAGCACCCCTGCCCCTATCTCACTTGCTGCAGTGCCTGGACAACTGTGGGTCTCATTGCACCTTGGGGCGAGACCGAACTCGTGTGACAGAGGGATACAGGAAAGGGGCTGAAAGAGCAGATCCTGTGTCTTCCCTGGAACAAAAAACATCTGTGGGCTGGAGAGAGACGAAGAGACAATTGATCATCTTATCATCATGTGCTCACCTGAGCCAGTGGAACAACAAGCCCCCCTCCCCAAAGGTGCAATCAATTCTTCTCAGCCTTTAATCTAAGCGGCATCTCAGAACTAAAGATTCAGAAGAAAGAATAAAAGGGGAAAAGAACAAGAATGGAGAGATGGAAGGAAGAGCATGGAAAGAGGGAATAGCTAACAACTAATATTCACTGAGTGCTTATTACAGGCCAAATATCATGCCAAACACTCATTTAATCCTCGTAACCATCTAAAAGGCTATTATTGTCCCCATTTTATAAAGAAACTGAGCTTCAGAGAGATTAAATAATTTGATCAAGGTTCCAAAGGATTAAACCGCAGAGGCAGGTTTGGAATCCACGCAGCCTGACCCCAAAGCCTGTGCTTTCAACTACTCCACAAAGCGGTCTCCCAGCAAGGATGATGGGGCCACAGCTATTTCTTACAAACTGATTTTCCTGTTTTCTTTTCACCCCAATCCACACACAATCCTGAAATCCTCCAGGTGATCCCAAGGATGGTCTGGTCTGACTCACTCCCTAAAGGGATTTGTGTTGGAAAATGAAAGCTGGAAGACACCTCTCAGAAAGAGTACCTATCATCAAAAAGAAAAACACCATGGAGGCCAAGAGACCAGGGGATTACCCTGCAGTCAACCTTTACCTGCTGCCCTGCTTCAGCTGCCCCCAAACAGTGCCAGCCCCTCTGTTTTCAAGACCATCCTAGTCCCCACTCCCCTATACCAGCCTTAGCATATTCCTCCTTCTCCCCAAAGATATTGGCTGTCTTACTAGAAAATAGCTTCCATTGCTTCTCTGTCCTGCCATCTCCTCAGAATGAAGACCTCATTCTGGTCTTCATTTTCTTGGGTTAGGTGTCTACCTCCTCCGCCACTTCCAGAGTTCTTCCATCCCTCCAGTAGGAT
This sequence comes from Halichoerus grypus, assembly GCF_964656455.1. NCBI lineage: Eukaryota > Metazoa > Chordata > Mammalia > Carnivora > Phocidae > Halichoerus > Halichoerus grypus. Next base: position 116,069,083 of record NC_135717.1, on the reverse strand, counting down.
GCCAGAGGCGCTGGCTAGCCGGCTCCGGCCCTGCAGGCTTTGTGCCTACCATCCCCCACATCCCTAGGGATTTTCTGCAGCCCCAGCTGAAAGCCTCGCCTCCATCTTCACCCTGCTTTCCCTTGCTTCCCCACATCCTAGAACCCATTCTCCTGAACTCTTTCCTCAAGGACCACCACCCCATTTTGAAGCTGGAAAAGATCTGGGGTATCACTCTCATGCATTTTCCTTGTTTTTTTTTTTTTTTAAACCGATGGGTAATCTGAGGCCCAAGGAAAAGTAGTGACTTGCCCAAGGTCACAAAGACTTAACACAGTTTGTTCATGGCAGAGCCAGGGTTGGGACCAAGGGTCCCCTGCTTTCTCATTTCTTGGGCTATCCAGGACTAGATGGGGGCCGCAGCCTCTCTTTCCTCAGGAGACAATGCCCCCTCCTCACCTCAGGAGACAATGCAGGGGAAACGAAGGAGGGGATCTCCAAGTGATCTTACGGGGTATCCAGGGCTTCCAAATGAAACAAGCACTGGGTCTGAGGAGGGGCGTGTTGCACGCCAAATACCCCACAAGGGGAAACTGTGGCCCCCAGCTCTCCCCTTGTCCCTCGGTTCCCACATTCCCGCCCCCTCTCCTTTCCTGACCTTTCTCCACAAACCCACCCTTCTCCCCTTCCCTTCCTCCTCCTCACCCAGTCCCGCAACTCTCGCTCCCCTCAGCCCCCCACTGCCCCCACCCCCGCCATCCTCCATCATGGCCTCCCCGCCCCTTCTCCCCCAAATCCCCGCTCCCCTCCCCCTCCCGGGCTCCCTTCCCTAACCCCTCATGCCCCTCGCCCTCCCCCGGGGTCCCGGGTACCCCCGGCGGCCTCCCCGCCCCCCCGGCCCCGGCCCGGGCCGCCGGGGGCGCTGTGGGACCGCCCCGGGCCCCCCTCCACCCCCGCGCGGGGACGTTACCATGCCAGAGCCTCCGAGCAGCTGGGCCGGCTCGGCCCACCTGCCAGTAAAAGCCGCTCTGATTGGCCGGGCCGCAGCCGGGAAGGCGGGGCCAGTGGGGGGTCGCACCCCTTGGTGGCCGGGGCTCCGGTCGCGCCCGCGGACCAGCCGGGCCCCGCACCGGCCCGGAGCGCCCGGGTCCGGCCCCGCCCCCGGCGCGGACAGCCAGGCCCCGCCCCCGCGCCGCCAAGTCCGGGCCCGCCCCCGGGGGGCGGAGCGCGCCTCCGAGCTCCTGACTGGCGGCCGGAGCCGCAGAAGCCGGGCTGCACCAAGGGGCTTGAGCGCGCGTCCCGGGCCTGCTGCGCGCGTCGGCGACTCTCCTGCCTTCCCGCCCTTCCCGCCCTTCCCGCCGGCCGCCTCCAGACCCGGGCCCGCCGCTTCCCGGCCTTCGCGGCTCGGCTGGCGCGTCCGCCGCGCACGGGCGCTCGCTGCCAGGACCCGGGGGCTGGACCGACGTGTTCATTGAGAATGTAGGGCTATCTTTGCACCTCACAAAGAGTTTTTTTTAATTTGTTGCATAGTTATTTTTTTAGCACTTTTAAATTCATTCATTAAACAAGTATTTGTTGAACATCTGTTATGTGCCTCGAACTGTTCCAGGCGCTGGGCAAACGGCAGTTGAAAAAAAAAAGCAGATCCTCCGAAATCCCTGCCCTCGGAGGCGTACGTGCTTCTTAGGTGAGCCTGAAGTTACTTCTTTTAAGATTTGGCTTCCACCAAGCGGTGAAAGCGAGCCAATCATTCATAGGCGTTAGAGATATGAGCTAAATACTATGTTGTGCAGATGAGGGAATTACAACCCAAAATTATTTAATGAATATGCAGAAGGTTCCAAGGCTAGTAACTGACAGGGCTCCTTATACGGGTGCAGGGTGCAGAAAGGGATCGAGCACCTTCTCCCCAAAGCCTGGGTAAAGATGCTTCCTTTTTTCTTTATTCATCAACCCTTAGTTGAGCCTGTACTCTGTACTCGGTGCTATGCTCGGTGCTGGAGATTCAGAACTCCGTGAGCCGGGTTCCTGCTTGCAAGGGGCTTTAGAGGCTACGGGGAGAGAGGTTCTGGACAACAACCAACAGGAAGCAGAACTCCTAAAGGGGACAAATGGGAGGAAAAGAAGAGGGATTCATTCTTGGGGACGATTGTAGAGAGAAACTTCATTGTGGTTTTCTTCACAATACCTAGATAGCCTCAAATGAAGGCCTAGTCCTGTGGTTTTCAGACTTTATTACTGAGACCTCTGGGCTCTAGCTGAAGTGGTCAGAGGTTCCATAAACTTTTACCAGTCACATTTAATTTTAATTTTTCTTTTCCAAGTGAGGTATTTCTTAGCCTACGTAGGCACCTATTTTATTTTTTTTAAAGATTTTTTAATTCATTTATTGAGAGAGAGAGAATGACAGAGAGCATGAGAGGGAGGAGGGTCAGAGGGAGAAGCAGACTCCCTGCTGAGCAGGGTGTGCGATGCGGGATTCGATCCTGGGACTCCAGGATCATGACCTGAGCCGAAGGCAGTTGCTTAACTAACTGAGCCACCCAGGCGCCCCGGCACCTATTTTAAAGAATCAAATAATTGTATACGGTTTGTTAATAAAAACAGCAGAGCCCTGCCTCCATCATCTCTCCCTCCCTGGAGGCAGCCATTTTCAGCTCTTTGAAGCTGTTTCTTTTGGCGTTTTACCTTCATTACCCTGGCCCTCTTCCAGCTGCGTCCCTCCCCACAGGGTAAGGAGTCCAAGGGGATATGCCTATCCAAAGCCCACTTACCCCCTTATAGGCCATATTCTGAATACCTGTGACTCTGGATTTCCCTGCCCAGCTTGCCTCCTTGGATCTCTCTTCCCCAGGAAGACCTTGCTGATCCTGTGGGCATCGCTAGGCCTGACGGATAGCCAAGGGGCTGTTATTGGCAGCAAGAGGCAAGAGACCAAGCTGGGGTCTTCACAGGGCCCTGTGTGCAGCTCTCTCAACATAGGACAGAGGCAAGGGCAGAGGAGAAGGGGTGAAGCAAGAGTCAGGGGCTAGGGGCTCCTATTTTCTAGTGTGGATTCTGAGGATTCCAAAAATTCTAATTTAGAACCTGGCTTTCCAGGACCTTATAAAGGTATATTGGTAAAGTTAGGAGTTTAGAAGGTATTTTATTTAACAGTTTGTTAGCTTAATTTGTAACATTAAAATATTTGAGTAAGTTTCCCATTTGTAGTCTTGTCCCAGCTCCCACAAATAAAAGGGGCAGGTTGGAGGATTTAACTTTTTTCCTTCAGGTCTCCTCCCCAGCCCACTGAGATCACGTCATTCTCATCTGCCAAATTTAATGTGATAATTTTTATTAGTTCAGTTTTCAGTTTTTACAACACTGACTACACCTGCTACTCAGAGTTGAGCCATGTAGAAACCTTTGATGACTCTTCCTCTCCTGCACAACTTTTGATTTTTCCTGGAATTAATACTTACCTTGTTTTTTCATTTGTTTAGTTTTCTATGTATTTATCACAAAATCTGCCTCAAAATCTTCCCCTACTTGCCTGAATCTCTTCTCAGAATACCTAGACACAGCAGATACTCTATCACTTTCATCTTCTTGAAGAGATCTCTGCTGGAGCCTTCTGACCTGCTCCAATCCAAGTGTTTATCCCTGACCCTTATTGCAGACCTGGCAACCTGGCCTCTCCTCTCTCATCTTCCTGGTATTGTCTTTGATCTCTCCTTTGTTGGATCTTTTATTTGCCATGTTCCATGTCTTTTTCGTTTTTGTTTAATTTATTCCCTCTTTTTGGAGACCATCTTCCAGAAGCTTCTCGAGAAAGGGAGAGGTAAATTGTTTTGAAACTTTGCATGTTTGACATTGCCATTATTCTACGCCGACACTTGATTGATTGGTTGGTTGGGTATTGAATTTCTTTGGAATTATGAAGACATTATGACATTACTTCCTAGCTTTCATTGTTGCTCGTGAGAAGTCTGAAGCCTTTTAAGTCCTTATCCTTTGTAAGTGACTTTTCCCCCATCTCTGAACCTCTCCTTGTCTCTAGTGTTCTAGGATGGCAGTGGTATGTCTTGGTGAGAGGCTATTTATTATGCTGGGCACTCAGTGCTCTCTCACTTCTGGGAAATAATCTTATATCATCCCATTGGTGATTTCTTCCCTTCCATTTTCCCCGTTCTTTTTGGGGGGGGACTCCTAAAATCCAGATGATGGATCTGATGGACTGCTCCTAACAATTTCTTATTTTTCTCTCCTACTTTCCATCGTTATTACTTTGTTTCCTGGGAGAGTTCCTCAATCTTATCTTCCCGTTCTTCTACTGAGTTTTTCAATACTGTAAAGATTTTTATTATGCTCATTTTACTGTTATTCTCCGAGTATTCCTTTCTAATAGCATCTTATTTTGTTTCGGTGTCGCAATGGTTTATCTTATCTCTGAAGCTACTAATGGTAATTTTGTTTCAATTTTCTTCTTTCTGCATAATCTGTTTCCTCTAAATTCCTTTTTCTGTTGTTTTGGTCTCTTTCATGTTAGACTCTTTTCTTGGAGGTCTGATAATCCTTGGTTGTTTGCTCACATTAAAGAATGGGTTACCAAAAAGCCAACTGGAAGCATCTGTGCTCTGTGAGCTCAGGTATATGGGTGGGGCTTGTCAGCCAAGAGCTTTGCTTGAGGGAGCCTCTGATGCTAACATCTTTAGGTCTTCCTTCTGAGGTGGCCAGCCATCTGGTGCAACCAATTCTGTTTGCCATCCGGTTGCCCCACTGCTGCCTTAGGACCCATCCTTCTCTAGTCTAAGTCAGTAACCATTCATCCATATGCTTCCCAACTTCCTAAAGTATTTTGCTCCTGTTTCCTCTCCTGTTTCCCTGTCTTTGTAGATTTATGGCTTAAAAAATCCCTTTGCTGTAGTTTTAGTGTATTTTTAGTAGAGCAAAATTAGATACATGTGTTCAATCTACCATTTTTACCCAGAAACTTCAAATATATTTTATCTGATTCTAAAACAGTAGTTTAAAAATATATATACTCAAGGAACGCCTGGCTGTGACTCAGTCAGTGGAGCGTGTGACTCTTGATCTCAGGGTCGTGAGTTCGAGCTGCACATTAGGTATAGAGATTACGTTAAAAAATTAATTAAATCAAATGTCCTACATATCAAATTTTGCAGTTTATCAAAACAGCCTTGTTGACATTGAATAATTTCATAATACTGAGATATCATGTAACTGAACTTATAATATTAATGTATTCTAGTAAGATATTGCTTTTATCTGTCTCAGGTTCTACAAAAGGCTTTGCTTGGAAAAGGAGGTTGACTGCTTTTTAAAAAAAAGGTTTACAGGGGAGCCTGGGTGGCTCAGTTGTTAAGCGTCTGCCTTCAGCTCAGGTCATGATCCCAGGGTCCTAGGATCAAGCCCCACATCGAGCCCCACATCAAGCCCCGCATCGAGCCCCACATCAGGCTCCCTGCTCCGCGGGAAGCCTGCTTCTCCCTCTCCCACTCCCCCTGCTTGTGTTCCCTCTCTCGCTGTGTCTCTCTCTGTCAAATAAATAAATAAAATCTTAAAAAATAATAATAATAATAAAAAAAGGTTTACAAACATCTTTCCTGGGCTAGTGATCATCTAAATGTGGCTCTTTTTTTTTTTCTTTTTAGAAAAGTGGGGAGGGGCACGGGGAGAGGGAATCTTAAACAGGCTCCACACCATGGTGGAGCCAATCTCAGGACCCTGAGATCATGACCTGAGCCGAAATCAAGAGCTAAATTTTGTCATGTTTTCATTTCCACTCAGTTCACAATATTTCATAATTTTCCTTGTGATTTCTTTTTTGATTCATGGATTATATAGAAGTTGTTTAATTTACAAATATTTGGGAATTTTCTAGGCATTTCTCAATTATTGATTTATAGTTTAATTCCATTGTAGTCAGAGAACATACATTTTTTGAAGGATTTATTTATTTGAGAGAGTGTGATTTGCTCAGGGGGAGGGGCAGAGGGAGAGAAGCCAACTTCCCGCTGAGTAAGGAGCACCCATGAAAGCTCTATCACACGATCCTGAGATCCTGAGATCATGGCCTCAGCTGAAATCAAGAGTTGGTCACTTAACTGAGCCACCCAGGCGTCCCATTATATGACTCTAATCTTTGTAAATGTATTGATATTTGTTTTAAGGCTCAGATTATTGTTCTTTTTTTTTTTTTAAGATTTTATTTATATATTTGAGAGAGAGAGACAGAACACAAGCAGGGGGAGGGTCAGAGGGAGAGGAAGAAGCAGGCTCCCCGCTGAGCAGGGAGCTGGATGCGGGGCTCAACACAGGACTCCATCCCAGGACCCTAAGATCATGACCTGAGCCAAAGGCAGACGCTTAACTGACTGAACCACCCAGGGGGCCCTCAGATTATTGTACTATATGCATTTGGAAATAACATGTGTCCTGCTGTTGTTGTTGCATGAGGTGTTCTATAAATGTCAATTGAGTCAAGTTGGTTGATAGTATTTTTCAAAACCTCTAAATCCTTACTTATTTTTTCCTACTTCTACCAATTCCTGCAAGAGAAGTGTTGAAATCTCTAACTATAATTGTGGATTTGTCCATTTCTCCTTTCACTTCTATAAGTTTTTTTTTCTTCATATATTTTGAAGCTCTTTTATTAGGTGTATGTACATATAGGATTATATCCTTTTTTAAAAAGATTTTATTTATTTATTTATTTGAGAGAGAGAGCATGAGCAGGGGGAAGGGCAGAGGGAGAGGGAAAAGCAGACTCCCCACTGAGCAGGGAGCCTGACATGGGGCTCAACACAGGGCTTGATCCCAGGACCCTGAGATCATGACCTGAGCAGAAGGCAGACGCTTAACTGACTGAGCCACCCAGGTGCCCCGGATTATATCCCCTTTATTAATTGACACCTTTATCATTATGGAATGTCCCTCCCTTTTTATCTTTGCTAATATTTCTTATTCTAAAGTCTGATATTAATATAGCCACTCCAGCTTTCTTTTTGATTAGTATTAGCATAGTGTATCTCTTTCTGTCTTTTTACTTTTAACCTATGTGTGTCTTTTTATTTAAAGTGTGTTTCTTATAGACAGCACATAATTGAGTCTTGGGTTTTTCGTTATTGAACCTTACAATCTCTATCTTTTATTAGCTTTCTTAGGTCATTTATAGGTAATCTAATTATCAGTATGATTGAGTTCAAAAGAAAGAAGAAAGGGAGGAAGCGGAGGAAGGAGAGGAAAAAAGGAAAGGACCCCAGATCGGGAATCAGGAAAACAGGGTGAAGTCCTGACTTCCCAGCTCTGTACTTTAGGTAAATCTCGTAACTCCTCTGAGCCTTAGCTGGCTCATCCATGTTTTTGTTTTGTTGTGTTGTGTTTTAAAGATTTTATTTATTTATTTGACGGAGAGAGGGAAAGCACAAGCAGGTGGAGTGGCGGGCAGAGGGAGAGAGAGAAGCAGGCTCCCTGCTGAGCAGGGAGCCCAACGCAGGCCTCCATCCCAGGACCTTGGGATCATGACCTGAGTAGAAGGCAGATGCTTAACTGACTGAGCCACCCAGGCGCCCCTCATCCATGTTTTTAAGGACAAATAAGTTATTTGTAAACTACAACATGCTCTGAAATCTTAAGGGATTAAAGGACTATCCAGTGCCAGATGTATAGAAAGAGAGGTGTCTGTAAACCAGGGTATGAGTGCCTCAAGGACAGAACTAGGTCTCACTCATTTCTGTATTTCTAGCACCTAGGCCCAGGCTTAGCATGTAGAATGTTCTTAATAAGTGTTCATTGAGCGAAAGAGGCAATAAAAGAGCTAACTTCGAGTATATGAATGAATGATGGTTTTTGAAAGACGGGTGTCAGGTGACAAGTTATTAAATGGCCATGACACTGCTGAGAACTGAACTTACAATATTTAATTCCTTATCTGTTAATTGGGAATACTTTTAAGTAGCATGGAAGAATAATTTGCAACTATATGTATTTGTTCTCATGTACGCATTCATTCAACAAGTGTTCTATTAAGTGCCTACTGTGTGCCAGGCTTGGTTCTAGGTCCTGGGCATACAACAATGTCCATTTTAGACATTTGTTTCTAAAAGCCATCTTGCAATAGTGATCACCTTCAGTAAGTAAAAGTGCTGAAAGAGCCTTGGTCCCTGGTGCAAATGCAAACATCACCATTAGTTATTGATTGGCTCTAATTTTTAAAACCTTTTCTTTGGGCAAAGAACTTTTTCTAATTGCTTCTTCCTATTTTTAGCCAGTAATATTTAGTTTGGTAGCAGAACATTTAAGGACTTAAGAAAAAAAACAATAGATCAACACGGGACGCCTGGGTGGCTCAGTCGGTTAAGCATCTGCCTTCAGCTCAGGTCATGATCCCTGAGTCCTTGCTCAGCAGGGAGCCTGCTTCTCCCTCTGTCTGCCACTCACCCTGCTTGTGCTCTCTCTCTCTCCCTGACAAATAAATAAAATCTTTAAAAAAAAAAAAGTCGACCCACAATAGGTCGACTTAATATATATTAGGTAATGGATAAAAAGCTAGATAACCAAGCAGTTGACAAGGAGCCATTCTTCTAATCAAACTGATGATGTCACTGGAGAAAAGGTCAGTTGGAACCTGATGCCTGGCAGTTACAGGGAGCTGTGGCTAGGGAAAGGGTACTCAGGAACCGCGCTGGAGCCCTTAACCCCAAAGCAGCTAGCATCACATGTCCAGGCCTGGGTACCAGAGACACAGGACATCCTTGCAACTAACAGGGTGATCCAAAATGGAGAAAGACAGGCCCCCACAGTTGATGACCCCTGCATCGGTGAAAGCCATCATTTCAAAGATTGAGGCTGCCCAGTTAACACGGGCTCAGGAGGTAACACCTGAAATGAAGGAGTCACCCTTCTATTGGGATCTGATGTGGAGACTGGGATCTGATCCTAGATTGGGGCAAGTGTCCAGCTCTGGGCCTTCAGGGGTCGTGGGATCCTCAGCAAGCTGGGTTTGCAGACAGATTAATCCAAAATATCCATCTTCTAGACTTGGCCTCTAAAGGGCGAGCTGGAATGAAACCACCCCCGCGAGACAGGGCACAGGAAGGGAACAGCCCATAAGGATGGCCCTGAGACACATAGTGATAGGTCTTAGCAGGGCAAGAAGAGGGGCCCAGAGTTCCTGATTCAGGTCTGTTCTTGGCCACCTGTCAGAATCCTTCACACTAAGCCCTAGAAGCTTACAGGGAAATGGCCAAAGGCTGAAATCACCCTCACACGAGCCTCTAGTGCATATTTTTTATGGGAGCCTCTGATCCTAAGGGTTTCTTAGGGCCTCATTTTTTCAGTCTGTTGCTTTTGGATCCTATTGAGATGTCCAGAAGTCCCTAGAAAATTTTGAAATTCTGAAGGAATGTGTGCTCTGGATTTTTAGTATTCTCTCCCTTCCTGACCTGGTCTTAATCATCAAAGTGACACTAAGAAGAGCTAACACTTATTTTATGTGCCAGGCACTGTCCTAAGTACTTTACAAATATTAATTCATTTAATCTTTACAAAAACTCTGTGACGTTGGTACCATAACGATCCCCAGTTTACAAGTAAGAACACTAAGGCCCCAAGAGGTGAACCGACTTGTCTGAGATCACACTACCAGGACATGGTATCTGGCGCCAGAGATCACACCCCTAAACAGTACAATCTACTGCCTCCCATATAGGATATTTCTTCCCAGCTCTCAGACATCTTGGACAACGTCAACTGTGTCATCAACCGCTTCCAGGAAGAATTGGGATATGATTTAAAAGAAAAGGCAAAATCTGACCAGACAGAGCAAAAGGGCAAGAACAGATTCATCTTGCTGGAGAAAATTGCCTCCTTCTCCAAAGATGCTAAGGCCAAAGAGAAGCACTTGTACGAAATTCTCCGCTGGCTGGGTGACTGGGGTGAGTTTGCAGCCTGGGTGCCCCAGGGCGGGCACTTCCCCGCTGGACACTGGTTCCACGCTCACTCCTGTCTCCTCCTTTCCCCACCCCAGGCCAGCTCTCACTGGGAGGGGAATGTGGGGCAGCAGGTGCAGTGCCTCCCCACTGAGACCTTCCCCCGCTCCTGTCACAATGATCACATCCACTCCCCAGAGGGAAAAACATGTAATTGTCCAGAACATAGTAGATTGTGACATTAGCTGCATGTGTGATGAAGCTAAGTCACAGGTCCACTGCGACATCTCATTTTTTAGCAGGGCTGAAACTAAATTCAAGCCCATGCTGTTTTATTTTATTTTTAATTTTTCCAGATTTATTGAGATGTAATTGACAAATAACATTGTGTAATTTAGAGTGTACAATGCATTGATTTGATAGACATATATGTTGTGCAAGGCTTGTCACAATCAGGGTAGTTAACACGTCCATCATCTCACAAGTTACCCACCCCCCCTTTTTTTCTGGTGAGAACAATTAAGATCTACTCTCTTAGCAAATTACAAGCATACAGTATGGTATTGTTAGTATAGTCACCACACTGTATATTAGATCCCCAGAACTTTTTTATTTTATAACTGAAACTTTGTACCCTTTGGCCAACATTTCCCCATTTCCCGCACCCCCCGGTAACCACCATCTACTGTCTTTCTGTGAGTTCAGCACTTTAGATTCCACATGTAAGTGAGATCATATAGTGTTTGTCTTTCTTTGTCTGACTTATTTCACTTGGCATAATACCCTCAAGGTCCATCCATGTTGTGACAAATGGCAGGATTTCCTTTGTTATGACTGAATAATATTTCATTGTATAAAGGTACCTGGCTGGCTCAGTCGGAAGAGCATGTGACTCTTGACCTCAGGGTCATGAGTTCAAGCCCCACGTTGGGGGTAGAGATTACTTAAATAAATAAACTAAAAAAATAAATATTTCATTGTATATACCACATTTTCTTTAACCACTCATAGATCAACTGACACTTAGCTTGGTTTTATATCTCAGCTCTTGTGAATAATGTTTCAGTGAACACGGGCATACAGATATCTCTTGGAGGTAGTGTTCCATTCCTTTTTTTTTTTTTTTTTTTTTTTTAAAGATTTTATTTATTTATTTAACAGAGAGAGAGACACAGCGAGAGAGGGAACACAAGCAGGGGGAGGGGGAGGGGGAGAAGCAGGCTTCCCGCGGAGCAGGGAGCCCGATGCGGGGCTCGATCCCAGGACCTGGAATCACAACCCGAGCCGAAGGCAGACGCTTAACGACTGAGCCACCCAGGCGCCCCGGTAGTGTTCCATTTCTTTTGGACATATATCCAGAAGTGGGTTTGTGGGATCATATGGTAATTGTATTTTTAATTTTTAGAAAATCCTGCATACTGTTTTCCAAAATGGTCGTACCAATTTATATTCCTACCAGCTGTGCACAAGGGTCCCCTTTTCTCCACATCCTCACCAACACTTGTTATCTCTTGTCTTTTTCATAATAGTCATCCTATCAGGTATGAGGTAATATTTCGTTGTGGTTTTAAATTGTGCTTCCCTGACGATGAGTGACATTGAGCACCTTTTCATGTACCTGTTGGTCATTTGTAGGTCGTCTTTAGAAAATGTCTCTTCAGGTCCTTTGCCTTTTTTTTCTTTCATATACGTATTTAATCATAGGGTTGAAAGGAATCATAAATATAATCTGGCTCTTCATCCTTAATATTACAAATGAGAAAATTAAAAATAACAAAAGAAGTGTGTCCAAATTGGTGTCTTTTAAATGCGTCATCTCTAATGTTAGTGTGCCCTCGATATCTCTCAGGATACATATTTTAATATTTGTCTGGTGCTGTTGGCCCCTGCCTCCTGCTCTCCCTCCCTTCAGGGCCATTGACCCTTGTCACTTTCACTAAACTTTCTTTACAACTTCAGGAGACACCATACCCTTGTGGGTAAAATTACTTGCTGTGGAGGAGATGTGCGTCCATCTCCACCATTTAGTAGATGTGTGAACTTAGTCAAGCCATTTGATTTTTCTGCGCAGCTGTTTCCTCATCCTTGGAGTAGTTGGTCCCGCCCTGGCCAGGCCCACACTGACAGGTGTTTGGCATGGACACATTTATCAGCACAGCAGGGGACACACATTCACCTGCTTTCCTGAACTCCAGGACAACGCTGAGAGTTAGCACCTGTACGTAGTTTTCTCCCCAAGTCGATAGGCTGCCCGGTAACTGATTCTGTGCCGTGTACATTTAAACCAGTTCGGAATGTGTTGCAGCTAGTGCTGTAAATTTGATCAAAGGGATGTGGGTATGACTCTTGCACAGTCACGGAGTAGCTACGGTTGGGCAGTTTAGTTGTCGTCACTTTTCAAGGGCCCACCTTCTGGAAGCTGTGTGCTTGCATCGTGAAGGGAAAGATCTCTGGGAACAGGCCATCCTCCTTTGGTTTTTATCATGGCTTCTGTGTGGCCTTTGCCCGTTTTTTAATTGGATTATTTGTTTTGTTCACTGTTGAGTTGTATGAGCTTCTTCTTTTGGATGTTGACCCCGTATCAGATAAACAGTTTGCAAATATTTCCTCCCATTCTGTAGATTGCCTTTTTCATTTTGTTGATCCTTTCTTTTACTGTACAGAAACTTTTTAGTTTGATGTAGTCCCGCTTGTTTATATTTGCTTCTGTTGCCTTTGCTTTTGGTGTTACATCCACAAAATAAGCCAGGACCAACGTCAAGAAGCTTTTTCAGGTCTTACATTTAAGTCTTTAATCCTTTTCAGGTTAATTTTTGTGAATGGTGTAAGACAGGGGTCTAATTTGCATATGAATGTCCAGGTTTACCAACATCACCCATTGAAGAGCCATCCTTCACCCATTGTGTATTCTTGGCTTGCTTGTCAAATATTAGTTGCCCATTCTTCCTGCTCAGCAGGGAGTCTGCTTCTCCCCCTCCCTCTGCCTCTCCCTCCTGCTCAAGCTTTCTCTCTCCCTCTCAAATAAATAAATAAAATCTTAAAAAAAAAAAAAATACTAGTTGCCCATTAATGCATGGGTTTATTTCTGGGTTCTTGATTCTATTCCATTTGTCTGTGTATCTCTTTTTATGCCAATACCATATTGTCTTGATTACTATAGCTTTGTAACATAGTTTGAAATCAGATAATATGATGCCTCCAGCTTTGTTCTTTTTCTCCAGATTGCTCTGGCTATTTGGGGCCTTTTGTGGTTCTATATGAATTTTAGGATTGTTTATTCTGTTTCTGTGAAAAATGCCATTGGGATTTTGATAGAGATTTCACTGAATCTATAGATAGCTCTAAGATGGTAGTATGAACATTTTAAACAATATTGTCTTCTAATCCATGAACGTGGAGTATCTTTCCATTTCTATGTGTCTTCTTCAATTTCTTCTATCAACATCTTACAGTTTCCAGTGTAGAGATCCTTCACCTCCCTGGTTAAATTTATTCCTAAGTATATTATTGTTTTTGATGCTGTTGTAAATGGGATTATTGTCTTTCTTTTTCAGATAGTTTATTGTTAGCATACAGAATTGCAACTGATTTTTTTTTTTAATTCTTATTTATTTATTTGACAGAGAGAGAGAGAGAGAGAGAGACAGCGAAAGAGGGAACACAAGCAGGGGGAGTGGGAGAGGGAGAAGCAGGCTCCTGGCTGAGCAGGGAGCCTGATGCGGGGCTCGATCCCAGGACCCTGGGATCATGACCTGAGCCGAAGGCAGCCGCTTAACGACTGAGCCACCCAGGCACCCCTGCAACTGATTTTTAAAGAGAACTTTATTTTTATTTATTTATTTGGGGAGAGAGAGAGTGTGTGCATGTGTGGCTGCAGACAGGGGGAGGGGCAGAAGGAGAGGGAGAGAGAGAATCCCCAGCAGGCTCCACGCCCAGTGTGGAGCCCGATGTGGGGCTCAATCCCACAGCCCTGAGATCGTGACCTGAGCCAAAATCAAGAGTCGGATGCTTAACTGACTGAGCCACTCAGGTGCCCCAAAATGCAACTGATTTTTGTATGCTGATTTTGTATCCTGCAACTGTACTGATTTTGTTAGTTCTAACAGGTTTTTTTTGGTGGAGCACACCAGATAGTGTATAGAGGAACCCACAGGTGATATTCAAAGTCCTTAATGACCCTGACTTCATGGGCACTGGGCCAAATAGCACTGATGCCAACTGTAAACAATTGGTATAACCACTTGAGTGTGGACCAACTATACGCAGCCCTAGAGCCAGGTGCTACCCCCATTAAGATCAGAGTTATGCCTTCACAAGACCTTACTCTGCTCTGAGGTTCGGCAGATGCTGCAATGTTGGAGTAAGAGGGTATAGGGATGTGCCCCACCCCACTTCGCACTGCCCTGCCCCCAAGGAGCTCTCAGTTTTGTGGTCCTTCAGCTGCCCCCAAGAACTAAGCAGGGTTGTTCACTCCAGTTAATTCATTTAACTGTCCATATACCAGACTAGGCAATGGGGATAGAGCAATAACAAGGCAGACACATCCCTGGCCCTTAGAGGTAAACAACAACACAGTGTAATGTCTCTTGCATATTTTCTACACAGCTGGCTTCATGTTAATCATTTCACATGTATTATCTCATTTAATCCCCACCCAACCCTTTTATAGGCACGTATGCTGAGGCTCAGAGAAATAAGTTACTTACCCAACATCACACAGCTAGTAAGAGGTGAATCCAATCCAACCTCAAAGCCTGCTGGTATAACCCCATTGCTATGGGACTCCTTGGGGCTCCCTAGAGGACAGATTGCACTCAGCCTGTACCCTCCACTCCCTTTCCAGGTGACAATCTGACCTATGAGCTCAGGAACAGGAAGGGTAAGGAGGAAGAGAAAGCTCTGGGTGAATGGATCGAGGTGATGGAGAAGGCATTACCTCTCTCCCTCATTGCCACCAAAGGAGGCATCGAGTCTCTCATTTCCCTTTGCTCTACTCTCATTGAAAGACAAAAGAAAAGGACACAAAGTAGGTTGCAGGAGCAGCCGGGGGGGGGGGGGGGGGGGGGGCGGGGCGCGGAGGTTGGGGGGTAAATGCCACCTCAGGGGAAGAAGTCACATACTGGGGTCTATGGGGGTCTTTCTGACTCTCCTCCATAAGAAAAGCCTTATCTGAGATGGAGGGGCAGCAGTGAGGTGTTGGGGTGTTAAACCCAAGCTGAGCACTGAGCAGTTCTGAGCTGTGGTGGGAGGAGTAATGTGGAGACAGGTCCCTGTTGGTGCTTCCTGGGGCTGTAGCCTCATGCAGGTCCTGGGGATCAAGGCTAGAAAGCCAGAAAGGCTAAATGGAGTTTATAGCTAGAGCCTGAAAAACATCCCTTCCTTTCTCCAAAGCCAGCTGCAGAGCCAAGAAGTCTAGCAAGACTCAGCCAGAGGCCCTTTCAGAACCTTCTCAATTGTGGCTGCTCCAGAAATGGTCAGTCAACAACACAGCTCAACCTTGAAATTTTACTTGTATGAGCACTAGAAGGGACCTGAAATTATTGAACTCCTCCTACCTTTTGTAGATGAGAACATTAAAGCTCAGAGAAGAGAAAGGACCACAAAACGAAACAAAAAAACTGTGGCAAAACCAGACCCCACACTTAGGTTTTCTGGCTTCTTAATCTTACTCAAGAGCATGGGCTTCACAGTCAGATGGACTTGAGTTTGAATCCCATGTGCCAATTTCTGGCTGTGTGACTTTGAGCAAGTTGTTTCATCTTTCTGAACCTCATTCTCTTCATATACAAAGTGAGGAGCACCCCGCCCAAGAGCAGGGTTCCACTGGGTCTGAGGCATCTGGCACCAGGCTTAGAACATGCTCAGGGCTTAATAAGCAGTAGTCACATTAGTGTTTTGTCATTGCTTCTCATGGCCAGGATCCTTATCAAGCAAGATCAATAGTTGGGGGAGGGAAGAAGCAGGGAAGGGTGGATAAGGAGGAGACAGTCTCTCCTACAATCCTTAGCACATCAAGTCTTGAAATATAGTTATTTGTATATTCATTTCCCTGCTAGATTATAAACTCCTGGAGGGCAAAGGCTGTGTTTTATTCGTTTCTTCTAAGGAATTAGTTATTGAGCACTTACTAGGTACCTGGTACTGTGCTTGCCACTAAACATGCATGATCTAGTGAAGTCCTATGAGTAGATGCTGTGGTTATCCCCATTTTTCAGAAACAGAGGCACTGAGAAGTTAGGAAACTTGCCTAAAGCAAGTAGTAAGGGTGGGATTCAAGCCCAAGTTATATGATTCCAGAATTCAAGCTCTGAATCACTAGGCCATATGGCCTCTCTGACAATATTAGTTAAATGCTAGCTTGACTTCAATACCATTTAATTTCATATACCCTTTAGCCCCTCATCCAAAGTTAGCCAAAGTTTTTTCTGTCAGTGTTATTTGTCAAATGGGCAAGTGAATGGATGATCCAAGATAATCACTCTAGCTGCCCTACATATGTAGATCAAGGGGATACCACTATGACCATGACCCAGCCCTGAGGAGCTGAGGTCTATGAACTGGTTTGAACAGAGTGCACAGTCTGTGTTTATGTGCATTTTCTTGGGGAGGAGGTCCAGTCAAAGGAGTTTCATCAAAGTATCAAAGGAGTTCATGACCCCCCAAATGGAAAAAGACATTAGTCATTAAAAAACCCAACATGTGAACAGTTGCAGAACCATGTGATAAATTCTCTACATAGTCTAGTGGTAACAGGAAAGGGAAACAAAGCTTCTGAGGTGATCTGGAATCTAAGTACCAGGTAGGCTTCCAGAGTTTGGGTAGTTGGCAGTAGGGAGCCAAACATGGATACTGAGGCTGAGAAGTAGCATGATTAGAAAAGTAACTTTACTCCAGGGAAATATGTAGGATCAGAAGTACATTGAACTGAGTTGAACTGAATTGAATAGTTTCAGGCCCCATGGGCCCTGTAGGTGTCATGGAGCTGGCAGACCCTGATGGGAAAGCTCTGGGCAAGCTCTGAGCCTGGCAGAGACCTCTCCCGACAACATCTCCCTGGCCTCACGTATTGCCTCAGTTCCTTATTCTTGCCAAAGGCCTAAGAGGGTTGGATGGGGAATTTGGCCAAGCAGGGGGTAGAGAATCAGTGTAGTCTGTGGCACCCATTGGATGTTGCCTTTGTTCTCTCTACCTCTCCTAGTACCCAAACACACCTTCTGGCAGGGCTGGTGGGAACAAAGCCCCCCCATATCTGCATCCTACCCTCAGCCACTGAGCCCAGAGCAGATGCTCCAGGACAAGCATACTACGTGCACAAAGGTCTCTGAGGTGACGTCCATGTTGCAGGAGCTCCTGGACTCCACCATGTTCAACCAGGGGGAGGTCAGAGCCATCAGGTACATGTCTGCTGTGGTGGAGAATCTCAACAAGGCCTTGACCCTCCAGCACAAGGAGAACAGTAACCTGGAGACCAAATACAGGAACCTGGAAATAGAGATGACCAAAGAACTCAGCAGCCAGAGGCTCTACTTCCAGAATTCCCTCAAAGTTCTCCAGAACAAGAGGGATGCCCTACTAAAGCAGGTGGAAATTCTAGGGGGAAAATACCATGACCTTCTCCTGATAAAGCATGCCTTAGAGTTCCAGCTGAAGAAGGCTCAGTCTGCTAGAGATCAAGCAGAAGAACCGGCCAAGATCTTGGTCGACTCCCTGGGCCCCCCTGAGAAAGAGACCCTCCCAAAGAAAGAAACAGTCATGGAGGAAACCCAACAGGAAGCCAAGAAGGAGTGGTTGTTTTTGTCACTGCCCCCAGGTTCCATGGCCACAGCCTGGGACAGTGGTACTAGGCCTTCAACGTCCCAGCCACTTTCCACCATGACCACACATTCAAGGATTGCAGATGTGTACAGCAGCAAGGACACTGAACGTCTCCAGCCCGTGTTGCTGTCCCCGGTGGATCACAAGTCTCCTAAGAAATGGGAAGGACCTGTGGCAGAGAGCCCAGGCCACCAAGTCAAAGACCAGAAGGACTTCCAGAAAGCAGCCCAGGAGAAGGAAGAACTCCAAATTAAGTCCCATATTGGGATGCAGCTGTCCCCAGAGAGCTCCAAGAAGGTGGCCTTGGAGAGCAAGGTGGAGCACTGGGAAGAGGAACTCAGCTGGGAGAGGCAGAGGCAGCTGTGGCTGGAGGAGGAGGCCATGTGGCTGCAGCGGCAGAAGAAATGGGCCCTGCGAGAGCAGGAGCATCAGGAGAAGCTGCAGCAGTGGGAGATGGAGGAGGCGGCAAGGGAGCAGCAGCAGAGGTTGGGCCAGCAGGAGAAGGTGCAAGGGGGCCCACAGAGAGAGCCGGAGCGGTCGGGGGAGGACATGGACAGGATGATCTTCACAACCACTGGGCGGTGGAAGGACTTAGAGAAGGCATCACTGGTGCCTCCCCCAAGCCGGGCCCAGTCTGCTCACCAAGTCAGGAGGCCACACTGGCCCAGGTCCCCTAATACCCAGCAGCTTGCCCGCAGAAACCAGAGGAACCTGAGTTCCGCCAAGTCTACCCAGAAACCATGGGCCTCCCAGGTTCCCACGAAGCCCAAGAAATCGGCCTCCTTCCCCGTCACACGGACATCCAGCCAAAAGGTGTCCCGGCCTCCCTTGCAAATCTCCCCGGTAGCTCTTAAGGGGAAAGTATACCACATGGACGCAGAGGCCCTGAGGAAGAACCTGCAGCTCCTGAGTGAGGAGGCTGAGCTGGGGCTGCCCCACTCCCTGCGCAGCACGGCGCTGGAGCTCACCACCACCACCATGGAGTGGAGCGTGCTCCGGCTGCAGTGCCTGTGCCATAGGTACATCCTGTACAGGCGCTGCCAGAGCCTCCGGTAGGTACTCCCTGGCACCCACGCCCACCGCGTGTGTGGGCAGAGCCAACACCCAAACGGAGAGGAGGAGCGCAGGGCAAATGGGGATGGCGAGGTCCCCTGAGGGAGGGGACTGGCAAAGGGTGTCTGACCTTGGGGCCTTGGGAGGTCAGGCACTTGCATGTACACTCTGCTCTTTCCATCGTGGGCTTTTCCTCTAAGCCCGCTTTTTTATTTCTTCCTCTCTTCCCTTCGCCCTGTCCATAATGTACCTACTATGCTCCCCTGCTTGCCTTACTCTCTTCCTGTTTCCGGCCAGGCCCTGAGGCTCCTCACCTGCCACCACCTCGCACTTCTCTGCCTCCTGTTTTCCTCGGCTCTCACCAAGCTCTGTTGCTCTTAACAGACTTGCGGGAGCAGGAGGCTCTTTTCACCCACTAAGTCACTTCCCTTGTTTCCCAGACAGGAAGCGATCAACCACATACAAGTCATGCGAGAAACTGGGACTACCTACAAGGCCCAGAACCTCTACATCTTCCTGGAAAACATCGACCACCTGCAGAACCTCTGGCTGCAGACCTGGGCAGACAAGCAGAAGGACCTGGAGGAGAAGCACAGAGAGTGTCTGAGCAGCATGGCGACCATGTTCCCCAAGGTGGGCCTCCCCTGCCAGGGGTCAGTGCCACCAGGAGGGACAGGGCCAGGAAGTGAGCCAATGGGGCTGTGGGGCGGGCCTGGGGGCAGGGCAGCAGAAGGGAACTAAGAGGGCAGGTGAAAGCCTCGGAGCTAGGAGGAGGCGAAGGCTGGAGGCGCCTGAGTGGGAGGAAGGGCAGCTTTCCAGTTTCCGTATATGGGGGAGGCTGGGAGAGAGAGAGAAGCCCTCAAAAAGAGCTGTAGAAGAAAGACTTTTCTGGAGAGGGGAGGCAGCTGGACCCTGCAGTCCCGGCTTCGTGCTCAAGTTCTCCCTCCCTCATGGGTCCCTCTGCCCCTGCCCCTGTGGGTTCTGGTTGCTCTCTCGGCTTGGTCACAGCTGTCTTTTGCACCCACATGCTCGGTTCTCACTACATTGGTTTTGAGGGTGAGAAGGAAAGGGACCGTATGACAGTTCTCTGGGTGGCTGGAAGGGTTCCCTCAGCTCCTCACGCAATGCCAGAAAAAGATACCCAGAGCATTCTAGGCACAACTTGGCCTCACGTCATGAACCCTGAGTGCTCTCTCGAGTTCCCGTTGCTCTGGTTTCCTTTAGTTTTTTTCCTCTCTGTTTCGCTCACTGTCCAGCTTCTCCACAACAAAGGAGTAAACAGGAACTAACCTAGCAAATAATAATTCAAGGAATTTTTAGGAAATTTGATACTTGGGGGTCCCAGGGGTCTCTGATTGGAGGGGTTCCCTGGGGCTTACCTTCTCTTCTCAGCCCTGAGTTAGGCTGTGCTCTAGAGAGGGGATACATGCCTGTCTCCCTGATGCCTCTCTGCTGGTTCCTCTAGCTCCAGCTGGAGTGGAACATTCATCTGCACACTCCCGTGATCACCAACCCAAAGTCGAGGAAAAACAAGCCACCCTCCTCCTTTCTCCGGCGCATCCACTCCTGTGGTCCCTCCTGCAAGCAGTCCCCAGAGCACTTTACATCCAAGCACTGGGAATGTGTGCCCCTGCGCCTGGCCCGGTATGTGCAGGGAAGCTGACGGGCAGCCTGCAGGATGGGTGGGGAGACAGGGAGCAGACTGGGGGTGGCCAGACTGGGGAGACCGGCAGCTTGGTTAGGGCACAGACAGGCCAAGCTCACCTCATGAGTTGCAAGATGCCTGTCTCCTCAGCCGCCCTGCTCAGCTCTGGCCATTGGCCCAGATGGGTGTGTGTGTGTGTGTGTGCGTGCGTGTGTGTGTGTGTGTGTGTGTGTGTGTGTGTGTGTGTGTTATGAGATGATGTAGGCTTCAGAAGCCAGCCCGGCCAAGTAGGTTTCAAACTGCAACTGAAAGATTCTGAGGACCCACAGCTGAGAGCTTAGAACCATCTCTGCCCTGAGCATTGTTGGTCCAGCACCTGCTATTGATCTGCCCATATAAACAAGCCTGATACCTTCCCACCGTGTAACCTCCAGGCTCAGAAAGAGCTACCATGAGCTTCTGGGTGGTCAAGAAGACCCACATCCTCCCCTAGTGTGGTCCTCTGCCGGGCAGCCCTGGGGCACGTGCCTGGAAGAACAGAGGCTATCCCGGCATTCTTCTAGCAGCTCCTCAGCCAGAGGAGCCCCAGGGAGGTGAGGCTTAGGGTTAAGGGGAAGAGAGGTGACAGGACGGTGGTGACAACTATTTGAGAGGGAACAAAAACAAGACCTGATGTTTTGGGCCTTACAGCTTTGGAGAGCTTGTTGCTTCTCCATCTCCCTCTGTGTATCTAACTCTTTGTCTCTTTCTACGCTTTCAACCTCCACACCCCAGCCAACAGGAGAACCAGATGGAGGCCATCTGGAGAACTGACGTGGCCTCCTCCAGTCACCCAATAGAAAAGAGGACTCCCCCCAACCTGCCCTGGGACCAGCTAGGAGGGTGCCCAGACATTCCCTGGCTGTTGGCCTTGGATGTGCATTCTTCCTACCGCAGAAGCTTAAGGTCCCTCAAGGCCTGGTAAGGTGCAAGCCTGGATGGTTAATCTGGATTCGGGGAGACCTTCCCACCAAGGGCAGGGGCCAGAGTGCATACTGTCTCTGTCCAACTGCCCAAGAGATCTCTTTCCAGACATTCATAACAACCTCATTTATTGTACCACATCAGACAGAGGGATGCTCACCTGCCTCATCAGCCATCAGCTTGGGTCCCCATGCCACCATTCTAGTTCTCTCAGAGGACTTTACGTAGTGTCTCAGAAGATCGCTACACAAGTCTTAACTTCCCACTTGTTGCCTGAGCTGCACATGAATTGGCTCAGGAGGTGAATTCTGCTCTAGGCCTGGGGGTGGTTCTCAAGGAGAACCAGGTGCAGGAATGGAGAGATGAGGGAGACCAAGAATCCCGTGATGAACCTGAGACTCGGGCTTGGGCCTGTCTTTGGCATTCTCATTTCCTTACTGCCTTGTTTCCGGGAAGAGCAGCTGAGGGGAAGAGGTGGGACTCAGTGGGCCAACAAGAGGCTTTTCTAGTTAGGAAGGTTCAACTCTCCTTTGCCTCTCTGGGCTTGAAGATGTCACTTGTTGAAGACTCAAGCCTCTTTCAAGGAGCCTTTTAAGATTTTTAGAACCAATCCCAGCTGCCTCTTGCGGCCCTGGCCCTGCCCCAATTACAGATCTTTGACAGGGAGAGGGCACTGATGCCTGCCAGTCTAGCTCTAACCAGAACCAAGGCTGTAAGATGTTGCTGCTGTCCTGTCCTCCAGACGGGGACTTATAGAGAAGACAGGATGACATGTAACATCAAACGAGGCTGGTCCTTGGCTCTGCTTCTGCTCTGAAGTGGGCCCGAGGGTCCCAGCTAGTACATAGACACCTGGTTTCCAGTTCCTGGAGAATGGCTAAGAGGTATGTGTGTGTCTGTACATGTGTATGTTGTCAGCTGAGTTGGAGAAAGCAAACAGAATTAATTGAGAGTAACCAAACAACACTGTGGCAGAACTCAGGAACCCAGGGGTCAGCTGGGGCCCCGCCCCGCTAAGATTTGGCTAAACTTGCCCAAGGCACCCCCCATAGTAGAGTCTCTTCTCCCCGAGCTCCTCCTCTCTCTGCATCCCTGCCAGGGCCTGGGCTTTGCTTGGCATCTGTTTGAACCTAAGGCCCCAACCCCTTTGTTCTTCCCACACACATAAATATGTGTACATAAATATCAAGAATACACACTCCACTTGACCCTTGAAAATTTAGGGGGGGTGGTGGTGATGGGGAAAAGGATTCACAGTGAACAGCACAAAACAACAGCCTCCTTTCTTCCCCCCTCTCTCTGGCATAACATGCAAAACTCAAAGACTCCTTCCTATCTCCTGCAGAGCTGTTCCACCCACACCCAGGCCTCCACTGGGATCTGAGCTTCAGGCTTACGCACTTATCAAAATATTGTTCTCGGCAAAGACAGCTTCCCCTTTCCAGGGGAATTTAGGTGAATACAATTTTCTTCCCCCCTTTCTTAACTCCATACAAGTTTATTCAGTGTATCATACTATCAGGTGTAGAGACAAAGCCCTGCTTCTTCTGTCTTGCTCCACATCCCAGGTGGGTGCCCCCTCCCTGTGTGTCAGGCTGGTCCTGGATGGTTCAGTGCGGGGGCTCCCCGCGTTGTCTTGGGACCCCATTATTGTGGTGTGGGAATCTGCCACTCTCCAATGAAAGTTCTTTGCCGCTTGCCCAGGCTACTGCTGCCTGGGGGGTGGGGGGTGGGGGTGGCCGTGCTGCTTTCTGTGTGAGGGCTCCATGCGTGGAGACACACTCTGCTTCCACTCGTACCTTCTCTCTGGCTGCCTGCCCCTGGCTCCCCAAGGATCCTCAGAGCCAGCAGCTGTACGGTCCCAGCTCACTCACTTCTTTGTGATCCTGTCACCCTCACCAGCTCCCCGAGGCCCAGGTCACAGCACCATCTAGTTTCCTAAGTAGGACAGGCCGCACACCGCCTGCCCCATTCTCCTGCCTGCCACGGACAGCCTGTCGCATCCACAGGCCCCTGGGGTGTCCCCTCAGAATGTGGGGAAGGGCTATTCATCTTCCCTCCATGGGTTGGGATGCGAGAAAGGCCCTGTTCCTCAAAATCCAGCAGACCCCCTCCTCCAAGAGCTGTCTCTGCTTGGCCTTGTACACATCTCCTCCCGGCTCCCTGTTTGACAGGTGAGGTAGCTGTGTGCCCATACACACCAAACACTGTCTGCAGTTGCAGAAGAATCTTAAGCCCGTCCCTAAGTGCTCTGCCCTCCGTGGCCCGTGGCCTATTCCTGCACCGCTAACGTACGGTGGTTCATGTGCACAGCCAAGACACGGCGAGCACAGACGCACACAGACCTCCAACCTGCTGCAGACCGAGGAGAGGGCTTGTAGCCTGGTTCCTGGGGAAGGAGATTAGAGGGGAGTGGAGAGGAAGGAACGTGGATGGAAAGGAAGGACCAGGGAAGGATGAGGGGAGGGAAGATGAAGTACTCTGTGATGTGAGCCAAGAGGCAGATGCCAAGAAGAGAAGCAGAGCCCCTCGGATGTGGCAGAAGTGTTATGGTAAGCAGCTCCGCCCTGGACTGTCTCCCAGAGGCTATGAGGGAAGCTCTTGGGTGGGCTGGGTGGGCTGGGTGGGCCTTCACATCCTGGGGCCTTGTCTCAGCGGCTCTCCAACCCATAATTGAATTAACTCTTTCAGTGTCTTGGTGGCTGACAGAAAGGAACGCCAGGAAGCCCCAGATGAGTCAGCTGAGCTTGTTTGTAAAAAGTCAAATGAGTCTTTTCCTGGAACCCTAAAAAGCCAGAAGGATCGAGACAATCTCAATCCCCACTCCATCCCTTAGTCAGTGATTCTCAAACTTCAGGGTGACTAAACATCACATGGCAGCTTGTTTCAAATGCAGGTTCCCAGCTGGTGTTTTTACACAAACATCCTGGGTATTGCTAAGTAGTTCTAGAACTTTGAGAAACACTACTTTCCTCCTTCAGTCCCCAAACTGTACATTTTTAATAAAACAGATGTGTGTATTTTTAAAGATTTCTGTGTTGTTGCTGAAACCCACACCTCCCCAACTCATCTTTGGAACCAGCTCCATGACCACCTGGCCGCTGACCTGGACACCAGTCGGGGGGCTTTCCCCAAGTGGTGGCTCCACCCTTCGGGAGCCACCAAGCTGAGACGGCCACAATTAGTGCCTGGTACACAGTAGGCACCAGTAACTTTTCTTTGAATCAGAGACATGGACAAATGAGTGACTGATGTGCTGACGAGTAGCCAGAATGCTCAGAAGGTAAGAACAAAAGGAGATATCGAATACCAGGCAAGGCCAAGTGTCACTGGGTGGGAGGCAGAGGCGTGTAGGGCTCTGAGGAGTGAGGACACAGGTGGAAGAAATGGAGACACAGAGGTTCCAAATCTAGATGGTGTGGGCCAAGGAGGCCATCTCTGGCAATTGTCTTCGATCCAGTGACAATGCTACTTCCGTGAGTTCATTCAGCTAACGAGCACCGCCGCCCACCCCACTCTCCCTGGCACACAGCCATCTGCCCATCTTGCACTTGGCCTTGCCCTTCCCCCCTTTCTCCACTGGCCCAGCCACACCTGGCCTAGGGACGTTGGTCAGGAAATGACCCTGTCCTCAGAAAGCCCGAAATCCAGTGATTCTGCTTATCAGGAATGGTCCCCATCCTGGCTTCTACTCAAGGTCGAGACTCTGGAAGGAAGAGGAGGATATGGGACGTGAACAGCTGGCCTTTGGATGATGTCAGAGTAGAAAATGACTTCTGAGCAATGGCTTAGCATACAGCAAGGATGCCTGGCTGGGGAGGAAGGTGAGGGGCATTCCTGACGCAGGTCTTACACAGAACAGCTGTGGCCGCCATGCCGCTCCTGGCCTTTCAGGTGCCGGGCTTATTCTTTCTTGGGAGGCCTCACCCCAATTGTGTCCCACGTAATAAAATGCCCTCACACTAAATGTACCGCTTTACATAATCTGGAAGGATTTATATAACTTTGCTTTGGAAATAACCGGCTCTGAGTTTTTTTAACATGTCGTTGGCTGTGACTTCTCAACGATCTTCATGCATAGGGATGAAATCTAACAAGTTTTGTAAGTGGAACGAGAATATTTTAATACTAAATTTGACAGGGTAATGAAACTGACAGTATTACGTTTTGTCAACAATTGCATATTATTATTTTTACATGTTTGTATTTTGAAGCCAATGACATTTAAAGGGTTTCATACATTTTTATAGGCCCTTGCTTAAGGTGCCTAGTGGCTACATCCGCTCTGGTGATGGCAGACTTTGACTTTCTGGACATCCTCTAGCAAGCTCCCTGGCAAGTGAGCTGAGTGTCTGACAGATTCTTCTGCTTTGTTGACAGTTTCATCTCCTTGAAGGCAAAGAAGTTGTGGATTGTCCCACCTGGGAAGCCAAGAGGTTTGGACACCAAGGAGGGACATTTCTACCTCTGTCTCTCTCTGATGATATATGATATATATGGTGCATTTCTAGTTATTAGGTTTTTTATATTATACATAAGCTTCATTTTTTTTTCAGCAGCAAACTTGATGTATTTGGTCTAATGAGATATCGCCTCCACCCCCCAAAAAACTCCAGGAAGCCCAAGGCATGGGAAGGAATACTTTTTGGCATATTTCTTCAAGGCAGATTTGGGGGTTGGCCATAGCTCTGCTTGCATGGCCCGTGGCCTCGGGGGCCTCCAAGATGATGAACCAACACTAATGTGGAGAAGGGGACATGAGGAAAGGGTCTGCTTTAAGTCCTAAGTGTGACCTGCAAGGAGGTATTGGTAAAGTGGAAAGGACAAAAACCTTTTTGAAGACAACCCAGCCAAAGAGCCAGAGAGAGGAAAGCCATGCCTGGTCTTGTCTTCCATGTACCAGGGAGGCCAACTTGGAAAGTCAGAAAAAGGATGAGTGTGACTCCATGATTGGAGGAGTTATCTTCTAAAAAAAATTAAAATAAAAAATAAATAAAAAGCATGGCTGACATGTAACTATCAATTGGGGACTTTGAAATAGGTATATTTACTATAAATAGTCTAGTGGAAAAGGTGGACAACATACATAACAGATGGGGAATTTGAGCAGAGTAGGAAATTATAAAAAAGAAATGGAAAAATGGAAATGCTAGAAATGAAAACCTTAATGTCAGTGATGAAGAATTCCTCCAGTTTTGTCAAACTGGACAAAAGCAGAGGGAAAACATCTGTGAACTTGATGTTAGATCAACAAAAATGAACCAAACAGTATCACAAAAAGTAAAAGCAAACTAACAATTGAGCAAACCCAAAACTAAGCACCAAGACGTATGGGACAATGACAACTGGTCGAACACATGTAATGGAAGTCCCAGAAGAAGAGGGGAGACAGAATGGGGCAGAAGAAATATTTGAAGAGATGATCACTCAGAATCTCCCAAATTAACAAAAGACAACAAACCACAGGTCCAAGAAGCTCAGGGAACCCCAAACAGGATAAATGGGAAGAAAAACATAACTAAGCATATCACAGTCAAACTGTTGAAACCAAAGATCAGAGAACATCTTGAAAGTAGCCAGAAAGCTGTGGCGCCTGGGTGGCTCAGTCAGTTGAGCTTCCGACTCTTAATTTTGGCTCAGGTCATGATCTCAGGGTCATGAGATCCAGTCCCTTGTCTGACTCTGCACTCAGTGGGAAGTCTGCTTAAGATTCTCTCCCTCTGTCCCCCACCCCACTTGCGTACTCTCAAGGAAGGAAGGAAGGTAGGAGGGCAAAGAAAGAAGCCAGAAAGTAAAACAAATTACATAGAAAAATAAGAAACAGTCTTATTAGAAACTCAACCAGATGGTTCCTGAGGCCCGGCTGTATTCCTGCCTTATAGGTCCACAAGACAACCCAGGAGCATTGCAGGACGTTTCCCCATTTGGAGACTGATAGCAGCTTGGGCAGGTTTCTGTTAACCTGCAAAACACAGTGGGCTGCAAGTGAGCAGCATCCTGCAGGGCACCAGCTCTCCAGTTCACAGTCTGCAACCCCCCGCTCCCCACCCCAGGCCACACCCAGGCCCTCCCCTCTTTACACACACCCCACCTTGAGCTGACTGTGGCCACATCACCCCTCAAAGACTGTTGCTTGGCTGTGAGTTGGAAGGAGGCAGAGTAGGTAGAGGCTAGACATGCTAGTTGACCGGCCCTGGGATCTGCCTGTTCCTCCAAATCCTTTCCCCAAACATGACCAACCTGGAACAACAAAAGGCCCCCCGTCAGGGCTCTGCTGAGTGCATGGTCATCGTCATGGGTGGCAATGTCTATGAGAGGCAGACAGTTGCCAATAATTCAGGGTCGCCATGGGATCAGGAAGAATCATGTTTCCTCCCCCTCACCCATTGTGCTGCCTTCTGTGGCCTCACTTTCCAGAAGAGAGTTCCTTTACGACAGGAGCCACAGGGAGGCGGCAAAGAGCTTGCTTCGGGGCCTCAGCTGGCCTGGAGTCAGAGGGCTGGATTTAAAATAATGGCAACTGCCGAAAGTGAAGCCGGTGGGCTTCCCCTGAGAAGGTGCTCGGCTGAGTGTGGAGAGCAAGTATGGCAAAGGTAGGGGAAAGAGACAAGAGATTCCTGACCCACCTTGCACATCTGGATCCTGCAGATAATTCCTGGTAGCCGGAATCCTCTCCCTCAGTGGGGGCCACTACCTCCTCCCTTGAGCACCCCTGCGGGGTCCTCAGCTCTGCAGTTCAGAGAGCTTTCCTTGCAAATGATTGTTCAGGCAACTGTCTGTTAGGAACTCTGCCAGGAGGCCCTTCCCGTAGACTTCCTCAAACCTGCATCATGTGCGCATTCATTCAACAAATATCTATTGGCCACTTAATACTGGACTCTGTTCTAGGCATGAGGGATACAGTGCTGAAGAACAAAAAATTTTTAAGTGCTTTCATGGAGTTTACATTCCTTTGGGGTGGACAGACAAGAAATTAAAAATTAATAGAATACACCTTATATTAGATGGTAAAAGATGCCATGGAGAAACACGTTTCAAGAGGGTAAGGTACCAGAATAAAGGGGTTACCATTTAAAATAGGTCCCATCAGGGCTCACTGAGGTGACATTTGAGTAGTCTTGCAGAGGTAAGATGCGAGCCATGGGGTAAGAAGATCATGCCAGGCAAGGGAACAGCTGAGGTGGGAACATGTCCGCCAAACTCAAGTTCCAGCAAGTCTCCAGTGTGGCTGGTGCCAGGTGAGTGAGTGGGAGAAGAGAAGGAATGATGAGGAAGAGATGACCGGCCTTGCAGTGATCGGCGCCTTGCAGGCCACGGTAAGGACTTCTTTTTCACTCTGAACGAACAGGAGCCATGTTTATTTTTAATGAAATGGGAACCACTGCAGAATTTTGAGCAAATGAATGACATGATCTGAGCGACACTTCAAGAGCATGGCTCTGGTACGCCTGAAACTAACGTGAATGAAAGACTTTTTTTTTTTTTTTTTAAGATTTTATTTATTTATTTGACAGAGAGAGACACAGTGAGAGAGGGAACACAAGCAGGGGGAGTGGGAGGGAGAAGCAGGCTTCCCGCCAGGCAGGGAGTCCGATGCGGGGCTCGATCCCAGAACCCTAGGATCATGACCTGAGCCGAAGGCAGACACTTAATGACTGAGCCACCCAGGTGCCCCAAATAAATAAAATCTTAAAAAAAAAAAAAATTCCCATCCCATTCAGGAAAGCTTAGTAAGGGAGCTCAAATGCCCTCCCCCCCAGGAAGCCCCTCCTAATCCTCCCTAAGACCCCCTTTATTCAGGCATCGCCCAGCTTTGGTCAACCTTGCCTTTGTTCTGGGATTAGTGACGGGCCTGTCCTCAGCCCCACCAGACCTTAGACTCTGGAAAAGCAGATGCCCAGTTGCTTTCACAGCTTCTCCCAGCACAGAGGGCTGTGCACACAGAAACCAAGTCAGACTCTCCCTAAGGAATAAGTGATCCCATCCCTCCTTATTTGAGCTGCCTCCTCTTTCTTCCGGGCTGTGTTTCTGCCCAGAGAGCCACATATTCGTGTGAAACGCTTTACCAATGTAACAGCCCTAATTTGGTGTGTCGGCCACACTTCACAGTCCCTCAGTAGCGCCATGTTTACAAGACACACTTGTCACTGTCCTGCAAAGGCAGGCTCTCAGAACTGGCAGGAAGCACATACAAAACATCGTTTGCCAAAGCCATTGGCCTCTCTGGAGGCTTCTGAGAGCAAATTAAATGAGTAATTATTTATTGAGTCCTCAAACGTTTATCGAGCACCTACTGTGGGGCTGTGCTCTACACTAGGCCGTGAGGGTATAAAAGTGAATAAAACAAATTTCCAAGGATCTTACTGCAAACACAGGACACGGACCGTATGCAAAGCACTGGCATGCTCAGATAGAATTAGGTCCTTGTACTGCACCAAGGACTTACCATCCACTCATCCGTCTATCACTCATTCAGCAAGTACTGAGTGTACTGCCCTGAGTGCTGGATGGGTAATGATGACCTTGAGACACAGTCCCTCTTCACACTCCAGTGTGGAGACAGAGTAGCAAATAGTGGGGAGCTGGCACATACAACAAACACAGTTCAGGGCAAGTGATACAGTAGTGCAGGTGCAAAGTAAAATGGAGAACAGGAGAAGGAGATGCTCTTGCAGTAAAGGTCTGGAAAGTAAAGGTCTGCCACGGGTGGCAGGAGTGGGGGAATCAGGGGGAATCCAAGGGAACAGAACACTGTAAGCTTACTTAGACCATGTTATGGGCCAGGAAGTAGTCCCGGTGGCTGTGGTTCGTTGGGTAGAAGCCAGGTGTTGTAGGAGCTAAGCTAAACTGGGATTGAGTTTGGATGGGCTTGAAGGCCAAGCTGATGATTTTCAAGGCAAGGAGTGGTAGTTCCAGATCTTGCTTTCGAGAGGCAGCTGTGGCAATGTGGAGACATTACACAGTGGATGCAGGGAAACCCAATTAGGGGAGCAACAACGAAGGTTTCAACCCAAGCAGTATAAAAACCAGCTTTGATTGGATTTACTCATTCATGCCCTTAACTGTTCACAGACCTTGTACTGATAGAAGATAGGGATGGAACAGACAGGGAGGAAACAAAGAAAAATAAAACCCAGTTTATGTCAAGGATATTATAATCAAGTAAGAGACACAGACCACGAAAATGCTTCTACATTCTTCCCTTGACTTCTGTCCTGTGATATTTGGTTTCCCTCCTATGTTCCCTATACTCCTGTGGCTCCTCTAGAAACTCATTGTCTTCTGCCAGCATACTCTGTGGGTTGCTCCAGTACCTGGACTCTCTCCTTTCCTCATGCCACAGGATGTCCCCAAATGACTTTATCCTCTCCTATGGCTTTGAACATCAACTATATGATCACGACTCCCAAACTTATCTGTAATTCCAGTCTCTCTCCTGAGTCCTAGAGCTGTATATCCAAACACCCAACTGAATGTGTCAACTGGTTGCCCACTAAAACCTCTACCTCAAGTCATCCAAATAAAACTCATCTTTCCTTCCCAATCAAACCAACTTCTCCACTTGCTTTCCCTATCTCAATGTATAACCACTACTCTCTATCTATCCCCAAAGCTGGAGACTGGGGTATCATCAGTGCCTCATCTCTTGCGCCTCTACACCCAGTCTATCCCCAAGCCCTATCCAGTCTACGTTGTATATGTCTTGTCTTTGGTGACCACCCTAGTTGAGGCCACTGACTGACCTCCCTGTCTGTAGTATTACTCTTGCAATCTATGTTCCGTACTAGGCCAGAGAGATCTTTCTCAGATCCAGATCTTATACCATACCCCTGCATAGAAACTCTTTAATGGCTCTTCATGGGTTTAATCATGGCCTGCAAAGATTTTTGTGACAGCTCCTCAGCCTGGCTGTATGATATTCCATTGTATGGATGGGCCATAACTTTGTTGTTGTTATTGTTAAGGATTTTATTTATTTATTTGACAGAGTGAGAGAGTGCAAGTAGGCAGAGTGGTAGGCAGAGGGAGACGGAGAAGCAGGCTCCCCGCCAAGTAGAGAGCCCAAGGTGGGGCTTGATCCCAGGACCCTGGGACCATGACCTGAGCCAAAGCAGATGCTTAACCAACTGAGCCACCCAGGCACCCCAAGGCCATAACTTATTTAACTAGTCTTCTAGTGATAGATGTTTGAGTTGTTTGTAAACTTTCGCTACTCTAAACAATGCTATAGTTGATAACTTTGTACATACTTCATCTGGTATGTGTGCAAGTATATGGGATCAGAAATTATATGCATTTTTAATTTTGACAAGTATCAACAATTTACAGTTCTGCCAGTAACACGTAAGAGGGCCTATTTCCCCACAACAATGCCAGGGGTATATTATCAGATGTTTGGATTTTTTGCCAATCTGTAGCTTAAAAATGATATCTAAATGTAGTTTCAATTTTCTTGTGAGGTTGACTATTTTTCCATATGTCTAAGAGCCATTTATCTTTCCTTTTATGTTAACCATCCCATTTTCTTATTGGATTTTTGTTCTTTTTCATATTGATTTGAGGGGATTTTGTATATATTAAGCAAATTAGTCCCTTTGTCTATGATACGAGTTGCAGATACTTCCCCCTGTGTACCATTTGTCTTTATTTATGGTGGTTTTTTGCTCCGCAGAAATTATAGATTTTCATGTTGACAGAATTTGTCTTTTTTTTTATGCTTTGGGAAATTTTATGCTATTCTGACAAATGCTTTCCCCACTATGACATTATACATCTATGGTTGTATCCTTTTACATTTATTTAAACACAATTGATTCGTATGGATTTATTTTAGTGTAAAAACCAAGGCAGAGATACATTATTTTTTTTTTTCAGGCAGTTACACAATTGTTTTGATACCACTTATTGTATAATCCATTTTCCCCTGCTGATAGACAATGCCATCTTTATCATACACTAACATTTTAAATGTCTTGAGTCTATTTCTGGATTCTCTATTTGGTTCTCTGGATCAAATTGCCTATGTATGTGCTAGTGTCCCCTGGATTTTACTATTTTAATTATTGTAGCTTTTAATGGTTTTATATCTGGTAGAACTATTTCTCTTACTAACCTTTTTCAGAATGTTCATGGCTATTCATGATGCAGAAATTTCCATATGAACTTTATATTCAGATTATGTAGTCTGTTGGTATTTTTATTAGATTGTGTTAAATTTATAGATTAATTCATGGAGAGCTGACATCTTTATGGTAGTGAGTCTTTCTACCCCAAAATAGAATATGCCTTTCCATTTATTCAAGCCTCCTTTTGTGTTCTTTGCTAGCATTTTAGTTTTGGGGCACCTAGATCTAGCACATTAAGATTACTCTTGGTTAGTTCACTTTGTTGTTGCTATTGTAAAGGATATATTTTATTCCCCTATATTTTCTAATTGGGTGTTGTTCACTGGCTTTTTGTATATTAACTTGTACCTACTTTGCTAAAATGTCTTATTTGTATCAGTTTTGCAGTTGCTGTCCTTGGATTTTCCAGGTAGGTTATCATTTCATAAATAAATAATGATAATTTGACCTCTTTTCCAGTTTTTTGACCTCGTTTCTTTCTCTTCTGTAGTTAAGTAGGCTGGTACGTCCAAAGCGATATTAAATAAAAATTGTCACAGGGGCCATCCCTGTGGCATATCTAACTTTAATGGGAATAATTTAGGTTTTCTCATTAAGCGTGACTCTGGCTTTTAGACTGCGATGCGTACGCCTTGTCCTGTTCGTGAAGTTGGGCGTTTCACAGCGTGTCTGTGGTTCTCTGCCCTGGAGACTGCTGTTTCAGAAGCCTCCAGTCTGTGTGTAAGGTTCTTCCTTGGCAGATGGTTTCTTATCCCTTGGAGAAAAAAACATGTGCAGATATCAAGTATATGCTGACTTCAAATGCATTGTGAATCCAAAGGTAACTTTTTGCTGGTCAACAGCTTTATTACACTTGACTTCCTAAGACGTTATAGTTGAGCCAATAGCAGATAGATCCTGTGTCCTCTGAGTGCCCAGAAGGTATCGGCTTTAGATGAGAGGGAAACTGGACCTTCTCTAGTGGACAGAATGGGGACGGGCTGTGCTATCACAGTTTGGGTCCTACACTGACGACCTGGCAGGTGACACTAAGACCCAAGCCCTAAGAACAGTAGCAACTGCTAACATTTTCAAACACTTGCTATATGCTATCTGCTTGTTTAAATAGTAATTTACTCCTCAGAACCCTCCTATGAAGTGGGGACTATTATTTCCCCACAGATGATGAAACTGAGGCAAAGCAATGTAACTTGCTCAAGGTCACAAGCTGGTAGGTGATAGAGCTGAAGTTTTGTTTTGTTTTGTTTTTAAGATTTTATTTATTTATTTGACAGAGAGAGACAGCAAGAGAGGGAACACAAGCAGGGGGAGTGGGAGGGGGAGAAGCAGGCTTCTCGCCGAGCAGGGAGCCCGATGCGGGGCTCCATCCCAGGACCCTGGGATCATGAACTGAGCCCAAGGCAGACGCTTGAAGACTGAGCCACCCAGGCACCCCGAGCTGAAGTTTAAAATCAGGCAGTTTGACTCCAGAGCCTGTGTTCTTAGCCACCATATTCTAATCCCCAGGAGCAGCAGCCTGGGGCCCCGAGCAGCTGAACAAAGATCCAGGGGAAATCAGGAGTGTGGTCTCCATTGTAAAGCAGGGAAAGAGGCTGAACTGTGAAAAACTACTCCAGAGCCAGGGACGGTTAACTGGGGGCCGGATGATTGGTGCTATTGTTAGCTTTTCTTTTTATCCACACTCTTCTTTGTGTTCCTTTGCTGGCTCCTCCTCAAACCTAACCTTAAACATTGGAGTGCCCCAGGCACTGGCCTTGGACCTTCCTCATTCTCTGTCTATGCTCTTCCCTAGGCACAGCATCTAGATCTTCACGATAATGATTCCCTCCTGTGTCCCTCCAGGCTAGGCCTCTTCCCCCACTGGACTCGTGTGTCCACCTATCCACTCAACACTTCCACCAAAATACCTCCCAGGTAGCTCAAACTTCACATGTCTAAACAGAACTCTTCCTGTCTACCCCTACAGGAACCTGCTCCTCCCACTTTTATTAAAGGGCGGGAACAGGACCCATAGGCAGAAAGAACTGCACTGGGGTTGTGACCGGTGACTAATTATATACTTTTAAGTTGGGAGGGGGCTAGGGACAGCGTTAAGTCTCTAAGGAATTTTGGAAACAAGGTTTCCAGAACCTTTAGTGGTCATTTACTATTGTTTAGTAAACCCTCAGTCGTGACACCCTTCAGATGCGAATCAGTGGGCCATATGCTTAGAGAATGATTGCTAACATATATCTTGGGGGGTAGAGATAAAGGAAGTTCCAAAGGAATTTCTCTATGTTTAAAGTAGAATCACAGGAGCCTGCAGGGTCAGGATAATGTTAAGCTAAGATCGCCTTTTGCCCTCAGCAAAGTATTAACATTGAGGCAGCGGGGTTCCTAGAGGAAGTTCACTCTGCCTATTTCAAGGAGTTGTCGATGAGCTGTTAAGTAGCAAGGAAATGTAATTTTTTTTCTTTTGCCTTGTTTCCCACATTAAGAAGAAAAACAAAGCAGGGAAGGGGCAGAGAGTGCAACGGATGGGGACTGAAATTTTAAAAAGGGCATGCGAGAAGAGCAGATGAGGTCAGAGTAACAAGGCTAGACGAGGAGTTTTACCCAAAGACGGCGGAGGATTTTGAACAGAGGCTTGACATGAGGGGATTTCCATTTTAATAGGAATACCCTAGCAGCTAGAAATTGGGGGAGGGGCAGGGAGGCTGAACCTGGGGAGACCAGGTAGGCAGCTCCTGCAATGGTCCAGGTGAGAGATGATGGACCCAGGGTGAGACAGGGAAACTAAAGGGACCCCGTGAAAAACTGCTTTTTTTTGCCCCATTTCCTGCTTCTGTTCTTGCTAGGACCTGCACCCCTGCCTTATACATATAGAACAGATAATGTATGTCCTCCTAGTAGAGGCCACTTTTAGGGAACCGGCTTGAGCAACGGAATGTAAAAAGGGCCCACAGCAACCCCCTGGCCGAATACAGACAGGCCCATCAGGTGATCCACCTCAAAATATCCACAGGCCCTAACTAATCAATGGGCTACTTACAACCAGGCAAGTTGTCAAAAAAGGGGAAATTCCATACAACCCCAAATCTCACCTTCCCTCTTTAAATACAGCCCCCTCCC
Organism: Halichoerus grypus; assembly: GCF_964656455.1. Taxonomy (NCBI): domain Eukaryota; kingdom Metazoa; phylum Chordata; class Mammalia; order Carnivora; family Phocidae; genus Halichoerus; species Halichoerus grypus. The sequence continues at coordinate 116,033,459 of NC_135717.1, read as the reverse complement.
ACTGCCTCATCGCAGAAAGTCTCTCCTTTGCTATCCTGCCCCCCCCCCCCCGCCCTTGCTTGCAGTGTATTCAATCAACTTTTATCTCTTTTGTTGTATCTTGGGTGAATCCCTTTCTCTCCCTGTGCCACCCCTCCGGCTTCCACCTGATCGGTCACCCCTCATGGGGGGGGGGGGGCTCTGATCGGAGAGACACCACACTCCGTGTAAAGGTCAAGAATTTAACGATTTCACAATAGATAACATCTATGGTGTGACTGGGCGGGATGTCATGAACACTTTCCAAGACCACTGACTCATCAAGACCCCTAGCTCCAGGGCATAAGTACCTTATGGAAGACTCCTAAACACTTGCCTTTGTTCCTGGATGCGGGAATACCAGACCACCATCCCAAATAAAAACCCCAGGTCCCAAGTAAGGAAATTCACTCTTTGCTTTCTGAGTCTCCTGGATGCTATGTCTATATCCACACTCCTATCTTTAATAAACAGCTCTCACTTCCTCTCAGCTTTGTTTGATTTCTATCCTGCGCAACGCCAAGGATCCTCATGGCTGGTCCTGTGGGATCTCCTCTGGGTCTTCAGGCCCAGCCAGCCGGCATCAAGGGGCCTTGGGTCAGGAGAGAGTGGACAAGCCAATGAGATAGGGCCAGATTCTGGATATATTCTAAAGGGGGCTCCAGCATCCACCCAGCTTCTCAGGCCAAAGACCTAGGTTATCCTTGATTCTTCCCCTTCTCTCATATCCCATATCCAATCCATCAGCAAGTCCTTGTGGTTCTAGCTCCAAAAAGTACTTCAAAGTCACTGTTTCTGTCCATCTCCACTGCCCCTGCAACCCAGCTAACTACCTGGACTTACCTCTCACCTGGATTGCTCCAAGATAGCCTCTTATCTGATCTCTCTGCTTCCTCTTTTACAATCCTTCTCCAAAGCCAGAGGAATCATCTTAAAAATTAAATATCACAGCAAGGATGCCTTCACTTGTAATCCTTTAAAAGCTTTCCAAAGCATTAGGAAAAAGGCCCAAATCCATAGCATGAACTACAACAGCTAATGTTATCTGCCCCTGATGACCTCTGAGTTCTCATCTCCATCCCTCTTTTTCTTGATCATCCTTCTCCAGCCATACTGGGCTCCTTCCTGTGTCTCAAACTCACCAAATTCATTTCTGCTTTGCAGCTATGCTGTCCCCTCTTACTAGGTCATGGTACCCAAGCTCTTTGCATGACTGACCTCCTATCAACTGTCAAATCTCAGCTCAACTGTACTCTCCTTAGAAACCTCCCTGATAACTCTCATCTAGTAAAGATACCATACGATATCTTGATATCTCGTATAGTCTACACGCCTCTTATCAGAAAACTCAGTCAAAGTAGGTTATTAAGGGAGTCAAAATAGGTTATTAAGTAAGATCACAGGCCAGTAAATGAGGTGGGGACTTTTGAAGCAGAACGCTATCATACACTGTCAGGGCCAGAAGGGCTAGCCTCCCCTCTGACACTTGCATCCACTGGCAATGTCCAGGGGACATGTGGTTGACACCTCCATTGAAAGGACCGCCCTAACTGCTGGACAGCTTCGGAATTGGGATTTTCCCCATTCCGAGCTGCGATGATTCTCTGGAGCTACTACACTTTTGTGCCCTTCCAAGGAAACCTAAAACAAACAGAAACCCTCTTTTAGAGGTCTGTTTGGTTTCTCATCCCCAAACTTTTCCGGTAGGCTTGTTCTCCCATCCCAAGCTTCCCTCCAGGGCATTCTCTGCACTTCTTTCTCACCTACCGGGGTCCACAACAGCCTCTAGCAGTCCTGGTGGGATCTGGCTGACTGGCCTTCCTCAGGGCCTCTTCCCTCTAGGGACCGGGCCCACGACCTTCCATCCGTTCCTTAGTCATCAACCTCCCCGCCTTCGGTACGCCAAAATCTCTCGGCTGGAGCGAGCTCCACATCATCTCCCCGTGCTGTGCCTAGCACAGAGCCCAACACAGAGTAATTTCTCTAAAATGGCTGGGGGAATCAACGCACAATCGCTCCTGAACTATCAAAGATTCCTGTATCCCGTGGGAATTCAGAAGCCCAGTGTCCCGCCCAGCCCTACCCCAGACCCGCCCCTCAGTCTATCCCGCCCCAAGTCTCGTCTTTCTCTTTAATCACTCTCTCCAAGCGAGTAATCTTTCTGGGGCCTATAATCCCTGATGTTTCCCCCTATGCTGTCCCAAGTGGGAAAACTTTAATTTCGGTTGTTAGCAAAACGGTAATCCGGTCCCTGCGGTGACCACGCCCCCTTCGTCACGTTCCCGGGGCGAACCGGAAGGGATCGGGCAGCCCCTAGTTCGCAGACCCGGAAGTAGATGTGCCTCACGGAAGCCGGGTTTGGCCCTGCGGCTGCTGCTGTCGCCGCAGAGAAATTGTTGGAGCTGGCAGCCTAGGAATGGTGAGACCTCGCGGTTCGCTTCCGAGGGTTCTGAGCAGAGTTTGGGGCGAAATGGAGTTTTCCAGAGTGCCGCGGGGGAAGACCCCCCACAGTGTTTGGGGCCCCGCCCCGGTAGCGCCCTGAAAATCTGCGCATGCGTGAGCCGGACAGGACCAGAATCTGGTCCGAGATGTTACGCATGCGCAAAGGTGGCAAGCCGAAGGTGGGGTGAGACTGGGCCTGGGAGTTACTCCCCCTCCCTCGCCACCAGCCCGTGGGGCTTAAACCAGGGCTGCGAAAGCATCGGGGTGCACTCGGTGCTTTGCTTTTGAGTTGCAGGGCTGACTTCACCACTCTCATCCCGAGCTCCCGGAACAGACCTGCACTAATGCCCTACCTTGGGTGTGCACTCGGGGGAGAACGGGGGTGGCGGAAGGCAGGGGGTGCAGACCTAGCCTCCGCCAGCCCGCGGAATCAGGCCCTTCACCTGCTCCCCAGGTGTCAAGATATCCAGCCGTATCCTACAGAGCGGAGCGGCGCGACTAGCGCACCTGGGGGCAGGGCGGGAAAGCTGTGCTGAGAGCCGCCCTGGTCTGAAGGGGCGGGGCCCGCAAGCGGCACGCCCCAGAGAGTCCCCAGTACCTGCGTTCTCCCGGGGTTAGGAGCAGGCGCCCCAGGGCGGTTGATACTTGCTCGGTTCCCAAACCGCATTTTTTAGCTTCCACGCGGAACCACCCACTAAATCTTCAGCCAAAGCTGCAAATGGAAAAAAGAGAGAGAGAGATGGACTAATCGGAGTTCTATCTCCGTTTCCCTGCTTTGGCTTGGGAGGGCAAGGGGAGTGCTACTGAACTGAGTGGGCAGCGACGGGCGATAAGAAGTGAACCAGTAATCCCTTGTTTCGTGCTGGTTTATAGTCGAGGCCCTTCACCTAGCGACTCTGAGTAGAATCATAGAGGTCCGTGGACCCCCTAAAATGCTGTGTGTTTGTACATTTTTGTGGAGTGCATAGCTTTTATATTCTCAAAGATGCTGGTGACCTTTAGAAAGCTGTTGGTTTATCAGTGTCATATTGGCAGAATAGAGCCTCGTGTCTCTTCTTGTGTCTTCCCTAGCTTATGGGATCCTGGGGGAGCTGCTCCAGTATAAGGAGGTGAGGCTGGCCCGTTGGAAACCTGTGCCTCAGGGAGCCTCACTTCTCCTTTGCAGAATCTCCTCTCAGCCTCTAAGCTCACCTGGTCAGAATCCTTGGATGAGCCTGTGGGACCCTTCCTCCTAGCCCTGTGGTTTGGAACCAGTGGCTTTGGGACTGTAAGAGGATGGACAAAGGTAGTATGAGGCCGGGCCAGCTCCCCAAACGCTCAGGCGCCAAGCATCTGCTGATTCCACCCCGTGCCTGGCACGTATGTCTTTTCGTCCTGGCTGGGCATTGCCACCTCCCCCTGGGCCAGCACCACCCACGTACCTCTCGGCAGAGGCCGCAGTTGACTGACTTGCTGTTGAGCTGGCGCTCTTTGGCATGGCTGCATTTTGATGGCAGAGGGAGCAGTTATGCCCAGAGCCTCTGGTGTGTCGGCATCACCAGTCTGACCTGAGCACCATGTGCTGCACGACATGACACGTGGCACCGGGAGAACTGCCCAGCGTGGAAGGTCTGGGCCAGGTCTGAGCCCAGATGGGATCTGGATGGCCAAGGAACTCCCACCATAAAACCTCAAATGTCAAGGAAGCAGGGGAAGGGCCAGGAGGGCTGGTAGAGGGGTGGGGGCGGGGGGGGAGGGGCAGAGGAGGGGTCCCATGTTCAGAGGCTCAAGGCTCTGCTGGGCACTTAGGAGACCTGAGTTCACCACTTCTTTTTTTCTAGATTCTCAGGGGCTGCTAGATTCATCTCTGATGGCATCAGGCACTGCCAGCCGCTCAGAGGATGAGGAGTCGCTGGCAGGGCAGAAGCGGGCTTCCTCTCAGGCCTTGGGCACCATCCCTAAACGGAGAAGCTCCTCCAGGTAGGAAGGGTTCAGAGGGTCAGGGCCTGGGCAAGGACGTTAGGTGCTGCATGCCTTAGCCACTGTTGGGAATGGCTACTTGAGCCCCTGTGGGGCCTAAGTGATGGCAGAGCTTTGGGCTTTTCCTGCCAAGTCCGTCTCTGTGGGATGTGGGCACGGGAGGGAGATCTTAGAGGTCTCTGACATGAAATCTGTGGCGCGGTACCCTGTCATCTCAGAGGGGAGGAGCGCAGCAGTTCTGTGCCCTGTCCCCTGCGCTGGGGCAGTTAGCAGCCAGCCGGGACCCCGCGCTGTCTCAGAGGCTGGGTGTGTGTGCGTGGGTATGAGGAGGACGGACAAGGGATGCTCACTGGGTCGGACTCTCCACAGGTTCATCAAGAGGAAGAAGTTTGACGATGAGCTGGTGGAGAGCAGCCTGGCTAAGTCCTCTACCCGGGCGAAGGGGGCCAGTGGGGTGGAACCAGGGCGCTGTTCAGGGAGTGAACCTTCCTCCAGTGAGAAGAAGAAGGTGAGACATTGCGAGATGTGGGGGCGGGGGCCAGATTTTGTATTTCCCCACCACCTTTGCCAGCTGGCAAGAGCACTCCAGAGGAGACTTGTGAGGAAATCCGGTGGCCCCAGCCCCATCCTCAGCTGCCTCCCTTCTGGGAGCCCATCTCTTCTCCCTACTCCCCCTTTCTTGCCGCACCCCCCCCCCCACACGCACACCCTGTCAGTGTGTCCTGTATCACATTCTGTGTGGGAGGCATAGAGCGTGCATCTATTCTGGGAGCAGACAGCCTGTTCCCAGCATTGCTGGGTGTAAAAATAACCCCCAGGTGGCATTGCTCTGGCCCTAGACACCATACCAGTCAGAGTGGATTCCTGGTATCCTCCCCACCCACCCTCCACTCTGGCGTTGAGGGTGTTACCAGCAAAGAGAAGACCCCATAAGGTCAAGGACCATGTAGAAGTACTTCGGGGGTGGGGGGACTAGGAGGCTGGCCTGCCACACGCAGTATGGGAAGCTCAGGGCCTGAAGCCCAAGCTGCCCCAATGCTGGCTTTGAGCTCATTCTCTTCCTGTTCTCTGCCCAGGTGTCCAAGGCCCCTAGCACTCCTGTGCCGCCCAGCCCAGCGCCAACGCCCGGACTTACAAAGCGTGTGAAGAAGAGCAAACAGCCGCTTCAGGTGACCAAGGATTTGGGCCGCTGGAAGCCGGCGGATGACCTCCTGCTCATCCACGCCGTGCTGCAGGTACTGCTTCCCAGCGCGGCTTGCACACTCCCCTCCTTCCCCAGCCTGCGGTCCCCAGCCCCCGGACTGGCCCAGCAGCACCCTGGGGGTAGCAAGCGAAGGGTTCTTCCCAGCTCTCAGGCTGGGGCCAACCCATCGGGGCCCTTGCAGACCAACGACCTGACGTCGGTCCACCTGGGCGTGAAGTTCAGCTGCCGCTTCACCCTTCGGGAGGTCCAGGAGCGCTGGTACGCCCTGCTCTACGATCCTGTCATCTCCAAGTGAGTGGGGTTGGCTCCCGCAGCAGGGACGTACTGGGAGCACCAGAATTTGGCTCCTGGAACAGACAGAATTATACAAAAGCCCAAGGGAGGGACCTGGGAGGCAGGACTCATGGGACCTTGCATCCTCTGGGATGATACTGAAACCAGCCAGGCTTGGGAGGGAAGCTTCTTCCTGCTGCCAACCCTGCTGGTCCTGGCTTGATGCCAGCGGCAAGGGGATCTGGGAGCTGAAGAAGTAGCATGGGAAAAAACACCTGAATGAGTGCCAGGAGCCCTGGTTCCACCACTGTGTGCGTTGTGGTTTAGGGCAGGTCACTTTCCAACCTTTCCACACTGACCTCCCATAATTTCTTTCTCCATAAGAGGAAATTGGAACAAAAGAATATGAAGGCCCCTAAAAGTCCAAGTTCCAAGTAAACCTGTGCGCCCATGCAGTGTGCACTCTTCCTGCTCAGCCACTTCGTTTATCGTCGTCAGAGTTGGTCGGATGCTTAGCACCCATCTTCTGCTCCGCAGTCCCTAGCACCACTTAATCTGTAGCCTTGGTCCTGACAGCCAGGAAGTGGGCGGGGCTCAGTTTTGGAAAGAGGATGTGGTGGGCAGTGGGTGGTAGCTTTGGCCAAGTAAAGAGGAGGGTCTTGGGGAGGGAGCAGGAGCTGGTCTCAGGGTCTCCCTCAGCTGGCCTCTGCGCGCTGTGCCTTCGAGTCTCTGCAAGGGAGTAAACGCTGGAAACTCAGTTGGCTGAGTTACCTGTGTGTGTTAACGCTTTCAACAAACCCATGAGGCCACAGGCGTTGTGCTGAGCCTTGGGCTCTTCCTGTTGAGGGCCTGGTCTCTAGTTCTGGATCTCAAAGGCCTGCAGGAACCCCAGATTGCTAGACACCCTCCCTTCAACCCTGCCCTCTTTCTCACACACACCCCCCCCCCCGCGCCCCCCAGGCTGGCCTGCCAAGCCATGAGACAGCTGCACCCGGAAGCCATTGCCGCCATCCAGAGCAAGGCCTTGTTCAGCAAGGCTGAGGAACAGCTGCTGAGCAAAGTGGGATCGGTAAGGCTGACGGGCAGGGTAGGGGCCTGAGCACTGGGAAGACTGCTGATGCGGGGAGGCCCCGTTGCCTGGAAACATGCCCTGCAGGTGCTCATATGTCTGCAGGGGCCTTTGTGGATGGGGTCCTCAGGAAGAGCCAAGACTGGCTCCCTCTTCTTCAGCTCCTGGTGGGGGCGGGGGGCGGGGGTGGTAAGGCAGAGACGAGAATGAGAAAACCCAGGTGCTGAGAACAGGCTCCTTGTCCTCCAGACCAGCCAGCCCACCCTGGAGACGTTCCAGGACCTGCTGCACAGACACCCCGATGCCTTCTACCTGGCCCGTACTGCCAAGGCTTTGCAGGCCCACTGGCAGCTCATGAAGCAGTATTACCTGCTGGAGGACCAGACAGGTAACTGGCTCCGGGAGCTGGCAGAGTGGGTGCGTTGCGTGTGTGTGAGGTGGTCTGGGCCCGGCTGCCCTCAGGTGCCCAGGAACGGATCCCTCAGTGGCCCCTGGTGTCTTGCACCTCCCTGCAGCAAAACCAGTGCCTTCCAGAAGGAAGGAAAGTGGCTGGAATGATACTCAGCAGCGTGGTAAGGGTAGCCTTGTCTGGAATCCCGAGCAGAAAGTCCACATGGCAGGGGTGTATCCCATTTCCTGTTTTTGTTGTCATTTTTGGCCTATTTTACCATTACGTAATGACATTGAAACATGAATAAAATGTGAAAGTCCCTTTCACTGCTTACCCTTCCCTGTTTCCCTCCCTGGAGATGTTGGTATCCTGGAGATGGTACTTTTTCTAAGTCTTTCTGCCCCTTCCCTCTTTCCACATTCCTTCTTGTTCCTTCTCGCTGCTTTGGAGCCATTCAGAAATCCCCACTGGGCCTTCACACCCAGGCCCTCTGCCTTCCTCCTCTCCCGGGGGCCCGAAGGCCCTCTGCTTCCCCTCCCTCACCAGCAGGCTCTCACTCCCAATGACAGGTACTGGGAAGGTCAGCTGACGAAACTGGGTGCAACTCCTCAGTTCGTTTGGGACTCGGGGTCAGCCTTTCATCGTACGTCATAGTACAGACACTCTCCGCTCTCGCTTCTGGCCGGTATTGCCCGTCAGCGTCTCCAGAGTTCATGCTGTTCTGGAAATGAGGCTGTGCCTATGCCCCCCACCTACTCCCTGGGTCCTACTGCTTCTGGTTACTAAAAGAAACTCCTGCAGGAGGATTTTAGGAAATCTTGTCAGGGAGGGCCCCATCTTTTCTTCCTGAGGATCTCTGAATTTAGTGGGCTGCTCTCTTCATTCCTGCAACTTCCATATCTCTGCTTCGGGCTCAGGCTCAGGCGTCACTGCATTCCCACAGAGAGAGTGGACGCTGGGTAAAGTCTGTTTTTGCTGCTAGAGCTAGCTTCTTGGAAAGTTAGTTTGTGTAACTTCGAGATTTAATTTTTCTCCTCACGAGGCTTGTCTGTGGGTATTGGGTTTCTCCTCGGCTGGCTGGTGCCGGGAGGCCCTAAGAACGGGCCTGTACGCTGCTTCGCTCTTGAGTCGGTTGAGTATTCGGTAGTGGGGTTTTAGGCAGCTGTGGCGGGGGGCGGGGGGAGCCGGCTGGGGGGGGCCCAGGGGGCCCACCCCAGTCCCTTGTCTCCCACATGGTCTGACCTCGGGGAGCTGGGGGGCGGGTGGAGCACTTGTGGTTCCTGTGCAGCCCCCCTCGCTTCCCAGGCAGGCAGTGACGACACCCCCGGGGTTGACAGACTCCTCAACCAGTGGCGTCCTGGCCACTAGCTAGTTGTCACCGCGGTCCTGGGAACAGCTAAGCAGCAGTTCTCAGAGTTTGGGGGCCCTAGCCCCTTGATAGTTTGGTCAGTGGAAAACCTGAAGAACTTGCATGAAGCTATCCTCAACATATCTGATGGACTCTAATATTCTATTCCATTTCATATTTTTGGAAAAAATGACAACTCATCTCATGACCCCCGAGACGCCCTGACCCGTGGTCGGCGAGCGGCCGGAGGGGGGACGCTCCTGTCACGCCGGGCACCTGGGCGGCGGGGCTGGCCGGGCCATGCCTCTCCTCCCGCCGCGTGGGGCAGAAAACGTCGGGGAGCGAGTGATGGGCTAGGGGAGCCGTGTGGGTTTGGAATCAGGAGAGCAGAGCTTGCATCCTGGGTCTGTCCCGACCCGAGGCCCGTGGCGAGCGCTCGTTCCCGTAGGCGTCTGGCCACAGGTGCAGGGGTGCGGACAGCAGAGCCTGCCCGCCTTTGTTCACGGCCACGCAGAGCCCCTGCGCTCTGACAAACGCACACAGGAGGTCAACTTTAATTCCCTTTTCTTTCTAGAAGCACCTCTGCCCTTAGCTAACGTCAGGAACGCTTTGTGTCAAACTACCTCGCTGCCTGATTCGGCTTGTGCTCTGTTAACCTGTTGCTCTCGGCGCAGAACTGTCCCCACAGGCCCAGTCTTCCCAGTTGGTCCCCTTGGTTCAGTCACTGCCCGCAGCGTCGGGCGGAGTAGGAGTGGCGGCGCTGACCAGCTCTCTGTCCTTTGTTCAGTGCAGCCGCTGCCCAAGGGGGACCAAGTGCTCAACTTTTCTGACGCAGAGGACCTGATTGATGACAGTAAGCTCAAGTGAGTGGCTGGGGCCCCGGGCAGGGGACAGAGCGCTCGGGGCTGCCCGGCCCTACCTCCTGCTGCAGAGAACCGCGCCCAGCCCACACTCAGCCTCATGCTCCGCTCGTCACCTGGTCTCCTTGCTGAGCCCCCCACCCCTACCCCCGGGGAAGGAGGCTAGCCCAAGGCCAGAGGAGCAGCCTCCTGGGGGGCTGGGGGACCCCCGAATGCGCCAAGTAGCCCCTGCTGGTAGGGGCAGGTGAGCTGGAAGCAGATCCTGATTCGTCCTTCTCCCCCACAGGGACATGCGAGATGAGGTCCTGGAGCATGGTGAGTGTACCCGGGGGCACGGTTAGGGGGTAGAAGCCCGTGCCAGCACGGAGGACCAGTACGAGGAGCTGGTGACCGCAGGGTACCCCTCCTTACCGCCCCTCCCCCCCAGAGCTGACCGTGGCCGACCGGCGCCAGAAACGAGAGATCCGACAGCTGGAACAGGAGCTGCATAAGTGGCAGGTGCTGGTGGACAGCATCACAGGTGAGGCGAGGACCGGGAGGCCGCGCTCCCGCTCCCTTCGCCCCACCCTGGGCCCCTGCGCGTGCGTGGCTGGGCGCCCCCTCCTTTCCCGGGCCCCTGGCTCCTGCCTTCCGCGAGGGCTGGGCCCTGCCTGACACGGGCTCTGCTCCTCCCCCAGGCATGAGCTCTCCTGACTTCGACAACCAGACGCTGGCCGTGCTGCGGGGCCGCATGGTGCGGTACCTGATGCGCTCTCGAGAGGTAAGCGGGCCCAGCCCGTGTGCTCCCGCAGCTTGCCCTCCTCTGCCGGTCTCGCCCTCGCCGCCCTTCCTGTGTCTGGTCCCTGACTTCTCCTCTTTGCCTGGCCTGTGTAGACCCGTTCCTCAGGTCCCAGCCCTCACCTGCCCCATTTCCCCAGATCACCCTGGGCAGAGCCACCAAGGATAACCAGATTGACGTGGACCTGTCTCTGGAGGGTCCAGCCTGGAAGATCTCCCGGAAGCAAGGTACCAGCAGGAAGCAGTGCGAGGGTGCTCCTCCCAGCCTCTCGCTGCCCTCCGGCCCTGTGGCTTGGTCTCCCTGGGAGCCCTCATGGAGCAGCTGGGGCTGAGCAGCTGGTATTTCAAGATCTCTAACTTGGGGGTCATGGGGGCCTTCTGGCCTGACCCTGGGAAGCAGTGTGGGTGGGGCCTTCAGGCCGTCTTCTGGCCTTCCCTGTCTCCTCATCCGCCGTCGCCCCTTCATCCCCACAGGAGTCATCAAGCTGAAGAATAACGGTGATTTCTTCATTGCCAATGAGGGCCGGCGGCCCATCTACATTGATGGGCGGCCTGTGCTGTGTGGCTCCAAATGGCGCCTCAGCAACAACTCCGTGGTGGAGGTGAGCTGAGAGGGAGGTGGAGAGGTCAGGATGAGACCAGGGCCGTGGGGCACCGGGACGTGGGCCTGGCCCCCAGTCCCACCTCTGTCCTCAAGCCACTCTTCTCTCCCGCCCATAGATTGCCAGCCTGAGATTCGTCTTCCTCATCAACCAGGACCTCATTGCCCTTATTCGGGCCGAGGCTGCCAAGATCACGCCACAGTGAGGAGTGGGGGCAGGACCCGTGTGCTCTCTCTCTGGCCTCAGTTTCCCTGCCATTCCAGCCCCTTGGAGCTGGGAACTCAGGCTCCTGGAAAAACCATAGTGGGCAGGAGTAGACCCAACTGCCGGCCCAATGATCTGAGCCTCTGTGGGAAGGCAGGGCTGGTCCTTGGGAAGCCCCTAGAGGCTGGAACCCTCCGGCTTCCTTAGAGCCAGAGCCCCTCCCCTCCTCCCCTCTCTGCAGGCCACCCTCCTCTTCCCCTCAGATTCCCACCTTTGCCCCTTTGTCTCCAGCTGATTAGCTTCAGACTTTTCCTTTATTATTGTTCTTTTGTAAATAAAAAGCACCAAGTTCCAAAGTAGCTCCTTTTATTTATTTTTTTTTAATATAAAAAACGGGACTGGTGAGGCAGGGACACATGCAAGGGGTGGCAGAATCCCTCCTTGGCCTCAGGCCTCTGTCCGCCATCCCGCAGAGGGAAACAGAGCAGTAGGCTGAGGAGGGGCCCAGAGATTCCCAGCCTGGGGCCTGCCCCTGAGGCTCTTTTAATTCTCCGGCTCCCCACCCTGAGCCGGGGGGGCGGGCAGCACAGAGTCCTGGAGGGGTGGCTGCCCCCCTTCCTCCGCCCCGAGTTCAGGCCGGGCCCCAGATGGCAGCATGTCTGGCAACACGGAGGTCTGGGGCTGGCAGTCAGACCCCTGTGCCTTCTTCCTGGGTCCACTGGACTGTGCCAGAGCCACGACAGCCGATAAGCACCATCTCCAGGCTGTGGGGTTCCCAGGGCAAGGCCAGGCCCCCTGACCCTGGTGGGGGCTCTCCAGTGCTAGCAGCCTCAGCCTGGTTCGTGGGCTCTGGGGGCCCAGTCCTAGCCCCTTCCTCAGGAGGTGGCGAGCCAGGGGTGCTGGGCTCGGGGCAGAGTTCTCCTGAGCCCAGGGGCTCGGAGTCAGAGGTGGAGGCCCAGAAAGCTGTGGCTCGAGGCCAAGGGGAGCTCTGAGACGCTGGGGGGCCCCAGGGCCAGGGTGCCACGAGGGGAGGGGGCCCTGGGCGAGGGTGGGGCCAGGTCCCACCCAAGACAGAGCCAGCTGAGGGCTGCAGGCAGTAGGAGGATGTCCCAGTGTCCACACACAGAGGCTGCAAGAGCCCGGAGGCGCTGGCTAGGCAGGGCCCCTCTCCTGCTGCCCGAGGGCAAGGGCCCTCCCCGTGAGGCGCCAGGACTTGCTGCACAGCCTGGCGAAGTGACTGCAGGCCCTCCCGCATCTGCAGCACCTGCTCAGACAGCTCTGTCACCTTTGGGGAGCGAGGGAGGAGGAAAGAGCTCGGAGTTAGAGGAGTCCGGACCTCACACCAAGAGCAGTGCCCGCCCCTCCCCCCCCCCCCCCCCCCCCCGCCTCCAGCTCGCCCCTCACCCACCGCCTGCCGCAGCTTGTCCAGGGTGTCTGTGCTCCTTGCCTCGCCAGGCCCGAGGGGGACAGTGAGCAGGCCATTCTCTGCGAACAGGAGGACGAGTCACCAGCCGGCACCGGGAAGAGGAGATGGCCCGGCGCGCGGGCCCCTGCCCCAGTTAGCACAGACTGCCGTGGCCTGGCGGGACCTGACGCCAGCAGCGGCCACTTCCAGCCTTGCCCCGGCTGCGGAATTCTGCCCAAACCGCCGGGGGGTCTCGGGCACGCTGCCCGGCGCTTTCCCTCGGGAAGCTGCTCTTTGTGCCTGTCCTCCAGACACGGGAGCGCTCCGGGGCGCTCATTCCCTGGCCCACTCTCGGGGCCACTCACAGCCCTCTGTCCTCCCCAGGGTCGTAGCAACATCAGCTTACTTCACACGCACAACCGCCGTATCACAGACCAGAAGCTGGGGCGAGAACCAGGACCCCGCCGCCGGAGAGCTGACCGCAGGGGGCCGAGCCGCGTCCCGGCGGCCTCCCGACAGCAGGGGCTGGTCTTCCCCACCGCACTGCCCCGCCCAGCCGTGTAGGTTGAGAAGGGCAAGAGGGCGAGAAGGCTGGACCCCGGCAGCCCCTCAGGTTTACAGGGCCAAGAGGCAGCCCTGCCGACCTCCCCCAGCCCCGCTGGAACCCGCGCCCCAGTACCTGGCCCCGGGGAGGGACTGCTGCTGCACTCCGGGCCAGACCGCCCCACACGGAAGGAGAACTTGGGCTGGTCGGAGCCACAGCCGTCCTCAATGCCATCGACTACCCTGCGGACACAGGGGCCAGGGCGACAGATCAGTCCACAGGCAGCCACTGCAGCACCCGGCAACCACGCACACGAGCGGCAGGAGCCTGGAGCCCAGGGCCCGGGGCAGGTAACACTTGGGCCCTTTCCTTAGGAGCTTGCGGTTTTGCTAGGGATCCAAACCTGAGCAACATGACACAGCGGGAATTCTAAGCAGTGAACAGCCAGGCACCAAATGGTGGGGTGGGGGGGGCGGGGGGCGGCACAGGAAGGTGGAGTCCAAGAAGGCTTCCTGGAGGAGGCAGGGATGGGTTAGGATGGAAGGATGGGGAGGACTGTGTCCGGCTGAGGCCCCAGCCCTATCCCCACCACCTCTGCCAGAGTGCAGTGGCCCAGGGCCTGCTTACCTGGGGCTCAGATCCGGGGGTACGTTCCATGGCACAGAGGGCAGCTGCAGACCCTCTAAGCTTCGAGGGTGGGCAGAGGGGCCAGCCTCAGCCTGCGAAGCCCCTGCCCTGCTGGGCCGTCCCCTGCCCCTCAGCCTGGGCCGGGGCGCCGTCTGACGTGGGGAGAGCAGCTTAGCAGCTGAGGAGGAGGAGGTGCAGCTGGGGGACAGCAAGGGGCTGGACGGCTCGTCGGCTGGGGCTGGGGAGGCCGTGGGGCCCTGCTCCCCATCGGTCTCCTTCTCCTCCAACGTGGACATAAGGGTGTTGTCGCCACTCAGGGAGCTGGTGTCCGCCTGGGGACAGTGGGGGACAGGGAAGCGGCATGGAGAGCCCTACTGTGCCCCACTCACCTGCCCCACCCCGACCTCTTCTCCCTAGAAGGAGCCATCTTTGTTAAACTGGATGCCCAATATCTCCCACCCTCAGAGGAAGAGGCTCAGGTGTGTATGGGGGGGCGGGGACTGCTTTTCTGCTGCCACCACAAAGCCACCAAGCCCTGACGGAATTTGCTGCCTCTCAAAATTCTAGCCAAATGTGGATACACCACCCCTCTACTTGGTCCCTCAGGCTAACCAAACAATCCAGGAGAACACCGTGCTAAAAACAGGTTTGGAATTAATGATACAAGCCAGGAAAATTCAAAGCCCCTCAGAACAGTTCTCTCTCACGGTGAAGAAGCAGGGGGAGCCACAGGGCTCTCTTCAGAGGCGGCCCGGAGGACAAGTGCCTGGCCCTACCCGGGGCTCCCATCCCTCATGTGCGGCCCTCAGCCTCCATCCCTTAAGACTTGGCTGTGGACCAGGCCAGGCCGTCTCAGGTGGGCCAGGGAGAGCCGGGAGGGCGGTGGGAGCTAAAGGACAGCGTGGGTGTGAAGGGACAGGAGACGGGAGAGTGTAGACCCCCCATGACGTGTGGCGCTGCTAACACCAGGCCAGACGCTCACACAGTGCCTCCTAAAGCCAACCTCTGCCCACCTCCTCAGGCCCCTGGCACCCCGGCCCCCTCTGCACACATTCCCAGTGCTCCCACCTCTGCGTGGCCTCCACCGGCACCCAGGTTATAGCTGAGCTCCCCTCGGAGGCCCCGGCTGAAGCGTGGGGCAAACTCGGGGTACAGCGCGAGGCTCTCGTGCAGCCCAGCCAGCTGTAGACACTGCAGGACGCAGTAGGTCAGCCCCTTCACGTCAGCATTGGCCTTGACCACCTGCTCCCGCCGCGGCAGCTCGCAGCCAATCAGATCACCCTTCCCTGGAAGCGGAAGCAGAGGTCAGTGAGCCCTGGGCAGGGGAGTCAAGCAGAGGCAGCTGAGCTTCCCGTGAGCTCCGTGGGGCCTTGAGAGCCAGCACAGAGAGGGTGCCCAGGCCCTAGCCAACCCCTGCTGCCTGCCCCCGGCTCCTCGGGCAGGCTTGGAGTGAGACGCACTGAGATCCAGGTGCTCAAGCACATCCGGGATCGAAGCCACTGTGCTGGACCCATTTGAATTTTAGCTCTAAGACAACTGAGCAGTCCCCAGGCTGCCTGTAGCTCCGAATCCCTTACGAAAGCTAAGCCAATCACTCCCAGGCCCCATCTCTGCCTACGGAATCATGATACCTACAGAGACCCACCATCCGATATTGTTCAAGCCTCACAGGTGATTCAGGCGGGGCTTGTCCAGGAACCCGGAGGTTAGTGCCCCGTGGGGCACAGCGCTGTCAGGCGGCCACATTACTTCATCTCCCTGAGCCCTGGTGCTTGCACGACTGATTTTGTGTTGGACTGAGTCGTGGTGCTTTCTGGATCTTACCAGAAGGTGTCAATGGAGGGTTTTCCCACCACCCAGCTGAGGCTGCCACCTGGCCGACAGCATTGTACAATGACATCAATTACAGTCTGCATCCCCATCTCGGAGAGGTTAAATTGTAGGGAAGAAATGTGCATCTTAGAATCAATGAGCTAGGGGCGCCTGGGTGGCTCAGTCGTTAAGCATCTGCCTTCGGCTCAGGTCATGATCCCAGGATTCTGGGATCGAGCCCCGCATCGGGCTCCCTGCTCAGCAGGAAGCCTGCTTCTCCCTCTCCCACTCCCCCTGCTTGTGTTCCCTCTCTCGCTGTGTCTCTCCCTGTCAAATGACTAAATAAAATCTTAAAAAAAAAAAAAAAGAATCCATGAACTAGGGTGTCTCCAATCAGGGACACGTGAGGATTAAACGAGTTAGGGCAGGTAAAGCGCCTGACGCACAGACGGCCAATCAAAGTTCATTTCCGTCCTCGCCGTCCGGACAAGAGTGCCCTACAGACGGCTCCCACCAGGGCTGGCATGCTGTGAGCGCTTCGGCAGAGCCCACTCACTGCCCAGCCCACTGTCCGAGTTCACAAGACTGGAAAGCCTTTCCTTACCCTCAAGGAAAAAGATGGATCTCTGCCACCCCCCGCCACGGGCCGCCTCCTGCTGCAGAACCGAGCTTAGCAGCCTCCTGTAAATGTGCGTGGACTTTTGCTCAAACTTAAGTGTAGAAGGCATCGCTGTTAAATCGTATTTTCTTGGTTTGGGGCCATCCTTCTGGTTCCTTCTGAGAGCTGTTTGGATCTCCATGTGCTCATCTGATGAATGAGCTCTCTCTCCTCGTGTGTGTCATCTGGAAATAGGAGAAGTGCGTATTTTTTTGTCTTCATCCAAAAGGTGAGACAGAATTGAGAAAAAGGACAAGACCGATGACAGAGCTCCGTGCCACTGGTCTCAGACCAGAGACGGCTCTGCAGGCTGGCCTCTCGGCTGGAACCTCTCCGCTCTCCGGCCCCCTCAGGTCTTCTTGGCGCCGGCACCCAGTCCGCCTCTTCTCCTGCCCCCACAGCCGACTGTGCGTGCTTAGCTGTCAGTTCAGACACGGAGGTAGGGGCCGGAATCACTGCACCGTGAGCCTCCGCAGTCGGCAGCCGGCAGGAAGCCCCTGGATGTCCGGCTAAGGAGGCGGGTGGGGGCGGGGATGAAGGCAAAGTAGAAAACCGGCTGGTGGGGAGCCAGGAATTCACCAGGGCATCCAGACCCTTGTCAAGTCAACAGCTGAAACAGTTCAGCAGGAACACGAGGGATCAAAGGTGGCAAAATTCCGGTGCTGGGGACACAGGCAGTGAGGCAAAGGCCTGGGGCGCAGGCGGGGGACATCCTCAGGGCTCCGTCTTAATAGTGAACATTATTCTGCACCCTGGTTCCTGGCATCAGGGAAGAATCGTTCTTGCAGGACCGATGCCAGCTCCCAGCCTCACGGCTTCCTCGGCTCCGAGCTGAAAACCATCTGTTTAATAATCCGCCCGACAGTCTTGACCAGTCTGCGATTGTCAAAATCTGTTTGCCCTTCTGAATCTCTCCGGTTCTCCCTCATTTCTTAATGTTGCCAGCAATATGTGAGTGGCCATAGTTCCATTCGCTCAGAGTCCTGGCGTAAGAGGCATCTAGGCCCAGAAGCCAAACTCACAAAAGACTCAAAGTGAAAGGTGTGGCAGCCTCTGGCCTCTCTTACCTCCCAGACCCCCTTTATGGTATTTCTTTTTCCTGTTGGAAGATCACCCTCCTCAAGGGAGAGGAGAGGGACACACAGTAGCTGCTGGTTGTCTGGTCTTTTTAATTCTCCAGGTTAGTGACAAACCTCAGCCCCTCCAGGGATCAGCCATCTGCACAGTGAGTCTACGAGTCCTTGGCTGAGGATTCACCTCCCTTCCATCTCCTGGGCGAGGCCCTCCATGACCTAAGCCGATCCCAGAGTTCGCACCTGCTGGGTTCACTGCTGAGAGCCTCCCACAGCTGGGGAGCTGTGCAGCCCTGTTTCCCAAAGCGCTTGCACCTGCCTTCCTAAAGCCTCGTGTGTGCGTCCTGCCACCCTGAAATCGTGCCCTTTCTTCGGGACACAGCTCTCCCTCGAGCAAAGCGCCTGAGAGCACAGTGAATGAAACCTGAGCTTTAGGATTGGCGGATGAGGCTCTAACCCCTCCTGCCAATTTATGAACCTCTCCAAGCCCCCCGCTCCTTCCAGGCAAAACAGGCCCGACACCAGCGCCCCTGCCATAGGTTTTGCGAGGTCTGTGCGAACGGAAGCACCTAAGTGCCAGCCCGCCTGCGAGACTCAGGGTCAGCACTGTTAACGACGTCCATTCCACACCTGCAAGCTCTTCTTCCTCATCCAGGGACTTGACGACCCATCTCCACCTCCTTCTTTGGCCACGAAGGGAAGTATACAGGCAGAGTCTGAGCCCCGCCTTCACCCACCCGCGCCCTGGGCCCTGCTCTGTGACCGGCCGTGGCCGGCCCCGCCAGGAGAGCTCCCACTGCCCCCTCGCAGCCCTGCCCGAGCTCACTCTCCAGCACTGCTCTTCCTCCTTGACGGGGAAATGCTGATCCCCCCACCCCCTCCTCGGCTCTGGGCTGGGCCTGCACTCACTCAGGGAGCCTCGCACGCCTGCAGCAGTTTCCAGCTCCTTGTGTTGCCACCTGGTGGTCACTGGGCCCGCTGTGAGCTTTGCCCTGGGCTCCACGGCTCCTCCCGACTCCATCCTGGCTGTTTCCCGGGGCTGCCTTAACTGTGTCCTCTCTCCGTGTTTCTGCTGAGGGGGCCCCCGTTCCACCCGCCTCCCGTAAGGCCCTGCGTCCCCTCCCGCCCCCACACACCTAGGATCGCGAGTACAGTGCCCCCCTTGAGCACCTCCATGGAGCCGGAGCAGACGAAGTAGAGGGCCTGGAGAGCGTCCCCTTGGTGGATGAGGTACTCGCCAGGCGTGCAGAAGGCGGGCCGCAGGGCCAGGGACAGTGCCCGCAGGCAGCCGCGGCTCGCGGCCTCAAACAGGGGCAGCTGCAAAACCTCCTTGTGCAGGTGCATGGCGATGTCTGCCCGGAGCTCGTCCGGGAGGCTCTGCAGCAGCTGGGGGGGGGGGGGGGCGTGGGGAGGTCGGTGGTGGCAGAATGGAGGGCAGCCTCCAGCCAGCTCCTTTACATCCCTGCAGGCCTGGGGAGCCACCCGAGGCTCCACACGGGGTACAATCCGTGAGGGGGGCCGCCTCAGCCTCGCTCCCAATCACTTTAGCCCGCCGCGAGCAGCTGGGCTTTCCTCCTCCGGGCCCACAACTGGATGCCAGTGAGCAGAGCCCCCAGGCCTAGCGAGGGTGGAGAAAGCCCTCCAAGCCTTCTTGACCACCCTCTGCCCCATACTACTGTCTCCCCCCAGCCCCCCCGCCCCGAGTAGCGCGGAAGCCAAAATTCAGCGTTCCTTGCCCCCCAGCCCACTCCTGGGGATTTTAGGCCAAGCGCATACTCCTCCAAGGAGTGAAGGCTGGCAGGGCCCCCCAGGAGGCCTGCGCACCTCAGTGGTGTCGATACCGTTGTTCACAGCCCAGGTCGCCTGGAAGTACTCGAGCATGCGCTGCTTGAGGGGCTTGGGGATGCGGTGGATGCGGATGTAGTCGCGCAGGTCCCGGGTGCGGCTGTGGTACAGAAAGCGGCGGGCGTACATGCGCTGGATGATGGCCGTCACGTTCCCAAACACCACCGCGTGCATCAGGGCTGGGGAGGGTGGCGACAGGGGGTCACCTCCAGGCCCGGCCTGACACCACGCTGGGCACATCTGTCCTCTCCCCCCGCCCCCACAGGCTCCTGGGCCAGGCACAGGGGGGCTCCCTTGGCCCTGGGTCTGTGTTCCTCGGGTCCCCCAAAGCAGAACCTCTAGGAAGGACCTGGGGACCCTGGGGGAGGCGGGGATGGGGGCCGCCTGGGGCCAGAGGTCTGAGAGTGGGCGGGAGAGCAGCAGGCCTCACCGCCAATGAGCATGGTGCAGATGGAGAAGATCTTCTCAGTGTCCGTGTTGGCGGACACGTTGCCGAAGCCCACGCTGGTGAGGCTGCTGAGCGCGAAGTAGAGGGAGGTGATGTAGGCGCTGCGCAGTGAGGGGCCGCCCAGGAGCTCCAGTCCCGTCCTGTTGGCCTCCCCGCTGACGCTGCTGCAGTTGTCGCCCTGGCCCGAGCTGTTCCCTGCAGCGGGGCTCTGGCCCACCAGGTAGTAGGGGGTCTCCAGTCGGCGGGCCAGCTCCTGCAGCCAGCCTGGGGGAGGGGACGGGCGTGCCTGAGCCTCGGACCGCACTGCCTGCACTGCAGGCCCAGGGGTGCCCACTGACCCTGCCCCAGCCCCGCGGGGGACACGTGGATGCAGGTCCACCGCCCATGTCTTCCCGCCGCTCTGCCAGTCCAGCCCAGCCCCGCCCGCCCCCTCAACCCTGCCCCAGACAAGCACGTGAGCACGAGGCTGTGGCCTCCCCAGCCGGGGTCTGCTGGTGCCGAGCAAGGAGCACACACCCTCTTCCCCGTGGCTGGCACGACCCCCAGGAAACAGGCCCAGCTGGATGCCACCTCCTCTACCTCGTCCACCCAGACTCCTCTCGCTCCTCTCGGCTCACCTGCTCCGAGAGCCGCCTCACCCTCACCCGGCCCCACCACCGCCCAAACCGCCCACCCCCACGTACGCGCTCCCAGGCACGCCGTCGTGGACGCGCGCGCGAGCACCGCCAAGGCCACGGACGTGCTCGGCACAGTCGAGAGGATGAGGACACACACATGTGAGCACATTCACAGGTGCACGGCCACGGCCACTCACACGGAAAAAGCCTGTGCGCCCTTGGGAGAGAGACAAGGGCACACGGGTGCTTGCGCTCGGACACCCAGGTAGGAGGTGAGCACGAGCACACGGGTGAGCACACTCAAAGGCCACCGGCAGCAGGCACCTGTGCGCCCACAGAGGCTCTTGAGCACGCCTGCGCACACGGGCCAGCCTGGGACATCCGGCCGAAGCTGGAGAGTGCTCCAGTCTCGCCATCGATCCCACGTTCCCTGGCCTGGCCTTGGCAGGAGGTGGGGCTGTTTACTGGGGTCTCTCAGGAGCTCTGGCTACTCAGAGTCACTCGGAGCCTAGCCAGAAGGTTGTGGGAATTCTCGGGTGTTGGATGGGGGTTCCTGGGATCCACAGGGGTCCCAGGGGTCCTGGCAGAGCCGGGAGTCAGGGGAGCAAGGGAGAGAGGGCAGATCCAGAGTGGAGAAACAGAGGGCAAGTGCAGAGGTGGGCTCAGGACCTCAGGCTGCAGTGGAACTCGCCTCTCTGCATGCACTCTGCCGCCCCCCACCTGGACACACCCAGCCTCCCTGCTCCACACTCTCCTGAACCCCTTACACACTCTGCTCCCCGAGATCTCCACACCCCTTCTCACCCCTGGAGCCGTTCATTCAGCAATCTCACAAACATGTGCCTCATGCACAAACCTGAGTGCCATATGATGGGGCTCAAACTGACATGCCATGGGTTAGGGCTAGAGGGCTTCCTGAAAGAGGGGACACTGGTGCTTGGTCTCAGAGGATGGGTAGAGTTTTGATTCAAAGAAACTGAGAGAAGGTTGTTCCTGACCTAGGGGAAGGCCAGAGTGGGCCAACCCTAGAGATGGAGACAAGTGCAGGCAAATAGCTCCGCTTAGCTAGAATGTGGGGTTCACACTGGGGGCGTCAAATTCTTAGAATTTGGTAAGATATGTTAAGGCCTGAGCCAAGGTGAGGACTCATCCTCCTGTGAAAAACTCTTCAGCCGCTATTCAGTTGGGCCCCTGACCTGAAGCCAGTTGCCAGGTAAGGAGGGTGGGGGGCAAGGGGTGAGAAGCAGGAGGATGAGGGGAGGGTGGCAGAGGGGGCTGTCCTCTCTGTTTTGGCTATGGGGCACTGGCAGCTCCTGGAGCTGGTGGTGTGGGGAGGCTGTTCTGGAGGCCGGTGGCTTTCGTACTGAGAAATGCCCTGAGGGATCTCCCTCAGTATTTAGTACCATCTTTTGAAAATCCAGCCCATCTCCACTGGGCTAATGGGAATGGGGGGAAGGGACTGTGTCCACACCATGGCCAGAGGAGCACCAGAACCAAGGCAGGGAAGCCAGGAGAAGGCGCCTCCCACCAGGGCTGAACCAGGAGGGGGCGCCACTCGCCCTCCAGACATCCCTTCTGGGGCTGGATTCTGGGAGGTCTGGGTGTGGCTCTGACCCCACTGGGGAGTAGTTTCTCTGGAGAAAGGAGGAGCCGATGATGTGAAGGACTTGGAAACTCCCCTAATGTGAGCTCGAATCAGCCCAAAATAGAATGAAATCACTCGAAAGCTTAGGGTTCAAGGGTGCTAGAATTAACATGTGTATCTGCAAAACAGCCTGCCTCCCACCTGCCCATGTTCTCCATGGTGGGACTCAGAGCCCCTCCAGGAGCCAAAGATATTCTTCATGTCAGCTGAGCAGCCCCTGTAAGGGGGTCAGAACAAGGAGCCACATGGATGCATGACTCGGAGCATCTGGGTCCTGTTTGGGAGCGAACTGACCCGGGGATTTGGTGTCTCAGCCCACTTTGGGATCAGGGTCCTGCATCACAATTATCTATCTTCCAGCCCATTGACTGTGTTTGCTGGGTGGCCGTCTGACCCCAGAGCCGCCTCCACCACAGCATCCCTCGGGGAAGGGCGGGTGCCAAGGAGCTGACACTGCCTGGAGCATCCCGGTTCCATGTGCTCAGCAACTAGAGCTTTGGGGAATATCCACTGGGCCCCTGGGCCACACCAGTCTCCATGGGCTTGGTGAGAGAGAGAGGATTTGCAGGAGGCTCCTCGTCCCTGGGAACAGATCAGAGCACGTTTCTAAGGCCCACGTGCGCTCCTGATGATCCCACCAAGGAGCAGATGGTCATGCCAGGCCTGTTGAGCAGCTGGCCTGTTGCCCGCTGACTAGACGGGGCACCACAGGCCAGTTACTGGGAAGCCACCAGAAGGCTGGAGGGCATGGGAGGAAGGACGTGTGTTCGGTTTTGGAGCCTCAGGGTATGCAGAATTAGAACAGGCTGGAACGGAAGGGTTTGGAGTTAGGGGATGGATGGAAGCTGAGACGGTGTAGGGGCGCGGGGGGGATCACAGGCACTAGGTGAGGGGAAGAGACGGGCCGGCGCAGGCGAGGCTGGTGAGGGCCGCGTTGCTCAGGGCAGAGAAGTAGAGCAGTTCAAAGGAGTGTGGTTAGCAGGGTCGGGTACCACAGGACTTCAAGGAGATGAGGGTTTGGCCCCAGAAGGTCCCCGTGACCTGCCAGTTGCCATTTTGGGTGGAGAGGTGGGGGTGGGAGCCTTCCTGGCAGGAGTTAAGATGTGAGTGGGAGGCGAGCAGAGGGAGAGTGGCAGTGGAGGTGAAGTGAAGGAGAGTGAAGACACCAGTGGGGCGCTGAGAAAGGCTGCATTTGAGGCCTGGGGGAGGGCGGAGAAGCAGCTGAGAGAGACGGGCCTAGAGGTAAGGAGAGCGGGGCAGGGCCTCAGCAGGCGGGGCGCGCGGCCGGGATTCCCGGAGGGTGCTGGGGAAGCAGCAGGCATCAGGGGCGCCCAGGAGGGCAGCGGCTCCCCGCACGCCTTCTCCTGAGAGGGGTGCAGTTCTCAGCTGGGCAGGGGCCTGGGGAATGGGACAAAAGCTAAGGCCACAAGGAGGCCATGATGGCTGAACAGGACCCCCCTGGGCAGCCCACTGGGCTTTCCCCACTATGCCCAACTGCTGAAGAACAGGCCTGCCTCAAGGGGGTGGCTGTCACGCTCACACCCGTGCGCACACACACACACACACACACACACACGCACACACGCACGCGGGCGCGCCGGCCCCCATTCTCCTCGCAAACACATCCGCACTTGCCCGAACGCCCCGGATACGCCTGCAGAGGCCGACCTGCACACGGATCAGCTCACACACACACACTTGGACTCACGTTTTCCTGACGTACACGCTCGAGCAGACATGCTCCCCTGACACGGACGTACACCCCCCCGCCCCCCGGAGGCCTCCAGTACCGATCTCCGGCAGCTCCGAGGCACTGCTCTCGATCTCCCGCTGGCCGATGTAGAACCAGACGCAGGCCACCCAGTGGGCGAGCAGGGCGAACACCGCCATGAGCAGGGTGAGCACCACGGCGCTGTACTGGGAGTAGCGGTCCAGCCGCGGGAGCAGGCGCAGGAGGCGCAGCAGCCGCACCGTCTTCAGCAGGTGCGCCCCAAAGTACTGAGGTGGGGGGCACGCGGGGAGGTCACCCCAGGGCCGGCCCCACCCACCCTGCCCCAGAGCCCACCCAGCCCGGCTGCACTGACCACATTGACCTTGAAGGCATGTAGCAGGTCGAAGGGCAGCGCCGCGATGACATCCAGCAGGAACCAGGTGGTGACGTAGTGGAGGCAGATGGACTTTGGGGCAAACACCACCTGGCCCGACTTGGACACGAACGTGGTGCGGAAATTCAGCACGATGTCTGCAGGAAGTCCGGGTGGGACTTAGCACGGGGTAGAGGAGGAGCCACACCTTACTGGGCACCTGCTCAGTATCTGACACTGTCTTGGGCCCCCGACCATCTTCCTTCTCACAGAACTCTAAAGGGTGGACATTGTTGTGCCTATTTGATGGAGGGAGAAGCTGAGGCTTGGAGAGGCAACAATCAGCTCAGGGTCCGATACCCCATTAGCAGTAGAGACATGTTTGGAACCTAGGTTTGATGTCAAAGCCCACAGGTCTCAAACAGGGGGAGGACATGGGGGACACTCGTCAGCAGGCACGGAAGCCATGCAGACTCTCCCCATCAGAGCCCGAGGGGTGCCCGGCGCAGGGTGGGGTGGGAGGTACAGGGCACACGTACCAAGAATGAAGAGGACCTCCACGGCCAGATCACAGATGCTGGGGGCACTGCGGGCGGCGCTGGGCTCCCGGGCTGTGCTCACACACACGCTGTAGGGCACGGTGACAGCCACGTAGAGGGTGGCGAGCAGGATGAAGCCGTCCCAAGTGGCCCTCAGTGCCCCACAGTGCAGCAGGATGAAAGGTGACTTTCGGATGGCGGCTACTTTGTACTCGGGCAAGTTTGGCTTCTCCCCAAATACCCCCTGAGTGAGGCAGGGCAGGTCCGGCCGGGAAGACAGGAAATTGGCAGAGACTGAGTTTGGATAGGGCCTGGGACAGGCATCCACCTTCTTGCTCTCCCTGCATACTCAAAGCTACCTCTGACACAGGCATTAGAGTCCCCATGTTAGAGATCAGAAGACTGAGGATCGGGGAGGCCAGACTTAGCTGAGGTCACACCACTGCTTAGGGGAGGAGCCAATATTGATCCAAGGCCCATCTGCCACCAGGGCCAAGACTGTATCTTTGATGGATCAGGCATCTGACATTCCTTCCCTCCCTCATTCACAACCCCCTAAGTGCTGGTGGGGCCTGGGTGGTCCCCTGGACATCCTCCCTCTGGTGGGCTTCGTTCCCCTCCTCCATCTCCTCAGCTTGCCCCTACCCTGCCCCCCAAACACACACCCTTGTGCGCAATCCACCTTATTGAGCTTGTGCTTGCCCTTGGGCTGTTTCTGCAGGTGCCCAGACAGGTGGTAGAGCACAGCCCGGCTCCGCCGCCGGTTGGCATTGAAGCCTTTGGTTCCTGCCCGGCCATATCGGCGCCGGCCACCACCTGCAAAAGAGGGGCCCATGAGGATGATGGCGGGAGTGCCTGCACACCCCAGCTAGGGTCTTGGGTGTAGGACACCAGTTGCTGGCCCATGAGCTGGTCTGACTCATGGACCAGTTAGTCTGTTTAGAGTTGGGGGCTCCAGCATCCTCATTTCTAGGGGCATTAGCCAGCCCCAGCAATGGGCAGTCCTGTGGGTGCTCATAGACGCTCCTCCCCATGCCTGCTTCCAGCAGAAGGAGGTCTGGATCAAGGCAAAGGCAGGAGAGGATCTCCATAGGGAAAGGCCTGAGAGAGGAGGAGGGAGATGATTCCCAGGGCTGGGGGTGGGGAGTGGGGAATGGAGAGTACCCCCGGCATCCCCAGTGGCAAAGCCAGCTTCTGATGACAGCGTTCTGAGTTGGTCAAAGGCCTCTGCCAGCCCTTGGAGGATACATGAGGGCTTTAGGATGCCTTTTAGGAGGATAAAAGCGGGCTTTAGGGATGCCTGGGTGGCTCAGTCAGCTAAGCATCCGCCTTCGGCTCAGGTCATGATCCCAGGGTCCTGGGATTGAGTCCTGAATCCGCATCCGGCTCCTTGCTCAGTGGGGAGCCTGCTTCTCCCTCTGCCTCTACCTACCACTCCCCCTGCTTGTGCTCTCTCTCTCTCTGACAAATAAATAAATAAAATCTTTAGGAAAAAAAAAAAAAGCAGGCTTTGGCTGGAGCTCCGAGTCAGGTCTGTGGGAGGGAAAGGAACCAGGTGGATCTGCGCTCAGCCCCATGAATTGGTCAGAAAAAGGTACCTCAGTGGCACTAGGGGAGTTTGTTTGCTCTCAGTTTCTTAGCAAAGTGGACTTTAAAACTCCCAACTTTGTCTCAACTGGTCTTTTGGAAACAAGCTTTCCATACCTGGGCACATGGAAATGAGGGCAGCATAGGCCTCTCACCCAGCAAAGCGGGAGTTAATGAATGCAAGGGGGTGGGGGGACCCACAAGCCCGAGCTGGGTGCCAAGGCCCCGCCCAGGCCTGAGGTGCCCAACGTGCCAGCCAGCCAGCCACAGCAGCTAAATGAACAGGGCCACAGGCACCCACCTGTCTCCTTCCAGTTGTCGGGGCCCCCTCGGTTCTTGGTGTCGCTGATATCCTTGTGAGAGACCAGGAAGAGGGCCACCTCCCCTTTCTCATTCTTTATGGGTATCACATCCAGGAGACACCAGAATGGGAGCCCTGGGCACAAAGACAGACTCAGCCCAGCTCCTACTGTCACCTTGCCCGAGGTGACAGAGGTCCCACTGCCAGCCCTGGCCAAGACACAGGCTTTCCTGGGGCGGGGGGCAGCCTGGCTCCACTTAGGACAGGGCTTGATGGAACAGGGTCGGGGAAAGCAAAGGAGAGCAGAGATGACCATCAGACATGTGTGTCCATAGATCTGGCCTGCTGAGACGGGGACATTTCTCTGCTCGGGTGAGAAACCCAAGATCGGAAATTGAGTAGAGGCTGAGGCTAAGGTGAAGATGGAAGAGAGAAGCCAGGGGCAGTGGATGGGGTGGAGAAGGAAATGGGTAAGTGGGAAGATGGGGGGAGATGGGGAGATGGAGATGATGGGGATGGAACACAGGGACTGTAGATGGAGTGGGTGCCAGGCTGGGTGAGACCTCAAAAGTGAGGTGGGCTGGCCAGGTGGCCCCTCACCGCTCTTCCGGTACAGGATCAGCTCAGCCTTGAACTCCTTGTGCTCATCCAGGGCCTTGCGGATCTGTTGGCGGACAAGCTCACTGGTGTCTGGCCCATAGAGGAAGGAGCAGGCACAGCCCCGCTGCATGACCTCGGCCCGGGAGAACCCCGTGAGGTCGCAGAAGCCATCAGAGCAGTAGACCACGGGGAAGAGCCCCGCCACCTGGGCGTTGCCCAGCACGAAGTTACTGTCTGCAAGAGAGCACCTCTCAGAGGAGGCATGGGGTGAAGGGGCCCAGGGTCTACCACCCCTCCTTTCCTAAATGCCTGCAACCAAAGTGTGGGTGTCACAAAGCCCAAGAACCCTCTGTGTGTGTGTGTGCGTGTGTGTGTGTGTGTCTGAGCCTGGGGGTTAGGGCAGGCGCTGTTTATAAACAGAATCAGTGTGTCGCCTATGTACGGAGTCCACTCCTAGCAGTGTGTGTATGTGTGCACTCAGGACTCAACACACGTGAACACGGAGGTTGGTGAATGCAGCCCTGTGTGGGAACTGTGCCCTCCGGACTGTGTCCTGAGCAGCTTGGGGTAAGGGTAGGGTTGGGTTGCCCCAGGGGAGGACTGCACAACCAGCTCTAGGCAGCCTAGCCCTACTCCTACCTCTGCCAGGTTTGCTCATCAGCTAGGTACCCAGGGTGGCTGTCTGGCTCCTCTCGCTGGGACCCACCTGGATGGGAGGCAGTCCAGGCCACCTTCCATTCTGCACCCCTTGTGTGAACCCCAGCTGCCGGACCTGGCTCAGGAATTAGTGGATGTGATTGAGAATGGGGGTGTAAGAATTGTAGCTGAACAGCACAGCCTGGAACCAGGACTGTATTGGGGAGTGGAGGGCACTGAATCAGCAGGCTGCAGGAGCCAAGCGCAGGGCAAAGCAGATGGAGAAGTCAGTGTGTGTGTGTGTGTGTGTGTGTGTGTGTGTGTGTGTGGAGAGGGGGTGCTCAGTGATGGGCTCCCACCCCCTATCAGAAAATGCAAGACCATGGAGGACGATAGGCTGGGAAGCCCCACTGGGGGGTGAGTGTGAGGGAGAAGAAGAAGGGAGGGGGTTTGCACCACTTTCCATGTGTTCAGAGCCCTGGGAACCCAGGATCCAGAAGCTCTGGTCACCTACTCCAAACTTCCCCAGTCTTGGTGGGAGTACCCAAACCTAGCTTTTTGGGTCTAGAGGGGTTCTGTAGGTTTGGGCTGGAGAGTTTAGGCGGTGAGGTGAGCTTGGACTAACACTACGCTCCTAATCCCGCCTACTCCATCTCCTTTTGCAAACCTCTTTTCTAAATCCGTCTTTTGAACCCTCCGGGTGTCCCTGAGCACCGCTCCTCTGCCTCCCCCCGCCCACCCCCGCCCCGCCACTTCCATGGTAGTCGGTAGGATAGCGCCAGACACAGGGATGGGGTGAGTTAGACTGACTAGGTCGGGGTTTGCGCCCTCGCCAACAAACGGCATCCTGGGCCCCAAACCCGGAGACTTCTGGCTGTTTTTGCCCAACCTGGGGCAGAGTGGACCCTGAACCTTTGGGAAACGGCGTCTGGAAGGAGATAGTGGTCCCGGCTAAAAGCGGGGCATCGGGGAGGGAAGGTGAGAACAGAGGGCGCCAGGCCGAGATGTCGGGGTGCGGGACCTGCGGGAACCCTGGCAGGAAACGGCTTCTCTGGGAGCCAGTGGGGCGAAGGTCAGACTCACGCGTGCCGTCGAAGCGCGTGGCGATGGTGTCCAGGAAGGTGTTCTGCGGCGCCAGGAGTCCCCGCATGGCCGGCATCTTAGGCGGCCGTAGCCGCCCGCCCCATCCCTCCGGGGCGCGGGGGCTCAGCACCGGGGGAGGGCGCCCAACTCGGCCGCCCCCCGCCCGGCCCCGCGCCCCCTAGCGAAGCCGTCGGAGGCCGAAGCCCACCCCGGGTTCGCAGGCCCGGCCAGCAGCCGGTGCGCGAGGGGGCGTCCCCGCCGTCGGGGCCCGGAGCATGGCGCGCGGCCTCTCGCGTCCTGGCCGCCCACGAATCCCGGGCTCCGAGCTCGGCGCCCGCTGCGCTCTCTGCACCTTCCGCTCGCGGCGGCGGCGGCGGCAGCGGCAGCGGCTCCCGTTTCGGCTGCGGGTCGGCTCCCGCTCGGGCTCCGCTCGGCGCCGGGTTCCCGCAGCTCCCTCCGTCTGTCGGGGAGAGGCGGCAGCCTCCCTCCCTCCCTCCGGCGCCCGCCGACTGCACCGGGGTAACCATGGAGACGGGCACACCCAGGCAGGGCCGCCTCCTTAAAGGGACAGGCCTCCCGCCTAGGGATCTCCTCCCCTCGGGACCTCGGTGGGGGGCAGGGGAGGCGGCGGCCCTTCTACCCCCGCCGCGGCGGCCGCCCGAGCCGCCCCAAGCCGCCCCGCCCGCCCCTCGGAGAAGACCGGCGAGCGCCTGGTCCCGCTCGGGCTGACTCAGCGCAGGGGCGAGGCGTCTTTCTCTGCAGCATGGGGGTTCGCACTGAGCCTTGCAGACTCTCCTCCCCCGGAGGGACCAGAGGAGAGCTCCGGCGGGGGGTGAGCGGCTGGGGTGGGGGTTGTTTTAGAGGACGCTTTCCCCGAGGAAAAATGTAGTGGGAAAGGGGGCTGGGCTACTGGGCGGAGGTGGGGGAGGCCGGTAGTAGGCGGAGGTTGCGGCCCCTGGAGGGGCCCCAACTGTACAGGAAAGTCTAAAAGGAGATGGGGAGGGCGGTGTCGAAACAGCCTCTGGGCATCCAGGCCTTCTCAGCCTCAACTCGACCCTCATCACTGGGCCGTGCAGCTGCAGGCAGGAGCTGTCAGGAGACTGGAGGGTGGGTAGCCCTGGAAGTAGGGTTGAGACGCTCTCCGTGAGTGCCGGTGTGTGTGTGTGTGCGTGTGTGTGCGCGCGTGTGTGTGTGTGTGTGAAGGGTGTGGGAGGGAGGGGAGTAGCCCTAGGTCCTTGGTCCCGCCCCTATATTTCTATTATTTGTCACCTTTGGCCTCTGTCACGCTGCTCCAGAAGGTCAGGTTGCAAATAGAGCGGACGGGTAGGACGTCAGTCACTGGGAGAACTTCCTAAGCCCGTGCGTGTGGGTGCCTGCGAGCAGGGAGTGAGAGGGACCCAGCCTCCGCTGCCCCACCCCCTCCCGTCCCGGGGAACTGGGCTCCGCGCTGTAGGGGGCGCGGTGGCCGCAGGGACCCCCTCGGGGGAGGGGGGACGGGGGAGGGCCCGGGCGGGGCGGAGTGGTGCGGGGCCGCGGCGGCAGTCTGCAGCTCGTCTCGGCGCTGCGTCGGTGCCCCCAGCCTCGCTCTGCCAGCGCCGCTCCTCCTCCCTCCCACGATTTGCCAGCGAGCGCGGCTACCGCCCGCGCGCAGAGGAGCCGCCGGGGCCGACACAGCAATTTGTTCCCCGAGGGAAGCGGGAGGCCCAGCACCGCCACCACTCTAGAAGACACATCCACAGCCACCAGCATCGGAAAGAAAGGAGCGTCACCTGCCCCACCCCTCTCTCCAGCTGCTACAAGGGCCAAAGCCCCAGACACCTGTATTTAAATGAGCTGGTGCTTTAGGAGAAAGGGGAGGAAGGGTCCTCCTCCGCAAGTCCTCTGAATCCTGGAATCCTGCTCCCAGGAAGAATGACCCCAAGGAACCTGCAGATCATGCTCCCCACGCCCACCTCCACAAGCAAGGTCAGCTCTCCCCCCAAGCCCATCAACGTGCCCTCCACTATGTTCAAACATTCTACTAGGAGAGGGTGCAGTTTAGCAGTCAGCTCACTTGGAGACCAGACAAGGCAGTGGTTGAAAGGGCCCAACTTAGTCTGACAATAGCCCTGCCACTTGCTGTCTGTGTGATTTTCCTTCTGGGGCCCCATTTTCTCCTTTGTGAAATGGGGATGGTAATACATGGTAACTACCTCAGAGGGCTGTTGGGAAGATTACATGAGTAAAGGATTTAGAACAGTGTGTGGCATTTGCATCATGTAAATGTTTGTCATCTGATTTTGAATTTCATAGGGTTCCTGGGAAATAAGCAAGGTAGATACTATTTACACTCCATTCACAAATGAGAAACAGAGGCAGAGAGAGAGAGAAAGAAAGAATGGGAGGGGGGAGGGACTTGTTCAAGGTAACCAAGTTGGTAATTGGCAGAACTAGGGTTCCAACCCTGACAGCTTTCCACCCCCAGGTCCAGAGTCGGCCTCACTCTAGCACAGCCATCTCCCACCGGGGACCCAGAACCTCAGGCTAGCTGTGCGGGCACTCACGAGGACTGTGTACCAGATCTGGGTGGCCCTGCAGTCACGCATTTAAGCGTCCAGATTTTCAGGCTTCCAGCTTGTCAGCCTAGGCTGATTTGGGTTATTAAAGACAATGGTTTAGATATTAAGACAAACCCAAAGCAGACACCTCGGGTCAGGGTGAGCGGGGGGGGGGGGGGGGGTAGATGGAATGTGAGGTGCTGCAAAGAATGATAGTTCACGTTTACTGAGCATTAACTTTGCGCCAAGTGCTGTGTTAAGTGCTTTATTTGGATTAATGTTCATCATAACTCTATGAAGCATTTACTGTTATAATTGCCGATTTCCAGATGAAAAGATTGAGGCCGAGAGGTTAAATAAGATGCACCGCCTCCTCCAGCAGCTCCAGAATCAACGCCTGAGTCACTGTTTTGGTGCCCTGGTCCCAAATGTACTAGAAAACATACTAACCTTTATTGAATGTTACGATCACTCTTCTTATACCAGAATGAAACTATGTTTTGGACTTTAAACCCCTTCCCCCACTGCCCTTCAAAGAATTTGTGGGAATGTGAGTATGGGATGGGGGTGTGGACACTGCCCAAGTCCTTCAGTCCCACCTGATTTAAGGTGACCTTTTGGCCCATAGGCAAGTGTTCAGGCATAGGGCCTCCTGCTCTCCTCCCTCTTCCACTTCACCTAGTCTCTCAGGTCTTCCTGCTGGACTTAGCCTAAGGCCCCCTCAGCTAACAGTAACAGATTCCTTGCCTCCTCCTTCCATGCCCGCCCCCCCACCGTACATATACAATAAGGGGTGGGGACCCACATCTAGGAGACGGACAGATGGGGGTTGGGGAGGAGCTGAGAAGTGAACAGGGGTACTGGGAGGTCAGGGAGCACAGTAAGCCCCTTTCCTCTTCCATTTCCCCAACTCTTGACTCATTGGGCCACAGTGGGGAGTCACAGGGAGGGGAAGGTTGAGGGAGCCCTGTTCAGAGACAGCTCAAAGCCATTATCAAAAAGAA
This sequence comes from Halichoerus grypus, assembly GCF_964656455.1. Classification (NCBI taxonomy): domain Eukaryota; kingdom Metazoa; phylum Chordata; class Mammalia; order Carnivora; family Phocidae; genus Halichoerus; species Halichoerus grypus. Next base: position 116,001,267 of record NC_135717.1, on the reverse strand, counting down.
GAAACTCAGGAGGCTGCGTTTTGAAGCTGCCGTGGGAGGCCTGTGGGAGTATTATCTACAAAAGGAACTAGGAGAGAGAGAAGAGCAAAGCAAGGGAAAAACCGCTCAAGACACAAAAGATGGAAAAAGCACCCCATCCCCCAAAGCGCAGGCGGAGTCAGTCACTGTGTGCAGGGGGTGAGAGCAGGTGGCTGTCGAGGAACAGAGCCCTGGGCCCCTCCCCTCTCCTCTTCCCACTTTCTCCCTCCTTTCTGGAGGTCCCCAGGTCTGTTTCCAGCCTGGCTCTGTCAGCCAATGTGGCCAGGCTCTGCTTCCAAGGCTGTGTTGAGCCGTGGGAAAATCTCAGGTTTCCAAGTCAGGCGAGTCTGGATTTGAATTCTGGGTCTGCCACTGATGACCTTGGATGGGGATAGGAGTTGGGTGGGTGTTAATCTCCAACAGCATCAGTTCCTTCGTTTGTGAAATGATCTCTCCTCAAAGGACTCTTGAGATGAGCTTAGTAGATGGTTGGGATTGTTATCAGAGTCCCCCTAAGTGCTTACCCTGGCCGTGGGTGCTGGGAATGCGGAAATGAGCTCAGGAGGAAGCCTCACAGAAGGTTCCCCATTTCCACCAAAACAAACAAACATTTTGGAAAATTTTGAGGCCTCCAGTACTTGGCCACTCCTTGGCGATCTCATTCTAGGTCATTCCTTTTCTGTTAATGGAGGATCCTAGCTAGGGTGAGTAAACCATAATACATTTTCAAACGAGGGAATCCTGGAAGATACATGGTTTTATTTACATGTACGGAAGCTGCTGTATGTCATACGGCTAGTAAGTGGAGGAACCAGCTATGAATCAAGATTTGACTATGTTGACAGTTTGTTACTACTGTGCCATCTTGCTGGAGTGCTTTGTCCTATCTTTTGGCAAAAAGCCTATTCAAAGGGGACAGCATGGTCATTTTGATGAGCGTTCAGATAGTGACCTGTCGTGAGTGCCCACAGTGCCCAGCAACCCGGCCCCCGAACCACGGGGAGCTACTGCGGTTGACTGCTGACTCCCCAGCCCCGTGGGGAGGGGAGTCTACAGCAGTCCTGCCTGTGCCCGGCAACGGAGTAAGTCTGAGAAATCTCAATCTCAATCTGCATGCTCTAGCAACACCAGAAAACGGATTTGTTTGAAATCTAGTTATAGAGAAAGCCTAACTGGGTTAAGTTGAAGAGAGACATAAAAAGGAGACCTGACTTTTCCCTGAGGAATCAGAGTGGGTGGTATTTGTTCCTGCTGTTTTGACGGCAGTGAAGGGGCGGGCGGGCTGGGGAATGGTTGTGCTGGTGGCAGTGATGGTGGGTGAGTTTCCTTCCCCAGTAACATCGTCAGATAGCGTCTCCCCCTGGGTGAGGAGCAGAGCGGGTAACAAGGCGGCCTCAGCACCTGGATGGAGAGAACGTTCCCTGGCTCTCCCCTGGGCAGCCCCAGCTCCGGCCTCACTCCCGCGCACTGCTATGCTGCTGTTTACCCTGGTCAGCACCATCGGCCTCTAGCCTGCACCTCCCCGCGCACCCCCCCCCCCCCCCCCCGCACCGAGAGCTCAGAAACGGGAGGTGACGGCGGGCTTCTCTGACGGGTATGGCAGACAGACAAGAGGGGTACGAAGCACACCGTCCTGGGGGGGTAGGCACGCAGGAGAAAAACTACAGAAGGGATAGCATAACGGAGTCATTCTTTTTTGACTTTCTTTACTAGGTCTGTCTGGCTGGAGATAGGGGAAGTCTTTCACGCTCTTTTTAACAGGGCAGGACAGACAGAAAAGCAAAGGAGTTCTGCTGAGTGGATGTTCAGCTTGTCACTGGTTAGCTCAGGCACCAGGGTGCTGACCCGCAGCACCTGGGTAGCGACGCCCTCCCGCCCCTCCAGGAAGTAGTTGCCATTGTGTCCACTTACAGTTCAGGAAGATGTGACGTAATTTGCCCAAGGCTAGTGGGTCACAGAGCTAGCAAGCTGGGAAGGCAGAATTAAAATCCAAGTGTATGTCTCAGAAGTCCCGGGTCTTTCCCCTCCACCACACTGCGTAGCCACCAGGCACGACTTCCAAGAGTTTAAAGAGCTAAGAGCTCTGTTTCCTTCACCGGCAAAGTGGCTGAGGAAAGACCTGGAACCATTTATCTTTGCCTCCGAACTCAGCATAGTGCCCAGCACACAGTAGGTGCCCCAATGTTTGAAGGAAAGAATGTGCTCAGGTGGCTAATGCAACCAGAAGTCGAGCCTGACTGACTGAACAGTCACGTTGTTCCGGCTACCAGGATTTGCTCTGGTACTCCGAACGGGCCAAACAGTGACAGCAGCTTCTTTTGGGTGACCTCCAAATATATACTGATTTGAACAACTTTTTCTCCCACGAAGTGTGCTGCCTTATAGATATAACCCCACCGGTTATATCTGTGGGATAAGAAGGTGGGTTGAACCCTATAAATCAGGCAAGACAGATCCTCATTTTGTTAGGTCAAGTGGCAGAATTTCCAGGGGGCAGCACGTCATCACTTCACTGATCTCCGAAAGTACAGGTTCGTTCACAGATTGGTAATCATCACTGCTGGCTGGCTTCTCCAGGTCACTCCCAACCTAAAATAGGTTATCTTGCTTTTCCCCATACATACATTCGTACTCACATGACTGCACCCTGGCTTGGGATTCTGAAATACGAGGTCACCGTATCTTAAGTCACTGAACAAAGGCCTGACCATTCTTTGGTCTAGTCCTATTGTAAGCACAGGCCCCAGCCCTCAGCGCAGTGCTTCGTGCACTGTACTCACCAGACAGGGGGGCTCTTTCATGCAACACTACTACCTCCTAGTATCTTATTCAATGTGTCAGTCACCCCAACTAGGGTATCAGCCCCTTGAAGGGCTGTAGTTTACTTATCTTTACCTCTCCTTAGCTTCCAGCTTAGCAGCTGTACAAAGCACTCCCAAATGTTGTTGATGAAGAGTGTAAATCCATGCTTCTGTAAAAGGGCTTTTTCAATAACTATATGGCCCAACAACTCCATCCTAGGAATCTACCCTGAAGATATACTCACAAGTAAAAATTATATATGTATTATAAGATGCTCATTTCAGCAATACTTATGATAACAAAAAACTGAAAACCATCATTAGGGACTGGTTAATTATGTTAAGTTTATACAATGGGATATTATGTAGCCACAGAAAGAACAAGCTATATTTATGAATACTGACATGGAAAGAGATTTAAGTTGTATACATTCTTTTTTTTTTAATTTTTAGAATTTTATTATTTCTTTAAAGATTCTATTTATTTATTTGACAGAGAGCGACACAGCGAGAGAGGGAACACAAGCAGAGGGAATGGGAGAGGGAGAAGCAGGCTTCCTGCTGAGCAGAGAGCCTGATGAGGGGCTCAATCCCAGGACCCTGGGATCATGACCTGAGCAGAACGCAGACGCTAAAGGACTGAGCCACCCAGGCGCTCCCCCCTTTTTTTTAAAGGTTATTTGAGAGAGAGGGAGGGAGAGAGTAGGGGGAGGTGCAGAGGGAGAGAATCCCCAAGCAGACTTCCCGCTGAGCGAGGAGCCCAATGCGGGCCTGATCCCACAACCCATGAGATCATGTACAGAACCGAAACCAAGAGTTGGAGGAGGCCCAACCAACTTAGCCAGCCAGGCACCACAACCCTGAGATCAAGAGTCACATGCTCTACAACTGAGCCAGCCCAGTGCCCCTCTTCAAGGTGGTTTTGACATACATGAGGCCTCCCATCCACCTAGGAGGTTAAATACAGTCTTGCCTGGATACAGGGAAAGACCTCATAATCCTTCAAGGTCACTTCAATCTCTGGATTTTCTATCAAGTATAGAAAGGGAAGCAATTAATCAGAAAAGGAGGGCTTCTCCCTGACACCCAGCAGGCTGATGGTGTTGTTGGACAAATTCCCCAAAATGAGGTGATCAGCCCTTTAGAAAATGGCTTCCTTTGACTACTGTTTTCTTTACTGAAAGACACACACACACACACACACACTTTCTCTCTCTCTCAATCTGTTCAACCAACCTGAACTCCGGCAGCTGAGCTGCAGCCGAAGAGCCAAGGGAAGCCCTGAGGCGGCTAAGTTCTGCCCCACTGCCGCTTGCAGGCCGGCCTGCAGACTCCAGAGAAGGAAAAAGCTCTGCTGTTATTCAATCATAGATGCTGGGGGTGGTGTGGGGTGGAGGGGTCTGGCCCCAGTGCCACCTGCTACATGCAGGCGCTCAATTACACCGTTACACTCGCTACGCCTGTCAAGGGGCAGGCAGGCCTCGGAGGAGAGGGGTTGCCCGGGAGAGTTGCTGGCAGCTGGGGTTTTTCTCAACTGGCAAGCTTCCTTTGGAAAGTCACCGTTCCCTATACACGAATCCTTTCCCACAAGGAACAGCTGCATTTGCTCATGCTGGCCTTTACATTTTCGTCTGGTGCCGAAGCTAGGCGGTGGACAAATGACTCAGGAATCAGCCACCCTCATTTAAGGCCTGAACAAGCTGCCCGAGTGACTTCTGCCCCACGAGGTCCAAAGAAACCCGGCTGATGAAATGAAGGCATTTGCTGTTGTGAGACAAAGGTGGGAACATTTACGCAGTTGTTTTTATTTATTCAACTATAAAGACCGCGGCAATTTTCTGATGGGTAACACCTTAGATCAACACTAATTATATTGCTATAAATGTGGTTGAGGATCAGAAGAGGATTCAGGAACAAGGGAGAACAATAACAACAAAAATCTTCAAACACTGAAACCAAGAAATACTTGTTTTTTCCTTTAATTAAATGCTACTCTCCCACCGATTTCCCTAGACTGGTCTGCAGTCTAAGGCGATAGGAAAACAAGGCTTTGGGCATTCTGAAGAGACGGTGGGTGAAGCTACGGGGCCAAGCCGGAGACTGGAACCCTGATGTGAGGGTCAATCTCAGGTACGTTCTGGGAGCGGAGGCAGATTCTCAAATGTTTTCTAGTGTTCTTTCCTTTTCACCAATTAAATGTCCCCTTCTCTGGCTAATTCAGTGCAGGACACAATCCCCTCACTGCCTTTCCTGGTCACACTGCCGTGTAGAGGGCACCTCACAGGAACGTGTGGCTTCTGCTTAGCCTGGAGAGGCAGCTGGACTAGCTCTGACCCACCTCCTCCTCCTGAGAGCCTGAACAGCAGGGAGGTGCCGAGGAAGGCCTCTTCCGGCAACTGAAAGGCCCTGTGCACCAGGAAGGGCACCACTGACCCTTGGGAAACCTGGCATCAGTGGCCTGTGATTCCGGGTGGAAATGACCAATCAGAATCAATCCATATCATTGGGAAAGGTCAAGGGAAAAAACAGCTTCCCCTCCAAAAATGGTAAAGAGGAAACGAGGAGAGAAGAAACCAAAAATATTTAGAATGGCATAAAAAGTGATATGCGTAAACTTCTTTTTGTTATTACATCTAACTATAAGTTTCCTAATAAGTCCAGTTACCAAGTTGAATTGTGTAGGATAGAGGAGAGAGGCCAACTGGAACCTCAAGAGTTCACAGCCCCAAGCTGAGAGGTCCTAGGTTTGCGCTGGGGGAGCCCCTTTTTGAATGAGGGCTTGGGTGGGCTGGGCTCCATGCTGGCTCCAGTTCCATTGGTCCCTGCAGAGTGGGCCTGGCCCCGTTCACTAATGTTTCCTGACGCCTGGGATGGAGCGCTCTGATACCTGGAACCAGATGAATACCATGAACTATTTCTGTAACGACCCATACTGTCATGTCGCCCTTGGTTCATGGGGTCATTGGACTTTTGGCCTTGTGGCCTGTAGCCTTGTGCTCGTCTGTTCCCCGGCAATACCTGAGGATAAAAGAATACAGTGTTCAAAACACTCTGGCATTATGGCACCCTGTCTGTTCCAGTTCAGCTTACAGGAGTATTCTGAAAGCCTAAATTGTGGTATCCCACACTTGGGACCCAGTTATCTCTCAAGACTCCCAGAATTGTGTCAGCCAATCCAACCTAGCCACTACCCCAGAATTAAGAAATCCTTCGCTACTTTTGCCCCACCTTTCACCCCTAGGCTGTCCACTGGAGAGGAGAGTTCACTTTTCTTTAGCTGGGCACAAGAAGAAAGCTAAGAAGGAAGAAAGAACATTCTTTGGGCTGTTCCAACCCTCAATTGGGCAAGCATCTTATCACATGGCTGAACTCTGTGGATCACAAGCCATTTGTAAAGATAATGAACATCTGGAATAATAAAAGAAACATCATTATAATCTGCTTTGCTATACATCACCAGCCATAGATTAAATCCTGCTGCTGTGATATTTAGGACATTTCACATTACAACCCAGAAGGCTTATTACGGCACAGGGTTTTATTTTTGTCCTCCGCTTCCAGTGTAATCCCAGTTCTGCACAGCACTGCCTTGGATTGCTCTTGTGTATCTTCTTCAAATAGGAAAAGAAACTACGGATTATGCTTCAACTTCCTGGTGTTCGCCCCCCACACCAGCAGGTTCACGCTCTCTCCCTGAGATACTCCACACTGTGCTTCCAGGGAGCTGCTGCTGCCGACACTCTGCAGAGCCTGCCACTATGCTGTTCCTCCACCTCGAGATGGGGGCACGGCTCCCTGGGTGACTACTTACCAGGCAATACTACCTACAATAGCTAGGACTGCCGCCAACTTGAGAAAGTCAGCAGTCCTGGCAACAGGAAATCTAAGCTAGCTGGTGGTTCGGAACAGACGTACCAAATGCTTTCTCTGGAACTAACTGGGGCTGGAGGGATTCAAAATAGGTGTGGAATGGGCATCAAGAGAGGAAGGTAATGGACTGAGCTGTCAGCATTTAAACGGTGACAACCTGGTAACCTTTCTCTGTCACTGGCTTAGTGGGGCAGCTGGGTTACCTCCCGATGAGGCTGGAAGGGCCGGCCACTGGAGTTTGCCGTGGCTGCGGGAGTCTCTCCTGGTGCCGAACTCTTCTTGTTAGCGCCTGTAAGGCTGGGGGCAGAGGCCCAGGTGGACGAGGAAGCAGCAGAGGCGTCACACGGGCTACTCAAGGACACAGATGTAACTGAGCTGTGTCGGGATCTGGTTGAATAGCTGTTCTTTGGATGGGACACTGAATGAAAACATGAGGAGTATGTTGTCATATGATGGGTAAGGTTTTCCCTATTTCTTCATTTCACAATAAGCAACTTAAGATAAAGAACTGTCTACCTGAGTAGTTGTAAAGGTAAGCTTATAAAATGGGTAACAGGAAGCAAAATCTCCCTTCTTCCCTCTTCTTCCACTCCTTCCAAATCCTCACTGCTTTGTTTTTTGTTCAAGTTTTTATTTAAATTCCAGTTAGTGAATCCCCATTGCTTTGTAAAGGAACGCTCAGAGACAGGAGAACAGTGTAAGAGCAGAGTAATCGTTCCCCCACCAACTAATGACTTCTCAGCATTTCCTACTAAACTCCTGGTTATGGCTCCAGCAGCTGACTAAGCCTAGGAACAATAGTATGGGCCATATGCTCAGTTTCCTATGCGGGAACATTCTGAAGTACTGACTTCACAAAGAAAGAAAAAGGTGAATAAAAAGCTAAATCCTTTTCTAAAAAAATTTGTATGATGCAAGATATAAATAATCAAGATTAGTTAAACATGAACAGAACTAGTCTTTATAACAAACATGTATCTTCCCAAGGTTCTTTCTGCAAAAATAATCCCAAATTCAAAATACCAATGTAACTGAAAAATATGAATATTTTCACTTCAAATTTTGTCAGAATTCAATGACTTAAAACTACCTCTTACATTTTTTTTTCTTGGTTTTAAGCCTGGACTGATGCTGAGTTCACAATCACTGCTCTAGGTCCAACCTTTCACTTTTCTACTGACACAGAAAGAATAAAGGAGCTGAGCTCAATGTTTGCTGATGTGTCCCTATAAGCTCTCAAGTTAGGGGAGGGCTCCCCCTACCCTTACAGCCATTATTTAAGCACCTATTCTGTGCCAGACCAGGCAGATATTGTTATCTCCACTTGGGAGAGGAGTGAAATGAAGCTCTAGAGGTTAATGTAAAGGCAACGACTCAAACTTGGTCTGACTCCAGAGCCCCTCAACATTGCAAATTTAGAGAGCTGGAAAACACCCATCTTCTGAGCTCAAAGACTCTGCATCCGGTGACTTCTTAGGTATCTCAGAATTACTTTTCACAAAAACAAGCAAACCAAAACCCAAGAGGCACTAAAGACAAATCAGTGGAGAAGCCACAACTTCAGTCTCTGATGAGCAGGGTCTTCTCATCACCATCTCTAGTACCCAGAATCTCTCACCATCTTACCTTGTCCAAATGACTCAATGTCCTTCTTTAGGGTCTCTACGTCACAGGTGAACCGGGCTACTCGTCCCAGATCCTCATCATATTTACGCTCACTGACAAAGTGCTGGGGAAAGGACAAAGGAAAGCCTCCGGGTGAGACAAGCAGTAAGACAAGCAGAAACCGCAGCTTGCTATATAGAGATGAAACAGAATTATTTCCTGCTGCCTTTTTTTTACTGCTTCAAATTTTGCAAAATGGCCATCATATTACCTATGCTGGGTGACTGACAAAATCCAGTCATTTTCTTAAGGCCCAAAGAGAAATCTATTGGGGAGCTTTATGAAATGCTCCATGATGGCCAAAGCCCATTAGGTATAATCAAGAGAAATAAATTGTAGAGATAGAAGAAAAAGTTTATAGTAGAGGGCCATCTTTCCACTGTTGGCTACTCTCCACATTGTTCCATTTTATACAGAGGCAGCAAAAATGCTCATAAGTTACAACAATGATACCATGTAAACAGATGGCTTGGTGTTCTTTAATAGGAACTTCCTTAGGAAACCCACTTCATCCCTTTATGAAGTAGGATTTGTTATAGTCCTCAAAATGGGGACAACTTCCTGAGATGGAAAATCATTCATGTGAAAAGCCAACCTTGCAAATGAGAAGGGTTTGTGCTGCAAGTAATTTAATCCTTTTGAGCAGACTGAGCTGAAAAGTAATCAACCCCTTGGGTCAAAACTAACTAGAGACTGTGGGACAAGAAACATGTCAGGAATAAAGTGCTTCTGGGGGTGTCTTTCAGTAAACAATCTCCAAGGTAGCCTGGGATCTTTTTTTTTTTTTTTTTTTCCAGATGAAAAAGAGGTGAAAAAGACAAGTTAAAGGCCTAGATATAATTTACAAGAACTAAACTCCTCAGAGCAGCCCTCTGGCAGGTGGTCTAATTCAACTCTGGATTTTCAAGGGGTATAATCAAATGCATCAGATTCCTTGGGATGGATCTAGAAGCAGTAAATGGGAAAGGAGACATCAAAATTCCCTCTGAGCCTTGAAGTCCTAAAGCTTCAGAGTACACTGTGGCTTAGGAAACATGAACCTCTGTGACATAAAGCCTTCAGACATGTAATATCAGTCGGAGAGTAATTCTGAAACAAATTCTAGGGTTTGTTGAGCCAGAGACATAACAGGAATGACAGAAATAAAATGATCTGGAAATAAGACATTTAAATTGCACCGCACCCACTTCAGTACACTGAAAATGTGGAGAGAAACAGATCCTTAGTCAGCCTGCAGAAATATTTCTAGCAGCTTTTTAACCACGTGGGAAGGAGAACAGATGAAGCCTGTGAGAGCCAGAACTCTCATCTAATTCCAAAGGGGTTTCCGGCTTCTCCCGGATAGTTGAATGAGACTGACTGGCATCAATGTGAAGATGACTTTCTATAATTTTTAGTAATATAGTTCTAGTTAATCAGAAATGGTAATTTCATATTGGCATTGTCTTGCTATTTCACCCCAACAGAGTTTAAGGGGGAAGGAATGAAAGACTGGCTCAGAATGGTGACAAGGATACCTGGAAGGGCTTATTTGATCTTCCACCTGTTTTCACTTTACAAAGACTGTGAAACAGCCTCTGCAGCCAGTGCCCCTCTTAAAGATGGCAGAAAGTCTCGTGTGTTCCAGAAGAGCAGAGGTTAAGGGCTTAGGAAGAGGGTCGACCAACTCCCCTTGTTCCCACAGCTCACAGGTTATCATTTAGAAAGCCAATGTCTACCACTACCCACAAACACCTCAACCTCTTTCAGGTTTCCACCCTTAGTCTCAGAAACACTTGCTCTTTATATAAGAATTCAAAATGTATGAGTGTTGAACCTCGGTCATTGTTATAAACAGATTACAATATAATCAAACTGCTCATTTTTCTTATAAAATCAGAATCAGGGGCACCTGGGTGGCTCAGTTAGTTAAGCATCTGCCTTTGGCTCAGGTCATGATCCCAGGGTCCAGGCTTCTCCCTCTGCCTCTGCCTGCCATTTCCCCTGCTTGTGCTCTCTCTCTCTAATAAATAAATAAAATCTTTAAAAAAAAATCAGAATCAACCAACCAACTATTTAAATATTTACTGATGGGGCGCCTGGGTGCCTCAGTTGGTTAAGTGACTGCCTTCGGCTCAGGTCATGATCTCAGGGTCCTGGGATTGAGCCCTGCATCAGGCTCCCTGCTCGGTGGGAAGCCTGCTTCTCCCTCTCCCACTCCCCCTGCTTATGTTCCCTCTCTCGCTGTCTCTCTGTCAAATAAATAAATAAAATCTTTAAAAAATATATATATTTACTGATTATCTACTATGTGCCAAGGCACTATGCTAGGTGCTGGAGATGCGCCAGTTCCTGCCATTGTAAAGTTCATCATCTAGCTGAGAAGACAGATCAGTCAGATGAACACAAAATGATAACTATGCTAGGAAGGCACAAAATAGGGAATATGACAGGAAAGTCAGGAAGCATGAGTAGGTCCTGGTTATCTGTGTGCTGGGAGTGGGTGGGGGGTGTGTTTTGTACAGACTGAAAAGCATATGCAGTAGCCCTCTAGCAGGAGGGAACAGGAGAAGCTAAGATGGCCAGAGTATAGAGAACAAGGGGGAACAGGTGTGAAATGAGATGATGGCAGAGCCAGACCCTGCAGAGCCCTATAGGCCATGTTAAGGATTATAGTCTTTATCCTAAAAGCAATGGAAGGTTTGAAGCGAGGTGCGAGGAACAGAGGACTGGGGAAGGTGGGGCAGTGGCAAAGTGGCTGGGTGGAATCAGTTAAGAGGCCATAACAGAAGGCCAAATGAGAGATAACAGTGGCTTGACCATGACGGTGGTGGTGGAGATGAGGAGAAAAGGTCAGAGCTGAGATTTGGTAGGAGGTCAAATGGACAGGGTCTGCTGATAGATTTAATGTGGGAAAGGAGAAATTTTCTAAGGTTTCCAGGTTGGACACCTGGGTAGATGACAGTACCGCTTCCAGAGAAAGGGAACATGGAAGAGGGCCAGATTTGAAAAGGGAAGATCCTGAGTTCAATATATGAGACATGGCCATGAATTATGGAGATCTGCTGCTTCAGTCCCCGAGGGTAAAAGAAAGGCAGAAAGGAGAAGAAAGTTTTACCTTGATATCAGCTCTGAGCTCAACCAATTGCTCCTCTGACATTCGAACAGCCACATCAGTCATCTTCTTTAGAAGTTCGGCTTTCTTTTGTCGGCTGAGCAAAATTTCCACTGTGGAGGAAAGGAGAGTATGACTCTTATGTTCTGCTAAGTAGGATAAAGAAGAATTGGAAATATGGGCCTTGCAGTATGTATTTGGACAGCCAAAGGCTTAGCTGCCCACCCATCCAGAAAATGAAAATACCAAAGGTCCAGTTTCCACCTTCTTGAGGGACTCTGAAGGCAGTTAAATGGTAAACACTTTTTATGAATCATAAAGACTCATATATCATTTGTCATTTCTCTTTCTCCTCTTCCCAGTCAAAAAAAAATTCTTTTAATCAAGAAACCTATGAATTAAAACAGAAATATGTACCCAGGGTAAAAAAATTCACCTAGAATAAATGGTATAAGATGAAAAGTAAAAGTGTCCCTCCTACTTCTAACTTTGTAGTTGCCTCAATAGAAACCAATGTTAACAATTTCGTATGGATTCTTCCAGATGTATTCTAGGCACACACAGCAAATCTTTCTCCCTTTTCCCCCTCTTCATGGATGGGAGTATATCATACACATGGTCCTTTCCTTTACCTTAGCTATTTTTACTTAACATATCTCAAAGTTCATTCGCTATTAATATGCTGGATCTCCCTCACTGGTTAACAGCCACTGTATTCTACTATGTGGCTACACTATCATTATTTACCAAGTCCCCTAATGGTGGATATTTAGATTGTTTACAGCCTTGTAAGAAGTATATTCTTTGGCATGCTCTTGGATATATAACTCAGATATGGCCATGGAGGACAAGAGACAATACAGGGGAAAAAATTCTCTCAGAGTAGAGAACCAGGGGCTATATAAAGGATGTGAGCAAAATAAATCCTCCAAGGAAGCAGAACTAGGAGCTGCCATATGAACAAAGGAACTTTCTCTATTAGAAGGGCAGGGACTCTGCTATTCCTGTCCAGTAAGATTGGATCACTGCTTTTCCAGGTGGGAATTTTTTACTATAATTATCCTCTTCTTTCTCTATCTGTATAACATTGGAGGAGGGGGAATTTAACTTGTCTTTTAACTTATGGGACCCCAGACCACAACATGCCATATTCAGACCTGTTGAAAGATCTGAAATTACCCAGCAGTCCTGGACTTTCAGCTGAATATTCTAACTAGATGAGTCTTTGGAGGTGTTGCCACTGAGGAGGAGATGAGTGTGTTCCCATTTTTTAAAAAAAGAAGGATGTCGGGTAGTTGAGGGGTGGACTGTAGCAAAGACCGTTAGCCACTGCATATCCATTCTCCTCTTCTTCCTACTGCAAGTCCAATGTTTTGGGTACCAATCTGCTTAGGTAAAAATCTACATTTCTTGGCTTTGCTACAGATAAGATAATTGTGTTATCACATGACTTGGTTATGTTATCACATGGTTTGGTCACTGAGATCTAAGCAGAACTCACGGGGCGGGGTTTACAGGACAACTCTTTAAAGAAGCCTTAGCCAGCAGGTAACATTTTGCCTCCCCTCGACTGGAGCCTTAGGAGGTATCTTTTGACCATAAGCACACTCTAAGGATGACTGGGTACAAAGACAAAGAAGCCTGGGTCCCTCGTGTCATTTTGGAGATGTCTTGTCTTGCCAGCCCCGATCACTTACCTCCGGACCTTTCATTTCATGAGAGAAAAATAAACTAACATTTATTTAGGCCACTCTGTTGCATGCAGTCAAACTCAGTTCCTAACTGTTATACATAGAATCCTGTAACCTACTTAGAAATTAGCCAAATTTGTGTTAGAAAATAAATAGAATTTTCCAAGAGCTACATCAGGTATTCCAGAGAGCTGAATGTCTTCCGCAGTTTTACTGAGCATGACTGCCACCTGTATGCCACCCATGGGGTACCCCTATCCACGGCAAGTTAATCAGGAAGAACTTTCCCAATAAGTGAGGAATGTGCCTACAAAAGTTTCTTGACACCAAGGCCCAACAGTTACAAATGATCTACCTGATCTGGCTCCCAAGATAAAACCTGTCTGCCAAATTCACTTGCTTCTCAGCTCCCACACTCTAGGATTCTAAGACAAAAGCACAGATCTCAACATGGAGGAAACGTGTCAAGTCAAGATCTCCACACATATCAGAGGACCTAATTACATAACTTGGGACCAGTCACAGTTTTTCCAAAGGACTAGTTTCTTCGTTTACTAAATGAAAACAAAAATAGGAAAACCCAATTATCTCATAAGGTTAATGTGAAGATCATAGATGAATGAGTGAAAAAACTCTAAACTGTGAAGTACTGTGAACATATAAATTAATAAAATTATTATGTGTAAAAAAGAAAAAGAAGCACATTCTTGAAAGTATTGATAAATGAGTAATTACATTTAGTGACATTGAGAACGAGGATTTTTTTTTTTAAAGATTTAGTTATTCACTTGAGAAAGTGCGAGAGAGCGAGACAGAGTGAGAGAGGTGAGGAGCAGAGGGAGAAGCAGGCTCCCTCCTCAGCAGGGAACCCGATGCGGGGCTTGATCCTGGGACTTTGGGATCACGACCTGAGCCGAAGGCAGCTGCTTAACCAACTGAGCCACCCAGGCGCCCTGAGAACGAGGATTTTTAAAGGTGACGCGTAGGAGACTGGTGAGGGGACAGGAATCAGGTGTGCAGAGTCTTCTAGGGCACAGGAAGAAAAGGTTCCTGTTTGTCCTCATGGTCGTGGGGAGCTGGTGGGAGGGTTTCAAACAGGAGGGAGATGGTCCGGGAGGAATGTGTAGGGGAAAGAGTGGAGGCTTGAGGGCGGAACTTCAGGAGATGGAGGAGGGCTGGTCAGAGAAACAAGAAGACTAGGGAGAGTGGGCTTAGAAACCCCGAGGGAGCACGGTCATCAGTGCAGCCAGAAGGCTCTGGATGGCCTAGTGGAGCAGCCGCACTGCCCAGGCAGGATGAGCCCATCGAAGCAGGGCGGGCTGCAGGGGAAGGGGCTCCGTGGGCAGGAGCGTAACTTGTGGAAGAGGACTGTGCTATCACTGCAGAGGCTGAAGATCCAAGAGTGTGTAAGGGGACACTTGGATTTAACTCCACCCCAGCCTGCTGTATACCAAAGCAGAAAATCGGAGTGACAAAGTTTATATAATTAATTTGATCAGTGTGGTTGTCCCAGCTGCCCCTAACCAAAGACTCTGTCGTACTAAGTGTCTGTGGAAGGGCACTGCAACAATAACTGTTTCTTGGGGCGCCTGGGTGGCTCAGTCAGTGAAGCGTCTGCCTTCGGCTCAGGTCATGATCCCAGGGTCCTGGGATGGAGCCCCGCATCGGGCTCCCTGCTTGGTGAGGAGCCTGCTTCTCCCTCTGCCTCTGCCTGCCACTCCCCCTGCTTGTGCTCTCTCTCTCTCTGTGTCAAACAAATAAAAATCTTAAAAAAAAAAAGAGAACCAGGATTTTTAGCATGAGAGAAAGGAGATACAGATATACAATTGATGAAATTAAGTAAAACTCTGTAGCTCTTAATTTGATAAAAAAAGATTGGTCACGAATTGATAATTAGTTGAAATTGGATGAGGGCAGTTAATTATATTAGCCTATCTATTTGAAATATGTTTGGAATTTTCTATAAAATTTCTGTTTTTAAAAAGCACCTTCTCAAAAGTAAGAACTATGTCTTCTCACTAGTTTTATTTTATCTGAAACTTCATCTTCAAAATAGAACACATAGGTACATGAATGGATCGAAATTGTCACATTTAGACATTTCAGGATATACCACTCGATTTAAATGAAATCTCACCTCTGAAAAACAGTGGAGAGTACCTGTTCAACATTTCAGGTCAAAACTGAACTCAGCTCTGTGTCTCCTCTGGCCCATGACCATAAACACAAATGATTTAATTGTGAGTTATCATCTCAACCCATTTCCATTCTTACCAGTTTGAGAGCAGGTTAAAAGAAACAACCCTCCTAATTACAAACCTAGCATTCAACACATGAAGGTAAAACCCACTGTTGAAAAGCCCCCAATCGATGCCACTGTAGAAGCTGCAACTGACATGCCCTTCTTTCCATACAGCTGTGTATCTTTTACCTGACCTTTAACAGAAAGGACAAAAAACATATCTGGTTCTTTGCTACAAAAACCCCACAAATTACCCAAGTTAGACTCTATTCTTCCCGAATCTTTTAGTAGGCTTTCAAGGAACCCTAGTCATGATATCCTGAAACCTAATTTCACTGAATTCCCCTACCTAATGATCACAGACACTGAGTGAAGACTGTTCTAAAACCGAGAAAACAAAGAAAGTTCGGAGACAGGTAATGACAGGAATGTTTACACTAACATGCAGGTAACCTGGTCAAGTCTCCTCTGACTATGCCAAACATTTTTTGCCAAGTAGAAAAAAACCCGATGGAATTGTTCAATCACTGGAAGCTAAAAACAAAATAAAACAAAACGCAGGCACCTGCAAGGATACTTTATCTTCTTAAGTTGATGCTGTGCGGCAGAAACCACGAAGTACCCCTTAGACACTGGATTTTACATTCAAAATATTAAAATTAAAAAATATTAAAAAACAGGTTCTTGTAAAGTTGCTTCACCTGAAAGGATTCATATGCCAGGGCAGTACAACTGCTCAAGATTGTTTAAATAAATATATAAACTCTTCTGGTGGCATTTATATTGAGCTTTTGTTATGAGGGTCAAAAGGCAGATACGTACTAACTGGTAACAGCTTTAACTACAGATCAGTCTTACTTGCTTCAGCTTTCACTTTGTCCATTTCAGCAAGCAACGCCACTTCTCGATCCATTAAACTAGGAAAAGATGACAAAGGGAAGAAGGTTTGTCAGAAACTCAAACAGAAATAGCACATTGTTAACAGTAGAAAGAGACTTATGAGTTTGTTCACTAAAAGCATACTACAAAGTAAACCCTGTGTGGACCACATAAAAATTCTGTCTCGCCCTAAGCAAAGAATATTTTAAGGATTCCAATAAATAGACCTAATTTCCTTTTATCTCTCTGTATTACAGTAAACCACTAGCTGAAGACCGAGAATTGAGAACCAGTAGGTGGCAGTAGCAAGCTACAGAACAATTCTCACTAAATTGGTGTTAAAGCAAAAGTCCTTATGGAAGTTACATATTTCCACATTCGTGCTCACGTATTTTTTATTTTGTTCTATAAAATTGGACAGCTTTGCTTCTAATATATTTTACAAGGCAATACCCCTTCTAGGGCATGGTAAATTTATTCACAATAAGAATCTGTATATTCTCAACATTTTACCACAGTTGTGCCAAGTCACTGGCACTTGAGTCTATTTTTTTAAAGTTCTTCTTAAATTCCAGTGAGTTAGCATACAATGTAATATTAGTTGCAGGTGTACAATATAGTGATTCAACACTTCCGTACATCACCCAGTGCTCATTATGAGTGCCCTCCTTCATCCTCATCACCCATTTAGCCACCCCCTCTCCTCCCCATCTCCCCTCTGGTAACCATTAGTTTGTTCTCTATAGTTAAGAGTGTGTTTCTGAGTGTGCCTCTCTCTCCCTCTATTTTTTCCCTTTGCTCATTTGTTTTGTTTCTGGTGCTTTAGTCTTTAGAAGACAAAGTAATTAAAAGATATATATACATTGTGCTGGTTTCAGGTAAACATTTAACAGTAATCCAGAAAAGAGGAAATCAAAGGTTTCTGGTAGGTTTTTTACAGAAAAAGAATATTAAATGGGTAATTAGAATTTTCTCCACTGCAAATGTAAATGGTTTGTAGGCACATAAAGCTTTCTATGTCTTTATAAAAGAGCCCACCACCTTCAACATATAGAGAGGCAATAGTCTGCCCTAGTCTTCAACCAAGTAATTTTCCTTACCATATAGGTTTTATCAGTGGTGAAAAAAAATCTAAAATTTTAATACCTACATAGACATGAAATGTTCCAACTCTCTTCAAATTTGCTATTCATTCTGATTTCTCCTTTTGAATAGGAATATATCTATAGGGTTAACAAAAGTTGTATTCTTGTTTCTGATTGTAAAACTAATCACACACATACATAAATACACATACATATATATAAACATATACATATATATGAATACTGATTCAACTTAGCTCAATATGCAGTGATGTTAGCACAAAGTAGTTAATACAGAGACTACAGTGTGAGGCATACAAAAAAAGGATAAGGCGGGATCATCCCCTCAAGGAGCAAAATCCTTTATAGTGAAGTGCCAGAGAACATAGGTTTGATCATCATTACGCATGATGTTAATAAACAGACTTGTAATGAAACAGGTTTGGTGGGCATATTAATCCAAAAGCACCAGCCTGGAGAGAAGATGCAACTATTGTAGGGTAGCAATACTCTGCTAAGAAAGCACTTCCCACACCTTGGCAATATTTTGCTCCAAGAACGCTAGCAGCATTTGGAATACCTAAAAGCAAAACAAAAGCACAACTGAGACAGAAGTTGCCAGGCCTCGATTTTGACACCACTTCTTTTCTGTTGCTGAATCACCTTAAGATGCAGACACTGTGTCCACCAGATGACAAATATGTCTCTGGCAAAGCTTGTAAAATATTTATTAAAAGATTTCAGCAAACAAGTAAGCTTTCTGCAGCTTACAATCTTTATTATGAAAAAGTAGAATGTCATGTGACACATTTAGCAAGAAAAAAGTTCTGCACCGTCACAATCAGGCTTTTCTGTGGCAGTAGGAGCTAGGAAGTACATCAGTGTTGGCTTTTTTTTCCCCTGCAGGAATGACTAGTATCCATTTAAATAAACTCTGTTTTTCAACTGACTCACTGGTGATCATAAGAAATTCAGAGGCAGTTGCATGAACAACCATCCGACCACGCCATTAAAAAAAGTTTAACTTTTTCATGCCAAAACCCCCCACTGAAAAGGAGTAAGCGTTTCTATTCCTTGTTTGTTGTTTGTAATGTCTTGCCATCTATTGATAACATTTATTGAGAGGTCCTGTGATGTCAGCCAAGAATTAAACAGAGAAATCTACTCATTAACTCAGGCTGTTGGGATACTTTCTCAGAAAAAACACTGATGAAAATTCCAATTTTCCTTGAAATTTTCACAAGTCTTTAAAATATAAAAATGAATCAATGTTAAAATATAAATGCCTGACAGTTAGCTTTTCTGATTGAATGTAAGCGCCTGACATTAAAGCTTTTGATTGCCAAGACCTCCATTTCAAAGACATCTCAAATAAACAGACCGCCAGCTATACAACACAGCCAGGCTGCCCCACACATGAAGCTCCTCTTTTAGAAAGCCCTGGATGACCCACAAAACCTGAGTGGCCCTACTTTTCCCTTCCCACTCTTTAAATCTTGCTCTTATATTTTAAATTCACCAATAAAGAGTGAACCCACAAAAACTTAGGCAACCCACTGTCAACCCCAATCTGTGCTCTGTTTTAGCACACCTCGCCATGTGGCCCTGGGCATGCCATGCACCCTCTAGGACACGTAAGTAATAAACCTTGTGTTTTTTTTCAAAGTTCCCTGATGGCTGTTGCTGAGGTGTGTCTTGCAATCATAAGAACCACCAGGGCTGATCCAGTCGCAATACTAGCTCAAATACGGGCTCATCACAAGTAATGTGGGACCCAGGTGAGTGCCCCCCCAGGCATTCCTAGCTGACAGCATCACCACAGATAGGCTGAGACTGACACAAAACAATATAATAACAACTTTATTTTTTTTTATTTTTTTAAAAGATTTTATTTATTTATTTGACAGAGAGAGACACAGCGAGAGAGGGAACACAAGCAGGGGGAGTGGGAGAGGGAGAAGCAGGCCTCCCGCGGAGCAGGGAGCCCGATGCGGGGCTCGATCCCAGGACCCTGGGATCACGACCTGAGCCGAAGGCAGACGCTTAACGACTGAGCCACCCAGGTGCCCCTATAATAACAACTTTATTAAAAGTACATCACAAAATGTATTGCAATTGTGTAGAATGACCATGTTTTTAGGTCATCCAGGCTAAAGCACTTAGAGGTGACATGTCATGATGTCTGCAACTTCCAAATGGTTCCACAAAAACACAACATACACACACACACACACACAGTACTATCCTTTCATCTTTTTTGTATCTTTGAAAGTTTTCATAATAAAAAGTTGGGGAGGGGGTGCCTGGGTGGCTCAGTTGGTTAAGCGTCTGCCTTCGACTCAGATCATGATCCCAGGGTCCTGGTTGGCTCCCTGCTCAGTAAGGAGCCTGCTTCTCCCTCTCACTCTGTGGCTCCCCCTGCTTGTGCTTTCTCACAAGCTCTTTCTCTGTCTCTGTCAAATATATAAATAAAATCTTAAAAAAAAAAAAGTTGGGGAAATATGTACATCACCAAATAAACAGAGAAGGTGGGAAGAGTTCAAAAGTGGAAAATATGTTAAGCATAAAGAAAAATAGCAGAGGCTTTTTTTTTTTTTAAAGAATTAAAAACTATAGTTTATTGTAATACAGCTTTCTAACAATGTGGAAACTTAAGCTCAAGTTTTTCATCTGTTCCTAAGCTAAACGGTAGTCCCTGAATAGATCTGTGGCCAAGAGATTCAAAAGTACCTGTGGTTTGAGGTAACAGTTTTAGAGGCTATAACTGCAAGCAATGAGTCCTCTCAGAGAGTGATGAAAGGCTCACTCAGAAGGTCAGACTTTCTGTTACCTTGCTCCTGCCAATACATGAGGGCACTAAGTTTGCAACTGTTCTCTCAAGGTTCTCCTGAATGGAAACACACCACAATCAACATCTGATACACTGGATTCTGAAACTGCTAATGAAATTCAGCTAAATACGGCTGGAACTTTATTTAGAAAGACAGTAGGTCTTATTAAGCCCAAGCCTCATAACAGTGTAGAGAACAACTTCCATATCTTTTCTTCAATCATGAAAAATGGTTTTAGATGATTTGTCACTGTCACTAAGGGAAAAAGATTGGTAAATGTCTGAAGTTCTGTATCTCCTTCCCTCCTTACCAAGACTTTTTACTATCTTCCCATTTGCTCAATTTATTCTAAAGCTTTTATGTAATTTATTTAGTTGCTCAGAATAGTTTTTCCTGTAGTATTACCATTCATATCTCTGAGATATATTATATGTCCATCATTTGAAGCAAACCCTTTGATTAATATATTTAACATGTAGATTACTGATTCTAGCTATTGCCTTTGGTATTCCTTGGTACCAAAAAATTGTTAACTATCATTTGCTTATAGTTGTTACATTAGAAAACAATGTTATAATGGAAACACATCTCTGGCAATTCCACAGCTAATTATTTTAAGGGACAATACTCTAAACCACTCAATAATGTTAGAAAACATTTGTACTTGATTATATTTGCTGAAAACCTGAAACTTGTTTATTCTAACTCCACTAGCCAATCAAAGCAGAAGTCAAAGCAAACACCTTTATTTCTCCGAAGACACTTCCCTCTTCTCATAAAAACAATTGAGAGAACTGTCAGTAGTTTTTATTAGCAGAAAATTAATTGTTTCATAGGTTTTGTAGAACCCCATACTCCCAAGCACTGGCCTTGGTGGAGTATGGTACACACATGTAGGCTCAAAACAAAAACAAAAAATCCCAGCTAAGTAGCCAGGTCATCATACTGAGTTGAACAAAAGAGGTAAAATTAACTGAAAGAACTACCTTACTAAATCAAATTTGGATCTTGTGAAAGTTTTGGTGGGTTCCTCTTTGTCTGGAGTCCTTTACAAAGCATGTAGACATGCGATTTCATATTTCAACAGTCTGAAGTAGTTTTAAGAAGTTAGGATGTGAATATAAGCTGTTCGTTTGGAACAGGACCTCAATGGATAACTTTTCTTTCTCCTCTTTTCCAGTGGTAAAAAGTGTCTCAATTCTAAAGTAATACTACAGACCATATAACTCGATGATATTTTACAATATATTTAGGAAAAAAAGAACCAGTAGCAAACCAGATTACCAAGGAGTTTATTGTTCAAGTTTCTGGCTGGTAAGGAAAAATGGTTAGAGTGTTAAGCCATCTAGCCAGTAGCTGACTAAATCCTCATGTGAAACAGTATGGTTGTATGTTTTTTTTTAAATCCTCTCTCTCAAATTATTATAGCAATGTCTAAAGGGAGACACGTATAGCCTAGGAAGGCAAAGACTGAAAAATAAAGGCAAACAGAGATACCTGGGAAGACACAGAAAAAGGAAGCAGGGTATAGTAGAAAAGTGTCATTTAATACCAAGTATGACTTTGGGCTGATTATTTTTTTCTGTGCCCATCTTTTCTCATCTACAAAGTGAGCATAATACTATAAGTGATATTGTTATACAGATTAGAGATATGTGCATAAAAGCTTCTGACATACAATAACGGCTCAATAAATGGCAGCAGCAACTATTAGTCTAATTTCTGTACTCATCTTGATTCCTCAGTTTCAGCAGAATATCTACTCAGTAAAATGCTTTCATATTAACTCTGGTAAATCACTATACTTTCCAGATCCATTGCCTAGAAATTCTTAAATGAACATGCACACACACTAGCACAGTGTACTCAGTTACAGAGAGGTGAATCAAAGATAACTTTAAGTGAAAAGAATATGTTACAAAATTATGCTCACTATGATTACAATTATTTTAAGATTATGTATGCATGTAGATGGGCAACACAAGGGAACACAGAAAATAAATTAATTATGTGTTAAGTTAGTAGAGTTACAGGACTTTTACTTCTATTTTTAAAAACTGTTATAATGATGGGATATACAGTAAACATAAAAAGGAATCATGGAACCTTAAAAAAAAAAAAAGAAACACAAAATTCAGATTCTTTCATCAAATGCTCTCGTTTTACCTTGGTCTCTGACTTCATCCCTTATTACTTTCAACTACTGCCCTCTTAGCGGTAGCTACACGATATAGAGTCCCTACATGTCCCTTCTGTGCCTCTGCTTAGATCAGGCCTCCTAAATGCAGTGTTCTAGTCCCATCCTTTCTGCCAACGTAAATCCTATCTGTCTTTCAAGGCTTAATAATGATTCACTTCCTTTTAGAAATCTTTTCTAATTGACCCCACTCCATAGTTACCTTTCCCTTAATCTTCATACCTTCCCCACAACTAGGATCCAACCTGAAGGATATGTGAATCATAAGTCATTTTAAGTTGTGACTTAAGAAGAGTGATTTAGGGCTTCTGAATTACAAAGTAATATTTGGATGGACTATTCCTTCTTATAGATTTATTTTATTGAACTAAAAAAATACTTATAAAGGCTTTTATAGGCTCAGTCAAAATCTTGGTCCTCCTCATTCTTACCCTGTTCCATAATAACAAAATTCCTTAGTCCCTAAATTAACCTCTGTTACATAGCCTTTATAAAAGCTGAGAAGGAAATAATATATATGACAAGTACCAAGTCTCTAGCATTTTTCACAAGCTTTAGTGAGAAGTGGGCTATCAGTGATAGATGGGATGACAATCACAGGTTACTGGGAGTCAGAATACAGAGATTCAAACACTGAGTCTGCAACTTATGATGTCACGTTAGACAAATTGTTTAACCTAAGACTCAAATCCCTTTTAAACAGTAGAGCTAAATTTAAAATTCCTACTTTGCAGGATAGAAATCCAGATAAATAAATCATATATGACTGAATATGTTTGGTAAACTGTAATTTTCATATGTTACTAGTTATTTTCACAGATGGTTAAAAAGTTAAAATTTTAAATTAAAGAACATCAAAAACCATGCAGGCCAAGTACTAATAGAAATAAGGTATCGGGCGCCTGGGTGGCTCAGTTGGTTAAGCGACTGTCTTCGGCTCAGGTCATGATCCTGGAGTCCCTGGATCGAGTCCCGCATCGGGTTCCCTGCTCGGCAGGGAGCCTGCTTCTCCCTCTGACCCTCCCCCCTCTCATGTGCTCTCTCTCTCTCATTCTCTCTGTCTCAAATAAATAAATAAAATCTTTAAAAAAAAAAAAAAAAAAAAAAGAAATAAGGTATCAATGTACTAAACATGCAAAAACTGAAGAATAATTTAAACCTATAGAGTGCTATGGACATTTTTTGGTAACACATTATTACATCAGCCTATTCCTTTATTTCTATGCTTTTTAGACATTTTTGAAAATGCTTTGGTTCATAAAATGATACCTAAGTTTCCACCATCTTTATATGGACTTTAGATTTAAGCATCTAAAAGCCTTAAGTAAGACTATTGGTAGCTTAATATGAGAGGAAAAGGGAAGCTCAAATAAAAGGAAGTAACTTTTCT
This sequence comes from Halichoerus grypus, assembly GCF_964656455.1. NCBI lineage: Eukaryota > Metazoa > Chordata > Mammalia > Carnivora > Phocidae > Halichoerus > Halichoerus grypus. The sequence continues at coordinate 115,977,504 of NC_135717.1, read as the reverse complement.
AAGATGAATGGGGAATCAGCTAGGAAAAGTTTCCATCTTAAGCATAAATTTACATTGACTTTATGTATTGTAGAATTTCAAATTTCTTATGCATTTTCACCTTTTAAATGAGTATCTTTTGACTTTCAATAAAATAGAAGTTTTTATTTTTTTTAAAGATTTTATTTATTCATTTGAGACACAGAGATACAGAGAGAGAGAGCATGAGCAGGGAGAGAGGCAGAGAGAGAGGGAGAAGCAGGCTCCCTGCTGAGCCAGGAGCCCGATGCGGGGCTCGATCCCAGGACCCTGGAATCATGACCTGAGCCGAAGGCAGATGCCTAACCATCTGAGCCACCCAGGCGCCCCAATAGAAGTTTTTATTTAAAAGGCAAGTTGAGTGTGTTTCCTGTTGGCATTTTCACCAACATATTATATGACAACTATCCAAAATAATTTATCTACTTTAGCTTCATGTTCCATTCCATATCCTGTTCCTTAATAGCCTTAAATTTAAGTCAACTAATAGCTCCAACAATGTAAGTCAGACAAATTTTATGAATGAACAAGAAAAGTAAACTTGGGTCTAGAGATGATTATTACTGGATCACCAACAAACAGATTTTAAGTTTTATAGTTTTTATATACTGGAAAGCCTCTGATTTTACCTTCCTACAGGTATGTGTCAGCTTTCATTTGGCCCCAAAATGAAAGCAGTTATCCATATAATTCCCCTAGTGCCTCATCAGGGGTAATGTAATATTATTGTTGCAAATTTGTTAAAATACTTCGCTTTTCTTTTATACTATAACCAATACAAAAAAATGGCTTCCTAAGTGACATTAACTCCAAGCTCTGGTTCGGTGCCAAATGGAGTTAGCTCGCCTGCCAATTATGTCTTGATGTAGTAACTACAAGGGGCATTGAAATAAGGTAGTATAAAACCCAATCAGCCAGAGAGAAGGGCACCAGCAGGAAAGGGCAGGTAAATCTCTTTCCTCAAGTTAAATTGACCTGGTTGCCACGTCTGCTAATCAATCCTAAATACACAGTTCCCAGACAGGAAACCATTTCATTTGTCATTTATTGAAGGAGGCTCCCCCTGGCTGGGTTCCAAGTCAACAGGAACTCACAAATCTCTCTCCCGGAACTGTGTTTCCTGGTTCAGGCTGGTTCTGAATAGAATCAGATCCTGTGGCTAAGTAATCAGTAAGCTAAACAATCATGGAGACCAGAGGCTTATCAAAGCAAAGTTGTGATGACCTACTCTTAGCTCTTTATTCTTTTCAAAATGAGTCAATAATATCTGATATGATAATAATCCAAGTCAAAGGGCATGCCCAGATGGTTCAGAAAGAGTAGAAGCCAATTACCTAGAAATATTTCCAGAAGAATTAGAGCTTAATTTAAGTTTGAGAGAACTGGTTGGATTTAGAGAAGTATAAAGATATAGAAGAACATATTAGGATAGAAAAGGGGCATTAACAATTATATGGAAGAGGAAATGTAAATGTTAAGTCTTGAGACAAGTAATCTGGCTGAAGTAAACATGTATTTAAGAAAAACAGAAGATATGACATTAAGTTTCTAGCTATAAAACCTGAAAGGGAAAACTCAGGATTCGGGACAAAGCATGGGTAGATTAGCAGATGAATTATCTATCTTAAAAGTACTTTTTGGTTATGATGATTTAGTGGACCATTCTACATTTTGCAAATGATAAAAGTAGGTGTCAGCAACTTTTTGGAGGCTTTATTCTACATCTTCGTTAATTCACCCCATCTTCAATTCCACTGGAGGACTGAGGCTATCTACACTTCCTCTATCTCTTGTTTTCTGTGGCATGAAGTGACCAAACTAAGTTTATGAACAGAGACATGGCTGAATATGAGCACAGACAGGCAAGAAAATAGATGGAGGATTGGGAGGAAGAGTGGGGTAGGTTCTCTGTATTCATGAACACTTCCTCTCACATTTCAGATCTAGGTATATTTTACAAAGAAGCAGAGTAGACAGTCTTAAATCCCCAAACATCAACTTAGCTGCTTGTCTTTCCACCACTTTACTGAATTTGGTCCTCAGGGCTTTTCTATTTTCAAAAAAGTCCCTTATAAAATACAAATACCTCCCCAGAAAGGAGTTATGGTTTCAGTATTAGTTAACACCTTAATATCTGATAGTTAAAACAGCTGCAGTGCTCAAAAACATTAGAATATACTTCTCTCCCCAAAAGATTCTATAATCAAATACACCTGAGAAACAGCACAGTATAGCTTCCTCTTGTAGCTTTGCGGTGCACATCAGCATTGGAAAAGCACTTAAGAAGTCCAGTAGTAAAATGTTTTCAAATCTCTTTAATTACCAAACCCTATTTCCCCCACAGAACACATATTAATATATTTTAAGATACGAGTATTTTTTAGAACATAGTTTGAAAAACACAAAATTAAAACAAGTCAATGACTAATAATAAGGCACAGAAGAGACAATTCGAGCAGGTGCCATTAGGAAGGATGACGGGAGGTAGGAAAGCAAAAACAGATCTTTTCTACTTCATAACTTTGTTCAAAAACATCATGTTATTTGTTGCAGGTTCTTGGTTTAAGAGACAGATCCTAAAGTAAGGATGCATGATCTATTCTATAATTATTTGTCTCTTTCCGAACACTATCAACCTCAGGCCCATTCCTAGAACATGAGTTCTCTGTACCACCCATTCCCACACTGTGACCAAAAGGAGTTGAATGAAGCAGAAAGTTAAATATACCATAGGACGTCTAAGTTTCTCCCTACTATATAGAGCAGTTAAGAGTCAGGAATTAAAGAACCTGGGAGTGGCTGACCATCTTCATAAGTGATCCTTTTTGTGCCATTGTGATCAAAGGCAACTTAACTTACCAGCTCTGCAACTCAGCAAAAGCTTGTTTCATTTTCTTAATGGAAGCATCCATCTCTTCTTTAACTACAACTCGATACCGTGCAAGAGACACTGTGCAGCGCTGGAGGTCTTTCACAGATTTTTCAATATTGGAACCTTGGGGAAAAAAGCCCCAAGAATTAATATAAAAAAGGAGCACAGGTAACTTGAAAGGTGGATATGAACACCCATGCATGTAATGTAACACATGTCACGTGGACCAAGAAAGTTCCCTAAGTGGCCACCCTCCTCGACAAAAAATTGATGTTTTCATAGATTAAAAAAAGAGGGGCGGGGCACCTGGGTGGCTCAGTTGGTTAAGCAACTCCTTTCGGCTCAGGTCATGATCCTGGAGTCCCAGGATTGAGTCCCACATTGGGCTCCCTGCTCAGCAGGGAGTCTCCTTCTCCCTCTGACCCTCCCCCCTATCATGCTCTTTCTCTCTCAAATAAATAAAATCTTAAAAAAAAAAAAAAAAGGTATCCTGGCCAAGATGGAGTAATAGGAGTTGGATTTATCCCCCTGTGTTAAATAACTAAACACATACACACAGACAAAACATATGAAACTGGGTTTTCATAAAACAGACATTAGGCAGTACTTTTTCCCTGAGAAAACAGAAACAAAGTGAGGCCTATGATTGCCCCAACTTACTGCCACAAGAATTTCCAGGCTGCAGTGCAAGGAGGAGAAATCCTAACCCTGAATTGAGGGGACAGAGTTGAGAAGTGGGAAGGCCAAGGTGGCGAGAATTCTAAGGGCAGAATACTGGAGAGGAGAGAGCTATACAAAGATGAGAAAATTGTACAGGGATCTACAGAGAATCCTGAATGCATCGGTGTGAGGAAACTACTGAGACAGGAAAAAGAACCAGTGGAAAGGAACAGGTAGAACAATCCCCAGACCTCACCCAGACCACAAATAGTTGGTGTTCACACCAGCCAGAATGGGGCACCAGTAGGGCACTTGGAAGGGTACTGCCTCAGTAATGAGGCAAAATTATCTCTAAAGGCTGCTCTAGTTCTACCTAACAGCGCTTAAAAGCAAGCCTCAAAGTGTTACCAAATAACAGTCCAGAACAAATCATAAGAATACTTAAAATAGGGCGCCTAGGTGGCTCAGTGGGTTAAGCATCTGGCTTTGGTTCAGGTCATGATCTCAGGGTCCTGGGATGGAGCCCTGAGTTGGGCTTCCTGATCAGCGGGGAGTCTGCTTCTCCCTCTCCCTCTGCTGCTCCCCCTGCTTGTGCTCTCTCTCTCTCAAATAAATAAATAAAATCTTAAAAAAAAAAAAAAAGAATACCTGAATAAAACACAAAAATATCTAGCAATCATGGGGTGCCTGGGTGGCTCAATCATTAAGCATCTGCCTTCAGCTCAGGTCATGATCCCAGGGTCCTGGGATCGAGCCCTGCATCAGGCTCCCTGCTCTGCAGGGAGTTTGCTTCTCCCCCTCCCACTCCCCCTGCTTGTGTTCCCTCTCTCGCTGTGTCTCTGTCAAATAAATAAATAAAATCTTAAAAAAAATATATCTAGCAATCAACAAAGAAAAATTCACATGTCTGGTATTCAAGAAAAAATTACCAGGCATACAAAGAGGCAGACAAATATGACCCATAGTGAAGAGAAAAATCAACTAACAGAAGCAGATGCAGAAATGTCACAGATGTAGTAGAATCAAGTAAGTAAGGACATCAAAACAGCTAATATAATCAGATATCATATGTTCAAGAAGGTAGAGGAAAGCATAAACATGTTAAGGACAGACATGGATGATACTTTAAAAAACCCCTACTGAACCTCTAGAGATGAAAAAAAGACAATGTCTCAGATGAAAAATACACTGGATGGGACTGACAGCAGATTAGAAACTGTTGAAAAAGAAGAGATTAATGAATTTGAAGATAGCAACTTCAAAAACTATTCAAAATGAAACAAAACATAGAAAAAAGGCTAAAAAATAAGTATTTGAATAGGTACCAGTTTCAAAACTCTCTAAGTGACAGGATTCAGCAGAATATAATTCACCATGTAGACACTACAAAATTAATAAAATTCTCTCTCTGTAGTACAGTTTGAAGCATTATATGTGGATAAGCCAACTTTGTAGATAAAGATGAAATATATTTACCTACCCATCACATTCTAACCAGTTCTAAGAGTTCTACTGACCTCTCTATATTCACCAATGTCAAAGTTATATATACAGTTGATAGGTGGAATCATGGATCTAAGAAGTTTATAATGTGCCAAGATACAGATTTTCAACTTTTTATTTAAATTCCTCTTGATTTCTTTCCAAATCTACTTAAAAGCTTTCAAGCAGCATCCTTTTCTTTTTGTATGACTGAATATTTTTGATGTGCTTTTCTGCACCAAGCTGAGGGTTATGTTAGATTTAAAAGGAAACCTTCACTAAATTTAGCTCGTGTGGAATAAATAATTCAATAAAGCGCTACAGGTTACAAGTGTCTTACATTTCTATGTTTCATTTGTTTAGTGGAGTGGACCACCTTGTTTAGATGTATGACACTCTATCATCTCTACCTGTTTAATTATTGGCTGATTATTTAAATGATTATTACAGTTTAAAGAAAAAAGGCAAAGAGCTACCACCAGTCAATGCTGAGTACTTACTTAAGAGGAAATGATCTTGTTTAAAGCTAAAGTCTGACAGAGATTACTAAGAGCACGAAGTTGTGAAGAGAAATGAAAATATTTTTTTAAAATGTCATGTCAGAGATGGCAGATCTTTTTACTGTTAAGTCAACCAGGAGATAAAAATGAAGGAAACGGTACAAAAATGTTGCAGTAAAGCAAATAAAAGAAGTAAGTTAATGCTAGCAGAAAAGTCATCCTGACCAGTAGAGTTTGACTTTCATTCACTAAAAGGATCCCTGTCATTGTAACAAGACTGTACAACATCTAAAGTAGTATCAAACTCCAACTGTGCACATGGAGTTAGAGAGGGGTAGTTACTGCCTTAAAAACAGAAAACGTATTACCTGCTACCATTTTGAGACCTTATCTATGGGAACAAGGAGATAATCTGCCCTTGCTAGCCAAAAACAGATTTTTTTTGTTTTCTCTCAAAGGTAGTCTTCTGATTTACCTAGCTTTTTGTTGGTGGAGGAGAGTGGAACATCTTCCATCCCCAGATTTGAAAACTGAGGTGCTGTGGTAGGTCTTGAAAGAGTTTTGGCAGCATTCCTATTTTGTTGAGAATTCTGAGTAGACTGCGTAGTCAAAGACTTGGGCTCAAAATCAGAGATGCCATTCTCCAGCATGGACCCTGTCAAAGAAAGAGGCCAGTATTTTTAGAGTAAAATTTAGGGTATATCAATCAAGCAGTCTTAAGTATAAACAAATAAGGAAGGTAAAAATGTTTCAGGCAAAACTATGCCTCTTAAAGGCTGTGAACAAAAACAACTGACAAAACAGAACAAAGAACAGAAGCAGTTGGACGAGGCTACAAGTAGCATCTGGCTCAGCCCTAAGCTGCATCCTGAATGAAGATGACACATCGCTAGATAAGCTAGCTTGTTCCCTGTATCTTGGTAGCTCTGGGCACAAGGAAGTGAAGAGAGTCAATAGCACTAATTTCTGATAGCTTCTGTAAGTTATGTTGAGGAAAAAAGAGTTTTACACTGTTCCAGGGGACGAAGAATTTAAAAAGTTTTAGGAAAAGGGCAAAGAGGAAATAAGAAGAGAGCCAGCTCAGAAAAAAAAGGAAGCCACTATCTTTGGTTTGGTTGAGGTCAGCATAGGTGCTGTATCTTTCTCTAAGTCTTTTTGTATGAGCAAACTAATCAATAAAAGAACATCTAAGAAGTACAGAATAATTCTTAAATTGTCATTACATTAATAAGGCTAACAGCAACAGAGCAAGGGGCAATGGATTAACAAATAAGTAATTAAAAAACCAATTTTAAAAGAGATATTCCTGAGGCGCCTGGGTGGCATAATTGGTTAAGGATCTGATTCTTGGTTCCAGCTCAGGGCCTGATCTCAGGGCCGTGAGATCGAGCCCCATGTTGGGCTCCACACACAGCACGAAGTCTGCTTAGGTTTCTCTCTCTCTCTCCCTCTGCCCGTCTTCTATGTGTGTACTCCCTCTCTCTCAAATAAATAAATCTTTAAAAAAAAAAAAAGAGATATTCCCAATATCTTCCCAACATTCATCAAAATAGTTAATAAAAAATGTGCAAGATATGTGAATTTACAACACTAATCTTAAATCTTTACTAGAAAACAAATGTGGGACTATAAAAACCAACAATCTACTTCTCATGAAAGCCATGGGATTGCAGTTATTATATATTCCTCACTGTATTGAGTCTTAGAATAACGCCATTGACGTCATCTCATCATCATCATTTTCTTAGTAAGTACACAATTAAAAAAATCTTAAGGTCACCTTCTGTAATCTCTAACTACTAAGGGATTATTAAGTTAGAAGATTTCCACAAGACTGACTTAAATTAAAATTAAAATATGAGACAATGTAATAAAAACTATATTTTCTTGGCCTTTGATAATTACAGTTGACCCTGAAACAACATGGGTGTTGGGGCACTGACCCTCCCTGCCCCCCACAGTTGAAAATCTGTATATAACTTTGACTCTCCCAAAACTTAATAGTCTACTGTTCACCAGAAGCCTTACCAGTAACATAAACAGTTGATAAACACATATTTTATACTTTATATGTATTATATCCTGTAGTCTTACAATAAAGTAAGCTACAGGAAAGAAGATGTTATTTAGAAAATCATTAGGAAGAGAAAATATATTTACAGTACTGTATTTTTTGAAAAAAAAAAAAAAAAAATCCACATATAGGTGAACCCACACAGTCCAAACCATGTTGTTCAAGAATCAACTGTACAAAATGAGACTCTTTCACATAAAAGGCAACAAAAACTAAAAAGTAAAAGACTAAAACTAAATGTAATTTATTGATTGCTTTCTCAACCAGGAAGCCCTTGTATTTTTCAACAGAAGGCAACTTTTCAAAGACCTGTTAATAAACTCACCTGTTCTATCCAGCATATGTGGTGTGGCAGACTCAGGATCTTCCAATTCTCTGGCATCTATTGAAAGTATCTCCATACCCTCACTGAGAGAGTCCACAGACTCGGTATCATTGATGGCACCGTTGACATGGTAACCATTAATACCACCTTTCTCTGAAGAAGGTACAGACTGTTCCTCTTGAATGGATACTGATTTACTGGAATCTGGGATACTGTTACTTGGTTCTGCTGCAGGCTTGGGTTTGCTTTTCTTCTTTTTGTTCTAATGATTATTAAAGATTTGAAAAAAAGAAAAGAAAATGAAGACCCCCACAATCCAGAGAGGTAACTCTAGTTACCAAAGATAATCAATGTTACCAATTTCTCATATGCTCTTCCAGAAATTGAACACATTTTTGTATATGTTGAGCTACTGACTAAAATAACTATGTTAAATGCTTTGGATGAACTCAAACACATAAATACAAAAATTTTAGCATGGTAAAACTTACCATAAGCAAAATCAAAACATAAATTTTAAAATGTGAAAAAATATGTCCAACCTATATACAAAAAACTAAATTTATACAGAGTTCTAACAAAAAACAAAGAAAACAATAACCCAACAGAAAAAAATGGTCTAGGATAGAAACATACGGAATGAAGTGCAACCTCAGTCTAATAAGAGACATAAATTAAAACTGCACTACAGAGGATTCTGGGAAGATGACAGAGGAGGAAGCACCAGTAATCTGTCTCCCTAGACAACAATCACGCTGGCAGAATCCGTCTGATATAACTATTTTGGAATTCTGGAGTCTACTGAAGGCTTGCAATTTGCAGGTGAAGACCTGGATAGTAAATTGTGGTTAATTTCAGTTAGTATCAGTTCCTAGTATAGAAAGTTACCCTAGGGGACAAGCAGCTGAGCACCTGTTCTTGGAGCAGCTTGCACAAATTATGGGAGCCAGGGTAGAGAAAAAGAACCCCGTCCTCCAAATACTGGGGATCTAGGCTCTGATCACTGACTACCGCTTTTGATCACAGAGGTGCAGACAAAGAGGCAGGCAGCCACTGCTGGACCTCCTCCCATTGTTGCAAGCCCCACCCTCTTGGGCTGAGTGACCGCCAGGGGAATACAAAGAGCAGTGCCCCAGAAAATTAACAATAACAAAAAATAAGCAAACCCTGAGGAAGGGGGAGAATCTGATTTCCAAAGTTACCACATTGTTAGATTCAAATGTCCAGTTTTCTTTTTTTTTTTTTTAAAGATTTTATTTATTTATTTGACAGAGAGAGAGAGATAGCGAGAGCAGGAACACAAGCAGGGGGAGTAGGAGAGGGAGAAGCAGGCCTCCCGCGGAGCAGGGAGCCCGACGGGGGGCTCGATCCCAGAACCCCGGGACCACGACCTGAGCCGAAGGCAGATGCCTAACGACTGAGCCACCCAGGCGCCCCGCAAATGTCCAGTTTTCAACAAAAAATCCCAAGGCACAAAAACCACACAAAAAACAAGTATGGCCTATTTAAAGGGAAAAAAAAAATCAACAGAAACTGCCCCTGAAAAAGATCTCTTGGCAGATACATTAAAGACTAAAATAACTGTCTTACTCTTAACTATAGAGAACAAACTGCTGGTCACCAGAGGGAAGGTGGGTGAGATAGGGGATTGGGATGAAGGAGAGCACTTGTGATGAGAGCATTGAGAGTTGTAGGGAAGTGTCGAATCACTATATGGTAACTAACTGGAATTTAATTGAAAACTTAAAAGAAAATAAAATAACTCTTAAAGTTGCTCAAAAAACTACAAGAAGATGGTGGAGAAAATCAAGAAAACAAAGTATGAACAAAATGAAAATATCAATAAAGAGATAGATAACCTAAAAGAAATTAATAAAGAAATACTGGAGCTGAAAAGTAGTATAGCTGAAATTTTAAAATTCACTAAAGGGATTCAAAGGCAGATTTCAGCAGACAAAAGAAAAAAATCAGTGAACTTGAAGATTGGAGAATGGAAATTGTCAAGTCTGAGGAACAGAAATAAAAAATATGGAAGAAAAGTGAACAGAGGGGGGCCTGGCTGGCTCAATCTTTAGAGCATGTGATGCTCAACCTCAGGGTCGTGAGTTCAAGCCTTCAATCACATGGAAGAGACTGTGTGGTATTCTACGTACACAGCTATGTTTCGGTGTCACTGAAGACTTTTTTAAACCAGATGAAGTGAAGTGGCATAGGTAAATCTTTTCTTTCAAATATTTTTGCAGGGCCTAAATTTTTTTAATAATACAAATGCCAATATCATGGTTTTAAATTTAATTCATTTTTACCTTTTTCTTGCCTGTTACTGTCCATTCTTTGAGTACTTCACTGGCACTACCTGTAAAAGAAACCAATTACAGATTTTCTCTCCTACCACATTCATGGTCAACCAGGAATTAGTGTCCCTGCATTTTGTAATTGCTGGACAATTTCCAAAGTTCCTAACAGGGAAAGATTAAGGTTCAAGGCTCTGAGCTAATGTAGTAAGACAATCACACTATACTTATGGAATACCTGTCCATTTAGATCCCCGTTCTCCATGTAATTTCCTTAGTAAGTTCTCCTAAGAAGAGAGTAATGTAGCCTGAACATTTTGAAGATTGTTTTATTTATATAGTTTAGACCAAATACAAAGATAACTGGTTTCAGCCCAAATATGCCATCCCCTCCCCTCTAGAAGATCACATACCACCTTGGCTATGTTGTTTTAGAGAGAGCTATACACTACCCTAGACCCAAATACTAACATTATAAAGAAAACAGATGATGATAAAGAAAAACCTTACAGTATTTGGGTCTGTTTCTTATACACGGACAAATTCAGAAGAACAGAAACAGGAAGACCTAATCTGGTGCTGCTGTTCAATGAAGCAATAGCTTCAGGCAAAGTTTTTCTCAAACAAGTTATGTAGAAAGAAGTTTATAAAACACTCAACTCTATAAACTGAAAGCTTGGCTAAACACACCATTCTTCTATATGTTAGATAAGGAAACTGAAACCCTAAACATTTGAGTCACCTGCAGGAACCAAACTAAATGGTATAGGAGCCTGGAAGAGAATGCTAAATCCCTGAATTTGTCATCTGTTGCTGGGCTGCTGGATCACTGGTTTGTCACTAGGAGTTTCTTAAATTCTTATTCAACCCAATTCCAATCAAGTCCCTTATACCACTAGCCACGCAATTTGTTCTTAAAACCAATAGAGAACATTTTGAATAAAATGGTGGAGTTTTCTCAGCTTGTGTCTTATTCTAAGATATCATACAGCTTATGAATGAATTACTTCTAGGGCTGAAAGAGGTATCTTTAAGAGGTATCTTTAAAAAAAAAAATGCCACGTCATCATGGGGTCTGCTATATCATCTATGACACACCAGATTGCTGAATGAATGCTATAGAAGTCTGAAGCAACTTCTATTTGAACAAACACAAACTTATTTAAAAACCGAACAAGGATTACCTTCCATGAAAGCTTGTACTGTTTTGTCCACACAATTATCAAAGTGCTGTAAAACCAGGATGATTTCATTATTGCTCTTATTGGGAACTATTGCACGCACCGCATTTATCTGGAAAAGACGACAGGATCATTTAATTCTAGCATCAGTTCGTCAGTTGGCAACTGACGTCTATGACAGAGAGTAACGGAAAAAATGATATGTATCACTCTTTAGTGTCAGTGATAGTCCATACAACCATCTCACTGGGAATGATTAATACACGAGTGATAACAGCACATAAAAAATTAATTTCAAAACTTAGAAAAGCAGAACATTTCTAGAAATAGAAGGTATGTGCTAGATTTTATTTCAAGAAAGGATGGTTTAATTAAGTATCAGGTATTAATTTAGCATCAATATTTCCTCATCTTAGCCTACTGAGAAAGGTAGAAAGTTTAATGAAGCACCAACATTAATAACTTACACTTTTCAGTAGTATTTTTCAAATCATTTTTACTTCAAAAAAAACATTTTTACTTCATAACATTTAATTGTAATATACCACTATAATTTAAGTTATTATAAACTGTTTCAGGCATACAAAATATAATGAACACTCACTACATGATAGTCGGTTTAATACAATAAAACAGATGGCAGCTGAAGCCCCCATAAAGTCCCTCATAAATCCCATCCCCCTCCTCTTCACAGAGATTTCTGCCTTGAATTTGGTGTTATCTTGATACATGTTTTTGCACTATTATGATGTATATATCCATAGGTAATATATACTATTGTTTTGCCTTACATAAATATCATTATCATACTTATCTGTATTCAATTTGCTTTTTTCACATAACATCGTTTTTTTAGATTTTTTTGTGCGTTGATAAATGCATCTCTTATTTATTTTAACTGCTACATAACATTTCCATGGTATGAAAATAGCCAATTTATTCATTCTCCTGTTGATGGCCACTTACATTGTTTCCAATGTTTGGCTACTATGAAAAATGCTGGAATGAATACTCCTATGCTTACTTGCTGCTGAATCTTCAGTGCTTAAAACAACTTTATCACATTGTAAGCAATTAAAAAAGAAAAAAAATCACATCTTCTGTGAAGAGTGAGAGAATGTCTCCATTGTGTATAACCCCTAGAATTCTTGAATATTAGGGCATCTACAAATTCATTACATAACACCAAGTTGTTCTTTAAAACAGATATGCCAAGGAGCGCCTGGTGGCTCAGTTGGTTGAGTTGGAGGACCCTTGATTTCAGATGGGGATATGGTCTCAGGTTGTGGGATCTAGCCCCCCCCAGCAGGCTTCGCACTCAGTGGGGAGTCTGCTGGAGGTTCTCTCTTTCCCTCTCTCTATGCCTCTCCCCCTGTTTGTGCATGCTCTAAAATAAAATAAATCTTTAAAAAAAATTTTTTAGGGGCGCCTGGGTGGCTCAGTCGTTAAGCGTCTCCCTTCGGCTCAGGTCATGATCCCAGGGTCCTGAGATCGAGCCCCACATCGGGCTCCCCGCTCCGCGGGAAGCCTGCTTCTCCCTCTCCCACTCCCCCTGCTTGTGTTCCCTCTCTCGCTGTGTCTCTCTCTGTCAAATAAATAAAATCTTTAAAAAAAAAAAATTTTTTTTTAGATAAAATAAAATAGATATGCCAATTTTGCTGGATTTATTCCTAAGGTTTTTTTTTTTTTTAATTCAAGTATAATTAACATACAGCATTATATTAATTACAATATAATGATTCAACAATTCTATACATTTCTTAGTGCTCATGAAGATAAGTGTACTCTTAATACTTTTTATTTATTTCACCCATTCTCCCCCCACCCACCTCTGCTCTGGGTGATTTGAGAATAACTGCATGTTCTGTTTTCATTTTTGTATATCAATTTAATATCCAGCAATCTTGATGAATTCTTGTAATTTCTTGCTTTCTTGGTTTTTCCATGTAGATAGAAAATAACTGTATTGTCTATAAATAACAACAGTTTTTTTCTTCCTTTCCAGTCCTTAAAATTTTCATTTCTTGTCTCACTGCATAATGTGACATTCACTATTTCTCCTGGCTCTTTTTGGTAGGGAGTAGTACTTAGAAACCAGGAGCTGGGTGTGTTTATTGTTATTGGGGAGTCATTATTTCTAGGTTTCTTCAGTGGATAGAGCTAGGAGATTTTGTTTTTTACAACATGAGTTCATAATAACATCTTCAATTCAAATATAACATTAAAAGGTTTTAAACATGTATTTCTTTTCTGTACACTACAAGTTTTTATTAATTTGCTTTTTTCTATAATATTCAAAAAGTATTACTAATAAACTACAACATAATATTACTAATGATAAAACACTGACTACAACTAAAGATTTGCAATTCTTTTTGTCTTTTAAAATATCCCTCTAAACACATACAGAAGAATATTGTGTTCAAAAGTCAGTGGGAAGATTTGTTCTACTTCACGCTTTCCCTGAAGGTGAAATATTTTTAGGATCTCAACTTTATATAAGACCTTAGCCCCAGGGGCGCCTGGGTGGCTCAGTCGGTTAAGCATCTGCCTTCAGCTCAGGTCATGATCCCATCGTCCTGGGATCAAGCCCCGCATCAGGGAGCCCACTTCTCCCTCTCCCTCTGCCTGCCTGCCTACTTGTGATCTCTCTCTCTCTGTCAAATAAATAAAAAAAACTTTTCTTTTTTTTTTTTAATTTTATTTTTTTATTTATTTGACAGAGAGATAGCAAGAGCAGGAACACAAGCAGAGGGAGCGAGAGAGGGAGAAGCAGGCCTCCTGCCCAGCAGGGAGCCCGATGCGGGACTCAATCCCAGGACCCTGGGATCATGACCTGAGCTGAAGGCAGACGCTTAACGACTGAGCCACCCAGGCGCCCCTAAATAAAAAAAATCTTAAAAAAAAAAAAAAAAAGACCTTAGTCCCAAATCCTAACCCAGGACAAGCCTTGGGCTTCAGGGCCCTGTGTGGTAAAACCCAATTTTTATTGAGACTGGCAAAACACATCAGAGTTACCTAGCTCAGGCTTACCACTCTGGTTTTTAGTGCCCTCTATATTTTTATTTCCTAGGGATATCCTTTACTTTTTGTGTCACGGTATGCATTTTAAATGATATATGTTATTTTTCATTCTGTATTTCTAGGTATTTTATAACAGGAATGTTTCCACGTTCTTTAATTAGCCATACTGCTTAAAAAGGAAGTTCTTCTATATATGAAGAGAAATAAAGTATCTTGTCTAAGTAATAAGCAGAGTCTGTATTAGAACCTAAGTCGTCTTTTTTTTTTTTTAAGATTTTATTTATTTTTTTGACAGAGAGAGACACAGCGAGAGAGGGAACACAAGCAGGGGGAGTGGGAGAGGGAGAAGCAGGCTTCCCACTGAGCAAGGAGCCCAATGTGGGGCTCGATCCCAGGATCCTGGGATCATGACCTGAGCCGAAGGCAGACACTTAACGACTGAGCCACCCAGGCACCCAGAATCTAAGTCTTCTTTTTTTTTTTTTTTTAAAGATTTTATTTATTTATTTAATTGACAGAGAGAGAGAGAGACAGCGAGAGAGGGAACACAAGCAGGGGGAGTGGGAGAGGGAGAAGCAGGCCTCCCGCGGAGCAGGGAGCCCGATGCAGGGCTCGATCCCAGGACCCTGAGATCATGACCTGAGCCGAAGACAGTCGCTTAACCGACTGAGCCACCCAGGCGCCCCTAAGTCTTCTTTAGTACACTTACTTTTATATCATTCTACCCTTTTTTTGTTTCAGGCTTACCGAACAATGATAAGGTTTAAAACCATACAAAGTGGGAAGGTATATAATGTATAATCCAAAGAGGGCTAATTTGTAATATACATTTTTGAGATGAGCAAAAAACTTAGTACTGATCACTACAAAGTAGACTTTAGGCAAAACTTACAGACTCAATGATAAAAGTAAGATTCTGATAACTTAAAATGTGAAAGTGTTTATATTATTCAACCAATATATCTGTGACTCCATAATCAATAATATACTTTTCTTAATAAAACAGAGAAAGCACATAAGCTTTTATGTTTTTCTCAATAAAACTCATTAAGGGTTACATTACTAAAAACACCTGGTTTTCTTCCAGAGGAATATTACTTGGAAGATCTATTTCTCTTCTTGCTCTGAACTCTCCAAATGAATGGAAAGATCCTACTCAGTTTATTCCTTAAAGAACGTTGCCAAATGAGATACACACTTAGCCACATATATATTATGTTATAATATTAACTAATATTTATGATATTAGTTATGCAAACAAAATCATATTTCACTTTCTTAATGAGTTTGTGTAGCCACTGATTGTATTAGCATCTAAATTTTACTGACATTCAAGCTTACTATCCATAGTAACTAGTCATACCTTCTCTTTCATGTTCTCAAAAGCTCCTCCCTGGGCCAATACAGTATTGGATTGCAAATCAAAAATGAATCCTGATGTATCTGCAAGAATAAGAATGAAAAAATATATTCAACATGATCTAAAACTAACATGTGATCCATTCCCCAAATGGAAGGGCCATACCAGCTGCTTTCCTCTCATAAACAGTGAACAACTTAGTTGCTATTTTGTAAATTCTATCCTATATATAACTGATAACTACACTTGTGTTAAAATTATAAAATTTGATTTTAATAGAAACTGTCACAAGCTACAGAAAGACACTAAATACATCAACGATATTAGACTGTCCAGTAATCTTTGACATCTTTGTTAACTATCCTAATTTAAAAGGCCCTTTAGAAATGTTGCAAGTAAATAGTTCCCCAAGGTAAAATTTAACACTAATGAATCTGAAAATGTGAATATGAGCTTCTGTACCATTATTAATAGTAACATATGAAACTAATTTCCATCTTCTAGACTGCACCACACACGTTCTTAGACTATCAAAATCCCTGAATACATTCATGTTTGTATCCCCAACATAATGCTCGACAAAGCAATGTACCTGAGCTTACACTACAAGCACAGCACGGGAAAACTGCAATGCAATTGATTACAAAAAAGAGTTTGGCTTTCTTATGCTTAGAAAGAAAAGGCTATCTGTAAATTTAATCAATTTCTTTAACTGTGACTATGTAATCCATAAATTACCTCAGCTTTAACACTTCACAACTTTGTTTTAATCTAATGAGATGCAATGGCAGGAAATGGTTAGAGTACTTCTCAAATTCTGATGTGGATACTTGTCATCTGGGGAATCTCAGGTTAAAATGCAGGTTCTGATTCAGTAGTTTGGCTTGTGGCCTGAGATTTGTACTCTCCAGTGGTATTGACATTGCTGATCCATGCACCATACTTGGGAATAGCTTGGGGGTTAGAATTTCAACAAAGCAAGCAAAAGGAGAAATTTTAAGAAAAGAGGTTGCTATGGTTTAAATGTCTGTTTGCCCACCCCCTACTCCCGCCTGCCATCACCCAGCACTAAATTCATATGTTGAAATCCTTAAGTTTTAGTGTTACATAATGGTATTAGGAGCGGGACCTTTGAGAGGTGAATAGGTCATGAGACTGGAGTCTTCATGATGAGATTAGTGCTCTTATAAAAGAGACCCCATAGAGTTCTCCAGCCCCTGCCACTGGGGAAGGATGCAATTCGAGAAGTACTCTGCAACCCAGAAGAGGGCCCTCACATGACTATGCTAGCACTCTGATCTCAGACTTCCAGCCTCGCAAACTGTGAGAAATAAATTTCTGTTGTTTATAAGCTACCCAGTCTGTTATGGCGCTAGAACAGAATAAAACAGGGGTATAAAAAATGCAGTAATATTCTAGTACACTTTCCAAATTCTTTTGCTACTATTATAGATGTGTTTTAATTAAAGCCTCTTTTCAGGGATAAAAGGTACAGCATAGGGAATATAGTCAATGGTATTGTAATAATGTTGCATGGTGACTGATGGTAGCTACACTTGTGGTGAGAACAGCATAATGTATAGAGTTGTCAAATCACTATGTTGTACACCTGAAACTAATGTAACATGTGTGTCAGCTATACTTCAATCAAAAAATAATAAATAAAGACTCTTTTACAGCTTAATCCTGGGTTTTCAAATACTTCCTAGTTCCTATGGAAGACTGGTAGTTCATAAGTTAGAATGGTAACAGCATTTTGGTACTAAAAGTGTTAAAGAGGATATGAATAGAGTCAATGTCATTCCAAGAAAAACTGTGGTTGCCGATTGCCAATATAACCATGAATTAATTTTTTTTTAAAGATTTTATTTATTTGAGAGAGAGCAGAGAGAGAGCACGAGCAGGGGGAGGGGCAGAGGGAGAAGCAGACTCCCCATTGGGCAGAGGGCTGCGATCACAGGACGCTGGGGATCATGACCTGAGCCAAAGGTAGATGCTTAACTGACTGAGCCACCCAGGCACCCCAAAACCGTGAATTTAGATTTAACCTCTGTAATACTGGCAATTTTCAGACTGTTACCTAAATTAAAAATTGGCTGCACTTAAGACAAACTCAGTATTTAAGTCTGAGTTTTCCAGATGACTACATAAAATGGTTAACTCTCAATTATCTTTATTAACTGAAAAAAGACACAGTTTTGAAAATCCTATATAGTCAAAATATTATCCAGCAACCTACTCAGTTGCTATAGGTTAGCCAAATGATTTAACTTGGATATTATAAGTACTCTCCCCTAAAGACAAATTAATGAGCAATGAGATGATACAAAAGGATGTCAATAATCTTATTAAAGAATCTAGCTTCTGAAATAATTTGTTACCTACATTGTTTTAAAAGTTGCTAATGCAACGGAAAAGCTATTTCATAATACCTAAGACAAATTTTGTCATTAAAAAAGTGTATCCTTAAAAAAAAAAAATAAAGAATCAAACCATCAACCTCTTTTAAGGTGGAAGCAAAACAGCATTTTGGAGTCTGTATTTATTTGTTTTTGGGTCTGTATTTAAATGAACTATTAGTATTCTTACACATCATCTAACACTTTATTTTTTTCCTTTAACAACACATTAGATTAGACAAAGTACCAGGAAAACAAAGGTTAGTTCTATAAACACCTTTGGCTGTTGCCCCCCCCAAATTAGCATAAGTATTACTAAGGTTTATCTGGCATACATACCAGTTAGGATAATGATTAAAAATATATAAAGCAGTCAGGATCATAGAAGGAAACAAATGGCTCACTCAAATTGGGAAATCTGAGGAGAGTTTAATAAAGGGACTATTTTCAAAGGGGCTAGTAAGGAATAGGGAAACCAAAAGATATAGTGCAATACCCTTGGCTAATAATAGCAATGTACCCTGCTACTCTGAGGTTTTAAAGAAGTGTAAGGAGAAAGCCATTCCTGGAATATACAAGGCTCTTTCATCTTTGTTTCATCTGCTATGGAAAGGGCCACAGGACCATAGCTATGACCTTTGGTCAAAGGACAAGGTAAGCCCACAGTGACCTCCCTCAGGGAAAGACTGGGAAATAAAACCACTACCTCACTCTCCTCCCTGCCTCTGATCTCCTGCCTAGGCTGCCTGCCTAATGGCCAAACCCAACTAGAAGCCCGAAAGCAAGAGAGCCATTGAGGTAGTGCATACAGGTCAGCCTCTCACAGCACAAATGCCAATTTCATATTTATACTCTAAATCACAAGTTCTCCAAAAAGGTAAAGCAGTAATTCAACATCTTAACTTGCCTACTCACCAGCTAATATTGCCTCTTTCAACTTAAAACCAACAACTCAAGTACATTCAAAACCTTGCTTCAATGAACTGGTGCTTAAGTGCCTCTCAGCATTATAGATAAAGTCATTTTTTGTTCCCATCAGTAATATTTAGTAATTTAACAATTTTCTTGTTTTTTCATGCAAAGAAAGCCTAAGATTTACTTAATTCCACTGGTAGGAAATGAGACAGGGTCTCAACCTTTGATACCTATCCTATGATAGAGAACATGTATACTCTGCAAGAAATAAATCTTTTTTATTTCTTTTAAAAGACTTTATTTGTTAGAGAGAGAGAGAGCGCACAAGGCAGGGAGCATGGCAGGCAGAGGGAGAAGCAGGCTCCCCACTGAGCAAGGAGCCTATATGGGGCTCAATCCCAGGACCCTGGGATCATGACCTAAGCTGAAGGCAGACGCTTAACCAACTGAGCCACGCAGGTGTCCCAAGAAATAAATCTTTAAAGAACAGTTCAGTTAAATACTACTCTCACACAAGGCTCATAAAGGATACAAGGAAATCTGAACTTTCTTAGCATTTATTTCACTGTATTAGGAACCACCTCAGAAGTTTCTTGGAATTATTTCAAATAGCACACATTTAAGAACATTTTGGAAAAAGTATGTTATTTACAGTATCACTGACATATTTGCAAATACTGCAGGCTTTGTTATTATTGTTTTTGCTGGCTTAAAAAATCAGACAAAAGTTGTTTTAGGCACTGATGACACAGAAATATCTGAGTCTGATAATACCATGTGTCAAACCAAACTTGAACAAGTTTTTTTTTAACTGAGGTATAAATGACATATATATAAAACACTATATTAGTTTCAGGTGTACAACATAATGGTTCACTATTTTTTTTTTTAAAGGTTTTATTTATTTATTTGACAGAGAGACAGCGAGAGGGAACACAAGCAGGGGGAGTGGGCGAAGCAGGCCTCCCACTGAGCAGGGAGCCCGATGCTGGGCTTGATCCGAGAAGCCCGGGATCATGACCTGAGCTCAAGGCAGACGCTCAACCACTGAGTCACCCAGGCGCCCCATGGTTCACTATTTATATATATTGTGAAATGATCACCACAATAACTGTAGTTAACATCTGTCACCATACATAGCTACAAAATTTTTTTTCTTATGACAAGAACTCTTAAGATCCACTCTCTTAGCAACCTGCAAACATGCAACACAGATTAACTAGAGTTACCATGCTGTATATCACATCCCCATGACTTGTTTTTTTTTTTTAACTGGAAGTCTACTTTTTGACCCCTTTTACCCATTTCACTACCCCCTCCTCTCTGGTAACCACCAATCTGTTCTCCGTATCTATGGGCTTGGTTTTGTTTTTTAAGATTTCACATATAAGTGAGATCATAGGATATTTGTCTTTCTCTGACATTCACTTGGCATAATGCCCACAAAGTCCATCCATATTGTCACAAATGGGAAGATTTCCTTTTTTATGGCTAAATGATATTCCATTGTGTCGGAATTTCCTTTGTTTTTAATGCTGAATAATATTCCATTGTGTGTGTGTATGTGTGTGTACACATACTCTTTATCCATCCATCCATCTATGGCCGCTTAACGGTTGTTTTGATATCTTGGCTATTGTAAATAATAATGCAATAAACATGGGAGTGCATATATCATTTTAAGTTAGTGTTTTTGTTTTTATGGGATAAATACCCAAAAGTGGAATCACGTGGTAGGTCTATTTTTAATTTCTTGAGGAACTTCCATACTGTTTTCCATAGTCGCTATACCAATTTACATTCCCACCAAAAGTATGTGAGGGTTTCCTTCTCTCCACATCCTAGCCAACACTTGTTATTTCTTTTTTTTTTTTTAAGATTTTATTTATTTATTTGAGAGAGAGAGAGAGCACGAGCAGGGGGAGGGGGCGGGGCAGAGGGAGAGAGAGAAGCTGACTCCCTGCTGACATGGGGCCTGATCCCAGGACCCTGGGATCATGACCTGAGTTGAAGGCAGATGCTTAACTGACTGAGCCACCCAGGCACCCCAACACTTGTTATTTCTTGTCTTTTTGATAATAGCCATTCTAACAGTTGTGAGGTGTTATCTCATTGCAGTTTCGATTGCATTTCCTTGATGATTAGTAATGTTGAGCACCTTTTCTTTTTTTCCCAATAAAAGTTTAATTTAAATTCAATTAATTAACATATAATGTATTATTAGTTTCAGAGGTAGAGTTCATATGACTCATCAGTCTTATATAAAATCCAGCACTCATTACATCACATGCCCTCTTTAATGTCCATCACCCAGTTGCCCCATCCCCTCACCCCCCTCCCCTCCAGCAGCCCTCGGTTTGTTTCCTATGATTAAGAGTCTCTTATGGTTTGTCTCCCTCTCTGATTTCGTCTTGTTTTATTTTTCCCTCTCTTCCCCTATGATCCTCTGTTTAGTTTCTTAAATTCCACATGAGTGAGATCACATGATAATTTTCTTTCTGATGGACTTATTTTGCTTAGCATAATCCCTCTAGTTCCATCCACATCATTGCAAATGGCAAGATTGCATTTTTTGATGGCTGAATAGTATTCCATTGTATAAATATATCACATCTTCTTTATCCATTCATCTGTCGATGGACATCTGGGCTCTTTCCACAGTTTGGCTATTGTGAACACTGCTGCTATAAACATTAGGGTGCAGGTGCCCCTTCGGATCACTACATTTGTATCTTTTGGGGTAGATACCTAGCAGGTTGAGCACCTTTTCATGTACCTGTTGACCACCTATCTGTAAGTCTTCTCTGGAACTGAACCTGTATCTTTTTTTAATACATGTATCTTAACAAACTTTGAAACACAGTCTGATTCTGTTGATACTCTATAATTTAACCTGAGGACCATACTGTATTGAATGTTTTATAATTCATTTGGTTAAAAGTTCTGATTATATTCATACCTATCAGAATGACCATCAACAAAAGAAAAAGAGAGGGTGAGAGGGAGAGATAGAGAAAGAGAACAAATGTTGACAAGCACGTGAAGAAATTGGAATCCTCATACACTGCTGGTGGGGACTTCAAATGGTATAGCTGCTGTGGAAAGCTATATGGTGGTTCCTTAAATAATTAAACATAGAATTATTATAAGATCAAGCAATTCCACTTCTGAGTATATACATAAGAGAACTGAAAGCAGCAACCTAAACAAATATTTATATATCTATGTTTATAGCAGAATTATTCACATTAGCCAAGATACAGAAACAACTCTTAAGTGTCCATAAATAGATGAATGGATAAAGAAAATGCTGTGTGTTTATGTACACACACACACACACACAATGGAATATTATTCAGCATTAAAAAGGAGGAAATTCTGGCATATGCTACAATATGGATGAACCTTGACATCATGCTAAATAAATCAGTCATAAAATGACAAATAGTGTATGATTCTATTCATATGATGTACCTAGAATAGTCAAATTAAAAGTAGGGTGGTGGTTGCTAGGGGATGGGGGGGGAGGAGGAAACGGTCAGTTGTTTAATAGGTATAGAGTTTCAGTGTGACAAGATGAAGACACTGTGGAGATGGATGGTGGTGATGGTTGCATAGAATGTGAATATACTTAATGCCACTTAACTGTACACGAAGAAATGGTTACAATGGTAAATTTTATGTAAGTTTTACCACAAATAATTTAAAAAAATTTTTTTAAAGATTTTATTTGAGAGAGAGAGAGAGAATGAGAGACAGAGTATGTGAGCACAAGCAGGGAGGAGGGGCAGAGGCAGAAGCAGGCTCCCCACCGAGCAGGGAGCTGGGACTCGATCCCATGACCCAGGGATCATGACCTGAGCCAAAGGCAGACGCTTAACTGACTGAGCCACCCAGGCGACCCAAAAAACTGAACTATTTTAAAACAGGTAAATGACATGGTTTATAAAGGCCAGTCTTGACCCAAGATGGAAGTTTATTAAATAACTTAAAGAAATAAATATAAAAAAGTGTTAGCATTCCAGAAGGCTATACCCGTACTGGACATCTTACAAAACGGCATTTTGACACAGTTGTTTTTCTAAATTTCCCACCTAGAATTTGCTCTTCTTCCAAGCCTGATTCTTCATTATCTACACATTTTCTTTATCATATATATATATATATATGATATATATCTATATCTTTTTTCTTACAAAAACAGTCACAATTCTTCCAAGCTTAGGTGGTAAATTGGCAGAAGAGAAAATTGTGACCTAGGAAACTGAAGTTGGTGACCTCTTCAATTTCAAAGTTGTGAATACACTCTAAACTTTAGCTAGTCATGTCTGTGACGGTAACTTTCTTCTCCTTGCACTCACATTTATATAATATAACCCCTGTCCCCATATTTGTCACTAGTGCACATGAAGAAACAGAACTCCACTTGTCATTTTATTCGTGATTTATGTGTGGATTATTCTCAAAACTGTCATGAGAAAAAACAATTTCAACAGACTGGTTATTTTCGGGGCACCTGGGTGGCTCAGTCGTTGGGCATCTGCCTTCCTGGGATCAAGCCCCACATCGGGCTCTCTGCTCAGCGGGAGGCCTGCTTCTCCCTCTCCCACTCCCCCTGCTTGTGTTCCCTCTCTTGCTGTCTCTCTTGCTGTCAAATAAATAAATAAAACCTTTAAAACAAAAAAGACTATTTTCTTTTAGGTGGTTGAGTATTGATTGGCTGTGTTCAGGCTAAAGGAGAACTTTAGGTTATTTAATTGTTCGTGAGATACATTTCTGTAAGAATTGGCACTTAACCTCTTCTCTTCAGTCTACCTTTTAATTTTTAAGAGAAAGTTGATACAATTTGAGAAAATATGACAAGTGATCGTCACCCTTGTTAGGTTATCTGTACATCTAGGCTTTCTTACCTGTGAGGTTACTTGCATTTAATTGGAGGATCTTACCTCTATGGCCTCTCTTTGACCATGGTGAAATATGAATAAGTTTGTTATCCAGCTTGTTTTATGCATGTGTAAGGAATATCAGTGAGTAATAACAAGAATTTGAGATCCTTAGAAGAAAGGTGATATACTAAGGTACTGTTAAAATAATGGCAACTTGAGAACTAGTATGTTTGGTGAGTTCAGCATTAAGGTTATATAGCATTAAGCTTGGACTCTGTCCTTGATTCTGCTGTAGGTTTCTTATTGTGTGACTTTGGGTAAGAAGTGGTACCATGACTGATTTTTTTTCATAACTGTAAAATTAAGTTAAAGTATTTTGGGAGGGATTATAATTCCATCTTTTTTTTCACTTGTCAGAAGGGATAGTACAGTAATTTGCCATCATCTATGTTAATGGAAAAACATAAAAACGATCTAAAATTATAAATTTTTAGTTGTTAAATTCAAAGATACAAATTCAGTAGCTCCTATAAGAATCCATGCCTGGGTTTGAGTCCCCTCTATACTTCTCTCTACTGTAAGCAACCTGGAATTTGGGGGATAGGTTTTTCCAACAAAGTAGACAACCTGCTCATAATCAGATTGAATTCACTTCAGTACTTTCAAAGAGCCTGTGTGTTCATTAAATATTAGCTCTGCTAAACCTTTTTAGGACCCTAAGTAGTAGAGCTTTTAATAATCTCCACCTCATAGTAGGTAATTGTGTGGGCTGTTATATGTATTTAGTACTGTGCAATTTAATAAACTAAATGCACAGTTGCTATCCTATTGAGATGATTTTTTTTTTTACTGGTCTCTTGCATTAGACTATAAAACTCTAAGAGAGCAGAAACCATAGCTGTCTTGTTCAACAGTGTATCCTCAATGCCTAACTTGGCTCACAGTAGGTGTTTACCAAATATTTATTGCAGGAATTAATTTGGAATCTCAGTAAGGGATCCCTAGATTTTAAAATTTACCTTAGAAAAAATGTTATTTTCTTAACATCATTTTTAATCAGAAATTTTTTTTAAAGATTTTATTTATTTATTTGACAGAGAGAGAGAGAAAAGTCAGAACTTTTTAAAAAATTTATTTGTGCGGGGCACCTGGGTGCCTCAGTAGGTTAAGCATCCGCCTTCAACTCAGGTCACGATCCCAGCATCTTGGGATCAAGTCCTGTGTCAGGCTCCCTGCTCAGCTAGGAGTCTGCTTCTCCCTCTCCCTCTGCCCCTCCCCTGGCTCATGCATGCGTGTGTGCGCCCTCTCTCTCAAATAAATAAATAAATCTGTAAAAAATTTCCATCTTGGTTGCTGATGGCCAAACACAAAAATCTTCTCAGTAGATTGCAAGGATACAGACTTACAGTTTTATCAACTGGCCTTCCTAAGCATCTCAGATGACTACTGCTATGTTTTACATGTTCATAAAAATCCATACTTCAACTACCAGTCATTTGCTAAGTGGCTCTTCAATGAAAGGAAGTGGCCTTTTATTTTCCTGCTTTATTTTCCTTTATTTGTCATACAGCCTTAACAGCTGGTTAATGTTTTTCTTTATTTTGCCCCTTTGAGTACTTCTTCAACTACATTCTAAAGGATGTTGTGACTCTTCTTATAAGACAAAGCAATTACACTGGGAAATTTCCAAACTTTTAGAATGAGTTTTGATTTTTCCAGGTAGAGCTTGCTGGAAAGTCAGGGTTTTTATTAAAGACACAAACAAGCAACTGAAGTCTATCTTACTCTCACCAATAGATTTTCCTAGGTTTCCATCAAGTGCAACAGAATAAGCTTCTTTTTTTTAAGTTCCAAGAATTCTTGAGGGTCTTGTTTAAAAGGTTTACTGGTTCAAATAATAAATTCCTCCATGAATGGTGATTGGATAGGAAATTCTATCCATCTTTCAAAAACCTTCTTAGTAATGTACTCTAGAGAACTGCCAGGGGGCAATGATACTGATTTTAATGCCCAAACTCTTCTGTCTCAATGCCATCTTCCATTAGTTTGGAATTAGTTCTCCTACATATAAAATTAAATGCATAGCTTAAAAAAAAATTCTTTCCTACTCCATCCTGTCCTTCAGATTCTCAGGAATTCTACCAGCTTTTCCAGGAAAAAAACTCAATTTCATAATTAAAAAAATTAAAGCATTTGAGAACTGTGATTTTTTTAAAAAGAACACAAATAAATCATCAATTACTAAGATCACTACACATTCTTTGTTGATTCTAGATCATCTCTGAACTAATGTCTTATTCACAATATCTTATATATAGTTCCAGAGATTACATGAATTCAGTTACTTAAAAAATTACGAAGCCACATGATGATTATTTTGATATCTATTTACAGCCAACTTGCAAACTTTTTAATGGAATGGGGCACTAAAATAGAATAAAAATTAAATATTTAGTTAAATCTTTATTTCCAAGTAGTGAGAAAGACTGTCATGAGTTTTATGTTTCTACTTGCTAATCTCTCCCTGCTTTTGGGGAAAGGGAAAAATAAATTGTGGAGCACCTGGGTGGCGCAGTTGGTTGGGAGCCGACTCTTGGTTTCGGCTCAGGTCATGATCTCAGGGTCCTGGGATTGAGCCCCACATTGGGCTCCACACTTAGCGTGGAGTCTGCTTGAGATTCTCTTCCTCCCCATCTACCCCTCCCAAGCATTCCGTCTCTTTCTCTCTCTCTAAAATAAATAAATAAAACCTTTAAAGGAAAAAGTAGTGATGTGGTTAAAAGATGAACAGCCAGTAAAAACAGGAGAAAAAAGAGAAAGCAAGGATTCTGGATAATCTAAAAACCAGAAAATCAGTCTGTAAATGAATCAAGTCTTATAAAATGTCTCTGTGTGAGCTGGTCACTTAAGTCTGAAGAAAAACATCGTTTTAGCTACCAATGGCCTATTTTCTGTCTCTTTTACAAGTTAAACCCTCAGTTTTAGATTTCAATAAAATTTCTCTATTTAATGAGATTGTTAATTCCTGTATATTATTACCATATATGCCATAGTTCTGGGCTTAAGATGGATTGGGTGAACTGAATGTACCATTAAAAAAAAAAAATTAGCTCCTACTCCTCACTGTTCTTCAGATTCTCAAGAATTCTACCAGCTTGGGGTGCCTGGGTGGTTCAATCAGTTAAGCATCTGCCTGTGGCTCAGGTCATGATCCCAGGATCCTGGGAGGAGCCCCACATCGGGCCCCCTGCTCAGCGGGGAGTCTGCTTCTCCCTCTCCTTCCGCCTGCCACTCCCCCTGCTTGTGCTCTCTCTCTGTCAAATAAGTAAATAAAATCTTAAAAAAAAAGAAAAAATTCAACAGCTATCTTAGGAAAGAAACTCAATTCCAATAAGTCAATGAAATTAAAATATTTAAGAATCATGATATTTAAAAGTCAAACAAATCTTTAATTACTAAGCTCAGTACAGACTAACTGGTAGAATTCCTGAGAATCTGAAGAAGAGTGAGGAGAAGGAAATAATTTTTTAAACAGTGTGTTTCATTTCATATGTAGAACTAATTTCAGTTAGATCTGAGAGATATTCTTTTGTCACTGTAAAAGACCTTGCTTTGGATGTTCCTTCTAGCACTGTAAAACAGTGAATACCTTCCCTTTCCAACCCATCCCAATCCCCGTGCTTCAAAGTACAGAAATGAACAAGTAATTCTAATTGCATAATCTATCTCTAACAAAACAACCTGTCTCAAAAAACCACAGCACGGCAAAATCTGTCACTCTTTACTCATTAGCCTTCATGCAAATAAGAATTAAATGTTTCTTCTTTCTTTTTTTTTTTTTAAAGATTTTATTTATTTATTTGAGAGAGAGAGAATGAGAGAGAGCACATGAGAGGGGGGAGGGTCAGAGGGAGAAGCAGACTCCCCGCAGAGCAGGGAGCCCGATGGGGGACTTGATCCAGGGACTCCAGGATCATGACCTGAGCCGAAGGCAGTCGCTTAACCAACTGAGCCACCCAGGCGCCCTGTTTCTTCTTTCTTAAACTGGAAAAATTATGTATCAGTTATCTATTTTGATTATAAATATTTCTATTTCCAAATAATTGTTACAATTACCACAAGGCGGATACTAGCTTTTAAGTGTTATACTTGTGAAGATAAGGCACACGTTACCTAAATAACACATTTAAGCTCATTCTGTCCTAATAAAACATCTTTTTAAAAAAAATTTTTATTGTGGGGGTGCCTGGGTGGCTCAGTCGATTAAGCATCCGACTCTTTGATTTTGGCTCAGGTTATGATCTCAGAGTTATGAGATTGAGCCCCGCATCAGGCTCCATGTTCAGCATGGAGTCTGCTTGAGATTCTCCTCTCCCTATACCCTCTCCCCAACTCACACTTGCTCTCTCTAAAATAAATAAATAAATATTAAAAAAAATAAAAAGTAAAAATTTTTATTGTGAAATATAATATTTATAGCACGCACACACAAAGTATCACAGCTTAATAATTTATCACAAAACAAACTCTCAAATACTACTACCCAGGTTAAAAAATAGAACTGCTAGTACCCCAGAAGTCTTCTTCATGCCCCCCTCTCATTTTATCTCCCTATTCACCAAAGGTACCACCCTCCAAACTTCTTTTCTTCATAGTTGATACCACCGAAAAAGATATATCTAAATATTATGGTATAGTTTTATTTTTATCTTAGGAATAATTCTGTATGTATTTTATTTTTGGTGCATGGATTGTTTTGCTCAACACTGTGTAAGATTCATGCATATTTCTGAATGATATTTCATTGTATGATTATGTCATTGTTTATTCTGTTAGACAACTGAGGGATAAATGATGAACAGTTGGGCTTTCTGCTAGACAAATGATGGACAACTGGGTTGCATCTAGTTTTTGGCCAACACAAAAAATGCTGTTTAGAATATTCTTGTACAAATCTCCTGGTGTACCTGGGAATGCATTTCTATTGAATACTCAAGAACAGAACTAAGTCATAATGTATGCGTATCTTTAATTCTAGTATATATGTCAAACAGCTTCTCAAAGTAGCTGTACCAATTTAAATTTCCACTAGCAGTTTTTGAAAGTTTCTATTACTCCATATACTCACACTCTTGGTATTGTCACTTTTAAATTTTAGCCATTCCAGTGCAAGAGTAATAGTATCTCACTGTTTCAACATGTATTTCACTTATTTGTAAAGAGACTGAGTGCCTTTACAGTATGTTATTTGCCATTTCGTTATTCTCTTTCCTACTCTTGCCCAGTTTTTGGAGGGAGAATTGTCTTTTTCTTACTGATCTGTAGTAGTTCTCTATCATTTAAACATGATACAAATTTCTTCTCCCATTCTGTGACTTGCCTGTTAATTCTCTTAACTGTACTTTTTGATGAATAGAAGTCCTTAATTTTTTTAAAAGATTTTATTTATTTTTAAAATTATTTATTTATTTGTCAGAGCACAAGCAGGGGGAACAGCAGGCAGAGGGAGAAGTAGCCACCCTGCTGAGCAAGGAGCCCGATGTGGTACTTGATCCCAGGATCATGACCTGAGCCGAAGGCAGATGCTTAACCAACTGAGCCACCCAGGCATCCCTAATTCTTAATTTTAATGTAATACTGCATTGATATTAATTCTTCTCCTTTATGATTAGTGCTTTTTATGTCTACTTAAAAACTCTTTCCCTGAGATGATGTGAGAAACTTGCTTCAAAATAATCCACTGGGGGTGGATAAAAGTATAGACAAAAAAGATTGGCCATATGTTGTTAATTATTGGACCTGAGTTATGAGTATTTGAGAGTCCATTATATTACTCTATTTTTTATAAGCTTAAAAATTTCAATAACAAATTTAAAAAATGTTATTAAAAACTCCTGGAACTTTTAAGTGATTATAGCAAAGTTACAGGATACAAAGCTAATATACAAAAGTCAATCACTTTCCCATATAAAAACAATGAAGAAGTGTTTTGAATTTGAAATGAAAAACACAATACCATTTACATTAGCAACCCCCAAAATGAAATACTTACATATAAATCTAACAAAGTATGCATAAGACCCACATGAGGAAAACTATAAAACTCTGAGGAAAAAAAGGAGAGCACTAAATAAATAAAAGACATTCTATGTTTGTAGATAGAAAGACTCAATATTGTCAAGATGTCAGTTCCTCCCAACTTGGTCTATAGAGTAAATGGAATCCCAACCAAAATTCCAGCAACTTATTTTTGGATATCAACAAAGTGATTCGAAAATGTATATGGAGACGCAAAAGACATAGAATAGCCAATACAATATTGAAAGAGAACAATGTTGAAGAACTGACACTATATGTATTCAAGACATATTATAAAGCTACAGTAATCAAGGCAGTGTAGTACTGGTGAAAAGATAGACCAAAAAAAAAAAAAAAAATCAATGGAACAGAAGAGAGAGCCCAGAAATAGACTGACATGGATTTAAGGCAACTGATCTTTGACAAAGGAACAAAGGCAATACAATGGATGTAACAAAGTCTTTACAACAATGGTGTTAGAACAACCAGACATCCACATGCAAAAAATGAATCGAGATACAGACCTTACATCCTTCACAAAAATTAACACCAAATGGATCACAGACCTAAGTGTAAACTGCAAAACCACAGAACTCTTGGAAGATAACAGGATAAAATCTAGATACCCTTAGGTTTTGCAATGACTTGTTAGATGCAACACCAAAGGCACAATCCATGAAAGGAAGAATTGATAAGCTGAATTTCATTAAAATTAAAACTTCCTGCTCTGCAAAAGACACTGTCAAGAGAATGAAAAGACAAGCCACAGACTAGGAGAAAATATTTGCAAAAGACATCTGATAAAGGACTGTTATTCAAAATATACAAAGAACTCTTAAAATTCAACAATAAGAAACAACGTAATTTAAAAATGGGCCTAAGACCTTAACAGACACCTCACCAAAGAAGAATACAGAGATGGCAAACAAGCATATGAAAAGAGACTTCACATCATATGTCATGAAGGAAATGTAAATTAAAACAATGAGATACCACTATACATCTCTTAGAATGGCCTACATCCAGAACACTGACAACACTAAATGCTAGCAAGGATGTGGAACAACAGGAACTCTCATTCATTGCTGGTAAAAAAGCAAAATGGTACAGGCACTTTGGAAGACAGTTTGGCAGTTTCTTACAAAACTTACCATAAGATCCAGCAATCACTCTTTTTGGTATTTACCCAAAGGAGCTGAAAACTAATGCCCACACAAAAACCTGCATATGGATGTTTATATCAACTCTATCTATCTATCTATCTTTCTATCTATCTATCTATCTATTTTTATTATTATGTTCTGTTAGCCAACATATAGTACATCATAAGTTCTTTTCTTTTTCCTAAAGATTTTATTTATTTATTTGAGAGAGAGAATGAGAAACAGAGAGCACAAGAGGGAAGAGGGTCAGTGGGAGAAGGAGACCCCCCACTGAGCGGCGAGCCCGATGTGGGACTCGATCCCTGGACTCCAGGATCATGACCTGAGCCGAAGGCAGTCGCTTAACCAACTGAGCCACCCAGGCGCCCCACATCATAAGTTCTTGATGTAGTATTCAACGATTCATTAGTTGCATATAACACCCAGGGCTCATCACAACACGTGCCCTCTTTAATACCCACATCAACTCTATTTATAATTGCCAAAAATTGGAAGCCACCAAGATGTCCTTCAGTAGGTAAATGGATAAATAAACTGTGGTACATCCATACAATGGAATGCTATTCTGTGCTAAAAAGAAATTAGCTAACAAGCCATGAAGAGACACAGAGGAAACTTAAATGCTTATTACTAATTGAAATAAGTCAATGTGAAAATGCTACATACTGTATGATTCTAGCTATATGACCTTCTAGAAAAGACAAAACTATAGCAACAGTAAAAGGGTCAGTAGTTTCCAGGGGTTAAGTGGAATAAAAGATTAATAATCAGAGCACAGAGGATTTTTCGAGGAGTGAAACTCCTCTGTATGATACTATAATAGCAGATACATGTCCTTAAACATTTGTCCAAATCCAAAAAACGTACAACACCAAGAGAGAATCCTAATGTAAACTACAGACTTTGAGTGATAATAATGTGTCAATGTAGGGTTTACCCATTGTAACAAACGAGTCACTCTGGTGGAGGATATGGATAATGGGGGAGGCTACGTATGTTTGGGGGTAGGAGCTATACAGGAAATCTGAACCTTCTCCTCAACTTTGCTGTAAACCCAAAACTGTTCTAAAAAACAAACTCCATTAAGACATTTAAAAAAATGTTTAAAAACAGGGGCGCCTGGGTGGCTCAGTCGTTAAGCATCTGCCTTTGGCTCAGGTCATGATCCCGGGGTCCTGGGATCGAGCCCCACATCAGGCTCCCTGCTCAGCGGGAAGCCTGCTTCTCCCTCTCCCACTCCCCCTGCTTGTGTTCCCTCTCTCTGTCAAATAAATAAATAAAATCTTTAAAAAAAAATGATAAAATAAAAAATGTTTAAAAACAAAAGAATACTTCCTTCTCTGAGGTCTTGAAGATATTCTTCTAAATTATCCTTTATAAGCTTTATTGTTTTACCTTTCACATTTAGGTCTATCATCTAAACCCTGAATTGCTTTACAGGTATGAAGGAAAGGAAAAGAGTTGTATTTTTTTCCATATGGATTTCTAAGTGAAAAAAGATAACCTTTTCCTCAAAGCTCTGTAGTACTACCTTTTAGGTAAATAAAATCTCCATATATGAATAGCTCTCTTTCTGGCCTGTTTCATTTGTCTATATTTCCATCTTATGGTAATACCATATTGTCTTAATTACTGTAGCTTCACGATAAGTCTTGGTATCAAATTCGGCAAGTTTTCTGACTATGCTGTTAAGAATTCTTCAGCTAGGGGCGCCTGGGTGGCTCAGTCGTTAAGCGTCTGCCTTCGGCTCAGGTCGTGATCCCAGGGTCCTGGGATCTAGCCCCACATCGGGCTCCCTGCTCTGTGGGGAGCCTGCTTCTCCCTCTCCCCCGCCCCCCCACTTGTGTTCCCTCTCTCACTGGTCTCTCTCTGTCAAATAAATAAATAAAATCTTTAAAAAAAAAAAAAAAAAATTCTTCAGCTATTCTTGACCCTTTGCATTATCATATACATTTCAGAATCACTTTGTCAAGTTCCACAAAAAAATAACATTGGTGCTGGGCGCCTGGGTGGCTCAGTTGGTTGGGCAACTGCCTTCGGCTCAGGTCATGATCCTGGAGTCCCGGGATTGAGTCCCGCATCGGGTTCCCTGCTCGGCGGGGGGTCTGCTTCTCCCTCTGACCCTCTTCCCTCTCGTGCTATCTCTCATTCTCTCTCTCAAATAAATAAACAAAATCTTTAAAAAAAAAAAAAAAAAAACATTGGTGGGGTGTGCCTGGCTGGCTCAGTCAGAAGAGCATGCGACTCTTGATCTTGGGGTTGTGAGTCTGAGCCCCACATTGGGTATAGAGATTACTAAAAAAAAATAAAAATAAAAACTTTAAAAAAATAATGTTGGGGTTTTTATGAGGATTGCACTGTCTATAAATCCATTTCGGAGGACAGTTGTCTTCAAAATTGAGTCTTCTGATCCATGAATATGGTATACCCTTCGATTTAAGTGTTCTTTCGTTTCTTCCAATGATGCTTTATCATTTTTAATAGTGTTTTTACATATCTTTCATTGAATTTATTTCTATATTATACTTTTGGTACAACTGTAAATGGCATCTGTTTTTAAATTTCATTTTCTAATGACTTACTGCTGGTATAGGTAGGTGTGATTGTTTTTTGTAGAATGATTTTATATCCAGCGACATTGTTAAAATCACTAATTCTAATGGTTTACATTCTGTGGGCTTTCTATGTAGGGTATCTACAAAAATCATACAGCAAGCATCAGTGTAATGGTGAATGCTTACACCTTTTCCTTTAAGACCAGGAAACAAGACCAAAATGTTTGCTTCATTACTTTTTTTTCCTCCCAACCTTATTGAGAAATAATTGACAAATATGATTATATATATTTAAAGTGTACAATGTAATGAGCTGATATACGTATCTACTGTTGGAATAATGACCAAGACCAAAACAGTTAACACATTCATCACCTCACATAGTTAACTCTTCTGCTTCATTACTTCTCAACAACTGGAAATCTAACAACTACAACAAAGCAAGGAAAAGGGAAGAATATCATAAATACTGGAATCCCACTCTTCAAGAATCATTTTATTTCCTCTCTTCTACATTTTCTGGGGGATTTAATTTTCTGTTTTTTCCCTAACTTCCTTAGAACTTAGCTCACTGGTTTGCAGCCTATCTTCTTTTTCTCATATATACATTTAAAGCTAAAAAACTTTAAAAATCCCTCTAAACATCATTTTAGCTGCACGTTATAAGTTCTTCTGTATAAATTTCTATTATTGTTCTAGTTAAAATATTTTCTAATTTCCATTTTGATTTTTTTAAATCTGTTATTTAGACGTATATTTCTTAATACCCAAATATTTGGAGATTTTCGAATCAACTTTTGGATAACTAGCTTAAATGTGCTGTGGTGAAATAACAATCTGAATGATTTTCATTCTCTAAAAATGGTGGAAATTTGCTTTATGGCCCAGTATATGGTTAATTTTTGAAAATGTTCTAGATGCACCTAAGAAGTAATAAACAGGGGTGTCTGGGTGGCTCAGTCGGTTGAGCTTTCAATTCTTGATCTCAGTTCAGGTCTTGATCTCAGGGTTGTGAGTTCAAGGCCCACACTGCGCTCCATGCTGGGCATGGAGTCTACTTAAAAAAACAAAAAAAAAAGAAGTAATAACCATATATATACTTAATTGTTCGATATACTGTTCTAATTATGACAATTACATCACATTTGCTAGTCATATCATTCAAATATTTTATTTTATATCTTTATTAATTCTTCATCTGATTGTTTTGTCAGTTACTGAGAGATCTGTATTAAAATCTCCTACTATAATTATGTATTTCTCTTTTAATTCTGTAAATCTTTGTTTTAAATCTGTTATTAGAGGGGTGCCTGGGTGGCTCAGTCAGTTAAAGGTCTGCCTTTGGCTAGGGTCTTGATCTCAGGGTCCTAGAATCAAACCCCATTGGGCTCCCTGCTACTCAGAGAGTCTGCTTCTCCTCCCTCTCTGCCCCTCCCCCCACTTGTGCTCTCTCTCAAATAAAAAATTTTTAAAAATCTAAATCTGTTATTAAAATTATTTTTTGTTAAATTAAATGGTTTATCATTATGAAGTGCCCCTCCTTTATCCCTAATCATGCTTTCTTGCCTTAAAGTCTACTTTGGCTGAATATTAATATATCCACATTCAGAACAGTTTTCTTTTGTTTAGTGTCTAATTCTTTTTTTTTATGCTGGTAAAAAAAAAAAAAGCACAGCACAAAACTTACCATCTTAACCATTTCTAAGTGTATATAGTTCAGTAGTGTTAAGTATATTCACATTGTTATACAACTACTCTCCAGAACTTTTTCATCTTACAAAACTTAAACTCTGTATCTATTAAACAATTCCCCATATCCCATTATACCCCATAACCCCCAACTCCTAACAATCACCATTCTACTTTCTGTGACTTTGACTCCTGAAGATACCTTCTATAAGTGGAATCATGTATTTGTACTTTTATGACTGGCTTATTTCACTTAGCATAATTTAAAAAAAATTTTTTTAAATTAACATATAATGTATTATTTGTTTCAGGGGTACAGGTCTGTGACTCATCAGTCTTACACAATTCACAGCGCTCCCCATAGTACATACCCTCCTCAATGTCCATCACCCAGCCACCCCATCCCTCCCACCCCCCTCCACTCCAGCAACCCTGTTTGTTTCCTGAGATTAAGAGTCTCTTATGGTTTGTCTTCCTCTTTGGTTTCGTCTTGTTTCATTTTTCCCTCCCTTTCCCTATGAGCCTCTGTCTTGTTTCTCAAATTCCTCATATCAGTGACAGCACGTGATACTTGTCCTTCTCTGATTTATTTCGCTTAGCTTAATACCCTCTAGTTCCATCCACGTTGTTACAAATGGCAAGATTTCAATTTTTGATGGCTGCATAATATTCCATTGTATATATATACCACATCTTTATCCATTCATCTGTTGATGAACATCTAGGCTCTTTCCATAGTTTGGCTCTTGTGGACACTGCTGCTATAAACATTGGGGTGCACATGCCCCTTTGGATCACTACATAGCATAATGTTCTTAAGGCTTATCCATGTTGCAGCATGTAGTGACTATTCTCTTAATTTAACAGCTTCCCTGGAGATTATAACATCTATTTTTGACTTGTAAACTTCTATTAATGGGCAGTTTTACCCCTCTTCCTTGATAAAGCAAGGGAGCTTATGCCCCTCCTAATGTATAGGCCATGACTACCGTGTATGTTAATTCTCTATGTGTTTTTTTGAAGTTGAGAGAGAGAGAGTGAGTGAGTCAGGGGAGGGGCAGAGGGAGAGAATCTTTAAGTAGACTCCCCACTGAGCAGTGAGCCCAACATGACATGGGGCTTGATCTCACAGCCCATGAGATCATGACCTGAGCCGAAACCAAGAGTTGGACATTCACTCAACTAAGCTACCCAGGCGCTCCATCATTCTCTATGTGTGTGTGTGTTTTTTTTATGAAAGATGTATTTTAATTTTTTTATTTATTTTTGCAAGAGAGAGAGAGCATGAGTGCACAAGTGAGGGGAGAGGCAGAGGGAGAAGCAGACTCCTGCTGAGCAGGGAGCCCTATGCAGGACTCGATCCCAGGACCCTGGGATCATGACCTGAGCCGAAAGCAGACACTTAACTGACTGAGCCACCCAGGCGCTCTATCTGTTTTAAAATCCTAACATCCTAATAAAACATTCTCATTGTTTTATACAATCAATATTCACTTAGACTTGACCATGTATTTGTGGTTTGCATTGCTATTCATGCCTTCTTGCATCTCCAACCTTCCAACTGGGTCATCTTTCTTCTGTATTCAGAACACCTTTAGGATTTTTTTCAGTGGGGTTCCAATGGTGACGACTTCTTTTTGGTTTTATTTTTGTGTTTTGTTGTTTTTTAAAACTGTTTATTTCGCTTCATCCTAGAAGGGTATTTTCACTGTATATGATGTGTGTAGAATTGCAGACTGGCAGTTATTTTAATTTAGAACTTTAAAGATATCATCCCACTGTCCTCTGACTTCTATTGTTCCTGTTGAGAAGTTAGCTCTAGGTCTGACTGTGATCCTTTCAAAATTGTTTGTTTGTTTAAGCTTTTATTTATTTACCTGACACACAGAGAGTGCAAGCAGGGGGAACGGCAGAGGGAGAGGGAGAAGCAGGCTCTCGCTGAACAGGGAGCTCGATGCGGGGCTTGATTGTAGGACCCCGGGATCATGACCTGAGCCAAAGGCAGACGCTTAACCAACTGAGCCACCCAGGCACCCTCAAAATTGAATATTTTCTTCCTCTGGCTGCTTTTAAGATTTTCTGTCTTTGTTTCCTAGAAATTTTACTATGATGTTCCTAGGTGTGGATTTCTTTATATTTATTCTCCTTGTGATTTGTAGCACTTTTTTTTTTTTTAAGATTTTATTTATTTGACAGAGACAGACATAGCAAGAGCAGGAACACAAGCAGGGGGAGTGGGAAAGGGACAGGCAGGCTTCCCGCTGAGCAGGGAGCCCAATGCAGGGCTCGATCCCAGTACCCTGGGATCAGGACCTGAGCTGAAGGCAGACGCTTAACGACTGAGCCACCCAGGCGCCTCGATTTGTAGCACTTCTTGAATCTGTGGCTTGATGGTTT
Source organism: Halichoerus grypus (assembly GCF_964656455.1). Taxonomy (NCBI): domain Eukaryota; kingdom Metazoa; phylum Chordata; class Mammalia; order Carnivora; family Phocidae; genus Halichoerus; species Halichoerus grypus. Next base: position 115,939,632 of record NC_135717.1, on the reverse strand, counting down.
TCATGAATTTTGGAAAGTTATCAACAATATCTCCTCAAATACTCTTCCTTATTCTTTTTCTTCTGGAGTTCCCATTACACATATGACATATCTAATCTCTGTTTTCTCTAAGTCTTTCACCTACTCTTCTGTATTTCCTAATCTTTTGAATTTTCATGCATGATTTAGTTTCTTCTAACTTATAATGCAGTTCACTGATTCTTCTCAGATACTATCAATCTGTTTTCATTTTATTTTCTTTAAAGATTTTATTTATTTGAGAGAGCGAGAGAGAGCACAAGCGGGGAAGGGGCAGAGGGAGAAGCAGACTCCCTGCTGAGCAGGGAGCCCGATGCGAGGCTCAATCCCAGGACCCCGGGATCATGACCCGAGCCAAAGGCAGACCCTTAACTGACTGAGCCACCCAGACATCAGTTTTTAAAACCATACATTGAGGGCGCCTGGGTGGCTCCGTCGTTAAGCGTCTGCCTTCGGCTCAGGTCATGATCCCAGAGTCCTGGGATTGAGTCCCACATCGGGCTCCCTGCTCAGCGGGAAGCCTGCTTCTCCCTCTCCCACTCCCCCTGCTTGTGTTCCTGCTCTCGCTGTGTCTCTCTCTGTCAAATAAATAAATAAAATCTTTAAAAAAATAAATAAATAAAAATAAAACCATACATTGAGTTCATAGTTTCAATTACTGTATTTTTCAGATCTAAAATATGCATTAAAAATAGTTTGCCAGTTATCTGTTGAATTTCCCCAACTTGTCTTTATTTCCTTGAACCTTTTAAGAATAGTTATTTTAAATCTGATAACTCCAATATTTGGATCTCCTGTGTATTTGTTCTATTGTCTAATGTTTCTTGTTCCATATTCTTATTGTTTCATCCCCTCATGTTTCTAATTATTTTTTTATTGTGTACTAAACGACCTATTTAAAAAACTGGTAATGAAAGTAATCTGTAAGGATTTCCAGAGAGGATCTGTTTACTTGTACCAGGGCACTTATGTTACCTCAAACCAATTTCAGGTATTGAAATAATTTGAAGCTAAATTGCAATTCCTACAAGGGCGAGTCTATTTCCACTCATCTTTACTACTAGGACTCAAGTCTCTTGGGGTCCTATGCAAGAGCAAGGGGGGATGGTCACCAGTCCCCGCTCACATCCCAGAAGGCCCTGAACATCCATCACTGTCCTCTTGGCTCCAGGAATTTGTCACCATTCAGCTTTTCAACTGCTCTATCCTATTTGTTTCACCCAAGTAATTGCTTGTCTATGTTATTCTCCCTTCAAAATGTTTACCTTCCCTATCTTTGGTCTAATGGATTCTTGCATGCACCAAACAAACCCTTCTGGACTAATTTTGAAAACAATGCACGTTTGAAAAACGTGGGGGGAGTTTTTTTGTTTTGTTTTGTTTTGTTTTTTGTAGTAAGCACATAAATGAGCAGTATAAGAAACAACTTAAATTGGTTCTAAGAATAACCTATTTTTTTAATTGCCCAGGGTAGAAAGATAAGCCACATTTACTTACTTGTTTCCCACCTTTATATTAGATATTTTAGATATATTAGATATTTTATCCCTAAAAGGAAAGAAAAAAGAGAAATATGGGGCCAATTATTTCCAGTTATCTTTTGTAGAAGAGTCAGCTAGAGCCTAAAATAAAATGTCCTCTTTACTGAATTTCTAAAAAGAGATGACATTAAAAAAGTATATTAAGAGTGAGTAAATGACTTTCAACAAAAAGAATGTGATTGAGAACAATGAACCTAAAAGGCCCAAAGACTTGCTTTGGTTCTGTATTAACTTCCTATGGCCGTTATAACAAATTACCACAAACTTGGTGGCTCAAACAATAAAAATTTATTCTGTCATAGTTCTAAAGCCTAGAAGTCCAAAACCAGTTTCACTGGGCTGAAATCAAGGTAATGGCAAGGCCACACTCCCTCTGAAAGCTCTAGAGGAGAATCTGTTCCTTGCCTTTTCCAGTTGCTGGTAGGTGTTGGCATTCCTTGGCTTGCCATATCACCCCAATCTCTGCCCTCATAGTTATAATGCCCTTTCTTCTATCTGAAATCTCCTTCGGCCTTCCCCTTATAAGGATACCTGTGACTGCCATTTAGGGCTCACCTGGATGATCCAGGATAATCTCCCCATCTGAAGATGGTGATAGATGGTAGCTACACCTGTGGTGAACATATAGCATTATATATAGTTTTCAAATCACTATGTTGTACACCTGAAACTAATGTAACAATGTGTATCAACTATACTTCAATTAAAAAATTAGTTTAAAAAAATCTGAAATATTTTTAAAGTTATAAACATAATTTGTTTCTAGACAACCTACAGTGTATCAAAGTAATGAGCTAGTTGTTGGAAAGACATACAAGAATAAAACCCAGTTATTATCCCAACAGGCTCAGAGTCTAATAGGCAAAGAAAGACAGGCACACAGTGAATGTTTGTAGGTATCACGGATGAACTGGGAGGCACAAAGAATAAAGAGGTCATTTCTGACAGTTATTAAGGTTCCTTTAAATTTAAAAATTCTATGACTTTATAAAAAGTTTGTAGTGCTCACACTGGTAGCACATATACTAAAACTGGAATGGTACAGAAAAGATTGGTGTGGCCCCCACACAAGGATGACATGCAAATTCACGAAGTGTTCCATAAAAAAATTTTTTACTTAAAATTTAAAAATAAAAATAGGTTGTAGCTCTTCTCTTTAAAAGGAAGTCCTTACATCCATTAGGATAGCTATTTAAAAAGCAAACAAACAGAAGACAAGTGTTGGAGAAGATGTAAACAAGCTAGAACCCGGTGTACTGCTGGTGGGAATGTAAAGGAGTACATCTGCTACGAAAACAAAATGGCAGTTCCTCACAAAATCAAACAGAATTACCATTAATCCAGCAATTCCACTTCTGGCTACAAGCCCAAAAGAAGTGAGAGCAGGGATTTCAAAAGATATCTGTACACCCATGTTCATAGCAGTATTATTTACAACAGTCAGAAAGTGGAAACAACCCAAGTGCCCCATCCACAGAAAAACAAAATGTGATAATACATACAATGGAATATTACTCAGCTTTAAAAAGGAAGGAAATTCTGACACATGCTACAACATGGATTAACTCTGAACACATTATCCTTAGTGCAATAAGCCAGTCATAAAAGGACAAATACTATATGATTCCATTTGTATGAGTTATCAAGAATAGTCAAATTCACAGAAACAAAAAACAGAAAGTAGGATGGTAGTTTCCAGGGATTAGGATAAGGGAGAGTAGGGAGTTACTGGATACAGGGTTTCAGTTTTATGAAATGAAAAAAATTGGGGGAGGGCAGACGAAAGGAAGAGAGAAACATATAGGTAGATCTATATAAAATAAGAAGTAGTGAAGCAATTAAGCAACAGCACAGTACTGAGATAGAGAAACTGTTCATGCATGATCAACTATGAAATTTAAGTCAGCTATTTTAATGTTTCAGAGGTTTAAATACCAAATGTCAAGGTGTTTTGTAGCTGAACAGTTTCATAAGTGGGAAAAGAGGAAGAGAGAGAACTAAAGTTAAGTGCAAAATGAAGTCAACAAAAAAAGTACAATACTTGTGAACTTGCTCTTATCATTGTAACTTGATAAATATAGTTAGACACTTACAGGCAAACACAGTTTTTATGTCTAGAAAAATATTAGCAAATCTGACTGTTGAAAAGAGTCTAGTGTACCAAACCCAGAGATAGTGATTCCCAAAAAAAAAATTTTTTTTAATTTCCATGATGATCCTGAGATACAGTCAAGTTTGAGAGAAAGAGATTACTTGACCAAAACCAGGGCACCTAAAATTTTAAAAATTACAATCGTTTGGTCTCATCCTTCTCTAGTCTCTAAAGACTATTTAGAGAGAAAATTAGGATCATTAGTAATCTGTGGGAATCAGAACTAAACCTATTCCCAACCTTGGATTACCCCCAGAGTTGGTTTTCTTTTATCTAGTGCTGACATCAGTCAGGAAAAAAAGTTATACGTAATTATCCCACTATAAATTCATATCCTGAACCTAATAGGTTCCCAAATACCTGCTATGGGTTCTACTCAAAAGTTCTCTTATTTGATTTTCAACATTTGAGTGCCCAACAAACGGTTCAAGTAATCCAAGGGTAAGGCCCACAAGAGATTTTTGGCAGAAGCATTTTTTACCTAATTAACTAGTAAGCCACATGAACCAGTAGGCTACTTAATGTCTAAAGACCTGCCCCCTGTTGCCACTATTTAATTCAGAGCTATTCAAACCACCAGGTATAAAGAACTAGTTGTTGTTTTAATTTCTAATCTTTGAGGACCAGGGCTTTTATAAAACAATAAAACTAGGCTTGAGGGTGGTGGGAAGAGGTTGGGCAAGTCCTCTCCTTAAAACACAAGTATTAAGCTGAACAAAACTGTCAAAAACAACCATTTCAGGGCTCTAGAAATCAATCAAAGGCCACAACAAATTATTGAGAAACTGCTAGAGCCTTAAGTAAGAACAATGAAGTCTCTACCTTTCTTGCCTAGGACTGCTCCCATTCATATCTCCAGCTCCGTGGAGGACAACAGCTTTACCAAGGCAAGGCTAGCCATAAAAACCAGCAGCTTTATTGCCAAAGAAGGCTAACTAGAGAGGAGGGAGTTTTCCCCTAAAGTAGGCTAAAGTGGAGAACTCAGTTAGAAAAATTTTTTTTAAAAACTTGCTGCTTTGCTAGCCTGAAGTTGGAGTCTTGGTTAGGTGAGTGGTAAACAAATAGGAAATTTAACAGGAAAATCCTGGAAATGAAAGAACCATAGAAAAGCTAGATTAGTTCTCTATACATCCCTAGCTAAATGAGAAACTATGCACATGCATGGGGAAACCCAAGAGGCCAGTGGAAAGTAAAAGTGAAAACAAACTTAAGAACTGCCTGAACTTTGAATGTCCTCCTCAACCCGCATAGTTCAATCAGCAGAGGATAAAAGCTTATGCATTTGAGATGTTTAGCAGAACAGTCCAAATCACTGGCTGACCAATAAACATTGCAGACACAGGGACAATCCCTAAAAAGCAAAAATAAAAAATAAAAATTAGAATTTTAAAAAATGTGCAGGTACCTTTGTGATGTACACATGGGACAGGTAGATGCCTCAATTTATGTCCAGGCTAATTATTTTTAAAATACCCTCAAGAAAATAAATTAAGAATCCAGAGTTAATATATTACCTTAACTATCCACTTAAAAAAAAAGCCAAGAAAGAAAAAAAGATTCGTACATAGGTAAAACAATCAACAGAAACTGACTCTTAAAGCATCCACAAGTTGGTGGACTTAACCAACAAAACTTCAAAACAACTAATAAAAATATATTCAAGGAATTAAAGGAAAATATAGTCATACTGACTCAACAAATAAGAGAATCTCAATAGAGAAATAGAAAGTGTAAGATAAACTAAAAAGAAATTCTAATTGAAAATACAATACCCAAATGAAAAATTCACCAGACTTAATAGCAAATTTGAGATAGCAGAAGAAAAAAATCAGTGAACTTGAAAAACGATCAAAAGGAATTAAACAATCTAAATAAAGGAAGAACAATATGAAAAAAAATTTAGAAGACAAAAGAAAAATGTTCCTCAGTCACCTGTGGGATAACATTAAGCTTACCAATATACACATCACAGGATTCCTAGCAGGGGAGGAAAGAGGGAAAGGAGCAGGAAAAAAATTTTTTTGATGAGGGGTGCCTGGGTGGCTCAGCTGGTTAAGCGACTGCCTTCGGCTCAGGTCATGATCCTGGAGTCCCAGGATTGAGTCCCGCATTGGGCTCCCTGCTCAGCAGGGAGTCTGCTTCTCCCTCTGACCCTCCCTCTTCTCACGCTCTATCTCATTCTCTCTCTCAAATAAATAAATAAAATCTTAAAAAATTTTTTTTGATGAAATAACAGCGAACATTTAATGAAATTCCCAAGAAATCCATACCAAATTGCATCAGTCCAACTGCTAAAGACAAAGAGAACAAGAAAACAACAAGAGAACAAAAACAAGAAAAAATGATTCATTGCAAACAGAGGAACAACAATATGACATATTCAGTGGAAAAGCATATGCTAAGTGCTGAATTCTATAGCCAGCAAAACTATCCTTCAAAAATGAAGGTAAAATAAAGATATCCAGATTAAAAAAAGAAAAGTCTAAAAGAATCCATTCCTGTCAGACTTGTGTACAAGAAAAACTAAATTCTTCAGGCTGAAAGGAAAACCAACAGTAACTCAAATCTAGAGGAAGGAATTAAGAGTACTCAAAATGGTAAATATTTGGGTAAATATAAAGACTACATATATTTTTTTTCTTTTCTCCAAATTTCTTCAAAAAGCGTAAGACTGTTTAAAAAACAATAATTATAACAACATATTGTTGTGGTTATATATGGATGTGATATATGTGAAATAATAGCACAAAAGCAGGGGAGAGGAAACAAGACTATATTGGAACAAAGCTACTATATTTTACTAGATTTTTTTGGTAAAGATTTTATTTATTCATTTGAGACACAGAGATACAGAGAGAGAGAGCATGAGCAGGGGGAGAGGCAGGGGCAGAGGGAGAAGCAGGCTCCTCACTGAGCCACAAGCCTGACGTGGGGCTCGATCCCAGGACCCTGGGATCATGACCTGAGCTGAAGGCAGACGCTCAACCAGCTGAGCCACCCAGGCACCCCTATTTTACTGGAATTCAGTATTAACCGGAAGTAGCTTGTGACAAGTTAAAGATGCATATTGCAATCCTAGAGCAACCATTAATAAAATAACTATTTAAGAAATAGCTTTAGGAGTGCCTGGGTGGCTCAGTCATTAAGCATCTGCCTTCGGCTCAGGTCATGGTCCCAGGGTCCTGGGATGGAGCCCCGCATTGGGCTCCCTGCTCAGCGCGAAGCCTGCTTCTCCCTCTCCCACTCCCCCTGCTTGTGTTCCCTCTCTCGCTGTGTCTCTCTCTGTCAAATAAATAACTAAAATCTTAAAAAAAAAAAAAAAAGAAATAGCTTTAAAAAAATCAGAGGAATTAATACACTAAGAAGTATAAAATATAAAATAATATAAATATCTAATATATAAAATATAAAAAATATATAAAAAAGAAGGCAATAAAGCAGCAGCAGAGGAACAAAAAAATAAGATGTAGAAAACAGCAAATAGGCATAAACCCAATTATGCTCATAAATACATTAAATGTTGAATGGACTAACTAATCAAAATGTAGAGTTGTCAGACTGGATAAAAAGGCAAGATCCAACTATATGGTGTCTACAAGAGACACCTCTTAAGTTCAAAACACAAATAGACTGGAACCAAAGGATGAGGGTTTCAGCACCACCCCCCACCAAGAAAAAAAGAGGATGAAAAAGATAATTCCTGAAAACAGTAATTATAAGAGAGTTGGATTTGCTATATTAATATCAGAAAAATTAAAACTTCAAAGACATATTCCTAGAGACAAAGAATATTTCATAAGAAAATAAATCTATCAACAAGATAAAACAATTATAAATGTATATATACTTAATAACAGAGTCCAAAAATACATAAATTAAAAACTGACAAAACAGAAAGGAAAAATACACAATTCAACAATTGTAGTTGAAGATTCAATACTTTTCTCTTAGTAAATGACAGAACAATTAAACAGAAAATTAGGATATAGATAATTTACATCATGATCACTCAACTTGATCTAACATATATAAGAACAATCTCCCAACAATAGATCAATACACATTCTTTTCAAGCATACATGGTATGTTCCAGGACAAATCATATACCAGACAAATACATCACAAGAACAGAAAACTACAGACTGATAGCCCTCATGAATATAAGTTTTAAAAATCTGTACCAAAATATTAGCAAACAGAAACCAGTAACATAAAAAAGGGATCATACATTATGACCAAATGGGATTTATTTATTTATTTTATTCATGAGAGACAGAGAGAGAGAGAGAGAGAGAGGCAGAGGCAGAGGGAAAAGCAGGCTCCCTGCAGAGCAAGGAGCCTGATGCGGAACTCGATCCCAGGACCCTGAGCTGAAGGCAGACGCTTAATCAACTGAGCTACCCAGGCGCCCCCCAAATGGGATTTATACCAGGAATGCAGAATTGTTTATCATCTGAAAATTAATTAATATTCTATATTAATAAAGGACAAAATCACATGATTCTATTAATAGATCAGGGTTTCCTCAGCAGTATTGACCTTTGGATCAGGCAATTCTTTGTTGTGGAGGGCTGTCTTGTGCACTGTAGGATATTTACAGCATCCTGGAGCTATACCCACTAGATGCCACTAGCACCTTGCCCCTGCAAGCTGTGACCTCCAAAAACGTCTCCAGACATTGGCAAATATCCCCTAAGCGGCAAAATTATCCCTGTTTGAGGAGGACTGAAATAAATGCAGAAAAAACATTTGACAAAAATCCCAACACCCATTCATGTAAAAACTCAACAAAACAGGAATAGAAAGGAACGTCCTCAAACTGATAAAGGACATCTAGGAAAACCCTACAACTAACGTCATACTTAACAGTGAGAGACTAAATGCTTCTCTCCAAGCTTTTATAAGTATTTTGTGCTTTTTTTGTTCAACAAATTATACATATAGATTTATTTCAGAGAAAATCCTAACAACAAATAAGCTTTCTTTTGTTTCCAACTACATGTAAATCCAGGCTATGTTCAAATCAAAATTAGTTAGCACTTAATGCCTATGATATGGTCAAAAATTCAAATTCATTTTATAGTAATTAAATACCAACTATAAAAAGCAATGAATCCTTCTTACAGCTCTGGCAAAATACAGACATGAATTAAACAAAGACTCTAGTTTTAACAAGGTCGAAGCAATTTGCTGAAGTTAACTTATTAAGGAAAAATTAAACCTAAACTTTTCAGATGAAATTGTTTTATTTTAAAATCAGGAGTGCTATTTTTATATAGTATTTCTCATTTGTAGGAGGAAAACAGATCCTCAACATTTCAAACGTAACTGGGAAGAAAGCAAACTGAATCATGATGACTAAGAAGAAACAAACTTTGGTTATAAAAGCTTTTCAGTTGATAATCTCATTCTATAAAACCATTCTTTAGTAATCTAACCATTCCCTAGAATTCAGATTTCCTTTATACAGATTTACTATACAATGAGTATAGTAACCACATACTTTCAAAACCACAAGCAGCTCTGGTATGTTATTTTCTTAAAATAAGGTTTGTGAACTACTAAGTCAAAATTAAGTTTAAAAGCATTTCCCTTCATACTTAACACATGACACCTGGATCTACACCTTTGTTTTGAATTAAAGAACATTAACTTTAAATTGAAAATTAAATTCAGTGAGGGAAAAAAGCTAGGATAGCTATGGTCATTCTTTTAACAAATATATTCCAGTTATGTATAATAGTTCTAGAGCTACTGTTAAATTTGTCCCTTTGCATTTTTGTAGCTATTCTAAAAAAGGTGAAAAAGTGATTTTATAGTCTTTATTGTCTTTGCCCTTCTTGTAACTATTCTTGGTATTTCTTGCTCTTTGCATCTTGTATTTTACTTTAGACAAGAAGCTAGAGTAATAATCCCAGAAGGAAAGCTAAAGAAGGAATCTAAAACTGAAAACATTTACTCTTGCTTCTTTTCCTGTCTCCAATGAAAAAAACATCAACTCACAGGATATAGACTATCCTGCAGTAAGTTATCTCCCACCATGCCCCCTAACATATGTTCACACTCCAGAGAGTGCATTTTCTAGAAAGCAGTTGGCTTTCCTGCAGATATATTCCAATTTAATACGTTTATAGAAGTAGAAAAGCAATTGTTAAATGAATTAATTCCCAAACTAGTAACACACAAAACTATAATCTAATATCCACAAATACTTAAGATAATTAAAGAGACAACAGATAAAGTTGTGAATGTTTTATATTCTAAAATTAATTGCAGTCAAGACAAAGAGATAAATTATACCTATCAGTAATACTGCACTGGGCAAGGGAAAATATAACCATTCAAAACACATTAAGAGAACCTTTTAAAAATATATAGATCATTATTTCACAACTATGCTTTTACAATTTATGCCCACATGTAATCTTACCCTTCTGGTTTTGTTTCCTAGACATTGTGGTTTCTTTGATCTCAAAAAATATAGATGAAAAGTATCCTTTTGCCTTGTCTGAGTTCTGACCGTAGTTATCTCTGATTCAAGTAGGCAACGGAAGTCTGTTGTTGGAGGTGATAAATACCAAATCGTGGTTATCTGAAATTCTGCTCACTAGCTGTTGATCTCCTTTCCTTCTCTTGTATCAACTTCTTGTCAGGAAATATCATTGCAGACATTCATGTCTCTTTCTCCAGGGAGATTCTGGAGGGAAAACACACAAACACATTCACTATTACAGTAACAGCTATCTGTACAAAATTTCTAACAGATACCCACAGGTTTTAGTTTGTATTTTTTCTAAACAAAACTAGCTATTAAAAGGAAAGTACTCTAGAAAGAATATAGTCATTAAAAGCATTATTTTGCTCCATAAGAAACTTTAATCTTAGAGAAAGAGACCCAACCAAGAAACAAACTGTGAACTATACAGAACAAACTGCCAATTACCAGAGGGGAGGTGGGTGGGGGGACGGATGAAATAGGGGATGGGGATTAAAGAGGGCACTTGTGATGAGCACCGTGTGTTGTATGGAATCGTTGAATCACTCTACCATACATCTGAAACTAATGCAACGGTGTATGTTAACTATACTGGAATTAAAAGAAAAAGAAACTTTAACCTTAAAATCAGACCATCTTCTTAGCTCAGAAAGAAATTGTCTTACTCTTACCTTTTGTATCTATCTCAAAAATCTTATCCCCAACTCTGCTTCACAAAGTATTACCTCTTATCACTCCCTAAGAACTTTACCACCTGCTCTTCCTGCCCAAATCAAGGGTCTTTCTTCTGCCTCTAGGATTTCCTGTATCTAACCTCTCTTCCAATTTCCCAGCTCAAATACAGCTGCAAGAAAACTGGGGAAGGGGGTGGGTGAATGGGGAGATCACAAAGGAATTTTAATTGGAAACAGCAAAATTTCAACTAGTCACTAGTACAGGAAGCAAGTTGTAAAGATACAAATGCTATTTTTTCCCATATATTACTGAACTTTAAAAAATATATGACCAAGATTTCTGGGTAAAGAAAGCATGATCAAAGGACTCTTATATCTGGACACCTGAATGGTGCAACCCAAGAAGGAAATGAGAGCAACCTTATGTATAATACTTTCCAATATGAATGGAGGAGAATGAATAAGTAGACAGCCCTGGTAAAGTTTAAAAAAAAAAAAAAAAATCCACCAAGAATAAGAGTCTCTGTGGATATAGAGAATAGATTGGTGGTTACCTGAGGCAGGGGGCGCAGAAAAAAACGGGTGAAGGGGGTCAAACGATTCATATTTCCAGTTATAAGGTAAGTCACAGGGATGTCACATACAGCAAGGTAACTAGTTCATACCATATTCCATATTTGAAAGTAACTAGGAAAGTGGATTGTGAAAGTTCTCATCACAAGAAAAAAATTTTTGTATAGTGAGAGATATTAACTGGACTGTGGTGATCATTTTGCAATATATACAAATACTGAGTTATTAGCTTGTACACCTGAAACTAATACGCTATATCAATTATACTCCAAGAGTAAGATTCTCTACAAACCACTCTGGGACTTGAGGAAAGACAGGCTGAACCTCTGGGGCTTACTATCTTTCAGAGAATTGAGCCAAATTGGGAGAATCAGCCAAAGCCTATGGAATTACATGGAATTTACCAATGCATAGAGTGGATCTGATAAAAACACTTTATGAGATTTTATTTTATTTTTTAAGATTTTATTTGTTTATTAGAGAGAGAACAAGTGGGTGGAGGGGCAGAAGGAAAGGGAGAAGCAGACTCCCTGCTGAGCAGGAAGCCCGATGACGTCAGGCTCGATCCCAGGACCCTGAGATCATGACCTGAGCTGAAGGCAGACACTTAACAAGCTGAGCCACTCAGGCGCCAAGAACAGAATTTATTTTTTTTAAAGATTTTATTTATTTTTTGACAGAAGAGACACAGTGAGAGAGGGAACACAAGCAGGGGGAGTGGAAGAAGGAGAAGCAGGCTTCCTGCTGAGCAGGGAGCCCGATGCAGGGCTCGATCCCAGGACCCTGGGATGATGACCCGAGCCGAAGGCAGACGCCCAACGATTGAGCCACCCAGGCGCCCCAAGAACAGAATTTAGATAGATCTATCACAAATGATTAAATTCTTTAATGGCAAGCTCTTCTCTACCCTCATGTCCTCAGCTTAAAGAAAAGAGGATGAGGGGCACCTGGGTGGCTCAGTCAGTTAAGTGTTCGACTTGACCTTAGCTCAGGTCTTGATCTCAGGGTTGTGAGTTCAAGCCCCGTACTGGGCTGTACACTGGGCATGGAGCCTCCTTAAAAAAAAAAAAAAGAAAGATAAAAATAGAATGAATGGAATGGAGGAAAGCCTTCAGAAGAAAAAAAGAGACTGCAAGAGCATTAAAATGATCCAATCTGAGCATAATTAGAATCAATATAGGGGCTCAAACTTAAAAATAAAAACAAATTAAAAAAACACAAAACACTAAGCAGGTAATAGCAGCCACACACTCAGGAAAAACATTCCACAGATTTAGTCCAGGCAACAAAACAAAACGACCCTCCAAGGGAAAAACAAATCAGCCAAAGTTGCTACAATATATTATGTAAAATGTCTAGTTTCAACAAAAATTTATGAGACATGTAAAGATGCAGGAAAGTATGACCCAAACTGAAGAGGGGAAAAAAAACCATCATGGAATTGAAAATATCTCTGAGTAGGTCCAAATGCCAAACTAAAACAAAATCTTCAAACTGCTTTAAAGGACTAAAGAAAAATATGAGGACAATGCCGTAAACAGAAAATTTCAACAAGAAGACAGAAATCATATAAAAAGAGGTAAACAGAAATTCTAGAGTTGAACACTGGAGTAGAAGAAAAAAATATCAGAAAAACTGGTATGTAATCTGAAGAGAGAAAAGAATGAAGAAAAACAAAGCCCCAGAGACCTAAGGAACAACATCAAGTATAACAATTGTAGAGTTCCAATTTAGAAGTTCCAGAAGTGGAGAAAAAGGACAGAAATAATGACCAAAAACAATGCAAGCTAATTTTTTTTTTTTTTAAGTAGGCTCCATGCCCAATGTGGAGCCCAACACTTCCAGCGTGGAGCCCAATGCGGGGCTTCAACTCACAACCCTGAGATCGAGTCAGACACCTAACTGACTGAACCACCCAGGTGCCCCAGAAACTGGTATTTTTTTAAAAAATTAATCTACAGGGGCTCCTGGGCTCAGTTGGTTAAGTGTTCGACTCTTGATTTCAGCTCAGGTCATGATCTCAGACTCTTGAGATCTAGCCCGCATAAGATTCTTGCTCTCCCTGGGGTGCCTGGGTGGCTCAGTGATTAAGCATCTGCCTTCAGCTCAGGTCATGATCCCAGGGTCCTGGGATCGAGCCCCACATCAGCTCCCTGCTCAGCGGGGAGCCTGTTTCTCCCTCTGCCTCCCTCTCTGTCAAATAAATAAATTTTTAAAAAAGAAAAAAGATTTTCTTCCTCTCTCTCTCTAAAAAAAATAAAAATAATCATCTACAGACTCAAGAAGCTCGATGAACCACAACTACAATAAACACAAAGAGATCCATACCTAGACATATAGTAAAAATGATAAAATCCATACCTAGACATATAGTAAAAATGATAAAAAAAAAAAAAAAAAACACCTAAAACAGAAAATCTTGACAGAAGCAAGAAAAAAAACCCAGCTCATTTACCAGGAAGCAACAATATAACCGGTTGCTAATTTCTCATCAGAAACAAGAAAAGTCAGAAGGCAGTGAAATGACATATTCAAAATGCTGAAAGAAAAAATTGTCAAGCAAGAATGTTTTTTTAAATTTTATTATGTTATGTTAGTCACCATACAATACATCATTAGTTTTTGATGTGGTGATCCACGATCCATTGTTTTCGTATAACACCCAGTGCTCCATGCAGTACGTGCCCTCCTTAATACCCATCACCAGGCTAACCAATTCCCCACCCCTCTCCTCTCTAAAACCCTGTTTGTTTCTCAGAGTCCATAGTCTCTTATGGTTCATCTCTCCCTCCGATTCCCCCCCTTCATTTCTCCCTTCCTTCTCCTGATGTCCTCCATGCTATTCCTTATGTTCCACAAATAAGTGAAACCATATGATAATTGACTTTCTCTGCTTGACTTATTTCACTTAGCATAATCTCCTCCAGTCCCATCCATGTTGATGTAAAAGTTGGGTATTCATCCTTTCTGATGGCTAATATTCCATTGTATACATGGATCACATCTTTATCCATTCTTCTGTTTAAGGGCATCTCGGCTCTTTCCACAGTTTGGCTATTGCGGACATTGCTGCTATGAACATTGGGGTGCATATGGCTCTTCTTTTCACTGCATCTGTGTCTTTGGGGTAAATACCCAGGAGTGCAATTGCTGGGTCATAGGGTAGCTCTATTTTTAAAATTTTGAGGCACCTCCATACTGTTTTCCAAAGTGGCTGTACCAACTTGCATTCCCACCAACAGTGTAAGAGGGTTCCCCTTTCTCCACAACCTCTCCAACATTTGTTGTTTCTTGCCCTGTCCATTTTTGCCATTCTAACTGGTGTAAGATGGTATCTCAATGTGGTTTTATTTGAATTTCCCTAATGGCTAATGATGATGAACATTTTTTCATGTGTCTGTTAGCCATTTGTATGTCTTCTTCAGAGAAGTGTCTTTTCATACCTTCTGCCCATATTTTGACTTGATTATTTGTTTTCTGGGTGTTGAGTTTGAGAAGTTCTTTTTTTTTTTTTTTTTTTTTTTAATTCTTTAACAGGTGCAGACTGCCTGATGGGTGTTTATTTGTTCTTCATTGGCTTTTTTGATATAAAATACCGCGGGCAGTATCAGAAGTATGCTTTGCTGTGGATGAGTTTGAGAAGTTCTTTATAAATCTTGGATACCAGCCCTTTATCTGTGGTGTCATTTGCAAATATCTTCTCCCATTCTGTGGGTTGCCTCTTTGTTTTGTTAACTGTTTCCTTTGCTGTGCAGAAGCTTTTTATCTTGGGACGCCTGGGTGGCTCAGTTGGTTGAGCGTCTGCCTTCAGCTCAGGTCATGATCCCAGAGTCCTGGGATCGAGTCCCATATCGGGCTCCTTGCTCAGCGGAGAGCCTGCTTCTCCATCTGCCCCTCCCCCTGCTTGTGCTCTCTCTCTCTCTCAAATAAATAAAATCTTAAAAAAAAAAAAAAAAAGAAGCTTTTTATCTTGATGAAGTCCCAAAAGCTCATTTTTGCTTTTGTTTCACTAGCTTTTGGAGATGTATCTTGAAAGAAGTTGCTGTGGCCGATGTCAAAGAGGTTACTGCCTATGTTCTCCTCTAGGATTTTGATGGATTCCTGTCTCACATTGAGGTCTTTCATCCATTTTGAGTTTATCTTTGTGTACGGTGTTAGAGAATGGTTGAGTTTCATTCTTCTGCATGTGGCTGTCCAATTTTCCCAGCACCATTTATTGAAGAGACTGTCTTTGGATCGGAAGAATAAACACTGTTAAAATGTCTATGCTACCCAGAGCAATCTATACCTTCAATGTCATCCCGATCAAAATTCCAATGACATTTTTCAAAGTGCTGGAACAAACAATCCTAAAATTTGTATGGAATCAGAAAAGACCCCGAATTGCCAAGGAAATGTTGAAAAAGAAAAACAAAGCTGGGGGCATCACGTTGCCCAATTTCAAGCTATATTACAAAGCTGTAATCACCAAGACAGCATGGTACTGGCACAAAAACAGACATACAGACCAAGGGAACAGAATAGAGAACCCAGATATGGACCCTCAACTCTATGGTCAAATAATCTTTGACAAAGCAGGAAAAAACATGCAATGGAAAAAAGCAAGAATTCTATATTCAGCAAAACCACCTTTAAAAAATGAAGGTGGGGGGAAGGAAAAAAAAAATGAAGGTAAAAAAATGACAGTGAAATAAAGACACCCCAATGACTTAGGAATCCATTGCTGGCAAACCTGACTTACAAAAAATACTACAGAAAATCTCACAGGCTGAAAGAAAATGACACCAGATGGTAACCTAAATCTACACAAAGAAATGAAGAGCACTGGAAAAAGTAAATATATTGGTAAATATAAAAGACTGAATAAATATATTTTTATTTTCTTCTCTTAATTTATTTAAAAGATTATATAAAGCAGTAATAACAATACTGTATTTTTCAGTTTATAACAAATATAGATGTAACATATCTGGCAACAATTGTACAAAGGAGGGGGGGGAAGCTAACCTATAGAATTAAACTAGTATTAAAGTAGGCTATGATAAGTTAAGATGCATTTTATAATGTCCAGAGCAAGCAACTAAGAGACTAACTCACCATCTGGAAGCCTCTGCATTTTAAATTATATATTTCTTTTTAATTGACCAGATTAATTATCTCCACCTTGCCACTTGGTGGGTAGGTCACTGTTGCTTTTCACAGCATTAATAATCCCATTCACTTTTTCTCCATGTAATTAAGACTGCAAATTACAGATCACATTCTTAAACTGGCTTAGTGTATAGACACACTAAGCAGATATCAGCAGTCTTTATTAAACAAAATATACATCAGGTACTTCTCATTGAGAAAGAGTGTTGAGTTTCTACTGAGTTTTCTTCCAGTTATTGTGAGAGTGGTGACTTTGTTCTTTTTATTTTCTGGAGGAAAAATAGAGACCCATAA
The DNA here is from genome assembly GCF_964656455.1 of Halichoerus grypus. NCBI lineage: Eukaryota > Metazoa > Chordata > Mammalia > Carnivora > Phocidae > Halichoerus > Halichoerus grypus. The sequence continues at coordinate 115,922,733 of NC_135717.1, read as the reverse complement.
AGTTAGAGCATCCAGGGTTGTGTTTAATTCTCTCTTTTTTTTTTTAAGATTTCATTTATTTATTTGAGAGGGAGCAAGAGAGTGCACAAGCAGGGGGGAGGGGCAGAGGGAGAAGCAGGCTCAATCCCAGGACTAGATCCCAGGAACGTGGGATCATGACTTGAGACAAAGGCAGACACTTAAACGACTGAAATAGAAACCTCAACAGACCTGTAGCAAGAAACTGAAACAGTAATTTAAAACCTCCTCCTGCCACACTCAAAAGCACAAGGCCAGAGAACTTCTATATTCTAATATTAAAAAGAAATATTAATTCTCCACAAACTCTTTTAGAAAGTAAAGAACACTCCCTATTTAATTTAATAAGACCTATGTAATAAGCAGAATTCTAAAGTGATCTCCCCAAGATTCCTTTCCCTTAGTTTTTCTATCAAATATAATCCAAGTACTGCTGTGAAGGGACTTTGCAGATGTAATTAAGGTCACAGACTTTAAAATAAGGAAATGAACCTAGATTATCCAGGTGGGCCCAATCTAATCGCATGAGCCCTTAAAAGGGAGAAATTTCTTTGGCTGGAGTTCAGAAAGATGTATCTGAGAAGGGCGCCTAGGTGGCTCAGTCAGTTAAGCCTCAGACTCTTGATTTTGGCTCAAGTCATGATCTTAGGATGGTGAGATTGGGCCCCACATCAGGCTCTGTACTCAGCGGGAGTCAGCTTGAGATTCTCTCTCTGCTTCTCCTTCCGTTCCTCCCCTGTTCCCACTCACTCTCTCTCAAATAAATAAATAAGATCTTTAAAAATAAAAAAGAAAGATACATCTGAGAAATGTGAAAGAAGGAAACGTCAGAGAGATCTAAAGTGTGAGAGTAATCTGACCTGTCATTACTGGCTTTGAAAGGGGCCATGAGGCAGGAAATGCAGGTGGCCCCTAGAGCTCTTCAACAGATGAATGGATAGAGAAGATGTGGTATATATATATAATGGAATATTACTCAGCCATCAGAAAGGATGAATACCTACCGTTTGCATCAACATGGACAGAACTGGAGGGTATTATGCTAAGTGAAATAAGCCAATCAGAGAAAGACAATTATATGGTTTCATTCATACGTGGAATATAAGGAATAGTGCAGAGAATCATAGGGGAAGGGAGGGAAAACTGAATGGGAAGAAATGAGAGAGGGAGACAAACCATGGGAGACTCCTGACTCCAGGAAACAAACTGAGGGTTGCCGAAGGGAGGGAGGTGTGGGGATGGGCATTAAGGAGGGCACGTGATCTGATGAGCCCTGGGTGTTATATGCAACTATCGAATAGTTGAACACTACATCAAAAACTCATGATGTACTATATGTTGGCTAACTGAATTTAAATTAAAAAAAAAAAAAGGAAAGAAGATGTTAGTTAAAAAAAAAATGACACTGGGGCAAAAAAAAAAAAAAAAAAAAGAATGACACTGGGGCCAACAGCCAGCAGGGAAACAGTACTACAACCTTAGTCCTACAACCATATGAAACTGAATTCTGCCAATAGTCTGAATAAGCCTGGGGGGGTGAGTCATCTCTTCAGGGAAGCCTTCTCTGACCACCCTAACTAGAACAATAGTTCCTGACATTTGCATTCCCTTACCCTGCCCTATTTTTTTCTACACCTTATTACTACCTAGCATTTAATTTATTTCTTTATTGTCCTTCTTCCCCAATAGAATGTACACTTCGTGAGGACTGCAATTTTTACTATCCTGATCATTCTTTTTTTTTATGATTTTATTTTTTTATTTGTCAGAGAGAGCGAGCACAAGCAGGGGGAGTGGCAGGCAGAGGGAGAAGCAGGCTCCCTGCTGAGCAAGGAGCCCAATGCGGCGGGACTGGATCCCAGGACCTTGGGATCATGACCTGAGCCAAAGGCAGACACTTAAGCGACTGAGCCACCCAGGCGCCCCTGTCTTGATCATTCTTGTATCTCTGGGCCTAGAACTATACCTAACACACAGTAGATATGCAATAAGTTTGTTGGCTGACTGAATGAAGAGTACCCCTGACCATGACTGCTACATGGGCAAGTTCACTTTGTATTAAACAATTCATTAGGCTATATACTTACAATGTGTGCATTTTCCAGTATGTATTATATTTGTTTATTTTAAAAAGAGATTTAATGTTATTCATCAGAGAAATGCAAAATTAAGAACTACAGTGGAGGTCGCCTGGGTGGCTCAGATGGTTAAGCATCTGCCTTCAGCTCAGGTCATGATCCCAGGTGCTGGGATCAAGTCCCACATCAGGCTCCCTGCTCAGCAGGGAGTCTGCTTCTCCCTCCCCCCTGCTCATGCTCTCTCTCTCTCTCAAATACATAAAAAATTTTTTTTGAAAAAAAAGAATTACAGTGGAATGACTAAAACTGAAAACAGATAGTACCAAGTTTGGTAAGGATGTGGACCAATTAGAACTCTCACATAATGCTGGTAGGAATATAAAATGGTACAAACACTGGAAAACTGTCTGGAAATCACTAACTAATTTAAATATATACTTACCCTATGACCCAGCAATTTCACTCCCAGGCTTATATACCCAAAAGAAATAAGTAAATATACCAAACAAGAATATCAACAGCAGCTTTATTCATAATAGCCCCAATATGGAAAAAAGAAAAATATACATTTTAGTATATTAATAAAACAGAATACTACTCAGCAAGAAGAAAAAAAGAATAAACCATTACTATATACAATATAGATATATTTCATAGGAATTACATTAAGCAAAGAAACCAAACCCAAAGAGTATATACTGTATGATTCCATTTATATGAAGCATAAGAACAGGCAAAAATAATATCTGGTGATAGAAATCAGAATAATGGTTACCGGGGCGCCTGGGTGGCTCAGTCGTTAAGCGCCTGCCTTTGGCTCAGGTCATAATCTCAGGATCCTGGGATCGAGCCCCGCAGCGAGCCCCGCATCGAGCCCCACATCGAGCCCCGCATCGGGCTCCCTGGTCGGCGGGAAGCCTGCTTCTCCCTCTCCCACTCCCCCCGCTTGTGTTCCCTCTTTCGCTGTCTCTCTCTCTGTCAAATAAATAAATAAAATCTTAAAAAAAAAAAAAAAGAAGAAGAATGGTTACCTCTGGAAGGAGGGTGTCCCTTTGAAAACTTTCTGAGAAGGAAAATGTTCTATATCTTGATCTAGGGTGGTATTCACATGGGTGCATACATATGTAAAAATTCACTGAGCTTTACTCTTAAGATTTGTGTGTTTTACCTTATGAAAACCTCAAACACATAATTTTTTTTCTATAAAAACTAGAAGAAAAAACCCAAAGAATATATATTTTTTAAGATTTTATTTATTTGACAGAGAGAGACACAGCGAGAGAGGGAATACAAGCAGGGGGAGTGGGAGAGGGAGAAGCAGGCTCCCCGCTGAGCAGGGAGCCCGATGCGGGGCTCGATCCCAGCACCCTGGGATCATAACCTGAGCAGAAGGCAGACGCTTAACGACTGAGCCACCCAGGCACCAAGCTAGTCATTTATACACAAGAAACCATTCAGGTCAAGGGCACCTGGGTGGCTCAGTCAGTTAAGTGTCCGACTCTTGATTTCAGCTCAGGTCATGATCTCAGGGTTGTGAGGTTGGGCTCCGTGCTGGGCGTGGAGCCTGCTTAAGATTCTCCTTCTCCTTCCCCCTTGATCCCCACCACGCTATCTTAAAAAAACAAAACAAAATCCAAAATGGGAACAAGAGATATGGAATATCATATTATTTTAATTAGTTTGAAATGTGGGAAAACTAGTAATCAAAGAAAATTTTAAAACATTAAATCTGGATGTTTATATTAATTTATTGCTGCTTATTAAATAGAAAAGCAAATTCAAAATGGTCAGTCTTGGATTAGCTACAGCTTAAAGCTAAGAAAACCAACAAACCAGATTTCATCTTCATCTCCTTTGATCTAAAGAAGTCCATCGTCACAGACAACACCCCTAGTCCCAGCTATACAAACATATGCTGCTCGTGTGCAGGCACCCTGTGTAGCACAATGCCTCTCAAGGTAGAGAAATGGGAAGAGGATGGACATGCACAGTTTTAAAACCTATTACTTTGACTTATTAATTGTTATATTTATTTTTCACTTCAAATCACAACAAAAGAGGGCACAGGGTTTTTATATTCATCAGAACGGGAACATGGGTTAAAAGGGATGAGAAATAGAGAAAGTACAATAGAGGTTACCAAAAGCTAGGGGGAAGAAGAAAAGGGAGAGTTATTGTTTAATGGGTATACAAAGTTTTTGTGGGGGATGATGAAAAAAAGCTTGGGGATAGTGGTGATAATTATAGAACACTGTAAATGTATTTAATGCCACTGATTTGTACACTTGTGAATGGTTAAAATAACAAATATTATATTTTGCATATATATTTTCAATTTCAGAAATAGACTTCAAACAGCCAAAAAAAATCTTAAAAAAGAAGAAAAATCACTTCCTGATTTCAAAACATATTACAAAGCTACAGTATTCAAAACAGTGGTATTGGCATAGAGACAGACATTTAGATCAATGGAATAGAATAGGGAGCCTAGAAATAAACTCATATATGGTCAAATGATTTTTAACAAGGGTACCAAGATCATTCAATAGGGAAAGTACACTCTCTTCAACAAATGGTGCTGGGGAAACTGGGTATCTATATACAAAAGAGTGAAATTGGGCCCTTACTTTACACTATATTAACAAAAATTAACTCAGATGAATTAAAAAGCTAAACATAAGACCTAAACTCTTGGAAGAAAAAAACACAGAGGAAAAACTTCATGATATGGGATTTGGCAATGACTTCCTAGGTATGACATCCAAAGCACAGTCAAAAAAGTGGAACTGCATCAAACTTAAAAACTTCTGTACATCAAAGTAAATAATCAACAGAGTGAAAAGGAAACCTATGGAATGGGAGAAAATATTTGTAAGTCATATATTTGATAAGCAGTTAATATTCAGAATATATTTTAAAAACTCCTACAACTTAACAAAAAACAAGTAACCCAATTTAAAAATGGTCAAAGGACTTGAACAGACATTTCTCCAAAGAAGATAAACAAATGGCCAACAGCTATATGAAAACATTACTTAACATCACTCATCATTAGAGAAACACAAATCAAAACCACAATGAGATATCATCTCACACCCATTTGAATGCTGCTACCAAAACAAACAAACAAACAAACAACCCCAGAAAATCAGTGTTGGCAAAGATGTGGAGAAATGGGAACACTTGTTCACTATTGATGTGAATGTAAAATAGTGCAGCTACTATGGAAACAGTATGGAGGTTCCTCAAAAAATTAAAAACAGAACTACCATTATCATCCAGCAATCCCACCTCTGGATATACATCCAAAAGGACTGAAAGCAGGATATCAAAGAGATATTTGCATACCCATATTCATTACAGCACTATTCATAATAGCCAAGAGGTGGAAGCAATCCAAATATCCATCGATGGACGAATAAACAAAATGTGGCATATGCACAAAATGGAATATTATTCAGCCTTTAAAGAGAAGGAAATCCTGGGGCGCCTGACTGGCTCAGTCGGAACAGCGTGTGACTCTTGATCTTGGGGTCATGAGTTTAAGCCCTGTGTTGGGTGTAGGGATTGTTTAAAATAAATAAAACTTAAAAAAAAAAAAAAAGGAAATCCTGTCAACATGCCACAGCATGGATGACTGGGGACATTATGCTAAATGAAATGTCAGTCACAAAAAAAGACAAATATTGTAATGATTCCACTTATATGAGGTATCTAAAGTAGTCAAATTCATAGAAACAGAAAGTAGAATGGTGGTTGCCAAGGGAAGAAGAGGGAAAGGAGACATTGTTGTTTAGTAGGTACAGACGTTCAGTTTTGCATGATGAAAAATTTCTGGAGATCTGTTGCACAACTATGTGAATATACTTAACAGTACTGACATATATTTAAAAATGGTTAAGATGGTGAATTTTATATTGTTTTTTACCACAATTAAAAATAAATTTATTTTAAAATTTTTCAGAAATTGGGGGCACCTGGGTGGCTCAGTCGTTAAGCGTCTGCCTTCAGCTCAGGTCATGGTCCCAGGGTCCTGGGATCGAGCCCCGCATTGGGCTCCCTGCTCCGCAGGAGGCCTGCTTCTCCTCTCCCACTCTCCCTGCTTGTGTTCCCTCTCTCGCTGTGTCTCTCTCTGTCAAATAAATAAAATCTTTAAAAAAAATTTTTTTTTCAGAAATATAGTATTTGGAAAAAAAAAAAAACCACAAGAAATGTAAAACATGGATGGATTAGCATAATCCATCACCACTAGTGGAAAACCCAACTGAAGCACATGCTCTACTGCTGAGGTTGAGTATATCATTAATATAGTATATCATTAATATAGCAGTGTAGCAGTGGGTAAGTGAGGTCTCTAAAGCCAGACTGCCTGGGTTTCTATCATAGCTCCACCACTTCCTAGCTAAATGACTTCAAGCAAGCTACTTACCTTCTCCATGTCTCACTTTCTTCAACTGCAAAATGCAAATAATGCTACCATCTTCCTCACTGGGCTGTTACATGGTTTAGATGAGTTCATACAGATGTAGCACTACAACAATGCCTGATACTTACTGAAAACCACTCAATAAACACTGGCTGACATTAACTGCAACAAAAGATGTGTCCCCTAAAACTAAGAGGTTCCAAGAATCTAGCTTATACAAGTTACTTAACAAATAAATGGAAACTTTACTAATACTACGGTTTTACAAGCAATAGGTCATAATTACAGGTATAGTTAGAGCCTTAGAATGGTAACTCCATTAAATTTGGATGATGTGCAATTAGGAAATTGGAATGATCTGAAGCACTCTAAAGAGAGTGGGTATAATTTTCAAGTCTTGGGGTAAGTAACTTTTCACATTGGCAAGCATTATAAGGACTAACAAAGGATTAACTGGGCTATACACGAAGGTACTTATAATTAGTTTGAATTTAAAATACAGATTGTTACAAAATCTATCTATCAACAAAACCAAGGGAAAAGGGAGGACAGGTGAGGAGGGAAGAAAATATAAGAAAACTAAATCCTCATCTTCCATAACAGGATTGCCCCTGAAAAGACTAAAAAGTCAGTATAACCATGTTATTCAGAAATACGGAGGTTAATACCAGAAGAAATGCTAATGAACATCCATGGAAAGTTAGAAATAGGAATGGGCTGGAGAGAGGGGCAGGGACTGTTTTTTTAAAATTATTATTATAGTAAAATATATTGTTAAAGGAATGTGATGGAGAAGACTATATTTATACTGTATTGCATATACATAAATATTATAGATCTGAAAGGATAAAAAGAAACTTGCAACAGTGATGATCCATTGAGGAATGGAAACAAAAAAATAGGAAACTAAGTTTTCAAATTTTTTAATATTTTGACACTGTAACTGTATAAACATATCTCTGAAAATTTTTAATACCTTTTTTTAATGACCCCTTTCCAGTAAATTAAATTAAATCAAAGCTGAAAACCCTCAGTTGAATCTAAATATTTATTCCAACTCAGGAACCCAATCAACAGATTCAAGAAATGTGTCAAGGGGCACCTGGGTGGCACAGTTGGTTAAGCAGCCAACTCTTGGTTTCAGCTCAAGTCATGATCTCAGGGTCATGGGATCAAGCCCCGATTCTAGCTCTCCACTCAGCGTGGAGTCCACTTGGGATTCTCTCTCTACCTCTCCCTCTGCTCTTTTCCCCATTTGCGCGCTCTCTCTAAAAGTAAACAAATAAAATCTAAAAAAAGAAAAAGAAAAAAGAAATGTGTCAATAAGAACCTACAAACACTAACTCTCTAGACCTGCATAATGATAACCAACCAAAAACAAGAAAATGGGAAGTTCCAAATAAAAACTTTTTTCTGATATTTAAAGGGTTTTGGTTGCAAGAAAGTAACCTCTTCCAAAATGTCATCAGTTTACCAATAAATATCACTCGCATTAGCTTTATATATGAATATGAAAAAGGAGACCCAAAATAATATACTGATATATTCTAAAAAATAATTAAAAACAAAACTGATGGGGCGCCTGGGTGGCTCAGGCGTTTGGTGTCTGCCTTTGGCTCAGGTCATGATCCCAGGGTCCTGGGATCGAGCCCCGCATCGGGCTCCCTGCTCCGCGGGAAGCCTGCTTCTCCCTCTCCCATTCCCCCTGCTTGTGTTCCCTCTCTCGCTGTGCCTCTCTCTGTCAAATAAATAAATAAAATCTTTCTAAAAAAAAATAGTTTAAAAAAAAACAAAAAACAAAAATGATATCCTCAGGTCAAAAAAGTGAATGTAAGACCTCTCCATAAGTCTGTTTTCTTAACAAATGTCTACTCATTGGCACTAACTTTCTAATCAATATGCCACTCTAACCTAAAAACTCTCCCATAACCATAAGGCCTGATCACCATAAATTTTATTTTGGAAAATGAGCTTTTCATTTAGACAAACAAGTGAATTCTTTTTTAAAAAAATTAAAACCTCAATTTGGAACAACATAGAATTGGGTATTAGAACAAAATAGAATTTCTGGAAATTTATTTTATTTTAAGCTTATTTACTTAAGTAATCTCTACATCCAATGTGGGGCTCAAACTCATGACCCTAAGATCAAGAGCTGCATGCTCTTCCAACTGCCAGGCACCCCAAATTTCTGGAAATTTAAAATACATTTTAAGTGGAAAATCAGAGACCATGTGATACCACAACTCCTCTTTACTACTATTAAAAGACACAGGACCCTCCAAATTGCTTAACATTAGTCATCAGTGGCAGCTGTAAGTGTGGGAGTAGAGGGGACTCGAAAGGAGTAGAGTAGGAATACATATATGTTTATCTCTTCCCATTTCACTGCTAGCTGGGTGGTTAGAGTTGTCTGTACTCTCCTCCTCATGCAGGTGGCTGTAACCCAAACTCAATCAAGCCAAATTATCCTCAGCTGTATAAATTCTTCAGTAATGGTTTTAAACAATACTGATCATTTCATCCCCACCCCCCACCCCCCCAACCCCCGACACATGGAAACTCCATTCTTCCCATCTCCCCAAAGCACAGATGTGCAAGTAGCTCAAGGGAATGGAGGCAGCTATTAGGCAAAAACAAAACAAGGCAATTAAGGGCAACTTTATTCACTGATTCTAATCCATAAAAGGAGATTCCATGCATATAGAAAAAGTGATTTCTAATACCCTTGCTAACTTAAAAAATATATTAACTGACCAATTAATAAGTATTTAACATGAATTACTATATGCTCATACTTGAAATAAAAAATTATGAAAGATGGACTATTATCAGCCTTAAAAAGGAAGGAAATTTGACACATGCTACAACATGAATGAACCTTGAGGGCATTACAGTAAGTGAAGTAAGTCGATCACAAAAAGATAAACGCTATGTGATTCTACATATATAAAATACTTAGACCAGTCAAATTCATAGAGAAAAAGTAGAATGATAGTTTCCAGGGCCGTGGGGTTAGTGGAATGGTTGTTTAGTGTTTAATGGGTACAAAGTTTCAGTTTGGGAGGATGAAAAAGTTCTGGAGACGGACAGTGGTGATGTTTGCACAACAGCGTGAATGTACTTAATGCCACTGAACTGTACATTTTAAAATGGTTAAGATGGTCAATTTTATGTTATGTGTATGTTACCATAATTTTGAAATTTTAATGCAATAAGAAAAAAATTATGAGAAAAAAAATGATTTATTGACCCAGCAAAAAACCTCCAAAATACTGGTCAAGGACAAAAACTAAAGCACAAATACCAATATGATGAATTTTAAAAAAGAATCAGTATAGATCTCATAGACATTAAAAATGTAAGACAAAAATACACAAAACCTCATGTCAATACATTTGAAAATTCAGGTAACAAAAATTTTTTTGATTTTATTTTTAAGAGCCTAAATCCAACAGAAGAGAAATAGTAAAGATTAGAGCAGAAATCAATAATACAGAAATTTAAAAAAAATGGTAGAACAGATCAATGAAACTAAGAGGTGGTTCTTTGAAAGCATTAATAAGATTGATAAACCCCTAGCCAGATTTATCAAAAGGAAAAGAGAAAGAACCCAAATAAATAAAATCATGAATGAAAGAGGTGAGATCACAACCAACACCAAATACAAACAATTATAAGAGAATATTATGAGCAATTATATGCCAACAAATTAGGCAATCTGGAAGAAATGAATGCATACCTAGAAACATATGAACTACCAAAACTGAAACAGGAAGAAATAGAAAACCTGAACAGATCCATAACCAGCAAAGAAATTGAATCAGTAATAAAAAATCTCTCAACAAACAAAGAGTCCAGGACCAGATGGCCTACCAGCAGAATTCTACCAAACATTTAAAGAAGAATGAATACCTATTCTTCTGAAACTGTTTCAAAAAATAGAAATGGAAGAAAAACTTCCAAACTCATTCTATAAGGCCAGCATTACCTTGATCCCAAAACCAGACAAGGACCCCACCAAAAAGGAGAATTACAGACCAATATCCCTTATAAACATGGATGCAAAAATTCTCACCAAGTTACTAACTAAAAGGATCCAACAGTACATTAAAAAGATTATTCACCACAACTAAGTGGGATTTATTCCTGGGCTGCAAGAGTGGTTCAACATCCGCAAATTAATCAATGTGATAAACCACATTAGTAAAAGAAAGGACAAGGGACAAGAACCATATGGTCCTCTCAAAACATGCAGAAAAAGCGTTTGACAAAGGACAGCATCCTTTCTTCTTCTTTTTAATATTTTACTTATTTATCTGACAGAGAGAGAGAGCACAAGCAGGTGGAGTGGCAGGCAGAGGGAGATGGAGAAGCAGACTCCCTGCTGAGCAGAGAGCCTGGCGCGGGGCTCGATCCCAGGACCCTGGGGATCATGACCTGAGCCGAAGGCAGATGCTTAACCGACTGAGCCGCCCAGGTGCCTCTACAGCATCCTTTCTTTCTTTTCTTTTCTTTTCTTTTTTTACAGCATCCTTTCTTGATAAAAACTCTGTGTGTGTAGGGATAGAAGGAACATACCTCATATAGGAAAAACCACAGCAAGTATCATCCTCAATGGGGAAAAACTGAGAGCTTTTCCCCTAAGGTCAGGAACACCACAGGGATGTCCACGCTCACCACTGGTATTCAACATAGTACACTTAAGTCCTAGCCTCAGCAATCAGACAACAAAAAGAAATAAAAGGCATCCGAATCAGCAAAGAAGTCAAACTCTCACTCTTCACAGACAACATGGTACTCTAGGTAGAAAACCCAAAAGACTCCACCCCAAAATTGCTAGAACTGATACAGGAGATCAGCAAAGTCGCAGGATATAAAATCAATGCACAGAAGTCAGGTGCATTTCTATACACTAACGAGGCAGAAGAAAGAGACATCAAGGAATCGATCCCATTTATAACTGCACCAAAAACCGTAAGATACCTAGGAATGAACCTAACCAAAGAGGTGAAGGATTTGTACTCTAAAAACTACAGAACACTTATGAAAGAAATGAAGGAAGACACAAAGAGATGGAAAAACATTCCATGCTCATGGATTGGAAGAACAAATATTGTGAAAATGTCTATGCTACCCAAAGCAATCTACACATTCAACGCAATCTCTATCAAAATACCACCAGCATTTTTCATAGGGCTGGAACAAACAATTCTAAAATTTGTATAGAACCAGAAAAGACCCCGAGTTGCCAAAGGAACGTTGAAAAAGAAAACCAAACCTGGAGGCATCACAATTCCGGACTTCAAGCTCTACTACAAAGCTGCAATCATCAAAACACTATGGTACTGGCACAAAAACAGACACATAGATCAATGGAACAGAATAGAAAACCCAGAAATGGACCCTCAACTCTATGGTCAACTAATCTTCAACAAAGCAGGAAAGAATATCCAATGGAAAAAAGACACTATTTTCAACAAATGGTGTTGGGAAAATTGGACAGCCACAAGCAGAAGAATGAAACTGGACCACTTTCTTTCACCATACACAAAAATTAACTCAAAATGGACAAAAAACCTTAAATGTGAGACAGGAATCCATCAAAATCCTAGAGGAGAACACAGGCAGCAAACTCTTTCACCTTGGCTGCAGCAACATCTTGCTAGACATGTCTCCAAAGGCAAGAGAAACAAAAGCAAAAATGAACTATTGGGACTTCATCAAGATAAAAAGCTTTTGCACAGCAAAGGAAATAGTCAACAAAACTAAAAGGCAACTACGGAATGGGAGAAGATATTTTCAAATGTCTTATCAGATAAAGGACTAGTAACAAAATCTATAAAGAACTTATCAAACTCAACACCCAAAAAACAAATAATCCAGTCAAGAAATGGGCAGAAGACATGAACAGACACTTTTCCAAAGAAGACAACCAAATGGCCAAGAGACACATGAAAAAATGCTCAACATCCTCAGCATCAGGGAAATACAAATCAAAACCACAATGATATATCACCTCACACCAGTCAGGATGGCTAAAAATAAAAAACTCAGGAAATGACAGATGTTGGCAAGGATGTGGAGAAAAGGGGAACCCTCTTACTCTCTTGGTGGGAATGCAAACTGGTGCAGCCACTCCGAAAAACAGTATGGAGGTTCCTCAAAAAGTTAAAAATAGATCTACCCTATGACCCAGCAATTGCATTACTAGGTATTTATCCAAAGAATGCAAACATAGTGATTCAAAGGGGCACGTGCACCCCAAAGTTTACAGCAGCAATGTTCACAACAGTCAAAATAAGGAAAGAGCCCAGATGTCTATCAACAGATGAAGAGATAAAGAAGATGTGGTTATATGTGTTTATGTGTGTGTGTGTGTGTGTGTATAAAGTAGAATATTACTCAGCCATCAAAAAGAATGAAATCTTGCCATTGGCAACCACGTGGATGGAACTAGAGGGTATTATGTTAAGCGAAACAAGTCAGAGAAAGACAAATACCATATGATTTCACTCATACGTGTAATTTAAGAAACAAAACAGATGAACATAGGGGAAGGGAAGGAAAAATAAAATAAGATGAAAATTGAGAGAGAAGTGAACTATAAGAGATGCTGAACTCTAGAAAATAAACTGCAGGTTACTGGAGAGGAGGTTGGTAGGGGGAAGGGATAATTGGGTGATGGGCATTAAGGAGGGGACTTGATGTAATGAACACTGGGTGTTACATGCAACTGAACAAAATGAATCACTGAACTCTACCTCTGAAAGTACTAATACACTATATGTTAATTAATTGGTTTTAAACAAAATAAAATTAAAATTAAAATATAAACAATAATCCTATGGGAAAAAAAATGCCTCTGGTGCCATATTAGTTATTATCATTAACCAAAAGGGTAACCCTATCCCAGCATAGTCTGGTTAATACAATAGAGGTCTTAGAAGAAGATGGGTGCTGAAAGGACCACCTAGAGCTCAAGAACCAAGGTCTAAGTATCACAGAACTGGAAAAACAGTGGTCTGTGTTCTCTCAATAGGAAAAATAGAAAAGATGCTTTTGCTAAAATTTGCCTTGAGAGTTGTTAAAACACAAACGAAGATCAGACTTGAAAATTCCCTGAGCAGACAAAACTAGTCAGTCATATAAGCAGACCTTAATTTTTTTTTTTTTAAGACAAGCAAGGTTAACTTAACCTGGATCACTTCTTGGTTATGCCTCTGGAAATCATAAGCAAAACTTAAACTCTTACCCAAAATTGATATAAGGTAGCCACTAATCAAATCCCTTTAAGAAAATTCTAATATTGTAACAAATCACTGTAAAGAATAAACATTCCCTGCCTTCACACTATATAAGCTGTTTTATAACAATATGCCTCTGAGCCTCATTCCATGTTCTGATCTGAGTGCTCCCAGTTTGCAAATTGTCTTTTTAGTACGTGCACAATAAACTTTTACTAACTGCTACTTCAGTGATTTGTTGCTTTTATTGTTTTTTTTTTAAATGAACTTTTTTGACAGTTAATGGTGTCAGAAGTGGGATCTTTGGCCAACGATCCCCTGTCCTGAGGCTGGTGAGCAAACCCCATGGCAGTACCCACAGAGCACTGCGCACTTACTGATTTCTCTCAGACTACAGAGTTCTTGGTTAAGTCTCTCTAGGATTTGAGCTCCACTCTCTGAGTTCTGAGCTCTCCCAACTTTTTCGTGCACATTTGCTTTCTGTCTTTCTTGAAACTTCTTGGTAAGCTACCCTCCTGTCTGTAAGACGAAAAGCGCATGATTCCTTGGGTTTTAGGCAATGATAAAATTACCAGACTCCTATAGATTATTTGTTTCAGATAGCCTAAAGACAGAGATGGGTTCCAACTAGTCTAAATCCTCTTTTTCTCTTTTTCTCCTCCCTTAAAAAACTCCTACCTCTTATATGTATTCCCACTATAACAGAGTCTTGAGCCTTTCTGAAAAAACTGGGACTTTACAAAGGATAATTTCGAATTGTAATGGCCATTTTGGGGAGCCTACCATTTAAAAAAAAAGATCATCCATCTTAGGGGTACCCATTAAAAAAGAGGATCCCGAATCTCCCAAAAACAATGGAATGCATTCTTTGATTGGTTTACAGAGGACTTGAGAAGGAAGAATGACTCAAAATAGCCTCTCGAAAAGATTCATTACAATAAGATAGTGAAAAACTTATGACTAAGCCCTGAGTCTAAAGACCTGAATGACCCTGAAAATAACCCCTCTGTGCCTATCCTGATTCTAACAATCTATTTGATCTTTTACCCTTTCCCTCGAACCTCCTAGGCTCCTAATGCCCTTGAGAGTAAGATCTTACCATGAACCAGGGGTCCCATTCACAGCAGAATTTAAACCCTGGTTTGAAGCTGAGCTCTAAACCATTATAAACAATTTTCCAGACCCAAAGAAGAATCAAACTAAATTTACAGAAGAATTTAAGATACTTCTTGGGGGTCATGACCTGGGCTCCTGGATTTGTACCAATTTGTTCACACGGTGCCGAGTCCAGGAGACACCTAAAGGTGGTTCCATGCAGCAGACTGGAAAGACCCTTCTGAAGACTTTGAGGACCATTAAAAAAAAAAAAAAAAAAAAAAGATGACTTTGAAGACCCTACCAAGTATGCCTGAAAAGATGGAATAAAAAGAGAGAGAAAAGTAGGTCAATTGCTCCTTGAAGCTGTACCCAGGGTTTTGCTGTGAGAATGGATTGAGCCTTAATACACTCCTGTAAATAGAAAATAAATCAGTTGCAGACTTCTGAATTCACTTAGAAGAAATATTTAGACAGCATCCTGGTCTTAGGGACTCTGAAGCTAACATCACCTTGTCTGCTCTTCTTGTTAATGGGCTTCGCCCTGAGCTTAATGATTTATTAAAGAAACATAAATTAGAATGGAAGATTTCTCTCCTTCCTGAGCTCCAACATTCTGCTGAGCATTTTGAAAGAATTTTAAAACAGAAAAAGGGTTATCAAGCAAATAAACTCATGGCCCTACAATTACAACTATAGAACTAACTTTAGAATAAGTTTTGCCCCTGTTAACAAGCATACTTGTCAATACTGTAAACAGAAAGTACATTGATAAAGGGACTGTCCCCTCAAACAACCTAATTATCCAAGAAAAGAGAACAATCAACCTTCAAATCCTCAAGATAATAATCTTGAGTAAGCTACTCCCAGTAATTCCTATGAATCATCAGGGTGAAATGAAATCTGAAATAAATGGAGAAAACTGTACTGTGCCAGGAGACTCCTTCCACTTCAAACTCCACCATGATAAATCAGGAACTTCCTGAAAGTAATAAAAATGTTTCAGCGGTGGCACTGTCCAATCAAGTTCAAAGGGTTCTTTTATCAGAGCCCACAACTTTACCCTTGGCCCCTTCTCTGAACATCATCCCTTTTTCTTATGTGACAGTGCCCCTCTAAGTCTCCTGGGAAGAGATCTACTTTCTAAATTAGGAGACCAAATATATTTTGTCTCAGGAAAAATAACCTTAGAATTTCCAGACTCACCAGACCCCAAAACATTATGTGTTCTATAAGCTCAAATTAATTGTCCTGAAGAAGCTAACAAACTTCATGATGAAGCAAGTATTGTAGACCTCTCTGAACCCCTGAACACCCTATGGGCCTCTTCTTCCACAGATCCAGGAAAAATTAAGAGTGCTTTCCCTATTAAAATTCAGGTTGATCCTTTGAAAATTCTTCCAAAATTGCCCCCAATATCCTTTAAAACCCTAAGCCTTACAAGGGCTCATCCTCATAACAGATGATTTAATAAATCAAGGACTAATAAAAAGTAAAAATTAAAAAAAAAATAAATAAATCAAAGACTAATTATTCCCTTGCACCAGTTCTTTCCAACACTATCCTACCCATAAAAAAGCCCCAGGGCCAAGGATGGAGATCTGTACAAGATCTTAGTGTTATAAATAAAACTGTTATTCCAAGGCTTCCTGTAGTACCCAACCAAACACTCTATTGTCAACATTTCAACCGATTCTGAATGGTTTATGGTTGCAATCTATGTCCTGCCTTCTTCAGCATCCCAGTAGATAAGGAAAGTCAATATTTGTTTGGAAAAATCAACAATATACTTAGACTGTTATGCATCAAGGAATCACTGAGGCCCCTTCACATTTCTCATGAGTTCTAGGATTTAAGTACACTACAATTTCCAAGAAATTCTACCCTGATTCAGTATGTAGATGATTTACTTCTTTGCTCTTCATCCAGAGAGAACTGAAATTGACTCAAAATATCTACTGCAACAGCTAGCTTATAAGGGCCATACAGCCTCTTGAGATAAACTTCAGTTTTCACAAGAAAAGGTACATTACCTTGGTCATGATTTATTATAAAAAGGAATCTTTCTGTTTCCAGAAAGAGTAAGTACCATCCAAAATCACTCCAGACCTATGACTAAGAGACTACTCAGAGGCCTCCTTGGACTTGCAGGATAATTTTTCCTTATTCGGCTCTCCACTCTATGAACTAAAAGTAATACACGAACAACTTCCTTAGGAAACAAAATATGAGGAAGCCCTTACAAGCCTGTATTGGCTTCCCTAACTATACCAAACCTTTTACATTGTTCACGAATGCTGACACTGGGAGTCCTTACACAAGAACATGGAAGAAAAAACAGACCAGTAGCTCAGAGTTTACAACTGGACCCAGTAGCCAGGGCATATCCAAATCGTTCACAGGCAGTTGCTGCAGCTGCTAAAATTGTAGAATCCTCTTCAGAACTTGATCAAAGAAATATTTTAAATCTGCAAGTTCCTCACGATATACAAAATTTAACTGAGCAAACTCAGCATTTCTTAGCTAGTAGACTAACATGTTATAAGATTCTATTCCTGTGTCCCTCTCATTTGTGCCTTCTTCACTGCAACTCCTTAAATCCTGCTACCCTTCTACCCTTACCTAATAAAGAAGAAACTAATAATTGCATTGAACTGGTTTCTCAAAATCTGAGTCCTAGATCAAATTTATAAGAAACTCCATTAGCCAATCCAGATTTAGTACTCTATGTTGATGGCTCTTATGCCAAAAAATTCTGAAGAGAAGTATCAAGCTGGATATACTGCAACTACTCAATATGAATTACCAGAAAGAGGAGTCCTTCCTCAGTTTAACTCAGCCCAACCTGCAGAATTATTTGTCCTCATTTGAGCATGTAAGTTAGCAAAAAGAAAAACTGCAAATATTTACAATGACAGTAGGTATGCTTTTGGAGTGGTCCATGACTTTAGCATGCTTTGAAAACAGAGGAATTTATTTTTTATTAATTATTAACATATAATGTATTATTTGTTTCAGGGGTACAGGTCTGTGATTCATCAGTCTTTTTTTTTTTTTAAGATTTTTATTTATTTATTTGACAGAGAGAGAGATAGAGCAGGAACACAAGCAGGGGGAGTGGGAGAGGGAGAAGCAGGCTTCCCGCCGAGCGGGGAGCCCAATGCGGGGCTCGATCCCAGGACCCTGGGATCATGACCTGAGCTGAAGGCAGTCGCTTAACCGACTGAGCCACCCAGGCGCCCCTGTGATTCATCAGTCTTACACAATTCACAGCGCTCACCATAGCACATACCCTCTCCAATGTCCATCACCCAGCCACCCCATCCCTCCCACCCCCCTCCACTCCAGCAACCCTCAGTTTGTTTCCTGAGATTAAGAGTCTCTTATGGTTTGTCTCCCTCTCTGGTTTTGTCTTGTTTCATTTTTCCCTCCTTCCCTATGATCCTCTGTTTGTTTCTCAAATTCCTCATATCATGAAAACAGAGGATTTTTAACATCAAATGATACACCTATAAAAAATGGACCTCACATTGCTGATTTCCTCTCTGCACTGTTACTGCCTTTACAAATTGCTATTATCAAAACTGAGGCTCAGACCCAACAATCACACTCTGAATATCAGGGAAATGTTATGATTAACTTTCATGCTAAGGCTGTTAATTCAAAAAATTCCTCATGTAGCAAAACTCTGTAATTTAAATAAGCTTTCTAAGATAGATCCAAATCACATTACTTATGACAACTTGTGTAACAGACAGAAAATTGTGTCAGATAATAGAAAATAAAAATGGCACCATAAAGGATGAGAGTTTCATGAAAAAAAAAAAAAAAAAAGAGAACCCTGGAAGGCCCAAATGGCTGTCTGGTGCTTCCTGAATTTCTCAAACTACCACTCTTATGAGCACTGCACCTGACTACCCACCACAGAATTGACAAAATGACCCAAATTATAAAAAAATATCCGTGGTGTGATTGTTCTAAATTGGCACAACAGGTTTATAATCAGCGCTTAACCTGTTAATCATATAACCCAAGTAAAACTACTAAAGTAGCTTTGGGGGTTGCTCCCCCACCATCCAGACCATTAGAACATTTACAGTTGGACTTCACTGAATTGTCTCTTTCTATGGGTTATCAACATGTACCTGTTATATCTATTTTCTAGATGGATTGAAGTCATCCCCTGTCAGAAAGCTGATGCTGCTACTGGAGTAAAGAAGTCATTAGAAAATGTTTCCCCAGGAGCGCCTGGGTGGCTCAGTTGGTTAAGCTTCCAACTCTTGATTTCGGATCAGGTCATGATCCCAGGGTAGTGAGATGGAGCCCTGTGTTGGGTTTTGCCCTCAGCAAGGAGTCTGCCTGAGATTCTCTCCCTCTTCCTCTGCCCCTCCCCCCACTCATGCGTAGGCATGCTCTCTGTCTCTCTGTCGTCTCAAATAAATAAATAAGTCTTAAAAAAAAAAAAAGAAAAAGAAAAAGAAAAAGAGGGGTGCCTGGGTGGCTCAGCTGGCTAAGCCTCTGCCTTCAGCTCAGCTCATGACCTCCGCAGGGAGCCTGCTTCTCCCTCTCCCTCTGCCTGCTGCTCCCCCTGCTTGTGCTCTCTCTCTCAAATAAATAAAACCTTAAAAAAATATATTAATAAATAAATAAAATCTTAAAAAATATATATGTTAAAAATAAAGAAAAAGAAAATGTTTTCCCACTATGGGGAATTCTAAGCAAACTTTCAAGTGATCAAGGCACTCACTCCACTGAATAAATTATAAAACAGTTAAACAAGGTTATTCAGACATTGCGGCACTATCATTGTCCATACCATCCTCAGTCTTCAGGGAAAGCTGAACATACCAATGGTATTCTGAAATGCAAACTGGTAAAACTGACTGAAACCGCAGGATTACCATGGCCTAAAGTATTACGCTTAGCCGTTATGACTTTAAGGTCAACGCCTTTTGGGGAAACCAAATGGATACCTTATAAAATCATCACTGGATGACCCATGCTCTTGATGACAGGACCCCATGCACATTCTAATATGACCCAAAACTGTAAACCACTAATACAATATTCAAAAGCTTATTTTCAATAGGTCAAGGAAGCTTTTAGAGACCCTCTACCCGATGAAGACTTTGTACCTCCACACTCTGGAACCCGGAGATGGGTGTTTTTGGAAGAGACATCAATGAAAAACAACAACTGAATCTCAATGGAAAGGGCCCAAACAGGGCCCTTAACTTCTCAAATAGCAGTTAAATTACAGGGTATTGAACATGCGTCCACGACGCTCAATTAAATAGAGTTCCCACAACTCTTGAACTTGTCAGCCTACAGCTGACTAAAAATGAAGGATTTCCAGGAGAAAGTCTTCCCCTGAAGCAAACAACAGCATGGCATTAGAAAGCCTCTGCCCAAGATCACAGAACAAGATTCGGCAGAATTCTCATTTATTTCTAGGACTTAATATACAACTGTTGTGTATTACTACCTTGCAAATTCACTCAAAATGTTTAAACTTAAGTTTCTCTTTGTGTTGGAAATTTTCCCCACCCACACTAAACACCTACTAAAGTCCACCATCCAACAAATACTTTCTTTTAAGAATCAAAATGATCACTGATTATGCAGCCACTTAAATGCTCAGGAAGGGGGCGCCTGGGGGGCTAGTCAGTTAAACATCTGCCTTTGGCTCAGTCATGATCTCAGGGATCAAGCCCCGCTTTGGGCTCCCTGCTCAGGGAGAAGTCTGCTTCTCTTTCTGCCCCTTGCCCCATTCTCGTGCTCTCTCTCACTTTCTCTCTCTCTAATAAATAAAATCTTTAAATAAATGAAAGAATGAATGAATAAATAAATGGTCGGGAAGACTCCCAATTAATATTAGAACCAGCTTCTATACACGCCTGAATTAGACTAATTCAGGAAATGGCTTTATGAAAAGGTCTGATATCCTTCACTTGGCCATTCAACTAATACTTATGGCCATTAATCTGACACTGGGAAGAAGACTTAGAAGCCAAAGCCTGGCTTCTTCATTGTAACCACTGTAAACTTCATTACTGGTAACCTGTTCCTATGCATAGAGAACCTTAATGGTACTGGATTTGGGACATGTTCCAGACTCACTCTGTAATCAAACCCTTTGGTTTGACTCAAATGAAGGGGACTAGAGTCCTAAGTATAATGACCAGATTTAAAATTAGAGAATGATGATACCTTTAATTATTTCCTTTTTTTTTTTTTTTGATACCTTTAATTATTTCATCAAAGAAATTACTGAAGCTGTACACTGGTTCAATGAAAAAATCTGTAGGCAAATGGAATGCCTCCAAAACCCCATTATATAAAGTAACAGTTTCACCTACTGGATAAACCAATATTTAAGGCACCACTGGATAGGAAATCAATCCTTTATCAACAAAAACATGATACATGGACTGCTAAGCCAAATCCATAGGAATATTTTTTGTTCCTATCTAAATTTAAGCCACAGCTATTCAAGATGGGAATACACTGATGCCTGACAAAGAATAACCATGATGTCCACGTTGCCCCTGGTGGGTCACGGGAGCCACCCTAATTCTCTCTCTTAATAATACTGAGTAATTCACCCTCTGTGGTAATAACACAATATACAAAGGTTTCTCACCCAAATGGTCTGGATGGTGTGGTATAGCATATTTTATATCCCAAATGACTAAGTATGACTCCTTGAAAGCTAGCCAGATTATAAACTTAGGATTATTGGTATATATAAAGTAACTCCTCATAAGTGAGCTTCCCATGTACTTTTGAATCCTATTATTCAAAAAAGCTCTGGTTTTCATGTTTGTCAGAATATTTTTTCCTCAACTGAGAGTTAATGAATTAGAAAAATCACTTTTTAGTATTTCTGCAACTATTTTTTAAAAAGCTTTAACAATACCCTAACTACTTTAAGCAGTACAATCTGAAATAAATGGTTTATCTCCAGTGGTTCTCCAAAACAGGATAGTCCTTGACGCCCTCACTGCTCAACAAGGAGGTGCATGTGCTAGAATTGGTAAGAAATATTGTTTCTATGTTGACAAATCAGGAATTGTTAACCAAAATGTAAAGGATCTTAAATACCCGATAAAAATTTTTCATCAAATAAGTGACACCTCTTCCACAGACCTGTTCCACTGTTAAACCCTGGCTCCTGGGAATTTTCCAATCCTTGGCTATTTTTCTCTGTATAGTCGTTACATTAAGCCTCCCTCGTGTGTTGCATGCTCTCCAAGTGCCTGTCAGCAGCCACTCGTACACCAAATAGTATCCATAAGGATCAGGCAACTGCATGAAATCAGCAGTAACTGTAAATGATGAAGATGGTGACTACATGGCCCTCCAGCCTGATTTAATAGAAACAGTGAATATGTGACTCTTCGGCCTGACTACATCAACACTGGTAACTGAGACTAACACTACTGGTTGGTCATGCTCTTAGCCTGCTGAGAGAATAACCAAAAGGGAGGGAATTACTAAAATCAAACACAAATGGAGACCAGACTTGAAAATTCCCTGAGCAGACAAAACCAGTTAGTCATATAAGCAAAGCTTAATTTAGCTTATTTTGCAAGACAAGCAAGGTTAATTTGACCTGGGTCATTTCTTGGTTATGCCTCTGTAAATCAAAAGCAAAACTTAAATAGTTCCCCAAAATTGATATGAGATAACCACTAACCAATTCCCTTTCATTTGAGAAAATTCTTATATTGTAACCAATCACTATAAAGAATACTCATTGCCGGGCGCCTGGGTGGCTCAGTTGGTTAAGCAACTAACTGCCTTCGGCTCAGGTCATGATTCTGGAGTCCCGGGATCGAGTCCCGCATTGGGCTCCCTGCTCGGCAGGGAGTCTGCTTCTCCCTCTGACCCTCCTCCTTCTCATGCTGTCTCTCATTCTCTCTCAAATAAATAAATAAAATCTTTAAAAAAAAAAAAAAAAAAAAAGAATACTCATTGCCTTCATACTATATAAGCGGCTTTATAATAATGTATTTCTGAGCCTCAATTCCATGTTTTGGTTTGAGTGCTCCCAATTTGCAAACTGTCTTTTTGGTGTGTGCACAGTAAATTTTTACTAATTACTACTTCAATGAATTGCTGATTTTACTGTTTTTTTATGAACTTTTGACAGAGTTAAACTTTCTCTAAAACATAATATTTAAAATTTTTTTCTGAATCTGATACAAACCATGGGGTCTCAGAAAAACAATAAAATGCACATTATACATGGGCATCCAGCTAAATTGAATTTAGGTATAATAGTTTCTTACCAGATTTCCTTAAAACCCATTATTGAAAGTATTAGAGAGCTCTCAGTGTTAGTACTCTAAAGCTTCTCATTTCACTCATTATTCAACTAATATTCATTGAATGCCTACTACATTTAAGCCTTGCGGGAGCCTGAGTGGGAGGGTGCTATTTCAGATGCAGGAGAAAATTATGGTATATCAGAATGCAGGGGTTTAATGTGAGAGCAAGTGGTGGAAAAGGGGAGTCCAAACCCCTTATCTATTCAGCTGAAAAGTGTGACAATAAAAGAATGAAAGAAATAGGGTATTAGCCAGAGTTCTAGCAAGGCCAGGCAAAAGAGGTTTTCCCCAAAAAGTAGGGAATACTTTTTGAAAGAAGAGACAATCATACATACTAGGGAGAAGGGTAATACTTGTAGAAGTAAAAAATATCAGAAGTAAAATTAACCTTATATTCAGATTCAATTAATCTATTTAAGGCCTAATATGTTCTAGAAAATGCACTAAACAATTTCATACACATTATCTTCTTTAATCCTCACAACATCCTTGTGAAATAAACAAACTTCTGAAACAAAAGACAAAAAGAAATACAGAGATAGAAGGAAGATGAGGAAGGTCACAGCAAATGACTCCAGTGATTTTAGTAATGGAAACAGAAGAGAAAGCAGGAGGGCTTGACAAGAATAGAGAAGAAAACTAACATTTATTGCCTACCAGTGCCAGGCACTGTTACATCCTTTATACATAAATTCCATGTAATCCTCTTTAGTATTTATTATTCATTTAATTGAAGAATTTGAGATTGTGAGAGTTTCCCAAGATCTAACAGCTGGTAAGTGGTGTGGTAGTGATTCAAACCCAGGCCTATGAGACTACAAATGCTATTTCTTTCTACTATACCACACTGCTCCTTCAAAATCAGGAATGTGCAAGGGAATAAAAAGTCATGAGGCTGAAAAGGTCCAGTTAAATTAGCATGAATTTGGAGTAGATAATGCCAACTCCTTGCTCTCCCCTCTGTGGGGTCAACTACCCAAGTAAAAAGTATTTAGAATGGGAAGTTGCTAGAGTTGCAATAAATTAATATGTACTTTTAAGAACTATAATAGAGGGGTGCCTGGGTGGCTCAATCAGTTAAGCGTCTGCCTTTGGCTCAAGTCATGATCTCAGGATCCTGGGATGGAGCCCTGCCCTGCTTCTCCTCCCCACGCCCCTCAGGCACGTGCACACTCTCTCTCTCAAATAAATAAATAAATAAAATCTTTTTTAAAAACTAAAAACTAGGGGTGCCTGGGTGGCTCAGTCGTTTAAGTGTCTGCCTTTGGCTCAGGTCATGATCCCAGGGTCCTGGGATCAGGTCCCACATTGGGCTCCCAGCTCAGTGGGGAGTCTGTTTCTCCCTCTACCCTTCCCCCCTGCTCATGATCTCTCTTTCTCTCTCACTCAAATAAATAAATAAAATCTTTTAAAAAATAAATTAAAAATAAAAAATAAAATAAATAAGCTATAATAGGGCAGGTGAGTTCTACCTCCCTTCAAATTATTACTACTGTTCTTTATTTATTGAATATCTACAAAATATTAGGCACTGGGTAGTCATAGAACTTGCTACCTAACCACTTGAAGCTACAATTTAAATATCTGTAAATAGTTCAAATTTCACTATAGTCAAAATATTGTAGCAAATATTTGAAACTTGCTAAGAGAATAAATCTTAAAAGTTATCATCACAGGAAAAGAAATTTTTTACTTTGTATGGTGATAGTGGGTAATTAGACTTATTGTGCTGATCATTTTGCAGTGTGTGTATATATATATTTATACACAATTTGTATATATTTATACACATTTGTATATATATATCAATATCAAATCATGTTGTACACTTGAAACTAATATAATGTTATATGTCAATTATACCTCCAATTTTAAAGTCCAAAATTCAACACTAACCTAAGGAAGTACTCTAATGTTGATCAAAATATCAGAAAATGACAACCTAAGAATAACTTAATTTTCTTTCATTTTGAAAACTGACTTTATTTACAAGGAATAACAGTAAGGCCCTAATACTAACAGACATAGAATTGTCAAAAACTAGAATACAGACCCATTTATTTTTGTTCTTTTATGACAAACTGCAAAAGACTGAAATGATCAAAAAGATCACTAGGTATCTTCAATGGAAAACTAGGCATTGTGTAATGTGCTCCTTTCCTAGATAACTGATTCTATCAGATTTGCATCCTCCATGATCTTTGAGCTATTATATAACTGTAAGTTATAGATAACTGATAGCAATGCCAAGGATTCTTGTCCATACACATGCAAATAAATTCTGTCTAGTGGAGGGAGGAATGATTTCCCTCATGTCCCTGTAAAGTAAAGCCAGTTTTGCATCAATTTGTAAATCCATTTCAGCATTCTTGATCCTATATATGTGTGGTACTTGAATTCTTCTTTGAACCACTTTTAGCATCTTACAGGTTCTCCAATTAATTAAGGAGTTAAATAACATCTTTTACACGTGTGCATTTTATATTTGTGTGAAAATCATGATTTGCCTAATTTTTAATCCTTTAATAATGAATTTCATACAATATGTAGTAGATACCGTGGAAAATGAACATTTTAATGCAAAAGCTCGAGGAATGGAAATATCCTTTTTACTCACATATATATATATTTAAGGAAGGCCAGACAAAACATGCCTTGTCGCTTCTCAGTTCTGATATTTTACGACTCTAAGAACCAGTCATTGTTATTGGTCATTCTTGAAAGACCCTATAACTGACAAAAAAATTATTTGAATGACATTCTCGACTTTTCCCCCTGATGCATAGTGTAAATACAGCACTGTCTAAAAAATAGAAGCTTCATCATTTCAGAAATACTTAGAATCTTTTGTCTGAACTACTTCTGTTAATTACAGTCACCAGTAAAATACATGGTACATTATCACACTGAACTAAAAAATCTACATCTGACAATGCTTTTTCTAATCCAAAAGATTTTTTGCCAGCCAACATCTGTACAATCATAAGAATACTAACTACATCTACTGTTTTCAAAATAATAGTTGTCTTCTATTGGTGTGTGTCGCATTAAAGGACAGAATGATCAAATAAAAACTAACTTGATTCAAATATACACATGCAGCTTAAAAAGACAAAACCAGAAATCAATACCCAAGCTAAACATTAAATCAACAACATGTTTTGGACTCATTAATACATTAGGAAAAGGTGTATTAACGCTCAGATCTTCTGGCTTTCTAAGACCCAAATTAAAAATATCTCTAATACTAGCAGTCTCTATGGAATTACGGATTTCACAAAGCAGCTTTTTTCCTCACGTAGGATCAAACTAATCCCCTGACACTCTGAGGAAAGAAAGAGTAAAATCAACTTGTACCAAAAATCTTTATACTCAGCATTCATTCAGATCCTTCCAAACTACTCTCTTGGCTTATAACATGCCAGAAAAATATTGCTCTAGCAAGTAATTATTTGTCCAAAAACGAACAGGGCAATTTAGGTTGGAAATAATTTGCTGTCCATGTCATTCATAAATCCATGCTACTATATTATAATTCTCAAAATTAATGCATAATGCATGCAGCGTATCATGCATTAAATATTTTAAAAGGTAAGTTTTCATCTAGTTGAAATTAGTTAAGTAATATTAGTGGACTTAAAAGCATGAAAAATTAACTCTTTCTTCTCCTCACCTCTACTCCCTCCAAACCAACAGATACCTTTGATTTGGTAATATGTGCCAACTAGGAAGAAAAGGGGAAGGCAGACAAACAAAACAAGTGAGAGAGTTATAGAAGGCTAATCCCAAAAGGAGATGTTCCCTCTTCCAAGTTGCAACTGAAGTTAAAGGACTATAGTGGGAAGTCTTTACATTTTCAGGAGTTCAAGATAGGTATGTATTGTCCTCCTTCTTGGGAATGTAATTCATTCCGAAATTTCTTTCCTGACTCTTCTGAAGGTTCTTATACCACCACCGACTGGCATGTGTTTAGAGGAGTCTATTAAAGCTTTGTAAAAGTATCTTTCAAGTTCCAAGTAAAAAAATAACTGAATCATTTAAAATAAAAGCTTTTCCTCTCTACCCTCAATTCAACAACGTATATAAATCTGGAAACCAAGAAAGATAAAACAGGTAAATGACTAAATACAGGCATTTGTTCTCCAGAAGTGGAAAGAGTATGGCAGGCAGCTAATTCCATAACAACTTCCTATTCACTAAGCTATCTTCTTCTTTCAGATCATCAGAGAATTTGGGTGAATCTCTCATGATGTACAAATCCAGAGAGAAAGGTGAAGAAAGAAGCAAAAGGGGAAGAAAAAGAAAACATAATGGAAAGAACACAAAAATGCAATATTCACATTGGCTGTCTGACCATAAATAAATACAGCAAAACATATTCACTGCCACCCTCCTTTCATCTAGTGAGAAAAGGGGGAAAAAATAACACAATAGCCTCTATAAACACATACCATAAAATACCCCAACTTTTTTGAGTATTTTACCTCCAGAGCCAGATCGCTATATAAGGTGAGCAAAATCTTTTCAGATGGGGTCAGGCAGTAGAGCAGTTCTGGAGACCATTCTTTAATGCTATTCAAAGTTTCTTATAACCTGCTTTCCAACTAGCTCTGAAGTCCTCAAATTTAAAATCATTTCTATCACCTACCCACTTTTCAAATTTTCCTTAGAAGTATCCCTGCCAGCATTAAGAAAGCTAGTTGAACTAATTGAAACGAAACTGGAAATGACAAACAGGCACACCTACTCTTTAACCCTTACAAAAATGTTACCCAGAGATTCAAACAAATCTATAAAGGGTAGAATTTTCTACAGTTTGATAGTTTTTCTTTTCTTTGTTTCTTTTGTTTTCTCTTTTGGGATGGAAGCACCATTATGCCTACTCTCATACAACAGGAAAAAGAATGCCAAGTCCAAAGCTTCCAGGACCTATCTCTAGAAGAAAAGAGTTTGTTTCTTTCTCTAAAGAAAAGAGGTGTTTGTTGCTGTGAAGTCTCCTTCCACACCTCCATTCTTTTTTTTTTTAAAGATTTTATTTATTCATTTGTCAGAGAGAGCACAAGCAGGGGGGCGGCAGGCAGGGGGATAAGCAGGCTCTCCGCTGAGCAGGGAGCCGGATGCGGGACTCGATCCCAGGACCCTGGGATCATGACCTGAGCCAAAGGCAGACGCTTAACCGACTGAGCCACCCAGGCAACCCGCACACGTCCATTCTTGAACATTAAATGAAGGGAGGGATCTCCTACCTCTACCGCAGTGAATGGGGAAAAGAAAGGCTGCTCTAACAAAGTATAACCTTCTATATTCTAGCTTCCAAAATTTTTTGATAGGTGTATGTGTGGAACATTTTGTGTTTTAAAACATGTTCATACATTCTTCAATCCTACTCCCAAACATAGACTCTAATTCTCCTCCCCATGAAGAGAATGAAGCAGAAGTGACACTGAGTAACCTCAGAAGTTAGGTCATAAAAGGTGATAAAACTTCTGCCTGGCACTCCCTGAGGACAGGCAACTTTGGACTCCGGAATCACATCTAAGCTATCCAGCTCCCCTAAAGCCCTCATGCTGGACAGAGTACAGGATGAGACGTCACAGGGTTACAGAGATGTCCAAGAAGTGCCAGCTGGTTAAGTCTTCCTAGCCCAGTCACCTGATATGTGAATGAGGAATCCTTGAAGATGACTTCAGGCCCAAGTACCATCTGCCTCCCACTGTGTAAGAGAGGAAGCCTTTTAAATGATTCCAGCCCCAGCTATCATCTGTTTGCATCCTCATGAAAAACCCCAAGAGGAAACTGCCTAGCCAAGTTCAAACATCAGAATCATCATAAAAGATTTAAAAAAAAAAAAAGGGACTGTTGTTTTATGCCACTAGGTTTGCAATGGTATATTACACAGCAGTAGAAAACCAAAGCAGATTTTGGTTATAGGGTTGCTTCCAAAAATATAAACGTTTGGCTTCAGGATTAGATGGCAAGAGAAAGTCAGAAGTGGCTGAAAGTGTTAGTGAGAGCCTGAAAGGGTCTTAACTGTCACTGTTAGGAAAAGCCTCAAGGAAGCTGTCAATAAAGACTTAAAACAGGGGTCAGCAAACTACAACCTACCAGCAAAATTCAACCTGCTACGTGCTTTGGTAAATAGTTTTACTGAAACACAGCCACACCCGTTCATTTACATATTGTCTGCAGGCTCCTTCTCACTACAACAGCATAGTTAAGTAGGTGTGCCAGTGACCACATGGTCCACAAAGCCTAAAATATGTACTGTCTGGCCCTTGACAGAATAAAGTTGCTGATCCTTGGCTTAAAAGAAAGTAAGAAAAGTGTTACTGAACGCTGAAGGAAAGGAAAATCCTATAGATAAGTGGAAAGTTTAGCAAAGCTGTCACCTGAAACAATGTTGAAAATAGAAAATATAACAAATGAACTGATGAATATGGGTAAGGAAATTTCCAGGCAGAATATCAAAAGTGTCATTTTTTTTCAGCTAACTATCATAAAGTACAGGTTGAGAGAGATGAGAAAAAGAAGGAATTATATAATTTTAAAAAAATATAGAGGAAATATAAAGGAGTCAGGACTTGCTAGGTCCAAAAATAAAACTGTTTCTTACTCCCACATAGCAGACATTTCTCAGATTAAGAAATGCCCCGTCTACCTTCAGCTCAGGTCATGATCCCAGGGTCCTGGGATCCAGCCCCACGTCAGGTTCTCTGCTCAGCGGGAAACCTGCTTCTCCCTCTCCCATTCCCCCTGCTTGTGTTCCCTCTCTCGCTGTCAAATAAATAAATAAAATCTTAAAAAAAAAGAAAGAATCAAAGAAAACATTAAAAAAAAAATTAAGAAATGCCCAGAGGTGCCTGGGTGGCTCAGTTGCTTAAGCGTCTGCCTTCGGCTCAGGTCATGATCCCGGGATCCTGGGATCGAGCCCCACATCATCAAGCTCCTTCCCCCTCTGCCTGCTGCTCTCCCTGCTTGTGTTCTCTTGCTCTCTCTGACAAATAAATAAATAAAATCTTTTTTAAAAAATTAAGAAATACCCTCTGGAGAAAGATCAAATCCAAGGCAGTGTCAGGGACTCATGGCCTAAAGATTAAACATTTGTTTAGACCAAGGATGGCAAACTTTTTCTATAAAGGGAAAGTTAAGTAGTGGACTTTGAGGGCCATATACAGTCTCTGTTGAACATTCTTTTTTTTACAACCCTTTAAAAATGTAAAAACAAATCTTAGCTCACTGGCAATAGTTGACCGACCCTAGTGTAGACTCCAAAGAGATTTAATTTGGTGCGCCTGGGTGGCTCAGTCGTTAAGCATCTGCCTTCAGATCCCAGAGTTCTGGGATCCAGCCCCACATCGGGCTCCCTGCTCTGGGGGAAGCCTGCTTCTCCCTCTCTCACCCCCCCTGCTTGTGTTCCTTCTCTCGTTGTGTCTCTCTCTGTCAAATAAGTAAGTAAAATCTTTTTTAAAAAAGAGAGATTTAATTTAAGATGGTGCCTCATAATTCCTTTCAAACAAAAAGCCTTGGGCGCCTGGGTGGCTCAGATGGTTCAGCGTCTGCCTTCAGCTCAAGTCGTGATCCCGGAGTCCTGGGATCGAGTCCCGCATCGGGCTCCCTGCTCAGCGGGGGGCCTGCTTCTCCCTCTGCCTCTCTGTCTCTTATGAATAAATAAATAAAATCTTTTTTTAAAAAAAAAGCCTTCTAAGAATCTTAAAGGTATTGTCCCACAAAAACCTTAAATGGAGCTGAGAGGGTTCAAAACACGCTTCCCCAAAATAAGGTACATTGACATATTGAGTATTTTAAGCTGAAGGAGCTTGAGAAAATGGCAGAAGCAGGAAGGTCACTCTGACCTTTCCCCTGCTCTTCTCCTCTGAAACAGATCATAAAACTCTCATATGAGAGGTGCCCTCCCTGTACCTGGAAGAAGGGAGCAATCTTACCTCCAAAGGCAAAGGGACATAGAGAAGAATCCTAACAAACAGGCCTTGCTAAATTTCCCCCAGTTTACTATACTTTACTCATACTCTTTGTCTTACCACATTTCTCAACAAGTGCCTACTCTTCATCAAACCTAGCATAAAAATACTCAGGTTTAAACATTTCTTCAAATCAAAAACAGAACTACCCTACAATCTAGCAATTGCCCCACTAAGTATTTACCCAAAGATTACAAAATATCGTGGATGGAACTAGAGGGTATTATGCTAAGTGAAATAAGTCAATCAGAAAAAGACAATTATCATATGATCTCACTCATATGTGGAATTTAAAAAACTAAACAGAGAATCATAGGGGAAGACAGGGAAAAATAAAACAAGACAAAATCAGAGAGGGAGACAAACCATAAGAGACTCTTAATCATAGGAAACAAACTGAGGGTTGCTGGAAGGGAGGGGGACAGAAGGATGGGGTAACTGGGTGATGGACATTAAGGATGGCATGTGTTGTAATGAGCACTGGGTATTATATAAGACTGATGAATCCCTGAACTCTACCTCTGAAACTAATAATACATTATATGTTAATTAATTGAATTTAAGTAAAAAAATAAAGCCCTAGGAAGCAAGCAAAAAAATAAAAACATAAATAAAATTTCAGAGAAAAAAAAGAATACAAAAATACTAATTCAAAGGGATATATGCACCACAATGTTTATAGCAGCATTATCTACAATAGCTGAACTATGGAAACAGCCCAAGTGTCTATCGATAGATGAATGGATAAAGAAGTTGTAGTACACACACACACACACACACACACACACACATATATATACATAAAATGGAATATTTCTCAGCCATAAAAAGGAATGAAATCTTGCCATTTGCAATGATGTGGATGGAGTTAGAGAGCATTAAGCTAAGTGAAATAAGTCACTCAGAGAAAGACAAATACCATATGACTTCACTCAGTGGAATTTAAGAAACAAGGGGCGCCTGGGTGGCTCAGTTGGTTAAGCGGCTGCCTTTGGCTCGGGTCATGATCCCAGGGTCCTGGGAACGAGCCCCGCATCGGGCTCCCTGCTCAGTGGAGAGTCTGCTTCTCCCTCTCCCTCTGCCTGCCTCTCTGCCTACTTGTGCTCTTTCTGTCAAATGGATGAATAAAATCTTTAAAAAAAAAGAAAGAAACAAAACAAATGAGCATAGGAGAAAAAAACAGAGGCAAACCAAGAAACAGACTCCTAAGTACAGAAAACAAACTGATGGTTACCAGAGGGGAGGTGGGTGGGGAGATGGGGGAAATAGGTGATGGAGATGAAGGAATGCACTTGTGATGAGCACTGGGTGATGTGTGTAAGTGCTGAATCACTATATTGTACACCTGAAACTAATATTACACTGTATGTTAACTAACTGGAATTTTTTAAACTGGAATTTAAATAAAAACTTAAAAAAAGAAACATTTCTTCAGGTCTTCATTTACTAATAAAGGCTCCTGTGTCACATAAAACTTACATTAAATAAATGTGTATCCTTTTAATCTTTGTCAATTTAATTTTCAAACACAGCCAGGGATCTTAAGAGGTCAAGAAAAACTTTTTCATCTTCTACAGAGCCTAAGGTAGACAAAGGCTTATATCACTGTGTAAGTGTGGCTTTTGTCTAACAGAGTAAACCCCTCAAAAAGATTCAGAGAATTCTATGTTGAGAAACATTGTCATCCTGGACTAAACAAGACAGTACAAAATGAAAAGAGGTTTTTGGGACAAACACCCCCTTCATGCTCAAACCCTATGGTTTAGGAAATTACTCAGCTGCAAACAAAGGATACATTTTATGGAAAAGGAAAGCTAATCCAGAGGGCAAAACCAAGAGCTATGAAGGATTGTTCCCAGGCAATATAGCCGAGCCCTAATCACAGAAGTGATGATATGGGCCTGGCTGGATTTCAGATTTGCTGTGGACCAACAACTATTCTGTTCCTTACATTTTTCTTTATTTTTTAACAGAAGTGTCCATAGTGGTTATCTTATGCCTGTCCACTGTTGCATACTGGGTGGGCTAGGGAGAGGTAACATATCTCTTTAGCTTACAGGTCTTCAAAGTGAAAGTAATGGTACCCAGGGAGCTATACGCAAGAAACAATATCCAAATAGCCTAACCTGCACCTGGATCTGATTTAGATGACAAGATCCTAGACCTCAAGCCTGAGCATGATGATGTATCAGATAAGACCCCTCTGTGCTTGCTTTGGCAGCACATATACTAAAATTGGAACAATACAGAGAAGATTAGCATGTCCCCGCACAAGGATGACACACAAATTCTCAAATTCGTGAAGTGTTCCATATTAAAAAACAAACAAACAAACAAAGACCCCTCTGAAAAGGGGTAAGTGTGTTTTGCACTTGGGAGGAACGTAAATAATCTGTGGCAGGAAGAACAACCAAAGTGGCTTTGAAATATGTCTGCATATTCTTGACACTCTTCCCAGAAAGAGGTGGAGTCTAATTCCCTTCCCTTTGAATATGCGTTGGCCTTACTGACTCACTTCTAATGAATAAAATGCAATAGAAATGACACTGATTCTGAATTTAGGTCATAAAAGACAATACACCTCCCTTCTGGCTCTCTTATTCAGAACAAGTGCTTTTGGAGCCCTAAGCCTCCATGTAAGAACTCTGGCTACTATGAAGCCCCTATGCGGGGACTACACAGAAACAGAGATAGTGATGTTCAAGGAGTTATTCCAGATCCTAGTTATTTGGACTTCCCTGCTCAAGTGCCAGACCTGTGAGTCTAGAAGGAGAGAACACAAGACCCATCAGACTACAAGTGCATGAAAGAACTTGTGCAAGAATCACTTAGATAAGCCTAGTCAACACCCAGAACCTTGAGAGTTCTGTGCCAAGTTTGAAGTGGTTTTGTTCCTTGGCAATAGATAACCGCAACAGCATGCCTGGAGACCCCAGCCTGAAATGCTGGAAGGTCAAACTTAGCCTGCCTTGCTATATATACCATATATACTAACCAAATGACATCAAACAACATTTCCGCTCATCCAGCTCCTCCTCCTCCTCTCCAGCACCCACTGAAATATTTGATTTGATCATGGTAAAAGATATTTTATGACTGATTTAAGACATACACAATTAAAATGTGACAATATGTTTCAAATTGTATGCACTCTAGCTTTAAGTGTTATTTGAAATCACCTATATTTACACACACAGTCCATGTTTCTTACTAGCATATTATTTCAGTTATTTTACAAATATTTTTGAAATGATTAAGTAATTTGAGACTGGTAGTCATACTACCTCCTCTACAACATAACACTAATTTGTAGTGTCTTAAAATGTGGTTCCTGCAACAGAACTAGAATAATCATCACTAATATATAATAACCGCTATTTCTAAGGTCTTTTCATTTTTTTTAAAGAGGCATTTTTTTAAGAGTTTGTTTGTTTGTTTATGGAGCACAAGCATGGGGAGGGGCAGAGGAAGAAGAAGGAATCTCAAGCAGACTCTGTGCTGAGCACGAAGCCCAATCTCATGACCCTGAGATCATGACCTTGAGATCATGACCTGATCCAAGATTTAGAGTCAGACACTCAACCAACTGAGCCACCCAGGCACCCCAGGTCTTTTCATTTTTAAATGCTATGATCTAAATTCAAAGAAAATAAATCATCTGCATTTGAAGATACCCAATTCAATGTGCTTTAGATCACCGGCAGAGAATTTAATGTTCACAGATTATAAACATGGTTAAGCTCACCTTCCACAGAGAAACTAAAACACCTGAGCCAAGAACTAATTGGTCCCAGCAGAATGGAAGAAGATACTCTGGAACAGGAAGAGCAAGGAGGCCTGAGGTGAAGATAACTTACTCTGAAAATTCTCCATTGTAAAAGCATTCCCAACTAGACATTTTAAGGAAAAAAGCCTTAATCGTCTATGCCACCAAATAACTAAAACATCCTAAATTATTTAGCCGCAGTTTAATTAACCTTTTTCATCTTCCCTAGACTGTTAAATGTTTGATTTTTTTAGCAAGCAAGCACTGAGAAGAAAAAATCAAATATAATCGCAATCAGTTTGAGAAGAAATTTTAAAGAATAAAATATGTGTTCTGCTTTAGATGTGATTCTTTGACCATTGAGTATTACATATACCCAAAGCTTGGGTAACTAAAAGGAAAGAGAAGGTCAGTGTGCAAGTTTATTTAACCTACAATATGGCTGATTTTAAATATCAGCCTGGGTTCTGGGTCCTGATAGCACAGCCATTAAAAAGAAAAAAGGTTCTTTCTTACTCAGAGGGCAAAAGTTTACACTCTATACAAATTTTGAAATAAATAAAGGTCCCTTCCCACAGAGAATCCATAACTACTTCATTCTTCCTTCCTCATGCAAAAGTCCCAGTCCTTCAATAAAACGGACTCTGGGTGTCAGAAAAACACTAAACTTATTGAACTTAGTCACACTGAAGAATCATATATGAGAGCCCCTAACCTTCCTATGAGATTAAAGACTGTAAATAGTATAATGCAACATAGTGGAAAACGTTCTGGATTCTCCCCCAAAAAAATTCCTTTGAAGTTCTACCTCAAAAAAAATATGCCCTTCTACTTACCACCCTATCTTCCAGTACTTAGTACAGGGATAAACACAAAACTGTGCATAAATGAATCAATATTTTGCCTTTATCGCCCATATAAGAAACTTGCATTCTAGTTCCATTCTACCAGTAACAATCTACACAACCCTGGGGAAAGTACTTGCTCTCTCAAGCTTTAGATTTCAATACACAACATAAAATGAGGTGAGATGGAGACTGGGGAGGAGGATTAGACATTAAGTCTCATGAGGGCAACAACTCTGTCTTATTCAATACCTCTGTAACCCAGGCTAATAAAGTGGCTATGGTGCATTCAAATATATATTGAATGAAGTTTCTTCCAGCCCTGATTCCATAATTCTTTATCATTTGCTTAAATTATATTTGTTTTCTAAGCATGCAGTATATAGTCCAACATTCCTTCTCTACACTCAGCTCAATTAATAGTAAAGGCCTTTTAAAACTAGAATACTGGGACATCTGGGTGGCTCAGTCGGTTAAGCGTCCGACTCTTGATTTCAGCTCAGGTCATGATCTCAGGGTTGTGAAGTCGAGCCCCGTGTCTGGCTCTGCACTGGGCGGGGAGCCTGCTTATGATTCTCTCTCTCTCCCTCTGCCCCTCCATCATGCTCTCTCAAAAAAATTAAAAAATAAAAATAAATAAAATAAAAAGGTACGATTTGGACAAAGACAGGATGCCAGAAGCAATACAGTTTTCCAGATTCTTCTGAGCTGGGTTTTGCAGTTTAATTTTACTGTGCTACTTAAATACACTATTAGAAGTACCTGGAATAGTGAGGTTAATCCACTGCAATCCAAAAATATATTCCAAACTCAAACACAATGTATTATTGTCTATTCTATATGTCCATCCTTTAGCATAAGTGATTGAGAACTGTATACATTTATTTAGGTTCATGCTTTTCAAAGCATGCAACCAACAACTACCACCAACTCATTATTTAGAGTTCTTTCTGTAACACCATATAAAAGCTGATATTTAAAAGGATCTTGTGCCTTTGAAACACTATCATCTCCAATTTAGGTGTAGCCTTCAAAAAGTTGGCCTATCTCTGTTATCAGGTAGTAATGCCTGCAATAAATTCAAGAACTTCAGCTTGAATAAGTTATTACAGTTGACATATTCCCAAATTATCCTAATTATTAAAATCTAAAAACAACTTTTGAAATATTAACCCATATCCTCACTAGCAATTTATAGTTTGTACCCTGCCACTTAGAATTTACTTTATGTTCCTTCAGTCACCTACTATGTGCCAGATATTGTTCTAGCCCAAGGGTCAGCAAACAAAATTTTTCAATAAAGGGCCAGGCAGCAAATATTGTAAGCTTTACAGGCCATATGGTCTCTGTCACAATACTCAACTCTGCTGTTGGAGTGTGAAAGCAGCCACAGACAATATACTAATGTAGGAGCATGGCTGTGTTCTAATTCAAGTTTATTTACAAAAACAGGCAACTGGTCATTTTTGGCTTACCAGTCCCTATTCTACACCTATAGTGAGACAGCAGTGAAACAAATTTTTAAAATTAAAATTAAGCGCGCCTGGGTGGCTCAGTCAGCTGAACATCTGCCTTTGGCTCAGATCGTGATCCTGGGGTCCTGGCATGGAGCCCCGCTTCACTTCGGGCTCCCTGCTCAGTGGGGAGTCTGCTTCTCCCTCTCCCTCTGCCCCTCCCATGCTCATGATCTCTCTCTCTCTCTCTTGCTCTCTCTCAAATAAAATCTTCAAAAACAGGGCGCCTGGGTGGCTCAGTCATTAAGTGGCTGCCTTCGGCTCAGATCACGGTCTCAGGGCCCTGGGATCAAGCCCCGCCTTGGGCTCCCTGCTCAGCGGGAAGCCTGCTTCTCCCTCTCCCACTCCCCCTGCTTGTGTTCCCTCTCTCACTGTGTCTCTCTGTGTCAAATAAATAAATAAAATCTTAAAAAAAAAAAAAACTTCAAAAAAATTTAAAGTTAAAATTAATTAATTAATTACACATGCATATGCACACAGCCTATTGCATGCTGATAAATGCTATGGAGAAAAATAAAGCAGGGTAAAGGAGATAAAGAGAGCCAGAGCCTCATTGATACGGTGACATTTAAGCCTTACACCTAAAGAAAGAGCAAAAGCCATGCTGCCAACATAGGAGAAGCATTTCAGGGAGAGATAACAGGAAGTATAAAGGTTTTAAAGAAGGAACAACCTGGATCTTAGAAAAAAGCAAAGATGTCCCTGTGACTGAAGGGACATGAGCAGAGGGAAGGGTCATAAGTAATTAGGCCAGAGAGGTAAACTGAGAACAGACTCTACAGTCTTTTAGGCCACTGTCAGAACTTTGTCTTTTACCTGAGATGGAAAGCCACTGGAAGATTTTGAACAAAGGAGTGACAATCTAATTTGACTTTTTAGAGGATCATTCTGGATGTCTGTTGAGAACAGAATGTATAGAGACAAGGGCAGAAGCAGGGGAATAAGTCAGAAGACTAAATGTAATAATAATCCAGGAAAGAGAGAATGGCAGTTTGAATCTTGGTGGTAGCAGCAGAAATGGTGATCAGATTCAGTATGTATTCTGAAGGTAAAACATAATCAGATGTGGGGTGCCTGGGTGGCTCAGTGTCTGCCTTCGGCTCAGGTCATGATCCCAGGGTCCTGGGATTAAGCCCCGCATCGGGCTCCCTGCTCTGCAGGAAGCCTGCTTCTCCCTCTCCCTCTGCCACTCCCCCTGCTTGTGTTCCTGCTCTGGCTAACTCTCTCTCTCTGTCAAATAAATGAATAAAATCTTAAAACAAACAAACAAACATGATCAGATGTGAGATGTTACAGAGACAGAGGCATCAAGGATGATTCCCAGGTTTTAGGCTCAAGTAACTGGAAGGACAGTCTTTATGTCCTAATATGGGGGTGGCTGTGGGAAGAAGCCTGGGGGAAACATTAAATTTGAGATGCATATTAGACATCCACGTAGAGATGTTAAGTAGGCAATGAGGTATACGAGTTTGAAGTTAATACTTTTACATTATGACTGTTCCCAGTATGTTCGATCTCTCCAACAGGTACCAATTCCTTAAGAACAAAAACACCTCACTTATCACTTTACTCACAAGTATTATCCTCCTCAAGACTATCTGCTCCTACTTTATATACAGTTCTAATAAGATTAGATTTCTAGGTTCTGAATCTATAAAAGACAGAAGCAGCAAATTTAAAGTGGGGGGGAAGCAGCTATAACTGACAGCTGACAAAGGA
Organism: Halichoerus grypus; assembly: GCF_964656455.1. NCBI lineage: Eukaryota > Metazoa > Chordata > Mammalia > Carnivora > Phocidae > Halichoerus > Halichoerus grypus. Next base: position 115,883,713 of record NC_135717.1, on the reverse strand, counting down.
ATAGATATTACAAAAAGCTGACAAAAACTAGAAGCATCTAGCATTCTGAGATTATTTACTATAGGAACAAATAGCTGTACATAAATGTAAGTCAGTAGTCCCTGAAGGCCTTTTGTTATAGCACAAAATATTTCTAATTATCTTTAGTTACATTTAATGAAATCAATTTTTCAATGATATAATACATTTTTTAAAATATTGCTATTATAAATGGAAGAAATGGGGATGCCTGAGTGGCTTAGCAGGTTAAGCGTCAGCCTTCGGCTCAGGTTATGATCCCAGGGTCCTGGGATTGAGTCCCGCATTGGGCTCCTTGCTCAGCAGGGAGCCTGCTTCTCCCTCTGCCTGCCACTCCCCCTGCTTGTGCTCTCTCTCTCTCTCTCTGACAAATAAATAAATAAAATCTTTTAAGGTGGGGGGGCACGCCTTGGTGGCTTAGTTGGTTAGGTCGTGGTCTCAGGGTCCTGGGATCAAAACCTCCATCAGGCTCTCCACTCAGCGGCAAGTCTGCTTCTCCCTCTCCCTCTGTGATCACTTTTGCTCTCTCTTAAATAAAGTCTTTAAAAAATAAATAAATAAAAAATAAATGAAAGAAATAGCTGGCTCAGTCAGTACAGCATGTGACTCTTGATCTTGGGATTGTGGGTTTGAGCACCACACTGATTGTAGAGATTACTTTAAAAAAATAAAATCTTAGAAAAAAAGTTGGGGGAGAATACCTGGCTGGCTCAGTCGGAGAAGCATGCGACTCTTGATCTTGGGGTCAGGAGTTCGAGGCCCATGCTGGGTGTGGAGATTACTTAAATAAATAAACAAACTTAAAAAAAAAAGCTGGGGGGGGAGAAAAAAAGAAATGGTATGTACAAGTTAATATCAATTATTTGAAAATTTGATGTATGTGTTATTCTCATAGGATTTATTGCAAGGGAGCAAATGAAATTACTTACATGAAAGTCACTGAATAAACATTTATTTTGGCCTCACCCTGTGCTGGAAATGATGGATATAAGAAAAAGCAACCTGTCATTCAAGTTCAAGTCTCTTTTTGAGGGATGGAAATATAAACAACTAATTGTAATACAATGTGATCAGTGGAATGAACACAGACTTTGAACTAAGATATCTGGGTTTGAATTTTGCCACTACTCTTAGCTTACAGTTTGAATTGCTAACCATTCTTAACTTGCCAGCCATTCAAAAACAAGTAGCAGGCCACAGTTGACCTATGTATGAGCAGTAGTCTACCAACCCCTGGTGTACAGGAATATTGGGGGTGAATATGGTGATCAGAACAGATGATTCTGTTCCCTATTTCCTGGGTAAGAAAGGTTTGGAAGTTGGAGAGACACAGAGAGTCGAGCTGTGGCTGCTGGACATGTAACTCTCCTCCCTATTCTCTTTGCCTAGCTAACTGCAGCTCATCTTTCAGGTCTCTGCTCCCTTGTCACTAACTCCAGAACCTGCACTCTTCCCCTCCCTACCCGATCTGAGACTAACCTGAGGCTTTCACTACAGACTTCCAAAGAACCCTCACTACAAAGCCTTCACATTAAATTATAATTTCTGGTTTAACTGTCTTTCCTGCTAGATTGTAAATCCATGTAAATGGGAACCTTTCTACATGCTCAACATGATATCCTGAACATCTAGCCCAGTGCCGGGCACATAGTAAGTGCTAATAAATATCCACTGAAATGAATGAATCTAACAATAGTTGAGGCTCCCATCCAGCAACAGCTCTTTCAGGAACCTGTCAATACACAAATCCTTGCAGGCACTTGGGTGGTTTAGTTGGTTAAGTGTTCAACTCTTGATTTCAGCTCTGGTCATGATCTCAGGTACGTTAGATCAAGCCCCGAGACAGGCTCTCCTCTGGGCGTGGAGCCTGCTTAAGATTCTCTCTCTCCCTCTCTCTCTCTGCCCTTCCCACCCAGCCCCCCTTGTGCACTCTCTAATAAATAAATAAAACAAAACAAACAAAAACACAGATCCTTGGGCAGATTCCCTCCTTCCAGACAGAACTTTACTCTCCCCTCCCAGGACACGGGTCAAACTCTTTCCTCTTCTAACTCCGTTTCCTAGGCCAGATTTAAGGAATCTAAAGCTAACTCTCCCTGAAATCTCTTCCTTCCTTTCCCTTTCCAGCCCTGATGGTGAGACTCCCTAATTCCTTATTGTAATCTTGCTGTCATTTCCCCAGCAAGCTAGTAACAGCATCATTTACATTTACCAGTTTCCAGACTATCTAGGATATTGAAGAATAGGGTACTGAAAACATCTAGATGTTGTACTCTAAGTTTTCAATAAGAAAGGGGAAAAAATAGAGGCAGGGCAGGTAAACAACAGGGAATAGAAGAGGAAATTCTAGGGGCGCTGGGTGGCTCAGTCGTTAAGCGTCTGCCTTCGGCTCTGGTCGTGGTCCCAGGGTCCTGGGATCGAGTCCTGCGTCGGGCTCCCTGCTGGGCGGGAAGCCTGCTTCTCTCTCTCCCACCCCCCCGCTTGTGTTCCCTCTCTTGCCGTGTCTCTCTCTGTCAAATAAATAAATAAAATCTTTAAAAAAAAAAAAAAGAGGAAATTCTAATTTCTGACTAGCTGCATGAACAGCCTCTTACTGTAGACCACGTTAGCCCCAGGAGCACAGAGCAATTAATGGAGCTGTCGCTCCTCTGCCTTTCCCCCAGCCTCTGCACCAGCACCGGCAGGGAAGTGAAGGGACCCCTTCACCCTCTATCCCTCACCTGCTTACACTACAATTTGCCTGAGACATCAAGACTCATCTCATTATGATCATTCCTTCTTTATATCACTTACCACAGGAATCCCAGGACTCTGGGTCATTCCAAATCCCTAAGTTCTCGTTCCCACATGGCTAAGTATATCCCCTTTCATCAACAGCTCCCCTCTCCTACTCAATTTCTGCTCCAAGTGATATCAGTTTCTTTGAGGCCACTGCTCTCTCTACAGTCCTACCTGTGGTTGCTCCTCTCCCACACCCTATACTACTGGGCCTCAGGCAGAAGAGGAGGTATTCATGTTGTCCCTCACCTCTGCTTCCAGATTATTCCCCTTCCTTCCTTCCTAAAACAGCTTCCTGTCAGATGATGCTACCACCTCCCACCCCTCTGTTGCATTCATCTGGCTATGCCTAGATTACTTCTCAAGCCTCCCAGATTTTTTTTTTTTTAAGATTTTATTTATTTATTTGACAGAGAGAGACACAGCGAGAGAGGGAACACAAGCAGGGGAAGCGGGAGAGGGAGAAGCAGGCTTCCCGCTGAGCGGGGAGCCCGATGTGGGGCTCGATCCCAGGACCCTGGGATCATGACCTAAGCCGAAGGCAGACGCTTAACAACTGAGCCACCCAGGCACCCCCTCAAGCCTCCCAGATTTTAGTTCCTATCTCACTGGCCTGTCATAAGTCCAAGTGATTCACTCACTCACCTAGGTGACTGTTGTGATACTTGGCCTTCTCAGTTTCTTGACTGCCTCATAGGCAAACAACCCTACCCTCTACCCTACTGTAGCCACTCACTCCCTCAATCAATATCCTGTCCTAGAACGTGCCAACACAGTAACTACAGTCTCTCCATAATCTCTACTTCATCTGCACCCCACCCTCCAATCACCACTCCCTATCTTTTCAGGTTGCTCCCTCTAGCACCCCAACTCCAACAATACTTTGACCCCACCAGGAATTACAAGCCATTGATTCCACTCCCCTCTCAGGTCTTTATCTCCTGCCTAAGCTTAGAGTTCAAAGTCCATTATAGCTTAGACTGAGGTCCACTCTCTTGCACGCACCTCAAGTGTCCTGCCCCCTCCCTCACTTCATCATATTTGCCTGGCAGAACACCCATCCTTATTAAATATAACTCCCTGTCAAACAACTAAGCACTTCAGGACATTCCAAAGACAAATGGAAATTTGAAAACTGCCAGGAAACTGGATATTAAGGAATTATTAAAATTTTTGGTATGATAATGGTATTTTTTGCAAGCATCCATATCTCTTAGAAATATGAAATATTTGTGCATAAAATATGATGTCCGGAGTTGCTTCAAAATAATGTGCAAGGGTGGAAGTAGATAAGTGTACAGATAAAACAAGATCGGCCACTAGTTAGTATCTACTGAAGCTGTGTGACGAGTACATGATGGCTCTATTTTGTGTATTTAAAGTTTTCCCTAATAACATATTAAAAACAAAAAATACAATTGTCTCACTACTCTGTGCCTATACCATGCGGTTAAACGTGGCTTTGAAATGAAAAAAAACAAAAACACATACCCACACGTCCATACTAAACCATCTCACTTAAAATTCACAATCACTAACTTCAAATGGTATCTTAGCTCAACATGACAATCCTACGACTTCTGCCTTATCCATTCATTCCTCCACTCCCCTATAGGTCCATTTCATGTCATTTCCTCTCTCCTCAAGCCATCAACACCTGTTCTACATCTTCACTCCTGGCTGCTGCCCTTCCTTCCATTTTCTCAGTGAAACAAGAAGCACTCACTACCGCTACCAGCCTGGATTCCTGTTTGCCTGGTCTTCCCTGTTACTTACCATGGATGAACGGACTGCTCCTAAGGCCAATGCCTCCACTTGGATACCAGATCCCAAGCCCATTCCCCATTGCCCAGCCTTTCCCCATTCCCACCTCTGCATCAGCACTGTTTCCTTCTCTATAGATCCTGTCCATCAGCATTATATAAAAACATTCTTATTTCTCCCAATTTATTTTTATTCTTTTTTACTGAGGTATAATTGATACACAATATTATAGCTGTTTCAGGTGTACAATTATTTCTCTCATTTTATTTTATTTTTTTTTAAAGATTTATTTTTATTTGAAAGAGAGTGAGAGAGAGTGCACAAGAGGGGATAGGGTGAGAGGGAGAAGCAGACCCCCCACTGAGCAGGGAGTCAGATGCGGAACTCGATCCTGGGACTCCAGAATCATGACCTGAGCCGAAGGCAGTTGCTCAACCAACTTAGCCACCCAGGCGCCCCTATTTCTCCCATTTTAAAAGACAACTCTTTAACTCCAATTTCCCCTCCAGTTATGCATCCATTTCTCTGCTCTCCATGACAGCAGAACTAGAAGAAGCTGTCTATGCTCACTATCTCCAAATTCCTCTCCTCCCTTTCTCTTTCAAAATCACCCCAATGAGCTTTTATTTCCTGATTATTCCACCAAACCCTCTCCTATCAAGTTCAGCAACAACTTCCAAATTGCTAAATCCAATGGTCAACGTTCAGTTTTCATCTTATTTATATATCTGCAACATCTGGCACACCATACATATTCTTATTTTGTCTAAACGTTACCCTCTCCAGAACGTCAGCTCAATAAGATAGGGATGTTTCTTCTGTTCACAGTTATCTTTCTAGCACTGAGAAAGAACAGTGTCTAGTACATGTTCCATACATATTCCACTGATTCTAAAATGCCTTTTCCCCCCATATTTTAACATCTCTGAAATCCAGACACAACTGATGACATCTTTCAATTGTTGTATTTCTTCAAACCACCTATGACACTACCAACCCAAAACAACCTTTAATTAAAATCTCTGCTTGAGTGTTTTGTACCACTTGAGTATCTAGTGTGAATTCTGACTGAGAACCATTTCAAATCTCCAAGAAAGTTTTTCCCCCTCCTACACAACACCAGGATTGAGACATGCCTTCTGTCACTTTCTATGTGGTGGGTTTATTTCTCATTTACATTTTCATGTAGTTTCCCAGCTTTATGTAAGGCCTTGTAGAGACTACCCATCTTGGGCCTATTTTCTTTTTTTAGTAGTACATAAAATAGTGATGCATCTTACAACTGATAGTACCAAAATAGCAATACAAGCATATTATTTACAGAAATAGAAATAAATACAAAAAAGTGTTAACTAAAAAAGCTAAAACTGCCTCTGAGGAAAGTGAAATAAATGAGGAAAGCTTTTTTTTAAAACAAATTCTACAGAACTATTTGATTCTACACACTATATACACATATAACTTTGATAAAAATGAACCCTAAAACCTAAATAAAAGAAAAAAATTAAATAATCTTTGAGAAAAACAGAGGAGAGAGGAAAATGTATGTGGACCCGGGGGAAAAAAGCAGGGGTCAGAAGGTAGGAAGCCCTTGAGTCTATCTAGCAAGGGCAGAATAATGAGAAAGGACAAAAACAAAGGGAAGAACAGCTTAGCAAGGAGGACTGGACACAAAGCATGCTAAAACAGCCTAAGATTAAAAAAAAAAAAAAAGCCAGAATAGGTTGTTTAATTGAAATTGTAGGGAATGATATAGAAATAGACCTTTTCAACTGAGCTCCATATTACCCATATTACTTAATGACCATCTCCATTTGGATATCCATTTGAATATACAAGTAGGATTCCATTTATTTAAAATAGAAGATACAAACTAAACTAGTGACAGAAAGCAAATTAGTGGTTGCCTATGGGGGGCAAGGGAAGTGGAGGAGAGGAAACTTTTGGGGGTTATAGATATGTTCATTATCTTGACCCCGATGATAGTTTCACAGTATATGTCAGAATTTAACAAACTGTCCACTGTAAATACATTAATTTATTCTATGTCAATTATACCTCAAACATAACACCTATTGTTATAAAGTTGGTTTATAAAAAATAAGACAGGGAGAGCCACAGATTAGAAGAACATTTGCAATGCATACAACTATAAAGGATTAGTATCCAAATGTATTAAGAATACTTATCAGTTTAAAGCAAAAACAAACAACTTAATAGAAAAATAAGCCATGGCAATTAACAAATAACACACAAGGGAGGAAACTTAAAAGACAATAAACAAACTGAAATACGTTCAAACTCACTAACAATGGAGGAAAGGCAAATTAAAACATAAAATAGTATGACACTCATAAGATCAGCAAAAGTTATAAAGAACCAATAAAATTCAGGATTGTCATAGAGCAAAATGAATTCTTATATACTATTGATGAGTGTATAAATTGAAACAACCTCTTTGGAAAGCATTTTGATGATATCTAGAAAATTAAACATGCATAAACCTTAAGACCCAGAAATTCTACTCTCACTCATCAGCACAAGGAAACATGTAGAAGGTTCACACTCCAACACTGTTTGTGATGGTTAAAAATTGGTTGGGGGGGGCGGGCACCTGGGTGGCTCAGTCAGTTAAGCATCTGACTTCAGCTCAGGTCGTGATCTTGGGATCCTGGAATTGACCCACGTCGGGGTCCCCACTCAGCAGGGCATCTGCTTGTCCCTCTCCTTCTCCCTCTGCCCCTCCCTCTGCTCGTGCTCACTCTCTCTCTCAAAAAAATAAAATCTTAAAAAAAAACTTGGGGCTCCTGGGTGGCTCAGTCGGTTAAGTGTCCAACTCTTGATTTTAGCTCAGGTTACTATCTCAGGCTTGTGAGATAGTGCCCTATGTAGGGTTCTTTGCTCAGCAGGGAGTCTGCTTGAGATTCTCTCTCTCCCTCTCCCTCTGCCCCTCCCCCCGACTTGCACACACATGCGCTCTCCCTCTCAAATAAATCTTTTTAAAATTTTTTAAAAATAAAATGTATAGCCACATAACCGAACACCTACAGAAAACTTAAAATAAACTAGAGCTACATGTATTAACAAGGAACAAATCTCAAAAACCATGCTGAGCAACAAAACAAACTGCCAAAAGATAAGCACAATATGATACTGCATTTATAAAATTAAAAAATTAAAATACTATTTTCCTTCTAAGAAGCCACAGATAAGACACATTATCTGACAAACCACTAAGAAAAAACTCTCCAGTTAATCAGTTGTAAAAATACATCACAAATGCAAAGATTAAATGGGGAGTTGGGGAAATATGCATCTTAGAACCAATGAAATACTCTTCTGTATAGTTTCTGTACATATACATAGTGAAATTTTTAAAAGCATGCAAGAGATTGTCACTGAATATGTTATAGTGGCTGCCTCTGGGGAAAGGAGGGCAACATAACTGCCATGTTTTCTTTAAAAAAAAAAATGTAGGGGCACCTGGGTGGCTCAGTTGGTTAAGCATCTGCCTTCCACTCTGGTCATGATCCCGGGGTCGTGGGATCAAGCCCCACATCAGGCTCCCTGTCCAGTGGGGGGCCTGCTTCTCCTCTCCCTCTGCCGCTCCCCCTGCTTGTACTCTCTCCCTCTCTCTGTCGGATAAATAAAATCTTTGAAAAAATAAAAATAAGTAAATAAATAAATAAACAATTGGTTTAGTTAGGTCAGTTGGGTGTCTGCCTTCAGCTCAGGTCATGATCCTGGGATTGAGCCCCGTATCTGGCTCCCTGCTCGGCGGGAAGCCTGCTTCTCCCTCTCCCACTCCCCGTTTGTGTTCCCTCTCTCACTGTCTCTGTCAAATAAATAAATAAAATAAAATCTTAAAAAAAAAAAAAAAAGAAGCCCCAGACTTTCAGACCTCTCATCTCCCATATTCTAATCCCCACACAGTTCTACACATCCCCTGCTCTGTCCCCACGTGCCACACATCTCTTTCCAAATTTTGAAATTCTTCCACTACATTTTCAACTTCTACTCTCAACATTTCCTTCAACTTCTTGTTCTAATTAAAATCTGGTTCTCGGGGCGCCTGGGTGGCTCAGTGGGTTAAGCAGCTGCCTTCGGCTCAGGTCATGATCCCAGGGTCCTGGGATCGAGCCCCGCATCGGGGGAAGCCTGCTTCTCCCTCTCCCACTCTCCCTGCTTGTGTTCCTCGTCTCGCTGTGTCTCTTTCTGTCAAATGAATAAATAAAATCTTTAAAAAATAAAAATAAAAAAAGAATAAAACCTAGTTCTCCTCTGAGGCCATATTTCCCTCGCTGCCCTCAAGTGGTGAAAGTTTTCTTTCCCACACCCTTTATACCATTGGACCTGGGGGTAAGGAGAGTGCCCTCCTTGCTCCTCACTGATGCTTCTAAATCAGTCTCCTTCCCTTTTCCCTAAAAAAACCCTCCACTTTGAATATCATGTGAAAACTCTATTACCCCTTACCTGGTTGTGATGGTTAATTTTATGTGTCAGCTTGACTGGATCATGGGGTACCCAGATATGTGGGTAAAGACCATATCTGCATGTGTCTGTGAGGGTGTTTTAGATGAGATTAGCATATGAAGTGGCAGACTGAGTTAAGCAGGTGGCCCTCCCCAATGTGGGTGGGTAGCATCCAATTCATCAAAGGCCTGAATAGAATAAAAAGGTAGAGGAAGAAAGAATTCCTTCTGTCTCTGCCTGACTGCTGAACTAAACTACCTATCAGTCTTCTGCCCTTGGATTGGGACTTACACCACTGGTGTTCCTAGTTCTTAGGCCTTTGGTCTTGGACTGGAATTTACACCACCGACTTTCCTGAATCCCCAGCTTGCAGACATCAGATCATGGGACTTCTCAGCCCCCATAATTATGTGAGCCAATCCATATAATAAATTTCATTCTAGACAGATACAGATAAAAATGCAGATATAAAGATAGAGATGAGAGAGATCGATCCTATGGGTTCTTTTTCTCTGGAGAACCCTAATACTCTGACTCTCCACTACACAGATCCTGTCTTAAGTCTCAGTGATTTCACACACATGATCTTTCTAATACCCCATGTCTCTGAATTCCTTGATTCCAATGATCTTGTCCTTCACCCACGAAGCCCATGCATGATAATGCCTCCATGATCTCTATTTTTGTATCCTACTGCCTGACCATGACCTACAATCTTTATCGCTACCTTTATGGCTCTGTCTCTCACATACCCAAATTCCAACATCTTTGGATCTCAATGGGACCTTCAATTCATTGATTCTACCATCTTTTCACCACCTCTTAGCCACTTCATGTCCTCCCTTTCCTGTTTACCTGGTTTAAATTCCACAATTTAAATGAGTATATTATCATAACCACTCCCTTACATATATGCTCTATTCCCTTGACCTTCTCATGTTTTATTCCACTATCTTGGTAAAAATCTCTCTCTGGTTAAATCCACTCCAAACATACACCCCTGCAGGTGTATGGCTGGAAGAAAAAAAAAACATACTCACTAATCTCACTTTAAATTCATGACCACAAGCCTCAAGGTCCCCTTAATGGCACCTGGAAATCATACACTACTTCCCTGCTGCAGCCATTCTCCCACTCTCCTGAACATTCATACCTTCCCCTCTCTCCACAAACCTCCATCATTTCCTCCCCACCCTCACTCTCAGCTGAGCACTCTGATTTCCTAATTCACTGAGAATATGACAACAATCAGAAGAAAACTTTCACAAACTTCTACTACCAAATCAATCCACCTACTTGATGGGTGGGTCTGAGATATATTTTGAAGATGTAATCAATAAGATTTGGATATGGATCTGATGTGAGGTATGAGGAAGAGAAAGGAATCAAGGATGACTTTTAAGTCTTTGCTAAAATATTACTTTCTCAACAAGGCCTTCCCTACCACCTTCGGTGTCTGTCTGTCACACACACATATAGTCACATGCTTAGAGAGTGTCCCTTATCTTCCTTCTTGTTTTTTTTATTTGGGGGGTGTTTTTAATACTAATTTTCACCAACTTAAATACTAAACATTCTAATCCTTTGCTTAATATCTGCCTTCCCCGACTAAAATAAGGATTTTTATGCTTAGTTCACTCCTGTGTATCAGACAAATAGACATTCATTAAATTTTGTTAAAGAAATGAAATGTCTCTAGCATGAGCAAATGGATAAATGGCGTCATTTACACAGGAAAAAGAATACCTTTCTTTTTTTCTTTTTTAAGTAGGCTCTATGCCCAGCATGGAGCCCAACATGGGGCTTGAACTCACAACCCTGAGATCAAGACCTGAGCTGATGATATCCCAGAGTCGGATGCTCAACCAGAGGAGCCACCCAGGAGCCCCCAGAAAAATTATACCTGTAGAGTGGGAAGAATCATGGTCTCTGTATAAAGGAACTTGTAATCTAGTGAAAGACAATGAAACATACATTTCAACACATTAGGATTCCATAATTTGTTAAATGTGTGATAGAAGCAAAACTGAAGAATATTCTATGATTCCATTTTTATCAAGTGTATGCTTTTGTATGTACATACACACTTGCACACACACACAACACATACATATATGTTTCTGCTCTATAGAAAAAGTTCTAGAAGGAAAAATACCAAACTGTTGGCCTGTGAGCTAAGAAAGGTAATATGCATGGGGAATGAGAGTGAAGAGAGGGTGAGGAGACTTTTGCTATTCACTTTACACATTTTACAATAAACATACTACTTTCGTAATTTAAAAAAGAGAGAAAGAGGGGCGACTGGGTGGTTCAGTCAGTTAAGCGTCTGCCCTCGGCTCAGGTCATGATCCCAGGGTCTTGGGATGAAGCCCCACATCGGGCTCCCTGCTCAGTGGAGAGGGAGAAGCAGGCTCTCCCTAAATAAAATCTTTAAAAAAGGAGAGAGAAAGAGAAGGAAAACATTTTCTTCTCAAAAGGAAAAAGAAATTACATTTAACAGAGGATTAATATCAAGAGTGTAAAAAACTTCATAAAACAAACCAAAAACCCAATTTAAAAATGAGCAAAGTATATAAAAAGACAATTCACAAAGAAATATAGTCAATAAACATATAAAACACACTCAACCTCATGTTTAATCGGGGAAAAAAATGCTTTCATTCATCAGATAATAGCCAATGTTCTAAGTGTGTAAATTTGTTATCTACAACTATTGGTTGGAGCATAATTTGGAAGGTTTTTTTAAGTAATTTAGTGAGCGACAAAGTAAATAATGTTATAATCCAAAGAATAAATTCCTGAATCCATAATGATGCAATTAAATTAAATAAATAAATGGGGGACAAAGTACAAGCCTCCTTACAAAAAAATTTCTAATTAATAAATATAGAAGTAATGAGAGAAATAGAAAACAACCATTTCAATAGCACAGTAATAACTGCTTTAGGCCAGATCCACTGAGGAATGCTAAAATTAATAGGTGGAACTTTTAAAGAGAAACAGTGTATTTGGATAGTCTCAAAGTATCTCCATAAAATATTTATTTATGACTGTGGAAGTTTAAACGTGTATCCAAATTCTTTCATATTTCTCCCTCCAGGAGATGGAACTTAATTCTCCTCGCCATGAGTGTGGGCTGGACTTGGTGACTTGCTTTTACCAACAGAGTATGGAAAGAGAAAAGCAGAAATTTTCCAGTGAAGAAACCTAGCAGACACCACCTTAATCAACTCATCAAGGTTAACATGACCAATAACAGGACATGTTGATATCGTCTATCCCCCCCTCATATGATGCAATGAGAAGGGCATACCACCTCTGTGGTATTCTTACCCAAAACCCATAACCTTTGTCTGAGTATCAGAAAACATCAGACAAACCTATATTTAGGGATGTTCTACAAAATACCTGACCAGTACTCTTCTAAGTGTCAAGATAGTGAAAAAGACAAGAAAAAAACAGAAACTGTTACAGATTGCAGGACAATAAAGAGACATGCTGGCTAACTGCAATGTGGGATCTTGCACTGAATCCTAGAACTTTTTAGGACATTAGTGGAAAAACTGAGGAAATCCAAATAGTTTCTATAATAATATTGTACCAATGTTAATTTCTTAGTTTTGATACATGTACTATGGTTATGAAAGATGCTAACATTAGGGGAAGCTGGGGGAAGAGTATATGAGAGCTCTGTGTACTATCTTTACTCTTGTGCAAACTTAAAATTATTTCAAACCAAAAAAAAAATTTTTTTAAAGCAATTTGGCAGGATGCACCAAAATTTTTAGAATATACCCTTTTATACTCTTTCACCCAGCATTTCACCTCTAGCAACCTAGAGAAACACTCACATAGGTCCAACAAGAAGTTTATAAAAAAAGTGTTCACTGAAGCATTGTTAGAAAATTGCAAGGGAGGGGCACCTGGGTGGCTCAGTCGGTTAAGAATCGGTCTTTGACTCAGGTCATGATATCAGGGTCCTGGGATCAAGCCCCGTATTCGGCACCCTGCTCAGTGAAGAGTCTGCTTCTCCCTCTCCTTCTGCCCCTCCCCCCTGCTCGTGCTCATTCTCTCTCTCTCTCTCTCTCTCAAATAAATAAATAAAATCTTAAAAAAAAACTGCAAGGGACACACACACACACACACACACACACACATATCCATCAACTGAAAAATGATTACATAAAATGCATATGCATATTATAGAATAAACACCATACAGAATAAAATGGGTCTGTATATAATGATGTGAAAAAAATCTCCAAGATATATTAAGAAGTTATAGAATATATAAAATAACATAAAAATACATACCTAAAATAATTTTTATGTAAATACATAAACGTAAATGGGACAATTCAAAAGAGTACTCAATAGGCTTATGACAGGATTGCCTCTGGAGAGAGGAATGTTCTTGAAGAGGAGAGTTATTCTTTAGTAAGGACAAGAGCTGATCAAAATAAAGGGACGTTTCATTTTTTGGTCTGTATATTTCTATAATACTTGAATTTTTATCAATATTTCTAAACTACTTGGCAATAAAAAATAAGGAGGTAAATAAGCATTTCATATACTACAAAAAGTCTTGTGTCAGCCCAGGAAAAACTCTGGAAGGACATATAAAAAAAGTACTATCAGTGATGGCCTTTGGGGAAGAGAACTGGAGAAACTGTTTTCACCATTTACCTCTGTACTATTTAATTTTGTTTAAAATTTAACAAATTTTTTAAAATTTAATGTGCATTTTTTTAGGGATGCCTGGGTGGCTCAGTCAGTTAAGCATCCAACTCTTGATTTCAGCTCAAGTCATGATCTCAGCGTCGTGAAATCGAGCCCCGCATCGGGCTCTGCACTGGGCATGGAGCCTGCTTGGGATTCTCTCTCTCCCTCTGCCCCTGTCCCCCACTCCCACTCTCTCTCTAACAAAAAATAATAATAATAATAAAATAGTGTGCATTTTTTAAAGTACACTATGACAAGTGTTATTATGAAAGTATGTAACAGATTTCAAAGCTCAAAAGAAGGGGTGTTTAGTCTGCCTGAGAGACTTAGGACAGTCACCAATGGATTTATTTAGAAAGCATTCCAGGCAGCGTTTATGGAATGGGCAAAGGCACAGAGTCAATCAAAAAGATAGGAGGGCTCAGAGCTGCAGCAAATAGAACATAAAGCTTGAGAGTACAGGGGGAGAGTGCCTTAGGGGGGATTTGAATAATCACCAGTCCCTGAAAGCATACACTTCCCTTTGTTACCTTTCCCAAGAAAATAACCAAATTTAGACTTGCATACAGTTTTCGGTATGTTCTGCCTAAAGCTACTGCCCCACTCCAAATCATGACATACTGAAATAAAATACTATAAACCTGCCAGAATATATTCATCAGTTCAAGATGGTACAATCCTGACAGGAGAGTAATCCTAAATTAATTACTTTGATCTCCTATTCTCATCTATCTTCTTTTGATCAGCCCATAAAGCCAAGTTGCAATAAACATAAAAACAATGATAATGCATCAGCTACACACAGGTAATCCCTTGCTTTTCGAAAGTTCGCCTTACACCACTTCTCTTTTACAAAAGATCTATGTTAGTACCTGTTTCCACTAACCGAAGGAAATCCAAAGAGGATTTTCGCTTTTACAAAAAAAGGTGAAAAGCGAACATAGCATTCAGCATCTGTTTTGCAGCAAGCTCTTAGAAAAGCAGCGCACTGCCCAGCAGTGAGAGTGGCGCCCTTAAGCTCCTTCCCTGGGAACTACACTCAGCATCTCAACATCAAGCTGCCACAGCTTTGAACTGTGTATGTGAGCATCTGTGCTTTATCTTGATTTATTTTGTGCATCCATTAGCAAGATGTGTCCTAAGGTAGCAGAAAAGCCTAAGAGAGGTTATTTTTGGGTCCGGAAATGCAGAAAAATTTTCCATATAAATTAATGGTAAATGCTTCTTCACTTTATGCCATGTAAACTTAAAAAAAAGTTTCATAAGAATGTCTACTTTCAGATAGAAGGGGAAACCCATAGCAGTAAATACAAAAAGAAGGTTTCCCTGACCCAGTTTTCAAAAAATTTTGATTGTGGCATTCATAACAAATGTCTCATACATGGTAGAATGAAGAAAGATGATCTAAATCTCAGATATAACTAGATGGCACTACTGCTTTGTAATTCTTAGGAATAAATTAAACATTGATGATATACTGATTTCTGACAAAGATAAACTGATTTTTGCATAAGTGTTTCTAATTTCTTGATTTGGGGGCATCAATTAAAAGCAAAGCACGAACACTGACACAGTCAAAACTTTATTGATAACAAAGATTTTGTTGCCTTTGCACCCTTATTTGCAAAAGCTAAGCAAAGTCCCCTTCAGGCCACAAGTAGCAAAAATACTTTTAACTATATTATTAGCTAATATTTATTGAGTGCATACTATGTGCACTTACTGAACTATTTTATGCCCATTAAAATTCAATGGTCATAACTCAACAAAAAAACAATCCAATTAAAAATTGGGCAAAAGACTTAATAGACATTTCTCCAGAGAAGATACACAAATAATCAACAAGTGAATAAAAAGATACTCAACATCAGTAGTCACTAAGGAAATGCAAATCAAATTCACAATAAGATATCACTTTACACCTACTAAGACCACTAAAATCAAAAGGAAAAATAAAAGGAAAATTCCAAGTATTGCCAAGGATGTGGAGAACTGGATCCCTCAAACATTGCTGCTAGGAATGTAAAATGGTGCAGCCTCTGTGAAAAACAGTATGGCAGTTCCTCAAAAAGTTAAATATGAAAATTCTATATGGGGGTGTCAGTTAAGCAGCCAACTCTTGATTTCAGCTCAGGTTGTAAGATCGACCCCGGAGACCCTCTCCCTCTGCCCCTCCCCCCATCTCTCTCCCTCTTAAAAAAAAAAAAAAAATTCTATATGACCCAGCAATTCCATGCTCAGCTATAGAGCCAAAAGAATTGAAAACAGATAATCAAACCCTGGTATATGAATGTTCATGGCAACATTATTCACAATAGCCAAAAAGTGAGAATGACACAACTGTCCATCAACAGATAAAAGCATAAACAAAATGTGATATATCCATACAAGAGAACTGTATTCAGCTATAAAAAGGAATGAAATACTGGTACATGCTACAACATGGATGAACCTCAAAAACATTACACTAAGTGAAAGATGCCAAACACAAAAGATCATATATTATAGGATTCCATTTATTTGAAACATCCAGAATAGGTAAATTCAGAGAGACAAAAAGCACATTGGTGGTTACCAAGAAACACGGCAAGAGGAGAATGAAGAGTGACTGCTTAATGAGTATGAGGTCTCCTTTGGGGGTGAGGCAAAAGTTCTGGAACTAGATAGAGTGATGGCTGTACAACACTGTGAATGCACTAAATACCACTGAACCGTATACTTTAAAGAGTTAATTTTATGTTATGTGAATTTCACCTAAAAATATTCAACAGTCATGACAACTCTGTTGCCATGGGATTACTACTGCACCAATTCTACAAATTCAGAAACACAGGCTCAGAGAAATTAAAAGATGACCAAGTCCACAGACGGTAGAGGAACAGAGATTCAAAGCTGGATCTATGTGCCAGATTTGTGATCCTTTTTTTGGTGTTGTGTTGACAGAATATAGTCCCTCTCACCAACAATTAATTTTATGCCCAGCTATCTATAATCCAACATATTAGCAACTCCTATGTGATAAAACTAACAGGTTTGCACTCTTAACAAACATGTTATACAGCTTCCCTATTTTAATAAGAAATTAGAAGAAAAATAATACAACATGGAAATATTATAATTATCAGTATTAGCCTGATCATAACCGACACCATTCAGTAGATCCACATTTCAGGCATCAAAAAGTTCAGCTGCCAAGAAGTTTAATAATATGCTTAGGGCTATTTCACAATGGAAATAATTAGCCAGTAGAGTGTGAAAGGATCATGTGTTCTCAGCTTTACTGCCCAATCAAAAATGTAATCATGTAAAAATTGAATATAATTCTAATCTTATTTAAATATTAAGATTTCAGGTAACAAGTAATCAGGATGAAGGTACCAAATATCCCTCATTTTCAGGAGTTTTTTTCTACTTCTTCAGGTTAGATGCCTAAACAAATTTGGTAATCACTGTTGTTGAACTGTTTCTTGTGCTCCCAAATCACAATAACATCAAATAAAAATGCCTTGTAGTCTAACTTATAGGATCATCATAACATTTATGTATCAGCAGGCAGACAAATGACAAATATCAACTTTTTTTTAAATTTTTTTTAAAGAGTTTATTTATTTATTTGACAGAGTGAAAGATAGCAAGAGCAGGAACACAAGCAGGGGGAATGGGAGAGGGAGAAGCAGGCTTCCCACCGAGCAGGGAGCCCGATGAGGGGCTCAATCCCAGAACCCTGGGATCATGACTTGAGCTGAAGGCAGACACGTAACGACTGAGCCACCCAGGCACCCCCAAATATAAACTTTTAATTTATTTATTTTAGTATATTTTTTTTAGAGAGAGCGCGCATGCATGAGAGTGGGGGAGGGGGGAAAAGGGCAGGGGGGACAGGCAGAGGTAAAAGGAGAAAGAGAATCCCAAGCAGGCTCCATGCTCAGTGCGGAGCCCCAACACGGGGCTCGATCTTACAACCCTGAGATCATGACCCAAGCCAAAATCAAGAGTCAGACACTTAACTGACTGAGCCATCCAGGTGCCCCAAATATATCAACTTTCAAAAAACCAACATAAAATACAACATTTGCATAGTGACAGAGATGAAAAAAATTACCCAACTAAGCCTTGTTTAAAGCATTGTCAACAAGGAATTAGATAACCATCTCAAGAAACCTAGTGTGTACTGACCAGTAAGATATAACAAAACATCAAGCTTGCATCTAAGCTTTAGCTGATTTAGTCTGTAGTGGTTCTGTATCATTTGCCATTCAGGTACAATACTTTAGCTTCCTGTAATTCCATCTTAGTTATAGATGCATTTCACTGCTTTCATCAAATATGAGAGAGCTTCTCATGATGAGATCCTTATGCTGAGGACTTGTGCAGGATATGCAGGTAGGCAATGAAGGCAATTTACTATAAAGATTAAGAAGATAACCAAACAAAGTAAGCAGAGGAGTCACTGCCACTACACGCGGATGCACATTCCAAATCAATGCTAACAGGAGACAACCAGGAAGAGCCAACAGTGAGCTGACCATGTTGACACATATCAGAGACCAAGAGGACAATTTATTTTTTTTAAGATTTATTTATTTATTTGAGAGAGAGAGAGCAAGTGAGCACGAGTCGGGGGAGAGGAGGGGTAGAGGGAGAGGGAGAAGCAGACTCCCTGCCGAGCAGGGAGCCAGATGTGGGGTCCGATCCCAGGACCCTGAGATCATGATCTGAACTGATGGCAGACACTTAACCAAATGAGCCACCCAGGCACCCCCCAAGAGGATAACTTAAAGACAAGTATTGCTCTACTACTGATGGTAGCCTTAAAACAGCAACAAATAATTTACTGCTGGACATATCACATGTACTCAAGAGAGGAAAGACTGCAAGTTGTACACTTTGGTCTTTCCAGTCCTTTATACAGGTCAGTGGGAAGTAACATCACTGGCAGTGTCTTCACTTACCTATCATGACTCATCTAAATCATATAATGGCCTCATCACAAATCTTTTCCTCAGGCCAAATATCCTTTAGCCAATTGTAAACACATACACACACACACACACACACACACACACACTCACACACACTCCACAGCTAGTAATCATGTTATTTTGCTAATTAAGTAATATAAAAAATCCCTCCTTCTTACCAGTAATCCAATGTTGTTATTTAGGGTTTGAACTAGTACGAATCGCTACGTAACCCCTAACCACAAATTAGTCATAGGATAATGACTATAGAAGTTGCCTTTAAGCTAATAGCTATATCCTCAAACCCTGCAGAATCTATGTAGAAGATGACATATATTTCACGCACCCCCTTACAGACCACTATGGTAGATTTGAACATGGAGAGCAAAATGCTGGCCTCTGACCAATCCTTAATATCCAGTAACTTAAACATAAGGTGTTTACAAACTTTAAATCTTTAGAAATACAGTGACCCTTGAATAACACGGGTTTGAACTGCATTTGTCCACTTATACATGGATTTTTTTCGATAAATACAGTACTGTAAATGTATTTGTTCTTCCTTACGGCCTTCTTTTTTTTTTCTTATGGCCTTCTTTTCTTTTTTTTTTTTTTTTTTTTTTTTTTTTTTTTTAAAGATTTTGTTTATTTATTTGACAGAGAGAGATACACAGCGAGAGAGAGAACACAAGCAGGGGGAGTGGGAGAGGGAGAAGCAGGCTTCCCACAGAGCAGGGAGCCCGATGCGGGGCTCGATCCCAGGACTCTGGGATCATGACCTGAGCCGAAGGCAGACGCTTAACGACTGAGCCACCCAGGCGCCACCTCTTATGGCCTTCTTAATATTTTCTTTTCTCTAGCTACTTTATCGTAAGAATACAATATATAATACACAGTTAAGTGTTTGGAAAGTCCAAAGTTATACACAAATTTTCCACTGCACAGGGGCCAGTGCCCCTAACTCCCACATTGTTCAAGGGTCAACCCTATTTCAGAACCAACAGACCACCTCCAAGGTAAGTGTGGGCTAACTCTTTTACGAAGCTTCCAGAAAATGGCATGTGAGCCTGAAGTCCCTTTGTAACACAATAATCTCAAGAAGCAAGATGCAGGGATAATTAATATCTTTGTGACATTTAGAAAAAATGAATTGGGAGGTTAGACCTATCCTAAGAGGCAGTCCACTGTCAGTCTGCAGCTATTTCAATCTACTATACTTGGTACATTAGAACTCATATATATATATTTATATGTGTGTGTATATAAATAAACATATATATACACACATAAATAGAGGAAAAATGGAGTCAAACGACTTGAGCCAATTTTACTTCCTGCATTACAGCTACCTTCTTGAAATATTTAAAGCACATAGCAGGCACTCAAACTTTTTTCAGTGAATGAAGGGATGCACAAGATAAGCAGTAACCAGCAGCTCATACATGTAAAACATTTTTAAATGAAAAAAGTACCCTGGATTTCAAAGGCAGCAAAGTGAACTGAAAATGCTCTATACTACTGACAACATTTTTCAAATACACATACAGATAATATTTTTAAGATGATTACCCACATTTACAGGTATGACTAGAAAGATCTATATTTAACAAATGGTTCCTTCCACATTGGATATATTTCACACTTTAGAACAGATACTCCCATTTTCTTCATCAGCTGAATTGTCTGAAAGATTTTCAAAAGTACTTTACTGCTAAGTTGAAATGTATTTTAATATGCTTGCCAGATGTCATGATACAAAAATATAAATAGGCAGAAGCTAAGAGAGAGCCATGAAAACTAGGTAAATCATTTCCTTTTGAATCACTTCCAGTACAAGTGTCCTACGAACAGTACAGAAAAAGTCAGTATAGGAAACATCATCCCTCAAACATAAGGCC
Organism: Halichoerus grypus; assembly: GCF_964656455.1. NCBI lineage: Eukaryota > Metazoa > Chordata > Mammalia > Carnivora > Phocidae > Halichoerus > Halichoerus grypus. The sequence continues at coordinate 115,863,099 of NC_135717.1, read as the reverse complement.
AAGTGCTACTTTCAGGTGAACACAAATAAACCACCACTTAAAAGTAACAATTCCTCACAGGGCACACCTGGGTGGCTCAGTCAGTTAAGCGTGCAACTCTTGGTTTCGGCTCAGGTAACGAATGATCTCAGGGTTGTGAGTTGGAGCCCTGAGTCAGGCTCCACACTCAGCAGATGTCTGCTTGAAAATTCTCTCCCTCTATCCCTCCCCTCCACTTGTGCTCTCTCTCTCTCTAAAATAAATAAATAAATCTTTAAAAGTAACAACACTTCAGGGTGCCTAGGTGCCTCAGTCATTAAGCGTCTGCTTTCAGCTCAGGTCATGATATCAGGGTCCTGGGATCCAGCCCCATATCGGGCTCCCTGCTCAGCAGGAAGCCTGCTTCTCCCTCTCCCACTCCCCCTGCTTGTGTTCCCTCTCTCACTGTGTCTCTGTCAAATAAATAAATAAAATCTTTTAAATAAATAAATAAATGTAACAACACTTCCTCAAAAATTAAACAGAATTACCATATGACCCAGAAATCCCACTTCTTAGTATATATTCAAAAAAACTGAAAGCAAGGACTCAAACAGATACTTGTACATCAGTGTTCCCAGCAGCATTATTCACAACAGCCAAAAGGTAGAAACGACCCAAGTGTCTAAATGGATAAACAAAATGTGGTATACCCTTACAATGGAATATTATGCGGTCCTAAAAAAGGCATGAAATTCTGACACAAGCTAAAATATTGATGAACCTTAAAGACATCATGCTAAGTGAAATAAGCCAGATACAAATGGTCAAATACTATTATTCTACTTATATGAGATTCCTAGAGTAGTCATATTCATAGAGACAGCGGAATGGCTGAGGGAAGAGAGGAATGGGGAGTTATTGTTTGACAGTTTCAGTTTGGGAAGATTAAAATGTTCTGGAGATGGATGGTGGTGATGGCTGTATAACAATGTGAATGTACTTAATACCACTGTACTTAATGGTTTAAATGGTAAACTTACGTTATCTATATTTTACCACAACTTTTTAAAAGTAACCGAGCGGGCGCCTGGGTGGCTCAGTCGGTTAAGCGACTGCCTTCGGCTCAGGTCATGATCCTGGAGTCCCGGGATCGAGTCCCGCATCGGGCTCCCTGCTTGGCAGGGAGTCTGCTTCTCCCTCTGACCCTCCTCCCTCTCATGCTCTCTGTCTCTCATTCTCTCTCTCTCTCAAATAAATAAATAAAATCTTTAAAAAAAAAATTAAAAAAAAATAAATAAATAAAAGTAACCGAGCAAGAATGATGGTCAAACCTTTGTGGCAAAAATATATCAAGAAAAGTGGTAAGAGTCTGTAACAGGCATGCTTCATGTCATCCTCCAGAGCCTAGATGACTTACCTGAAAGTCAAGACCTCAGAATAGGAGGGATGGACATGCCATTTTCATGTTGCTACAGATTTACACCAAGCAACTGAGGAAGATGAATTATATTCTACAAGAGGTCATTTACTAAATAATGAATGGGCTCCCCTTCCCAACAATTAAATCAGAAAAAACAAAGCTCTTCCTTCCAGTCTCCAATGGAAATAACAATATTGAAATAATCAGTTGTACTAACAAGCAGCAGAGTGGATCCTAAAGACTGACTTAAAGTTCCCGTGTTTAATATTGTAGCTCTATAATGGGAAACAGCAAGCAGCAATAATAATAATATATACAAACTTCCTTCACTGCTTTTATTAAGTGATTTGTACAAGTTACCTAACCTTTCTCAGCTTCATCTGAAAAATAGGGATAATGCTTACATCTACCTTGTAAGGGTTGTTTGAAGATCTTATGAAGTGATATATATAAAACACTGAGTTCAGTGCCTAGAATACATAAATGCTCAACAAATAAAAATTCCCTCCCCTCCTGCCATGCACTAGTATCTGAGGCCCTTTGCCCTTTGCCACTCCTGGAATCAAACCCCCCAGCGCTATGCTGATGTTTTGGCCAGCAACCTATGGCTCCTCCCTCAGGCCCCAGCTGTTTCTCTCAGTTCTACTTGTTTCACTCCTGGTTTCTAAGAGGATCCTGTCTATATTTAGAGATAATGCCCGTACCAACTGTGGACTCAACAGGTGCTTGGGAGGGCACTTGAGCTCTCAGCAGTTTTCGATTGTTTTCAGAGTTAATTGGTTCTGACTCCACAACTGGCTGCCTTGACTTCTACAAGGAAGAGCGCCACCTAGGCACAGTACTCAGCAGTACACTAGACTAAACAGAAAATTAAGTGTTCACAGATCAAACCCTTAGCAAGATTAGCTCTACTATCCGGACCCCAGAAGATGTGTTAAATCACAGGAGTAATAAACATTTATAAACTCTACAGATGTAGCCCACTAACCCAATATTCATCTAAATCACCATTATCAGGGCGCCTGGGTGGCTCAGTGGGTTAAGCATCTGCCTTCAGCTCAGGTCATGATCCCAGGGTCCTGGGATCCAGCCAGGAGTTGGGATCCCCACTGAGCCGGGAGCCTGCTTCTCCCTCTGCCCCTCCACCTGCTCATGCTCCCTCTCCCCCTCCTCTCTCTCAAATAAATAAAATCTTTACTAAATAAATAAATAAAATAAATCACCATTATCATATCAGACCCAAGTTTCAACCAATTCATGATGCCTGTACTACAACCAAGATTAGGAGGAGGGATAAAGCAGGTACAACAACCAGGCAGTGAAGATTTAAAGAAGGCATCCAACAGAGCTGGGTCCGAATGTGGCTTTAGTTACTACCTCTGTGACCCTAGTAAATTATTTAAACTCTTAATTATAAAATAGGAGAGAACTGTGAGGATTAAGTTAAATGAGATAATGCATGCAAAACAAACTTAGCACCTTGCCTAGTCCACTGTAGGAGGTCAATAAAGAGCCACATTATCACTAGTGAAGACACTCCTTGCTTTGTTCAGTTTTTGTAAGATATACGAAAAGTGACAATTTAGATCATTACATTTGGATCTTTATAGTCTAATGCTACCATCCAAGACCTAGCCGGAAATATAAATGGATAAATTCCCAGAAATCTTAGGTGAGTCAGCAAAACTTAATACCCAATAAATAAAAAGATTAACACTATTTATGAACACTTAATGGTAACTACAATTTCAAAGTCAGCAATCTTGTGTCTAGTACCACTCAATATTTGGTTTGGAAATCCAAGTATCAAGGAGATCAATGCAAAGATCATAACCCCAGAAATACTTTCCCACAGTATTTTCAAATCACCTTTATTCAAACTGGAAGGTATAAAGCAACCTGATAATTTGATATCAGCATCAAGAATTTCTTGAGGCAGAACCCAAACTCTCCCAGGAGCATAAAACCAGTAGCAGATGGTACATGAACATTTCTCAGTGAGAAACTACAATTCTAACAAAGTATAGATAACTTCGATTTTATCAAGGCTATTCATCACCTTTTAGTCTAAATGAAAACAAACTCTTGGTTCTCCCCCCAAACACCCTAAACTCTGCATTATCACTGACCTAACTCAAAGCAAGATGCCTACTGTTGGTGATATGTTCTCCCCTGCTTCATTAACCACAGGTAAATTACATACAGTAACCTGATGATCATAGGAGAAATAAATACTACAGGCATGCTTCATCAATGAAACGGACTATAAATGATAACCGAATTATTAAAAGAACAGCTTGTACTGCTCAGCAGAGGGACCAACCTGAGAAAGATCCACCTTCCAAAAGAACCCAATCATCCTGGATAAATTAGAAGAAAGATGCCACTGTAGTCCACCTACCCTATACTCTCAAACAAGATCTACCCTTCCGCTTTAATTCAAGCCCAAACCACATCTATTTTATTTCTCTGCTACCCTTTCCCTTATTTTCTCTCCGTCCTCCCCTCCCCATTCCAAAAATGCCTTTCTATCTCTTTATTTTTCAAATCCCACTTTGCCCCCAAATCCTGAGGACCTCGGACACCCACGCAGATGACCTTACGCATCCCCACTGCATTCCCAATTCATTGTACTTCTCATCCCAAATGACCCATTCTTTCATTCCTTTCGATCTCTCGTTGTTTCTCAAAATCCAATACCCCACACACGCTCACACCAGAGTCCCCCCTTACTCCATTGTTTCCCCGGCCTGTGCCTGGAAACCCCCCCAACTCGGACCCGTGTGTTTCGGTCCGCCCCACTGACCCCCGAAGCCTTTCACCATCTGGGTACTCCAGGTCCCAAAGGGCTCAAGTCGCCCTCCTCTCCAAACCCCAACCCCCAACAACTACCCCCTCCCCCGTGCCCTCCCTCAGCCCGCTCTCTTGCACCTTTGTGTCCCCCTTGTCCCCCACCAACCCCTCCACCTAGTACCCTCAGCCTCACCTACCCGGGGCCCCCGCAGTTGCCGCGTCCCCCCAGTTCCGGGCTCTGCGTTCCGGACGCTCCAGGGTCTGAGAAGAGGAAAGGAGCTCCTCCGCCTCCTTCTCCTCTTCTAGAGCGGCCGCCGTCGCCGCCGCGCTCCTCCCCCAGCTCTCCCAGAGCCGGACGCCGCCCCGCCCCCACCGCCCCTTTCCCCGCTTCGGCCGGGCGGCGGGCTGGGGATCGCAGCGGCGGCTGGGGGCCGGAGTGCCAGCGGAACCACACCGACCTCGCCGGGGCTCGCGCTGTTCGCCCCGCCCCGGAGCCCGCTCGGGCGCGTGCGCGCCAGCCAGCCAGCGCACAGGGCGCGTGCTCGCGCCGGCGCGAACCCGGCGCGCCGAGCTCGAGGCCGTTGCAGCCAACCCGCGCGCGAAGGCCGGGGCGCGAGGCGGCCCGCGCGCCGGGGATCTGTGAGTGGAGAGACGCGGGGCGGGAGGCGGGCTCCAGTCGTCGGGTTACCGCTCCTCTCGTGACCCCGTCCCTCGCGCCTCTCACCGCCCGCCGGGTTGCGTGCCTGAGTTGAGGGAGCTCGGGCGTCGCCGGGAATTGGGAATAACGAGGAAGAGTAGGGGTGGGAGGAGTGGGTCGGGAACAAACTAGATGGGAGTGGGGACAGGTGAGACAAGAGCTCGTGCCCATGTGCAGAACAGCCCAGGCCCAGAAAGAGCGGGGCGGCGTGAGGAGGGGGAACAGCGCGCTCGGGGAGTGGAGGGCCTGAGCTGGAACTGCCGGAAAGAGCCGAAACTCCCCCGGAGATTGCCGAAGGCGGACGCCTCGAGGGGAGCCTCGCGAAGGGCTTTAATCTCTAGGTCCCTGGAGGGACCGGCTGTCTCAAGCGGCCTTCCCTTTCGCGGCTCCTGACCCCGCCCCTCGCCTTACCCTCTTTCCCGACCCAAGTTTGACTCCAAAAGGCCATTTCAGAGCCACCGACTTCGGGAAACTCCCGGACGTCCGGACTTCGCGGCCGCTCAGCTTTCTGGGAGTCGGTAGTGGCCGGTGCGGGGTCGGGGGCAGGATAACCTCTAGAACCACTTGAGGGTTCTCTACCACGTCCGCCAGACACACCGCCTAAGCCCGTTTCTGAGTCGGTTTTCTGGTCTGCTCAGCTGTCTGCATCCCTCCGTGCGGCTGTGGGCAGTCGGGCCGCCGGTGAATCTTTATGTTAAATACTCCTCTTGCTTGGTGATCAGATTCCCAACCTCCCCAGGGCAGAACCATCTCCAATATCAGCGCACCTTTCTAGCCAGTGTCGGGCATGTGTGAAGTACTCACCCCACCGTCAACTGCTTAGTGGTCGATTAGGAGCGGCCAGAGGCTGGGGATTTAGATAGTTAACACTGAAAAGATTGATCAGAATCTGTCCCCATGTTCTTAGCTTTTGAGGCCAAAGCATAAGGGGCTCTGGACTGGCATCAGCGACAAGCCTGAAAGTGTACATGAGTGTGTATAGCTAGACACCACAGGCACATGTTTGTTTTCCACGCTTTTGCTAGCTATTGAAGTCCCAGTACCTGTAATGGAGTAAGATCTCTCTGAAGTTATCTGGTCCTTTGTGTTTAACTTTGCATGAGTTTGGAGAGTCGAAACACCCTGGAGCCCACTGACCCCTGGTTAATAATGCCTGATCTAATCCAACCATATCATTTACAGATCTAAAGAAACAGAATACAAGGTCATCCAGCTAGTTAGGGCACTATATCATATGTTGCTTACTACTGAATCTTTTCTCAAAGATTCAAATACATGCTTACTATTGAATATTTTCTCAAAGATTCAAATAGAAGCAAACTGTCCAAATATCGGCTCTCTTTTCATTTACTAAATTCCTAAGTACCCAGTGAGAGGTAGGCATTGTTTTAGGTTTTGGGTCACTTACAAAGAAGACTAAAACAAGATTATCCCCAAGGAGAGTATCCAATTGTAAAGGAGGATAGAAGCTATTAAATAATTAACTAAAATAGCATGTAGTAAGTGTTGAAACAGAAAAGTGCAAAGTGGTGTAGGAACACAGGGATGAATGACTAATTCTTCCACAATTTCTCTTCCTTCCCGTACAGAGTAGAGATGGGATGATACGGCCCTGGTTAATGGGAAACTTCATGCTGAAGAATGGGACCTGAACCAATAGGATTTAAGATCTTTTCCGTAATGACAGATTTCACCTACCAAAAGTTGCTTGGGAAACACCTTCATTATAGGGCCTGTTATTGCTGCAAAACCAATGTAGTTTCTTTGGGAGGAAAATAAAGTCTATTCTTGGAAATCTTATAGTGTTGGGAAAGACACTTGATGCCTTTCCTGAGAGCCAGTGGTCTAATGGGAGACAGTTTTTATATGTGGATATCCCATATGTAGATATGTGGAAGGGAGGTGAATTAAAGAGCATACCTAGGCCCAATGTATGAGAGCTGTAAAAACATGACTGGAAATCTAATGCTATGAAGAATATCATATTTAACAGGTCTCTAAGGGAGAGTTCTGAATGTGGTCAAAAGGAACATTTTGCTAAGTCCCTGGGGAGGCAGCAGGTGCCTTCAAAAAAGAATTTTGTGTGTGTGTGTTTGTTTTTCCTAGCCATGGCCTTGTTCTGTTCTTTCATTTGGGACAAATTCCTCTGCAAAAAAGAATTTTACTCAAAAAATAATAGTCCTTCAAGGAAGGTGTGTCACATATATGACTTGCTAAGTGAGGTTTGCAAGAGGGATCCTGCAGCTCATGGACCACCTTCACCCATTTTCCATGCTGTACTCTATCTCTCCAAAAAGACACTGAATAAATGCTTCAAAAATATCTTTCGGACCTAAATTATGAAGATTAATTTTATCATTGTTCTTTACATATACATTTTCTATTTCGTATGCCATACTTCACAATAAAACAAAGTGATAATTACCTGCTTTGAAATGATTGCAAATTATTTAAAGTCTATCTACTAATTATACTGGAGGACAAGAAATGCTGTAATAAAGTCAACATATAATACTTGTGATATACTTTGAAGAAAAAGGAAAAATAACCAAATTTCTGAAATGATTAAAGTAACTGCTAAGGACTACAGAAGATCATTTTGAAATAACACCCATATGTCTCAGTTCAGCCTTAAGGGAATTAATTTATCCCAGGTTACCTAATGACTTAGTGGCAAAATTAGAACTAAAGATAAATCATGACATAATCTTCACCTTGGCAGATATATTTTGCAAATACTAGTAAGACCTAATTTGATATGTTTGAAATAGATCCTGGAGGTCAGAATTTTTCTCATATGTTTGTTTGAGTTGACTTTTTGTATCTGAAGTGATTGATTGCCAGATTCTATATTTTCATTAGGAAGAAAGGTCTGAATTTAGTCTGAGAGACAAAAATTTTACTCATTATCTTGAAGACGATAATGAATGACTGTGATTAAGGACTATGATCTTTTAGAAGTCTCTGTTGTCTAAATTTGAAGCTCCAAACCACGATAGGCACGAAGACCACCAGAGAACATCTCATAAGGGTGTACTTTTCCCTTTGATTGCCCCACCTCTAATACCTAAGAATATTCACATGAATAGTCCAAACTGTATACCTTAGAAAATTAATTTCATGGAAATTCAAATAGTTCTGAAAAAACTATCCCAGTTCCAAATAAATTTGGGTAACACTGTGTAAAATAAAGTTAAACTGGTTTCTTTACTTCCCAGAGTATTTAATATGGTAATGTGCTTTGTTAATAATTAAATGAATGCACTGTATAGTATGCAGCTTTCCCCCAAGGAAACTTTTTCTTTCTAAGAGACTTCTGTATGGGATTCTTGTTTCTTTGAGCATTCATTTTCTAAAGTTCTATTAAGGGGCACCTGGGTGGCTCAGCCGGTTAAGCCGCTGTTTTCAGCTCAGGTTATGATTTCAGGGTCCTGGGATCGAGCCCCACATCAGACTCTCTGCTCAATGGGGAGCCTGCTTCTTCCTCTCCCTCTCCTGCTCCCCCAGCTTGTGCTCCCTCACTCTCTGTCAAATAAATAAATAAAATCCTTAAAAAAATAAAAAATAGGGGCGCCTGGGTGGCTCAGTTGGTTGAGCGTCTGCCTTCAGCTCAGGTCATGATCTCAGGGTCCTGGGATTGAGCCCCACATCGGGTTCCTTGCTCAGCAGGGAGCCTGCTTCTCCCTCTCTGCCTGCCGCTCCCCCTGCTTGTGCTCTCTCTATCTCTCTCTCTCTCTCTGTCAAATAAATAAAATAAAATCTTTTAAAAATAAATAAATAATAAATAAAAAATAAAGTTCTATTAAAGGGGTTTGTTTAGGGGCGTCTGGGTGGCTCAGTCGTTGCGCGTCCGCTTTCGGCTCAGGTCATGATCTCAGGGTCCTGGGATCAAGCCCCGCATCGGGCTCCCTGCTCCTCAGGAAGCCTGCTTCTCCCTCTCCCACTCCCCCAGCTTGTGTTTCCTCTCTTGCTGTGTCTCTCTCTGTCAAATAAATAAAATCTTAAAAAATAATAATAAAAAATAAAAAAATAAAGGGGTTTGTTTAGGTTATTAGGTTAGCATTTCTCATTTTACAGATAACAAAACTGAGGTCCAAAGACATGAGTCACAGACAAATTCAGTTGTGTATCAGATGTTTATGGCTGGGGCTGACCTTAAATTATCAAAGGTTGAATTGTTACATCACAAAATTAGTGGCAATGTCAAAACAAAAACTCATATTTGAAACACTCAGTTCAGCAAAAGTGCCTTATAAGTTCACTAAAAACTTGAATTTGACATTTTTAAAAAAGATTTTATTAAAAAAAAAGAAAAGATGGGCACCTGAGTGGTTCAGTCAGTTGGGCGTCCAACTCTTGATTTCAGGTCAGGTCATGATCCCAGGGCCTTGAGATGGAGCCCCATGTTACCTGCCTTGCTGAGCGGGGAGTCGGCTTGAGATTCTCTCTCTTTTTTTTTTAAGATTTTACTTATTTATTTTAAGAGAGAGAGAGTGAGCGAGCAGGGGCAGGGGCAGAGAGAGAACCCCAAGCCGACTCCACACTGAGTGCAGAGCCCCACATGGGGCTCGACCCCACAACCCTGAGATCATGACCTGAGCCAAAATCAAAAGTCAGTCGCCCAACTGACTAAGCCACCCAGATGCCCCAAAAGATTTTATTTTTTAAGTAATCTCTTCACCCGACATGGGGCTGGAATTTACAACCCTGAGATCAAGCGTCACATGGATTATCAACTAAGCCAGGGGCCCGGAATTTGATCTTTAGTCACTCTGTTTCTATGTGTGAGACTTATAACTAACACTGCTTTGCTGTACCTTCATTCATGGAATTTAAGCGTGCTCTTTCATTTATACAGTCTGTGACCATTGTTTGAAAAATTGATAATGCTGGGTGGCTCAGTCATTTAAGCATCTGCCTCCAGCTCAGGTCATGATCCCAGGGTCCTGGGACCAAGCCTGCTTCAGGCTCCCTGCTCAGCAGGGGGCCTGCTTCTCCCTCTCTTTCTGCCCCTCCCTCTGCTTGTGTGCTCAGGCGCGCTCTCTCTCATGCTCTCTCTCAAATAAAGAAATAAAATCTTTTAAAAAATTGATAATGTCTACCCTCTGTAAAATGTTTTATGGTTTATAAAGTATTCTCAACACATTGTCTCATTTGATTGTCTCAACATCCCTGTGATACAGGCATTATTATCCGCATGTAACAAATGAGAAAGCGGAGGCTTTAAATGGTTAAATAACATGCCCTGTTGTTTGCATTGTTAAATGTCCTGTTATTTGCATGGAGAGAAGACAGTCCCTGCCCTCAAGGGGCTTTACTATAGTTAAGGAGACAAGACTTACAAACAGGAGACAGAGAATGATTATATGGCAACATGTAAGAAAATGCTTGATAGAATGGTCCAAACTAGACAAGAATGCTGAAGGAACTCAAGGGGGAAAGATTACTGGAGATGGAATTAATCAGTGAAGGCATCATTTAGGAATAAACCTTAAGCTGAATGTAAAAGAAGTGTAAAGATTTGGATTAGCAGAGAGGAAAAATAGTTACAGGAAAGAAGAGTGACATTAGCCAAGGGATGAACATGAGAACAAGGAATGCACTGATAGAAAAGAATTAGAGTTGGAAGGGAGATGGGTCTAAAATGATCAGTCTCCTGACTGTGCAAGAAAAGTCAACTGCTGAGAGGCAATGAATTCCCAGTCACTGAATATAAATAATATGGCACCATGTGCCCAGATGGAGCAGCTATTTGCTTGCCAATCCAAATTACACAGAAAAGCAATAAATTTACATTCTCTGCCATGGACCCCAGGAGTGAAAAGAAGAAAGTATCAAGAGAAGCCAAGTCCAAACTGGTGGTTATGGGTATGGAGGGAGAGGTAAAGGAGTAACAATGAGCCTCACTGCCCTCAGATCTATGCCTTGGAAACATATGAATAGAAGACATTTATTTATATTTCCCCCATACCCTACCTGTTCCTTTCTTTATACTAATTCATCTGAAAGGTGCCTGACCTATTGATGCTAGGAAAAATATCCCTTCAAGTGGTGCTTGCAAGCCAGGTTCTTGTGCTAACTCAGTCACTGCCCAGAGGACAATGTTCCCCACAACTTTTCCCAGCCCAGAAATGGGACTAAGGTTGGGTACAGAATGGATTTAAAATGATTCCCTTCCAACTTTCCCACACAGGGCACTGTTGAAACTTGTCAGTGAGGTTTAAATCCAGAAAAATCAAAGGTGACGATAAAAGTTGTAATCGTTTGCAAATAAGCAAATATGGGCTATGGAAAGGGTGGATGAGAGGTGAGGAGAAAGAAGAGAATTGGGAAGAAAAGGAAAATGAAAATAAAGAGAGCAACAAATTATTGAAATGAAGTCCCTTTCAGCAGGACACTATGTAAATTTTTTCCTTTTGTTGTTCAAAACCCACCTTAACAAAACAAATGAACAAAACCAGGTAGTTGAACATGTTCCAATCTTTTACAGCGACCAAGAGAAAGATGGAAAGGAACATGAAGAGAAACCAAGAAATCAGCTTCTCAGGGTGTGAACTTCAAAAGCCAAAAACTCAGTGGCATGAAATGTGTGTTCAAGCAAAGCTCTCACATGAGACAGACTGCCCCAGAGTCCCCCAGGAGATCAAATGACATTTAGGAAACACGCTTCATTTGGAGCTTGCCCTGAACAACACCCAAATCCAACTTCACAGTTGCTCTTTCCTTCCCAACAAAAGGGGAGGACTGAATTATGGTAATGAACCTGCTAAAGTGGTACCACGAACAGATCCTTAAAAAAAAGTGAAGGGACCTATTTGACCCTTGCGACAGCCTTAAGGCGCCATCTGCAGTTCTTAGCTAAGACTGCAATAAACCCAAAGTTCCGGGAGCTTGTTAGGAACACCTACCGGTAAAGAAAAGAAAGAAATACTAAATTCAAGTCAGGGAGTCCTAAAAAGCCTCCTGGGTCCTAGAGTAGATGCAAGCATAGCTTTAAGACACAGTGCCTAGAAAAAGATCTAAGGGCCTTAGTTGGCTATAAGCTCAATGAGCAACCAAAAAAAGCTAATAAATTCTTAGACTGCTTGATTTAAAGGATGATATATTGTCCAGACCATGAGAACTTAATAGCCCCACAGTACTCCGTTCTGTCTGAACACATCTGAGAATTGCATTTAGTTCTGGGCACAATTTAAGAGCAATATTGACAAGACCTATAAAAATGTTCATACCCTTTGACCCAGTAATCCCACCCATGGGAATTTATTCTGAAATAATTCAAGAGAATAGATGAATTAGAAACATGAAGATATCGATGCAGCATTCTTTATAACAACAAAAATATATATATTAATAGCCTAAATGTCTCCCAAAAAGGGAATATTATACAGCATTAAAATATGATATGCTATTTGAAAAAATAAAACAAGAAACATAGAATGATAATGCATGCTACAATATGGATGAATCTTGAAAACACTATGCTAAGTGGAAAAAAAAGCCAGACACAAAAGGAGACGTTGTATGATTCCATTTGTATAACGTGTCCAGTATAGGCAAATCTATAAAGACAGAAAATCTTAGTGGTTGCTAGGGGCTAGGGGAGGGGAGAACAGAGAGTGATCACTAATGGGTACAGGGTTTGTTTTGGGGAAGGCAAAAACATCTGGAATTAGATAGTGGTGATGGTTGCACAACCTTATGAATATACTAAAAACCACTAAACTGTATACATTAAAAGGATGAATATTGTGGTATGTGAATTACATCTCAATTAAATATATGTATGTCTTCATAGTAATATATATATATACATATATATACCTTCATAAGAATATATAAAATGCGTGTGACTCAGTGAGGGGGAAAAAGCCGTACCAAATTGTGTCCTTGATATGATTCAATTATGTAAAAATTAATTATGTACATTTATGGATGAGGACTAGAATAGAACTTGAATACATGAAAACAGTTTAATGTAGGTGAATTTTTTTGTGGGGGGGTGGGTGGGTGGCCTTTATATGGTTCTTCAAGCAACTGAATATTTTATTTTCTTCCCAAGACAGTGTCCACAAGAGGGCAGACAGAAGATGACAAAACAGAACCATTTAGCACAAGCCTCAGCTGAAAAGTTAAGAACCCAGCATCCAGTGTGGAAAGCAATATCTAAGGTCATCTAAGTCTGGCTTCCTCATATTACGAAGGAAAAACTGAGGCCCAGAGTGGTAAAGCAGTAGGCTTTTCCCACAAGAGGTGGAGGGAGCAGCCCATCACCTCACTTCTCCGTCTCTTTCTACTAAACTACAGCGCTTCCGCAAACAAGGCAATGTTTTAGCTGGAAAAGGGAAGATTTAGAGGGATAGGAGATGAAGGGCAGGTTCTTATCAGGAAAGGGTTTTTTGTTGGGTTTTGTTCTTTGTAACAAGAGATGGCAGATCGAGAAAGAAATTACAGGGAAGCAAATTTCAGTCCAATAAAAGAACTTAACAATTAAGGATGCCCAAAAGGTGAAACAGGGAGCAGATTTCCAACTGAAGCGAAAGCTGAAATGGAAATCTTTGAGGAAAGCTGTTCTCAAGATTCTGCACTGAACGAGCACTTGGCATAGAGGCCTTCTCAATTCCTTTCCAACTCTTTAAAGGGTCTATACATTTTTTTATTTGTGGGAATGGGAGAATATGAAATCATTGAATTTCTTTAAATCTGCTCAGGTAGAGAATAAGGGAGACCTCACACTTGCTAATGTCTTAGGTTTATATAAATATGTAATTATTTTATAATGAATTTCTACTTTCAGCTGATTTTTGCTATGTCAGGTGCTTTGGGAAGCACATCCCCCGAAAGGTCTCTTAGTGATTATAATGTCCCAGCGTTGGTGGCAAAAGCAGAATTCCCTTCCAGAAGTTCTCAAGTCACATGATTTTGTACCATTTCTTTCTTTTCAAAAAATGGCTGGGCTACACCATTGGCTATTAGGCATATGAACAGATGTCCCCGGAGTCGGGGGAGGGGAGAGGTGCAGGCAGTTTAATCCTGGTAAGGACTCAATTTCAGTACCTGTTCACAGGCCAGGACAAGAAGGAAGATGAAATCCAAATATGGTTTAACCAGTCTTTCCTACTAAGAGGTAAACATTCTTTAACCTCTTTCTCACTTCTCACCTAGTGCCCCAGCCCATGCCCACAAAAATTTCTCCTGTGCAAAACAAATCCACACTAAAGTGACCAGTGTGGCCTGGCTAAGAGTTGGGTGTGAGACCACCATGCTGTAGCACCTCAGAGAGTGTAACTACCTCTCTGTTCTGCATAGAAGGACTGAGACTCCAGATGTTGGGGAACAGCCTCCCTAATCGAAATGAATCTGCCAAAGGATGACAAGAGATTTCTGCAAGGAGAATCTGCAGGTGAAAAGGGCCATCTTACTAGCAGTTCCCCAGCTTCTTCCCAGAGATGCATCTTACCCTCAGAGTTGTCTCATTCTGAGGACTTCTGCTATCACAACTGGCCCAGATGAGCTCTGCCGCATTTTACAACTATAGCCTAAGAACAGCCAAACCTAAACCACTTCCCTGGTTCCCCATAAACAGCTAAAAAAAGGCTGGAATTTTTCTTAATTATAAAACAAGAGAGAGGGACGCCTGAGTGGCTCATCGGTTAAGCGACTGCCTTCAGCTCAGGTCATGATCCCAGGGTCCTGGGACTGAGTCCCACATCAGGCTCCCTGCTCAGCAGGGGAGTCTGTTTCTCCCCCTCCCCCCTGCTCATGCTCTCTCTCTCACTCTGTCTCTTTCAAATAAATAAAATCTTAAAGAAAAAAAAAAAACGAGGGAGTCTAGGGAAGAATGGGTGAGGGAGAGGGACCACTTGACAACCCTACCCCCACAACACAACCAATCCATCATTCCTATTTACTTCTAACTGTTATCTGTAAGCATTACAGTGATTTTCAAGAAATCAAGAGGAAATTTTCTTAAAAATAGAAAATACACTAATACTAACCCTAAGAAAATTCAGCCTTACAAGTAGAACCTTCATTCCATACCAGTTAACTCCCTAGACACTCAAGCCCTATTTCCTTACATGGGCTGAAAAGGGGAAAGTGTTACATTAAAGTTATATTTGCGGGCGCCTGGGTGGCTCAGTTGGTTAAGCGACTGCCTTCGGCTCAGGTCATGATCCTGGAGTCCCTGGATTGAGTCCCACATCGGGCTCCCTGCTCAGCAGGGAGTCTGCTTCTCCCTCTGACCCTCCCCCCTCTCATGTGCTCGCTCTCTCTCATTCTCTCTCTCTCAAATAAGTAAATAAAATCTTTAAAAAAATAAATAAAGTTATATTTGCTCACTCTACATATGGTAGCTTCTTTATCCCAGCAATCCTTTAAAAGTATATACTATTGTTTAACTTGAATTTAAATGAAATCTTGGAAGAAAAAAAAAGTACATACTATGGGGGCTCCTGGCTGGCTCAGTCGGTAGAACACACGACTCTTAATCTCAGGGTCATGAGTTCAAGCCTCACGTTGGGCATGGAGCCTACTTCATTAAAAAAAAAAAAAGTACAAATTAGTATCTCAGTTTTTAGGGGAAACTAAGGCTCTCAGAGACTAAAGAAACCCGAGATCACAAACAGCTAGAAAATCATGGAACCAGATTCAAATCCTAATACTAATCCTTCTGATCATAAAACCTATGCTTAAAGTCAAAAGACAAATCATAGACTGGGGGAAAATATCTATAACGCCTATGACAAAGGGTTAAGGTTCCTAACAAGCAAGGATACCAACAAAATAGATTTCATAAAGACAAGCAGAAACGTATTTTTTTTTTTAAAAAGGGAGATAATACATTCAGGCATTCACGAAGAAGAAATGCAAGTACCCGAGAAAAATTTGAAAAGATGCCGAACTTTACTGTGAGTCAGGGAAAGGCAAATTAAAGTCATCAAATACTATTCCTTACCTATCATCTTGGCAAAAATTTAAGAGTGGTAATGTCCATTCCAGTTACAAGGAAAGGGCCAGTTTCTTACATTGGTGGTGGAAGTGTAAATTGCTATAATCTTTTCCAGAAGTAACCTGATACAGTATCAATGAAAATTTAAAATATACATTCTGGGGGGTGCCTGGATGGCTCAGTCGGTTAAGCATCTGACCGGCTCAGGTCATGATCTCAGGGTCCTGGGATTGAGCCCCAAGTCAGCACTCAGCGGGGAGTCTGCTTGTCCCTCTGCCCCTCCCCCTGCTCATGCTCTCTCTCTCTCTCAAATGAATAAATAAAACTTTAAAAATAAAAATAAAATAAAATATACATTATGCTTATTGGAATCTAGCATCAAAAAAACAAAAAGCACTGATACACACATTTAAAGATATTTATTGTAGCATTGCTCATGTTTAAACAACAGAAACTGCTCATTGATAGTTCCTATTTGAATAAATTAACATATAGCTATATTTTTGTATCAAAAGCTCATAACAAAATTTGAGAACAATACAATAATTTTCAAATCAAGTAAAGCCCTTAATCATTCTTTTGTCTCTTTTTCCTTATAGACTATTTTTAATATATTTACATTTTGCAGAAATAGTACTACATATCATGTTAATAAGTTACTAATCAATAGCCTATGAAAATGCCTCATTAAAATTCCATGTGATAATCTGACAAATTGTGTTTTTCAGAAGAAGCGTATATCAATTTTTGGCAACTTTAAAAAGATGTAAAAGTTAATTTGGTCTTAAAATCATGGTATATAAATTCATTGGCAAAAATTTTTCTATTTTTTTAATACATGAATACAAAGAAAAAAATCTACAAATTTCGTTCTTCTCCATTGATAAGACCATATTTTGTTGTAATCTGCAAGGAATACTAGCCAAAATAATTCTGCTTTTTAAAAATATATATATACCACTCAGTTAATTTCCAGGAAAAAAAAAGAAGAAAAAAAAAAGCTTGAGGGATGTACACAAACACAAAAGAAGAGCAAGAAAGCTAGAGTAAAGGTATATAATTTTAACATCATGTTTCTGTTCTTCAGTGTCCCTGTGTATCCTAGGCTGTTTCTTCCGCACGTGGCTGGTTACATAGGAACTAAATAAGACCCTGTTGAGATGCTCAAGCTGCTGGTTCCCTAGAGTTTCCCCAAAGTTCTCATAAAGGTACATGAGATATAAAATCATGAATTTTCCCATGAGTCCCCATAAAACAATGTCATCTGTCCCTTCGCCAATGTTCCAGTGCACTCTATACTTCTTTTTTTTTTTTTAAGATTTTATTTATTTATTTGACAGAGAGAGGGAACACAAGCAGGGGTAGTGGCTTGAGGGAGAAGCAGGCTTCCTGGCCAGCAGGGAGCCAGATGCAGGGCTGGATCCCAGGACCCTGGGACCATGACCTGAGCCAAAGGCAGACGCCCAACGTCTGAGCCACCCAGGTACCCCGCACTCTATACTTCTTATGACACTTAGTTCAAAACACTGAAGGAGGTGAACTTTGATATCTGTGTATGTTATATCCCCCACCAGACTGTAAGCTCCTAGGCAGCAGAGTATGTAGTTCAGAGTCATACCCCAAGTTTTGGGGACACCTGAGAATTCAGCCAGTCCAACCACCCATGTAAAATCTGAGGGCTCTCTACAATACTTTATCAAGCAGAAGAGTTTGTGATGGGGGTACTACCCCCACCCCACAGCAGCTTGTTCCTTCTTGGGAAAAGTGTAGCTCCTAGTAAAGCTCTCCTATAAATGGAATTAAGATATTTTTCTGAAATTTTAAAATTTAACCCCTCTCTTATCCCTACTGTCACAGGACAGATTGTGAAATAGTAGAACCTTCATATTTTTCCTTCAATCTCCTAACTCAGTGCTTTGCACACAAAAAGAAAGAAAGAAAGAAAGAAAGAAAGAAAGAAAGAAAGAAAGAAAGAAAGAAAGAAAGAAAGAAAGGAAGGAAGGAAGGAAGGAAGGAAGGAAGGAAGGAAGAAAGAAAGAAAGAAAAAGAAAGGAAGGAAGGGAAGAAAGAAAGAAAAAGAAAGGAAGGAAGGAAAGAAAGAAAGAAAGAAAAAGAGAAAGAGGAAGGGAAGGGAAGGAAAGGAAAGGGAAAGAAAGGAAAGGAGTGAAATGAAATTGATAAACAACCTTCCTCCATCACTCATCAACGTAACAGGGTAGGGCATGGTAGTATATTCTCTAAAAGATATTTTATTGGTTTTATAATATGCCTTTCATTTCACTATCTGATTTTAAGAAGAAATTGTCAGGAATACAATAATGAGAATTCAGAAATTTGCAACATAAATACATCCTTCTACCACAAAAGCTTTCTTACCCCTTTAAGTTGTTCTCATCCCCACTGCAAACAGTCAAGTTTCTTTAACGCTATTGGGATGACCCAAGTGGGCAAAGCTGGGCTGGGACAAGCTGCTTTGTTCTGCCAGAAAGAGTCCATCCCCGAGGGGAAATTTCTTCTCACCTCCAGGATCCCCTGGGGTTTCTGGGCTGACTCAGGACTTCATATGCAGCCTGAATCTCCAGGAAATGCCTCTGAGCCTCCTCAGTTCGGTGCCGGTTGTGGTCAGGGTGCCAGATCTTCACTAGCTGCCGGTATCTTTGATGTATTTCTTCATTTGTTGCCCCCTCTGAGAGACTCAAAACCTTAGGGAAACAGAAGCTGACAAATTAGAATTCCGTAAATTTCAGAGCACCTGGGCCTCTCCTGCTTGCTTGCTAAAGGAGGCTGTGCTATCCCTGGAGTTGGCTTCTACTTGTCTGAGAGAAAGACCAAGAGCCTCAGATTAGAATCCAGCCTTTGAAAAAAAAAAAAAAAGAATCCAGCCTTTGGAAACATGGGCTAGCCTGGATCTCTTGGCAAGAACGAAGATTTGCCTTGAATCACAGCTGCCCATTTTCTAACCTGGGACTTCACATCCCTGACAAGATCTCTTCCTTGCAAGAGAAATAAGTACATATTATCCACCAAAGACATGTACAAGAATGTTCACAGCAACTTGATCAGAATGGTCCCAAACTGGAACTAACCTAAATGTTCATTAACAGTAGAGTGGATAGATAATGTGTAGTATATTCATACAATGGGATACTATACAACAATGGAAACAATTTATAATTGTAACAGTATTTATTCATACTGCATGCAACAGTATGAATAAATCTCACAAACATAATGTTGAATGAAAGAAGTCGGACGGGTGCCTGGGTGGCTCAGTTGGTAGAGCATATGACTCTTGATCTCAGGGTTGTGAGTTCAAGTCCCATGTTAGGAGTGGAGACTACTGTTTTTTTTTTTAAAGATTTTATTTATTTATTTGACAGAGAGAGGCACAGCGAGAGAGGGAACACAAGCAGGGGGAGTGGGAGAGGGAGAAGCAGGCTTCCCGTCAAGCAGGGAGCCCAACCTGGGGCTCGATCCCAGGACCCTGAGATCATGACCCGAGCCAAAGGCAGACGCCCAACGACTGAGCCACCCAGGCGCCCCAAGGAATGGAGACTACCTTTAAAAAATAAATATAAATAAAATATAAAATATAAATAAAATATAAATAAATTAATTTTTAAAAGAAAGAAGTCAGACATAAAACAGTACATACTGAATGATTCCATTTATCTGAAGTTCAAGAATGGGCAAAACTAATCTATGGTAACAGAAGTCAGAATAGAGGTTCCCTCTGAGGGATGCAAGGGAACCTTCTTAGTGCTGGATATATCCTATACTTTGATTTGAGTGGTGGTTACATAGATGTATACATAAAACTTATACACTTTATATGTATCTCAATAAAAAGTAAACAACATATATGTATCCCTTTCCCACTCACTATTAGAGCTTCTGTACCTTCACCCATTGCACACAGAAGCCCAAAGAAATCAGGACACTCTTCTAGGGCCCGGCCCAGCAGACATGAAAACAGTACTTCCACGGAAGGGGGCATCATTTCCAATAAAGCTTAGCTTAACTCCCAGAGCTGTCCCAGCCAGGAATGAGAGAGAACAAAGCCTTACCTGGTAAGCCAGCTGACGCTTCTCTTCCTGAAAACTGCTAACAAACTCATAGAGCTTCTCCCACTCCTGGAAGTCGCCGCTGCTGAAGCCAGGATCCCCCACCAGCAGCCTCCAGACCCGGTAAGGCAGAAGGAGGACAGACTCCGTGAGGGGGCCAAGGAGGGGGAAGAAGCTGAACCAACTCAAGAAGGAGCCAAGGGTTTCTGCCACATAGCTGAGGGTGGCTGCTGTGTTGCAAAAGGCGCTGTAGGCTAGTGGGCCTGTGAAAGCCAGGTAAGCCAAGCCCAGACGATAGAGCCGAACACTGAGCGTCTCTGACCCAACTGAATCTTTATAGCGGCGATGCTTCTGGGCTGTAATGCTGGCAGCCAAGCTAATGGGCAGGATGGCTATAGGGCGGCCGTAGAAGAGAGGGGAAGTAAGAAATGCTGCCCCTAGAGTATTCTTAAAGTCTGAGGTCTGGTTGCCAACAGCAGCCACCAGCAAGACCCCTAAGCCAACTGCCAGTGGGAGGCCCACAATATAGAAGTTGGCCATGAAAGAAAGGCTAATGAGAGCCACCAGGCCAAAATAGATGCCCACTATCATCTGGGCGACAAAGCGAATAAGACTCAGAGGGGGTGTCCTCCCTCCGGAGCTCTGCCTCTGCCCCTCGGTTCTGTTGGCCTGAGCTACAAAGCTTGGGAGCTTCCAGAATTCCCAGAGCCAGCCCAGCCCACCCCCTCCCAGGGTAAGCATCCAGAGCAGTGCATGACTGTCCCGCCCAAGGTATAGGTGGTGGAGCCCAGCAGGGCCCCCTACAGCCCAGAGGGCATAGGTCACCAAGAGCCCCTTGGCCATCCTCTAGCGAAAGGGTGTCAGATCCAGTTCAGTGGCACCTGACATTGCCCAGAATGCAGAAATCTGGGGTCGTCTGTGAGAATCATGGCTGTTATGGTCCCAGAGTTATCCTTAGACCCTAAGAGATGGAAAAAAGCAGTGGTAAGACTATATCCAGGTCCCAACCCAGCAAACCATTTCTCCTTCCAACAATAATCAAGTGCAGATCTTCCTGAGTGTCCCTGAAATGCAGATTCTCCCATACCCTTTGGTCTGGCACCTCATTTCTGTTTTTTTACAAGCATAGCCACTCCAAATTTAGGAGAGAAAAATGTTTTTAAATACTTTTAGTTGATGTAGAACTCAGCACACGGACAGAAAAGCAGCGGCTTAAGTTTCAGACCACTGATTCCTGGAATGACTTATGGGGGGAGTGGAGTGAACAGGAGTGAATAGAATGCCCTTCTAAAGTTTCTACACATTTTGAAAGTCCCCTGCCCCTCCCAGCGCTCCTCAAGTTCACCCTATGGCTGCCCTCAGACACACGGCCAAGGTTTCAGCCCCTCTCCAGCCTTCCCATCTCTCCAAACCACGCAATCTTCCCACAAGTCACACTTGAAAGAGGGTCCTGAGGTCCCTCCACTTAAACAGCTCTGGAAAACTAACATTTTGACCTAGACCCTGGCACCCCGCAAAGGCAGACTTGGAGTCTCTACAAAGAGGCCTGATGAACACCCAGAACACCAAACCAGATGCCAACGTGTGCCTACCAGTGTCTCCCCGCTACGTAGAGTGGGCCTCAAGACCACCAGCCAGTTACCTGCTAGTCCCAGGGTGGACGGCCGTACCTGGGTACTCCGGCTCCCAGACCCCGTCAGACCAGTCATTTCCTTTGACTAGAAAGTCAAAATGGCCCCTCTCACTCCGCTCCCACTTGCATCCAAATGGACTTTGTCTTTCTGTGTTTGCTGTGTCACGGAAGTGGTGCCATCCGGATCAGGCCCCTCCCTAAGCACCCCCCGCCCCTCCCCGGCCTCTTCGGGATCACCTTTCAGCCTCGGGCTCCCTCTCGCCCGCCCTTTCGGGAAAACTCGGTGTAAGGCTTTCAGGGCGCATCCAGCCTCCCCGGGCTCAAAGGGGAGGGCGCAGCGCCCCACTCCGGGCCCAGCGCGCCTGCACCGCGGCACCGCCGCCACCAGGTGGCGCTGCCGCTTACGGAAGGGCGTGGCCGGGCGGGTCTCCAGACTCACCTTGTCCAGTTGCCCGGGCAAAGCAGACCAGAGCGGTTCCCTACAAACGCAGAAATAGGCCTTTGGTCGCCCCTTTCCACCCCTACAGACGAGAGGGTGTCTTGTCCCTCACCTCAGGGTGCGCTCTCTTCCTACTCCGTTTTCTTTCAAGACTGCCATGGATGGCTCCACTTCCAATTCTTCTAAGGCTGACTCACCCATGCAGAGGCCTCAGAGAGGACCTCCAGCCCCCGAGTTTGCCTCGTCTGCCCCACCTCCAGGCCTGCCAGTCAGGGGGATTACATCGAGACCTGAGCCTGAGACCTGAGGGGCCTCCAGATCTAGCCGGAGCCCAAGTCCGCTGTATCCTGAGGTCTACGGGCAAGAGGCAGAATCAGTAGCAAAAAGGGATATGGGGTGAGGGGCGTCCCATCGGGAGAGCAGAGCAGGAGCGAGAGCGAGGCCGCAGCACCAGAGCAGTCGGCCTTCCTCCCACCTCGATGCTGGGAAGGAGCTGGGATGCAAGATGCCTTCGCTTCAGTGCCCTGGGCTCCAATCCTCGTTCTGCTACGTGACCTTGGCCAAGTCACGCCGCTTCTGGGGCCTGTTTCCTCCTCTGTAAAGGAAAGGCTTGGATCTCCAAGGTCCCCCAGCCTTGACTTGGGGGTGCGGTGGGCCTGGTGGCCCCCACGCCCGTCTCCTCCGCGTAGCGGATAGAGTGCTTCTGTTCCTCCACAGCGCCAGCCCCTCAGCCCTTATCCCGGCCCGGGGAGGGAACGCGGCTCGCCTAAGGCGCCTGAGGGCTCACGGAGGGGCCAGCGCTGGGAGGGGCCCCAAAGCGACGCTGGAGCCGCCAGCTGGGGGGCGGGGGCGGACAGGGCGCTGAATAATGAATGAGACTTAATTGGGCCCGCTCTGCCAGGCGGCGCGCTAAGCTCAGCAAACAGCTCGGGCGGCGGCGGCCGCCGCTGGACAAACAAACTCGCTCCCCGCGCTGGAAGCGGGGTGAGGGAGGCAGCGGCGGAACGGGGAGGGAACGGGTAGGCCGCCTGGCCCCTGGGCCGCCGCGCGCCGCCAGCTCCGAGGCCCGAGGAACCCAGGGCTGCTGGGCGGTGCTGGCCTCCCAGAGAGTGGTGGTCGGGGACCGGGCTCAGGGTTCGATCCCTGGAAGCGAGGGCCGGGGGAGGGGGAGAGAAGCGGATTGTGCGGTGGGAGCCAGGGGCCCAAGGGCGACAGGAGTGCGCGGAAAAGATGGAGAAATGAGTGGAGGGCGGAGGAGAGAGGGAGAAGTGAGGGAAGAAAAAGCGCACCGGGGGAGGGGCTGTCGGGGTGGGGGCGGGAGAAGAGCAGTTACCGAGAGGAAAGGGAAGACTGATGGAGGAACAAGCGAAGGGCGGCGCGAGGGGCCGGGAGAAGAAGAATTGGAGAAGAGTCAAGGAGAGGGATGGGAGGTGACCGGAATGAGAACGAGAGGGCGGCGGGGCGGGCAGGAGGCGCCCCTGCCTCCGCCTCGCCCCGCCGCGCTCCCGCCCTAGCGCTCTCTCCAGCCGCCCGCACTCACTTTGTCACAATTACGGGGCCGTCACTCGGCCCGGATTGTTTTCCCCAAATTGTTGTTCTATAAACTGGCGCGGGTGGGAAGTGGGGGGATCTGACAAGCTGAAGCGGGAGGGGAGGGTCTGAACTGCGGTGGCGGAGTATCTACCCACAAGCGGACCGGGGCGGGCAGGTGAATCCAGAGACCCACGCGGGAACTCTGGTCGGTGCCCCAGCCTCGCTGCAGGTCCCGCTTTTTTAACTGTCCTGGCCCTTCTCAGCCTCGGCTGCCTCGGTTTCCCCAACAGAGGACTGTGAGGATTGGAGCGCAGGGGCCGCCGCGGCAGTTGTATGTGGGGCCCAAACTTCCCCGCTCGCCCATTCTCTTTTGTTCTTGATACCCCGGCCACAGCGGGAGGGGGTCTATCCCAGCTCAGCCGTCCCCAGAGCGCCCCTCGGATGCCTGCTCACTCCCGCTGGATGGCCAGACTCCCACCCTCCACAGGTCTAGGCCACCCCTGGCCCCGCCCGCGCCCTCCAGCCGCTCGGTGCCCCCACGCCACCGTGTCCCTCAATTGCGCAAACATCTGTTGCGCGCCCACTGTGAGCCAGAGCCGCGCCAGCCTTCCTCCCCCGCACCTCTCCCCCGCCACCCGCCCCTGCCGGCCCGCCCGGCCTGTCGGCTTCGTGACAGCCGCCGCCGAAGCCCAGGCCCCGCGGGAGCGGCCTGAGAGGAGCCGCCGCATGGCTGGCTCCGACACCGGCCTCCCCGGCGGCTCCAGGGGCAACGGAGGGTGGCGGCCGCTGAAGCGAGACCGGAGCCGGCCCGCAGAGTTGGCAGAGCTGGGCCGGGGAGGGGGGAGAACCCCTGCGCGGGCCTGTCTCCCGTCTCTGAGGCCTGTCGGTCTCCTCATTCCATTGCCCTAGGGTCGGCCCGGCCGGGAGCCCGCCGGGCTCCGCGCGCCTGGGACCCGGTTGGCTTCCGTGCCCCCTCCCCCAGTCCGGGTGATTTACACGCGGGCTCGGCGCAGCGGCCGCTTCCCAATCAGGAATATCGACCCCGGGCGGGGCCCCCGGGCCGCATCGATCCCTCTAAGGCTCGGGATTTAAAAATGTCAAATTTGCCTTTTCCAGGCGGGCGGAGGGGCGGGGGGGGGGGGTGGAGGTGGGGGATGGAGGAGGGCGGCTGCGGGGGTGGGGGCGGACAGCGGGGCATCGACCAGGTGCTTGTGCCCTGAATGAGAAGCGACCGGGTCGTGGCCATCCTTGGGTTGCAGTCGTCTCTAGATGCGGGCAGGAAGGAAGCCTTGCTTCCTTTCCCATTCCCATGGGCCTCACCGTTGCATTGGCATATTCCCAAACGGAGAAGCCACAGAGGAACAAAGACATCCCCCAAAATGTAGGGAGACAAATTTGGAGGAGATCCCTAACATGGGCACAAGAAGAGGTACAGAGAGAAAGATATAGAGGCTCCAAGAGATACCCTAGCTATGAGGAAGAGCAAGGCAAAAGGAAGGTGGCTGAAAGACACACTGAACAAAACGGGGGACCAGAGATCCAGAATCACCCCCCAACTCTGCCCTATAGACCCAGGAGATTCAGGACTGGGAAAGAAGTCAGGCTTAACCTTTTGGTGTGTTTGAGAGTGGGGGAGGACAAAGCCAGGTGAAGAAAGAGTTATTAGAGAGAGGAATCAGACTAGAATTAGCCTTATTCTCCCAAGGTTTCAACTAGTAACTGGACCTGAGATCCAAAAGATAAGGGTCCCAGGGGCCACTAGCCCAGGTTCCAAAGAGGTCTGATGGTCTGACCCCTGACTGAGATCCACGTCCTCCTCTCTGACCACCACCAGCCTGGGGAACTAAGATGTGTTGGAGAACACATCCTGTATGTGATGAAGACTGTGTATATATAGGGGTGTGGACTATAGAAAACTCTAGTAACCACTTCCTTCCCCAGGACTCAGCAACTGGGTCTCCAGGCTTTGGAAAAAGCATCCATTACTTTCAGGAAGGTTGGGAAAGGGGTGATGTCTGGGGTGGACGTGATGGAAAGGAGCACTTGTCCAGACCAGCATCCTCACAGTTAACATCTATCCCCCCCCACTCCCAGCAGCATACCTCAGCTGTCACTGTGCAGACTGCCATTTCCTACAGAACTGGAGCGAGCTGACAGCGAGTAGTGTGTGTGGGGGGTGGGGGCAGCGCAGACACGAAAGAAGAGGTTGTGGCTGATCCTTAGACACACACAACACACACCACCACTGACAAAATCAGGTCGACACGTTCCTAAAACTGACCCACACTGTCACTGACTTCCACGTGTGACTCACACGCATCAATCAATCCCTGTCACACACACCACCTCTGTGTGCGCAGACATGCACAATTCCTCCCAGGTCAGGCTGAAGCGCCCAGTCCTAAGGCCTGTCTACACACTTTCTTAGACCTTAAATCGCCTAACCCAAGGAGAGGGCTTAGGTTCCCGCCCCCACTCCCCAAATTCTACAACCAGAGCCAGCTCCAACGGCTGAGAGGCCGAGCTCAAGGAAGTCAAGTACCAGGGTCGAGGCGAAGAATCGGGAGCTGACCGGTCGGTGGGGCTATTAAAAGCCTCCCTTACTCTCCCTCCTGCCACTGGCCTCTTTCCGGGCACGTCCACTCGCTGCTCGCCCGGCCCGCCGTCCGCCTGTCAGTCGAGTAATGAATGCGCGCTCCGGGGCCCGGGCCCCCCCCCCGGAGTCGTTCATCACTGCCAGCCACCGCCCACCTCTCGGCCGCCCGCCGGGAGGGTAAGCGGCCCAGGCGGCGAGAGCCCCTCTCCCCCCACCTCGACCACTAATTGTCAGATTGAGATGTTGATTTGTCAGCTGGGAGCTAGCGCCAAAGAATCCGCAGTAAAACCCGGACTCCTTGAACTTCCTCTCGGCTGCGTGCGGGTTTGCCCAGCCCTGGAGCTTTTCTGGATTTGATGTGGACGGGTTGGATTTCACTTAGAGATGGGCAATGGGAGCGCAGTATCACTCTATTCCGATAGGAGGCGCACCAGGCTACAGACCCTCAGTTTCCCTAGGAAAGCTCGTCTTGGACGCAGTACCACTTGTACAGACCGAAGGCCCCTAGGGCTTCGTCCCCCAGTCTCCCAGCAGGGGGCGCCTGGCCCACCACCCTCTTCTCTTCTGCAGCTAGATCCCTGCTTCCGCACTGGAAGCCCCCAAGGCAGCGGTCCCCCAGTCCGCCTTCAGGTCACGCCCGTGGCCATATCCTGCCCTCTCTCTCCTGCAGGTGCCTCCGGCCTCCCGCAGCCCTCGGTTCTCCCGCAGGAGGCGCCCCTGTTGCAGGTCCGCCCTCGCCTTGGCCTAGGCGCCTAGGCTCTAGTCCCACCCCCGCCCTCTCCCCAGCCAGGGCCCCGGAGCTCCCCCGGCGGCCGGCTGAGTGACGGGCGGCCGGTGATTATGCGGAGGGGGGAGCGGGGTGCGCCGCGGGCGGCAGCGCTGACCCTTCACATTTCCGATCCGCCGGGACCCTCATCCATCCGAAGCTGCTCTTTGTCTGGCCGCCTAATTGCCGGCGGACAGGATGGATGGCGGGACCGACAGCCGCGGAATCCCTAATAAAGGCCGCGGCCGCCGGGGAGGGAGCGCGGAAAGGAGGGGGAGCAAGAAGGAAGGGATGGAAGGAGGTGGGAGGAAGCACCCGGCCGCGGCCGCCGACTCAGAGCCGCTGCGTGCGGCTCACGCCGTAGCCAGGCCGGCCTGGGGTGCAGGACCAGGCGTCCCGGATGGACCCGGGTCCGGGCGCGGTGGATATGGGTCTTGTTAAGTGTCCTGTTTGTTGCAGAAGAGGAAAGAGCCGCGAGCAGAAAGAGCATTCTAGGGCCGACCCCGCTTAGCCTTGCCCTCGAGGCTTCCAGCTTGGCGCTGCCTCCTGGGCTCCCGGCTCTCGCCAGCTGGCGCCCCTCCCTCGGCCCCCTGCCCACCCCCTCCTCTGCTCACCTGTCGGTCTCCCAGCGCGGATCCAATATCCCGGCGGAGAAATGAGGGGTCTGACAGCTGTCTGTGCGGCCGCTCGCCACATTTCATTAACTGGAGGCTGGAGCGGGCGGATGGTGGGGGCGAGGGGGGAGCAAAAGGAGGCGGAGAGGGAGGCCAGGGCGAGGAGATGCACCTGGCCAGGGGTCAAGGGCTGCGGAAGTAAGTCAGCAGCGCGATCTTGCCTGACAGACACCTTGGAAACAGTCTCTGCCCCCTCCCGGTGGGAGCCAGGAGCCTGTCCTCAGCCCAGTGGGCGCTAGCGCGGCCCTTTGAACCCCAGGCTGCACGGAGCTGCGGTGCGAGGAGGAGTGGCAGCCCTAGGGCCTGCCGACCCTCCGCGCAATGGGGCAAAATGTGCGCGGGACCTTGGGCCGAGACTGTTTTCCCACCGGTGGTGGGAGGAGAGAGGCCCTCAGCGCCACCCCCCTGCCCCGGCCAGCTTTCCTCCCTTTTGCCTCTTGAAAACAATTTTCCTCCGATTGGTTTCGTTTCCTTCTCCATCCCTATTCTCTGCCCACTCCTTTTGAACGGCTCCTCTCCGCAGCTAACTTCGTCCGACGGTTAGCTAACAATTGAGCACCTGTTGGGTGTCAGGCTCCACAGCGCAGGGGTGGGGGATGAGGGACACTGAGCCAAGGCCCTGCCCTGTTGGCCTCACTCACATAGATCTCCTCCGAGACCCGTTCAAATCTCGCTCCTCACTCCTGCCCTGCTTCTCTCCCCCTTCCACTGTCTCCATCTCCATCTCTCTTCTCCAGGGCACTGAGATCAGAACTCTAGTTCTAGGCCTGCCACTTACAGGGTGATACAGGGCAAGCCATTTCTCCTTTCTGGGCCATTGCCTCATTTGTAAAAATGGAGACGATATATCCACCTCTCAGGGGTGCTGTGAGGATGCAGTAAGAACTTGCATATAGAAGCCCTAAAATACAGCAAACACTCAATTATATGATTTCCCTTTCCATGTTATCCCCTGTCCTCTCAGGTGGGCAAAGTTCCTTTCTCTTCATACCAGGGGTCTGGTACCAGGGAACCCAGGCTGCTTCCAGTTCTGTGTGCTCTTACATGTGGGCGCTGGAAGCCAGCGTGTGTGTGAGGGGGTGGGGGCCACACTATAAATTACCCAAAAAATGAGGAAGGAGAGAGTGCAAGCAAACAAAAGTGCCTTCTTAGATCGTAATGTGACATCAGCCAGCTGGTTTCTCTCCTCTTACAAATGAGGAAACTGAGGCTTGTGGAGGTTCCCCTGCTAGTGACAGGGACAGGTCACACTGCTAGGATCTCTCCTCCCATGAGCCCTCTATTGCTCATCTCCTCACTCCTCTTCTTCCCTTGAGGGGATCTGGGTCAGTGACGAGGAGTGTGGGAGAAGGAACAAAAAGAGAGAACCTTCAAGGAGCCAGGACCTTTCCACTAGACTTCATAAAATTTTAACACAAAAACTTCCTCAGAGTAGAAAGCACATATCACATGCAAATCATATGCTAATCGCATGCTAATCCAAAGTCTGGTCCTCAGAACTCTGACACACACCTGGCTGTAGGCTCTGGGGGAAATTCTTGGGAGACCCCTGGGTTCCAGGACAGGACAGACAAGAGATGTGTTCCACTTAGGCTCAGGTTATGGAATTAGGATTCATTTTAGGATTGGAGAGGAGTCAAGTATATAATTTGGGATTAGGGTCAGGGGTAGTGCAGAGTCAAGGGTGGAGGTTAAGGTAGGATTCAGATTGGGCTGTCTTTTTATTTTACTTATTTATTTTTAAGTAAGCTTTACGCCCAAAGTGGGGCTTGAACTCACAACCCCAAGATCAAGAGTCACATGCTCGTCTGACTGAGCCAGCCGGGCGCCCCTGGGCTGTGCTTTTAAAGAGGGGAGTATAGAGGACTCTTTAAAGGCCTCCTTTCCCCTCCCCTTCCCCCATCAGACTCGTCCCCACCTCCACTGTCCTTGCCACGTCCTGCAGCACACCCTTCTCTGCCTACTTCCCTCCCCAACCACACCACCTCCCTGGGGCCTCCCAGTTTGGCTGCCTGGGGAGCTCTGGATAAATCGTCCCAGACCCCAGCCTGAGCCTCAGCATTTCCTCTTGAGCCCAGACACTTGGCTTCTGGCCCCAGGAGCACTGGCTGGCCTTGACCCTACCCAGGTCCCTCATCGGCCGAATGTGACAGCTGCAGGGGAAGCAATAAGGACCTGGTGAGCTGGCAGCTTCATTCCAGAGCGTGGGGAAAGAGCAACAGAACATGAATAAATTCATGGAGCTGGCCCCTCAGCTCCCTGTGAGCCAAGCCTGCTCCCCCCCCACCACACAGACCCGCTGCCGCCTGCAGCCCTGCTGGTCACCGCAGCTCACAGCCTGGGCTGGGGACGGGAGGAGAAGGGACGCTCCAGAGAGAAGAGGGCTGGGACCTGAAAGGGGCTGAGGTGAGGGGCTCAAAGAGAGGGCCTCGGTGAGTAGGAGAGTGGGTTGGGGAATGGGGCTGAGCAGTGAGGGCCTCTGGTCAGCGGAGGGAGGGCAGGGGAGGAGGGAGGAGGAAGGAGAAGGGTGGCAGGACCTGGGGACGATGGGGCTTGAGGATCGGGCAGGGTAGGCCAGCCTGAGCCCTGGCCTGCTCTCTCCTCTCTGATCCATCCATCATCCAGCCTGGGGGAGCAGTTCTGGAATTAGACATGCACGGGGCCGACATGGCCCTCAGCCCCCCGAGGAAGACAAATGGCGACAAAGACCTTGAATAAAATTTGTATTTATGGTTGGAGGAGGAGGCCCCTCCCCCACTGACTGCCAATCCTTTCTCTCCCAACCCTTTCAAGCATGTAGGGGCCTCCCTCCACACCAGCCGAGCCTCAGCAACCTCTTCTTCCTGCACCATTATGGGCTGGGAGGTGCAGGAAAGGGGTACAGAAAACAAGATGAGGGGAATCACCTTCCACCCCATAATCATGCCCTGGTGTGCCCCATGCCCTCCATTTTGCATAATTTATTCCTATGTATTACAGTCCTGGCTTATCCTAGTCAATAAGAGGTCCTTTGCAGCTGTCCACCTCCAGGGTCTCCAAACATCCCCACTTTTGCCAGTCCTGGAGCCCCTTTTCCAAACCTCTGGCCCTAGGGTCCCTTGTGAGCAAGAAATTTCCTCCAGAGGTGCCAGACCCTAAGGAAGGATTCGGCCACTAGCTTTTTTCCTGAACTCTGACCCCTCACAGAGGGGGATCTATCAAAGCTTGTGTCCCCTCTTGGTCACTTGGAATGACAGAAACAGTCACCTCTCACAGGAGGGTGCCCAGCATTTAATCTGCATTTTAGCTGTGTTAATTTGCATAACCAACTTCAAATCCCTCCCTCAAACATTTACTATGTGGGATCCAACTTCTTTGGGTTGCCATCTAACCACAAATTTTTGGGAAGGGGAAAGAGGCAGAGATGCTGGAACTGGACAATGTCTGGGACTTGGGCAGGAGTGGTGCTGGGCTGCGCTGGGCAGGCAGGACAAGTGGGAGACTACAGCTGCTTTCTGACTCTTTCTCCCCAGTAGATTCTCTACTTTTCAGTCCTAAGATAGGAGAGATGGCATTCATGGGGCCCCACATTTAGGGGCTAAGAGGAAGCCAAATACAAAAACCTCCCTTCAGACAACACACACACACACACACAAAGACAACACACAATCCACAATCCCACTCACACAGAAACACACATGGCCAGGGTCCCATGGCCTCGTCCACACTTGACAGCACACTGTCACAATGCACAGACCCAGAGCCTACCACTCTGTTGGAAGAACCGCCCCGCCCCCGCATCTTCCCCACAGTTGATATGTCACATTGGAGTCCGAACACGGACCTGGGTGTCTCTCTGCAGCGCGCCATTTACATTTCTCTCTCAATCTGTCAACCTGTCTCGGCTCTTGTCTCTCTCTCTCTGTCTCTGTCTCTCCCTCTCCCGCTCTGGGCCTGTCAGTCTCTTTTCGAAGCTTTGTCTCTGTCTCTGCGTCTCTATCTGGCTTTCTGTCTCTTTGATTTCTCTGTCGCTCCTTCTTTGCTTTCCTGTCGGTTTCCTGCTAACTCCCCCAGGCTGATCTGCTTTCTCTCTGGTTCCCTCACCCTCTCCGCTGCTCTGCGCCCCCCAACATTGGGGGTCGAGGGTAGGGGTGGCTGGAAATTTGCCTTTTCCAGCTCAGACCAACATGTACTCGTTGAAGCTTTTACCATATGTTATTGGGTCACGGCACTGAGGCGCGTGGGGTGGCGAATTTCTATCTTTTATCGCCCTTCTTGTTTGTGGGCTTTTCTTTTGGTGGGGGGGTGCTTTTTTAGCTCTGGAATCCACCTCTGTCTTCTTTCTGTGTGTGTATGTCGACCCCTTTTTATCCCATATCTATTTCTGGCTTCCTCCGGGCTCTGGGAACACCAAACTCAGGGTGGGGTGAAAGTAAGGATAGGGTGGGAGCAGTGAATCCCTGCAGAATCGGCTCAGAACAAGCAGGAACCGAGAAGCTGGGGGGACGCTGGTGGGGGCCTCTGCCTGCCCCGCCCCCGCGCTTCCCACTCTGGGCGCCAGGGGTCGCTCCGCCCCGGGCCGCTTATAGAGGCTCCCGCCGCGCAGCGGCTCACACCACCCGCACTGCCGCCCGGGGAGGGAGGGGAGGAAGGTTAGGGACGCAGAGAGGGAGAGCTCTAGCTGGAGAGAAACGCGGGGCCAGGGCTCTAGCAGGGGCTGGGGCCGCTGCTGGGGTAGAAAGGTGCGTCAGTGCTCGCCAAGAGCCAGAGCGCAAACCTACGAGGAGGTCGCGTCCGGTGGGCGCCATCCGCAGCGCCGAGCCCGGGACGTCCAGAGCGCTGAGAGTAGTGCCCCGTTCCGGCCGGGAGCGATCCGTCTGGGTAGCCGGGGACCTAGGCGCCGCCATCCTGTCTGGGGAGCAGGCATCCTAAGATCTGTAAGAAACCGGCCGTCCGCGAAGCCGCTGATTTCAGGCGCCCGGGAACCTTAGACTGAACAGGAGGATAATAGAGGACCACGGGTTTTGAACCGTCGGGAGCCCCCTGGTCCAACCCACGGGGGGGACCTCCGCCTTGACGGAAGGTTGGGGGGACGGCACCTCTGAGGCGGGAGCCCGCAGGGGCGGGGGGGCCGGGCGCAGCCGTCGGGTGGGTCCCGACCCAGGCCCGAGCCCGGCCGCCGCCTCCGGGGCCCTCGGAGAGCCCCGGGCCTCCGCCGCCATTGCGCCCAAGAGTGAGGAGGATCTGCTGGCCCTGGCCGCTTCGCGGCTGAGCCGCCGCAAGCGGGTGGCGGGCGCGGCCGTCGGGGTGGCCATGGTGCTGCTGCTGCTGGTGGCCATTCCGCTGCTGGTGCACAGCTCCCGCGGGCCGGCGCACTATGAGATGCTGGGTCGCTGCCGCATGGTATGCGACCCACACGGGCCGCGAGGCCCTGGACCCGACGGCGCGCCCGCCTCCGTGCCTCCCTTCCCTCCGGGCGCCAAGGGAGAGGTGGGCCGGCGCGGGAAGGCAGGTCTGCGAGGGCCCCCGGGACCCCCAGGTCCCAGAGGGCCCCCAGGAGAGCCGGGCAGGCCAGGTCCACCGGGTCCTCCCGGCCCAGGCCCTGGCGGGGTGGCGCCCCCTGCCGGCTACGTGCCTCGCATTGCCTTCTACGCGGGTCTGCGGCGGCCACACGAAGGTTACGAGGTGTTGCGCTTCGACGACGTGGTTACCAATGTGGGGAACGCTTACGAGGCGGCCAGCGGCAAGTTCACCTGCCCCATGCCAGGTGTCTACTTCTTCGCTTACCATGTGCTCATGCGCGGCGGTGACGGCACCAGCATGTGGGCCGACCTGATGAAGAATGGACAGGTGAGGTGCCCCTCCCCCACCCAGGCCCAGAGCCGACCCGGTAGCTTTCTAAATCTCCCTGCACTCATTACACCCGAGGCCTGCATTCGAACCCCTCTCCCAACAGCGTCACTGAGTCCAGAAACGCCAGGCTGCCAAGAACTTATAAATTGCTTCATTTAGCCGAAGAGGAAGTGGGGCCAGAGAAAGGAAATGACCTGCCCAGGGTCTCACTGAGCATTAGGAATGGTGTCAGACTCAGAACTCAGGACTCAAAGCTTAATGTCTCTACAGCTGCTAACCTCACACTCCAACTACAGGCAGCCCTACACCAAAACTTCTTTGGTGTCTCACCCTGCCAGCTAGCGTCTTTTCTCTTCCTGTCTTGGGCCACCCTCTCTTCTGAGGCAGCCCGTCTGGCTTTCGGGTTTCCCAGCCTCACGGTGGGTGAGTTACCTGGAGTCTGGCTCCTTCGAATTAGAATGGAATCCAGGTCTCTGGCAATGAGCAGTCGGCAGCTGTTCTCTTGTGGAGGCATTCAGCTTGAATTTTCGAGTAAAAGGTAAAAAAGAAAGACAACACTCGCCCAGGGCCTGCGACCGATTCTAGAGCTGGCCTTACCCTGAGCTAATACTGACTCGGTAGGCAGGGGTGGAAATCGTGTGGCAGTTCACGGGTCAGCCAGGCGGCATGACGAAAGGGATTTGGAGGGGGAAAGAGGCAAAGGACAGATAAAGCAGAAGCTTTGGACCCCGGCCTGGTTCTGTAGGCCCCACATCTTCCCTGGCAACCTCTGGCCTCCAAGTTCTGCTCCTCCCTGTCCCTGTGGTCAGAGTTGGAGTCACTGCCCCCTTGGCTTGGGAGAATAGCTCCAGGGACTCAGCTGGAGCACGGGGACACGCAGAGAGGGAAGGAGAGGCCGCAGGGGTGGGGGTTGGAGGAGGCGCCTGGGCCCCACAAGCCGCAGGGGGTACGATTGGGGCTAAGCAGTGACCTCTGAATGCCCTGCGCCGTGGTGCATCAGGCCTGCTGGTCCTGGAGGTCCGAACCCCGGTCCTGCTATGGCTGCAGCACCCTCCTGCTCCAGGACTAGTAGGCACTGCACTGGGGTCTCCTCCCAGCAGGGCTGCCCAGGAACCCAAGGAAAAAGAAAGTGTATGCGTGTCTGTATGGGAGTGAGAGCTGTATGTGTGTAAGGGAATGAGAGTGTGTGTGCATGATGTGAGTGTGTCTGTAGGTGCGGGGTACGAAGGTGTGATAACAGAGCAGTGTCTAGCTGCATGTGGCACTGAGTAGGTGTGTGTGGTCTATGCAGGGTGTCTGTGAGCAGGAGGAGGGGGCGAGTGTCTATCTAGAGCGTGCCGGTTTCCGAGGGGGCGGGGGCCCCGCGGCTCCCACTCTGTATTCCTCGGCGCGGGCGCTGCGGCCCTGGGGACGGTAAATAGTGATTAGAATAATGATGAATAATTAATGAGTTAATAACCAGCCCCGCGGGACAGGAAGGGGGGGCTGGGGAAGGGGCTGGCAGCCCAAGGCGACCAGCAGCGAGGCCAGAGGGAGGAAGGGGTTCCCTGTTGGGGTGGAAGGCGACCCCCATGTCGTGGCGCCGGTGGGCGCTAGAAGGGGAAAGGGCACCCAGAGGCGAGAATGCATCATTGCACCTTCCGGTGGCCCGCGCCCTTTGGCGTGCTATAGACACACCTGTGCGCCCTCACTGAGGGAAGGGGACGAAACTTTAGGAGGTCAGAGCGGGTTCAGAATCTTAGAAATTATCCTACAGGCTAATTTTATGGTTTAAATTATAATAATAGCAAACCCTATACAGCGTTTTCTAGATGCAAAGGGCTGTTCTAAGACTTCATATGTAGTAACTCATTTAATCCGAACAACCTTATGAGGTGGGCTCTATTATTACCTCCCATCCTTTGGTTCAAATTGAGGACCAGAGAAGGCGTGAGACTTGGCGAGTGGCACAGCTAGGGAATGGCAGTGCCTGGGAAGCTCAGCGCTCTCCCGCCCTCCCCCTGTCCTCCCTAGCCCCTGCAGCCCGCTCCCCTGGTGCCGCCTTCACAGGCCCGGCGCTTCTGGCCACCGCAGCTCCGCCCGGGCTCAGGGGCCTGTTCTGTTCTCCCGCGCTAGGTCCGGGCCAGCGCCATTGCTCAGGACGCGGACCAGAACTACGACTACGCCAGCAACAGCGTCATCCTGCACCTGGATGTGGGCGACGAAGTCTTCATCAAGCTGGACGGCGGGAAGGTGCACGGCGGTAACACCAACAAGTACAGCACCTTCTCCGGCTTCATCATCTACCCAGACTGAGCAGGGAGGGCCCCACCCCCCGCACCCCGCTCGCCCTTCGCCTCCGCTCCCCTCGTCACCCACCTTCGGCCGACCCCACCCAAGGCACCACCCCATCCTTTGAGAGCCTGGCGGCGGGGCGGACCTCCAGCTCCCGAGGCGGCCTTGCTGGGTGGACTCTCCACGCTCCGGGGTGGAAGTGGCTGGGGAGAGGAGGAGGCCGGGCTGAGCAGGAGCCGAGCGGCTCGGGAAGCCCCCCCTCACCCCCGGGGTCAGAGTGCGCGCCTGTGAAAGCCGCCAGAGAGTGGCGGAGGTCGGGGCCCTCTCTAGGGATGGGGGGGCTGGGGAACAGCTTTATGGGCGGCAGCTGCAGGCGGAAAGGAAGCCCTGGCGTTTGGTGGCGGGGGGGGGGGGGGGGGGGCGGAGAGCAGAAGCAGGAGGCCGTCTAGTGGGAGGAGAGGAAACATCGGGCTGGCGCTTGTCCCCTGCCACCACAACTTGCTCTTGCCATCCTCTCCTCCCTTCATCCCCATTTTCAGGCTCCAGGCTCCGGCCTAGCAGCCTTCCTGTGAACTGGAAGAACCAGTGAATTCTTCCCCAGCATTTAAAACTCATTCTGTACAGTCCCCACTTCACCCCCATCCTGCCTAGGCCCTGGGGCTACAGCTGCTGTTACCTCTTCCAATAAAGTGAAGGTGGAGAATGTGTGTGCTTCTTAACTTGGTGCCGGAGTGGGGGAGAATGGCTGACCCTTTCCCTCACTCCTCTCAAGGACTCTGGCCCTACCACTCTCTGCCAGAGGCAAAGGTTTACTAATCCCTGGCAAGGCCTGTCTGCCGGGGGAGGGAAGAGGAGGGGAGTAGTCCAGGGCTTCTACTCTGACATGGAAAGGGAGGCGTATCAGCTTCAGGAGAGCTCTGAGGCTTCGTAGTGTAGGGAGACACCAGCCAGAATGGCACTAACACGGGGGGAGTCCAGAGATACGGGTCTGGTGCTTCTGCTCTCTGCCTGATGCAGGGGGAGTTGTAAGAGGAGGAGCTCTAGGGAAGGAGGGAGTTGTTGATGGCTCCTGGGAGGGGCACTGATCTCAAAACGCAAGAAGAGCGGTCCGAAAAGGTCCAGATTTGCCACCCCCCCACTCCCCCAATTCACACACACACTCCTAGAGCTCGCTGAGGGGCAGGCTGGGCAGGAGTGGGATGTCTCCGGGACAGCTTCTAGGTGAGGCGGCCTGGGCCAGCCTGAGAGCCCGGGGCCTGCCTCTAAGCTGGAGGACACTGCCACCGTGTGGGCAATTGGAGAGCAACAGCTGTAGCGGGCCTAGATCAGCCGGCGGAAACAGGCACTCGGACACTTGAGAAACTTTATTGAAGGGTACGGTATGGGCTCCCACTCTCATGGGGCGGACAATAAATAAGGGCTAAAAGGAAGGAGCAAGGCAGGGCAGGAGGTGGATGCATCATGATAGAGAATCCTGTGGGGCAGCAGAACCAACTGGAGTAAAACACTGGAGAGAGAGGGGACTGTCACAGCCCGGCCATCCTTGAACTGCGGCCAACCCTTCCCCACTGACCTCTGCGGAGAAGCAGAGGCTGGACCCCTGCCCCCGCCCCCTCCCCAGCACCCGCACCACCCTATCTTCCACAGGCGTGCCGTGCGGGCACAGGCTGGCTGCGGGTGGGGGGCTCACCAGGGCATCCTGCCATTCCAGTAACGTGGCCACAGGGTTGGTGCAAACCCGGGTGGGGCCTGAGGGTGGGGCTCGGCTGGTGTAGAAGGCACATTCATCATCCAGGCGGGCCTCATGGAAGCAGTGGATGGCAGTCAGACATGCTTTGAGGCGCTGCCTTAGGGCCAGGGTTCGAGGGGCAAGACTGCTGGGACCTGAGGGCCGAGGGCCAAAGAGACTTCAGGGCAGGCTCTGGAGTCCTATACCCCCACCATCTATGGCCCTTTCCCACTCCCCCACCAGGGGCCAAGCCAAGCCTCCCCTCCTCTTCCCTCCCCCGGCAGACAGGCCTTGCCAGGAGCATGGAGCTTGAGGGGCAACTCCTTTCTTTCTGAACGAGCGCCAGGCTGGGGCAGGGTAGGTGGAGAAAAGAAAGCATGGGACCGCCTGGTGCAAGGTAGGGGCCCCGCTCCCAGTGAGAGATGAGGACCTCCTTTGTTCCCAATCCCTTCTGACCAACTCCTTACCTGCCTGGCCTCTTGGGGGCCTCAGAGACTGGAGTGAGTGAATACGGGGGCTGGCACAAAGCGGGCGTTGAGAGGAGAAGATCAGGCTGGTGGTCGCTGGAGCCCACTGACTGCAGCAGGGCTGTGGGCTGGACTCTGGACTTCTAGGTTCCAGGGAGCAGGCCTGTGATGCCCCAGGCTCTAGCCTAGGGGAGGGCTCTAGGAGTCCAGTCCGCCTGTGGGAGTCTGCCTGCAGGCGTCCGGGCTCTACCGGAGGGCAGGGCTCTGATACCTCAGGCTGTTCCTGGGCAGAGGATTCTGGTATCCCAGGCTCCCTCCTATGGCCGGATTCTGGGGGCCCTAGCTCTGCTGGAGGGCGGGGCTGAGCTATCCCCAGCTTTGCTCCTGGGCAGGGCTGTGCTTCCTCACACTTCTCTGGAAGGCAGGACTCTGCTATCCCAGAGCCCTGGAACAGTCCAGGAAGGTGTAAGGCCCCTGAATTCTGCTCTGGGGCTTTCAGAGTTCTAGAAATCTCAGCCAGCAGAGGCTGAAGTTCAACCATTTCCAGAGAGGAGCCTCCATTAAGGGGGGCACACTTGTCCCCAGCGAGCCCTTCTACCTCCTGTCGCAACAGCTGCTGCAGGATACTGATGCGCTGTGGGTAGAAGAGCACCCAGGGTGATGTCAAGGTGTGGGTTCAAGTCCCCACCCACACTGTCCTGCTCCCATCCTCT
Organism: Halichoerus grypus; assembly: GCF_964656455.1. Classification (NCBI taxonomy): domain Eukaryota; kingdom Metazoa; phylum Chordata; class Mammalia; order Carnivora; family Phocidae; genus Halichoerus; species Halichoerus grypus. The sequence goes on along the minus strand of NC_135717.1, from coordinate 115,824,557 downwards.
CCTCTCCTCCTGTGTCCCCTTCCCAGCTCTGCTACCGCCAATCAGGCCTCAAAGCTGGTGCCCACACACACCCACCTGGATCTTCAGCTCCCGGAGCTTGGGGCTTGTACTAGGGTGAGGAGTCGCCACAGGGGGGTTCCCAGGCCCCTCCTGCGCCCTCATACAACTCTCCTGGTCAAATAACCGGACTGCAATCTGCTCCTGGCACGCGGGAGGAGAGGGGCTAGGTGAGGAAGCCAGTCAGGGACAGAAAGAAGATCAGTCTGACCCCCCCCGCATGAGGAAGGGATCAGGTTAGTTGAGAGGCCCTAAACTTAGATGAGGAGGGGCAGCAGAGAAGCCCGGGGAGTTGGAGAGTTAGTAGCTTTTCCAGAGAGCCCACCTGCCTCAAACTGCTGGGATCTCAGCACGGAAAAAGGCTTAGATACTTACCCAGGGCAGGGCAGGCTCTTCCAGGCATGACTGAGGGGAGAGGCCACTCAAACCCTGGGCCTGGGACAGAAGGGAGACATCGTAACTCTCCCTGTACCCGTCCATTCCCTTCCTCCCCCGCCCTGGCCTAGGTCAGCTACCTCCCCTGCTTTCTCTTACCTGCTGAACCCTGGGGGCCGATAGGATGGGTGTGAACTGGGTTTTGGGACGAATGGCAAGACGCCGCAAAACCGAATACGAGGTCTGGGGAGAGAGGAGGATGGCTGAGCAGGAGCAAAACCTAGACCTGGCAGGGATCCCAGCCAGACTGTTCTGCCCTCACCCAGCCCCCGGGGGTGGTGGATACAAACTGGAGCTGAGGGGCTAGGAGAGGGTACACGCTGAGCCCGTCCAAAGGGTGATGGATGGGTGATGGAAGGTGGCGCCACACGGCCAGGGGAGGGTATCAGGTGGGAGGCACTGCTGTCCTGTGGGGAGGAACAAGGTGGAAGAGTGATCGCTCCCCTCTGCACTCCCATGTCTCCTAATTACAGCAGCCAGTGTGATTCTTTTAAGACCTAATCAAATCCTGTCTCTCCCTTGTTCATCGCCCCTCCCCATGGCTTTCCACTCATTTCAAGGAAAAGGCGAGGCCTCACACTGTTTTCTAAATCCTTACCCAAACTGATCTTGCCATCACCCTAATCTCACTTCCTGTTTGTCCTCCTTATTCTGCTTCAGCCTGGCTGGAGTCTCCTTTCTGCTGATCCTTAAACACACGAGGCACATTCCCGCCTCAGGACCTTTGCATCTGCAGTTCACTTGGCCTTGAACATTCTTCCCCCGGATATCTACATGGTTCACTTCCCCAACTCCTTTTGGTTTTCACTCAAATATCATCTTCTCAATGAGATTTCCCTGACCAATCTATTTGAAATTGCAATACCCCCTCCCCGACTCCCACACCCCCTTCAGTGTCTACTTTCTTTTCACTCATCACCACCTGACATGCTATATATTTTACATATGGGCTTGTTTGTTTGTTTATTTATTTATTTTTGTCTCCCCCTTCTAGAATGTGAACTTATTTGCTACTGTGTGTCCAGAACCTAGAGTACTGCTTGGCACACAGTAACTGGTCAATAAACACTTGTGGACTCAATGAACATCAGCTCTGTCTCACTCTCAGCATTGATCTGATGTGTGACACAAATATATACCAGACTGTGACCTCTCAGCCCCAGGCTCCAGACGGCTGGTAAGCAGAGACTAGTCCTACTCTGGAGAGGCCCTGGGCCTGTGGGGCAAACACAGACTCAATTAACATCCCAAAGGTTGTTAATCCTCAGTGCTGACCAGTGCCAGAGAATTCCCCCAAACATCTCCCCTGCCTCCCCCCATCCCAGAAGGGTCTCATCTCACCCTGGCGTAGGTTCTCTCTCTTAATGGTACCCGCTGGGCCAGACCCAGGGGGCCCCCTCCGCCTTCATCTGAGCGAGTAACACCTTCATGTTCTCCTTCAGGGAGAGAGGGAGCTGGGAGGGGACAGGAAGTTTGCTGTAGTGATAGACTGCACACCAACACCTGGCACCGGCTTGGCCACCCCCAAAGAGGCCATGCCAGGTTTGACAGCCCCCACTGTACTTCAGGGCTGGGGACCCATCCAGCATCCCCTCGGAGCCCAGCACTGTCTCAGTCATCACTCACTAATCTGAACACCCCAGTGGGCTAGGGATGTGGTGACGGCTCTTAGGGCTGAGGACAGAACAGAGAGTGGAAGGTAAACCTTACAGGAAGTGGTGGAGGAAGGGTTGAAGTGGGGGTCACCTCACACAAGTGCAACTGGGCAACCTCTAGCCTATCAAGGTCCCTTCCTTTGCGGCTCCTTCTGATATGGCCTTCCCCTCGAGCCCCCTCCCCACCTGCTGAGCTTTCTCCTACTTCAGGCAGCCCGTCTGCCCCTGTTTTCTCCCCTTGGCCAGACACACTCACCAGGCTGGATTGGGGTCTCCAGGAGCAATCCTGAGGTCTGGCTCACTGAAGTCCTGACAACAATAAGGACAGCAGCTAGCAGTCACTGAGCACCAAGTATGAGCTGGGCACTTTGCTAAGTGCTTTACAAACGTCATCTCGTTTAAGTCTTTGCACAACAACCTCTAATGCTACAAACGTTATCCTCATTTGACAGGTTAAAGAAACTAAAGCTCGGGGGTTAAGGCAAGCTTACTCTAGTAGGTGCTGAGAGTCGGGAGTCAAACCCAAATCCCATTTATTGCCATAGCCTATGCTCTAGCCACTAAACAAAAGAGACAACATTTCTCATTTCTGTTCCCTCTTCCCCCTCAAACTGAAAACAACTGATGTCATACGGAGGCCTGGATGTGGAGGCCTGAACCCTATTCCACGGGTTCACCCTGGGCAGTCACAGGTTTCCCCCTTCCCCTCCCTCGGTTGCTGGGAAGTCTTAAAGCTACTGGAAAACTCTAGCTCTGAGGGACACCTGTATCAGACATTGGATCATTCTTTTCCAAGTGATCCTCTCCTCCTCACCGGCTGCCGCCACCTGTCACTCTTCTTAGCTCCTGGAAATTGCGGTGAGCAGAGGGGTGAAAGGAAGGTCCTGAAGGTGGAATCTGACCCATGGGAGCAAGAGGAAAAAGCAGAGTCGGAGGTGGGCCCCAAACCTTCAGGCCTCACCACCACCCCCATCAGCACCCAAAACTGCTCTGGCTCTTCAGGAGGTATCTTCCCTCCTAAGGGCCAGCTTTGCCCTAGGGAGGAGCTCACAGAAGCACTGAGCATCAGCCCCTCAAGGCACTCACCAGAGTCTCTAGCCTCTGAGAACACAAGGTCCGGCCGCGGGGTCCTGGTCCCTCCAGCCTCGAGAAGCAGGAAGCCCTGGCAGGGTCCAGTCGGTGGGCAGGGGTCCTAGGGGCTAAATATGCAGAGGCCCGGGCACCCTGACACCACAAACGAAGCTATCAGCACAGGCTCAGGACTCCCTCCTCAGTCCGCACCAGCCTGATTTCCTCATATCCTCTCATTACCTGGCCCCTACGGATGGTGCCTCCCTGGCTCCCTCGAATCAGTACTCTCTGAGCCAGACTGGGCTGGCGCCCCAGGCGACAGCTCTTCACCCCCTCACCTGACAGGATGGTGGCCAGGGCGGCAGGGTCGGCCACAAACTCTATGGTCCCTGGAGCCTCTGCAAGAGAAGAGAAGGAAAGTGAGAAGGAGGAAGGCTGATGGGGCCAGGGGCTGCAGTGTAGTCATCTTGAGGTGCAAGGGTGAGCCAAAGAGACTCATATTATTGAACTCAGCTCACCAAAGCTCATAGAACTTTACTTTATGTAAGACACTATTCTGGGCACTGGGGCTCTGAGATGAATGAGAAAGCCCCCATCCTCAAGAAGTTACCATCAAACTATAAAGAGGTGACAGGCTCAAGCCAAAGTACGGACACACTATAAAAGAACTGTAAAGTATTAGAACACAGAGCAATTGATTGTGACTGAGGGAGCTGGAAAGGCTTTAGAAGAGATAACATTTTTAAAAAATTTTTATTTTATTGGGCGCCTGGGTGGCTCAGTTGGTTAAGCGACTGCCTTCGGCTCAGGTCATGATCCTGGAGTCCCTGGATCGAGTCCCGCATCGGGCTCCCTGCTCGGCAGGGAGTCTGCTTCTCCCTCTGACCCTCCCCCCTCTCATGTGTTCTCTCTCATTCTCTCTCTCTCAAATAAATAAATAAAATCTTAAAAAAAAAATTTTTTTTATTTTATTTTATTTTATTTTATTTTTTTACAGACTTTTATTTATTTATTTGCCCCGAGATAACATTTTTTAAAAAAGATTTTATTTATGTATTTGACAGAGAGAGAGACAGCGAAAGAGGGAACACAAGCAGGGGGAGTGGGAGAGGGAGAAGCAGGCTTCCCGCAGAGCAGGGAGCCCGATGAGGGGCTCAATCCCAGGACCCTGGGATCATGACCTGATCCGAAGGCAGAAGCTTAACGACTGAGCCACCCAGGCACCCCGAAGAGATAACATTTTGCGGAAAGAGAGAGAGGGCTTCTAGGGGTAGAGAGCTGTCCTGGAGCAGGGTCCAGGACTCTTAGAGTAAGCAGGGGACCAGGGTAGTGGAAAGCTCCCAAACCTCGCTGCACCCATCCCATTCCCCCACGCCCACACAAGGAGACTGTGTTTTCAAGTCTCCAACAGGTACCTGTCTGGGGAGGGGGCCTAGGCCCCACATTTTGTCCCCTAGGGCTAGGCCGCAGTTCCTCCAAGGGGTTCCGGAGCTGAGTGCTCCCCACCAATCTCTCTGATTTCTCTGTTTGATGTGTGACTTTCGGCCTGGGGCCTGCTGAGTCGAGGCTGAGCTTCTGCACCAATCTCTGGGGGAGAGGAGGACAAAAAGCTGGGGCTCAGCTTTGGGGTGCATTGGTGGTATGTGCTGTCTCCTTGCAGCTACTGTCTTCACCCACCAGGCCCCTCTTACCTTTGGATCTTGGTTCTCCTGGTCCAGGGCGCAGGGTTTGACTGTGGGGAGAGGCGGGCGTCTCTGAGAGCGGACGGGAATCTTGCTAGGGGTAGGAGATACACCCCTGAGGACAGGATCCTTCGTGACTTGGAGGGTGGTCATGACTGCTACAGCTGAGATGGGGAAGAAAGCAGGACCTGGGATCAAAGGTCAGCCAGTTCGGAGCATCAGTTCTGACATTCTGAAGCTCCCACCTCCGCCCAAACCCATGTGTCCAGAAGACCTGATGCTTCCAAGGCCGCTCCAGGAAGCCGCTCCCTCCAGGCACCCCGATCCTACTCTTTCGCTCCAGGACCCCGAGCTGCCTCTCCTCCCTATGAGCCCCGCAGCCCCCATTCCCTCCAAGATCTCCATGCCGCACCTTCCTCGGAACCACTCTGGCTCACCCCCCACTTCATTCGCTTTTTCTTGACTGGCTTCAGCTGCAGCTACTTCCCCAGTTTGTAAAATACGCCGAGCGCCTGATTGGCTCTTCTGCGCTCCCGCGGAGGCGCGTGACACCTGGCTGAGCAGTCCAATCCACAGGCTTCGGAGGCGGGGCCAGAAGAAGGACGAGTTGTCGAGCCACTTTCTGGCCAGGAAAAAACTGACCCGACTCAGTCAGCCAATCCGAGAGCGGAGCGCGGGGTGGGAGGCGGGAAAAGAGAAAGGAGGAGGGCGTTCCGAGGCCGGGGAAGGCGTGGCGCTCCGAGTCCCAGCCACAACGGGCGTTGCCTACTCTCGCGAGGTCTGGAGGCTGCTAGGAGAAGGATCGTTCTCGCGGTTTTGGGGGAAGGGCGGGCGGCCCTGAAAGAGGCTAACGGTGATGGAGGCTGGCCGGGTCTCCAGACCCGACTCTGACCAGAGAGCGGCTGAAACTCTGGGGACGCAGTTCCAGGCACGTATAGGAAACGCTGCACTTTCTGCCTGGAAGGATGAAGCGCCTCCAAACGGACAGAGAGGGCTGGAGGGAATAGAACTGAGCCTAACAATAATAAAAATAAAAATAAGCCATCTTTGGGACACTTGGTGGCTCAAAGTTGGTTAAGCCTCCGACTCTCGATTTTGGTTCAGGTCATGATCTCAGGGTTGTGAGATCTAACCCCACGTGGGGCTCTGCACTCAGTGGAGAGTTCTCTTGAGATTCTCCTCCCTCTCCGCAGCGCCCCCCCCCCACTCTCTCTAGATAAATAAATAAATCTTAAACAAACAAACCATCTTTTTCTCACAGGAGCCTCACAACCCGGTGAGGTGTGGTCTCCATTTCGCAGATAAGAAACAAGACTCAGTATCACTGGAACTCATTCAACACCACAGCCTGGAGGACTGGGGAGAGGGGTGTCACCTGCCTGTTACTGGCAGGCAGGGATGTGAAACAGAGGGAACCTAGAATACCCTGGTTACAATGGAGTGGTGACCTCTAATGGACGATGGGAAACGGGTGATGGTGTCAAGTGTACAGGACTCTGGTAGATTTTCTCCCTGACTACAGCGGATTCTATTACTCAAGCCAAGAACCAGGAGTTATTCTCGAACTCCTCTTTCCCTCTCCTTACAATCTCTCTTTCACTCTTACTACTTTTCATTTCATATCTTTGCAATTCATTTACTTTTTTCCTCTTCATTACCACCACCCTAATCCACCCTAATCTCACCTAGAGGGTTGCAAGAGTCTCCCAGCCTCCATTCTCTCTTGCTCTCCACTTTAATACATTCACCACATAGCAGCTAGAGTAATCTTTCCAAAATTGCAAATCTGGTCATGTCACCACTGTGCCTTGACTGTTCCTCACTCACACTCTGCATCTTATTCTCTGCTTTCCAACTTCATTGCCTCTTTGAATTCCTCAAACTCCTCACGGTCCCTCTAGTCTCTTGGTCTGGAATGCCTTTGTTGCTTCCACTTTGCCTATTCATGCCTCCAAATTGATAGTCACTGTTACTTCCTTTAGAGGCCTTCCTTGAACCCCTCTACTCACAACCTGCCCTAATTTTAAAAAAGATTCCTTGGTTCTGTGCTCTCAGAGAACAGTGTTTATTTCTTTAGAGCATGCATCTCAGTTGATAACTGATTATTCATCAATGTGAACATAATATATTGTGTTTATTAAATTCCATCCCCCTGCTAGACCTCCATGAGGGTGGTGACCTTTTATTTTTGGCTTACCATCATATTTTCAATGCCTTGCTTTGTGCCTGCCTTGTAAAGTGCTCAGTATTTGTTGAATGAGTCAATGGAGGGATGAATAATTGATCAAATGAATGCATGGAGTGACAGGGAAGACCTCCAAGAAGTATTATTCGAACTTCTTCTTTAAAAGAGAGAAGGCGGGGCACCTGGGTGGCTCAGTTGTTAAGTGTCTGCCTTCGGCTGGGGTCATGATCCTGGGGTCCCAGGATTGAGCCCCACATCGGGCTCCCTGCTCAGCAGGAGGCCTGCTTCTCCCTCTCCCCCATTTGTGTTCCCTCTCTTGCTGTGTCTCTCTCTGTCAAATAAATAAATAAAATCTTTAAAAAAAATAAAAGAGAAAAGGCTGTTCTACAAAGACAAACAACAACAACAACAACAACAACAACCATGAAAGAATATGGAATGTTCAGAGAATAGTGAGCTCTTAGGGGTAGATGGAATGTAGGAAATAGTAGGAAATAAAACTAGAAAGGCGGTCTGAGTTGAGGGAAAGAAGGTCACCTCCTTCCACTGACAGGCACTGTGAATGTGCCAGATTCTAGCCACTAGACCCACAGGGATGGTTACTCACAAGCATTGTGCACCTACTATGTGTAAATCCCTTTGCTAGGTGTTTGGGATAAGGCCAAATTTGAAAGATGGGGAGGCACCAGGTTGGAGGTTGGCTGTATAGTGATTTTACATGAGTTTAAGGTAGTCAGCACAATGCAGGTTTGGTCCTCAGCTTCGCAAACCTGGAAATGTGAGTTTGTCAGGCTACCCAGAGTAGATCTAAGGACTGACTCATACTAATCAAATTCATAAGAGAAATGGAATGATTTACCAAGAGGATATACCTTTCAATGACCGAAATATTTATGCCTGTTCATCAGGGCATCACCTTCACAGAATCAAGTTACAAGGGAGACTGATTTTTATATCAGAGAAGTCTTTCAGAGCCAATGTCCAGAATATCTGCCATGCCTATCAGAGCATCCAACCTGTTTTCTACATAGCAGTCAGAGTGACCTGCTTCTGTTGGTCTTTGCTAGACCTGTGTACAGGGAGGCTTAACTTAAGCCACCTCTCTTGTTTTATTCTATCACACACACCCCTTATTTCTCTCCTATTCCTCTGTCCTATAGACAGCACTCTAATGTGATTGATAGAACTTCTTGACTATGAGTGTGTGCTTATAAAACATGTAAGATTGTATATTAGTTTCCTATTCCTGCTGTAACAAATTGCTGAAATTTGGCTTAAAACAATGCCAGTATATTCTCTTACAGTCTGGAGGTCAAAAGTCTAAAATCAAGGTGTTGGCACAGCTCTGTTCCTTCTGGAGGCTTCAGAGAAGAGTCCATTTCTTCCCTTTTCCAGCTTCTAGGGCCTGCCAGAATTCCTTAGCTTGTGGCCTCCTCTTCCATCACTCTAACCTCTGCTTCTGTCATCACATCTACTACTCACGGTGATCTCTTGCTTCTCTCTAATGAGGACCCTTGTGATAACACTGGGTGACATTTATAATCCAGGATAACCTCCCCATCTCGAGGCCCTTAAGACATCTGCAAAATCCCTTTTGCCATATAAGGTAACACTCACAGATTCAGGGCATTAAGACATGGATATCTTTGGGAATGGGTCATTATTCAACCTACTACAGTTTGTTTAGGGTATATGTTTTTAATTTGCATAAGTGACATTACCATATGATTTTGGTTTTACTTTTTTTCAGCCAACTGTTTCTAGGATCCATCCTTATTGCTGTATTTAATCTAGTTCATTGCTTACAACAATTGCATAGGATTCCATGATAGGCATCTCTCATACTTACTTATCCATTCCCCACTTCTATGAACAATGCTAGAGAATTATCTTCTTGATAATTTGATGTTATACAATGTTCTAACTTTTACAATTCTAATGGGTATTAAGTGGACTCTTGGTTATTTTCTTTCTTTTTTTTAGAGTGGGAGGGAGTGGGGAGGCGCAGAGGGAGAGGGAGAGAGAGAGAGAGAATCTTAAGCAGGCTCCACCCCCAGCGACAAGTCTGACGCAGGGCTCAATCTCACAACCCTGAGATTATGACCTGAGCCCATATCAAGGATCAAAGGCTTAACTGACTGAGCCACCCAGGCGCCCCAGACTCTTGGTTATTTTCAACTGCTTTTTTCTGATTACTAGTGAGTGTGAGTGTTACTTCATATTCTTGTTAGCCAATAGAACTTTTTTCTCTCGGAAGTGCTTCCTCATGTCATTTGTGCATTTTTTCCTATTGGCTTTCCTGTCTTTATTCTTTTTTTTTTTTTTAAAGATTTTATTTATTTGATAGAGAGAGAGAGACAGCGAGAGAGGGAACACAAGCAGGGGCAGTGGGAGAGGGAGAAGCAGGCTTCCCGCGGAGCAGGGAGCCCGATGCGGGCCTCAATCCCAGGACCCTGGGATCATGACCTGAGCCGAAGGCAGACGCTTAACGACTGAGCCACCCAGATGCCCCAGTTCCTGTCTTTATTCTTGTTGATTTATAAGATTTTACTGTATATTCTGCATATGAATCCCATGTCCACTTTGACATTGCAAATATTTCTTTTACCTACAGAGAAATAGAATTTATTTTCTTTCTTTGTTTCTTTGTTTCGTTGTTTCTTTATTTGTTTGTTTGTTTGTTTCTTTCTCATAAATAATCTCTATGCCCAATGTGGGGCTCAAACTCAGGACCCCAAGATCAAGAGTAGCATTTCCACCTACTAAGCCATTCAGGATTATCAATCCTTAATTGATTTTCCATCTGGAAATTGTAAGGAACTCTTTCCTTTGTTTTCCTAGTTTTTCTACTGATTCTCTTGGGTTTTCTATAGAGATAATTGTATCTTCTGCAAATGAAAAGTTACATACATTCCCTTTCAATCTTTACACCTTGCTGGGTTTTTGCTGTTGTTGTTGTTGTTGTTGTTATTTTGTTTTGTTCAATTTTTTTCTTACATCATTGTTACATCATTACAAAACTTTCAATATTATATTAACATAGTAGCAGCACCAGGGGCAACCCTGAACCCTGACCTGGGAAACCATCTAAAGTTTTTCTCATTTTCACCTTTTTTTGATGAAACAATCTCAAACTTACAGAAAATTTGCATGGGTAGTACACAAAACTTTTTCTCAACTATTTAAGAGTAAGTTACCACTATGTTGCCCCATCTCCATCCAATGCTTTAGTGTATTTTTCTTGCTAACCAGAACATTCTCCTACATAACCACAATACAACCATCAAAATCAGGAAAAGAATACTGATACATTCTTTCCGTCTAACCTTCAGACCCCATTCAAGTTTCACCAGTCTTCTTCTTCTTTTTATTTTTTTAAAGATTTATTTATTTTAGAGGGGTGGGGGAGGGGCAGAGAGAGAGCATCTCAAGCTGACTCCTGGCTGAGTGCGGAGCCTGATGCTTTGGCTCAATGCAAGGCTGGATGCAGGGCTCGATCTCACAACCCTGAGATTATGACCTGAGTAGAAATCAAAAGTCGGACGCTTAATGGACTGAGCCACCCAGCACCCCAGTTTCACCAGTCTTCCAAGTGATATCCTTTATAGCAAAAGGACCCAGCCCAGAAGCAGGTGTTGCATTTAGTTGTCTCCTTCAATCTGGAACAGTCCTTCATTCTTGAATTTCATGACCTTGATGCATTTGAGGATTACAGGCCCTTTATTTGCAGATTGCCTCTCAATTTGGGTTTGTCTGCTGTGCCCTCATGACTAGACTCAGGGCACGCATCTCTGGCAGGACCGTCGTGGAAATGATGCTGTTTTCTTTCTACTGCATCCTACCAGGTGGTGCGCACCTCCATATGTCCTATTATTTGATTACTTCATTAAAGTAAGGCCAGCTTTCTCTGCTGTAAATCACTCTTTCCCATTGTAATTTTTATTTTGTGTGTGTGTGTGTGTGAGTGAGTATGTTGAGCTTATGTAAATATTCCATTCCTCATCCAACTTTCACTTTACTTAATTACATCAGTATGGACTCATACTTTCCTGTTATATTCAGTGGATTATTACCCAATTACTAATATTGTTTCTTTTTATACTCAGGTTGACTCTGATTTGGTCAGTTGGGGCCCTTTCAAGTCATCTTCTGTGTCCTGTCAGCTTGACTACATCTTTTTAGCATTTATCAGTTTTTAGCATTTCTTCTCTTTCTAGCATAGCAACACGTTTCGGGTTCAAATTATACTTTCCCTACATCAGCTCTGGAATCAGCCATTTCTCCAAGGAGCTCTGGTTCCTTTTAGTGGAGTAAGTTATTTAGAAACCAAGAGCTGATCCAAATGAGTTGAAAGCTTATGTCTACATAACAACCGCACATGAGTGTTTTTAGTAGCTTTATTCATAATTGCCGAAACTTGGAAGCAACCAAGATGTCTTTCAATAGCTGAATGGATAAACAAACTGGTATGGCTATACAATAGAATATTATTTAGTGATAAAAAGAAATGAGCTATTACGCCACCAAAAGGAATCTTACATGCATATTGCTAAGTGAAAGAAGCCAATCTCAAAAGGCTATATACTATATGATTCCAATTATATGACATTCTGAAAAAGGCAAGAGGTAGCAGGAAGGAAAGTTGCCAGGGGGTAGGGGAGAGGGAGGGATCAACAGGCAGGGCACAGAGAATTTTTAGGGAAGGGAAACCATCTGTATGATACGGTAATAGTGAACACGTGACATTATGCATTTGGCAACACCCATAGACCTGTCCAACACAAAAAGTGATCTTCAATGTAAACTATGGACATTAGTTAATAATAATGTATCATTAGTTCATCAATTGTAATAAATGTATCACACCAATACAAAATGTTAACTACATGGGGAATCCTTTCCCTCTTAGGGTGGTAGAGGGAAAGTATTTGGAAACCTCTGTACTTTCTCTTCAATTTTTCTATAAATCTAAAAATGCTCTAATAAATAAAGCCTATTAAAAACAATGAAAAGAAAAGAGGGGCGCCTGGGTAGCTCTGTCATTAGCTCAGTCAGTTAAGTGTCTGCTTTTGGCTCAGGTCATGATCTTAGGGTCTTGAGATCAAGTCCCACATTGGGCTCCTTGCTCAGTGGGGAGCCTGCTTCTCCCTCTGCCTGCCACTCCTCCTGCTTGCACGCTCTCTCTCTCTCTCTGACAAATAAATAAATAAAATCTTAAAAAAAAAGAAAGAAAGAAAGAAGAGAAAAGAAAAGAAACAAAACGAAAAAAAAAGGAAAGAAAAGAAAAGAAATGAAACCAAGAGCTGGACACTAACTCTGCTCATTGCTATTAAGGTATTAGTGTCCCAGTTCCTCTCAGTGAACAGAACTAGGGAATATAGTCTACACACACAAATATAGTCTATATGCACACATATGCATGAACACGCCACATTTACATCTCTATTTCTATATCTAAATATATTGAAAACCATGAGATCAAGACTAGCCTTTATAAACCATGTCATTTACCTGTTTTAAAATAGTTCAGTTTTTTGGGGCACCTGGGTAGCTCTGTCATTAAGCATCTGCCTTTGGCTCAGGTCATGATCCCAGGATCCTGGGATCGAGCCCCACATCGGGCTCCCTGCTCCGCGGGAAGCCTGCTTCTCCCTCTCCCACTCCCCCTGCTTGTGTTCCCTCTCTCACTGTGTCTCTCTCTGTCAAATAAACAAATAAAATCTTTACAAAAATAAAAAATAAATAAAATAGTTCAATTTTTCTACTGTCTTTAGCAAATATCTTGGAACTTCCCAAATTAATATGGGCTCTCTTCTCTTTGCCAGATCCAATTAATGAATTGAGATGGAAAATTCAGCAATAAAAAAAAGACTGAGATCAGCCAAAAAGGGTTATTCTATAATTCCTTTGTTTTAAAATTCATATACGCAGATGTTAATAATCAGACCTAACCTAGAGTGCTTTCTTTAACCCTCTGCTGATGAGGTTTATTTTCTCATTTCAAATATTTGAGGCTCATTTGCCTTTTTTTTTTTTAAAGATTTTATTTATTTGACAGAGAGAGACACAGCGAGTGAGGGAACATAAGCAGGGGGAGTGAGAAAGGGGGAAGCAGTCTTCCCTCTGAGCAGGGAGCCCGATGCGGGGCTTGATCCCAGGACCCTGGGATCATGACCTGAGCCAAAGGCAGACGCTTAATGACTGAGCCACCCAGGCGCCCCAACACTCATTTGCCTTAAAAGGGGTAGCAAAGAGAGCTTCATTTATGGTCAAGTTCTGTGGATGTGGCCTGGTAACTGTTTCCTAGAAGAAACGTGTCGGTATTCCCCTTGTAGAATCTTTCCCAATGCACAAATGACTGACAACAATGACAACCAGTTGCAGTTTTTCTTTTCTTATTTGAGGTATTAAGAAGCAAGCATTTTTTTTAAAAATATTTTATTTATTTGACAGAAAGAGACACAGCAAGAGAGGGAACACAAGCAGGGGGAGTGGGAGAGGAAGAAGCAGGCTTCCCGCCGAGCAGGGAGCCCGACCTGGGGCTGATCCCAAGACCCTGAGATCATGACCTGAGCCGAAGGCAGACGCTTAACGACTGAGCCACCCAGGCGCCCCAAGAAGCAACCATTTTCTAGTTCCTAACAAACTTCTTTTCTTTTAAAGATTTTATTTATTTATTTGAGAGAGAGAGCACAAGTGGGGGGGGCGCGGAGGGAGAAGCAGGCTCCCCGCTGAGCAGGGAGCCCCATGTGGGGCTCCATCCCAGGACCCTGGGATCATGACCTGAGCTGAAGGCAGATGCTTAACCGGCTGAGCCACCCAGGCGCCCCACTGACAAACTTTTAAAGTAGCAAGCATATGGGGCCCCTGGGTGGCTCTGTTGGTTAAGTGTCTGCCTTTGGTTCAGGTCATGATCCAGGGGTCCTGAGATCGTTCCACATGGGCTCCTTGCTCAAGGGGGAGTCTGCTTGTCCCTCTCCTCCTACTCCTCCCCCTGCTTGTGTTCTCTCTCTCTCTCAAATAAGTAAATAAAATCTTTTTAAAAAATAAAAAAATAAAGTAGCAAGCATACAACTCTGAGCAAACAGATAGAAGAATTTTGTTGTGTGGGGGCACCTGGGTGGCTCAGATGGCTAAGCTTCTGCCTTCGGCTCAGGTCATGATCTCCAGGTCCTGGGATTCAGCCCCATGTTGGGCTCCCAGCTCAGCAGGGAGTCTGCTTCTCCCTCTGCCTCTCCCTCTGTATGTGCTCTCTCTGTCTCTCTCTCTCTCAAATGAATAAATAAAATCTTTTCAAAAAAAGAATTTTGTTGTGTGCTATAAAATGTATAAATTATCTCTTGGACTAGAGAGACCTTAATCTAGTAACCATAGTGATAATTTGTCAATTCCATTTCTTCTTGAGAAAAAGAAACGTAACCACTCATTCTAAAGAGTCCTTTGCAGTTGCAGTCAGAATCGACCAGATCTCCCAGAGTATTTTGGCTTCCAAGGGCCTGCATGATGTCCTCCCCTGCCTCCTCTCCATATGGCTGGATCAGTTAGGATAAACCCCACTCAACAGTGGCTTAAATGAGATATAGATTTACTTATTTATACTTTACTTAAAAATCCAATAGAACACTGTGGTACAGGATGATAGTGGGGGTTGTCTGTGTGTGGGGACAGGGAGTGCTATGGACTGAATTGTCGCATCCCACCACCCTGCCAAATTCCTATGTGGAAGACCTTGCCCCGGTGTGATGGTATCTGGAGACGTGGTCTTTGGGAGATCATTAGGTTCACATGAAGTCATAAGGCTGGGGTCCTCATGGAGGGATTAGGGCCCTTGTAAGAAGAGACACCGAAGAACTTGCTCCCCACCACCCTCACGTGAGGACGCACTGAGAAGGTAGCTGTCTACATCCAGGAAAAGAACCCTAGTCACAAATCAACCACGATGGCGCCTTGAACTTGGACTTCTCACCTCTGGACCGGTATTGTTTAAGCCACCCAGTCTATGGTATTTGTTTTGGTAGCCTGAGCTGATTAAGCCAGGAGGTGTAATGTGAACTCTCGGTACTTTCTCCTCAATTTGCCATAAACCCGAAACTACTCTAAAAAATAACAATGATTAATAATAATTTTACAATGCCAATAGTATGCCGTCCGGGGCTAGTATGGCAGCTTCTTCCAGCTTACTACTCTGTCACCCCGGGGTGTGGGCCTCATCCTCAGGCTCCGGGTGGCAGCATGTGAGCAACAGACAACAGGCCGCAGAAGGAACAAAGAAGGGGGGAAGCGGGCTGTCGCCAGCCGGCCCTCAGGACGAGGGGCGCCGTTTGCCACGTGATACTTATGCTCGCATCCTATTGGCCAGAACGTAGTCACATGGCCAGCCTAGCTTTCCCGGAAGCTGGGAAACACGGTCTTTATTCTCAGCGGTGATGTGGCAGCTGATCTTTTTATGACTGTGCTGGAAGGGAAAACAGTTTTAGAGGACAGGTAGCAGTATCTGCCACCACTAGCTTTTCTTTAGTTCCTCGAACACTGGGAGCTCTTTCTGGACACTTAGGGCATCTTCCCAAGCTGGCTGACTCCTTCCCGACCTCGGCACGAGTCCAGCGTCCGAAGTTACGCCGCCTGGGTTCACACCCCATCTCCTCCTTACCAGCTACGTGAACTTGGAACAGGTTGCTTCGTCTATAAATTTCCTCACCTATGAAATGTGGATAATAATTGTATCTGTCTAATAGATTGTTCTGAGGATTAAATGAGTTAATTCTCGAAAAGTAATTTATTGAGTAAGCACTCAATAAATGTCAGCTACTATCATTTTTAACCATTATTGGGATTCTATTTTTCCCTCTCACTTCCTCAGAAAGGTCTTCCCTGTTATTCCTTTCACTATTATTCTCTCTCACAGTGCCTTGTTCTTTTCCTTTATGGTATTTCCAATTTCTAAGTATATATTTAATTGCCTGCTTACTATTATCAGTCTTTTCCACTGAACTGTAACCTCCATGAGCGAACAGTTTATTTAGGTCATCTTTGTACCCACAGGGCAACCTTGTCCCGTACCTGGCATATGACCTGATACAGAGCAGGGGCACAACAGATATTTGCAGAAATGATGACTGGATAGATAGACAGATGGAGGACAGGCAGGTAGCTCTAAGTATCCACACAAGATGACCCTTATGGCTTTTGTTTTTGTCTTATCTTGAAAATATTTTGATTTTAGGGGCGCCTGGGTGGCTCAGTCGTTAAGCGTCTGCCTTCGGCTCAGGTCATGATCCCCGGGGTCCTGGGATCGAGCCCCGCATCAGGCTCCCTGCTCAGCAGGAAGCCCGCTTCTCCCTCTCCCACTCCCCCTGCTTGTGTTCCCTCTCTCACTGTGTCTCTCTCTGTCAAATAAATAAATAAAATCTTAAAAAAAAAAGAAAATATTTTGATTTTATAATTATTATTTATTTAGATTTAATAAGTTTTAGTACTTTTTCTTTTTATTATCCTCGCTTCTCATATCCCACCACTTTCTTCCATGACTACTTTTTCCTACTTTTTCATTTTTTGTTGTTGTTTAGTTTTTATGTCATAATCATAAACTAACTCTGCAATCCAGCTAGACTTGGAGGGGAGCAAGGAAAATATGGAACCCACAGAACTGCAGCGAGAGCATGAAGATTATAGAATACTTTGAGCAGATAGGGGTGAAGGGGTGCTCTCCTGAGCTACAGAAGGAATAGTCTGGTAGTTAAGATAAACACAAGTCAAATTTATTAGATTTGTCCGCAGTTAGCAATGGTGATTTTTTTTGCTGGTCTTGCCATTCCTGGGCCCAAAGTGCTCCATGGCTTCCATAATATTCATGTCGTCCTTCACCTTGCCAAAGACCACATGCTTGCTGGGTAACCACTCAGTGTTGGCAGTGCAGATGAAAAACTGGGAACAATTTGTGTTGGATCCAGCAGGTGTCATGGACAAGATGCCAGGCCCCGAGCGCTTCAGGATGAAATTCTCATCCTCAGATTTCTCCTCATAGTTGGACTTGCCGCCAGTGCCATGATGGCATGTGACGTCACCACCGTGGCACAGAAATCCCCGAATAATCCTGTGAAAGCAGGGACCTTTAGAACCAAATCCTTTCTCCCCAGTGCTCAGAGCACAAAAGTCTTCTGCTGTCTTGGGAACTTTGTCTGCAAACAGCTGGAAGGAAACGAAGCTCAAGGGCCGGTGGCCCAGGGCGATGTGGAAGAAGACGGTGGGTTTGACCATGGCCAGGCTGTGTGGGTGCTCAGGGCTGCCGTGTCTGCCCTACTGCTTCGTTTTTTAACTTCTTATCTGGAGTATCTCCTCTAAAGATTCTATCAGAGAGAATATGTGAGTGATAAAATTCTGAATTCTTCGTCTTAAAATTTCATCAAATCATTGATACTTTGAGGATAGAATTCTAGGTTTGAGACAATTTCTCAGTGTGCAATATTTCTCTGTCATCTTCTTGTGTCTTGTGTTTCTGATGAGAAGTCTGATGTCACCATGATCCTTATTCCTTTGTAGGCATTCTCTGTGAGCTTTTGGAATTTTCTCTTTATTGTTGATGTCCTGAGACTTAAAATGCAGATTCCGATTCAGTGGGGCTGGAGCGGGTCTGAGAGTCCTGAAATCTAACTGTAACATGTCCTGGTATGTGTTTTGATTTATCCAAAGGAGCACTTGAAGGGCTTTGCAATTACACCTATCTTTTGCACTGGAGAATTTTTATTAAAGTCTGGTTCATGGCTTGGCCGCACTGCCCACCCAGACCCACTGAAACAGAATCTGCATTCTAATAAGATCCTCACGTGATTTGTATACATGCTGAAGTTTGGGAACTACTAGTTTATTTTATTCTCTCCCACTCAAACTCCTGTTGGACAGATTTAGGCATTTCTGCATCTATTATCCAGTTTTTAACTTTTCTTTTATATTTTCCATTTATCCCTTTGTAAGTTTTGGAGCCATGCATCCCTAATTTAATCTTCAATAGGAGCATTCTGGAATTCTTCAGATGATCTGGGTATTGTACATACGTGTATATACAGCTGGCCCTCAAACAGCATGGATTTGAACTGTGCGAGTCCACTTATACATGGATTTTTTTCAATAAAAACAGTACAGTACTGGGGCGCCTGGTTGGCTCAGCTGGTTGAGCATCTGCCTTCGGCTCAGGTCATGATCTCAGGGTCCTGGGATAGAGTCCACACTGGGCTCTCTATTCAGCGGAGAGCCTGCTTCTCCCTCTCCTTCTGCCTGCTGCTCCCCCTGCTCGTGCTCTCTCTCTCTCCTGTCAAATAAATACATAAAATCTTAAAAAAAAAAAAACAAAAACAGTACAGTACTATAAATGCATTTTCTTTTCCTTATGGTTTCCTTAATAACCTTTTCTTTTCTCTAGCTTACTTTATTGTGAGAATACAATCTATGATAATATATATAAAGCAATACATACAAAATATGTATTAATTGACTGTTTATATTATCAGCAAGGCTTCTGGTCAACAGCAGGCTCTTAGTAGTTAGGTTTTTGGAGAGTCAAAAGTTATACATGGATTTTTGACTGTGTGGGATCAACTCTGTGTGTGCATGTGTATATCTATATATATATTTAATTTTCTGTATATCATAGTGTTTTGACATCCTAAAAAAGAAATAAAAAAACATAAAACTAAGAATAAATGAATAAATAACATAAAACTAGAAAGAGGCTGCCTTTCCAGGGCTAGCTGGCTCTTAACAGCTAGCAGAGGACTCAGCCAGGAGCATGCCTTCAATACACAAACTAACCAACTCAGAGCCCTGCCTCTTCTATCTGGCCCCTACACCCCAGGAATATATATATATTCCTCTGTCCCTTTTGTGGTGTATTTAAGGGCTCCTTTCCTTTTTATAGCTGAATACTAGTCCATCGTGTGGATAGACCACATTTTGTTTATACATTCATCCGCTGATGAACATTCTCATTTTTTTCCACGATTTGCACTTATGAATGGTGCTGCTATGAACACACATGTTCAGTTTTTTTGTTGGAGTACCTGGTTTTCATTCTTTGAGGACGTCTGGGACTATACTGAGAACAATAAAACAGGACCTTTGGGGGGAAAAAGAATTATCTTGATTTCTTGATTCCTGGACCACTAAGAATGCTTTTTGTTTGTTTGTTTTAGGGTGTGGCTAAGTATTTGTTAATTTGTTGATATATGTTTTCTGTCATTTCTAGGGATTTGGATGTTCGATGGTCAGTTTTATGTGTTGACCTGGCTGGGCTACGGTCCCCAAACACGAAGGTAGGCATTGTTGTGAAGGTTTATAGATGTGATTAAAATCCACAATCAGCGAACTTGAAGGGAGATTATCCTGGATCAGCTGGGTGAGCCTGATTGGATCCGCTGACAGGCCTTCCGGGGAGGAGCTGGGGCTTCCTTGACGAACAAGGGGCTCCACCTGTGGGCAGCAGTTTCCACCTGTGCGGGACGCCGGCAGCCCGCTCTGCCTCCTGGCCTGCCCTCCAGGGTTTGAACTTGCCCAGCAAGCCCCCACAGTCGTGTGATCTAGTTCCCTGCAATAGATCTCTTAACACGTATCTCCTGCTGGTTCTGCTTCTCTGGTTGAACTCTGACCGATGCGGGTTTTGGTACCTGGAAATGGGTGCTGTTGTAACAAAGACCTAAAAATGTGGACGTGGCTTTGGAATTAGGTAACGGATAGAGTCTGGAATAACTTTGAGGAGGATGATAGGAAAAGCCTACCTAGCTTGCCTTGAAGAGACTGTTAGTAGAAATAGGAATGTTACAGTTTGCTAGTGAGGGCTCGGAGGGGAGTGAGGGAGCACGGTCCAGAATACCTAAATCCCCACAGACAGTTGGGAGAAATACGGATGTTAAAGATGCTGCTGGCGGGGCGCCTGGGTGGCTCAGTCGTTGGGCGTCGGCCTTCGGCTCAGGTCATGATCCCGGGATCCTGGGATCGAGCCCCGCATCAGGCTCCCTGCTCTGCGGAGAGCCTGCTTCTCCCTCTCCACTCTCCCTTCTTGTGTTCTCTCTCTCTCTGTCTCTCTCTCTGTCAAATAAATAAATAAAATCTTTAAAAAAAATAAAAATAAAAAAATAAAGATGCTGCTGACATCAAGGGCTCAAAAGGAAATGAGGAATATGTTATTGATAGATGGAGGGAAGGAGATATTTTTTATATAGTAGCAGAAAGCTTAGCAGAATTGTGTTTCACAGTTATGTGGAAAGCAGAATTTGTGAGGGTGAACGGGGGTATTTATCTGCGTGGCCGGGTGTTGAAGGTGTGGCTCGATTTTTTTTCTTGCTTGTTTATAGTAAAATATGAGAGGAAAGAGGCAGAAAAGGCATCAGAACTTGGTATTTTAGAAATTTTCAGCCCACCCAGATTGCAAACAATGCTAAAATTAGGCCATTCGCTGTCAGGAAAGTGTGCTCTGAGGAGAAATCTGAGGATGTACCTGGACAATCTTTTGCTAGTGCCTAGGAAGGATCAGAGGTCAGAGTACTCAATCCCATGAAGGCGCCTTTGGACAGATTAGCCATGTGACCCAGGGCTGTCCTCAGCCATGTCAGCAGAAACCAAGCAGAGAAATGGGGTTGTCTAAAAAGATCTGTGGAGGCACCTCTTGTCTAGTGGAGTAAATCCCAGAGCCATATACCGGACACCCACATGGTTCCTGAGACTGTCTTGCAAACAGAGACCCTAGCAGTTTGTCCTGAAAGAGCCAGACAAAGGGTAAAATGGAAGAAAGCTGTTAGACGCCCCCCCCCCCCAGACTGTACAACCGGGAAACGAAGAGCTGAAAACACACAAGAGAGAGGAAGACTGATTCCCAGGCCAGACAGTGAGGCCGGGAAGCGGGGCCAGGAGCCACAGAAGAGCATGCCTAGGCCTTGCAACCCTCCGTGGTTTTGCCAGGTGGATTTTAAATTTGTTTTGCAACCCCCTTTTTCCTTTCCAGTTCTCCCTTTCTGGATGGGAATGTCTGGAGCTGTTACCTTCTGCCTGTCCCACCGTTGTATCTTAGGAACAGATAACTTGTTTTCTAGTGTCACAAGTCCACGGAGGGAGAGGAGATTCCCCACCCCCCAGGATCCATTATACCCAGAGCCTCACCCACACCTAATGTAGGTGGTTTAAGTGATGAGATTTGAGCCTTCTGAGCTGATGACATCTAGATGAGAGTTTGCCCTTCAGCTGATGCTGTAATGGGTTGAGACTTTGGGGGACCCTAAATGGGGTGAATATATTTTGTAGATGAGACCAACATGCATCTTTGGAGACCAGAGGGCAGAACCGTGGTAAGTGTAACAATGCCTTCCCCTGTCTGCATCCCAATGCCCAGAACCTGTGACTATTTTCTTACATGGCAAAGGGACGTTAATGGCATAAGGTTTTGAGATGGGGAGATTAAGCTGGATTGTCTAAATGTGCCCAATGTAATGACAAGGATCTTTACCAGAGGCAAGCAGAGATCAGTGATGGGGTCCCTGGCTTTGAAGATGGAAAAGGTCACAGGCCACTGAATGTGGACAGTCTTTAGAAGTTGAATAAGGCTTCTCTAGAGCTTCTAGCAGGAACACAGATCTGTCATCCCATTTTAGACTTCTAACTGCCAGCACTGGAAGATAATAAATTTGTTGTTTTAAGCCACTATGTTTGTGGTAATTTGTTGCAACAGTAATAGGAAATTAATACAGTATGAAGAGAAGCTTCAGGACATGCTCAAGCTGTCCTCTTGAAACGGAAAAAAACCTCTGATGTTTATACTGTGGAAGAATAACTCAACTGCAATCCTTGGTTTATAATTTATGATCTCCCAGGCCACCCTGCTCAGGGAAGCCATCTGGGAGGCCATATTCTGAACCATGTCCCCTCATTCTCCTGCCTACGGGATAGCCAAGACCACTCAACCCTGCATGAATCATCTCATTTATTCTTCACAATCCTGTGAAGTAGCTTGCTACAATTGTCTCCATTTTACAGATGAGGAAACTGAGGCAAAGAGAGGCCAAGTATCTTTCCCGGAGAAAGATACTAGGTAGACCTTTCTTGCATCTAGTGAGTAAAGATCCAAGATTTAAATGCAGATTCTTAATCACCATGCTATCTGTTAAAATTAAAATGGTACTTTCCACATTCTTTGATGAGTTTAAAAAAACATTTGCTGAAACTGTGGGATTATGTAACAAAACAGGTTTAGGAACAAATACAGCCAACAATGGTTCCGCATTTATCCACATCTGTTCATCAGTGGGAGTGGAAGTACACGGGGGGCGAGAGCAGCCTGTCCGCCCCAAGAGCTCAGTGTTTTGGACATGTGTTGGTCTGTCTCGCAGAGGATATGGGAAATGTCAATTAATCTGCTAAGGCTAGTAAAGTGGGCATCTTCTGTGAAAGGAAATGAAAGCAGAACCAAAGAAAGCCCTAGAAGTCAGCAGACAATGGCTATTAGGCCCTGGAAGCCAGAGGACAATTGAAGCCATAAGTAAGAAGGACTATGAGAAGCAAAAGCCGGGGTGGAGGATGAGGTCATTTGCTCATGGTGACAGGAGCCGTAGAAGCAGTAGAAGCCTCCATCAGGGAGCAGTGTGCGTCTGCGGCTGAGGGGCCTGTCACTTCTCAGGCTCGGTGGGGCCTGGAGGGCTGCAGAGAGTCCATTCTTCCTGGGAGGCCAGGTCACCCACCCGTTTCTGGGTTCCTGGAAGCCATTCCCACTCCACCCCAGGCAGCTGCAATCCTCAGTCCCCTTATTTCCAGGTGTAAGCTCACAATTCACTCCCCTTTGCCTGAGATGTCTGGTTAGTCTCTGTTCTTTGCAATGCAGATAATGAGCACCTTCCACCCACTGCAGGTGGCCCCTAGGGAATCATCCCGGCTACCATAGTAGGCACCTCCCTGGGGTCCAGGACACCTGCCCACGTGCCCACCACATCGGGTTCCTTCTAGGAACTACTAAATAAATGTGGCCACCTCCTTGCTCTTGAGATGACCTTCTTATAGATGTCATGGGAACTATCTCCGTGCTTCCCGCAAGCTGAGTACAATAAAATCAATGTGGTGTAAGCTTTCTTAATTACGATCAAATCCCAGCCCTGTCTTCCTGAGGTTAACATCTGATCCCCCTTGGTTAGAATTGGATTTGGAGTTTTCCTAAAACTCTTCAATCATAGCCAAGTCTGAGTTTGTGTCATTTCAATAGATGGCTGGATCCACCCATGACAATTTGATTCTTTCTAATTCTCCCCAGCATTTTAACATGTTCAAGTATGGGGTTTTTTTTTCAATTTTTTTTTTTTTGCCACAATCCAAGATAAAAAAAAAATGTATTTTATATGACAAGCCAATACACATGTATATAAATACATTGAAAGGTTTCACCACACCCTAACACTTTCTATTCTTTTTCTTTTTCTTTTTTAATAAAGATTTTATTTATTTATTTGACAGAGAGACAGCGAGAGAGGGAACACAAGCAGGGGGAGTGGGAGAGGGAGAAGCAGGCTTCCCGCCGAGCAGGGAGCCCGATGTGGGGCTCGATCCCAGGACCCCGGGATCATGACCTGAGCCGAAGGCAGACGCTTAACGACTGAGCCACTCAGGCGCCCCTCTTTTTCTTTTTAAATGTTGGTTTTGACCCAGTAATTTATATCACAATGTTTCATGACCCATTGTTTGAAAATTACTGGTCTAGTTTCTCCTTTCTCCAAAATTTCACTTCTCAAATGCAGGTCTTCCTTTGCTCTGGTTCTTTCTTTGCTTTCCTCAAGTATCTCGAGAGTAGTCAGCTCTCCACTCCCTCACCTGGGTTCACTCTTCAAGTGGCAGTGTTTTGTCTCCGGCCCTGCCCTGCCCTGCCTTGAGGGGGCCCTTCCTGAGGTCTGTTAACATCTTCCTTGTTGATAGAGCCCAGATTTTCTGTTATCTAACCCATGCTCCCTGCATCCTCTGGTGCGGTTGCCCTTTCCCACTTGAAAGCTTTCTCTTGCCTTCCCAAGGCCACGCCAAAGCTTTTGTCTGTTTTTCTGTAGTAATATTTCTCCTGTGAGGTAATAAGTGCCACTGAATGAAAGGGAGAGAAAGCAAGAGGTATAAACAATGTGTGTATATATGCGCCCGTGTGTGGAGGGCAATGGTGGTGGGAAGCCTGCACAATATCTGCAGTGGACACTGTGGTTGATTCTCAGTGTCCACTCCGTATCAGATGATTAGCCCAAGTCAGTCAGTAGCTTTCCCTGGCAACTGTTACTACTCCAGGATTGGGCACACCAATGGCCTTAGCCGGACAGTCTAAAGGAAAGGACTGTATCTCACACCCTGGAGGAGGTTTTTCTCTTTCCTCCACTGGATGTGAAGAGGGAAGCATCACCCAGTAGCTGCTGGCAGCCATCTTGAGACCATGAGAACTATCCCAAGGACAAAGCTTCAAGGAGGAAAGCTGAGTAGAACCTTGGACAGAATCTAAGTCCTTGATGACATCATTGAACTACTGAATCAACAGCCCTCAGAGCCTGCCTACCTCTGGCTCCTTGTTACATGAGCTATTTCTTTCTTTTTCTTTTTTCCTTTTTTTTTTTTTTTTTTAGGATTTTATTTATTTATTTGACAGAGAGAGAGAGAGAGCGAGAGAGGGTACACAAGCAGGGGGAGTGGGAGAGGGAGAAGCAGGCTTCCTGCCGAGCAGGGAGCCCGATGTGGGGCTCGATCCCAGGACCCTTGGATCATGACCTGAGCTGAAGGCAGACACTTAACGACTGAGCCACCCAGGAGCCCCTATTTCTTTCTTTTTCTTAAAAAATGAGGTATTATGTTACTTGTAGCAGATAGCATCCTGATTCAGTATCTCAAAATATCCCATCACACCTGAACTCCAGACCTCTGGATCCACCTGCCTGCCAGGTCTTCCTCTTGGCTGTTCCATAACATCTCACACTCAGTAGGCCTAAAACGGACTGTTGTCTGGGCCCCCTCCTCCCCCTCCTCTAGTCTTCTGTGAAAGATCCACCATCTGCCTGACTCAAGCCAAAACCTTCAGTCATCTCTGCTATTTATTTCCCTCCTGCCCCCAGTGGCAATGTTTCCTTGGGTGTAGCAGAGTCCCTCCGCCCTGAATATTTCTCAAATCCACCCACTTCTCTGCTCACTATCACCTCTTGCCTGTTCCCCTGCAACAGCCTCTGACCTGGTTCTCCGCCTCCTAATGGCTTCTGCACACCACAGCCAGAGTGATCGTTCTAAAATGCAAATCTGAATGCTTCACCCTCCTGATGAAACCATGTTTTTTTCCCTTTTCCTTAGGATGCATTCGGAGAAAGCCTTCATATGGCACGTGAGGTCCTGCATGACCTAGCCCTCATGTCATCTTTGCAACCTCAGGGCCATTCCTCCTTTCTGTCCTTCATTGCAGAATGATAGAGGTACTTCCAGTTCAAAAACTGGCTCTGTCTCACCTCCTGACTTATCTATCTAGAAAGGCCTCCTCCTCTCCCTGCTTTACCTGAATAACTCCTGCTCGTTTCAGTGCTCAGCATGATGGGGGGGACATTTACCGCAAGCCTGGGTTAGACGCTCTTCGTGTCCCCACAAGGTCATCTTTCCCAGTCACAGTGCTCTTCACAAGGCCGTAATGACCTGCTTGTCAGTCCCTCGCCCCTACCCCAGACTGGGAACTCCTTGAGAGCGGGGACCCTGGCTTACTCCCTGCATGTAGCACAATAATTGACTGAAAAAGATCATTTTAAACAAACTCAGACTTGACTTGAAGGCAAGGGTAGGATGGAATAGAGTTGGAGGGCATTGTAGAAGTGGACATTTTCAAGCAGGGTGGAGAGTGAGGGTGGCAGAATCTGATTTGCTAGCCAAGTCTGTCAAGTAGGTTTAGGTGGGTGGCAGGGCAAGGCCAAGGGCAAGACCTCACTGAGGGAGATAATGAACCCAGGCAAACGATGATGGTGGCCCGAACTAGGGTGGTGGCAGTGGAGATGGGGAGAACAAGACAGACTTGAAAGAATTAAGAAGTAGAATTAACAGAATTGGAGGGGTAAGAAAAGAAAGGAGTAGAAGATGAGGTGTTCTAATTTGGCAGCAGAAGTCCTTAGTGGTGCCTTCTTCTAGAGTGGGGAACCCCGAAGGAAGAACATGATCGCAGGTGCAGAGGGAAATGAGGAACTCTGTTTTGGACATGTTGAGTTTGAGGGGCCTACGGCACATCCAGAAGGCACCTGGGCATTCAGGGCCGCCGTAACAGAAGTTGAGAAGGAGTGGATGTAGAACTAGGAGAAGGATAGATAGGAGTCATAGATGCCAAGATACAGGATGCAGAAAAGAAATGACTAGAGACGGGGCACCTGGGTCATTAAGTGTCTGACTTCGGCTCAGGTCATGATCCCAGGGTCCTGGGATCGAGCCCCGCATCGGGCTCCCTGCTCAGCGGGAAGCCTGCTTCTCCCTCTCCCACTCCCCCTGCTTGTGTTCCCTCTCTCTGTGTCAAATAAATAAAATCTTAAAAAAAAAAAAAGACTAGAGACAAGGGGAAAATACTGCTGAGCCCCCTCCCCACAGGCACCCCCACTTCCACAGACACAAACGCACTGGAGACGTTTCTCTTGACAGCAGTTTTATTTGATTCAAAAGTGAAACTCAGACCCTGGCCCGCTCCACTGGTCATGGGATAATGGCAGGAGGAGAACAGATCTGGGGATCGCCGGCCTCTTACTAGGACTCAATAAGGGGAACACACAGGTCATATATATGTGTCAGGGCAGGGAGAGAAGGGCCAGGGACTGCTGGCTGGGTAGGGCTTGGCCACAGGGCAGGGAAGGGGTGACTTGTGCCATCCCTTAGACACATGCAGAGCCGAGAGGACTAATTCTGTACAGGTGTTGGGGTCTGGGACTTGGAGCAGGCCTAGGGCAGGGTCAGGGAGCTCTGGACCAATGGGTTCAGTAGCTGTGAGTAGACTTGTCCAGCTCACTGCGCTGCTCCTTCTGGGACTCAGTCACCACCTGCTGGGGCAAGGCATGTGAAGGGCACAAACCATTCAGCACCACCCTCTTTTGCTCTCCTTTGGGGTATGCTGTCTCCTTCTCCAGCAAAACCAGCTGAGGCTCCTGACTATCTATCCACCTTCTCTATCTCCCTGTCTCCCTCTAGCCCCAAAGACCACTAACTCTCAATACTCTAAAATCGGCGGCAGCCAGGTTGGGGCTCAGAAATAATGTGGGCAATGATGGGGTCCTGGGCTCAAGTGGTCCATCTCACCTCCCCGTCCCGGGTCTCAATGGTCTTGATCAGAACCATCTTCCTGCTGTGGCTGTCCTGAGGAGGCTCCACCTCAGACACTGGAAAAGGTAGGATGAAGGGGTGGAAGAGAGGAGGCTTGTGGTTTCTCTCCTTTTAAGCCCTCACTCTCATCTATGAGGGAAGGGGAGTGGCAGGGCATGAGGAGCAGGGCATGAGTATAGACTAGGACTCAGTAGTTCATGGACAGAATCGATCCCTGAGCAGAGGCATACATAGCAAGAGTCTGGTCAGGGCAGAAGCGGACAAGGGGACAGGCAGATTGGAAGCCAGGCGTGGGAGACTCACCAGCCGTCTTTATACTTAAGGATGCAAAAGAATGGACTGGCACAGAGATCCTGGGAGCGAAGCACGGGGTCAGCGACTGGGCCCGGGCCCCGCCCCTTCCCTGAACACCCAATCCCTCCCATCCCTTACACTCCCACCCTCCAGCAGCCCTGCCCCCCACCTGCTCTCCTCGCCCTCCAGCAGCTTCCGGTAGGTGGCGATCTCGATGTCCAGGGCCATCTTGACGTTGAGGAGCTCCTGGTACTCGCGCAGGTGCCGGGCCATCTCCTCCTTTAGCTGTCGCAGCTCCTCCTCGAGCCTCGCGGCACCCGCCTGGTACCCGCCCGCCTCCAGGGCAAAGTGCTCCTCTAGCTCCCGCAGCTGTCTGAGCAGCGCCTCGTTCTGGGGGGCAGCAGGGGGTCACTGGGGGAACAGCCTTCATCCTCCGCGCCCCCCACCCCCCGGGCCTGGGCGCGAACCCCGGTACTCACCGTGCCGCGCAGCCCGTCCACCTCACAAGTCAGGCTCTGTATCTGGCGTCGGGACTCGTTCATCTCCTGCTTGGCCTGACGCAGGGCCTCGTGGTTCCGGTTGGCGGCGTCGGACAGGTCGGCGTACTGCGGAGTGCGAGGCAACAGGGCCGTGAGCTGACGGCACGCGCGCTCCCCGCAGCGCCCCGCTCGCCCAGAGCCTCCCTCGCCCTCCCGGGCTCTCGCACCTTGGACTTGTACCACTCCTCTGCCTCCTGCAGGTTCTTCGCCGCGATGCTCTCGTACTGCGCGCGGATGTCCCTCAGCGCCGCCGTCAGCTCAGGCTTCACGGTGGCCTCCACCTCGACCTGCTGCACCTGCTGGCTCTCCACGCTCACCTGCAGGTCTCGCAGCTCCTGCGGCCCAGGACAACAAGTTGTCGAGGTTGCCGCGCGGATCCCATGCGGGCCGCGCAGTTCACGCACAGAAAAGAGAAGAAACACTCGAATGAACAGAAGGGGGTGCCAGGGAGTGCAGCGCACAGAGGACTGCGCGTCCTGCGCCCCGGTGTGCTCCAAGCCGGCGGCCAAGCGACGGGGTGCAGTTCCGCCGATCGCCACCAGGTGGCGCAGGGGTGGGAGTCAAACCACCTGTAGAGGGCGGGTTGAGGGGCTGCGTCTACCCCGCGAATCTCACTTCTCTTCCCTAGGGCGAGTCCTCCGCCGCATTCGCCAGTCTTCTCCAGCGCCTGCCTTTCAGCTCCAATGAGACCACCTGCAACCTTCGAAGCCTCTACTGACACTCGGCCCACCTACCTCCTCGTGTAGCTTCTTGAGGAACTCAATCTCATCCATCAGAGACTCAATCTTGCGCTCTAGTTCCAGGCGGGACAGGGTGGCGTCGTCCACGTCCTTAAGGGGGTGGCAGTGGGGGTTCAAGAGCAGGGAGGGACTGCTCAGGCCGAGGAAGGGCCAGGCCCTCCCTGCCTGTCTCTGGAGGCTTCTGGTCGCCTCCTGGCGCCCACACTTGTCCCCCTAGATGCAGGCGGGGGTAGACGTGGGGAGACTGCGCTGACGTGGGGCCCGGGCTCACCTTGCGGAAGAGCACGAGGTTGTGCTCCGCATCCTCCCGCTTGCGCGTCTCCTCCTCCAACCTGGCAAGCAGAACGGGCAGAGGCCGAGCTGCAGGGTCACCGCCCAAGCATCAGCCCGCGCAGCCCAGGGTCTAGGTTAGAGGCTGCTACCGTCCAGGACTCTGAGGAAGGAGGGGTCTTCAAGCTGCCCGACTTTGTCTCTAACGGGCTGAGAGCTGAGAGGGGACCCCCTTTATACACAGGGCAGACATAGCGGCTCCTCCCTCCCCTCCCCAGAGAGGCAGCACGCTGGTGGGGGGGGGACGGTGAGAGCCCGCGGGCGAGCTTGCTCCCTGCACGCGCCTGGGCAGACGAGGGGAGCCACCCCCTCCGGCGGCTGGCCGCGCAGGGAGCCGAGCGAGGAGCAGCCGCCTCGACGGCCGCCGCCCGGCCCCGGCCCTGCCCCCTGACCTCTGCTTGAGCGCCGCCACGTCCTCCGCCAGCCTGTCGCGCTCCACCTGCACCCGGTCGCGCTCGCCGCCCAGCAGCTCTAGCTCCCTGCGCAGCTCGCGCAGCTCCTGCTGGCACAGCTGGTCGGCGCGCGCCGGCTCCTGGCCCCGGGCCTGGCTCAGCTCCCCGCGCAAGGCCGCGTTCTGCTGCTCCAGGAAGCGCACCTTCTCAATGAAGTTGGCGAAGCGGTCGTTGAGCTCCTGCAGCTCCTGCTTCTCGTTGCTGCGCGTGGCCAGGAACTCCTGGTTCAGGGCCTCGGCCATGGAAAAGTCGAGGCGCTCCGAGGGCAGGCGCAGGAGGGCGCCCGCGCCCGCCCGGGGGCCGCGGAAGCTGCCCAGGCGCACGGAGGAGCCGGGGGACGCCGAGCCCAGCAGGCGGCTGCTCGAGAAGCGGGAGCTGGACGCATAGGAGTAGGCCCCGGGGGACAGTGAGGGCGGTGGCCCGAAGGTGCGGCGGTAGGAGGTGGAAGTGACGCCGGCTCGGAGGCCCGACGGGTGGCTCATGGCGGCCGAGGATGGGCAGTCACCGCTGGCAGAACTGGTCCGGGAGCTGGGAGGGAGCTGCGGACCGCTGCGAGGCGGCTTTATAGCCCTGCAGGCTCAGGGGGGGCACGGGCAGCTCCTCCCACTGGCCTGACGGCGGGGCTATGTGGGGAGGGGGACGCCCCACCCCTGCGGAGCAGCAGGAGAGCCGCACCCTCCCGCCAAGGCTGTTGGCACCCTGCCTACTTGCTTCCCCCTGTTGCTGGCGGGGAGGGAAGTGGGCCTGGCGACCACCGGCAGGCCTGGGATGGGGGTCAGCACCTTCCAGCGGGAGCCCAGGGTGGGAGGGCCTGACTGGAGCTGGGGTTCCCGCCTGAGAGAGCTGGTAAAAGTCGGAGATGCACAAACGTAGAGTCATTACATTGTCCCCCTGAAATTAATACAATGTTAGGTCAGTTATACATCAGTAAGAAAAAGGGGGGGGATAGGAGGACTGGAGGTTATAGGGCAGGCTTCTGGCGCCTGAGTGGTGAGGAGGTGGCCCCGGGCAGATGGAGAGTTGGCCTGGCTTAGGCCCCAGGGCCTGTGCCCCCACGTGTCCCCTGAAGGCTAGGCCCTGATTTTACCTGCTGTCAGCTACCCCTCTGTTACCACACCCAGGGAGAAATGAGGGACAGGAGGGTGAGGGAGCTAAGGGGGGTGGGGAAGGGCTGATGCCTCCGTAATCCCCAGGGCCCTGTGGAGGTCTGCTGCCTGGCGCCAGCTCTGCGGCTAATGGACTGGCCATTTCCCCTCCCCCTCCTCTGGACACTTGGCCAGGGGGTTGCCTGCTGATGGCTCAGCCTTAAAGACACAGCTCCCAAACCTGGACCTACACTGGGCTGCCACAGGGTGGGCCCAGCAGGGGGGGCTGAGGGTGGCTGCGCCCAGCTCTGGGTCCCACTCCGGAAGGTCTGTGCCCGGCCAGAGGCTGAGCTGAACGAGCCAGTTGTAGGCTGTCCAGCTTTACTGGATTCTCCCTTCCCCCAACCAACGGCTGCTCAGTCATGGGCCTTACGGGAAGCAAAGCGATTCCTGAGGTAGGAAGGGGAGGGGGCTGAGGGCAGCAGCTGCTGCCAAGGCTGAGAGATGAACGGACTGGCAGGAACCGGCTACCAGTATTGAGGAGTTCAGGTACCCAGGGATGGGTGGGGCTGGATGGGGAAGAGATGGGGAAAGAGAAAGCGCCCATCGCTGGTGGTCCAGGGACTGAAAGAGGAGAGAGAGGGCCCCAAAGCAGATCCACAAGCCCGTGCACACAAACAGATGCATATGCACAATAGCCCTACATCACCGATAGGCACACACATCACACACACGCAAGCGCACCTCCCTTCCGGCCCTCCCCCACCCCAGTTATCAGGAGGGCTGACGTCTGGCCTTTGCATGTCTGCGGCTTCCAGAACTCAGGCACAGGCCGCCCCGGAGCAGACAGAGGCAGCTCAGGTGGTCTGCAGGAGCCAGGGTGCTGAGGCCAGTTGGGTTTGCCAAGAGCCATGGGGCTGCCGCCGCTGGGGACTCCAGGGCTTTCCAGCTCGGACAGGTCCACCTCAGACAGGCCCTGAGGACTAGAGCTGGGCATCTGGGGAAGAAGGTTTGGGACTCCAGGCTGGATCTCTGGGTGAGGGGGTGAGGAGGGCGGCTCCTTGGCCAGCCAGCTCCTCAGCATTGCAGGGCAGAGGAACCTCCCCTCCTTTGTGTGTCCTCTGAGATGGGCCAACGCCCGCCTGCTCACATCCCTACCGCCTTCCTTCACGTCTCCTCTCCAGGCCCCTCCTTCCTTCCGGGCCATTAGTCTCTCCCTGCACAGCTGCCAGGTCCTTCTCCTTGATGGGTCTGGTTTGGTTGCCAGGGGAATGGGAAGAGGGAGGATGGGAGAGAGGGGACAGGATGGATAAACCTGGGCCTGTCCCCCTGACTTCTAGGAGTGGGGAGGGGTGGGGTCCAGCCTGGGCTGGGGGTAAGGGCTTGGCGGCTGTGTGGGTATGGGGGGGTGGATGCTGGGGAAGCGTTGGTGCTTTGTGCCACAGCCCTAGGCTCTGAGCCCCAGCTGCCATTGGCCTGGAGCCCCATCGACCCCAGCCCAGGCCCTGCCCCGTCCCTGTCTGCTGTCCGTGGGGAGCAAACTGGGAGCCTGAGCTGGTCCTTTCCAGGCTCTGTCTTTATAGGTCGCTGCTGGTAGATCTGGGCCTTTGAGGGTCGCGTAGAGGCCCGTTGGGCTGAGCCCAGGCAGTTGCAGGTGGAGCTCCCAGCCTTTCGCTGCTTAAGCTTCCAGCTCACCACCCCGGTGCCTCAGAGGAGAGGGGACCAGGGCTTCCTCAGCAGGGCTCAGGGAGCTGTGGAGGGAGGGAGTGAGGTCGGGGCCTGGGTGGGGGAACCAGGCCAGCCAGCATGTCAGAGAAGACTCCTCCCCCTTATTCAGAAAGAGCCGGGAGGAAAGGTAGGAAAGGGCCAGAAGAAAGGTAGGAAAGGGTCACGGTTAAGAGCCAGGGCTCGGGCATCCAGCTGCCAAGCTTCCCATCTGACTCCAACATTGCGTGTTGTAGGAATTTAGGCTTGTTACAATGTCCTCCCATGTCCCCCAGTAAAATGTAGATCATCGTAACTTCTACCTCATACTGTTGCGGGGAGGATTAAATACTTAGGACACATATGATAATGGCTGAAATGTAAGTTAGTTTTACTATTATCATTCTTGATCTCCCAAGTGATATAGTCAGCTGCCGAATGCAGTGAGGATCTGGACTTCTCTTGCATTGTCCCCGCTAGTGGCTGAGAGCGGTTCTGGACCCAGGGCAGAAGGAGCCAAGGACTGCCTGGCTGATCTTTCCCCAATGTACTGATGAAGACATGGACTCTGGACAGACCACCTGGGTGTGATCATGGCTCCTCAATTTAATTAGCTGTATGCTTTTGGGTTTGGGTGAGTGATTTCACCTCTGTTCACTCCATTTTCTTTATCCATAAATGGGGCAATAAGAATTGTACCTTCCTCATAGTATTGGAGGATTAGCTGAGTTATAATATGTGAGGCACTTAGTGCTTGGCACATAATATGTGCTGTACAAGGATTAGCCAGCTGCTCCGGTGAAGGCTTGGAGAAAAATGACAATGAGATGCATTCAGGGGTTTGTAAGGAAGGTGAGCAATGAAGTTTACTGGGAAGTGCTACTGAACGACAGGCCATGGACTCAAAGCTGGATGAAGAAAGGGTGTGTGGGCAGGTGAGGGTGGGAGACTGGGAGAGTAAAGAGGTCCATAGCTGGCCTCCCAGGCAAGGCCAAAGAACAGTCCTAGTACAGGGGAATTGAAAGAGGCACCGAGAGGGTAGGAAGTTGTTTTCAGAGAGTGACATGCATGAATTTGTGATTCTGGAGCTGGGGTATTGATGAATGGTAAGATTTCCAGGGTGTTTTTAAGGGAGTGGTCAACGGAGGCTAAAGTCAAATGAAGGAGAAGGTCATGGGAGAAGAGATCAGGCCACCAGCCTGGGTACTTCTGAGCTGTGTGACCCTTGGCAACTTACTTGTCCTCTCTGAGCTTCCATTTCTTCATCTGTAAAATAGAGATAATGACACCTTCATCCCTGGGTGTTGTGACATGTAAGTGAGATCTAAGTACTTCGTGTACTACTTGTGCATGAGGCTCATAGCAGGTGCTCAGCACTGTTGATGGCCTTCTTCCCCTACCGGGTGATGGGGAGGAAACTGAGACACAGAGGACCCATGCCATAGCCCTGATTACTTGTAATGAAGTGTCAGCTGGGGTCCCCCTGCCCTTCAGAGATCTAGGACTGGCTCGACCTCCAGTCCACATCCTGGGGATAGCCCAATGTCATCCTCAAGATCTCTTTGCCTTCCTAGTGCACCCTTCACACCCCTAGCTCCAAGGCCTGCTTCCTCTGTGCTGGCTGACTATCCAGCCGACTCTCCGTGGTGCCCAGATGTGGAACTCGGCACCATCCCGTGGTTCTGCGGGTTCCTTCCCCAACACTTAGGTAGAACTCAAGGCTTGGAGGGACATAGTTGCCTGTCTGAGGTTGCACAGCAAGCTAAGAGGGGCTCCCTCTGCAGGAAGGCACATCCTGATGGGTCAGGAGCTTCTGATGTTCTGGGCTCTGGCCCTGTAGGAGCCAAGATGAGCCTCAGCCAGGAGGATTCCGGCTCCACACTTCTCAAAGTGGGTTCTCTCCCAGGCTGGTCCGGCCACGGGGTCCCCACTGACTGACTGGCTGCACCAGGGTGGAATCCCTTCCCCATTATCTCCCTCTGGGGCCTCCACTCCTCCCAGTTAGGGGGCACTCTGGGCATCTTTTCCATCCCATCATTTTTCTCACTGTATCGTATAGTAATAGCTAACATTTCCTATGTGGCATACATTTTATACATGTTATTATTTTTAATACTCCTAATCACTCTACAGCATAGGTACTATTATGATTCTCATTCTACAGTTGAAAAAACTGAGGCCCAGAGAGGTTAAGCAACTTGCCCAAGGTCACACAGCTAGAAAACTAGCACTAATCTGTTTATATATCTGACTCCCCCATCCCTGACAATATGATCTTTGAGGGCAGGGACCGGGTCTTAGTCACCTTTGTGGCTGTGGAGTATAGCATAGGATCTAGGTCAAATAAATGTTGGTTAAACTGAAGGGAAATCTGAGGCACCTGAAAAAAATCTTTCCCATGATAGGTGGTCTGGAAAATAAAGAGAGATGTGTTGCTGCCACCTTCTGGTCAGAAGCTAGAATGACATGTCTGCAGTCTGAATACATCTAAGACTCAAGGTTCTTGGAACACTGAAATTTGGGGAATTCACCATTATTGGACCTTCTTTCTATAGCTGAGAAAAATTCATAAGGGTGTGTAAAATAGAATAGCAACACTGGTATTAGGAGTTCAGAGCCCTGATTCCTAGGAACCTCCTCTATACCACCCCAGCAGCTCCCACCCCCAAGCAAAAAGCCAGGGAAGCAGGGCAAAATCTATTCTCTGCCTTCAAACACCACCCCCAGCATCCTCATCTTCTACTGTGTTCACAATCTCCAGTCCTGCCCCATCATAAAATCACATCTCCACCTGCCTTCCTGACCTTTCCAATCAGCTACCCCTCAGCTGGAGAACAGGAGAGCAGCTTATGGACATGGAATGCTAAGTGAATTTTCCTTCTCACTGTGTGGCCTGAGGACTTGAGAGAGTCACCAGAGGGACTGTTAAAAAGTAGATTCCAGAGCCCCACCCAGGTCTTCTGAATCTCTAGAATCCGCATTTTAACAAACTTCCTAGGTGATTTTTAATGCACACGAACATTTGAGTATTCCAGGATTAAGTTTTTTTCTTTAAACTGTCCATCTTGGGGCACCTGGGTGGCGCAGTCGGTTAAGCATCTGCCTTCGGCTCAGGTCATGATCCCAGGGTCCTGGGATCGAGCCCCGCATTGGGTTCCCTGCTTGGCGGGAAGCCTGCTTCTCCCTCTCCCACTCCACCTGCTTGTGTTCCCTTTCTCGCTGTGTCTCTCTCTGTCAAATAAATAAATAAAATCTTTAAAAATAAATAAATAAATAAACTGTCCATCTTTTTCCCCATTTTATTTTGGAGAGTTTCAAACCCAGAGAAAGTTGAAAGAAGCCTGCTATAAACACCACTATACCTTTCTCCTGGACTTACCAGTTGTCAATATTTTGCCACAATCCCATTGAAATTAAGATTCAGGCATCATGATATTTCACCCCCAAATACTTCAGCATGCATCTCCTAAGAACAAAGATATTTTCCTACAGTACTATTAACCCACTCAAGAAATTTAACATTGATAGAACAATATTATCTAATAAATAGTCCTATTAGAATTCCCCCAATTGTCCCAATAATGTCCTTCCTAACTATTTCCCCCAATCTGGGATCAAGGATCAAGAATTGTATTTGGTTGTCACCTGGGCAGAGGGAAGAGCCAGAGCATAGGGGTAAGGCTGGGATGAGCCTGGCATGTCTGAGGAGTTAGAGAAAGGTCGGTGAGGCTAGAGCAAGGTGGGTGAGGAGAGAGGGCAAGGTGACGTCAGAGGTGTGGGAAGGAGTCAGGGCATGCAGGGCTTTGTAAATCAGAGTAAAGAGTTTATAGCTTATTTTATTTTAATGCAATGAAAAGCCATTGGAGGGTTTTAAGCAGGGGAATGACTTGATCTGATTTATGACTTTAAAAGGTCAATCTGAAGACAGTTTCAGAATTGGGACATCCTATAGTACAATTCCTAGACTCTTTAAAAAGTCTGTGTCATTTTTCTTTAAAGATGTTATTTATTTGAGAGAGAGGGAGAGAGAGACCGCACAAGCGGTGGGGGGCAGAGGGAGAGGGAGAAGCAGGCTCCCCGCTGAGCAAGGAGCCCGACGTGGGGCTCCATCCCAGGACCCTGAGATCATGACCTGAGCTGAAGGCAGACGCTTAACCGACTGAGCCACCCAGGGGCCCCAAAAAAGTCAGTGTCATTTTTTTTTAAAAGGTGGGCATATTAATTTCCTAAGGATGTCATAAGAAATTACCACAAACTTGGTGGCTTAAAAAACAGAAATTCATTCTCACAGGTTCGGAGGCTGGAAGTCCAAAATCAAGATGTAGGCAGGCCCGTAGCTCCAAAGGCTCTAGGGGAGAAGGCTTCCTTGCCTCTTCCAGCTTCTGGTGGCTCCTGGTGGTCCTTGGCTTGTGGCTGCATCTCTAATCTCTGCCTCTGTCTTCACACGGCCTTCTCCTCTGTGTCTGGGTCTTCTCTTTTCTTTCTTATAAAGACACTTGTCATTGGATTTGGGGACCCAGTTAATCTAGGATGATATCAAGATCCTTAACTACATTTTGCAAAGACCCTTCTTCCAAATAAAGTCACATTCACAGGTTCCCGGATGTTGACATATCTTTTTAATGGGCCACTCCTCAACCCACTACAGTGGGAGGTTGTTCTAGACCAAAAAAGAGACCAAGATATACAACAACTAAATGCAATGTATAAACCTAGATTGCGTCCCGGATTTGAAGGGGGGGGGAAAGCGCTACTGTAATAATTTGTGTATTATATGCTGTGGAATGATTATTCTGTTTTTAGGTGTGAAGGTGGGAATATGGTTGTGTAAGGGAATGTTCTTGTTCTTGGCAGGTGCCCACAGGAGCACCTTTAAGAGTAAAGTGTCTTGGCATCTCAGGCTTAAATGATCCCTGACATTTTTTCCAAGCAGATAGGTTGTTGAGTAGGGGACTCAAGGAATAAAAGAAACATTTCTTAAAGATCACGGTGGGTCTCAGAGCACTGCTCCCCAGGAGCTTGAAGCTCTTCCTTCACAGGGTGATGTGCCAAGATCCTCTGGATGAGAAGGAGCAGCAGTCCCCATACAGAGAGGGGAAGAGATGGGAAAAGCAGGGCAGCCTGTCTTGGGCTGGTACCAGAGCTGGAACATACGTGCGATCTCATCTGCAGCTGAAGGATCCACTTTCAGAGTGGACCACAGTCAGGGAGTCCAAGGAGGGCAGTGATGTCCTCCCTCCACCCCAGCTCCCCGTTGATCCAGAGTGCCCAAGAGGGGCTGTGGACTTGATGCCACCCACCTGGCAGACTCCCTTCCTCCAGACCATGTCTATGAGCCCTTTAGTCTGGTCCTGCGGAACGGGAGAGCAGGAAACTCTGGGGCACCAGGCACTCCTCCCCCACTTTCCTAAAGAAGACGCTGTGGTGGGAGGCGGTACTTACAGTTCCACGGGCTGTGAAGAGGGGGGGCCCTGGCTCATGGCCTCAGCTAGAGGAGCCCCGGTTGCCCCCTCTCTAAGCAGGCGCAGGCTGGAGCACATGCACGCCCCTCGGAGGAGCAGGACAGGGGCTCCTGCCCGTCAGGCCAGCTGCCAGGAGGCTCCTTTCTGCAGTCATGACACCCTGCCATCCATCTCGCCCTACCTCCTGTGGGGAGAGGCCTGGTGACAGCTGAACAGTCAAGTTCAAGGAGTCCGATACCCTACAAACTGCCCTGCCTGCAGGCCACGCAGACACTCCTCTGACAGCCGGGCCCAGCCGGGCCTGCGCTTTGGGAGCCTGTGCATCAGCTCCCGGCCAGAGAGGGCCATTGTCAGTGTCTGTTAGAAGTTCTCAGTGCGGCAGGGTGAACTTTCACCAAAAATGTACAATGTTACTAGCAACCAGAGGAAGAAAGAAAATATTACTTGCACATAAAGAAGGAGGAGGGGGCACCTGGGTGGCTCAGTCGTTAAGCGTCTGCCTTCAGCTCAGGTCATGATCCAAGGGTCCTGGGATCGAGCCCCACATCGGGCTCCCTGCTCCGCAGGAAGCCTGCTTCTCCCTCTCCCACTCTCCCTGCTTGTGTTCCCTCTCTCGCTGTGTCTCTCTCTGTCAAATAAGTAAATAAAATCTTAAAAAAAAAAAAAAAAGGAGAAGGAGGTGGAGGAGGAGGGAAGAAGGGGAGGAGGAGGAGGGAAGAAGGGGAGGGGAGGGGGAGGAGGAGGGGGAGGAGAAGGAGGGAAGAAGGGGAGGAGGAGGAGGGAAAAAGGGGAAGAGGAAGAGGGGAGGAGGAGGAGGGAAGAAGGGGAGGGGAGGGGGGAGGAGGAGAAGGGAAGAAGGGGAGGGGAGGGGGAGGAGGAGGAGGGAAGAAGGGGAGGGGAGGGGGGAGGAGGAGGGAAGAAGGGGAGGGGAGGGGGGAGGAGGAGGGAAGAAGGGGAGGGGAGGGGGAGGAGGGGGAAGAGGAGGAAGGAAGAGGGGGGAAAGAGGAGGAAGGAAGAAGGGGGGAGGAGGAGGGAAGAAGGGGTGGGGGAGGGGGAGGAGGGGAGGAGGAGGGAAGAAGGGGGAGGAAAAGGAGGGGGGAAGAGGGGGAGGAGGAGGGGGAGGAGGAGGAGGAAAGAAGAAGGGGAGGAGGAGGAGGGGGAGGAAGGAAGAAGGGGAGGGGAGGGGGGAGGAGGAGGTGGAGGAAGAGGGAAGAAGAGGGAAAAAGAAAGGGAGGAGGAGGGGGAAGAAGGGGAAAAGGAAGCAGAAACTCTTGTACCTCCTGAGGTGACCACACTCAGTGGCCAGCACGCCCGCTGGAACACGGAGATGGGGAAAGGGGGAGATAAGTGGGAGAGAGAAGGAAGGGAGAGATAGAAGTGGAGAGAAAAGATGAGGGTTGGGGTAGAGAGGGCAGAAGGGAGAAAGAGTAGGGCAAACCAAGTGGGTCAGAGGAGACAGAACCTCACAGGCTTTTTTCTCTCAAGGATCCAAGGGCCTCCACACAGGGGAACAAGCCGTGGAGTGATCCCTATTCATACCCTGGAGCCCACGGAATCTGGTTTGGTTCTTGTCTCAAGAGTCAAGCTCCCGCGCCTGGGGGGCTCAGTTGTTAAGCATCTGCCTTCGGCTCAGGTCATGATCCCGGGGTCCTGGGATCGAGCCCCGCATCAGGCTCCCTGCTTGGCAGGAAGCCTGCTTCTCCCTCTACCCCTCCCCACTGCTTGTGCTCTCTCTCTCTCAAATAAATAAATAAAGTCTTTAAAAAAAAAAAAAGGGTCATGCTCAAAACCTCCTTAGGCTCTGGGAGATTTGGGACGGCCCTGGGGTCAGAATCCTCTGGCTAGTCTTCCTGCGGGGAGATGGTTCTCCCAGAATGGGCCTCCTCGCTCTTCAACACCACCAGCAAATCAGACTATGGCTCCCTTCACGGTTGCATGTAGAAGGGAAGAAGGTACATTTTTCGAACCTGCAAATGTTCTCTGTGTGCTTTCAATTTATGACTTAAGTTCAGCCAAGACTCCTGGGGGGCAGAGAATCTTTGTTCTCCCAGGGCTATGTTTGCAGTGGAAAAGAGGATATACACATTTAAAAGGATCTTAATATTTTTATTATTAATCATTTTACCAAAAGTTTCTATGAACTAT
Organism: Halichoerus grypus; assembly: GCF_964656455.1. Lineage (NCBI taxonomy): Eukaryota > Metazoa > Chordata > Mammalia > Carnivora > Phocidae > Halichoerus > Halichoerus grypus. The sequence goes on along the minus strand of NC_135717.1, from coordinate 115,784,408 downwards.
TGTATAAGGTTTTTAAAAAAATTTTAAGTAGACTCTATACCCAACATGGGGCTCAAACTTACAACCCCAAGATCAAGAGCTGCATGTTCCACCGACTGAGCCATCCCGGTGCCCCTGTTATATTAGATAGTATGCTTTTGGCAGGAAGCAATAGAAAACCCAACTCAGAATGTCCTAAACAATAAGGGGATTTTAAGACCTAAATGTGAGACAGGAGTCCATCAAAATCCTGGAGGAGAACACAGGCAGCAACCTCTGTGACCTCAGCTGCAGCAACTTCTTGCTAAACACGTCCCCAAAGGCAAGGGAAACAAAGCAAAAATGAACTATTGGGACTTCATCAAGATAAAAAGCTTCTGCACAGCAAAGGAAACAGTCAACAAAACCAAAAGACAACCGACAGAATGGGAGAAGGTATTTGCAAATGACATATCAGATAAAGGGCTAGTATCTAGAATCTATAAAGAACTTATCAAACTCAACACCCAAAGAACAAATGATCCAATCAAGAAATGGGCAGAAGACATGAACAGACATTTCTCCAAAGAAGACATCCAAATGGCCAACAGACACATGAAAAAGTGCTCAACATCACTCAGCATCAGAGAAATACCAATCAAAACCTCAGTGACATACCACCTCACACCAGTCAGAGTGGCTGAAATTAACAAGTCAGGAAAGGACAGCTGTTGGCGAAGATGTGGAGAAAGGGGAACCCTCCTACACCGTTGGTGGGAATGCAAGCTGGTGCAGCCACTCTGGAAAACAGTATGGAGGTTCCTCAAAAAGTTGAAAATAGAGTTACCCTACAACCCAGCAATTGCACTACCGTGTATTTGCCCCAAAGATACAAACATAGTGATCCGAAGGGGCACCTGCACCCCAATGTTTATAGCAGCAATGTCCACAATAGCCAAACTATGGCAAGAGCCCAGATGTCCATCAACAGATGAATGGATAAAGAAGACGTGGTATGTATATACAATGGAATACTACTCAGCCATCAAAAAAAGAAATCTTGCCATTTGAGGGCCACCTGGGTGGCTCAGTCGTTAAGCATCTGCCTTTGGCTCAGGTCATGATCTCAGGGTCCTGGAATCGAGCCCCACATTGGGCTCCCTGCTTGGCGGGAGGCCTGCTTCTCCCTCTCCCACTCCCCCTGCTTGTGTTCCCTCTCTCGCTGTGTCTCTCTCTGTCAAATAAATAAATAAAGGTGAGCGCTGTGAATTGTGCAAGACTGTTGAATCACAGATCTGTGCCTCTGAAACAAATAATACATTATATGTTAAAAAAAAAAAAGAAGAAGAAGAAGAAGATAGCAGGAGGGGAAGAATGAAGGGGGGAAATCGGAGGGGGAGACGAACCATGAGAGATGATGGACTCTGAAAAACAAACTGAGGGTTCTAGAGGGGAGGGGGGTGGGAGGATGGGTTAGCCTGGTGATGGGTATTAAAGAGGGCATGTTCTGCATGGAGCGCTGGGTGTTATACGCAGATAATGAATCATGGAACACCACATCGAAAACTAATGATGTAATGTATGGTGATTAACATAACATAAAAAAAAAAGAAATCTTGCCATTTGAAACAACATGGATGGAACTAGAGGGCATTATGCTAAGTGGAATAAGTCAATCAGAGAAAGACAATTATCCTATGATCTCACTCATATGTGGAATTTAAGAAACAAGACAGAGGATCATAGGGGAAGAGAGGAAAAAATAAAACAAGATGAAATCAGAGAGGGAGATAAACCATAAGAGACTCTTAATCATCGGAAACAAACTGAAGGTTGCTGGAGGGGAGGGGGGTGCAGGGATGGGGTAACTGGGTAATGGGCATTAAGGAGGGCACGCGATGGGATGAGCACTGGGTGTTATATGAGACTGATGAATCACAGGCCTGTACCTCTGAAACTAGTAATACATTATGTGTTAATTAATGGAACTTAAATTTTTTAAAAAAGAAAAAAAGCAATAAGGGGATTTTTAATCTCACATAATGAGAAAGCAAGAGGCAGAGAAGTTTCAAGGCTGGCTAATTCAGGGGCTCAACATCCCACCAGGAACCCAGGTTCTTTTCCTCTCTCTGCTCTGTCACACCCAGAGTGTTAGCTTTTGTCCTCATGTTTGTCCCCTTATGGTCATGAAATGACTGCAGCACCACCAAGCATCATGTACTCACGCAATAATATCCAAGTATTGCAAGAGACAGAAAATCCTTTCCCTGCATTCCTTTTCAAGAGCAAGGACAGTTTTCTAAGAACATCTTCCCCCCACTCCCCACCAGCAGACGTTACCTCAGCTCTCATTTCCGTAACTGCATCACGTGCTGCTCCCTTGGCCACTCCCCGGCTAGAGAACTGGAATTGCCTTCATCAGCTGGGACGAAGATTCACCCTGGTGGTGGGGAGGCCCAGCTTGCCCTGACGCCCACGGGTGCCTGACACCTGAACAGAAGCAGGCTGCTGGCAGGGAAAACCACCAGCTGGGATGGCTTTGGGGTAGATGCGTAACAGTGGCGGCCACGTGTGACAATCTCTTCAGACATGGGGCCCATACTGCCTTGAATTAGGGTTGTGCCTCTGTGATCGGTCTCTACAGTGCGGGGACGGAGGTGGGAGACAGAAAAGCTAAATATAAACCCTACGGTATCCAGCACAGTGACTTGCACCAATTAGGTTCTTGGAAAATACTGAATGAGTTAAACTGAAACATGGAAATGATTGTTATAATAGTATAATGGGATGTGATTACCTTTGCCAAGGGCATTTTAGTATTAGTTTACTGTCAGGCTAGATATGTCCTGTGAGCCGAATGAGGTATTTGTTAAGAACAGAGTGTGGGGAGGGGGTGGAGGGCGACAGCAGTGACACTGAATTTACACCCACCTCGTCACCCTCAGTGAGTTAGACTAACGCGTGAATCTAGACAAAACTCTTGTGTAGTTAGGGTAGCTTTACATTCTGCTCTCATTTGAAAGCGAATGAAAAAGAAACCTGGTGGTGAGACAGGTGTTTAAAAGCATTCTCTGTATTATGACTCAAGGAGACAAGTCTCTAGCAAGGGTCACTGCTGCTGTTTCTTTCCTGCTGCAGACTCAGAGGGAACGGTGGAGGGGGGAAAAACCGTTTTCCCAGAACCCGCTCAGGACTGACAAACTCCGACACCAGGCTCTTGAACAAATGGGACAGTGACAGGCTAATGAGAGTCAGCAGAGAGGAATTCCTCCATGGGGGAGAAGCTGGGAACCTTCTCCACCCCAACACGCAGGGGTCTATTCCCTTCACCTTGTGCTGCCCCGGCATTGGGCTCCGGGGGCGCTCTGCCTGGGCCGTCTCTGCCGGCTTCACCTTGTGGCCTTGGCCGACAAGAGCTGACCATCCTGGCCCCAGTGCTCTGGGCACGAGCTGTCCCCTCGGCACGGTGGCTGGTGTCTTGTCAGCAGGAGTCCGGGCGGGTGGTAGCAGCTCTCTGACCACGAGCTGAGAATGGATTCGCTGAGTTCAGAGAGAGACCTGGACAAAAAAGCCCCTTCACTGGAGAAGCTACAGCCTGGACAGTGGGAACCGGCTGGCCTTGCCACTCTGGATCATCCTGCCGCCACTGGGCCCGGGAATGGGGCTCCTAGAAAGCGATCTGACGAATGCCCGGGGCAAGGGCTCCGGGCAGGGACTGGCCGCGGGTGGGCCTCAGGCCTGACACAACCCAAGATGTGGCCCTTGTCCTCCCTGGGAGACTACTCAGCAGAGTGGAGTGAGCAAGGGCTTTGGAATCAGAGTTCTGGGGTCAAATTTTAGTTTGACCACTTGTTCTGTAGCCTTAGGCTAGAGATTGAAGCTCTCTGGGTTTCAACTTCCTCAGCTGTGGAAATGGGTATAACATCACCTCCAAGGGTGTTGTGAAGATCACAAAACACTCCTACCCTGACGGAGCCTCCCCTTCCTCCCACAACCCACTCAGAGTTGCCACACACTTTCCAGAAGTCAGAGGCCTGAGGACAGGCTCTCTCCAAGCTCAACCCCACTGGCCACAGAACACAGAACAGTAAGTAGGCAGCCTGCACGCGTCCCTCCTGGTCATTCTCCCCTCACCCCAGCTCAAAGCAGCCATGCTTGGGCCCACAGGGCCCTCAGTGGCCAGCAGCCTCCACGGCGCAGAAGCAGATTGCCCCTCTGGTCAGGTCAGTTGAGGGCAGCCTAAGCCCTCTGTCCACACAGCCAGAATCTGGGGCCCCAGCCAATCTCGAAGCCTGCACTCAGAGCCTTTCTCCATTTATCCCCATCAAGCCTCAGCAGCATCAGCCGTGGCAGCCGTTCTGAGTCCAGACTTGCCATTTGTGCTCAAGGGCAGATCAGATGATTGTCAGCCACAAAGCGGTGACCTAGACCTTGGGGTATATTTGTTCTTGCTGCAGGCTAATGTCTATTCACTCTCTCACCAACACAGGAGGGGGAAAAAAAAATCATTGGAAGGACAGATCCCTCCCCAACCACTGGCACTTTGCTCTTCCAATTCCCCAGGCTCTGCTCCACTGGAATATTTTTTCTCAACTAATTCTTCTTTCACCCCCACACCATTGTGGCTGCTTAAAGGTTTCCAGCCTTTTTCACGTCTTGGCACATGTAGAAAATAATTTATCTGTAAAGGCTTACTGAGGTCAGTGGAGGGGTCGTTCCTGGTTAGGGCTGACTGGCCCAGGGGCTCCAGGCTATCTTCAGGTTTCACCAGGCTGTTTTGAAGACTGAGGGATTATACTTGGCAATCCCTAAACCCCGTTTCGGGGCACTGTGCTTGGGAAATGCTGGCTTAGCGAATGGACCTCTCAGGTACCACGGGGTGTCACACTCGGCCAATGCTGGATGATGTATCCACTCCTTCTCGCATGTGAGTGCCCAGTGTCTTCCAGAGCTCAAACTGGCAATTGGCACATCTCCTAAATTGGGAAAACCTCCAGGTGCCCCTCTGGTGGCTGGACTGCCTGGCCTTTTGGAGGTTCGTTTTCATCCCTGACCCCGCATGGCTGCAAGAGGAATCTGGCCCATCCGATAAGTAGCAATAGCTGTCTCTGTGCTCAAGGATGGGGCTGGGCTGGACCTTGCCTTGAAGGGCGTTTTAAGACCATGGCCACTCTAAAAAGAAAGCTGTTGGGAGCCTCCCGGGGCACTAAGTTGAAGCACCTTGGGCAGGAGGCAGTACTGTGCTCCCAGAAGGAACGTGCATGTTTTTTAGGTGCTTTCCTCAGAGTCAGGGGTGAAAACACCAGTGGGAAAAGGAAGAAGGGAACAGAGCCCCAGTAGAACACGGTCAGTCATGGAGCCAAGGCGAACACACGTGCAGCTCTGTAGCAGTCCCCATCTCCTGCCACTTGTGTGACATACCCACTCGGGCCAGCACCCAAGCACCAAAACTGGCTCCTCCCTTCTGCCTGAGGCCCAGCCCTTTCCACTGCTCAGTTCCACCTTATCCGCCACACTACTGGTCCCCGAGTACCCATCACCACACCGTCCGGCCACTCGCGACATTCATGCCTCGCCTTCCCTCACCCTCATTTCATCAGGAACCACCCTGCTTCTAACATGTAGTTGGAAGGTCCAAATTGGGGATCTTCCCTCTCCAAGCTTTCCTACACACACACATCATTCCATTTTCCTTCTTTTCCTACTGCAGCTATTCCCCAGGACATAAATTGGGTCAAGTACCAATACTGTAACAACTTGTGACTACTGCAATTTTGTGTCTCAGCCAGCTCCACTTTCTCCAAGCAGTAACTTCAAGTGCAATCTTATTTGCCATTGTAGGTTTTGGCTAAGTGTGGAATAAATCAGCACAATTCCAAGCCCTTCCCACGTGACTAAGATATTATTAAGTCCTGATGGCAGTAGTTTTGGTAGCCCAAGTCTTGGCCCACCATCTTGAATGGTCACCTAGCCCCTTGCTACTTCACATGTAGTCCCAGCACACCAAGAGGAGCTGGAAGCTTGTTAAAAATGCAGCGTCCAAAGCTCCCCTTCAGATTTGGGTCTACATCTTAGTATCTACATGTGATTCACATCCACACTGAAGTTTGAGAGACACTAGTCCCATCTGAGCCTGTTGCCTTGCTTACAATGATTCTGTCACCGCTCATCAATCCAGATCTGCAGTGAAACAGACAAACCACTTAGCACAGTGCATGGCACTGAAGCCACCTGCCGTGTCCATCAAATGATTGGGCAGATCCTCTGCCAGCCTCCTCCCTCCCCAATTGGCCTTAAATAAGTGGGGCTAGTATTTACTGTGATACAGAAGCAGCATGATATTTAAAACAGAAACATCACTTTTATTGACAAGTTAGGGCCACAAGAGACAGCTTCCAGAACAGAAATAAGACAGTCCCAAGACAACGGAGTGCAAAATCGTAGCAGACAGGTTAATACTCTTCACCCTCATCATCTCCCTCAGCACTATCTGCTCCAACCTCCTCATAATCCTTCTCAAGGGCAGCCATGTCCTCACGGGCCTCAGAAAACTCTCCTTCCTCCATGCCCTCCCCCACATACCAGTGAACAAAGGCACGCTTGGCATACATCAGGTCAAACTTGTGGTCCAGGCGAGCCCAGGCCTCAGCGATGGCTGTGGTGTTGCTCAGCATGCACACAGCTCGCTGTACTTTGGCCAGGTCTCCACCGGGCACCACAGTGGGAGGCTGGTAATTAATGCCCACTTTGAAGCCAGTGGGGCACCAGTCCACAAACTGGATGCTGCGCTTGGTCTTGATGGTGGCAATGGCAGCATTGACATCTTTGGGAACCACGTCGCCACGGTACAACAGGCAGCAAGCCATGTATTTACCATGCCGAGGGTCACATTTCACCATCTGGTTGGCTGGCTCAAAGCATGCGTTGGTGATCTCTGCTACAGTAAGCTGTTCATGGTAGGCTTTCTCAGCAGAGATGACCGGGGCATAGGTGGCCAGAGGGAAGTGGATGCGGGGATAGGGCACCAGGTTGGTCTGGAATTCTGTCAGATCAACATTCAGGGCTCCATCAAATCTGAGGGAAGCAGTGATGGAGGACACAATCTGGCTAATAAGGCGGTTAAGGTTAGTGTAGGTTGGGCGTTCAATATCGAGGTTTCTACGACAGATGTCATAGATGGCCTCATTGTCTACCATGAAGGCACAATCAGAGTGCTCCAGGGTGGTGTGGGTAGTGAGGATGGAGTTGTAGGGCTCAACTACAGCTGTGGAAACCTGGGGAGCTGGGTAAATGGAGAACTCCAGCTTGGACTTCTTGCCATAATCGACAGAGAGACGTTCCATCAGCAGGGAGGTGAACCCGGAACCAGTTCCCCCTCCAAAGCTGTGGAAAACCAAGAAGCCCTGAAGACCTGTGCACTGGTCAGCCTGCAAAAGAAAAGTTTCAATTTTAGCCTGGGTGAAAGCTGCAATGACGTCTTTGAATCCATAATTACATTGATCGAGATTTTTAAAAGTTTTTATTTATTTAAGTAATCTCTACACTAAATGTGGGGCTCAAACTCATGACCCTGAGATCAAGAGTCGCACGCTCTTCTGACTGAGCCACCCAGGCGCCCCTGATCAAGATTTTTTTTTTTTAAATCTTCTGAACAATATTTGCTAAGAGAGCAACTGTAATGAGCTCCTAAGTACTAAAATTCAGAGAAACTTTTCACAGTTCCTGGGGGGAATCTGCTAAATGGCTATTTAAAAATGAACTATTTTCATTTCCACAAACAGAGGAATCATGAGGTCTGGAATGGATGCAAGGCCCAAGTCTGAGTAACTGGGAGGGCGACCTCCGGCGCCCTTGCTGTGACTGCAGGCAAGGGCAACTTCTCACAGTTGGAGAGCTACCAAGGGCAGGCCTGGGACCACCAGCCCCGGACAATAGATGTCTTATAAAGATCTGGCAGCTGCTTTCCAAGCTGGAATATGACCGAATAGCCAAGTTCCAATGCCCTGGTGTTAGCAGTCAGGCTGGGTCCAGATCCGGCTCTACCAGTTCCTTGCTGTGTGGCTTTGACCAAATTGATTTCCCAATCTCAGTTTTCACATTTATTAATGGAGAATACTAACCTACCTCGGGTTGTTGAGAATTGAGTACTTAGAATAGTGCTTGACACAGTAAACACTAGTTATCAGAAAGCCTATGGACTCTGCAAAAGGCGACATGCTACCAGAGCTCCATGAGACCTATTGTCACTGGGGCTTTCTACCACTTAACTGCACCATTCTGGTTAACAAACTGCCATTCTATGAAAGGATGATTTTGACGTTTCAAAGTTTTCTGCTGACAATCCTCACTTCTCAAAAGTGCTGAGATTTGCGGAATCCTCTACCAATCCCTCAGTTTACTTATCCTGCGGGTCCACACTCTGAATGGGATCAATGTACAGGGCAGACGCATAGTACCAATTAAATCCACTAAGCCTCCTACGGACACAGTAATGACACCAAAGACAAATACAGGTGTTCTGGTAGTTAATCAACTTTACTCCAGAACCCTTGATGGGTTTTACTAGGTTTATTTGTCCCTAAAGGCAGGTCCTGATTTCCAAGTCAGTGCTTGTAACTGAAGCTTGATTTGTAAACACAGGAACCAGAACCCCAATTTTGCTAGGAAGACTATGATAAACATCTGGAAGTCTGAAGCTGTGAATGACGCAATGCCATTCTTTTCAGACTAGACCAGTTGTGGCTAGGCCTAGAATGGGATTTTCCTGACAAGCTACTCTACCCAAGCTTTTATTCTTGATTTTTGGTTAATTACTTACAAGCTGCCCACATGCCTGAGGAGCAAAGAGTCATCTGATTGCCAGACTCTTAATTAAAGTGACCCAAACAAAACACTTGTCAACTTTACCGATGTGAATACTGTCACCTAAGATTTTTCTGCCACAGTGCCACTCCACATGGCCCTGAGCTCTAGTGGAAAAGAAAGCCTGCTTTCTGTGTTTAGATTTCAATACTTTCCAATTTTCAATGACTGGCACTAGTTTCTGTAATAAGGGAGCTCCCTTGACTCCACTTTCCATGCTGTGGAAGTTTCCAGTGTCCGCCATGTCTAGTTCGTGTTACACTGGCTTCTTGTGCTCTCAACGTTCTGTATTAAGGCACCAAACGTAACGTAATCCATTTTTTTTTAGGAGTTTGATCAATCAGTATATGTCACAGTCTGCCACCTATTTACTCAATGTGACTAAGATGACCTAAAAAGGGGCATCTGAGCTTGAAGCAGGGAAGCTGATTAATATGAACAAGGATGTTTAATGGTCTTAAATATCAATAAAAATGTTAAAAGGCTCCCTGGTTCTCACCTTGACTTTAGGTAAATTGCCCTAACTGCCTTGAGCAATTGCCCAAGTCTGCCTTATAAGACACAGAAATGGGCAAGGGAGCACTTAACCCTGCCCCAAATAGCTGTTGCATAACCCAGGACCATCCAGTTTAAAATTCGGTTACTGAGTGAGCACTCAACAGCTCATTTCAGTGTGCAAAGAAGGATTCTTACAGTTTGGTCTCTCTTAAAGCTGTAAGAGAAAACTCTCAGCTTCAGTTCTGTGTTTAAGATGAAAAGAATGTATTTCCAATGTCTTCCTTAGGATCATTATTTACTTTATTCTTGAGAATAAACCTACCAGCTTCCGAATGCGGTCCAAGACAAGGTCAATGATCTCCTTGCCAATGGTGTAGTGCCCTCGGGCGTAGTTGTTGGCAGCGTCCTCCTTGCCGGTGATGAGCTGCTCAGGGTGGAAGAGCTGCCGGTAGGTGCCGGTGCGAACTTCATCTGCAAAAGGCAAATAGAGCGGCCACCCCTCACTCACCGCCTGCACAAGCCCGCTCAACCCCAGGGTGTCCGCGGAGCCTCAAGACAGACCTCCTGTCCCAGACACCCCCCCCCCACTGTCTCACCCCGGGAGCTCACGGGGGTCACTGAGGCCAACTCACCAATGACCGTGGGTTCCAGGTCTACAAACACGGCCCTGGGCACATGCTTGCCAGCGCCCGTCTCACTGAAGAAGGTGTTGAAGGAGTCATCTCCTCCCCCGATGGTCTTGTCACTTGGCATCTGGCCATCGGGCTGGATGCCGTGTTCCAGGCAATAGAGCTCCCAGCAGGCATTGCCGATCTGGACACCAGCCTGGCCCACGTGGATGGAGATGCACTCACGCTGTGGGAAGAAGAAAGGAAAATGTCAGAATAGGACAGATCAGATGGGACATTTAGGAATGATTCACACCTAAATGACTAATTAACCTTCGGGATAGATAATCACCTTTCTGGAAGTCACTCCTGCCCAAGGTTTATTTCACAAGCCTTTGCTGACTAATTCGGAGAAAATGCTTTGCAAAACCAAAGATATGTTAATGAACTACTAGGCAAGACCAGAGATCAGACCCTTGCTTTGTAGTCACATTAGATATTCAAGGTCAGGTTTCTACCATTTTAGAAAGATAAAAGCTGTTCTATAGCAATACATTTCCTCCAGCTCCTGGGAAATACGCCTGCTGATTCCTTAAAGGCATGCAAAATTCCCCTTTGCAGCTCTGACTCATTCTGTGTGATTGTGTAACTGTTGAGCTCATTCTGGTCCCTCTTTAATCCTATTCTTTAAAAGACAAGAGCTTCTCCCTCTCCCTTTAAAACCAGCTTAAACCAGCAAACTACAGCCATATGACTCATGGAGAAAATGCCAGATAAGCAGCAGTTAGCTGTATTTTAAAAAACTGTGGTCAGAGGCAGCTTTTTAACCCTGTGGAAGAACTTAATCGTAAGGAAGAACATTTTTCCTTCACTATCAGCACATCTTGAGTAGGGAGGGTTGGCGATACATGGAAATAAAAACCAGAAGTGTCAACAAGACTTGACTAATAGCTTAAGAAATTAGTTGTTTCCTACCAAAACATATACACACATTTATCTCTGGCACTGTGGGGAAAAGTCTATGGTATCAAGAATTTAATGATATTGGGAAAATGTTTTCCTTTATTTGATGAACAAGATCATTTATAAGTTTCCAAACTCATTCCTGCCTAGTAAAATAAGGCCATGAACATAGGATCTATGCCTCCAGATTTAAGAGGAAAACAAAAAATGGGGGTTTATTGTATTTCACCGTAAGTCAGATTAGCTACTTTGCAGACTGGCAGAGGACTTTCAAAATATTGACACCAAATATCTACCTCCCTTTACATTTTCCCCAAATAAGAGGGTTTCAAGTTTTTAAAAGCTGTTAACAGGAAACTAGTTAGAGAAAACTCAACACCACTAAGATCTCAAAGGGCCTAGTTTCATAACCTGAGATAATAAAAACCCCAATCACCCACAACCTTTGACTTATGGCCCCCTCCTTCCCGCCTACACTCCTCATAAAACACCCATGGTCTCCTGACCACATCACCGGGCTCATTATTACCTGTGTCTACTCGCCCAGCTCTAGGGCTGTGGGAGAAAGGGGAGTTGGTTGTTCTAATGAACCTGTGACTATTTACCATTGCATCATGTTTACCTTTTAACTGGACTTTGGAAATTCTACAGCCCAGGAAAGCTGGAGAGAGAGATCGGTCCATGACAGCTCCAGGGCCGAGGAGATCAAGTATTTGAGAAAAGCCTTTCATTCTAATGAAGCGTTTCTTCTATTGACTTTTAAGTCCAAAACACTTTCATTGTGCAATAGGCTAATTGCTTTCTCATTTAGACCATGGCCACTGCTTTCCCTCCACTCTCCCCTGGCCACTCGGGAGATGAAGTGAGACACAGGTGATGGACTCAGTCTAGCTTTCACTGGACAAGCAGCCACCGTCTCTTGTGAAACACTATTAATCTAGCCAGTGTTTGCCTAAATCCGTCTGCGGCTGGTGCTCTCCTGCCCTTCTTTAAAAAGCCCCATTATTTTCTGAATCACACTTTACCAATATCTTCCCACCTCCCTTGCTGAAAAGCACTCAATTTGTTACAGCGAGACTTAGCTTTGAGAACTGTGGTGGTCTCTGAAGAGGGTGACTGGTCTGTTCACTGTATCCCCTTTTCTTTAAAGATACTGTTTTGAAACATTTGATACACAAATACTAGCTTAAAAACAGGACTTATTTTACGCAGACCTCTAACAGACCTTCTCTAAGAAACACATTGTTAGTACTTGTTTACTCAGCGGTTTTGTAAGAAAATATCTTTTTATGGACAAGTTTTTGAAAAAGCTGGCCTAAGTACAAAGCTTCAGCTATAAACATCCCATTACATTAACATTAGAACTGCCAAATTAGACAAGGTGACGATTAATAATTCCTTTAAAAGGAGCAGCCTGCCTACATCCTTCAGGTGAACTGATGCAATTGGAAGCTCTCCCCAGGGACGAGCCACAGGTGACTCAGCAGGGAGTCACCGGGCGCCGGAGCGGAGGCGCCGGGGAGTGGACGCACCTTCGGGGCCGGAGTGAGTAAGGCACCGGGAAAGTGAGGTCATTCCATACGGCGGGAGGGATTTTTAGTTTTCACAAGTCCTTGGGCGCCAGTGTGAAGGCTCCCTGGTCCGCCCTCGGCTGTGGCGGGCCCTCTCACTAGGCTCTGGAGGGCTTTCCACTTCCACCAAAGGCAGTGTCCTGGCCGCGCTTCCGAGCCTGAAGAGAAGTTTGCCGGTGAACTCGGCCTTCCCAGCCTGGCCATCAGAAGCCAGTTTACTTGGACGCGTCCGGGACGCGGCCCACGTGCGCCCGGGTCCCACCAGCCCTTTGGGCTCTTCTCACCCCCACGCCACGTCCCGGGGACCCCCACTCACCATGACTGAGACTTATAGGGTTCCTCGGGGCGGGAGCAGGCGATGGGACAGCGACAAGGTTCTCCCTCTGACAGACTACCAAGGAGTCCGGGGGAGAAGAGGAAGAACCGCCCCCGAGGGACCCTATATACCCCTTCCCCGGCCACGTGGCCAGGGGCGGGCCCCTGACCCCGCCCCGGCCGCTGCGGCCCCGCCTCCGAGCCCGCGGCCGCGGGCAGGACGCCGAGTCGCACCCGCCCGCGGAGAGAGGACGGCCGCGCGGCGCTGATTGGTGGGTTCAAAAGTTCAAACCAAACTCTACGGAAGGAGCCCGATCTAGGAAGGGAGGAGACATCTCGGGGCCAGGGAAGGGAGGGTGGGGCGGGGAGAGGACGGAGACGGCGAGTGGAAGGGAGAGGAAGGCGAAGCATCTGCCGGGTTCCGGGTGGGTTCCGGGGGCGGGGGGCGTCAGGTGGGCAAAGCCGCAGGAGGAAAGGGGCAGGTGTAGGGAGCGCAGCCCCTCCTGCAGCGCGCCCCGCCCCGGGGTCTCCGGACCCTCGAGCGGCGGCCCGCGACACCGACAGCCAGTCCCCGCCGCATACCTCCCGGTGGGGCCGGGCCTGCCAGCCGCCCGCCGGTCTGCGAGGCCGCCCCTTCCGCCTTTCAAAGCCCTGGCGGCGGCTCCTCTTGCGGCTGGGGGATTCCGGAGCGAGAAGGCCTTGCTCCGGGTTCCAGCTCTTAATTACCACCAGCTGGCCTGAAGCCCGTATTCTCTTCTTTACTCGTTTTCCTGCCTTCTGAAAAATGAACCTTTTGTCCCTAACAACAGTCTCCTTCCAGTTGGTGCAAAAGCAGTTTTATCGGTTCGTTTTAATAGCTTCCATTTTTGATTGCTTACTATTCCGAGTAGTTGGTTTTTCACACTGTATCAATCACATTTCATCCTTAGGACAAACCCTGTGAGTTATCCCCATTTTACAGATGAGGAAACGAGGGCTCAGCGGAATTAAACTAATTTAAGGTCACAGCTGGAGTAATGGAGCCGCCCATAAGCCTTCATTATCTTGTACAGCCTCGGGGTCAATATACCGCGCTGACCGTCTCTGCAAAGGTTTACTTCTCAGAAACAGCCTTTCAGTTCTTTTTCTTTCTTTGCAACTTCATCGTGTTATCTTAGCTCTTCACCCTCTCTGGGTGCTAGAGTTTATGGAAATATTCAGAGAACAAGAGTGACTGTTATACAGAATAGAAGTTACAGGGCTTTCTCCTGAAGTAGAAAAAGGCAAAATGAAAGGAAAAATGGGTTTTGGGTACAGAATAGGCAGAACTCAAGATACACCCCAACTCATACACACAAAGTGAATGCTGTGGAAATATGCACAGAGACTCCTTTTCTTTTTTTTTTTTTTTTTTTTTTTTAAAGATTTTATTTATTTGAGACAGAGAGAATGAGAGAGAGAGAGCACATGAGAGGGGAGAGGGTCAGAGGGAGAAGCAGGCTCCTTGCTGAGCAGGGAGCCCGATGCGGGACTCGATCCAGGGACTCCAGGATCATGACCTGAGCCGAAGGCAGTCGCTTAACCAACTGAGCCACCCAGGCGCCCCAGAGACTCCTTTTCAAATGACAGTACCACAGTTCCGTCATCAAATGTTTGTTGATCACCTATTGTGTGGCAGGATATTCTGAAAGTTGGAATAACTAGCATCGTATTCTGTTCCTAAATATTTTAGTCTTAATTAGTAAAGCATTTCAACTTTTTAATTCATTCCACCAATATACTTAACACAGTTTGATTTCTTGGGAATACGCATGTGAACAAAAATTGACAGATCTCTGCCTCATAGAGCCCATGTTCTAGGAGGGATAAGAAGAAAGAGAAACAATGAACACAGTAAATAAGTAAATCATAAAATTCATTAGAAGGTGACGAGTGCATAGGATGGCTATAGGAAAATACTGAGCAAAGTGGAATGAGAGTGCTGAGAGGGTGGAGTGAGGGGAGGGGTTGCAATACAAACAAGATGATGGGGTTAGCCTTAATGATACCTGAGATTTGAACAGACACTTGAAGGTCATGAGAGGTTAGCTGAGTGGCTAAAAGTGAGCAGCTGGAACACAGGACCCCTCTACCCGCCCCCCCCCAAACAAGAGTGAGCCCTTAGTGTTCCTGGAAGGAAGAGCAGGGAGGCCAGCTTGGCTGGAAAAGATGAATAGTAGAGGAGGAGGCTGGAGAAGAAACAGGAGCCATATCTTATGGCTTCTTGTAAGCCACTGCAAGTCCTGTGACTTCTACTCTGACATGGGGAGCTAATGTAGGGTTGAAAACATAGAAGCAACATGATCTAATTGCCTTTTCTTAAAAGATCACTTTGGTTCTTTGGTTGTTGTGTTGAGAATAGATTATAGTAAGGCACAGGTAGAAGCAGGAAGACATCTTAAGATGATAACTCATTGCCATAACCTTTTTGAGAGACGATGAAAACTCTGACCAGAGTGGTAGCAAAGGAATTAGTGAGAAGTGGTTAGAGTTGACTACCTTCTATCGATAGGGCCAAACGCTCACATGTGAGGGAAAGAGAAACCAAGGATTACTCTAGTTTTTAGCCTGAATTAGTGAGAGATGGATTTGCCATCAACAGAGGCAAAAGGCTGAGAATGGGGCAGGCCTGGAGGGTGTTGATATCAAGGGTTGGTTTTGGTGATGTTAAGTTGAGATGTTGATGTCCATGTGGAGGTAGAGATGCCCAAGACACAGCTGGATATGAGAGTCTGGATCTCCAAGAAGAGAGATCTGGGTAGAGCTAGACATCTAAATGCCATCCTCAAGTCATGACATTGGGTGAGATGTGACTGGAGTAAGTGTAGAAACACAAGAGACGAGGACCAAGTACTAAGCTCTGGGAAAAGAGGAAGAGCCAGTGAAGGACACTGAAAAGGAGCAGCCAGTAAGTTAGGAAACCCAAGAGTGTGAGGTCCTGGAAACAAGGAAAAAGGGATGACTAGCAGGGTCAAATGCCACTGATAGGTCAAGAAAACAGAGAACTCAAAAATGACCATTAGATTTAGCCACATGGAGGTCATTAGTAACCCTAATGAGAATAGTTCAGTGGCAATTTAAAAGTAATAGGCATTTGGGGATGCCTGGGTCGCTCAGTTGGTTAAGCGTCTGCCTTTGGTTCAGGTCATAATCCCAGGATCCTAGGATCGAGCCCCGCATCGGGCTCCTTGCTCAGCAGGGAGCCTGCTTCTACCTCTGTCTGCCGCTCCCCTGCTTGTGCTCTCTTTCTCTCTGTCTCTGACAAATAAATAAATAAAATCTTTAAAAAAAATTAAAAATAATAGGCATTTTATTTTTAGATTATGTTTCTCATATAATTCATTAACAAAATACCTTTATTTTTCTTCTCATTCTCTATCATATTCAAGTAGATAGCCCCTGAGGAACTTCAGTATGTTTAAGGGCTTTGCAGTCCTGATTACCTTGATTTAGATTCTGGTTTTTGTTTTCTAGCTGTGGGTCCTTAAGCAAATTTTGTAATCTCTCTAAATCTCCTCCCTTATAAAACGGGGATAATATATAACTTATAGGTGGGATACACTGTTGTGAGGACTAAATGAGATTAAAAAAATACATAGATATACACACAGCAAAGCACTAAAATCTGTAGCTGTTACTGTTGAAGGTGATGGTGGCAGAGGACAAAATTAGAGATGAAGATGCATCTTCTTGCATTTTAAAATCATTTTAAGGGGCGCCTGAGTGGCTCAGTTAGTTGGGCGCCTGCCTTCATCTTGGGTCATGATCCCAGGGTCCTGGGATCAAGCCCCACATTGGGCTCCTTGCTCAGCAGGGAGTCTGCTTCTCCCTTTCCCTCTGTCCCTGCTCATGCTCTCGCTCTCGCTCTCTCAAATAAATAAAATCTAAAAAAATAAACTTCTGTTTAAAAAAAAAAATAAAATCATTTTAAGCATTGGGAGCTGTATTTAAGTTTGTTGCCCCCTTCTGGATTGTTTTGGAGGGAAAAAAAAATCTCTTTCCTGAGTGGACAGTTAAAGATGTAACCTTTATGGAAACAGGTCTTTATGGGTCTAAAAAATTACTGAGTGAGACGAGGCAGAAGCCAGTTTTACTTTCTAGTTGAAATTTTCTAGGATTCACCACAAACATGTTGAGTTATTAACAGAGAGCCGCTGCTCAGCCATTTTGGCAACAGAACTTTGGAGGGGCATTTCTCCTTGTTGGGCCCCGGATTCGCATGTGCATTTGAGGGGATTGGACAGTTTAATCTCTAAGGCCTCTTTCAGCCCTGACATTCCGTGATACTGGGACTTGAGCCCTCTGCTGTACATATGAGCTGTTCCAAAACGGGCAAAGTTGAAAAATATGTTTCATTCAGTCAGGTTCTTCTAAGAATCACCAGTACATTAGATAAATACAGATGCGGCTTTTGCTGGAGCCTTACAATGTATTAGAGAAAGAAGTGGCACGCCTTCTCTGGCTCACTGTCATAGAATATGTCCACAGAACATTAGTAAAGCAGAAAGAATTCAGAGGAAACTGAACCTTACCTTTTTTCAGTCTGACTCCCGTTTTCTACGCTAGGATACCAGTAATGCTAAAGAATTTATTTGTGTTCAGTTACAAATTACATGTTACAATAATAATGGTATGGATATACTGTGCTTTATAGCAATTTACAATAAGATATTTTGTACTGCAATAGTGCCTTGAAGTTTTCAAAGGTAAGTTGTTAACAAAGGTATTTATTATAGAACCATGAGAAATAAGGTCCTGAGATTGAAATAACTTACCCTAAACCATAAGAGGTGGAACTCAGAATAAATGCCTAACATGCTTTCTAGGCCCTCTGTTAGCCTGTTACTGGCACTAGTTCACAAGGAAAGGAAGCCCTAGAAAAGTCACTTATTGAATTTATTGTTTTAAGACAAGGTTACTACTACTAATATAGCAAGAAAAAGGAGAATTTGTCCTACTTTTAAGACCTCCAAAGGACAGCTGGGACTCCTTGCAGTTAAGTTCAATCACCTTCTTTACAAGCATGTTTGATTTTTTAAGATTTTATTTATTTATGTGAGAGAGAGAGAGCACGCAGGAGCAGGGGGGGAAGCAGACTCCCCACTGAGCAAGGACTGGACATGGGACTCAATCCCAGACCCCTGGGATCATGACCTGAGCTGAAGGCAGATGCTTAACTGACTGAGCTACCCAGGCACCCCTACAAGCATATTTTAAATCTCTGTATTCTGAGGCAGTTTGTTTTTTTCTTTTTTTCACCCCCTTGTAAATACAGAAGGGCAGATTTATCTTCTAGGTAATACGTTGTTTTCTTTTATGGGGAAAATAATTCTTAGATTTTTTTAGCTTTCACTTACTCTTCTTTATCCTGAAAATATCTGCAACCTTTATAACTTTCTTACACATTCTTTCAACAGTCTCCTCCCCTGTGGCCAGAGCAGTGTTTTGGACTTCTTTCCCTTCACGGGGGCTCTTTACACCTGTTGCATTCCGGGAGACTACCAGAGAAGACTGACTTTCATTTCGGAAATTTCACATTTTATTTCCACAGACATGTCATTTGGCTTGCTCTAACCTGCTTTACATTCCGTGAACATACAGTACCTCAGACTTGTCTCCTCCCAGTGACTAACTGAAACAACTGACTTCCCCAATATTTCCACTCTGTGGACAGCCAAGCCTTCTTACCTCGAGCTCTTTCTAATCTTTCCCGTAACGAGTAACCATTCCCTCTGTTCCCTGCCCTGCCCCCACCCCTTTAGGACAGACAGGTTAACTTCTCTTGCAGAAGATTAAAAGGAGCTACCGTACTCAAATTCTTCAATTATCTACATTATTATTCTAGTAAGTGGACCATAACCTGGAGTCTGGAAACCTTCCCTATTTATAGCAATGTTTACTTAATAATTTTATTTCTTCATGTACCTAAAAAGCACCCAGGCAGCCCAAAGTGAAAGGCCCCTGAGGGTTTTCTTTCCTTGTGATTATAACTTCTTGCCAGCCGCTGAGAGAGTAAGGGATTTACTTGGAGACTATGACTCTCAGGATAATCTTTCCCTTTTCCTTCTCCTGGTATCTCTCTACCTGCCCCCTCCCCCTCCTCCCAGGACACAGAGCCAACCATTTTTAGGTGCACGAATTACTTGTTTTTTCCTACATAATTGGTACAGTAGTACTGCAATCCAAGGGAATATCAGTGCATCAATTATACACAGTTGGGAAACTTAAAGGTGAATCAGTCTCATGTTATTCAGGTAGTTAGTTTAACTTGGCTGAAAGCATTCGGCCTCTTCAAGTCAGTGGGCTTCTCCCTAATCTGAACCCCTTATGCTTTTGTACTAGTCCCCCTACTCACTGGTCTGCCACAGCCAATCGTTAGAGTTTCAGGATTTTTGTGAACCAGTTGGACATCATGTGGGGAGCTTGAAATCAGCAGTGGTGGCTATATTTACACCATGGAAATAAATCAGTGAACACCACAAATTAGGCTCTCACCCCACTCCCGGCCAGTTGTTAAATAGGTACACACACCACTTGGACTGCCCCTATTTCCACACTAGTCCAAATCAGGCCATTTCTCTTAGCTCTTTTACTCCGGGCATAACAAGGTCTACCTACCCCCCTACCCCCCGCCCCCAATCTCAGAGCTTGGTTCATTCTCTGGCTTCAGGCTGAACAGCCAACCAAAGCCCAAAAGTCCAGCCTGGCTTCTCCTTCCAATTCGGCCTTTCAGGGCTATGAAAGGGTTACCTCCAGCCCTCCGATCCCAATCAACTCATTCTTTCCCAATCCTTTTATTTCTTGGGTTATAAAAGTCCCCAACTCCTTTACTGCCCTCCCCAGCATCTCCACCAACTAGTACCAGGACCATCTGGGCTTTCATCTCCAGACCAAGGAGTTTACATGCTTTAACTTTTTATTCTTCACAACAATCCTGTAAGGTAGGGACGTTTATTACCTCCATTTTACAGAAGAGGAAACTGAGGCTCATGGGATTAAATAACTTATCTAAAGTCACACACACTGGCCCACGCTGCCTTCAGTCCGGCACTCCTCTCTGGGATCCTCACCCCTTTCCTCAGGAGGTCAGTTTTAGGACTATTATTTCTGAACCACTGTTTTCTCTCCAAAAACATTAATATAGAACCACTTTTATATCTACAACTTCAATTACATGTTTATTTCCCCAAATCATCCAAACCTGGAATGATCCCCAAACCTTTCAATTACAAGACACGGTGAAGCCTGGTACAGAGTTCTAACATTATGTGGGCCTGTACTCACCGGCCTTTACATTTATAGCACTTGGCTATTTTGACCCTCTAGTCCATGTACTTTCTCCTCACCCTCCAGCATACTTTGTTCCAATAGAGCCAGGAATATAAGCTATTTAGAAACCCCAAAAGGTCTTTGTTTCTTTCTGATAGTCAAGAGTTCCTCATTTTAGATTACATACTTCTTTGTTTTGGTAAGTTGTGGTCCCTGCTGACCTTGTAAATGGATTATGTGGAACAGCCTGTAACTACAAAAATCAACTTGCTTACCCTGTTCCTTCAGCAGCTCGGTTTATTTGTACCAAACCCAAGGGACAGAGCCTGCTTCATGTTATTGTGGGAAAAGAAAAAGAGAAGGAAAAAATTCTTTGCGCTCACAACAAAGAAATTTTACATTAAGAATGCTCTTCCCCTTTACTATGCCTGAAATGACTGAGAGTAAACCAAAGTTGTTCCAAGGGAAAAAAAGAAACCTGGAATGTAGGTCACCTAACAAGCTATGAAACCTGTTCCCTCGATGCTAGTTTGCTTAGTTGCATTAGGGGCTTGGGGGGTGGTTCAAGGCCTCTGGTCAGGGCCCAGACAGCCCGCAATGGACTGAATGTTTGTGTGCCCCCAGATTCATATGCTGAAGTCCCAACCTCCACTGTGATGGAAATAGGAGGTGGGGCTTTTGAAGGTAATTAGGTCATGAGGTGGAGTCCTCATGAATGGGGTTAGTGCCCTTATAAAAGGACCCCTGAGAGCAACCCAGAAAACGGTCCTCCCTAGAACTCAGCCATGCTGGCATGGAGAACTCAGACTTCCAGCCACCACAACCGTGAAATAAATTTCTGTTGTTCGTTAGCCGTTCAGTTTATGGTATTTTGCTATGGCAGCCTGAGCGAAGACGCAGCCTAACCCCAAGCACATGGTTCAGGAAGCCAAAAGAAGACAAAGTCCAGGTGTCAAGGAAAGTAATGGTTAGTTCCTTAGTAAGCAAGAGAGTCGTTCTGACCTCCAGAGACAAGGACAGAATAAAACATACAAGGAAAGACACGGGGCAGGGGATGGTTAGGGAAAGTAAAGATTAGAGTAACAAAATATTGAAGTAAGGACTTTATTGACTCCTCAGTGACAAGAGTGTAAACTCTCAGAGCCATTATGACTACTAGGAACTGGGAATTCTGGTTTCTAGTGTGATTAAACAGCACGGCCTTTGGCATGGTCCCTAGCTGTATTGTGACTGAGTTTCCCCATCTGCAGTGTGAGGATAATACCTGCTCTCGAACCAGCCTTCTAAACAGATCACTGGATTGGGATTTGGGAGATCTGGATGTTAGTTATAGCATAACTGACTGAGAGGGTAGCCTCTAAAGATTCCTTATATAATGCAGTCATTTTATATAGTACTCTGAAAACATAAAGATCATCTAGAAATGCAAAATTACATGATTTTTTTCTTCAATATATATCTATTTGGTCTCTAGTATGTATTAGGCACTGCACTAGAAGCTGAGGACAAGACAAAGCCCCTCATAGAGTTCACATTGCCTTTGGGGAAGAGACACAATGTTGGCAGAAAAATAAAGCCAAGTGAGAAGGTTAGAGAGTAATGAGGAGTGCTATTCTACCTGATGTGGCAAAGGTCTCTCTGATTTGGAGGAAGAACTAAACCACATAGGTGTCTGGGAGAAGAGCAGTCTAGGCCGAGGGAATGGCTAAAGCAGTGTGAGTGAGGGAAAAAAGCAATAGAAGATAGTCAGAGACAGAGTGGGACCCAGATTGTGTAGGTCCTTAGAGGCCATGTAAGGAATTTGGCTTTTTCTCTGAGTGAGACTGGAAGTTGTCAGAGGATTCTAAGCAAGTCATGGCACGATTAGACCTTTGTTTTAACAGGGTCCCTCTGGCCTCTGTGCTTAGGTTAGACTGTAAGAAGGCAAAATGGAAGCAAGCAACCAGTTAAGTAGCCCCAATAATAATCTGGGCAGGAGCCCAGGGTGGTAGCAGAGGAGATGGTGAGAAGTGGCCAGATTCTGAATAGGAGAGGAGGTTTTGATGGATTAGATGTGGGTTGTGAGAAAAAGAAGAATCAATAATGACTCCAAGGCTTTGGGACTGAACAACTGGGAAAATGGAGTGGATGCCAAGATGAGGAACGCTTTGGGAGGAGCAGGTTCAAGGGTGATGAGGAGAAGGGAGACCAGGGCTTGCTTTGGACATGTTGAGTGTGAAATACCTATTAGGCATCCAAGTGGGGAACAGAAGTAGGGAGTGAATCAATATGCATAAGGATCCCACGGTGGGAAGGGAGCAAAACTTCCAACCCAGATTCTCAAAGAAAAACAATTTTTAAGATTTTATTTTTAAGTAATCTCTACATCCAACATGGGGCTCAAACTCACAGCCCCAAAATCAATAACCACACGATCCACCAACTGAGCCAGCCAGGCACCCCTGGATCTTCAAATTTCTATATTAGGGAATCCAGTCTGGGTAGACAAGAAGTGCCTGACAACAGCTCAGTGGCAGAAAAGGACACTGAGACCCAAAACAAAATCACCTTGAAGAAAGCAGTCTAGGCTAGTGGTGCAGTTTAAAACAAGGCCCCCAGGATGCCTGAGTGGCTCAGTCAGTTAAGCGTCTGCCTTTGGCTCAGGTCATGATCCTAGCGTCCTGGGACTGAGTCCTGCGTGGGGCTCCCGGCTCAGCGGGGAGCCTGCTTCTCCCTCTCCCTCTGCTCCCCCTGCTTGTGCTCTGTCTCTGACAAATAAATAAATAAATTCTTTATAAATAAATAAATAAAATAAAATAAAATAAAATAAAATAAAACAAGGCCCCAAGTATTGATGTGGGACCACAGATCGTGCTCCTGCATAAACTGGAACTGGAGACTGGAAGCCCATTAGAGCCTAGCCATCCAAGCGTGTGTGTGTGTGTGTGTGTGTGTGTGAGAGAGAGAGAGAGAGAGAGAGAGAGAGAACCTGGCCTGGGAGACCTGGTTCCCATTCTATGCCTGGAGGGGGACCACAACCACTCTGCCTCACTCCCCCAAGTCCCAGTTTGGAATCTGTAAACCTCCTAAGATTTTGGACAGTTTGCGAGCAATCCTAATAGGAGGACGAGCAAGCTTTGAGAGGAGTTCACAGTGTAGAAATCGGTGTCTAATTGGATCGGGAGGAGTGAGGGACAACAAGGCTTTGAGTTTTCTATCTCTGGAGCCTGGGCTGGTAATCATGATAGGAAATACCAGAGGAAGTAGGGGGTTACTTCTGCTTATTTTTTTGACATAAGGCTGAAGTAAGATTGTTTTTGGCTTTCCCGTAGAGAGTTCTGGATACTTTCAGAACCCGCAAATTGCGAGGGCTAGTTAAGTAAGTAGTAAGTGGTGAGTATGGAGATGTGGAGCTCAAGAGGAGCTTGAGGGTACCATTGTTGTAGGGCTTGTCGTGCAAACACTAGTAAAATTTCTATGTGATCAACCTTGTAATCCATGTAAATTATATACCTTAACCCATATAAGAAGCTTATTGTGTTTTCCACATTTACGAGACACAGGAAATTCAGATACTCTCTCAACTTCCTCAGAGACTTCAACTTCTCACATCCTTCTCTACCGTATGATTTCTTTTACCCATCTCTTTTACTCATTTCCGAAGGCATACCAGCCACTCCCAATCTCTTCTATGTCCTTTAAACTCCGAATCTACTCTTACCTGTTCACTCATAGCAGATAACCTAGATTCCTAATTTAGTGATACGATTAAGGAAGGGATCTAACCTGAGATCCAACAGCTTTGTTCCCATCCTCAACAAAATGTCTCTGTTTCTTTCTTGTTCCTGATATTATTCGTTCTCTTATCTCATTAGGGTCCCCTCCAATTTTATTAATACTAATCCCATGCACTTGTGCCCTAGTTTTTATTCCTGCTCACAGCCCCTAGGATCTTGCTTTATAAATAACCCCTTTTTTTGACCCTTCACTCTTTGTCTACACAAATTAGGACAAATTAGGACTAAACTACCATAGTGTCATTTCCTGCTTGAGTTACTACCCTGTATCTCTTCCCTTTTAGTCACACTTGTGCTTTTCTTTCCATCCTCCCATCCACTTCTTAGCTCTAATAAGCATCCCCACCCCACATACTGCCCCCTCATCACGATTTCAATTTTAACCATCCCAGTATCCAATCACCACCTCCACTTTTCCAGCAAGAGGAAGCCAATTCCAACAATGCTTCTTTAGTGGGACTGACAAGCCATTGACCCTTCCACCTTTTTACTGTCCTTTACCCCCTTGTGTCCTCTCATCTCTCCTTTCATGGTCCATCACTATAATTATACTCTTGCTTACACCTGCAACTCCCTTGCTCCATTTTCTTTGTTGTGCTCATTTAGCAAAACCTCAAACCTGATTAAATCTAACCCTGCCTACCCCAGGCCTGCAGGCATGGCTGTGGCATGCTGACAGAGCCATTTACAATTCATGACTAGGAACCTCCAGTGGGCCTTACGTGGCTCAGCAGTCATAGTGTATTTCCCTTAGTCTCTTCACCTTCCCACTCTCCAAAAAGTCTTTTGATATCTTCTTCACAACCCTCAACCCCCCCAAATTTCCTCCCCATTCCCACTCTCAGTTCATAACTTTGCATCCTGAGAAAATAAATGCAATCAGAAGAGACTGTCCACAAACCCTCACCAACTGTTAAAATATAACTTTCAAAAAGTTAAAATTATGACTCATACAAATATAGAATAAACATATGGCTATGATTTATTAACTAAGAAACCAAAAAAAAAAAAAAAAAAAAAGAAAGAAAGAAAGAAAGATAAAGCTGTTGCAAAGAACATTTGAGGAATAGGAGTTGATCTATTTCATCAGGAAACGTGTTTATAAATATTCAAATAAGACTGCTAGGTTAGATGCAAAAGTGGTTAATACCCTACAAGGCAAAAAACAAAACAAACAACAACAAAAAAAAACAAAACCCCAGGACCTATAAGGTTCTCTATTCCCCAGGACAGAAGTAATTTGCATTTCTGTCACACAAGAACTGTTTGCACCGTTACAAGCTTTCTGTAGAAACAGAATTGCAAAGTATCCTCATCAATAGTAAATAGAAAGTGAAGCAAAGGTATCTGCCCCACTAAAATCAGGTAATCCCCAGAAGGCCTGCTCGAGCTCACAGGAGTACAGCTAAAAAAGATACCTAGTAATCCTGGTTGCCTATTTCCAAATTTGGGATGACTTTTCTTAACAAGCTACCTGTTTGTGACTTAACCCATGTAATCTTGCCTGTCTTCTAGCTACTAACCTGTCCATGTTCTTATTCGAGGCCAGTCTTTCCACTTGGATATTATGTCCCATCTTTGCCCATCCAAAGATAGTAGTCTAGTGATTCTCTTTTCTGTCTCCTGCATCAATTTCCCCCTCTATTCATTGTTTTCTTTTAGTATAAAGACATACTCTTCCATCTCCAAAACAACCTCCTTTGATTTCACTTCTGCCTGTGGCTACCATCCCATTTTTCTCCTCATCTTGAAAGCAAAGAAATATCTACAATCACTGCCTCTAGTTTCTCTCCCCCCATTCCTTGAACCCACCGGAATCAGCCTTTAACCCTCACCCCTTCTCCAACACTGCTCTTGTTGAGGTTGTCCATGACCTCCACATCCCCAAATCCAAGGGTCAGTTCTCAAGTTCTCATCTTATTGAACCTATCAGCATCATTTGACACTGCTGATCACTGTGAAGCACTTCTTCACTTTCTTCACTAGGTTTCCAGGACTCTTCTGGTTTTTTCTTCCTGGTTGCCCTTTCTCAGTCTCCACTGTTGTTTCCTATTGGTTCTCCTAAATTCTTAATGTCAGGGGCTCAAGGTCTCATTCCTATCCACGAGCTCCTTTGTTGATCTCATCCAGTCTCTTGGTTTATATACTCTCCATACGCTGATACATACATATGTCTCCAACTTGGAATGCTTTCCAGAATTCCAGACCTTTATATCCAAGTATGGCTGCCTTCAGCTCAGGTCATGATCTCAGGGTCCTCGGATCCAGTCCCGCATCAGGCTCCTTGCTCAGCGGGGAGCCTGCTTCTCCCTCTGCCTGCCTCTCCCCCCTGCTTGTGCTCTCTGAGAAATAAATAAATAAAATCTTAAAAAAAAAAAAATTACACTTCTCTACTTAAAGCCTTCTCATGGCTTCCCATCTATGGGAGCTATCTCCGTGATGGCTGCCATCATTTCCTTCAACTGCCAGCCCATCATGGACATACAGCCCAGTCAAGCTTGCTCTCTACCCAATGTAACCACTGATCTGTTTTCCATCTCTATAAATTTTCCTTTTCTGGACATTTCATATCAATAGAATCATATATGCAGCCTTTTGCATCTGGCTTCTTTCCCTTAGCATGTATTTGAGGTTAATCCATGTTGCAGATGTATCAGTATTACATTCTTTCTTATTGCTGAACAATATTCCACTATATGATTATAACATATTTTGTTTAGCCATGCATCAGCTGATGGACACAGGATGTTAACTGTGGGGTTTTTTGTTTGTTGTTTTAAAGATTTTATTTATTTATTTGATAGAGAGAGACACAGCGAAAGAGGGAACACAAGCAGGGGGAGTGGGAGAGGGAGAAGCAGGCCTCCCGCAGAGCGGGGAGCCCAATGTGGGGCTCAATCCCAGGACCCTGGGATCATGACCTGAGCTGAAGGCAGACGCTTAACGACTGAGCCACCCAGGCACCCCTAACTGTGGGTTTTTGGTAGATGTCCTTTATCAGGTTGAGGAAGTTCCCTTCTATTCTTAGTTTGTGAGAGTTTTTATCATGAATGGGTTGGATTTTGTCAAATATTTTTTCTTCATGTATTAAGATGATCATGTGGGTTTTGTCCTTTATCCTATTAATATGATGTATTACATTAATTGATTTTAGGATTTTCCACCAACAGTGAGTTCCTGGGATAAGTCCTATTTGGCAATGGTACATAATCCTTTTCATATGTTGCTGGATTCAGTTTGCTAATATTTTGTTGAGGATTTTTACATCAATATTCATAAAGTATATTGAAGGGTAGTTTTCTTTTCCTGTAGTCTTTGGTATCAGGATAATACTAGCCTTATAAAAGGAACTAGGAAGTATTCCTTACTCTGTTTTCTGGAATTGTCAAGTATTGGTATTATTTCTTTTTTTAACATTTAATAGGATTCACAAGTGAAACCATCTGGGACTGGGCTCTTCCTTGTGGAAAGATTTTGGAACATTAAATCATTTTTTTTACTTGATATAAGTCTTACTCAGATTTTCTCTTTCTTTTGAATTGGTTCTGGTAATTTTTGTCTTCCTAGGAATTTTTCCATTTCCTTTAAATTGTCTTTTTGCTATAAAGTTGTTCATAATATACCCTTACAATATTTTAATTCTTAAAGGGTAGACACTGATGTTTTTTATTCCAGATATTGGTAATTTGTGTATCCTCTCTCCCTTTTTCCTTGGTAAATCTACCTAAAAGTTTGTAGCTCTTTTCAAAGAACCAACATTTGGCTCACTGATTTTCTGTATTGTTTTTCCTGTTTTTTATTTTTATTTCTGCTCTAACCTTTATTTCCTTTTCTGCTTGCCTTGGGTTTAGCTGCTCTTCTTATATTTTACTTTCTTTTTTTTATTCTTAATTTTTTACTTTCTTAAGGTAGAAGCTTAGGTTATGGATTTGAAACTTTCTTCTTTTCTGACATAGGTCTTCCTCAAAGCATTTCTTAGCTGCATTCCATAAATTTTGGTATGTTGCATTTTCACTTTTACTCAGTTGAAAATATTTTTAAGTTTCCTTGGTGGTATCTTCTTCAACCCACGGACTATTTAGAAATCTGCTTAATTTCCAAATATTTTGGGATTTCCCATATTTCTCTCTGTTGTTGATTTTTTTTTTTTTTTAAGATTTTATTTATTTATTTGACAGAGAGAGAGATAGCGAGAGCAGGAACACAAGCAGGGGGAGTGTAGGAGGGAGAAGCAGGCCTCCCATCAAGCAGGGAGTCCAATGTGGGGCTCTATCCCAGGACCCTGGGATCATGACCTGAGTTGAAGGCAGATGCTTAACTGACTGAGCCACCCAGGCGCCCTCTCTGTTGTTGATTTCTAATTTAATTCTACTGTAGTCAGAGAACATAGTTTGCATGATGTGAACTTTTTAAATTTGAATTACTTTAAATTTATTGAACACTTATTTTATGTCCTAACATATGATCTATTCTGGAGAATGTTCCATGTGTGCTTCAAAAGGATGTCTAGTCTCTGCAGTTGTCAATCAGAGTTCTATAGATGACAATTAGGCCAAGTTCGTTGATAGTGCTGTTCAAGTCTCCTAGATCCTCACTGATTTTCTATGTAGTTGTTTCATCCATAATTGAGAGTGGGGTATTGAAGTCTCCTGTTTTTCTTTCATGTATTTTGCAGATCTGTTATGTACATATGTATAATTATTATATCTTCTTGATGAATTGATCTCTTAATCATTACTAAACATCCCTCTTTGTCTCTAGTAGCATTTTTTTTTTTTTGTCTTAAGTCTATTTTGTCTGATTTTATTATAGTTACTCTGGCTCACCTATAGTTACTATATCCTAGTAAAATCTTTTTTCATCCTTTTACTTTTAATCTTTTAATTTTTTTTAAAGATTTTATTTATTTGACAGAGAGAAAGACACAGCAAGAGAGGGAACACAAGCAGGGGGAGTGGGAGACGGAGAAGCAGGCTCCCCACCGAGCAGGGAGCCTGATGTGGGGCTCGATCCCAGGACCCTGGGACCATTACCTGAGTGAAAGGCAGACGCTTGGGCGCCTGGATGACTCAGTTGTTAAGCGTCTGCCTTCGGCTCAGGTCATGATCCCAGGGTCCTGGGATCGAGCCCCACATAAAGCCCCACATCGGGCTCCCTGCTTTGCGGGAAGCCTGCTTCTCCCTCTCCCACTCCCCCTGCTTGTGTTCCCTCTCTCACATTCTCTCTCTCTGTTGAATAAATAAAATAAAATCTTAAAAAAAAAAAAAAGGCAGACACTTAATGACTGAGCCACCCAGGCACCCCCCTTTTACTTTTAATCTATTCATGTCTTAGAATCTAAGGTGTCTCTTGTAGACATCTTGTATTTGGATTTTACTTTTTTATCCAGTCTGCCAATTTCTGCTTTTGATTGAGTTGTTTAGACCTTTCACAATTAATTACATTATTGATGTGACTTGACTTATATTTACTATTTTGGTAATATGTCTCTCTTCCTCCTTGACTGCCACTTTTTGTGTTAAATAAATATTTTTAGTGTGCCACTTAATTCTTATGTAGATTTTTAAAATATTTTTTTTAGTTATTTTCTTAATGGTTACTATAGGGATTATAATATACATCTCAATATTATCTATTTCAGATTAATACTAACTTAATTTCAGTAAAATACAGAAATGGTCCCAATATAACTCTCTCTCTTCCCCTCCTTTGTGCTATTATTATATATCTCACATATATCTTTATAATAATTAATATTAGTTATATTTATATTATAATTGTTCATTGTCATATATATCACATGCATATATGTTATAACCCATCAATATAGTGTTATAATTATTGCCTTATACAATTTCATACCTTTTAAAGAAATTTTGGGAAGAAATAAAATATATATTTATAGAGTCTCTATACTAACCCACAAATGTACCATTTCCAGTGCTTTTCATTTCCTTCTGTGGATTTGAGTTACCATCTGGTGTCCTTTCCTATCAGCCTGAAGGACCCCTGTAGCATTTCTTGTAGGGCAGCTCTACTAGAGACAGACAGACTCCCTCAGATTTCTTTATCTGGGAATTTTTGTCAGATATAGAATTCTTAGGTGATAGTTTTTTTCTTCACACTTTGAATATGCAATGCCACTGCCTTCCAGCCTCCATTGTTTCAAATGAGAAATTAGCCATATATATTTTTGGCATATAGATATATCTATAAATAGATGATAGATAGATACATAGATAGATAGATAGATAGATAGATAGATAGATAGATAGATAGATGCCCCATTGTACATGATGGTGGTTTTTTCTTGATGCTTTTTAAGATTTTCTTTCTTTTTTTTTTTTTAAAGATTTTATTTATTTGACAGAGACACAGCAAGAGAGGGAACATAAGCAGGGGGAGCGGGTGAGGGAGAAGCAGGCTTCCGGCGGAGCAGGGAGCCCGATGCGGGGCTCAATCCCAGGATCCTGAGATCATGACCAGAGCCAAAGGCAGACGCTTAACGACTGAGCCAGCCAGGCACCCCTTAAGATTTTCTTTTTGTTGCTGGCTTTCAACAGTTTGTATCTTGTATTTAGGTGTGGATCTCTTTGTAGTTACCCTAATTGGGTTTGTTGAGCTACTTGGATATGTAAATTAATGTTTTTCATCAAATTTGCCTAGTTTGAGGACATTATTTCTTCAAACTTTTCCTGACTCTTTCTCTCTGCTCCCTTTACACATATGTTGTTTTTGTTGTTGTTGTTGTTTTAAAGATTTATTTATTTGGGAGAGAGAGAGTGTGTACATGTGATGGGGAGGGGCAGAGGGAGAAGGAAAGTCTGAGCCACCCAGGTGCCCCGGGAGAGGGAAAGTCTTAAGCAGACTCCCTGCTGAGGGCTGAGCCCAGGTGGAGCTCAGTCTCATGACCCTGAGATCATGACCTGAGCCAAAACCAAGAGTTGGACATTAGTATGTATGTATGTATGTTGGTATGTAAGATGTTGTCTCACAGGTCTCTGAGGCTGTGTTCATTTTTCTTCATTTTTATTCTTTTTATTCTTCAGTGGATAATTTCTATGAATCTCTCTCTAGTTCACTGATTCTTTTCTTCTGCCATCTTGAATCTGCTTTTGAGACCTTCTAGTAAATTTTTCATTTCAGTTATTGCTCATTTTCTCTTCTAGAAATTACATTTAAAAAATTCTTAATACTGGGCACCTGGGTGGCTCGTCGTTAAGCGTCTGCCTTTGGCTCAGGTCAGGATCCCAGGGTCCTGGGATTGAGCCCCACATCGGGCTCCCTGCTCGGTGGGGAGCCTGCTTCTCCCTCTCCCACTCCCCCTACTTGTGTTCCCTCTCTGTGTCTCTTTCTGTCAAATAAATAAAATCTTTAAAAAAAAATTCTTTCTTTCTTTATTTGACACAGAGGGAGAGATAGTGAGAGAGAGAGAGAGCACAAGCGGGGGAGCAGCAGGCAGGCAGAGGGAGAGGGAGAAGCAGGCTCTCTGCTGAGCAAGGAGCCCCATGCAGGACTCGATCCCAGGACCCTGGGATCATGACCTGAGCCGAAGGCAGACGCTTAACCGACTGAGCCACCCAGGCGCCCCTAAAAAAAAAAAATTCTTAATACTTTCCTTATTAAGCATCTTTATTGATTCATTATTGTCCTACTTCTTTTGATTCTTTAAACATGATTTCTTTTAGTGCTTTGAACATACTTACAATAACTGCTTTGATGTCTTTGCCTGCTAAATCCAACTCCTCGGGACACTTAGAAATAGTTTCTTTTTTTTTTTTTTCTTAAAGATTTATTTATTTGACAGAGAGAGACAGTGAAAGAGGGAATACAAGCAGGGGGAGTGGGAGAGGGGGAAGCAGGCTTCCCGCGGGGCAGGGAGCCCAATGCAGGGCTCGATCCCAGGACCCTGGGATCATGACCTGAGCCGAAGGCAGACGCTAAAGGACTGAGCCACCCAGGCGCCCCTAGAAATAGTTTCTATTGACTTTTACTTTTCCTGAGAATGAGTCATACTTTCCTATCTCTTTGCATATTTTATTGAAAACTGGATTTTTAAAAAATAATATATTGTAGCAACTCTGGATCCTGATTTTCTCTCAAGGCTGTCTTTTGTGTCATGCATTTAGTAATTTGCCTAGGTTAAACCTATGAAATATATCTCTCTGAAGGGTGTGGCTGCTCCTATCTCGGCTTTTTTCTTGTTTTTATTTTTGTCTGGCTTCATAGGGGTCACCTCTGTGTCTACTTAGCCCCATGGTCAGCCAATCATGGGATGGAAATTACGCTCAAACACCTCAAACCAATAAGGCTTCTGTCCTCTGATAATGAATTTGTTGGGGGGGCAGTTAGGGGAGCCCATTCAAAGTTCAGGTTTTTACTTTTATTTTCCATTGGGCCCTTTCACAGTTCCTTTATGCATGAATCCTCAAGGTCAGCTAGGAGTATGTGATGATCTTGGACCTTCTGTTCTCAGCTGTAAATGTGTGCAGTATCATCCAAGAATGCACTCACCCCACCACCACTGTAACTTCAGGGTAGTAGAACCATTGGCCTGCTCCTGGTCCAAATCAAGTGAGCCCTCTCTGGCTGGGGCAGCAAAGCTGCTGGTCCTACAGCATCTCCCCACCTTGGCAAAATCTCCAGGTGACTGGGCTGGGCGGAGGGCTGCAAAATGGGAGCCTCCCCAGGTGAGGGTGCCACAGATTCCCACTGTTAGTACTGAATTTTAGCAGTTGTTCAAGCAAAAGCACTCCTCATATTGTTATATACCTTTGATCTATCTCCAGAGTGCTAAAAATGGTTGTTTTCATCCATTTTTTCCAGCTTTGTAATGGCTTTTTAAGGGAAGAGGATTTGCGGGGCGCCTGGGTGGCTCAGTTCTTAAGCATCTGCCTTCGGCTCAGGTCATGATCCCAGGGTCCTGGGATCGAGCCCCGAATTGGGCTCCCTGCTCAGCGGGAAGCCTGCTTCTCCCTCCCCCACTCCCCTTGCTTGTGTTCCCTCTCTTGCTGTGTCTCTGTCAAATAAATAAATAAATAATCTTAAAAAATAAAAATAAAAAAATTTAAAAAAAGGGAAGAGGATTTGCCTACCCCTTCACTCTGCCATAGCTGGAAGTCCCACCCTCCTCAACAAATATTTGATGAATAATAAGTGACTAAACACTGCGTAATCCGTCTGCTACCTCCACCACTCTACTGAAACTGTCCCATCAAAAACGATCAGTTGCCTCCCAGTCACTGAAACAG
The DNA here is from genome assembly GCF_964656455.1 of Halichoerus grypus. Taxonomy (NCBI): domain Eukaryota; kingdom Metazoa; phylum Chordata; class Mammalia; order Carnivora; family Phocidae; genus Halichoerus; species Halichoerus grypus. The sequence continues at coordinate 115,751,319 of NC_135717.1, read as the reverse complement.
GTTCTGGGTAAGACAGACCTGGGTTGAATTCCAGTTCTGCCACTTAGAAATTGTGCACTTGGCAAGGGTGCTTATATTCTCCAAGTTTTTGTTTTCTCTTCTGCTCAATGGCTAAAATCATGCCGATGGTGTTATTGTGAGGACAGTGGGATGTGAGTCAGCGTCTGGGTGGATCCTGCAGGGTTCCTGCCAACAGTGTGTGTCAGGAGACCCGAGCTCCTGTGCAGACCATGAGTCTGGGACGCCTCTTGACCTCTTCATAGCCCTTACACTCGATGGACACATAGGTGGTGGGAATGCAAGGGTAAGATCATGAAAATCCTTTAAGACTGGATCTATTATACACAATTCTAAGGTATTATTATGCCTTATTATGATGTTCTTCGGGAACTTTTTAAAATCCCTCTCTGGGAAATTTTGGGTATAGTAGAATTTCTAAAAATAGGGAAGCTACTGAAATTACTTCTCTGACTTCTTTTATCCTGGACATTTTAACCATGATACTGTTGAGGGTTTCTGAAAGACAAGGACTACAGATATAAATCCTTCTTAATGAGAAACTCTCACATTTTTAGGTGTTTATTCTTCTAAGAACTAAAGGACATGGCCCCCCAAATCAGAAATAAAGCATCAATTTGGTGGTTAAGGATGGAGAAGAGGGAACATGACCAAACAGAATGCTTGGAATTTGAAATAAAAATAGTGTGGCGAGGCCATCACCATTTAGGGCCTTGCTGAAAGTCTGGTTCTTTCTGCAGGAAATGCATGTTTAAAAGCAGAATAAAAAACAAATGTCTTTCTGTCTTCTTTAAAATTTCTTCCTTAAAAAAATAAAAAAATAAAATAAATAAAATAAAATTTCTCCCTTTTTGGCCTTCCTTTAATTAGCGGTGCACTATTCGCTATTATTATTCACTCCTGTTATTTGTTTTTTCCTGTGTCAGCCAGGCTGCCAGCTCTGCAAAGGCAAGGATGGTACTTCTGTGTATCCGCCTCCATGCTCGGTCCTGTTCCTTGCTATCACCTACAGTCAATGATTACACTACGTTCACCCCCTTACTCAGAAACCTTCAGTGATTCTCCCCTGTACTTAAAATGTGGTCCTCAGATTTTTTTTTTTTGATTGCATGTTCTTATCAGCAAACTAATGCTTACACATCCTCTAATAGACACACATGTAATTTATTTCAAAACTGTACTCCTATCAGGGCGCCTGGGTGGCTCAGTCAGTTAGGGGTCTGCCTTCGGCTCAGGTCATGATCCCAGGGTCCTGGGATCAAGCCCCGCATCGGGCTCCCTGCCCAGCAGGAAGCCTGCTTCTCCCTCTCTCACTCCCCCTGCTTGTGTTCCCTCTCTTGCTGTCTCTCTGTCAAATGAATAAATAAAATCTTAAAAAAAAACAAAACTGTACTTCTATCTTATATAAATTATAAGCATCCACCAATATGGGAAGTTTAAAAGGATGACATAAAAAAAAGTATAAATAGAATTTGTAATATCTTCTCTCTGTACCTTGCATACTCCACTCTGGAGACCACTGGTCTGTAGGATAAAATCCACCTTCTTTATTTATTTTTTTTTTTTTAAAGATTTTATTTATTTATTTGACAGAGAGAGACATAGCGAGAGCAGGAACACAAGCAGGGGGAGTGGGAGAGGGAGAAGCAGGCTTCCTGCCGAGCAGGGAGCCCGATGTGGGACTCGATCCCAGGACCCTGGGATCATGACCTGAGCCGAAGGCAGACGCTTAACGACTGAGCCACCCAGGCGCCCCTAAAATCCACCTTCTTTAAAACACAGCTTTCAAACTGGGGTTTGTTGATCCTTGAGTAACATGGGTTTGAACTGCACAGGTCCACTTATATGTGAATTTTGTCTCAGTACAGTACTGTAAATGTATTTGCCCTTCCTTATGGTTTTCTTAATAATACTTTCTTTTCTCTAGCTAACTTTATTGTAAGAATACAGTACATAATACATATAACATACAAAATGTGTGTCAGTCAATGCTTTATGTTATCAGTCAGGCTTCTGGTCAACAGTAGGCTATTAGTAGTTAAGTTCTGGGGGAGTTCAGAGTTGGCGCTCCTAACCCTGCCTTGTTCAAGGGCCAAGATGTTCAGTTCTCTGCTTCACAGCGCCACTCACAGTGCTGATGTGTTATCAAGCAATTTATGTCTATGAAAGACTCTCCTTTATAAATACATTAGTAGAAGAGAGATATGATAGATGTAGCCATCAGCCATCAAATCTTTCCTATACTGGTCACAAGTATAGGGCCAAGTGTATACACTAAGGGTCAATTTCCAGATTCCCAACTACAAAATGTACCCTCTCCTGAAAGTGATCTGCCTAGGAATGGCTGGCATTGAGCTGATTTCTTTTTTCTACCTCCCCTTTCCCAATTGCTCTGGCCCTTCACAGCAGAAAGCCACCCCTGAGCCATCTGAACTGTGCTTTGTCCCCAGATGAAGGTATAATCTGAGAATGCAGTATACTTGAGGGAGAATTTCCTGAGAGCCAAGTAAGAAACACCAACAGGGCAGCACTTTATTTCATTCCCTGGACAAATACTGGCAAGCCTCTGGGCTGCGGACCATGGCTATCTTAGAATTAGGAGTCACGGGTGCCTGGGTGGCTCAGCCGTTAAGCGTCTGCCTTCAGCTCAGGTCATGATCCCAGGGTCCTGGGATCGAGGCCCACATCGGGCTCCCAGCTCGACAGGAAGCCTGCTTCTCCCTCTCCCTCTCCCCCTGCTTGTGTTCTTGCTCTCGCTATCTCTCTCTCTGTAAAATAAATAAATAAAATCTTAAAAAAAAAAAAAAAAAGTCACAAGTGAGGTGGTGGAAGACTTGTAGGAATATAGTGTTTTAAAAATCTTTTCGTACCATTTATTTATGTATTTTAGAGAGGGGGGAGGAGTAGAGGGAGAGAGAATCCCAAGCCGACTCCATGCTGAGTGCAGAGCCTGATGCGGCGCTCGATCTCACAACCCTGAGATCACAACCTGAGCTGAAACCAAGAGTCTGGAAACCAAGAGTCTTGCTCAACCAACTACACCACCCAGGCATCCCCGGAATATAGTGTTTTTAATTAGAAAATGAAGCTAAACTTTTTCTGACAGAAAATGAGTGTTTAACTGAGTGGTTTAGCCATGTAGGTTGGTTTGCCAATTAAGTGATATTCCACAAGTGGAATGGGCTAGATCTATGGCTCCATGTTTTTGATGAAAATATGCAAAGCACTTATCCGATACACAATACACCAGAAATTTCAACATTTGCAACTATTTCATCTTCTGATGACCACTGCCTTAAACTAACATTCACAATATTCACAACCATGCTTTCCTGTCTCTCCTGTCAGTCCCCCTCAAGCTTCAGCCAAACCAGTCATGCTCCTAGGCACTCTCCCAGATCTACACCTATGTATGTGTTCATGTCAGTTCCTCCCTCGGAAATACCCTTCCCTCCCACCTCCGTGTGTTGAATTCCTACCTAACAGCTGCTTGATCTGAGGCACTAATTAGGTACTGAGGATGGAAAATGAACATAATGATAACCGTGGCCCCATTTTCATAGGATGTCAGAGTCTACTATGGGAGACAGACAGATAAGCAGTGACAATACAGTATTACAGAGCTATGACAGGGAGCCATGAGGTTCTGGGAACTCAACAGGGCCACCCTCTCTTTCCCTGGAGGTCAAGGAAGTCTCAGAGGAAGTGACCAGAAAGCCAAAACCCACTGATGAGCAGGAGTTAGCCTGACATTTTACAGGAAGGGGAAAGAAGAGGACTGATCTATACTGAGAGAACAAAAGTGAGTTTAATTGACAGTGTCAAAGCAATTCCTCTGTGAAGTCAGGATTTTGACCAGGAGAGACATGCTTACTTAACTGTGGGGTCCAGACAGAAATTTCTACCAAGTTTAATCTGTTTCATATTCTTGAGATACTGGTCACATTCTCTCAAAAGCCCAATTTAGAATAGACTGAAAGTCAAGGGAGAGGTCATCTCTATAAAAATTTTCCCTTGCTTTTTTTCCAAAAACAAAATATTTGAACCCCAGGCTCAACTGCTTGGGGAATGGACAGACTTTTTATACTAGGTTCACCAGAAATAGTGCTAAATGAATACTCTTGGGAAGTCTGGTAAGTCTGGTTTATATATGTGGCTCTGTTCTAAGTATGGAGGCACCCTCTAAACAAATAAGGAAATAAGGAGAAGCACAGAAGATACAACATTGTTTCAGGGACTGCCTTGTGCCACAACAGAGGAAAGACTGTGAGGGCTTAAGGTATCTGGTTCCTCACTGCTCCACCTCTGATCCTCTCCCTCACTGTCCTGAGCCAGAGGCCACGAAAGCACCTTCACTGAGGGATGTTCAATTCTCCGCTTCTCCGCCACTCACAGTGCTGATGTGTTATCAAGCAATTTATGTCTATGAAAGACTCTCCTTTATAAATACATTTGTAGAAGAGAGATATGATAGATATAGCCATCAGCCATCAAATCTTTCCTATACTGGTCACAATCTGGTATCCAATAACTCTTCGTTCATTCAAAACAGAAAATATACTCAGCCTGCTAGTTCTCTGATACAGTCCACCCACGCATCATTGCAATGGATTTTTACTTTACTTCTCATCTGTTTTCTTAGTTGTGTATCTTCTTCAAGTGCCCATGTGGAGGGTTAACATTTTCTCAAAACTATTCACTGTGGCAGTAGAATCAGGGAAGTTTCATCCACGAGGGCTTAGTTATCGAAGCACCAAAGGATGTCATCATAAAACACTGACTGACTGTGCAAGTCACATGACATGGACCCCAAGGACTACCTAACCAGCTATGTTCCCACAGATGATATTGTTGGTAAAGCTACTTCATCTTTCAGGAAAGCCATTATAAACTTATTTCAGAATACAAAAATTCATTTTTGCTAGGAAGTTATTATCAATCTCAGGAGGGTCAAAAGTATGTTTGCTAACATTTTTCCATTAGAAATGTTTCCTATCAGTGATACCATGTTTTTCCAGATGGGTGGGCCAACTGTAATTCTGCTCTAAAACTCTGCTTTCTATCAGACCCCTCAGCATTTTCTGATTATGGCCTTTAACAAAGTTTGCAACAATGGTGAATGCAGGTTTGTGCTGAAATATGGATATAGATGCATTTGCAAATGGGTTTAGACCTTTGGGTGAAAAGGGCCTGAAGTCTCCTAAATAGAAAAAATCTTCAAGTAAATCAGAACTGACTCAAGAGTTTGGAAAATGGTACAGGGCTTAATGACCTTATATCAAACCACAGCCAAGGCGACATTTTAACACGTCCCCACTCCCAGATTAATTTTATTTCTGTCACCCTCTTCACCTTTGAAATTCCTTCCATTAAGCAAAATTCAGGAGAACAAATACATTTTGACTTCTGTCCCTGATACCTCCCCGTGTGCCTTGACGAAAAATACAGTTTTAGTTTTCAGCCCTGCACCTGAGAGAGGTGGGGGTGTAATGAAATGAATTATGCCTCCTCTTTTCCCTGAAGCCCCAGGTTTTCCTAAGACAACACCCATATAACACATGCCAGTATATTTAGGCCTGAGGGCTCCTCAAAACGGAGCCCCTTTTCTTGCAGAGGGTCAGTTTAGTCTCTTTTTAGATAAGCAGATCTGCATGTCAACGCTACCTTGGTGCCAGGGCCTTTCCTGGGCAAAAGGCCGGGCCTTCTCCACCTGCAGCCGACCACCTCTCCTTCCCGGGCAGGGCCTTGCAGCGGCGCGGCGCGTCCAGCAGATGGAGCCGCAGCTGAATTTTCGCGAGCCGCTCTCTACACGGTAGAAGAGTCTGGAATAAACAGGAAGGGGATTTTTTTTTTTTTTTAAAGCATTCTAATTTTTAACATATATTGCCTTCTATGTCGGGTCAGAGGCTCTTTTTATTTGACTAAGTTGAAAGGCATTTGAAGTTTTAAAAAAATCAGTGATTACGCAATCCCCAATACATGTTTTTTTAGGATTTCCATTCTTTCAAGGGACCCAAGAAACAAGTTTTTAGTAGTATCAAGTGTCACAAGGGCATAGTGGTTCAGAAACGTTAGCGGGCAGCGCAGGATAAAGAAAGTCGGCCTCGAGAAAACACCAGAAAGGAGTGAGAGGAGCGGGGCAGCCTCCCCAGGCCGCGGCGGAAGTGAGCTCCGTGAGGGGCGGGGCGGGGCGGTGGCTCCGGGCGCCGCGAAAAACAGCGCCGCCTGCCGGTGAAAAGGGAGAGTGCGCCGATCTGGCCCGGGGCTGTGGCGTCGCTACCCGGTCCGCTTAGACCGAGCCCACATTCCAAAGTCCGTTGCACTCAGGATGCTGCAGGATATACCCCCTACCCAACGAAACCGAAAGTGATGGGCACAACCCGAGCAGCCTTTCTGTCGAGAAGGGAAACGTGCAGGCCCGTTATGGTTTTGGGGAACAATGTTTCAAAGGGCTTGACTGTTTTTAATGCTTCCTAAAGCTAAAAAGGATAATTGTTATTTAAGACAATCCTAAAGAAGAGGGAAAATAGAACCCGATAGGAGCTCTCTTTCGTTTATCCCAACCTTCCTTAAATTATTTACAAAATATTGTAAGTGGTTATCAGAAGCAAATTGGAAAAACCGGGCAAGGCACTGTGTTTCAAGGTGAATGCTCTTTATCATTTCCCATAACGGCCCCTCATTTTTATTCCAGGATTGTTGCAGGGGTGTTTCTTGAGTCCCTCCTCCTCTCCCCACTTCCCTTTTCTCTTCACTCATTTGACAGGAGCCTCCGCAATCATCTGCTTAGAACACGTCATCATCATCCACTGGGAGAGAGTTGTGGCACCACCTTTCTCCCCCTATGGCTGAAGCCCACAGAAAGAAGATGACGGGTTGCGCTTCTGCTCTTGATCCGGCGCGATTGCCAGGAATTGTAACCTGCAAGATGATGCCAAAGGGCAGCTTCCCCTTTTTTGATGCTGCAAGGAACTTTATGTTGCCCTTCATTAGCTGATGCATTCTCCAGTAGAGCCCTGTCCTTCAGTTGCCCAAATGATGCGCTACGTCCCTTCCACTTGCAGAGATTCAGTGCATTAAGTGTAAAAATCGCACATCTCTGTTTTTCTTCCAGTAAGGGAGTAAAGACCCATAGGTGGACAGTGTCCTTTGGATTAGTCATGCTGTTTATCATCAGGTCCCTGTTCTCTGACATGAAAATTCCCATCTCCCATCAGGGTGTAGTTGTAGGCATAAATTATGGGCTCTGGTTCAAAACAGGGCCCTCTCTTTTGTCCAGTAGCACCAGAAACACACTAATTAGGGACCTAATTGGAACACAAGGCTTCTTGAGGGTCCTGGAGAGGGAAGTTGGGCCCCCAAGTCCTGTACTGATGACTTGGGCTGCAGCCTTCACAACCTGGATCCAACCAGATGAGCACTGAGAGCTCAGTGTTTGGAACACAAAGGAGAGCGATGAATATATAGTAACTTAGTGAATCAGGGACAAGATCCAAGAGGAAGCCTGACATTTGTTTATCAGCAGAGAAACGGAAGTAAAGGCGGGAATGTCTCCTTAAGTGTTACTGTGTTATAAAAATGTCCTCCAGGGAGACAATACCATGAACAGGGCAGCTGATAACATTAATACTGTGCAGGTAGGTCTCTCACATCTCCAGGACTGCTGAACCAAGTGTTACGGGCAGGGATACAGCTCTGAGCCTTTCCTGCTGCAATCCTCAGAGGGAGTTGGCTCAGACAAAGCAAAGCAGCTTCTCCCTCAGTTCTCTTTGTTCTTCTTTGGAAAACGGGCTCTCTCTCAAGTCTCATACACCAGCTGCTTTCACCTCTTGTACAAGGGCAAAATAAAGTAATCACCAATAATGATTTGGACAGCGTATTTCTGGAGCCCTGAACTCAGTGAAATGCAGGATCAAATTACTTTTAGAATTCTAACATGCTGTAAATTTTTATTCTGGGTTTTGAGGCAAAAATTTCAGAGAGGGGCCCCTCTTTATCAAATAAAAATAAAAATATCGCCTTCAGAAAGGGATAATGGAGACAGAGTGTTTTGAATCCCACTTAACCTAATAACTACATGTCCTGCACCTTATGCTTCAGAATCTCTTTCTCACCGGGGTTATGATTTTAGTGAGCAAATTCTTTGTCTGCTAAGCAATCCCTTAAGCAGTAGCAAAGGCCTCTCTGACAAATCACACCTTTTTATACCATAAGTGACTTTTTTCTAATAAGAATGATTTAACATAGCTCCTTTCAAAGTAGAAACATTCAGAATTTTCTATCCCAGATTCAAGCGTGGAATGAAGACAAAAGGTGCTTGTCTGGGGAATAGGCATGCCACTCCCTGAGCCCTCAGAGCATCTGCTGCCTGAACTGATTCTTAAATCAAAAGTCACACATGACTTCTGTGCTTGACAGCTGAGGTGGCCTTCTATGTCCAGTGTGGGCCAGCTGGAATGGGTTCACACGCACAACAGAAAATGGGCTCTGTGGGTCAAGAGAAAGCTTACTGGGCTGAGAAGGACTAGGGTGACGTGTTGGAAATACTGTCGGTTTACTTCTTGGGAATTCCCCTCCCCCCCCCAAAGTAAGTACTTTCAGTCCCTTTATGTGGCATCCTCAGGCTCTTTACGACAGTTCCTACTTTGGGGGGATTTTATCTGCTCACTAAATATTGGCTATTTGGTCCAGAATAACAGAAAATCTGCATGTTTTTACTCAGTCAGGACTTAGGCTGAGTAGAGAGCAGCTCCTCTCTGCCAGTTCCTGGTGACTTCATTCTTTCTAGCACTCTCAAGAGGAGCTGAGAGCAACCCCCAGCCAGGAAACCAGCCCCACGTTAGCAGCTAATTTAATGGCTCAAGTTCTACAGGTGAGGCCCAGATGAGCTTCTAAAATAATTCTGAAGCTAGATAAGGAACGAATAAGCAGGTGTTAAGGGAGTATATATGCCTTTGTAATTAACAGAAAATTTTGATAGTCACTGGGCATGTATATTCATACTACTACCCTGTGTTTATATTACTATCTGTTACCCAGACAGCATATTACAGAATGCCTTTCATCTGACAGGTCCTTTCCTGTGTTAACCTTGTATATTAAGGCACTTCAATTTAATAGCCAGAAGCATTTGGAGGGCAAGAGCCCTGTCATGCCCTTGCCCTTTATGTTTCATGCAGTACCCAGCAGAATATTAGATATGCAGTAGGTGCTCAGGAAAGAGCTGCTTTAAGAAAAAAAAAACGAAAAACAACAAAAAGAGTATGGACTAAAGGAGCGATGAATGGTTGTGCTTTAATCCTGGGATTAGGCCTGCCTTTATCGTCACATCTGAGGAAACTGGAGAGTGACACTTCATGGACAGAAAATAGAAGTGGAGATATCGCAGCTTCTCCGGCTGATCGAATGATGACAGTGGCTGGCTTTCCCATATGCCAGAAACCATAGGCGTACTTTACATACGTTATCTCATTTATACTTCACCCCCGGCTAAGTTTACCATTATTACTGCCCTTATTTTACATATGATAAACATTACCACACAGTGTTGTGGGCCACACAACCAATAAATAGCCTCATCAGGACTTGAGTCCAGAGATAAGTCAATCTTCAGAATCCACGCCTTGAGGCCCATTCATGCTCCAGAATATCAAATAACACCATTTATGGCTCCATTCCCTAACTACCCTTCCTTGCAGAATTGCCTCACGACATCATATCTGAGGTGGGAGGGAAAGAGGGAAGCGGGTAATAAGCAAACACAATTCATAACTGACATGTCTCAGTCTTCATGGTTTTGATGTTCTTTTCTCTGTGTTATCTCATTTAATCCTCACAGTACTCTGTCCAGTATGTTACTATTAGCTCGTATAGATAAGGAATGTATCTCTGGAGAACAGGTGGGTTTAGAACAACAACAACAACATGCTAAAATTCCAAGCCAAGAGGTAACAAATGTACTGGTAGGTAACACCAAGCCTGCCTCAGCCTCTCACCTCAGCCCAGAGGGCTGGTGTAGGGGCTTCCTTCACTCCCTTCCTTTCTTACTTTTTTTTTTTTTTTTTTTAAGATTTATTTATTTATTTGAGAGAGCGAGAATGAGAGAGAGAGAGAGTACATGAGAGGGGGGAGGGTTAGAGGGAGAAGCAGGCTCCTCGCCGAGCAGGGAGCCCGATGCGGGACTCGATCCAGGGACTCCAGGATCATGACCTGAGCCGAAGGCAGTCGCTTAACCAACTGAGCCACCCAGGCGCCCCCCTTTCTTACTTATTAATGCTCCATGAACCATAAAGCTTATGGCTGTCCCTACCTGCGCCATAAATCCAAATATGGTTAATGTTGACCTGATGTGCCACTAAGTCATTTCAAAAGCAGAGGCAAGGTAGAGAGGAAACAATAAGAGTGACAATGCATGGAATGCTATGTAACAATTAAAAAGAATGAATTACACTGAAACATATTGCCAGGAAGTGATCTCCACAGGCATAGTGGGTTGACAAAAATAATAAGAGCAAACAGCGGAATAAAAAAATACAGCATGGTACCATGTATGTTTTTAAAAGACACAAAACAATGTTACACACACACACACACATGCACACACACACACATCTATGCAAAAACACGTAGCAAACAGTTGGTTATACCCCAAATTGATAACTGATTTTCCTGGGGAGAGGCCGAGGCCTGGGGTGAGGTGGATAACATTGGCTCACTTTATCTTTTACAAGATAATTTATTCAAATAACATACGTGTAAAAGAAAAAAAAAAAAGGAAAGAGCAGAAAAGAAACAAGTGTTGCTGTTGGAAAAGAAAAGATTAGCAACACACGGTAAAGTACCGTAATTGGTACAAAACCCTCCAGACAAAAATCCACTGCCTTGCTCATGTCCATAAGAGACCAGGGGATAAGCAGAGAGTTCTCATATTGGCATTATTATTATGAATTGGGTGAGTTTTAAGATGTAATGTCTCCTTACTCTATGAGAAACACGGTACTGAGAAGTACATTACACCTGGAGCCAGACAGCCGAAGTTCAAGGCCTGACTCTGCATTTCTCTGTAACCTTGGGCTAATGTCTCAAGGCCTTACTTTCCTTATCTGCAGAGTTAAGATAACAGTAACATACTTCATAGGATGTTTCGAGGATTGAGATTACACACAGGAAAGAAGAGCAAAATCATGCAGACTGAGACTTAGAATTTATAAATTATGTTTGTGTTGACTGTCTTCCCATTCTTTCCCTCCCACTTTAGAGAATTATGTTTTCTCACACCTTTAAGTATGCCCCACACTGAGGCAGAGTTAAATGAACAAGCCATCAGTCTTCAATATAATATTTGCTGATCACAGGCCTCCATTATTTGAGCCTTTAGATTATGAACATGCATAGTTTTTAAGCTTCAATAACCTGCATTCGTGTATTTATTTTAAAGAATATATTCGTTTGATTTGTGTATACAACATACTCTTTTCCTGTGAAACCTACTTTTGATGCAAGAACTAAAATACCTAAATCAGAGAGACCATTTAAAGTACAAGTCAAAAATATCATTAACATTTTTTTTTGCACCTTAAATGTGCTTATTTGTGGTCCTACTAAAATTTCAAGCTGTTCTGAAATTTCCAGAATCCAATTACATGCCTTATAAGAAAAAGGGTTTCAAAAATAATCAAAGAAACACTAGTACCACCAATATAATCAGACACAAAAGAGAAACATGAGCAGATGAATAAATATCAGTTGCATGCACACAGCACCATGCCGATCAGGCAGGATGTAACTATGTTCAATCACAGCCTCACCTTTGAAACACAGCCAGGTTCTCTACTTTTGCTGGATGTGCCTGTGTTAAAAAGCGCAGGGACCTGAAGATCTCTGGTGAAGCAAAGAAGAATCCAGTTTAAGTTGTTTTGCGTTTGAGTTCGGAAAGGATCCATTTGAAGGAACCAATTCCAAACACACAAAGCACACATCCCACCCGGGCTCCTCCACCCCATTCAACTGGGCTGTCAGTTTAGAGCTGGGCGCCCATTGTTCACTTTGTTCTACTCTAATTAGACTTGACAGATTGCTCTTTCTAGCTAGACTGGCTATTGCCAAGAACGGAGATAAGAGGTGAGGCTGACCTTGTCACTCTGCCCTTAGAATCAGTGCCCCACCCCCCAACCTAGTCCACCAAGAACGAAATGTACCCCACCGCAGCTCAGATCTGTGCCCCTTTTCCAGACCCTGGGCAGTCCCGGCGCCTCGGACTTGTCTTTCCGTACTGTGAGATTCAAACCCTCATTGTCTGCGTGAGGGGAATAAGTGTGCTCTAATATTTTTCACATTAATACTCTGACCCTTGTTTTTGTTTTTTTTTTTTCCTTCAGGCCTGGTAGGGAAAAAACAGACCGGCCTTTCTGAAGGGAAAGATACTGCAGTTCCTCCCGGGGGCCAGGAAATACTGATTGCTTAATGAAACAGAGCTCTGGAAGGATTCAGGCCCTGACACTATCTCATGTGTCGGAAGCAAATCCCTGGCCCCGCTGCCCTCAGTGTCCATATCTGTAAAATGCCATCAAGACTTCTTGAACCTTTGTCGTATCAAAAACATGTTATACTGGTGTTAAATAAAAATTAGATCATAAAATGGTAGAGCTGGAAATGATCTTAGAGATCATCTAGTCCAATATCTTCATTTGGAAGATTAAAAAAAAATAAAAAACAGAGGACAAAAGAGGGAGGGGACATGTACAGGGTCATGAAATTAGTTCTTAAACTTTAAACACCTGGCACTGAACAACAGCTTGCTAATTAGCTTTGTCTCTAACCTGCCATTTCCCAGTTTATCCTATGCTTGATAATAAATCATATTGGCCAGGAAGGCAACTTTCTTTCTCTGAGGAAGGAATTCTCCTCACCCAAGGATTGTGTTTTCAGAAATGCTTCCCTTTACTGACAATCCAATGACCTTGTAATAAATAGATCCTGACTCACCCAGTGCCACATGCCTCTTACTGGGGTGCAGAATGGAACTCAACAGACTTCGGATCTGGGGCCCTGCTCTCAAATAGGAGTGACCCCCTCCTTGACCTAAGTCTGGCTATGCCCATTGCCTCAAGAGCTGTGAGCAGGAGAGACTTGTTAGAAATTTCTCCTTGGAACAAATCTAGTGTTTCCCAGTTTGTAATGTAAACAGATTCATTTATGGTTCACTCACCCATCTACAAGTATTTATTAAAAGCCCATTTTTTTAAAAGATTTTATTTATTTATTTGAGAGAGAGAATGAGATAGAGAGAGCATGAGAGGGGGGAGGGTCAGAGGGAGAAGCAGACTCCCTGCTGAGCAGGGAGCCCGATGCAGGACTCCATCCTGGGACTCCAGGATCATGACCTGAGCTGAAGGCAGTCACTTAACCAACTGAGCCACCCAGGCACCCCTAAAAGCCCATTTTTTTATTAAGCCCCTGAGGGCTGGCAAGACTAGTACAATGAGTAGGATCCAGCCTCAAGGAGCCTCAGAAGGAGCGAGCAGTGTAAACACTGATGTGCGTGGGAGCATTGTGGGACGAGGGGGGAAGGAGGAGACAGCCGATTTTCCTTGATTGGGGTTTAAGGAATTAAAAAACTTCATAGAGAAAAAGAATAAAAATAAAAATAAATGTTAAAAAACCATCATAGAGGAGGTGATACTTGAGCTGAACTTCAGGAAATGAAGGCTATTTTCCAGGTGGAAGTGAGGAAAGTACGTGGCATCAGACAGAGAGTGAGCTTGTTTGGGGGAAAAAAATGTTTTTGGCCTGTGTAGTATGAGGAAGCATCAACCAAAGATGAGATTGGACATTTAGGTAGAGATCAGTGAAAACACTATATCACAGAGGAAGAAGTTGGATTTTATTGTGGCAGTTCAGGGGACCCACTGAAAAGTTCCGAGCAGGGAAGTAACGCGGTTCCGATTGCATTTTGTAAAGATGGCGTTGATGGCCAGTGTGGAAGACATTGGGGGAGGACTGGGAAGGAGCAAGACCCAAGGCAAAGAGACCTCAGGACACAACTGCAACAATTTAGGTGACATAAGACAGCTCTCTCAGTCTCTTCAAAAAGTCAGCGGGAAGAATCAAGGGAGGGCACTGTTTTAGTTTTTGTTTCCAAGAGACTTCAGCCACTTTGGGTCCTGACTCAGCTAGATCAACTGTAAAGAGAAAATGTGGAAGACAAATAGAGTCTTAGTTAATATTAAGGTATTCTTGTGCATTTTGTTAGGTGTGATAATGTTATCTTGGTAGGGTAACAAAACAGCATACCAAAATGTTTAATGGGTGAGATGTCATGATGTCTGGATTTGCTCTAAAACACTGTAGAAATAATAGATGAAGTAACTATGATGAAAAGTTAATAATTATTAAATCTAGATGATGGATATGTCAGGGTTCATTATGCTCTATGTATATTTGAAAATTATCAAAATGAAAAGCTAATACATTAGGCAAAGGAAAATGAGATCCCAAATGAAAGAAATTAGAGTGAAAATGGAGAGGAGAGAGCTGTAGAGATAGCTAAATGACAGAATTAACAAATTAACAATGCTCAGTGACTGGTTAAAAGTGGTTATAGAGGTTTTTTTTTGTTTTTTTGAGAGAGAGAGAGAGAGAGAGAGCACTGAGCTGGGAGGAGAGGGAAAAGCAGGCTCCCGGTGAACAAGGAGCCTGATGAGGGCCTAGATCCCAGGATCCTGGGACCATGACCTGAGCTGAAGGCAGATGTTCAACTCACTGAGCCACCCAGGTGCCCTCAAAAGTGGTTACTGAAATTGAAGAGTTGACATGACTTCCAGGCTTTTGCTTAGGTGCCTGGGAAGACAGGAAAGAACCCACTCTTTCAGGCATGTGGAATTGGAGTTTCAGAGAAACACCGAGTTAGTGCCGTCTGGTAGGCAGTTGGACACATAGATCTAAAGATCAGGAGAGAAGCTAGGGCTGGTGGTGTGGATTTGTGAGCTGTCTACTCACCAACACTTGGGTAGTGATTCAAACCATTGGGAAAGCATGGCGGACGAGAAGGTAAGATGGCTGAGGAAGAAGCCCAAGGCACACTTATATTTAAGAAGTGGGGAGAGGAAGAACTTTCAAAAAAGAAAAATGGCCAGAGGATAAGTATGAGAAGAAACAGGAAAAAAATAATTTCTGGAGAATCTGTCAAGAAACAAGGGGTCAACAGAATCAAATACCCCAGGTTAAAATGTGAAACCCACTGAATTTAGCATCTAAGTGACAACTGTCAAAGACCTTTCAGGAGAAACTAATGTGTTGAAAAGTGAATCGAGAGAGTAAGTGAAATCTGAAAGATGGGGGGGGGCTGGATTGCATGGTGATCACAGAAGAGGGGGTGCCTAGAAATGGTTTGCAAATGGGCAAGGTCTGGGTCCAATCAATAACCTCTGCTCAAGGGGGCTCAGTAGAAGTGGATTCCTGAGAGGAAAAAAAAGAACAAGTTTTAGTTGAAGCAAGGAGGAGGAGGGTGCATTCTATAAAGAGATTAAGAATATAGGGGACAGTTCAATGAAACAAAGATGCCAGAGGGCACTGTGGAGAGAGTTTACGAGGTCAGCAGTGTCTGAGAGTCAGGAGAGCACAAGGGGATTCTTTTGACCTCTAGCTGGCGTGTCTTAGCAACCTCTTCAATGATTCCCCAAATACAATTCTCTCCACCCCACACCACCTTGCAGGTATCAAATCTGGAAAATGTTTATAAAGCATGACCTTGATCATGTCAAACCCTTGCCCCAAAACTTTTATTAGCTCCAATACCTACTGCATTCGGTATTAGGTATAATATAGCCCTTCCATAATCTGATCCTGACCTGCTTTTCTCAGCCTGATCTTTTTGGGCTTGCTTGTTTTTATTTGTTTTATTTTGTCTTCCTTTTCACGAACCTTCCTTCCAGAATGCCATGCTATTCACTATTCTCTGAATCTATTAATTACATAAAATATTATAGAAAAAGTGCTGAGAAGTGTCTAGCATATAACGGCATTCAACAGATGTTAGTTTTTGTATACTAACCTACTTATAATTCCCCTGTAACCATTTCATGCAGTTCTCTCTTCGCTGAAGTGTCTTTCCACCTTTCTTTACGTTACAGAGCAAGTTTCAGCTCAGGTGTCATCTATTCTAGGAAGCCTTTCCTGGGTCTGCAGCACACACCTCTCTACCTCTCTTGACACTCAGCCTGTTAGATCTGCTTGAATGTCTGTTTCTCTCATTAGAATATAAGTTTCCAGAAGGCCAAAGCCATATAAATATATATATATATTTTAACATATTTAGAGCATTGGTAAATAGCACAGTACATGGTACTATACGTACAAAAAAAAAAAAAGGTGTTGAACAGAACTTTGCTCCCTTTCCTCTTTTTTCTTTTTTCCTTCCCTCCTTTTTAAAACTGCATTTTTACATGCTATATGGTATGGTTTCTTATATGATATCCTCACTCTGTTCTTGGAGGGCAGTTTTTTGCCACCCCAGTGTCCCTTCCTGTTCTTCTGGCAACAGGCTTGATTTTCGTTGTGAATTCTCTGCTCTTAGTCTTTGTGATTCAGATGGAGCTCCCCACCCCTGGGGTTAGGGTGGAGGACAAGTCACAGGTCTAAATTAGCCAGTTATTGTCCTATTCCTATGGTCTTCCTGATTGGTTCGAGTGAGCGTATGCTCTAAACCTTCCAATCAAAGTAGATCTCAGGATTTTAATCTTTTGAGTTAGTGGAAGAGAGGTGCGCTCTCCCTCTCTCTCTCTTTCTCTGCTGGACATGGAGTCAATAGGGTGCAAGGCTGCGGTAGTCATTTTGATACCACAAGCGACAAGCCTGTTCTTGAGAATGAAGGTAATACTTGGAGAGAACACAACCAAAAGAGAGTCCTGGTGATGGAAGCAAGAACTGAATTCAGCCATGCTTGGAAAGAAAACTATTGCTTGTCCGTTTGTGTTGGGTTTTCTGTTATTTGCAACAAAACCATCTTTTTTTTTTTAAGATTTTATTTATTTATTTGAGAGAGAGAGAGAGCACAAGCAGGGGGAGGGGTAGGGGTAGGGGCAGAGGGAGAAGCAGGCTCCCCTACGCGGAGCAGGGACGTGATCCCAGGATCCTGGGATCATGACCTGAGCCGAAGGCAGACGCTTAACCGACTGAACCACCCAAGCACCCCTGCAGCAAAACCATCTTAACTGATACAATATTTAGATATAACTGATTTATGTAACTGATATAATTATTTATATTATGTATCTAGTACACTGCTTGACACATGAGACTCTTTAATAAATGTGTGTTTAATCGATAAATAAGTTGTTGTGAGGTACAGCAGTTATTTATTTCTATAGGGCAATTTGGCAATATGTATTTACAACCTTAAAAAAGATCATTCTTCTGGAGATGGATGGTGGTGACGGCTGCACAACCACGTGAATATGCTTAATGGCCCTGAGCTGTACACTGAAGGATGGGTAAAATGGTAAACTTTATGTTATATACTTTACCACAATAAAAAAGGAATAAAAGACAAAAAAAAAATCATTAGACTAGAAATAAAGGCTGGTAGACCAGTTAACAAAGGAAAACACAGGGACGGGAAAGCTTGTTGTACCAGTAAAACTAGTAATCATTCTCTACTTCTGGAAAATGCATCATAGGGAAAGAGAGAAATATATAAAATTGGTTTATCTGAGCATTACTGATAACCTCAGTAGGGGCTGGGTAATAAAATCTTGATATATTCAAAGAATAGAATATTATACAGTCATTAAATTGATAAAGTAGATTCATATGCTACTTAGGAACATACATATCAGAATGCTAGAAATGTTGGAATTATATTAATATCAAATAGTTTCACAAAAATAAGGCAAGACTTCTTATAAGATTTATGAATTGGAGCCGAATGACTGGATGGAAGAACATCATTCAGTAAGTGGTGGGAAGTAAACTGCTCACTCAGAAAGAACTTATTGTACTTCATTGAATTTCAGATACCATTAGTTGTAAGATACTTCCTGACCTCAGAGATGTTAAAATGTGAAAAAGCATATATCTAGAATTGACCAAATACAATACGTTTAGGCGCAGGAAATTGTACATGTTGATGATTGGGATGGGGAAAGGGGACATGAAAATCATTACATAAAGTGAACTCAAGAGAGGAAGTGTTTTCGGGTTTATAGAATAAAATTATTTTATACCAAGTGAAAAGCGAATGAAAGGCTTTGAGGAGAGGTAGAAGATGGCCACAAAAGCATGCCCTGAAGGTTAATTTTGTAACTAAGCTAAAGGAAGCAAGCAACTATCCCTGCTAATTTGGACACTGTACAATAGGTAACAATGAGTGTTAACTCATTTACATTTGTGAGGTTTCTTTCTCTACTTAGTCTCAGGTAGAGGCCAGGCTTTAATTACTTTTTTTAAGATTTTATTTTTGGGGCACCTGGGTGACTCAGTCATTGGACTCTTGGTTTTGCTCTTTTTTTTAAAATTTTATTTATTTATTCATGGGACACAGAGAGAGAGAGAGAGAGAGAGAGAGAGAGAGAGAGAGAGGCAGGTTCCCTGCAGAGCAGGGAGCCCGATGCGGGACTCGATCCCAGGATCTTGGGATCATGACCTGAACCAAAAGCAGACACTTAACTGAATGAGCCACCCGGCACCTTCTCTCTCTCTTTTTTAAGGATCTTATTTATTTATTTGTCAGAGAGAGAGAGAGAGCACAAATAGGGGGAGCGACAGGCAGAGGGAGAAGCAGGCTCCCCACTGAGTGGGGAGGGGAGCCTGATGCGGGACTCGATCTCATGACCCTGGGATCACAACCTGAGCCCAAGGCAGACGCCCAACCAACTGAGCCATCCAGGCATCCCTTGACTCGGTTTTACCTCAGGTCGTGCTCTCATGGGATTGAGCCCCGAGACAGGCTCTACGCTCAGAGGGGAGTCTGCCTGAAGAGTCTCTCCCTCTGCCCCTCCCCCAGCTCGCTCGTGCGCATTTGAGCTCTTGCTCTCGCGCTCTCTGTCTAAAATAAATAAATAAATCTTAAAAAAAAAAGATTTTATTTTATTTATTTATTTATTTTTTAAAGATTTTATTTATTTATTTGAGAGAGAGAGAATGAGAGAGAGCACATGAGAGGGCGGAGGGTCAGAGGGAGAAGCAGACTCCCTGCCGAGCAGGGAGCCCGATGCGGGACTCGATCCAGGGACTCCAGGATCATGACCTGAGCCGAAGGCAGTCGCTTAACCAACTGAGCCACCCAGGCGCCCAAAGATTTTATTTTTAAGTAATCCCTACACCCAACATGGGGCTTGAATTTACAACCCCAAAATCAAGTCACAGGCTCAACCTACTGAGCCAGCCAGGACCCCCTGCCAGGCTTGTAATTTTAGCTTCCCCCCTCCCCTGTTTTAAGAAGGGGTTTGGCAGCTGAAGAGAGATAAAAAGGCACGGAAGTAACGAATTGCTAGTACTTGAGGAGAAGGATCAAAAGTCTACATTTTTCATGTTAACAGAATAAAGGGAAATCAAGACTTCCCCTAGAGTGTTCTGTATCTCTTCCCATGTTGTTAAAAAACTTCCAGTAAGCATTATTCTGTCATTAAACTCAACTACTTCTATCCAAGCAGTCTCACAAGTCAGGAATTTGACCAGCTGTCCATGGGGAAGTGGACTAAAAAAATGTCAAGCATCTTCTCTCTCTCTCTCTCTCTCTCTCGCTCTCTCTCACACACACACACACCCTACACATTCACAGACTTCAGCGCTTAGCAATACACTATATATGTTATTTACTCACATAGCTTGTTCCTTATATTCTGTTATTTCTGTCCTCTGTAAAGTGGGAAGCATTGGGGAAGGCAAATTACTCTTAGTTATTACTCTGACTCACAGTGAGTTCAAGTCAGGCACCCAGGATCCCAGCCCCCAGCAACTGCTGCACCCATAGCCTCATCATAGAGTTGCTCCATTTGATGTAATTACTGATCACAGACAAAGGGATTCGACCAAGAGCCACAGGTATGGCTCTAGGCAAAAATGCCTTGGTAAACAAATTTACCTCATAGAATGTCAGATTTACTAGGAAACCTGAAAAACATGTCAGCCCTGAATTTCCTAACCTTTGGTTAACAACACACTCACCGAGATATTTTGAATATTTTGTATATTTTCCAAAAAAGCTTCACAGGCAATTGTGGGACATTAAAAGCTGAGAATCACTGTTCAAATCCCATTCCTCTCATTTTACAGATGGTAACCTCGGGCCCAGACAGGTTGCTGGCTTGCCCCAGATCACATACCTGGTTAAAAACAGAATCGAGACTAGAACTCAAACCTCCTGATTTCTGGCCTAGGGTCTTTATTCTTACACTAGCATCCTGCCCCATTGATTGTTTTCTAAATTTTTACTATTATTCCCTCCTAATACATATGAAAATGTAAAATTCAACCACTGGCCATTTAATAACAAAATCATAGAGTTGCAAAATCTAGCATTTATGAAAGAAGCCAGTCACAAAAGACCGTATATTATATGATTCCACTTACACAAAATGTCCAGAACAGGCCACTCCACAGAGATAGCAGTAGATTAGTAGATTACCAGGAGCTGCAGGGATGGGGTGCAAATAGCTGCAGGATTTCTCCCTGTGGTGACGAAAATGTTCTAAAATTAATTGTGGTGATCGTTGCCCAACTCTGTGAATATACTAAAAGTCATTGAATCGTAATACTTTCAAAAGGGGAAGTTGTATGGTATATGAATTGTATCTCAATAAAGCTGTTAAAAATCTAACACTAACTTCTCACTGGATTCTGAAAGATAATTTAAAATTTTTTACTTATTTCATTCATCAACATTTCTCTAAAATTATAAGCGGTTTCCAGATAGGTTTTTTCCTTAAATTTAGGTTATCCCTACTTAGGTCCATTTCCCAGTGTGTTGTACCCCCAACAAGAGATTAATCTTCCTAGAGCTTGTATGGTATTCAGGATCCTTGTCCTTTAAACTCTCAGACTCTGTGCCTTTGCCAAGATCATTCCCTCCACTGAGAAGGCTAATTTGTGTGTTCAAGGCCTACCTAGCTCAGATGTCACCTCCTCAAGGGTCTTCCTCCCACCCCACTGGAGGTGGTTTGCCTTCCAGGGTACAAAATTCTGACCAAATGTTTTGATAGCATGTAACAAAGCTCAGCAGCCTTCCAGCCTGGACTCTGGGCCCTTACCACCCGCCAGGGGTCCTTCACTAATTTCGTTTTCCTTACTATAGCACCCCACGTCTAGCACCAAATTCCGTGTCAGTTGTTTGTTTGTTGCTTTCTTCTGCCCATTATGCTATCCTTCCCTGCTCTTTTTCCCACCTCCTCACTCCCACCCCCCTTTCTTTTTTTTTTTTAAGATTTTATTTATTTATTTGACACACAGAGAGAGAGCACAAGTAGGCAGAGCGGCAGGCAGACACAGGCTCCCCAGTGAACAGAGCCCGACGCAGGGCTCAGGGCTCGATCCCAGGACCCTGGGATCATGACCCAAGCTGAAGGCAGATGCTCCACCGACTGAGCCACCCAGGCGCCCCTCCCATCCCCCCTTTCTATCTCTGCCCTTCATTCCTGGCTAACTCTCGTTATATATTCAGGACTCTGGAAACATGCCATCTCTTCCAGAAAGGCCTCTGACACCACCCCTCATCCTTAGGATGGTGGCCAAACTAAAGTAATGGCAAGGAAGTGTAGAAAAACGGACAAATTTGAAAAGTGTTAAGGAGGCAGAATTGATAGAACTTGCTAATGCGAAATAAATGCAAACATAAATCATAAAGATCAAACGGAATAAACACTGAACGGGAGAATAAGAACTGGTAACAATTTAGAGTGATTTCATATGTTTTCCAAGCTTTATGTCATCTGCAGTTTTAGTAAGACGGATTCTCTCTGTCCTGCCAAACACGTCTTCCTTTTAAACATCTCTTTTCTAATATTGCTTTATTGATCCAGAGCCTTTAATGACTCTCTCCTTGCTAATGCACCAAGCCTAAACTCTGCTTGCTTTAAAGGCTTTTATAGCTGGTCCAGCCCTTCCCATCAGCTCCACCCACCTGTGGCCAGGCGGGCTGCCTCATCCTCCTACACAGATCTTGCCCACTCTGGCTTTGAGCACTCTGGCCACCTTCTTGCCTGAGGCCGTCCTTTCCCCACGCACATCTCAGGGACCATTCAATGCTCAGCTTCATGAAATCCTGCCTGCTTCGTCCATGCCCCTGTGCCCTCTGATCTCCTGAAACATTCATAGTTAATAGCAACCAATTTAGCATTTAATTATATATGCTCATCTAACATAATTTACTATTGTTTTAATGTGTGTTAGTCATGTTTCCCCCAACTAGATTATAAATTTATTGGGGATAGGAACCATGATTTATCCTTCTTTAAAATCATAAGTTTTGGAAGCAGACTATGCTCAAATCCTGGCTCTCCTGCTCCTGGCTATGGGACATCAGGCAAATGGCTTACCTTCTCTACGCCTTAATTACTAAAATTTAAAATGGAGCTAATAAAAATACCTATCTCATAGGAGTGGATGTACTGCTAGATGCAGCAACTCATATTATACAGTGCTCAGCAGATACATGGCATGTTATAAGAACTCAATAAACATTAGCTAATACTATTATCCCCCACATTGCTTAGCATATCATTGAACACTGAGTAGATGCCTCAAAATTAATTTTTGCTGATTTAGTGGGTTGCATATAAATCTCTTTTAGATGCCTAGGAGATGCAGAATCTCTCGTCTTGAGACAAAATGTGTATTTGTACAGACAATAATTATTTTTAAACATTTATCAAGATAATTTTACCTCCCAAATTTGGGGGAGCATCTCATCATTGCCCTGCATGTATCCCTTGCCTGGGTCCTGGTGTCCCAGTGAGGAAATCAAGAGAATAATCTCCCTCATCTCCCAAGGAAACAGAGAATGAACATTAGATGGCAAGATAGAACTCAGATGCCTGGAGTATTCTGGGTGCCAAGTACCAGTCATCTGCTAAGAATCCATACTAGAGTCCCCATAGGTGTAGTTTTCTGGGTTTGGTTGTGTACACCTCAAGGAAACAAACATATACATTTCTGTATTGGCCTGTTGGTAGTTGAGGTGACAGTATGTCTAGTGGAGTGCAAGACAATGATAAAGGTGAGAAGAAGGTAATTAAAGACCCGAGGCTGAGCTCTAGACACACACTGTTATTATATTTTATATTATACCAATTACCATGCATGCCCCTCCCCCCCAAATACTCTACAGTCTATATAGCTTCAACCAGCTTATTTGGAAGAGCCAAGGTCCCATGGGCTGCACCCTGGTGAAATGCTTGGGACTCACAGTACTGTGGAGAAAACAAAGCACTGCTGGAGGGCAGGAATGGGAGAATACAGCAGCTGATGCTATTGGATGGTCGTGGGCCATGTGCAGGATCCATCGCTTAAAAGATCATAGAATGTAAATTGCATTGTAAAGCAATTCTTTGGGGTTATTCTTCCTCTTTTACATGTAAGTGTCATATTTTCCAAATGAAGGATCTTCCAAATGAAAAATGAGTTGGTTGAAAACATAATTGATCTATTTGTTTTACATTGTGAAGATACGAAGACACAGAGGCTAGATGGCAGTTAGTTGCACTGAATCACAATCCCAACAGCTGACTATTCCCTTTGTCCAAAGCTCTTAAAGTGATGAATGAGAGGTCACAGCTATCAGGCAAGGTGGGAATCAGATGCAGACATGGTGGGAGGCCAGGGGTGTCGTGAGAACAGCGAGTACACCTAGTTTGCAGCCTGGTTCTGTCATCACCTGCCTCTGCCTCTTTGGACAGGTCATTTCACTTCTCTGGTCCAAGGTTCCTCATCAGTAAGATGACCAGTGAGGGACAGGGAAATCATCTCTAAAGCTCCTTTCAGCCCTGACATTTTATGGTTCTGTTGAGTCTAAGAAAATCTATGAATCATTCTGCATTTTGGAGTACTATTTCCCTTAAAGAGCCATCTTTTCCTCTTCCTGGCTCCTTCCCTCTCCCTTCCTCCCTAGCCATCCCAGCATGCACACCCTGTCCCTTTCTCCCTCTGACTTTCATCTCAGAATCTGAAAAATATTCCCAAGCTTAAAACAATTGGTTACAATGATGTGTTCCTTAGATTTTTTTGCTTCTGGAGGTGTTCTAGGAGGCATTTGCTGAAAGCTTGAATTTGAATTTGTAGTTTCAAAGGAAGAGGAAGGAGGCTGATACTGAAGGAACGGCTGGCCACGCGGAGCTGTCTCAAGCAAGGCAGTTTTCCTGCATGAGCTGAACAGCAGTTCCACGTAAAGCTAATGAATGTACGGCTTCTCTATGTCCCCTCAAATGGTTTCTTAGAATTGGGATGGCTCTAAAGTCTCCATATTGTTCCAAATCACACTGGGTCTTTCACTACTGTTCTCTGATACAATTTCTGAGCAAGCAGTCAGCATAAAAAAGGACTAGGTCGGCTCTGGCATCCACCCAGCCTAGCTATCAACAATAAAAACTTCTCTTTGTGCTTCCAGTAAGTCATAAATAAATCTCCTCAATCCCACCTGTTTTCTGAGAAGAGCTTCAACCGTGTCCTTTACCTGAAGTTAAAAAAAAATAAAGACACGATTCCTGCTGTAGGCAAATTGTTTGTTTGTTTGAAGATTTTATTTATTTATTTGAGAGAGAGTGAGAAACAGCAGGAGAGGGGAGAGGGTCAGAGGGAGAAGCAGGCTCCCCACTGAGCCGGGAGCCCAATGTGGGACTCGGTCCCAGGACTCCAGCATCATGACCTGAGCTGAATGAAGGCAGTCGCTTAACCGACTGAGCCACCCAGGCACCCGGACAAATAGTTTTTAAAGGTCCACTTAAGCCATTGCTCATTTTCATCATTCCTTACTCCCAAACATTTAGATGTGTCATTTGAGTTCCAGTCCCTTTAGCTGCCAGGTTCTGAGATGGGACTGCTTTCCCACCTTAGGCTAATTGCCTTTTCTGGAGCAGCTCAGCCCTAAGCGATCCTCGTGTGGATGTTGCCGAAGGGCTCGTTACCTGAGCCCCAGGGAAGGCATGCCCTCCAGGGGAGCAGCAGGGCAATGGTTTACCTGAGTGTGGCTTCAGACACCCTAATAACTTTCCCGGAAAGGTGAGAGTGCTAGGTCTGTGGGCCTCTGAGGGTGTACCAGGCACCAGGCCGATACTAAAGGAAGAACAAAATAGAATTTCTGTTTAGTGAAAAGAGAAAACAGCCAATCTCACTTACAGCCCAAACAGGTCGGATTCCTTAAACACCTCTCATCCAAAACCTCCTCTGAAACATTAAGCCTCATACTACTGTTCTGAGGTGAACATTAATCCTATTTTCCGGCAAGATGTAGAATGAGGTCAAGCACATTATTTCCTACTGCAGTCAATGTTGGAATTATAGAAATCTGCTGACTCCATTCTCAAAACTACAGAAATTAGTCACTTCAGCTGATCCATTGTTGAGTTCAAATGAACAACATGTTTCCTGGGCATGAAAAATGGAAGTATGGATTTTTTTTTTCCCTTCTGTCACATTCCACTGGCCATGAAAGAGATCCAGAAGGACCAGAAGTGAATATTACCAAAGAAAGTCTCCCATCCACACTTTGGTCCCTATGAGGAGAAACAGATTTCTGTATTTGTCCCTACTTCCTTCTCTTATAATGCCAAACTTGCAAGAGAACTTCGCACATGTTCTACAATTCAGACCAGTTATCTATGACATTTTTTAAGGTTATGAAATATTTTATATAAACATAAGAATTTATTTTAAAGCATAATAATAAAATGAGTATTCATGAGGGGTGCCTGACTGGCTCGGGTGGTGAAACGTGCAACTCATGATTTGGGGATTGTGGGTTTAAGCCCCACGCTGGGTGTGGAGCCTATTAAAACAAAAAACAAAAAACAACCAACCAGTAAATGCAACCACTACCATCTCAAGAAGCAGACCCCCACAAACTGATGAAGCTCCCTGTTTTCCCTGCATGGCACCCCTGACTCCCCCACAGAAGAGTGTGCTCTTATTCTCCTGCTTTTTTTGATAGTTTTCCTACATACATACACATTTCTAGACAAAAGTATTTCGTTCTGCTTGTTGTCTCTATACGTTTGCTAAGACTGTCATAACAAAGTAGCACACATTGGGTGCCTTAAACAATAGTAATTTATTGTCTCACAGTTCTGGAAGCTAGAAGACTGAGATCAAGGTGTGGGCAGGGTTGGTTCCTTCCCAGGGCTGTGAGAGAAGGAGCTCTTTTAGGCTCTCTCTTTGACTGTAGATGGCTGTCTTCTCCCAGTGTCCATTACATCATCTTCCTTCTATGTGTTTCTGTTTCTGTGTCCAAATTTTCCTTTTTTATAAGGATACCAGTCATATTGGATTGGGGCCCACCCTAGCGGCCTTACTTTAACTTGATTATCTCTTTAGAGACCCTGTCTCCAAATAAGATCACATTCTGAAGTCCTGGAGGTTAGGACTTCAACATATAAATTTTAGTGGGGGGACACAATTAACCCCCCTAGACTATCACAAATAGGGTTCCCAGGGAAGCCGACTCTGAGATGGAGTTTAGCAAGTATGATATTTATTAATATTTATTAATATATTGGGGATCAACATCTAGGGAAGGGAGGGCAAGGAAGCAGAATTAGGCAAAAGGATAAACCAAGTTCTGACACAGGCCAGCAGCTGCCGTAGCCAGCCCCACAGGCTGGGGTTGCTCTGGAGCGACAATGGCCTTTCAGAGTTGTCTCACGTTGGGCCGAGATGGCCAGGGCTTTGTACCGCCACCTCAATGTCACTGGACCTAGCCGCCTGAGGAAGGGGCATGACCTTGGGCGGGCAGCTCTCTGCAGCTGAAGCAGTCTCTGAAGGGGCTAACAGCTGAGGGCCTCTCCCAGCAGCGAGAGCAATAACCCCCACTAAAGGGAGATCTGGGCAACGCATCACAGAGCCCACCACACTGGCTTTGAATTCTATCAAAATGAAATATGTTGTATGTTTGCTGCAACTTGCTTTTCAAAAATTTTAATGAATATTTTCAAACATATTCAAAAGTAGAGAGAATACTATAATTAACTCCTATCACCTAGATATATCAATTATCAAGATTTTGTAACACTTGCTTCATCTATCCCTTTCTCTTTCTTTATTATTATTATTTTTTAAATTTTATTTATTTATTTGAGAGAGAGAGATCATGTGTATGTGAGGGTGGGGGGGTGGGGAGGAGCAGAGGGAGAGAGACAAGCAGACTCCACGCTGAGCATGGAGCCCAATGCGGGCTGGATCCCACGACCCTGAGATTGTGACCTGAGACGAAATCAAGAGTTGGACGCTCAACCGACTGAGCCACCCAGGCAGCCCTCTTTATTATTTTAAAGCAGACTTCATGTCATTTTACCTCTGCACACATCAGCATCCATCTCTAACAAATACGGACATTTTCTTACATAACCTCAATGTCATTATCATAACTAATAAATTAACAACAATTCCTTGGTCCATATTCAGATTTCCCTAATTATCTCAAAAATTTTTATTTTTATAATTGGTTTGTTTTAATTAGGATCCAGACAAAAGGAACACATTATTTTGGTTATGTCTCTTATCTCTTTTAACCTAAAACTATTCCCTTATTCCCTTTCTCTTTTATCCCCATGCCATTGTATTGCTGAATAATTAAAAGAAAAATAAATTAAGAGTATGGACCTCTTTTTTTTTTTTTTTAGAGAGAGAGAGAGAACTTATGTACGTGCTCTCAAGTGGATGGGAAGGGGCAGAGAGAGAGAATCTTAAGCAGGCTCCACTCTCAGCACTTAGCCCCACACAGGGCTAGATCTCACAACCCTAAGGTCATGACCTGAGCCAAAATTAAGAATCAGATGCTTAGCGAACTGAGCCATCCAGGAGCCCCTGGACCATTCTTTATTTGCTTCTTAATGGTTTATTTAACTTACTCCTCTATTCTCCGTATTTCCTATAAATTAGAAGTTAGCTCTAATGCTTGATTAGATTCAGGTTCAAGGATCCATGTGATAAGTAGCACTGTATGCTTCATACTGTATCACATCAGAAGGCACAATTGTTGGCTATCCAAACTTATCTTACTGATGCTAAAATTCATGGATGGGTTGACAGCTTAACTTATATTTTTTTTGTCATGAAAGTCGAGGATCAAATGGCTTCACAGGTGAATTCTACCAAATGTTTAAAGAAGAGTTAATATCTATTCCTCTCTAACTATTCTAAATAATACAAGAGGAAGGAAAACTTTGAAATTCATTCTATGAGGCCACTATCACTCTGATACCAAAGCCAGATAAAGACACCACAAAGAGAGAACTACAGGCCAATATCTCTGATGAACATAGATGCAAAAATCCTCAACAAAATACTAGCAATCCAAATCCAACAATATATTTTAAAAAAACACTCATCAAAAAAAAAACTTGGGGCGCCTGGATGGCTTAGTCAGTTAAGCATCTGACTCTTCATTTTGGCTCAGGTCATGATCTCATGGGTTATAAGATCCAGCCTCATGTTGGGCTCTGCTCTGGATGTGGAGCCTGCTTAAGATTCTCTCCCTCTGCCCCTCCCACCCCCTCTCCATCTCTAAAAAGAAAATCATTCATCATGATCAAGTGGGATTTATTCCTAGGATGCAAGAGTGGTTCAATATTCACAAATCAATCAATTTGATACATCACATCACTGAGAGAAAGGATAAAAGATCATATGATCATTTCAATAGACACAGAAAAAGCATTTGACAAAGTACCACATCCATTCATGATAAAAATCCTCAATGAAGTAGGCCTAGAGGGAACATATCTCAACATAATAAAGGCCATATATGAAAAACCCATAGAGAACATCATACTCAATAGGGAAAAACTGAGGATGTCCACTCTCACCACTTTTACTCAACATAGTACTGGAAGTCCTAGCCATGGAAATCCAATAACATAAATAAATAAAAAGGCATTCCAAATTGGTAAGGAAGAAGTAACACTTTCACTATCTGCAGATGACATGATATTCCATATAGAAAACCCTAAAGACTCCACTAAAAAACTACTAGAACTGATAAATGAATTCAGTAAAATCATAGGATATAAAATCAATGTATAGAAATCTATTGCATTTTTTACATTAATAACAAGCAGCAGAAAGAGAAATTAAGAAAACAATCCCATTTATAATTACACCAAAAGTAGTAAAGTACCTAGGAATAAACTTAACCAAAGAGGTGAAAGACCTATATTCTGAAACTATAAAACACTGATGAAAAGAATTGAAGATGACACAAAGAAATGGAAAGACATTCCATGCTCATGGGTTGGAAGAAAACAATGTTGTTAAAATGTCTATACTGCCCAAAGCAATCTACAGATTTAATGCAATCTGTATCAAAATACCAACAGCATTTTTCACAGAACCAGAACAAACAATCCTAAAATTTGGGTGAAACAGAAAAGACCCTGAATAGCCAAAGCAATCTTGAAAAAGAAAAACAAAACTGGAGGTACCACAAATCTGGACTTCAAGTTATATTATAAAGCTGTAGTAATCAAAAAACTATGGTACTGCAAAAATAGACACATAGATCAATGGAACAGAATAGAAAACTCAGAAATGAACCCGTAATTATATGGCCAAGTAATCTTCGACAAAGGAGGAAAGGTTATCCAATGGGAAAAAGACAGTCTCTTCAACAAATGGTGTTGGGAAAACTGGACAGCCACATGCAAAAGAATGAAACTGGACCACTTTCTTACATCATACAAAAGAAGAAACTCAAAATGGATTAAAGACCTAAATGTGAGACTTGACATCATAAAAATCCTAGAAGAGAGCACAAGCAGTGATTTCTCTGACATCAGCCATTGCAACATTTTTCTAGATGTCTCCTGAAGCAAGGGAAATAAAAGCAAACCAGACTATTGGGACTACATCAAAATAAAAAGAGTCTGCACAGCAAAGGGAACAATCAACAAAACTAGAAGATAACCTACTGAATGGGAGACGATATTTGCAAATGACATATCTAATAAAGGGTTCATATCTAAAATATATTTAAAAAGCTGATATAACTCAACACCCCAAAAACAAATAATCCAAATAAAAAATGGGCAGAAGACATAAACAGACATTTCTCCAAAGAAGACACACAGATGGCCAACAGACACATGAAAAGATGCTCAACATCCCTCATTATCTGGAAAATGCAAATCAAAACCACAATGAGATATCACCTTACACCTGTCAATGGCTAAAATAAAAGTGTTGGTGAGGATGTGGAGAAAAATGAACTGTTTTGCACTGTTGGTGGGAATGCAAACTGGTACAACCACTGTGAAAAAGAGTATGGAGGTTCCTCAAAAAGTTAAAAATAGAACTACCCCATGATCCAGTAATCACACTACTGGATATATACCCCCAAAATACAAAAACGCTAATTCAAAGGGATAAATGCACCCCTATGTTTATAGCAGCATTATTTACAATAGCCAAATTATGGAAACAGCCCAAGTGTTCATCAGTAGATGAATGGATAAAGATGTGGTATATATACACAATGGAATATTATTCAGCCACAAAAAGGAATGCAATCTTGCCATTTGCAACAACATGGATGGAGCTAGAGAATATAATGCTAAGCGAAGTTAAGTCAGTCAGAGAAAGACAAATACCATATGATTTCACTCACATGTGGAATTTAAGAAACAAAACAAATAAGCAAAAGAAAAAAGAGAGAGACATGCAGACAAACCGAGAAACAGACTCTTTTTTTTTTTTTTACGATTTTTTTCTATTTATTTGTCAGAGAGAGAGAGAGCCCACAAGCAGGGGGAGTGGCAGGCATAGGGAGAAGGAGAAGCCGACTCCTCTCCTGAGCAGGGAGCCCGATGAGGGACTCAATCCCAGGACCCTGGGATCATGACCCGAGCCGAAGGCAGACACTTAACCAACTGAGCCACCCAGGCATCCCGAAACACACTCTTAACTATAGAGAGCATGGTTACCAGAGGGGAGGTGGGTGAGGGGATGGGGGAAATATGGGATGGGGATTAAAGAGCACACTTGTCATGATGAGCACTGAGTAATATATAGAGTTGTTGAATTACTATATTATACACCGGACACTAATATATAAAACTTTATGTTAACTATACTGGAATTAAAATTAAAAATATAATTTAAAAAAAGCTATTCTTCTCCTCCCTTTTCATACTGTATTCCTTGGAAGGAAGCTGTTACGCACAACCCACACTTAAGGAGTGGTAAATTACACTCCATCTCCTTAAGGCTGTGTTTCTACATAAATTATTTGAAATTCTTCTGCATGGGAGCTTTGTCGATTCACCTCCACTAATTAATTAATTAATTGATATCAGTATGTACTCATAAATATTTCATATTCCGGGTTTTAATTTAGTACTACTTCATTTATTTGTTGCTGAAATCGCTCCAGCTTTGACCATTGGGTTCTTTTCAATTGGCTCCTGGGTCCCCTTGACATACCTCATCATTCTGGGGTTTTTTGAGCAATTCATTACTTTCTGGCACTATAAGATGCTCCAGGATCATCTTGTATATGTCTTGCCTTAGTTCTAGAAGCAGTCACTTCTCCAAGGAGCTCTGGTTCCTTTTATTGGAAAATGTTATTAGAAACACAAGATAGGTCAGGGAGCCTGGCTGACTCAGTTGGTGGAGCGTGCAACTCTTGATTTCAGGGTTGTGAGTTCGAGCCCCACTGGGTGTAGAGATTACTTAAGAATAAAATCTTAAAAAAAAAAAAAAGGAAAGAAAGAAACACAAGATTAGGGGGCACTTGGCTGGCTGTCAGTAGAGCATGTGACTCTCCATCTCAGAGTCATGAGTTCAAGCCCCACATTGGAGGCAGAGTTTACTTAAAAAAAAAAGAAAGAAAGAAACAGAAGATAGGGGTGCTGTTACTGTTGGGGTGTCATTGGTTCTACACATTTTCAGCGTGCAGAGAAAAGAAATATATTTTGTATACTAGTCGTGTATATACACACATATTCATCAATATTTTATATGTAACTATTAAGTGTATATTAAGCTAAAGAGGGGCTTTTACTAATGCCTCCAACTTTAATCCATTACCATATTTTAACTTTCTCCTCTTGCTTGTCTGTAACCTGCAACTCCAGCTTAGGAAATAAATTTGGCTCCCACCATCCACCATCCATATACTTAATTGTTCAGTTCCAGTACAGATACATAGTGGTTTCAGAATTGTTAACTTGTACCCTCGGGCGAAACAACTTTATTACCTAGAGTGCAGGACTTATCTACAGTTCTTTTTGCTTTTAGTCTTACAGATTCCATTCATTTCCCAAAGTTACTTGGATCAGCACTTTTTCTCCCTATCCTCTTCAGTGAGGTTTTTCATATATTTGTAATGCAGTTAGATTCTTTTATCACATTCTATTCTGAGATACCCTAACCTCCTAAATGACTTGGGAATAGTTTTTAAAATTCACTATCTTGGTGCTAAGGGAGCTCTTTGCTACTGGGATATTATTTCTATTCAGTGAACAGAACCAGGCAATAATTTTTTTTCATGACTATAATCTTTTTTTTAAGAAGCTTTGTTTACATGTAATTAATGTATCATACAATTCACCCAGTTAAAATGCACAATTTAGGGGCGCCTGGGTGGCTCAGTCGTTAAGCGTCTGCCTTCGGCTCAGGTCATGGTCCCGGAGTCCCGGGATTGAGCCCCGCATCGGGCTCTTTGCTCCACGGAAAGCCTGCTTCTCCCTCTCCCACTCCCCCTGCTTGTGTTCCCTCTCTCGCTGTCTCTCTCTCCGTCAAATAAATAAATAAAAAAAATCTTTTTAAAAATGCACAATTTAATGGTTGTGAGTATATTCATAGAGTTGTGCAACTATATGTATCAATTTTAGATGACTTTCATCACCCCACTAAGAAATCCTATACACATTAGCAGTCACTCCCCATTTTTCTCCAACTTCTTCCCACATACCCTCTCCCCACCAGCTCCAGGCAACCACTAATTTACTTATGTCTCTAGGAATTTGCCTATTCTGGACATTTTACATAAATGAAATCATACAATATGTGGCCTTTTATGTCCAGCTTCTTTCACTTAGCAACATGCTTTCAAAGTTCATCTCTAGAGGCAAACCAAGAGACAGACTCTTAACTATAGAGAACAAACTGATGGTTACGAGAGGGGAGGTGGATAAAGGGATGGGTGAAATAGGAGAGGAGGATTGAGAGTAAAATTATCATGATGAGCACTGAGTAATGCACAGAATTGTTGAATCACTATATTATACACCTGAAACTAATATAACACTGTATGTTAACTATACTGAAATTAAGATTAAAAACAATTTAAAAAACCCTATATTCGTGTGGAGTCACAAACTACCTGTAGATAGATAACCTTCAGGTAGCTGTAAATGCTATATAAGAATATGATTAAGGGGCGCCTGGGTGGCTCAGTAAGTTAAGCCTCGGTTTTGGCTCATTTCATGATCTCAGTGTTGTGAGGTTGAGCGCGGTATCCGGCTCCACACTCAGAGCAGAGTCTGCTTAAGACTCTCTCTCCCTCTGCCCCTCCCCCCCACTCACACGTGCACACACTCAAATAAATAAATAAATCTTTTTTTTTTTTAAAGATTTTATTTATTTATTTGACAGAGAGAGACACAGCTAGAGAGGGAACACAAGCAGGGGGAGTGGGAGAGGGAGAAGCAGGCTTCCCGCCGAGCAGGGAGCCCGATGCGGGGCTTGATCCCAGGACCCTGGGATCATGACCTGAGCCGAAGGCAGACGCTTAACGACTGAGCCACCCAGGCGCCCCATAAATAAATCTTAAAAAAAAAAGAATATGAATAAGGGCTAAGAGGGGAGGGTAATGTGTGGAAATGGTTCAAGATGCTTGTTGAATAAATAAATCAGTGTCGACAGACTCAAAAAAAAGTTCATCTCTATTGTAACATACACATCATTCCTTTTTATTGTTGAATAACATTCCTTTGTAAGGATATGCCATAATTTATTTGTTCATTCATCAGTTGATGAACATTTGGGTTGTTTCTACTTTTTGGCTGTTATGGATAATGCTGTTATGAACATTAGTCTACAAGCTTTTATGTGGGCATATGTTTTCTTTTCTTGGGTATATAACAGAGTGGAATTGCTGAGTCATATGCTAACTCTGTGTTTAACATTGTGAGGAATGGCCAAACTGTTTTCCAAAGTGGCTGCACCATTTAACAGTCCCATCAGCAGTGTATGAGGGTTCCGATTTCTCCACATCCTCATCAACACTTGTTATTATCTGCGTTTTTATTATAACCATCTTAGCAGGTGTGATAGGGCTTCAGGCATTTGTTTTTAATCGTTGATTCTTCTTATTTTTATGCTCTTTTCCCAAAACATCTTCTACAGTAGGCAAGTTTATCAAGTAAATTTCATTTGATGATGACAGTTAATTGTTTTTCTTTTTTAAAGATTTTATTTATTTATTTGACAGAGAGAGACACAGCGAGAGAGGGAACACAAGCAGGGGGAGTGGGAGAGGGAGAAGCAGGCTTCCCGCGGAGCAGGGAGCCCAATGTGGGGCTTGATCCCAGGACCCTAGGATCATGACCTGAGCCGAAGGCAGACGCTTAATGACTGAGCCACCCAGGCGCCCGACAGTTAATTGTTGATAAAGAGCTCTGAAATGGTGGAAAGAGAATGAAACCTAAATGTAGATATACTTATGGGGGGGGGGGGCGCCTGGCTGGCTCAGTCAGAAGAGCATGCAACTCTTGATCTTGGGGTCACGAGTTTGAGCCGGATGTTGAGTGTAAAGATTACTTTAAAAAATAATTAAATTTTTAAAAAAGTGGGGGGGTGCCTGGTTGGCTTAGTCAGAAGAGCATGCTGCTTTTGATCTTGGGGTTGTGAGTGTGAGCCTCACATTGGGTGTAGAGATTACTTCAATAAATAAACTTTAAAAAAATACATAAATCTAGATATACTTAAGCTCGAGACCTAAGTTTTTCTCTTATTATGTATATAAAATTAAAACAGTATCTGTCCCACATGGTTGATGAATGGATTAAATGAGATAACAGAGGTGAAAGCTCTCTGTAAACTATAAGGCACTATAGAAATATCACCATTGCTAGGTGCAGGGTGGTGAAAAAAATAAAAGCTTTTATTTGATGATGCTCCTTCATATGATGCTGCATTAGATTTTCAGCTCCTAAAGGACTGAAGCCATACATTAATCTTTGAGTTCCCAGTAGTATCCAGCACATGCTTGTGCCTACCACCATCTCCTTTACTTAAACTCTCAAGGAACACTCAGACCCACAGACAGGAATCATTTGCTTGACTTTTCCTCAAGATTCACCTTATTACTGCCTTCTCAGATCATTAGAACTTCTGTAGGTAGGAACTCTCCTGGGTCTCTAACTTGCTTGCTTCATGTCTTCTCTTCTTGTTTCTTGTGTTTTGTTTTGTTTTTTAAAGATTTTATTTTTATTTATTTGACAGAGAAAGACACAGCGAGAGAGGGAACACAAACAGAGGGGGTGGGAGAGGGAGAAGCAGGCCTCCCATCGAACAGGGAGCCCGATGTGGGGCTCGATCCCAGGACCCTGGGATCATGACCTGAGCCGAAGGCAGATGCTTAATGACTGAGCCACCCAGGCACCCCATCTTCTCTTCTTGTTTCAACCATTTGGATTTAGCAATTCAGCTTTAGAATATGGTAACCTGAGCACCACTAGCCTAGAAACTTGATACACCACAGCTAATATACACAACTGACCCACAGCTCCGTACTCTACATCTCACAACTGCCCAGCCTGGACCCTTAGGACATTACTAATTGTATCATCTGGGGAGGGACACTAGTCACTCATGTCCTGTCAAATCCTGAAAATCTTCCTCTAAAACTCTCACATTAGAGTCTTCCTTTCCATTTTCACTGCCTCCAGCC
Source organism: Halichoerus grypus (assembly GCF_964656455.1). Classification (NCBI taxonomy): domain Eukaryota; kingdom Metazoa; phylum Chordata; class Mammalia; order Carnivora; family Phocidae; genus Halichoerus; species Halichoerus grypus. The sequence continues at coordinate 115,715,210 of NC_135717.1, read as the reverse complement.
TAGCTCAAACTTCCATCGCCTCTTGCATCTTTTTAAATCATATGTCCATCTTCAAGTGACTTTGCCACTAGACCATAGGGTAATTGGAAAGGAAATCGAGTACTGTGAATTCTACTCCAAAATAGAATAACAGGGGGCACCTGGGTGGTGCAGTTGGTTAAGTGTCTGACTCTTGGTTTCAGCTCAGATCATGATCTCAGGGTCATAAGATCAAGCCCCACTGGGCTCCTCATTCAGCATGGAGTCTGCTTGGGATTCTCTCTCCCTCTGCCCCTTTCCCCTGTTTTCTCTCTCTCTCTCAAATTAATAAATAAATCTTAAAAAATAAAATAAAATAGGATACCAGTAGTAAACCAAACCATGGCATAGGGCCACATATACAAAAATTTACTACAGTGAATTTCAAACAGTAGGTTTACCATTCATTAGTATGTCGAGAAAACAATTTAGTGAATTGTGACCAGTATTTTAAAAGTGAAATAGAATAGGATAGAAAATATCAGAGAATATTATGCATAGTAAGAATATTATTTTGTTTAGGGTATATAATATGAACACAAAATGTATTTTTTACAATGGGTCAATGGTCAAAGGTTAGAAAAATACTGATTGGTATTGTATATGTTCTGTTAAAAAATTATTAGAAATAACCTAAGTGTTGGGGTGCCTGGGTGGCTCAGTTGGTCAACTGTCTGCCTTTGGCTCAGATCATGATCCCAGGGTCCTGGATCGAGTCCCACTTCCGGCTCCCCATTCAGCGTGGAGTCTGCTTCTCCCTCTCCCTTTGCCCCTCTCCCCTGCTCATTCTCTCTCTCTTTCTCTCAAATAAATAAAATATTAAAAAGAAAGAAAGAAAGAAAGAAAGAAAGAAAGAAAGAAAGAAAGCATGAGAGAGAAAGAGAGAAAGAAAGAAAGAAAGAAAGAAAGAAAGAAGAAAGAAAGCAAAGAACCTAAGTGTTAAGCTTGATCTATGTTTAGTACGAAAAGTATACTGGAGGGGCGCCTGTGTGGCTCAGAAGTTAAGCATCTGTCTTTGGCTTGGGTCCTGATATCTGGGTCCTGGGATCGAGCCTCTTGTCAGACTCCCTGCTCAGCGGGGAGTCTGCTTCTCCCTCTCCCTGCCCCTTCTCTCTACTCATGTGCTCTCTCTTTCTCTCAAACAAATAAATAAAATCTTAAAAAAAAAAAAAAAGTATACTGGAAAGGCCTGCAAAGGATTAGAACTCAGACTTCTTGGGTTTGAACTCTGTCTCTGTTACTTACTTGGTGACCTTCAGCAACTTACTTAAACATTTTGTGCCTCGATTTTATCATCTGTAAAATGGGGATAATTATAGTACCTATCTCTGAGAGTTATAATGAGGAATAAATGAGTTAACACAAGTAAACACAAGTAAAATATCTAGAACAAATCCTGGCACACAGCAGTAAATTAAGAAATGTTAGCTATTATTATAAATATTCTCAAATCACTTGGCAATAGAAATTATATTTTTAAATCCCATTTTTCAAAAATTACCATTCCAAGTTAGGTCATAAGGCTTCTCACACATAAGGCCTATCATCTATAGATTTCAATAAAGACTCTGGGTGATCACCTCAGAATCCAAAAGCTCCCTATAGGTGCTGTTATGAGAAAACTATGCTGTCCTTGCCACGTGTTTTGTACCTCTATCTATGACACTGCCAGATGTACCCCATGTTCTGAGAAGCTGTGGGTCATACAAGAGCCTGTCCCATGTCAAATGGTGAACAATTTCTACCAAGTCTCGTGTTTGAGGGCCCTCATTTAATAAAACTTGTATTAGTCTACATCACGGAGCAGATGACTTCCTTCATTTACACAAGATGAGAATCCACCAACATGATGCCCAGTGCCACAAGGATGGGCTATGCTTCCCTGCAGTTACACTGCTGATACACTGCTCGCTGAATACAAAGTTGGAAAGAGGTGCCTATAATCTGTGCATGAGCGCCAACAAGCAGGCCCCAGCACACCATCTGCATGGGACTCTTTCATGTTTTCGGCCCAGTGTGTATGTAAGAATGAAAGCGTTTTTAGCTATCAAATGCTTCTTTGTTCTGAAAATAGCAATTCAGTGGGCTTTTTGGTTATGCAAAGGAAAAGGAAAGCTTTTACTCTAAAATGAAGATTTTGAGACAATGTGACTCCAAGGCACTGATCGAAGCTCTGGACAATGTAAACTGTAACAGCTTTCCAAACTGGTTCTTTTGAAAAGGCATTCTTTTCTAAATTAGAATTCAGATCACACAGTCCCTAAAAATGATCTCCTGTTCTTATTAGATAAGGAAATGAGAAGAGGAGATCAGATAAATGCAGAAAGGCTTTAGGGGCAAGTCTTTGCCTCACATTGAAAAAGGACTACCAGGTTGACTGGGCTGGTATTGCAGAGCCCAATCTGAACCATTCACCTAAAGACCCCATGGAGGGACGCCTGAGGGGCTCAGTCATTGAGCATCTGCCTTGGGCTCAGGTCATGATCCCAGGGTCCAGAGATCGAGCCCCGCATCGGGCTCCTTGCTCAGCGGGGAGCCCGCTTCTCCCTCTCCCTCTGCCTGCCGCTCCCCCTGCTTGTGCTCTCTTGCTTTCTGTCAAATAAATAAATAAAATCTAAAAAAAAAAAAAAAGATCCCATGGATTGTTATTACATATTGAATTATCTAGATTTGGGGAAATGCAAGGATGGGGCATTGCAAGGTTCTGGTGGATGGGTTGGGGCCTTTATGGAAAAGCCAACCCCAGAGGGAGCAGACATTCTGAGTCTCAACTACCCCATAAAGGGACAGAGAGACCCCAGAACCCATACTCTTCACCTTAATGTGATCACCAGATGTGATGTACTACACCATTTATTCCCATATAAGAAGCATTCTCTATTAAACTGTATGCATAGAGTAGTGGTTCAAAGTCAAACCCAGAGACAGATTGGTCCAGGTTTGAATTTTCATTTTGTCACTCATTAGCTGTGAGAGACCTTGGGCATATTATTTAACTTCTCTGAACCTCAGTTTCCTCAACGGAGGAATAAAGCAAATATAACTGTACCTACCCCGAAGAATTATTTTGAAGATTAGATTAGATAATATAGTAGTTAGCGTCGATAAGGTGCTCAAAAATTAGTAATAATCACAATAATTATCTCTTCAGACCCGCTTTTGGCGGCTAGATGCCTGATGGAAGGAGATATTTATGTCATCTCAGCCCAGATTTGCAATTGATTCCAGGTAAGTTCAGAGCTATAACAGTCTACATCTGGGTAGGAGATACACAGGAAGCAAAATTTAAGGTCTGTATTTGTACAGGACGGTTTGAGTAAGTGGGTTGTACTGGTCAGTGAAGCTCACCTAAGAGCCAATGTTTAATTTCAAGAGATGATGTAGGTTATTTCTGGGGATGATCCTGACATGGATCTTTATCAGAATCTCTGGACTCCTATTTGAAATGGTACCATTGGGGCACCTGGGTGGCTCAGTCATTAAGCAGCGTCTGCCTTCGGCTCGGGTCATGATCCAGGGGTCCTGGGATCGAGTCCCGTGTTGGGCTCCCTGCTCAGCAGGAAGCCTGCTTCTCCCTCTCCCACTCCCCCTGCCTGTGTTCCTGCTCTCGCTCTCGCTCTCTCTCTCTCTGTCAAATAAATAAATAAAATCTTAAAAAAAAAAAAAAAAAGAAGAAATGGTACCATTATTTGTACCATGACTTCTGTGGTCACTAAGGTGATCTCAAACTATCAAACAAACATGATGGGATCTCAGAACTGGAAGTCATCTAAATCTGATGAAATCTTCCTTGTCTGTGCTCCTCTTTCAGACTGTTAGGCATTTAGTTAAAGCTGGTGACACCAGAATATAAATTTTATTTTAATTAAACCATTCTCCAGTGTTCTCTCAGTGCCCTGCGCTGAAGAGGACATTGAGGATGAACTCTTGGCGTGAAGTCTCCATTTTACACTGATTTTCTCCGAACACAAGACGGACTGTTTGCAGCAGGACCAGTGGGGATAATGGGTGCTGGGTTTTGTGCAATGATTTTTATCTCTGGTGTTTCTGGCACTGATTCAGGTTTCAGGCAAACAGAGGTACTGGGGACTTAGCAACAATTGCTAGGGAGCTTCCCGGTTGCCAGCAACAGTGAAGGCCCCAGAGACACAAAGACTTAACCTTTCACAGGCACCAAGGAAACCTGGAGCCTGGTTTCTTACTGCAGATACTGCAGAGTCTTCCGGGTAGAGCACAGCAGCTTCTTCTTTCCCCCTTTTATATTTGATTTTTAAAATTTTGTGCAGAAACACACTGCCCAGGAGCCTGTACGACAATTAATTTTGCTTCTCGGTTTGTTCAAGAACACTTATATTCTAACCTCTCTCTTAGTGCTGTCCGTTTTTACTCTTTTGAGGGAGAAATGGAATGAAATGGTACTGCAGATCTGATTTGGAATTTTAAATGAGGTGTGACTTTTTTAATGTGTCTGTAATTGGCACTCTTATACAAAGTTACAATTGATTTTTATCCTTCTGATAATATTCAGTAATACTATCTGAAAGATCCTCTTCTCCAAGTGGAGTCTCTAATTTGTTTCTAGAAAAGGTAGAAGCATACAGAATATGAAATAGAGCATTGGCAATTTAAGGTTTTTCCATGACTCATTCAAGGAAATTGTGTAATAGCCTTCCTCTGCCAACCTCACACACTCTTCTCAAATACCTTGCTCTTTTCCTTATTCCATTCCCCCACCCCTGTCACTTTTTCTATCCTTTCTAGATGCCATTAACTTTTTTCCCTTTTCTCTAAGGCTGTAAAACTCTCTAGGGTATAGTCATGTGTTACGCAAGGTGATAAGGGAACTGATGTGCCCCCAAGCTTGCTAGTCTGTTTCCTAGCAACTGTATGACATGTTGCTTAGTAACATGAGGGGTGAGAGTGAAATCTCTCTCACATATCTAAAAATACCGAAATCATTAAAAAAAAAATTGGTGGGCTTATTACATGTACTAAATCCAGAGACAATCTTACCACGGAGGAAACTTATTTCAGGCCATGCTATCTTGAGTAAACCTCTCTATCTCTTATAATCTGTATACTAAAATAACAGATAGCTTTTCTTATAAGCAGGTAAAGAAAAAAACCCACAGCCTCTTCTAATCTTTTCTCTTCTACACATGCAGCAGAATGAAGAAATGTTTCCTAAATGACCTTTTAGGCTGGGGAGATGAAGGAAAACACAGACTTTCCTCTTTTCTGCACATGTATAATTGATTTTTAAAAAAGATTTGTTTACTTATTTGAGAAAAAGAGAGAGTGGGGGAGGGGCAGAGGGAGAGGGAGAAAGAGAATCCTCAAGCGGACTCCCTTCTGAGCATGGAGCCTGACCCCGGGCTCAGTCCCAGGACCCTGAGATCGTGACCTGAGCCGAAATCAAGAGTTGGCTGTTTAACAGACTGAGCCACCCAGGTGCCCCCATAATTGATTTTTAAATCAAAATGAAGACTGAGAAATGTTTCCCAAAACACCTTTTTAGGCTGGGTGTCATTTGGGAGTTACGTCTTTCAAGATTACAACTGTCTGGAGAGTAATTCTCTGTCAACTTATCCAGTGGTTTTCAGAATTCAGAAATAACCGACTCATACCACCAAACCCAGTAAAACTCTTTAGTTCCAAAGTGGTAAATATTAATTCTAAAAGAATACTATTCACTGAATTAGACCTACTAAATCAGACTCTCTGGTCTGACGCAGGGACTGAGAATCAGTATTTTTAACTAGCACCCTAGTTATTTCAGCACATTTAGGAAACACTAGTATAGAGGATGATTCTAATATGTTACAAAGGGTTATCCTCTACTATTCTGGCTCTTAGATTTATACATGTAATATTTAAAGAAGAAGCTTCAAAGACCAAGTCCTAAATATTCTACCACACCTTCCCCTTGAACTAGCCCCTTTTGGGCTAATAAAGTTGGTCAAGCTTTAGAAAATTAGTCATTTGCTCATTCTGCAAATATTTATTAAGACAATTTGAAATATAATTGATAGAATTTAGTGATCAGTTGGGATTAACTTAAAAGAGCTGTTATACATAAAGTGCTAAGAATAGCGCCTGGCATATAGGAAATATCATGTAAAAGTTATATAAGGTTATATTATTATATAAGGTTATTATTATTTTAATCTATCTTGGTAGACTAGAAAGATGACAATGAACTGACCTTGAGAATACAGAGTAATTGAGACTATAGAATACTAAAGAGGTTAATGGAGAAAAATAACTAATTCTATTTAGATATATTGAACTTGAGATACCTGCACGTCATCCAAAGGGATAAAGCCAGAAAGAAATACAAGTCCTGAAGATGGGGGCATGTTGTATAAGTCATTTTAAAAGTGAAGTCTGATTTTTTGTGTGGCTAGTGCTACATGAAAATGGACCAGTTACAATTCCTCAGTATTTTACTTCTTACTGAACATCAATGCATCTATTCTGTTGTTCACTAGTATATCAATCTCACACTGATTTATCTATACTATGGAATTAGTTAAGATAAGAATTTGAAAGAAAAAGAGAAGTGCACATTTGGATGGTTGGGGGAGGGGACTCTGGAGCTTCCCTTGACTACTATCAAATCCCTGCAGCCAGGGCACCATGGCAACCTTCCCAGTCTGCCACCTAATTTCCATCTGCTTTAAGGGGAAGGAGGCGGAGGACGGAAGCTTAGCGGTTCAGTGTGCATTCTTGTGAGTGTGTGTAATTTGGGTTATTGAAATGCAACCAAATTATAAATTGTGTTTTATGGAAAACTGAGATTATCTACTGTCTTCTCCAATTCCTTCTCTTTCTTCTCTTCTCAGGATGCCTTTAAGCCTCTTCTAGTTTCGTCCCCTTTTCCCAAATGTCAGATTTTGTCAATAGGCTTAGGTGAACTACCTCCCCAATACCTCCCCAATGTCAGAGCAAAATTACAAATTAAAATGTGGATCTCAGGACATAAATACGTTGTTCAAAAGAGTGCTTCAGTAAGTGACTGAACATCCATGAGTGACCTCAAAGCATTATATTACAATGCCAGAGATATATTTTTAATATTACAGAGTACAGGTGTTTGTGTTATTTCATAAGTCTTACTTCTGGAATAGAAATTCATTAATATTTCTCTCTGCCATACACACCAAAGTCCTTCCCAAAATAGATGAAACTCAGTTACCAGAATCACTGATAATTCTTACCATTATTATCCAGAAAAAAAAAACAACTATTATTTAGTAATATTGCATTGTGTTGACCAGAGTTTGAGAAAGATAATGTTAAACTTTAAATAAAATTCTGAATTCAGATGTGGGTCATAGTCTTACCTAAACTGTTAACGGTGGAATTTGGCCAAGATGAATGCAGCAGATAATCTTTAAAGGCCATACATAGTGAGCACCAAATCACTCAATACATTGATCAGTACGGAACCCTAAAGTAAAGATAAATATAAATTCAGCATGTCAGCATAATCGTGTCCATCTCCTTATTTAAATTTAGTGTTCGAGATGTGTTTTTGTTAAAGAGTTTAAGAAAAACCTCCTTGCTTGAATTTATCTGTTTACACTCACACTTGCATGAGGAAACGCAGTGTGAGACAGGCAGGCATGATCATTCCACAAATGAGGCAGAGGCAACGGTGTGGGGTGAAACCCTGAACACTGTACCGGGATGGAGGCAGGAAATATAACACACTTCTTTGTGTTGGCAGCTTGTGCAGGGTCCTCTCTCTCACAGCACTTGACACAATGTACTGTAGTAACAGTTTCAGTCACTGGACCTTGAACTCCTCTGAGCCAGGAAACATGATTTAGGTCTTTTGTGCCAAGCCTTACTATATACTTATTTCCTTGTCGCTAAATCCAATGAACATTCCCCTGTCCTTATTAACAACCCCTCTGCAGTATTTCCTATTACTCAGCACTCTACTTGACACTGCCCTTCCTTTGTTTCTGTAACATCAAAATCTTCTGCTTTTCCTCCTCCTTTGGGCAGTTCTTCTTTTTTATTCTTTTCCTTACACTTTTTTTTTTTTTTTTTTAAGTCCTCTACTGGTTTTGTTTTTGTTTTTTTAAAGATTTTATTTTTAAGTAATCTCTACACCCCAGGTGAAGCTTGAACTTACAACCCTGAGATCAAGAGTCACATACTCAGGGCGCCTCAGTGGCTCAGTTGGTTAAGCAACCCACTCTTGGTTTCAGCTCAGGTCGTGATCGCAGGGTCCAGGGATCGAGCCCCGATCCCGGTGTGGGGCTCCCCACTCAGCATGGAGTCTGCCGGAGATTCTTTCCCCCTCCCTCTCCCTCCCCCTCTGCTCCTCCCCCACCCTTTGCTGGGTGCATGCGAGTGCTCTCTCGCTCTCTCAAATAAATAAATAAATAAAAAGTGTTAAAAAAGAGTCACATGCTCTACCCACTGAGCCAGACAGGCGCCCCTCTTTGCTGTTTTTAATGTATTACGTATGTTCTCAAATCTGACAAGTCAACCTCCTAAATATTCCTCAATCCATTTCTCTCCTTTCAATCCATCTCTTTCCTTCTGTCCCTATAGCTTTACCCTTAATCAGGCCCTCATCATAAAGTCTGGATGATTGTAATAGCTAGTCTCCTTGCTTTCAGTCTCAAACTCTTCCAATCCATTCTTTAAATCCAGAATGGTCTTTCTAGCCCGGCTAAATTGTGACAGAAAGGAGAATTGAACCCAGGTCTGCCTGACTCTGGAGCCAGTTGCCCCATCCTTCACTGCTCATTGCTCCTCATTCCTAGACATCACCACCTCTAGACTCAATCTTCCATATATTTCCCAAATATGTCTACTTCTTTGTACTTCCTTGAATCAGTCTTACCATCTACTAATCAACAATCTTCTAACCAGTCTTCCCTATTCCCAACTCTGTTCTATCTATTCTTTCTGCACACAGCAGTCAGAAGTAGCTTTCTAGGGGCGCCTGGGTGGCTCAGTCGGTTAAGCGGCTGCCTTTGGTTCAGGTCATGATCCCAGGGTCCTGGGATAGAGCCCCGCATCGGGCTCCTTGCTCAGCGAGAAGCCTGCTTCTCCCTCTCCCTCTGCCTGCCTGCTGCTCCCCCTGCTCATGCTCTCTCTCTATCTCTGTCTCTGTGTCAAATAAAAATAAATAAAATCTTAAAAAAAAAAAAGAAGTAGCTTTCTGAAATGCAAAGTCCATTATTACTCTTTCCTTTAATGGCTTTCACTGAGTTTGAAATAAGGTCCTTTCATAATCAATTCTTTGTCTAATCCTCCAGCCTCATTGCTCCCCAATTCCCTTTCCTTATACTTTATGTAACAAACCATAACAAACCACCTCCAACTTCTAAACTAACCCAGTTGTCTGTGTATTTGCATGTGCACTCTCTTTTCTATTTGTACCTGCTACTCCTATTTCTTTTTCAAGACAATCCCAAGAATTATCTCTTCCAGGAAGCCTTCCTGCATTCTCTATACCACCCCATCCCCCAAAGATCTAGAGGTTATAGGTATGTATGTCACCTTGCATGGGATCATGCCATGCCTCTTTCTTGGGACTTATCAGAATGCATTATATCTAATTAAATCTTAGCCAAATTAATGTCTATGTACCCTACACTATGCCTGGCCCAATATATGCAACTTAGTAGGCAACCAATATGTGTTTCCAAAAAGAAGAAACAAATGAATTAATGTTTGAAACATATAGGGCTGATCATCCATATCAGTTAATTACTTGGGTTAAAAAAGATTATAATAATTTAGAAAATAAAAAAGTTGAAATATGTATGAGCTGGTGAGAGGAGGCTTCCCATATATACATATGGTACCTTAATTCATGACAAAAGTGTCACGCAGTCAGTGGGGAAAGGATGGTCTTATAAATAAATAGTGCTGGACCAACTGGATTTCCATATGGGGAAAAATATAGGTCTGATTTCTACTTCACACCAAACACACACAAAAATATCAGTTCCCATATGTATTGTGGAACTAAATGTAAAAGCTTAAACAATAAGTCCTTTAGAAGAAATAAATCCTTTAGAAGAATATATTCTATCTCAATCATGACCCTGTGGATAGGCAAAGATTTCTTAAATGCAACTCAAAAGATGCTAGCAATAGGGACACCTGGCTGGCTTCGTCGGCAGAGCTTGCAACTCTTTATCTCGGAGTTATAGGTTCAAGTCCCACGTTGAATGTAGAGATTACTGAAAAATAAAATCTTAAAAAAAATGCTAACAATAAAGAAAAAATGATAAATTGAACTACTTAAAATTAAGAACTTCTGTTCATCAAATGACACTATTAGGAGAGTGAAAAGGCAAGCTGCAGAATGGGAAAAAAATTTTTTTTGTAATCTTCAAATCCAACAAAGGACTCTTATTCATAATATATTATGAACCAAACACTAAGGTAAAGATAGGCAATCCATGAGAAAATATGAAAGAGCCTTGAACAGGCATTTCACCACAGAGGATATTAAATGGACAATAAACACATGAAAAGGTGTCAACCTCATTAGTTAATCACAATGTGACAGATATTATACTATAAACTCTCCTGAATGGCTACAATGAAGGAGGATGAGAAGCAGAACTCTCCTACACTACTAGTGGGAATGTACATTACAACTTCGGGAAAATTTGCAGCCCAACGCAGGGCTCTATCCCAGGACCCTGAGATCATGACCTGAGCAGAAATCAAGACTCAGCCGCTTTACCAAATGAGCCACCCAGGCACCCCAGTGGGTAATGAGAGCAGATTGTGACTGGGTAGAGGTACAAGGGGGAGGCTTCTCAGATACTGATAATGTTCTGTTTCTTTCTTTTTTTTTTTTTTATTTTACTTCATTATGTTACGTTAATCACCATACATTACATCATTAGTTTTTGATGTAGTGTTCCATTATTCATTGTTTGCATATAACACCCAGTGCTCCATGCAGTACGTGTCCTCTTTAATACCCATCACCAGGCTAACCCATCTTCTCACCCCCCTCCCCTCCAGAACCCTCAGTTTGTTTCTCAGAGTGTATAGTCTCTCATGGTTCATCTCCCCCTCCGATTTTCCCCCCTTCATTTTTGCCTTCCTACTATCTTCTTCTTCTTCTTTTTTTTTAACATATAATGTATTATTTGTTTCAGAGGGACAGGTCTGTGGTTCAACAGCCTTACACAATTCACAGCGCTCACCATAGCACATACCCTCCCCAATGTCTATCACCCAGCCACCCCATCCCTCCCACCCCCCACCACTCCAGCAACCCTCAGTTTGTTTCCTGAGATTAAGAATTCCTCATATCAGTGAGGTCATATGATACTTTTCTTTCTCTGACTGACTTACTTTGCCCTCTAATACCCTCTAGTTCCATCCATGTCATTGCAAATGGCAAGATTTAGTTTTTTTGATGGCTGCATAATATTCCATTGTATATATATACCACATCTTTATCCATTCATCTGTTGATGGACATCTTGGCTCTTTCCATAGTTTGGCTATTGTGGACATTGCTGCTATAAACATTGGGGTGCACGTACCCCTTTGGATCACTACATTTGTATCTTTGGGGTAAATACCCAGTAGTGCAATTGCTGGGTCGTAGGGTAGCTCTATTTTCAACTTTTTGAGGAACCTCTGCACTGTTTTCCAGAGTGGCTGCACCAGCTTGCATTCCCACCAACAGTGTAGGAGGGTTCCCCTTTTTCCGCATCCTCGCCAACATCTGTCCTTTCCTGACTTGTTAATTTTAGCCATTCTGACTGGTGTGAGGTGGTATCTCATTAGGTTTTGATTTGAATTTCTCTGATGCCGAGCAATGTTGAGCACTCTTTCATGTGTCTGTTGGCCATCTGGATGTCTTCTTTGGAAAAATGTCTGTTCATGTCTTCTGCCCTTTTCTTGATTGGATTCTTTGTTCTTTGGGTGTTGAGTTTGATAAGTTCTTTATAGATTTTGGATACTAGTCCTTTATCTGATATGTCATTTGCACATATCTTTTCCCATTCTGTTGGTTGTCTTTTGGTTTTGTTGACTGTTTCTTTTGCTGTGCAAAAGCTTTTTATCTTGATGAAGTCCCAATAGTTCATTTTTGCCCTTGCTTCCCTTGCCTTTGGCAATGTTTCTAGGAAGAAGTTGCTGCGGCTGAGGTCGAATGGATTACTGCCTGTGTTCTCCTCTAGGATTTTGATGGACTCGTGTCTCAGATTTAGGTCTTTCAACCATTTTGAGTCTATTTTTGTGTGTGGTGTAAGGAAATGGTCCAGTTTCATTCTTCTGCATGTGGCTGTCCAATTTTCCCAACACCATTTGTTGAAGAGACTGTCTTTTTTCCATTGGACATTCTTTCCTGCTTTGTCGAAGATTAGTTGACCGTAGAGTTGAGAGTCCATTTCAGGGCTCTGTATTCTGTTCCATTGATCTATGTGTCTGTTTTTGTGCCAGTACCATACTGTCTTGATGATTACAGCTTTGTAATAAATCTTGAAGTCCAGAATTGTGATGCCACCAGCTTTGCTTTTCTTTTTCAACATTCCTCTGGCTATTCGGGGTCTTTTCTGGCTCCATACAAATTTTAGGATTATTTGTTCTGTTTCTTTGAAAAAAGTTTATGGTATTTTGATGGGGATTGCATTGAATGTGTAGATTGCTCTAGGTAGCATTGACATCTTCACAATATTTGTTCTTCCAATCCATGAGCATGGAACGTTTTTCCATTTTTTTTGTGTCTTCCTCAATGTTCTATTTCTTGATCTGCATGCTAGTTACACTAGTAATAATGTTAAGTATACAAAAATTCATCAAACTGTACATTTATGATTGGTAAAAATGTATGTATGCATGATATCCTTCAATAAAAAGTTTTCAAAATAAAGAAGAAAAAAGACAGAAAGGCTTTTCACGTGGTGAACATAACTGCATGCACAGGAATTGTGTTTCCCATTGAAATTCTGGGTTATACTTGGAGAATTCTATTCTCATACCATACCGCCATCATATAATACTCTTGTCATTAGGTTTCAAATATGCACCTCCACCACTCTACTCCTTACCATTCTCAGATTCCCAATAACTTCCAAGACTTCTGCCCTCAATCCCTTTATCACCTCAAACCGTGTAGCATTCAACTGTAAGACCACATCAACTGATTGACAGCCCCCACCACACACACACACAACACACACACACACAACACACACATACAAATGCATTTCCTACTCAGACTTGTATCTCTTCTCAACTTCCCTATTTTCTTTCTTTCTTTCTTTCTTTCTTTCTTTCTTTCTTTCTTTCTTTCTTTCTTTCTTTCTTTCTTTCTTCTTTCTTTCTTTTTCTTTCTTTCTTTCCTTTCTTTCTTTCTTTCTTTTCTTTCTTTCTTTCTTTCTTTTTCTTTCTTTCTTTCAGAGCTGCATGCTCCACAGACTGAGCCAACCAGGCACCCCCATCAACTTCCCTATTTTCATAAAGAGCACCACTACCATTTCATGCTCTCAGTTCACCAAGTTCAAAACTTTAAGGGTTAATTTTTACTCTCTCCTTTTTGCCTCATGTTCAGCCAGTCACCACTGGGATTCTTCCTTTGGATGGTCTCTTCTATGATCCTTTTTTTTTTTTTTTTTAAGATTTTATTTATTTATTTGACAGAGAGAGAGACAGAGAGAGAGGGAACATAAGCAGGGAGAGTGGGAGAGGGAGAAGCAGGCTTCCTGCCGAGCAGGGAGCCTGATGCCCAGGACCCCGGGATCATGACCTGAGCAGAAGGCAGACGCTCAATGACTGAGCCACCCAGGCACCCCCTATGATCCCTTTCTAACCATTCCCCCTGTAATTATGAAGGTCTGAGACCTTCTGCTTAGATTATTGCAGTAACCTCCTTATTGCTGTCATTATTTCCAGTCTTTCCCTACTCCACTTAGCTGTCAGATTAATTTTATAAATTAATTTTATAAAAATTAATATTTAATATTATATTAATATTCATTTTATTAAAATGTTGTTCACTCTCTTCTATAAGAATACAAAAGCTTCATACTGCCTACAGACTCAAGCCCAAACTCCTTTTTCAGACCAGAGTTCAAAATGCTTCATTAACTAGCTCTGCTCCCCACATATAACACTTTACCCACCGTTCCTTTGCATGCCCAAATTGAGACATTTTTGCTTTCCCTTGTACAGGCCCCAGATCAACATCATACTATCTCTTTGCTAATATTATGTTTCCTGTTTAAAGTACTCACTCTACTCCTGCCCCATTTGGTTATGAGCCACCATTCTGAGTGAAGACTTCCATGATAAACCATTGTTCTTAATATAAGGACTTTTTCCTTCTTTTGAAATTTCTATAACTTTCTATTTAAGGTAGTACAGAATAAATTGTGAAGTAGATAAAAATTGTCTTTAGCATCCACAATTTCCTCTTTTTAGTACTTATTTTAAGAAATTCTTAATTTTTGGGGCGCCTGGGTGGCTCAGTCGTTAAGCGTCTGCCTTCGGCTCAGGTCATGATCCCGGGGTCCTGGGATCGAGCCCCGCATCGGGCTCCCTGCTCTGCAGGAAGCCTGCTTCTCCCTCTCCCTCTGCCTGCCGCTCTGCCTACTTGTGCTCTCTCTCTCTCTCTCTCTGTCAAATAAATAAATAAAATCTTAAAAAAAAAAAAAAGAAATTCTTAATTTTGTAAGAAATTTTCAAACAGGGGCACCTGGTGGCTCAGTCGGTTAAGCGTCTGCCTTCGGCTCAGGTCCTGATCCCAGGGTCCTGGGGTCCAGCCCCACATCGGCCTCCTTGCTCAGCAGGGAGCCTGGTTCTCCCTCTGCCTGCAGCTCCCCCTGTTCATGCGCTCTCTCTCTCTCTCACTCTCTGACAAATAAATCTTTAAAAAAAAAGAAAGAAAGGAAGAAAGAAATCTTCAAACATACCCAAAAATAGAGAAAACAGTATAATGAACTCCATATACACATCATTAACATTTAACAATTATCAAGAGTTTTGCCACAATCTTTATCTATCATTTTTCCCCTTTTTCTTTCCTGAAGTACTTTATTTTTATTTTTTATTTTTTTTAGAGGGGCAGGGCAGGAGAGACAGAGGGAGAGGGAGAGAGAGAATCTTAAGCAGGCATGCAGCCCGACTCAGGGCTGATCTCATGACGCTGAGATCATGACCTGAGCTGAAATCAAGAGTTGGACTCTTAAATGACTGAGCCATCCAGGCACCCCTCAAATCATTATTTATTTGATTGCCAATATGTAGAGTATGGAGTTGGTGCCCTAGTTACTTCCAGTGGTGCAAAGGTATCAGATGATTATTTTTAATTCACTTTTATCTATTTTTATTTTTCCTTTGTGGGGTATCTTTATGAACTCATGGGTTTATATTGTTAATTTTTTTATTATAAAAATTGCATAAATACAAAAATGAATAAAACACAATTTTATAGCATAACAAATAATTATAAAGTGACTATCTAGCTTTTATAACTCCTTTGCCTCCTTATCAAAATCAACTCTCAGGAAATTATCTCAATTTTAACACAATTTTAAATCAGTATGTCCTTTCACAGGTTTTTAAGTATAAGATTTACTTCCATTATGGAATTAAAGCAGCCATATTTAGGATTTGGGATCTTCATCTTAAAACTAACAGGCAGCCATTGATCTGCTTTAAGCAGTGGAGTGACATGATCTGTATTATGTGACATGATCTGTGAGATGTATTATAATAAGATCACTCTGGGGGCGCCTGGGTGGCTCATTCGGTTAAGTGTCTGCCTTCCACTCAGGTCATAATCCCAGGGTCCTGGGATCAAGCTCCCCGCTCCATGGAGAGCCTGCTTCTCCCTCTCCCTCTCCTTCTCCCTGCTGCTCCCCCTGCTTGTGCTCTCTCTCTATCTCTCTGTCAAATAAATAAATAAATAAATAAAATCTTTAAAAAAAAAAATAAGATCACTCTGACTGTTGTGTGAGGACTGAACTGGGTGGGGGTAGGAGCAAGTGTATAAAAAATCTAAGAGGGTACTAAGGTTGTCCAGGCAAAAGATGATGTACTTACTAGAATGGAGGTAGTTGAGATGGAGAGAAAAGAACAAGATTTGAGAAAGATTTAGGAGGTAGACTTGACAGGACTTAGTGACTGATTCTACGGTGGTTAGAAAAGGAGAGGGAGATATCAAGAGTAATTCTCATTTCTGATTTGAGAAACCAGATGTATGCTGCTCCATCTACTGAGCCAGAGAACCTTGTAGGAGGTGCATATTTAGAAGAAGATAACTAGTTCAATTTGGGATACCTGTGAGAAACCCAGCCGGAGACTGTAAGTTTACTACAGAATCTGGAACTAAGAGGAGTTGTTAAGAAGTGGGCGCCTGAGTGGCTCAGATGGTTAAGCCTCTGCCTTTGGCTCAGGTGCCCTGCTCCTTGGGAGCCTGCTTCTCCCTCTACCTCTCTCTCTCTCTCTGTCTCTCATGAATAAATAAATAAAATCTTTAAAAAAAAAAAAGTGATGGACAGGGGCGCTGGGTGGCTCAGTCGTTAAGCGCCTGCCTTCGGCTCAGGTCATGATCTCAGGGTCCTGGGATCCAGCCCCACATTGGGCTCCCTGCCCAGCGGGAAGCCTGCTTCTCCCTCTCCCCCTCCCCCTGCTTGTGTTCCCGCTCTCCCTGTCTCTCTCTCTGTCAAATAAACAAATAAAATCTTTAAAAAAAAAAAAGAAGTGATGGACATATAAAAAGGATTTGAAGCCTTGGGAACGAAAGCACTTACCATCTTCTAGGAGTGACTAAGATCATATAGAATAAAATGAGAAAAGAGTCTAGGACTGAACCTTGAGAAACTCCAACATTTAAAGATTGGGAAAGGCGGAGGAACCAGCAGAGACAGAGAAGAAACAAAAAATGTAGGAGGGAAACCCAGAAAATGTAGAGTTTCTGAGGACAAGGGAAGAAGGTGTTCCAAGAAAGAGATAATATATCAACTGTGACAAAGCTTATCACAGGTCAACAAGAACTAAAAGGTGTCCAGTGGATTTAGCAACAACCATGGAGGGCATTTGTTTTCAAGGAGTGGTAAGAGCAGAATCCAGATTGAATGGATTTAGGGATAAATAGGAGGTGAAGAAACAGGAAGAAAAAAGTGTTTGACAACTTTCTTGTTTCCTACATAGGCTATAATACATGGGGTCGTGCGGTGGAGTCTACAAAGCTCCTCTCCATATACCTACAAACTGATGCTGTCTCCTATATACACGTACTTGTTTTATTTCTTCAACTATATTGGAAGACTCTAGGGCTGCCTGAGTGGCTCAGTCAGGTCATGATCTCCAGGTCCTGGGATCGAGCCCCGAATCAGGCTTCCTGCTCAGTGGTGAGTCTGCTTCTCTCTCTCTCTCTCCCTCTGCTCATTCTCTCTCTCAAATAAATAAATAAAATCTTAAAAAAAAAAAAAAGATCAGGATGCCCAGGTGGCTCAGTTGGTTAAGCGACTGCCTTCGGCTCAGGTCATGATCCTGGAGTCCCGGGATTGAGTCCCGCATCGGGCTCCCTGCTCGGCGGGGAGCCTGCTTCTCCCTCTCCCACTCCCCCGTCTTGTGCTCTCTCTCTCTCTCACTCTCTCTCTCTCAAATAAATAAATAAAATCTTTAAAAAAAAAAAAAGATCAGAAGGCTCTAGAGAAAAGAGACCACACTACTTACTACCTCTGAATTACTCACATTATCTAGAATGATCAAGGACTCACTGTCGACACCCAATAAATGCTTATTGAATAAAAAAGGCAAAATACTTATTACATACCTTTAAATTATTAGGCATTATAGTAGTTAGTGAAAATATGCACAGAGAGAAACCATTCATTCATCAAATGCATGTATAATGTCTAGTGTATGCTTGGCACTTTGCCAGGGACTGGGATTCACATTTTAATGGAGAAGAGGTGTAGATACACAAATAAACAATTTAAATTCTACAAATATTATAAAAGAAAAGATGTTTTACGCTAATCTTACCGTGGACACGAATGAACTTATTAGTAGAATACTTACACATCTATATTTATGTAAGTTAAAGAAATTGCCAGAAAAAAATAAAAGGTGAACTATAAAAAAATTTTTTTAATAGTTTGCATGCTATTAAGTCAGATAACGGGGGAAAAAAGAACAGATTAGTTATTTCCCTCTGCTCTCCCATTTATACATTTAAGATTATCAGTGCTCAAATAATCTATTTCTGACCTAGATCTTATTGTTACTTATGCCCAAGGGGAGAAAAAAAAATCCTCATTTGCATAAGGAACAGAATAGCTCTGAGATAGAATTACAAAGAATCAATTGCATGAACATGCCTCTCTTTTATTTAATCCTCTGTAAACTGCATAAAGAACTGAGACTATTGGTGAAACGACATATTTCTTTTATATTGTAAAGAAAATAAAATTCAAGACTATGCCTCTCATTCCATAAGGAAAGATTTGTACACTTTACCATGGTCCAGCAGCGTTTCATTTATTTGACTATTAAAATTTCATAAAAAGTATTTTCAATGAGTGACTTATAAATCCTTATACTCCCCAATGCGATTTAACTCTTATTTTTATTAAATGTACTTCTAGGTGCGGAAAGAAACATTCAAGTTGTCCTTAATGCTACTGTCTTTTTACTGAAATATACTTTTATTTGCTAAAGGGATGGAGATAAGATGATGTTGAAGATTATTTTTCCTATGAAATATGCAAGAAGTAGATAAAATGATGTGTGTGTTGGGTTTGATTTTTTCTAGGGAGACTACTGCCGCAAACTTGAACAAGTAAAGCAGAGCTATGGAGAGCCGGCTAGAAAAATCCATGGCAGCCATTGTCACACCACAACCTGCAGCAGCTGTCTCAAGACCCTCCCTCCCACGCCTGCTCTGCCCTCCAGCCCAGCAGGAATGAATGGGCTCCGCAGAGCACTGTAAATGGTGCTGCAGACCCTGAAAATCTGTTGCTGAAAACCGAACATAAAAATCATCTGCCAAAATAGAAATTTCCAACTTTGGTGGTCATAACAAACCTCTTTACCTCTGAAATTTCATTAGCAATGTCAGGTGGTAATCAGTCCAGAGTCTTATTCTGCATAGCCCGTCCTTGTTGGTAATAGAGCCTTTCTAAATAGCAAAAGAATGTTACTGCAATCCATCTCCTAGGGGTGAAAGCAAAGCCTTTTTGTCCCAAGAGGCAATTGAGCAACCACCAGTCTCCAGTTGAATAGCAACGGTGTGAGGCTGGCCACAATTCCCACAGTTAGAAGCCCAGTCTCTGAGATTTACTGAAATCACACAAGAACTACATAAAAAAAGAAATGCAATTATTGAGCTGACATAGTTGTCTGTGGATGGAGACAAAATTACAAAATGGTCTTCTTTCTTACATTATACAGCTCTCCTTTTTAATTTGATGTCCTAGTTATTCTTCTCTTTCCAGAAAAAAAGAAAAAAAAGAACAATGCAAAATATAACTGCATGGCACAGGTAATAGTACCAGCTTCTGAACTCCTTGTATTTTCTCAGTTCTGTATCAGGAAAGACGATTCATTTTAAAGAACAATACACTACATAAAATGTATTACATGGACTTCTGGTAAAGGAATATTTCTAGTAGACTATTTAACTATGCTATGTTTCTTAGATCTTAATTATCACCATGTTAGAACTACTCGTGTGCTTCCATATTTAGTATGGGTTTCTTCCATCTTCCCTTTTTGTTCAGCTTTTTGGGGGAGGGGTGCAAAAGAAGGTCTGAAGATAAATTACTTGAACCTGAAAAACCATTTTGGATGGCTCTATTATTGAACATTTTTTAATATTAAAAAAACCACATTTACCCGAGCCATTTTAAGCATCATTCCCATCTTCTCTCCTACTTTATCTTTAAAGCAATTAGAGATGTTGAAGCTTCCCTCAATGTGGCAGAATTTAGTGTACTTTGAGAGAGGGGCTGGGAGTAATTTTCCATTAAATATTTCATCTCAACACAAAATCTGCGATATAAGTGTTGGGGAAAACCTACATTGGTGATTTTAACTGTAGTATGAAGTTTAAGCAATATAAAAATCATCCAATTCAAGTTCTCTTTCTTCCCTTCTCCCTCCCCCGCCCCAACCCCACCCCATAATGGATGCTCGGCTGACTGTTTTTGCACAGTCTCTTTGTCTGAAGGATGCAAACAGTCTATGGATGCTAGGGAAAAGGGGGTGGGGGTGAGATTACCTCATCCCATGTTGCCTGCACCAATCACCACTCTCCTGTCGTGGCTTCTCCAGGCAGATCGAGGGGTCTGGACCAACAGGAAAAGGCCCCAGCCCATCCCCATGGTGACCGAGTTGTATATAGGGAGCCGCATCCGCCCATGTGCCGCAGGTTCTCTTACATCGACCGCCTAAGAGTCGCGCTGTAAGAAGCAACAACCTCTCCTCTTCCTCTCCGCCATCTGCTCGGCAGACACAAAGCAGCAACCATGGTAAGAATCTTCTTTCTCTGGCTCTTTGTGGCCATTGGGTGGGGTCAGTCCCCCAAGATCTACTTGGAAAATCTTAAGCCCTTTTTCCTTTACAACTTCTTTGGGTAAGGGTAGCCTTTATGCTTTGTTTGCGGGGCTTAGCTTTGCTGCCCCACATCCTCGAGCCCGGCCGCCGCCGCAGTGCGGGGTGCAGGAGCCCAGCCAGAACTGCGCCCGGGGCGCAGCAGAACCGTGGGGAAGAACAAAGGCGGCGCAGAGCGAGTACTTGTTATCTGAGCCCTTCCGAGCCGCCAGCAGCCCATCTGTCGGTGACGAAAGAGTCTGGGGCAGGGAAAAGCAGTCGTGGCGTCGCCTGCTCGGCCCCAGCGTCTGTGCGCACGGTGTTCGTGGGACTCCGAGAGGCTTTTCTTCCTGGCGTTGTTCCCTGGGGGAGGGAGAGAAGTCGTCCAAAAGGACCCGGGCTCAGTGGGTGTAGCTGGGAAGGGGGGAGGGGGAAGGACAGGGACAAAGCGGAACCTTGGGTTAGTATAAAAAGATCTCTCTACGGTTCGCTGGCATTTTAGCAAGATACCCGTATATTAACGGGGGGGAAATGTTAGTTTCTGTTGGAGCCCCTGGCAGCCGCCGTCAGGGCGGCGCAGGGGCGGAGTTGTTTGTTTCTGGCTTCTCCGGCCTTAGAGCCACTGGGCGGGGTTCGCCCTCACTAAACCTCCCCCTGTCAGAAGACTAATTAAAAGCCTTTCATCATTGTAGAACTGTAGGCGTTAAAAGGTTTTTCATTCACTGTTAAAACTTAAGATGAAATATTTTTTTCTTGAGATGCAAAATCACAGTTCTCTTGACAAGCCCTTTAAAGTCTGGTCTGGGACCACCCCGCCCTGACTGACTGGAGTGTGTGTGTCTTGTCTGTCCGTCTGTCTGTCTCTGCGTGCTAGATGCACGTTCAGCAAGAGAAAAAGCCCACTTTGAGAGCCAGCGTACCCTAACGCCCAGAACCCAGGGAAACGCCCTTCCCCACCCCCACCCCGCCCCCGCCCATATGTCAGTGACTAGACAATGGATAGACAATGGAAGCTGTAGCCATAAAGACCATAGAGAAGATAATCTCTTATTGAACGTGATAAGTATGAATATTCTGTGGTGAGTAGAGAACCTGAGAATGAAAATAGTATTTTGTTGTTTTAAATAAATATTTCATTATCCTTTCATCGGGCTTTTATTCTTAGTTAGGTCCTCTGATATTTTTCTGATATAGGAACTGTTGTTTTAAAGATACTAATAATTTTTCAGTCTTTTGCAGTGGAGAAGATTCTGGAAAGACTTCTTTTTAAGTAATGAAAATGCTGCAGACAAAGCACTATACTCTCTGTCCAGCTGTCTTTTGTTCTAGTGCATCTACATTAATTCATTTCAATTTAGGCATATGGTTCCAGCCCGGGTCAGAGAAGGAAAACTGGCAGCATAGCACAATGAGATCATGTAGGCAGTTTCTGGAAATAGAACTTACTCTGTTAAATAATGTAGCAGACAGAACAGGCTAGTACCAGGCACAGCAAATGCAGCAATGCAGCAATGCAGGAGGCAGACCTTGTTTAGCTTCCAGTCCCCTAGCACTAATGGATTCTGCAGATAGACTGCAAAGGGGTGTGGCATCTAGCCTCAGCTGCAGCACAGATGTCCATGTTAAAATACCAAGTCATATATAGAAAAAATTCCTTATTTAAAGGGAAGGCAGTAGTAATATTGATTCCAATTAATTAATGATTAAATTTAATTTACTTCATTTTACAAAATCTGTGCTTTAAATATTTTTTAAATACAAAAAATTTCTATTCAACATGACTGGAAACAATGGGCTTGCACATGGGTTAAATAGCACAACATTATTATTCAGACCACACCCATCTGCAGCATTTGTAGCAGTGCTTTTCTTTAATCATTTCTATTGAGTTAGGGATAATCTCAAATAAACTTGAAGAATACCTGTACATAATTAGAAATATTTTCAAAAATCTACTGAAAATTCAAAATGCTAACATAACCTAATTTTACAATTTTCTTCTTTTCCTTCCCACAGCGTGAGTGCATCTCCATCCACGTGGGCCAGGCTGGTGTCCAGATCGGCAACGCTTGCTGGGAGCTCTATTGCCTGGAACACGGCATCCAGCCCGATGGCCAGATGCCAAGTGACAAGACCATCGGGGGAGGAGATGACTCCTTCAACACCTTCTTCAGTGAGACGGGCGCTGGCAAGCATGTGCCCAGGGCCGTGTTTGTAGACCTGGAACCCACGGTCATTGGTGAGTTGGCCTCAGTGACCCCCGTGAGCTCCCGGGGTGAGACAGTTGGGGGGGTTGTCTGGGACAGGAGGTCTGTCTTGAGGCTCCGTGGACACCCTGGGGTTGAGCGGGCTTGTGCAGGTGGTGAGTGAGGGGTGGCCGCTCTATTTGCCTTTTGCAGATGAAGTTCGCACCGGCACCTACCGGCAGCTCTTCCACCCTGAGCAGCTCATCACCGGCAAGGAGGACGCTGCCAACAACTACGCCCGAGGGCATTACACCATTGGCAAGGAGATCATTGACCTTGTCTTGGACCGCATTCGGAAGCTGGTAGGTTTATTCTCAAGAATAAAGTAAATAATGATCCTAAGGAAGACATTGGAAATACGTTCTTTTCATCTTAAACACAGAACTGAAATGTAATAGAGGGAGGTAAACTATTCCTTTATAGTTTTTTTAAAAAATCCAATTAAAGCATTAACTATTTGGTGTCATTTTATAGATATTAGTGAAGCTATTTTTAACTAAATGCTTAGTAAGATCTATATTCTTGGAATTGTATGAAAAGTGAAAATATATTGCAAAGAGCAGTAATAATATGTTTTCTCTATTCCTTTTTTCTAACAGGCTGACCAGTGCACAGGTCTTCAGGGCTTCTTGGTTTTCCACAGCTTTGGAGGGGGAACTGGTTCCGGGTTCACCTCCCTGCTGATGGAACGTCTCTCTGTCGATTATGGCAAGAAGTCCAAGCTGGAGTTCTCCATTTACCCAGCTCCCCAGGTTTCCACAGCTGTAGTTGAGCCCTACAACTCCATCCTCACTACCCACACCACCCTGGAGCACTCTGATTGTGCCTTCATGGTAGACAATGAGGCCATCTATGACATCTGTCGTAGAAACCTCGATATTGAACGCCCAACCTACACTAATCTAAATAGGTTGATAGGTCAAATTGTGTCCTCCATCACTGCTTCCCTCAGATTTGATGGAGCCCTGAATGTTGATCTGACAGAATTCCAGACCAACCTGGTGCCCTATCCCCGCATCCACTTCCCTCTGGCCACCTATGCCCCGGTCATCTCTGCTGAGAAAGCCTACCATGAACAGCTTTCTGTAGCAGAGATCACCAACGCATGCTTTGAGCCAGCCAACCAGATGGTGAAATGTGACCCTCGGCATGGTAAATACATGGCTTGCTGCCTATTGTACCGTGGCGACGTGGTTCCCAAAGATGTCAATGCTGCCATTGCCACCATCAAGACCAAGCGTACCATCCAGTTTGTGGACTGGTGCCCTACTGGCTTCAAAGTGGGCATTAATTACCAGCCTCCCACTGTGGTGCCCGGTGGAGACCTGGCCAAAGTACAGCGAGCTGTGTGCATGCTGAGCAACACCACAGCCATCGCTGAGGCCTGGGCTCGCCTGGACCACAAGTTTGACCTGATGTATGCCAAGCGTGCCTTTGTTCACTGGTATGTGGGGGAGGGCATGGAGGAAGGAGAGTTTTCCGAGGCCCGTGAGGACATGGCTGCCCTTGAGAAGGATTATGAGGAGGTTGGTGTGGATTCTGTTGAAGGAGAGGGTGAAGAAGAAGGAGAGGAATACTAAAGTAAAAAATGTCACAAAGGTGCTGCTTTTACAGGGAAGCTTATTCTGTTTTGAACATTGAAAAGTTGTGCTCTGATCAGTTAATTTGTATGTAGCAGTGTATACTCTCATATACAATTACTGACCTATGCTTTAAAACACAACGCTTTGTTACAGACCCAAGCTGTCCATTTCTCTGATGGGTTTGAATAAAGTATTCCCTGTCTTAAATGAATTCAGTCTTGTGTTTTCTTTTTGGGTGTCTGAAATTCATGTATTTAGTTCTGAGAAGAAAGAATAACTGTTGACTGTGGTTTATACATGTACTGTGAAGTGACTTATTTTAAATTTTAGTATATTATAAAACTTACTCATAAAATACAAAATAACCAAAAATTACCACTAGATAAAATCTATGCTCTTCTTAAATTTTAACTCCACTGTGTTACTTAAACTGCTAGTACTCTTTAGAATTGATATTTACTAATACACAGCCAAAGGTCTGGTTACCTGCCGAGTCTCATACGACAAACATAAAATGGTGAATATTCCAAATGCATTATCCTGTGTTAAGTTTATTTTCATGCATTCTCATCCTGGCATGTGTTTAGTGCCATGATGCTTCCTCTGCCCTGGGTTCTCAAAAGAAGTCTGCTCTCCAAGAAATTGCTCCCTAGTTCTTTACTTCTTTCCAAACTTATTTTCAGCTAAATGTCAACAGAAAAGCCTGATATATTTACTCACTCTAATGTGTTATATATCTGAATTTTAACTCTCTAAATATATTATTATTTTAATATGGGATAATAACTTCAAAGAATAAAACTAATCATGCAGTTGTAGGCATCAGCACCAACATAGTGAGAGGAACAGTTCTGGGCCAATGGTTTTCACCTGCCAGTCCAACTGACCAAAAGGCTAAGGACCCAAGGACAGCAAACTGTCTTGTGCTATCACAGTATCTTGTTCTAGAATGATATCGTTGTGATGAAGTTCTTTTTTGGTATTTATAGCCTGTTTAATCTGTTTTTCCTTTGACACTGCCAACAAAGGGGTGTGATACTACTATAGTTACTGGAATCTGAGTTTTTAAGTTAATGGAAATAACGAAAAATAAGAAATAAGCCAAGATCAACTAGCTTTAAAGCCAATCCAATACTGCTTAGCAGTTTAGAAGCCAATGTGAATAGACTGGGGGGGGGGAGGGGGAAGTAAAAGGCTTCATTTATTCAGATAAAAAAACAATGTGGAAATTAGATAAAATGTAAGTTTTTAATGTGCACTCTCAGCACCTAGCAAAAATACAAGGAATATGGTAGGTGTAGGTACAATGATTATTGGTTGAATGAATAAAGTGTAGGATAAAAGAGATAAGTATAAAATAAAAAAATAAAAGCCCTATGATCCTAATTTTAATTGTAAATAACAGTATGCATTTGTTATATATTTTCTATTATGAAAAAATTTTATAATTGTGTCCACTGAAAAGGTCTAGGACCAATGTAGGAATGAGTACTCCTACCACTCAGATGGTGGTCTTTAAATACCTATTTTCCACTAAAAGGAATCAGAATGTTTTAGAGATGTTCAAGCCGGGAGCAGAAAATATGTAAGTTCAGCCCCAAATATTTTCTCATTCCAGAAAGCAAGGAAGATAGTCAAAGACAGGGCGCCTGGGTGGCTCAGTTGGTTAAGCAACTGCCTTCAGCTCAGGTCATGATCCTGGAGACCCGGGATCGAGTCCTGCATCGGGCTCCCTGCTGAGCAGGGAGTCTGCTTCTCCCTCTGACCCTCCCCCCTCTCGTGTGCTCTCTCTCTCTCTCTCTCTCATTCTCTCTCTCAAATAAATAAAAATCTTTAAAAAAAAAGATAATCAAAGACAAAGTTATATCAAAAGGATACAGAAGTCAAGTAGAAGGGGTTTTCATTGATGGTACAAATTGAGCATTGAAAATAATAGTGACTGCAGTGGGTTGAACCATATAAAATATATTAAAACTCGTGAGCTCATATTTTTTGTGTGATTTAAAAAACAACTGAAAGCAGTATAGCAGTTCCTCAAAAATATTAAACATAGATCTATGATCTCAGAATTCCACTTCTGGATATACACCCAAAGAACTGAAAGCAGTGACTCAGACACATATTTGTGTACCTATGTCACCACAGCTTTATTCACAATAGCCAAAAGTCAGAAGCAACCCTAATATCCATTGACAGACGAATGGATAAGCAAAATGTAGTATGTACACACAATATAATATTATTAGCCTTAAAAAGAAATGAAATTCTGACACATATGACAACATGGATAAACTCTGAAAATATTAAGCTAAGTGAAATAAGCCAGACACAAAAGGACAAATATTGTCTGATTTTATTTACATGAGGTACCTACAATAGTCAAATTCAGAGAGACAGAAAGTACAACAGTGGTTACCAGGAGCTAGGGGGAAGGATATAATAGGACGTTATTGTTTAACAGATACAGAATTTCAGTTTGTAATGATGAAAAAGTTCTTGAGGGGTGCCTGACTGGCTCAGTAGAAGAGCAAGTGACTACTCTTGATCTCAGGGTCATGAGTTCAAGCCCCAAGTTGGGTACAGAGATAACTGAAAAAGATAAATAAATTAAAAAAAAAAAACAACTTCCGGAGGTGAAAAGTAGTGATTTTGTACAACAATGAAAATCTATTTAATGCCACTAAATTGTACTTTAAAAGGGTTAAAATGGGGGTGCCTGGATGGCTCAGTCTGTAAAGCATGCAACTCCTGATCTTGGGGCTGTAAGTTCAAGCCCTGCATTGGGTGTAGAAATTACTTAAAAAAATAAAATCTTTTTAAAAAATAATAAATAAATAAATGAAAGGGTTAAAATGGCAAATTTTATGTTATATGTATTTCACCACAGTTTAAAAAACAAAGTATAAACCAAAAACTAAAAATATGGTTACCTGCAGGGAGGGAACATGGTCTAACCAAACTTTGAATGTATTTGTTGTATCATTTGACTATAGAAACATAATTATAATAAAGATTTAAATCAAGGTGGAAAAAAAATCTCTAAAAATTAAAAGCAAAATGAAACAAAGGAATTTAACCAAGTATCAAGTTGTAGCTTAACTACAGAGCTAATTCAGAATTATTTCACCTGACTTTAACACACAGTAATTTGATTGTATAGCCAGAGATCTATCCTAAAAAAAGGAAATCCAAAAAAATAAGCTGTTTTCAGTAATCATATTAGTAACATTATTTATAGTTTTGAAATTATATATAAATAATACAGAAATTAAAGATTCATTAATGTATTAGTATACAAAAACCTCAAAAGTTATAATTATATTACATATATTCAAGAAAGTGGATGAGTTTTAAGTAGAGATAGGGGAAAATAAATAAAAATTCTGGAGATGAAAAATATATCTCAGATTAAAAATATGCCAAATGGGCTTAACAGTAAATTAGACACCACAGAAGAAAAGATTAATGAATTGAAGACAAACAAAACATCCAAAATTAAATACAGACCAAAAATAAACTGGAAAAAAAATGAATAAATGGATACTAAACAGAACATAAACAGAAGCAGATTGAAGATGACTCAGCATTTTTAAACAGTTTGTAAAGCTTCAGGAATGAGGTCTTAAACTTTTTGGTATTTTATTTTCTCAATTACAAATTGCTTTCGGGGCACCTGGGTGGTCAGTCAGTTAAGTATCTGCCTTCAGCTCAGGTCATGATCCCAGGGTCCTGGGATACAGCCCCAAGTGGGGCTCCCTGCTTAGGGGAGAGTCTGCTTCTCCTTCTCTCTCTGTCCCTCTCCACTGGCTCGTGCTCTCTCTATCTCACTCACTCTCGCTCTCTCAGATGAATACATAAAATCTTAAAAAAAAAACAAAAAACCAATTTCCTTTCAACATAAAGTACAGTGCTACAGATAAATTTAAAATAAATTTTATAAATCTATAAAGAGATCTTTTTAAGATTAGAATTACATAATATTAAAACTTTGTTTTGTTTTATTTTTATATATATTCATTTTACTTTATTTTTAGTTGTGGTAAAATACACATAGCATAAAATTTGTCATCTTAACCATATTTTAAATATACAGATCAGTAGTAAGTGCATTCACATGGTTGTGCAACCAATCTCTAGAACTCTCTTCATCTTGCAAAACTAAAACTCTATATCCATTAAATAACTTCCCAATTCCCCCTCCCCCTAGCCTCTGGCAACCACCATTCTACTTTCTGTCTCCATGAATTTGACTATTCTAGGTACTTAAAATAATAGAATCAGGTATTTGTCTTTTTGTGACTAGCTTATTTCACTTAGCATAACATCCTCAAGGTTCATCCATGTTATAGCATGTGTCAGAATTTCCTTTCTTTTTAAGTCTGAATAATATTCCATTCTATGTATATACCACATTTTGTTTATCCAATCTTTTATCTGTGGACATTGGGGTTGCTTCTACCTTCTGGCTATTGTGAATAATGCTGTTATGAACATGTGTATATAAATATCTCTTCCAGACCCTGCTCTTAATTATTTTATTTATATGTGCAGAAATGGTATTGCTGGATCATATGGTAATTCTACATTCAACTTTTTGAGGAACTGCCATACTCTTCCACAGAGTCTATACATGTTACATTCCAACAGTGTACAAGGGTTCCAATTTCTCCATATCCTTGCCAACATTTGTTATTTTCTGTTGTTTTGTCTTTTGATGATAGTCATTTAAATAGGTATGAGGTGGTATCTCATTGTGGTTTTGATTTGCATTTCCCTGATTGGTGATGTTCAGTATCTTTTATTTATTTTTTGTTTATTTATTTATTTGAGAGAAATAGAGAGAGAGCATGAACTGAGAGAGGGAGAAGCACACTCCCCGCTGAGCAGGGAGCCTGATGCAGGGCTCAATCCCAGGACCCTGGGATCATGACCTGAGCCGAAGGCAGACACCTAATCAACTGAGCCACCAAGGTGCCCAGTATCTTTTATTTATTTATTTTTAATTATTTGAGAGGAAAAAGAGAGAGAGAGAGTGCGCAAAT
This sequence comes from Halichoerus grypus, assembly GCF_964656455.1. NCBI lineage: Eukaryota > Metazoa > Chordata > Mammalia > Carnivora > Phocidae > Halichoerus > Halichoerus grypus. Next base: position 115,685,771 of record NC_135717.1, on the reverse strand, counting down.
GGGAGGAGGGAGAGGGACAAGAAGACTCTGCGCTGAGCTCAGAGCCCAACACAGGGCTCGATCCCAGGACCCCAAGATCATAACCCAAGCCAAAATCAAGAGTCAGATGCTCAACCGACTGAGCCACCCAGGCACCTCATGTTCAGTATCTTTTAATGTGCTAATTGGCCATTGGGATATCTTCTTTGGAGAAGTGTCTATTCAAGTCCTTTGTTTACTTTTTTTAGTGTAATAATTTTTTATTGATGTATAATTGACATATAACATTATATTAGTTTCAGGTGTACAACATAATGATTTGATATTCATATATATTGCAGAGAGATCACCACAATAAGTCTAGTTAATATCTGTCACCATATATACTTAAAAATTTTTTTCTTTTGGGGCACCTGGGTGGCTCAGTCATTAAGCATCTGCCTTCGGCTGAGGTCATGATCCCAGGGTCCTGGGATCGAGCCCCGCATCGGGCTCCCTGCTCCATGGGAAGCCTGCTTCTCCCTCTCCCATTCCCCCTGCTTGTGTTCCCTCTCTCGCTGTGTCTCTGTCAAATAAATAAAAAATCTTAAAAAAATTTTTTTTTTCTTGTAATGAGAACTTTTAAGACCTACTCTCATAGTTTGCTGAAAGTTTGGGGTTTTTTTAATTAATGGATGTTGGATTTTGTCAAATTCTTTTTCTGCATGCATCTATTGAGATGATCATATGGGTGGTTTTTAATTGTATTAATATGGTGAATTAGATTCATTGTCTTTTGAATATGAAACCAAAGACAATTTACCATGAGCATTTTCAAATTTCTAACCATTTCTCTTATTCCTATAGGTACATGGTATTTCTCCTATCAAGAAATAAAGTCTTGGGGTGCCTGGGTGGCTCAGTTGTTAAGCGTCTGCCTTCGGCTCCGGTCATGTTCCCAGGGTCCTGGGATCGAGACCCACATCGAGCCCCGCATCAAGCCCCGCATCGGGCTCCTGCTCAGCGGGAAGCCTGCTTCTCCCTCTCTCACTCCCCCTGCTTGTGTTCCCTCTCTCACTGTGTCTCTCTCTGTCAAATAAATAAAAATCTTAAAAAAAAAAAAAGCACACTTAAAAAAAAAAAGAAAGAAAGTCTATTCCTCTCTCTTTAAATCTCCATTGGCCTTATGATTGCTTTGATTAATAGAATGTGACAGAAGGAAGCTGTGCCAGATCCAGGTCAATCTCTTAAGAAGCCTAGCAGCTTGTTTTCATTGAGAGAGGTCATGTGGAAAACAACTAGGGCACCCTACCCAAGAGCCACCAAATAGACCCCAGACATGTGAATGCCACTATGCTAGGCATTCTAGTCCCAGCTAAGATCCCAGCTGAATGCAACTATGGGAATGAGCCAGATGACACCCCAAGAAACAGAGGAGCCGTCCATACCCATGGAATCATGCAAAATAATAAATAGTTGTTTTAAGTCACTAAGTTTTGGGGTGGTATGATAAATAGTAACAGATAACTGAAACAACGCTTACACATACATCTGGAGAAAATATATACAGTTTTCATCAGATTTTCTAAAATGATTAAAACCACTAAAGAAATTAAACACTGAAGATTATTTAGGAAATACCTCATAAATATTCCTTTTTTCAGTGTTTTTTGATAGATATTTATAGCAGTGTGCTCAAGATTAATCTTTTGACCTAAGTAGAGTAAAGGTATTGAATTTGGCAATTAAATGAAAAAATGTACTAGACCATCCCTTCTGCACTCTGAAGCAAGTTTAGGTAGTATTTTAGGGCTAGACCAATATGCTTCACAAAAAAATACACACATGAACATGTGAAAATATATAACCAAAAATTATACAAAGAGAAATGAACAAAAGCAGACCCAAAATTCTACACCATAAAATATGGTAAAAAAATGTAGTTGCATACATGAACCAGCTGGATGTATTCAACTACCATCAATACTAGCACAGCCATCATGGGAAGAGAGTGTGATATGAAACTGAGTTAGAACCTATCCCCAGAGTCTAGAAAAAAAATGACTGAGACATAGAGCATTGCTTCCATCTGGTGAATGGGGTGGGGTAAGGCAGAGGGTTTGAAGGAAAATGACAATACTGTAGGCCATTAGTTTTAATCCAGTAAAAGATGAAATGGATCAGAAGGGTACAAGATAATATGGCAAAGAGAAGCTAACCCTAGAAAAAAAGAGCTTGAAGAGATCAGGCCAGTTACTCAGACATAGTTCAAAGAGAATATATCAGGTACCTAGGCAGAGGCCTGCTAGGCAGATTGACTTGCATGTTCCCATATTGCTTGAAAAGCAGCAGCTTTTCAAGTGTCCAGGTTGTTGAAGGTCAGGATATACAAAGGTCTGACCTGGAGAGGAAGGCAAAACCAGGGATTCTGGGTAGCGTTAATAGGAATCCTTGCTACAGCATATCACACAAAGGCCCAGCCCAGTGACAATTTCCAGGAAAGCAGACCAAATGAGTTAAATGCCAGAACTCATAGGGGAACCCTTGATGATGAAACACAGGAAAATGAGGTGAGAACTAAGAAAGCTGATCAGTTGGAATGCTACATGGAAAAGACTAGAGCAACAAACACTTGAAGAGACGCAGTGAGGGTCAGAAATATGGGTGCAGCTAAGCTGGGTCCCTCTGGCTTAAGATCTCTCATAAGGTTTCAGTTGTTGGCCAGGGCTGCAGTCAATCTGAAGGCCCAACTGAGGGAGGATTCACTTCCCTGCTCATTCCTCTGGTTGTTGAGAGAATTCAGTACCTATTTTGATAGCCTCAGTTCCTTGCTGTTCAACTGAGGGCCTCAGTTCTTTGCTGCCTGTTGGCTGGAGACCTGCAGTTCCTTAACACATGGGCCTTTTCAAAGGGCAGTACACAACATGGCCACTAAATTCCCTCAGAGCAAGTGAGAAAGCAAGCAAGAGAGAGCCCCCAAAACAGAAGCCACAGTCTTTTTGTAACTTAACATCAGAAGTGACATCTTATTATTTTTGCTATAGTCTATTAGAAAAATCACTAGATCCAGCCTACAGTCAAGGAGAATGCATTACATAAGGACATGAATACTAGGAGAAGGGGAACAATAGGGGCTATCTTAGAGGCTGTGTATCAGTTACTCAGCTCTAAAAATTCTATCCCTGTTTTTAATTGCTGCAAATGTCAGATTCCCAAGAGTAATGATCTCATTGGCCCAGTCTGGGTTAGGGTTTCTCCTGTGTGTTGATCAGCCTTGACTAGAAGGGGCAACATAATGTAATATAAGCCATTTCTAGGGAATAGGAAATTGTTGTAGGCTTGTTAGCCACATGAAAATCTGTTACAAAGATACACTATCAAGCTATTATTAGAACTGTGTAAAAACTAAAAAGATTAACTTTAGATTGAGTATTGGGAAATAAAGCTTTGGAATGTTTTCAATCAGTTTCAATCAGTTTCATGACTACCTTATTCTCTAGAGCTAAAGGGAAAGAGTAAGCATCATTTTATTACCTGTAGATACAATTTAACGGGATAATTTAGATACATCTTGTCTAAGCAAAATTGGAAGACTCTCAGAATTATGAAGGAGCTGGTGGGGAAAAGAATAAAGAAAATAATGGCTATGGTAGAAATAAGACCAGTAAGAAGAGAAATTTTAAATGAAAAATTCACTTGATGCCCTTGAAACTCAAGGCATCTCAAAGGTAAATAGAAAATCAACTTTGGGGCAACCGGCTGGCTCAGTCGGTACAGCATGCCACTCTTGATCTCGGGGTTGTGAGTTCAAGCCCCACACTGGGGGTAGAGATTACTTAAAAATAAAATCTTTAAAAAAAAAAAAGAAAATCAGCTTTGCTGACATTGATACAATATTTACACAAAGGCAAATAACTTAAGGTAGGCTTTGAGTATCACTGCTTTTCTTCAATTGTTGTCTTATTTTTATTCTTTAGGGCATTCTGTTCTCAGTAATAGTAGAGTATCTTGTTACAGGCCAAACCTGCAGTAGAAAACAACTGGAAAATATGGACAAATTTAAAATTTAAAAATCTAGGAGATTCTGGCTGGCTCAATCAGAAGGGCATGTGACTCTTGTTCTCAGGTTCATGAGTTCATGGGGTGTAGAGATTACTGAAATAAATTTAAAAATTTTAAAAAAACAAAAATAAAATTTAAAAATCTATGCATAGGAATCAGAGAGCTACCAAGGCAGCTGAGGAGCTAAAATCTCAGACAGAAAAGAAGTGCAAAGAGGTAAACCTGACATTTGATGCCTCTTTTCCCTTCAAGGCATTACTGATTCAAAAATAGTAATGATAGTTTGAAAAGCTGAGCAGAAAGCAGTAGCTAAAGGCTGAGAACTGGTCTACCTGTAGTCTTAAAGAGCATGGTGGGGAAAACTGGAGGTTCAGGACCCACTAAGATAAAGGAACTCTGGTAACCTCCTTTACTTTTAGTTTGGACACCCAAGCCTATACCTTAGAAGAGATCAGGCCTTAGAAATACTAAAGTTCAGCTTCTCATCAACTCAGTCCCTGGTTTAAGATGGTCTAATCTTACCCCAACTGACTGCCAGAAGCAAAAGTAAACTCTTGCTAGAGAAAGATAACACCATTCAGGACTTAGAATTATCTCTTTAATTTTTCATAAACCACTTTCAGTATTAAACAAAAATTACCAGTTTTCCATAGACAAGATAAAATGACAAAAACTGAAGCAATATCAAAGAATAGAAACAGATCCATAGAAGAGTCAGATATTGGAATTATCAGGCATGGACTTTAAAATAACCATAAAGAGGTGTGCCTGGCTGGCTCAGTCAGTAGAGCATGTGACTCTTGATCTCTGGGTCCTGAGTTCAAGTCCCACGTTGAGTGTAAAGAATTACTTTAAAAAAATTAAAAATAAAAATAAAATAACCATAATGAATAGGTTTAGGAAGTTAAATGACAAGATAGGGAAATTCAGCAGAGGAAACTGTATGAAATATAAAATGAAAACTCTAGACCTGAAAAATAATCACATAGAGTCAATAGGGCTTAACAGCACATTGGACACATATAAAGAGGTAACTAGTGAACTAAAAGATAGGTCAGAAGAAATTATCCAGACTGAAGCTCAAAGAGAAAAACAAAGAAAAAAAATACAGAAAAGAACATAAAATACACATGAGACACTGTAAAAAAGAAAACTTTAATACATACCTAATTAGAGATCCAGAAGACAAGAGGGAGACAATGGGATAGAAACAATATTTGAAGAGAAAATCGCCAAAATTTTTCCAAAAGTAGTGAAAGAACCAGAGTCATAAATATAAGAAATTCTATGAAATCAAGCAGAACAAATACAAAGAAAAGCATACTTTAGGCATGTCATAGTGAAGTTGTTAAAAACCAAAGATAAGGGTTGCCTGGGTGGCTCAGTCATTAAGCATCTGCCTTCGGCTCAGGTCATGATCCCAGGGTCCTGGGATCAAGCCCTGCATCGGGCTTCCTGCTCAGTGGGAAGCCTGCTTCTCCCTCTCCTTCTGCCTGCTGCTTCCACTGCTTGTGCTCGCTCTCTCTGTCAAATAAATAAATAAATCTTTAACAACAACAACAAAAAACCAAAGATAAAGATAAAATTTTACACCCATATTCTTTCTTTCTTTTTTTTTTTTTAAGTGGGCTCCACGCTGGGCATGGAGCCTAACACAGGGCTTGAACTCATGACCATAAGATCAAGATCTGAGCTGAGATCAAGAGTCAGATGCTTTCAGGGAAATACAAATCAAAACCACAATGAGATACCACCCCACACCAGTCAGAATGGCTAAAATTAACAAGTCAGGAAACAACAGATGTTGGCGAGGATGTGGAGAAAGGGGAACCCTCCTACACTGTTGGTGGGAATGCAAGCTGGTGCAGCCACTCTGGAAAACAGTATGGAGGTTCCTCAAAAAGTTGAAAATAGAGCTACCCTATGACCCAGCAATTGCACTCCTGGGTATTTGCCCCAAAGATACAAATGTAGTGATCTGAAGGGGCACCTGCACCCCAATGTTCATAGCAGCAATGTCACAATAGCCAAACTATGGAAAGAGCCCAGATGTCCATCAACAGATGAATGGATAAAGAAGATGTGGTATATATATACAATGGATTATTACGCAGCTATCAAAAAACGAAATCTTGCTATTTGCAACGACGTGGATGGAACTAGAGGGTATTATGCAAAGTGAAAATAACTCAATCAGAGAAAGACAATTATCATATGATCTCACTGATATGTGGAATTTAAGAAACAAGGAAGAGGATCATAGGGGGAAGAGAGGAAAAAAATGAAACAAGATGAAACCAGAGAGGGAGACAAACCATAAGAGAATCTTAATCTCAGGAAACAAACTGAGGGTTGCTGGAGTGGAGGGGGCGGGGGATGGGGTGGCTGGATGATGGCCAATGGGGAGGGTATGTGTTGTGGTGAGCGCTGTGTATTGTGTAAGACTGATGAATCACAGACCTGTACCCCTGAAATAAATATATTATATGTTAATAATAAAAAAATAAATTTTAGGGGCACCTGGGTGGCTCAGTTGGTTAAGCGACTGCCTTCGGCTCAGGTCATGATCCTGGAGCCCCGGGATTGAGTCCCGCATCAGACTCCCCGCTCGGCGGGGAGTCTGCTTCTCCCTCTGACCCTCCCCTCTCTCATGCTCTGTCTCATTCCTTCTCTCTCAAATAAATAAATAAAAAATCTTTTAAAAAAATAAATTTTAAAAATAAATTAATTCATTAATTTAAAAAAAAGAGTCAGATGCTTAACCACTTAACTGACTGAGCCACCCATAAAGACAAAATCTTAGAAGAAGTTGTGGGGGAGGGGGTTGGTCGAGGGACATATCTTCAAAAGAACAATAAGGCTAATAGCTAGCTTCTCAACAAATTGATGGAAGCCAAAAGATAACGGAATGACATGTTCAAAGTGTTGTAAGATAATAACTGCCAAACTAGAATTTTACACTCAGTAAAAAAAGTTCTTCAGAAATGAAGACAAATTCATACATTTTCAGACAAATAAAAACAGAAAACTTGCCACCAGCAGACCTCCATTCAAGGAACACTAAAGGGAGTTCTACCAAAGGGAAAAGGATCCCAAATAGAAGTACCGATGTGCAGAAAGAAATTAAGAGCAATAAAAAGGGCAAATACGGGGGCACCTGGGTGGCTCAGTCAGTTGGGTGTCTGCCTTCAGCTCAGGTCATGATCCCAGGGTCCTGGAATCAAGTCCCACGTCCGGCTCTTTGCTAAGTGAGGAGCCTGCTTCTCCCTCTGCCTGCCACTCCCCTTACTATATTCTCTCTCTCTGTCAAATAAATAAAATCTTAAAAATAAATAAATAAATAAATAAATAAATAAATAAAATTTTAGAAAGGGCAAATATGAAGGTAAATCCTGATGAATAATAAGAGCTTATATTTAAGGATACATGAGTGCAGATAAAAACAAAGAATTTCCGGAATGAAAACTATGATCGCTCAGGAAAAAAAACTGCAGATGAATTGAAGGAGTGAATATTTACTGTCAAGATCTGAATTAGTGACTGGAAAGTTGAGCAGAACTATCTCAAAGCAAAGAGCTGAAATACAAACAGAAATCATGATGGAAAATATAGGACTTAGAGATAAGATCCAGGTATACAAGTAATAGCAGTTCCAGAGGACAAGAGGATAGATGGAAAAAAGGAAATACTTTAAAAAATAATATAGATCGCTGGATACAAAAATATGCAAAAATCAGCTGCATTTTTATATACCGTGAATAATTGGAAATTTTAATTTAAAAAGAATACCATTCGTAATAGTATCAAAAAACATATAGCGGTGCCTGGGTGGCTCAGTCAGTTGAGTGTCCAACTTGATCTCAGCTCAGGTCTTGATCTCACAGTTGTGAGTTTGAGCCCTGCGTTGGGCTCTGCACTGGATGTGGAGCCTATTTAAAAATAAAATAAAATAAACAAAATGCGTATGGATGAAATTACCCAAATTGTTCAAGACATATTTTAATGAAACTTTATTGAAAAATACTGAAGTATACCTAAATAAATGGAATCATATACTTAGTCTGTGTATTGGAAGAGCCATCTTATAAAAATGTCAGCTCTTCTCAAACTGACCTATAGATTCAATGCAATTTCAATCAAAATCACAAGACTGTGTGTGCATGCATGTGCACATGTTATCTAAGTACACACTTGACAAAGAGCATATATCACATATGGCACAATACTAGAGGATTTTGTAAACATAGAATGAACAAATGTCCCTGCTGACCATTTTATACAGCACAGGGAATAGTGGCACCACGAGACAACGAAAGTGCTCGAGGTGTCTGCTTCTAGAGGAGGCCTCCTCATCCTTCTAAGGCTTGAGTAGGTATCACTTAGGCAGGCACTTTGTTTACCTAGACATTATGCTATAAATTGCTTTTCTCTCTAATTATAGAAACCTGAAGAATAAGAATATTCACTACTTAGGAATCTATATACAGATCCTTTTTTATCTGGCTAATCAGGCTAAGGCGAAGGACTTAAGTAAGATTAAATTCGATTATATTCTGTTCTCCATGATAAGTTTCATATTTTCTCTCTGTTATGTTTTCTGGACAGATCATGCAAAGAGATAAGGATTATTTTTTTGTCAAACTGTTACGCTATAGAGTCTGTCTTTACCATTCTGGAATGTGGCCCCTTAACTCCAAGACTTAGGCTAACTACAAAATCTTTATAATATGATTTAGAGAATTAAAGAGTCATAAATATGTCTATTAATGGATTTTTATTAGTTCATAAGTTGTGCCTGCATTAATCAAATAAGCTATTAAGATAATCTTACTAGCTTTATATTAATTTTACCAATAACTGGGGCGCCTGGGTGGCTCAGTTGGTTAAGCGACTGCCTTCGGCTCAGGTCATGATCCTGGAGTCCCTGGATCGAGTCCCGCATCGGGCTCCCTGCTCGGCAGGGAGTCTGCTTCTCCCTCTGACCCTCCCCCCCTCATGTGCTCTCTCTCTCTCATTCTCTCTGTCTCAAATAAATAAATAAAATCTTTAAAAAAAAAAAAAAAAAAAAATTTTACCAATAACTATATATATTGTATAAATTCTCTAGTTAGTTGGAAAAATCACAGATCTTGGATCTAGTTTTCTCTTGGCAGGCTTGCAAATTATAAATAAACAAAAGAAATGCCTCTAACAGATTCATAACCAAATATAAAGCCAAGTCTTGTTTTTCCACACATACGGTATAAGTCCATTTACATAAAATAGTAAATATTCAGTATTTACCATTTAGTATATATTTATACTAAATAGAGAGATGTCTTGGGGCGCCTGGGTTGTTCAGTCAGTTAAGCATCAGACTCTTGATTTTGGCTCGGGTCATGATCTCAGGGTTGTGAGATCAAGTTCCACGATCGATCTAGGGCTCGCGGGGAGTCTGCTGATATCTTGGGTAGCTATTCTAAGTATCCTGTACTGTTAAAATCAGAGTACTCAGTGATAAACTAATAGCCACTCTTCATACTCCAAGACAAACCCTGCCTCTTATACTTTATACCTTGTTTTTTTTTCCTAATATAGCATTTTTGTTGAAATATAATTCACATGTCATACAATTCCATTTAAAGTGTACAAATCAGGGGCACTGCCTGGCTCAGTCAGTAGAAAATGCGATTCTTGATCTCAGGGATGTAAGCTCGAGTCCCACACTGGGTGTAGAGATTACTTAAAAATTAAATCTTAAAAAAAATAAAGTGTACAAATCAATGGTGTTTAGTATATTCAGAGTTGTGTGACCAATACCACAATTTTAGAACATTTCATCACCCCCCCAAAAGGAACTCTGTAACCTAGGCAACCACTAATCCACTTTCTGTCTCTCTATATTTTCCTATTCTGGACACTTTATGTAAATGGCATCATACAGCATGTAGGCATTTGTAACTGGCTTCTTTGTTTTTTTAAAAGTCAACTTAAGTAGATATATTTTGGCAATATTTCCATTTCATTGATCCAAATTGTTATAGGAAATACCAGTAGGGCATGAAATTTTAGAATATAGCAATTTCTTTGTACTGTTCATTGATATATAATTCATATACCATAAAATTCATCCTGTAGTGTACAATTTAAGTTTTTAGTATAGTCACCAGGTTGTGCAACCATTACCACCATCTAATTCCAAACATTTTCATCATTCATCATTCTACAAAAAACCCCCAAAACCTCTGTATCCATTAGCAGTCATTCCCCATTCAATTACCCTTGACCCCCTGCCCATGGCAAACACTAATCCATGTTTTTCTGTTTCTGTGGATTTGCCTATTCTGGAAATTTCATGTAAATGGAATCACACAATGGGCAGCTTCTTTCACTTAGCATAATGTTTTCAAGGTTCATCTATGTCATAACATGTATCAGTACTTCATTTCTTTTTATTGCCAAATAGTATTCCATTGTATGGATATACAACATTCTCTTTATCCATTCATCAGTTGGTGGACATTTGGGTTGTTCCACTTTATGGCTGCTATGAATAATACTGTAAAGGACAGCAGAATTTGCTACCCCAACACATGCCACTTTCACACAATGATTGTTTTGAATTGAAGGCAATTGAGAAGCAGATACCAAAAACAAAACAAAACAAAACAAAAAACCTCTCTGTCCTTCCCCTATTTGCCTAAAAGCAAGACATAAATTTGTACAGAAGTTAATCACTAACAACCCTAGACCTTTATCAGCCCAGAGACAGCACAAGAGGATTCTACATCACAAACCTTACTGGCCAGCCCAATTACCTTCCATTAGGCTCCCTTATATTTACAACTTGCTGCCCCTAGAGACTCAAGGCTCTTGTCCTTTGTCTTGTCACTTTTCTAAAGATTTATTATTTCCTTGCTATGATGCTACATAAGTCCAAGTTTTAGCCAAACCTTTGAGTTACTATCCCCAAATTTCTCCCATGTATATATGAGATATATATGTTAATAAACTTCTATTTTTTTCTCTTGTTAATCTGTCTTTTGTTACAGAGCCCCAGCCAAGAACCTAGACGGGTAGAAGAAAAAATATTTTTCCGCATACAGCTGCTATGAACATTTGTGTATAAGTTTTCGTGTGGCTATGTTTTCATTTCTCTTGGGTATATAACTAGAAGTGAAATTTCTGGGTTATAGGGTAGCTCTGTGCTTAATATTTTGTGGAACAGACACCCTGTTTTCAAAAGTGGTCGTACCATTTACATTCCTATCAGTAGTGTATGAGGTTCCAAGTTTTCCAAATCCTCTCCAAAACTTGATATTATCAGTCTTTTTTATTGTAGTCATCCTAATGGGTGTGATGTGGTATCTCATTGGGGTTTTTATTTGCATTTCCCTGATTGCTAATGATGTTGAGCACCTTTCCCTGTGCTTACTGGTCATTTATATATCTTCTTTGGAGAACTGCATATTCAGATTCTTTGCCCATTTTTTTGACCATTTTTAAATCAGATTGTCTTTTATTATTGAGTTGTAATAGTTCTTTATATAATTCCAGATACAAGTATATTATATTTATGATTTGCGAATATTTTCTCCCATTCTGTGGGTTGTATTTTCACTTCCTTGATGTCTTTTGAAGCACAGATGTTTTTAATTTTGATGAAGTCTAATTTATCTATTTTTTTCTTTTGTTACTTATACCTTGGGTGTTGTATCTATCTAAGGCTCTGCCTAACCCAAGGTCATTAAGATTTACTTCTACATTTTCTTGTAAGTTTTATCATTTTGTCCATTACATTAGGTCTATAATCTATTTTGAGCTAATTTTTGTGTACGTATAAGGAAGGGATCCAACTTTATGCTTTTGCATATGAATATCCAGTTGTCCCAGCACTCTATGTTGAAAAGACTATTCTTTCCTAATTGATTTGTCTTGGCACCCTTGTCAAAAAAATTAATTGGCTATAAATGTTAAAGTTTATTTCTAGACTCTCAATTCCATTCCATTAATCTATTATATCTATTGTTATACCTGTACTGCACAGTCATGATTACTGTGGCTTTTCAGAAAGTTTTGAAATCAGGAAGCGTGAGTCCTCTAACTCTGTTCTTCTTTTTCAAGATTGTTTTGGCTACTCTAGGTTTCTTGAATTTTCAAATGAATTTTAGGACCAGTTTGTTAATTTCTGTAAAGAAGCCAGCTGTGGATTTTGATAGGGATTACAATGCATCTATTTATCAACTTGGGAATACTGCCATCTTAATAATATTAAGTCTTCCAATCCTTAAACATGAAATATCTATTTATTTACATGGTCTTTAATTTCTTTCAACAATGTTTTGTAGTTACTCCATGATTTTAACTGCAATATTATCTATTATTAGAAAAAAGTAGTAATTAGGGACGTCTGGGTGGCTCAGTTGGTTAAGCGTCTGCCTTCGGCTCAGGTCATGATCCCAAGGTCTGGGATCAAGCCCCGCATCCGGCTCCCTGCTTAGCGGGGAGTCTGCTTCTCCCTCTGCCTGCTGCTCCCCCTGCTTGTGCTCACTCTCTCTCTCTCTCTCTGACAAATAAATAAATAGAACATTAAAAAAAAAAGAAGGGGCACCTGGGTGGCTCAGTCATTAAGCGTCTGCCTTCGGCTCCGGTCATGATCCTAGGATCCTGGGATCGAGCCCTGAATTGGGATCCCTGCTCGGCAGGAAGCCTGCTTCTCCCTCTCCCACTCCCTCTGCTTGTGTTCCCTCTTTTGCTGTGTCTCTGTCAAATAAATAAAAAATCTTAAAAAGAAAAAAGTAGTAATTATAATTCAAGTCTCTCAGTTCCTTTTCAAGATTTTGAAGAGAGATTTATTTGTCCTACAGAAACAAAAACTTTTAAATCCTTAGTGTATATCCAATTTAAATTTTCTGCCCCATCCCCATATTTTTTCATTTCAGGACCACTAAATTTCTACCCCATGTTAGATGAGGTTTCATACTTTTGTGTGGTCTTAACTTCTCTGAAGAAACACCAGTGTGCTGCACACAACATATTCTCTATATTCACTGGGGATCCAATGTGCTTGTTCCACTGGGATGGCTTTTTACATCTGTGATAAGATGCAGGGACTTTTAAAACCCCTTGGGTTTATTATTAAGAACATCTTATTCTGCAGCTGCAATAGAGAATAGCATTAACACACCTTCTGTAGAATGAGTTAAGTGGGGCAAGATATGTTTCTAATTTGTTTAAGAGAGAAAGTTAACTTTTAAAGAATCCTTATTTAATATTCTGAACTTAAGTTCTGCCAGATGGGCAATTTAAACACAGCATAATTTTCTTCCATATATATATAGAGAGAGAGAGAGAGAGAAGCAGGATATCTGCCTGCTTCCCCTACATAATCATATGTTGGTTGGTTGAATATATGCCAACATTCTTCATAACTTACATGGCTTCAGCAGTACATATTTTATAACTCCCAGTTTATGTTTTTAGGGATATTGAAGCTAGTATACTCAGGGAATTATAAATTTCATTAATTTTAAAGAAAAACCTTTCTTAGGGGAACCTGGCTAGCTCAGTTAGTATAACATGAGGCTCTTGATCTCGGGGTTGTGAATTCAAGCCCCACACTGGGCATAGAGCATATTTAAATAAATAAATAAATAAATAAATAAATAAATAAATAAATAAATAAATAATTTTTTTACATTAAAAAGAAAGAAAAACCTTAGATAATTCAAAAAACTGTACAGAACTAGGGGTGCCTGGGTGGCTCAGTTGGTTAAACACCCAACATTAGGGTTTGGCTCAGGTCATGATCTTATGGGTCATGGGATCGAACCCCACATGGGGCTCCTCGCTCAGCACAGAGTCTGCTTGGGATTCTCTCTCTCCCACTCCCTCTGCCCTTCCCTGTGCTCACGCGCACACACACACACGCAAAAAACGAACAAACAAAAAACTACAGAACTAAATATTGATTGTCTTCCTCCATAAATAAACTCTATTGTTTTAAACTTTTATTAATGATAATTCAACTTGAATGAGTACTTCAAAATTACCAGCCTCCCATCCATTTTTAATAGCTTGTCCTCCCTTCAAAAACACCAAAGGTAAAAATCAGCTTCTTTACTACTGACCCAACATAATTGCTATTCCTTCTGAGTTACCAAGTTTAACATCTATGGACAATTATGTTAGATAATGTGATTGGTATTTTTACTGGCTGGTTTTTTTTCTTTAATTCCTTGTTTTTTCTATCATGTGGAAGCGAGTGTTGTTTGACAGTAAACACAAGCATTAATTCTTAAACTTGGATTGTGCCAAAATGACAAGTAATTCTTTTTCACATGATGAAATCACTTTATAATATTTTCTGTAGGAACAAAATGTTTGTAGTATAGGCAAGAAAAGTGGCCCAAGGGCATCTGAATTCATTTGGAAGGCAAAAACAAAAACAAAAAACACCCAAAAAACAAAAAAATCCCATACTCTAAAAATCTCAGTAATTTATCTGCCCTTTAAATTTTTCCCTGGAAGGCTTTCTCTGGAGCTATTTTCCTTGCTAGAAATTAGGGAATGGATGGGGCGCCTGAGTGGCTCAGTCGTTAGGCTTCTGCCTTTGGCTCAGGTCATGTTCCCAGGATCCTGGGATAGAGCCCCGCATAGGGCTTCCTGCTTCGCAGGAAGACTGCTTCTCCCTTTCCCGCTCCCCCTGCTTGTGTTCTCTCTCTCGCTGTCTCTCTCTCTGTCAAATAAATAATAAAATATTTTTAAAAGAAAGAAAGAAAGAAATTAGGGGCTGGAGACCCTAGAGAGTCATTTGAGGTGATAAGGATTAATATTGATAACCTGGGGGGTACCTGGCTGGCTCAGTTCCAAATAAGCACGTGACTCTTGATCTCAAGGCCATAAGTTTGAGCCCCACATTGGGTGTACAGATTACTAAAAATAAGTAAACTTAAAAAAGAAAGAAAAAGATTGATAACATGGGTTATGATCTCAAAGTTCAACAAAGTGAAAAGGAACCAGTCTTTACATGATGCAAAATGTAATCTTCCCATACAAAGGTAATGATAAAGTACATGAGTGAGACTATATCCATTCATCCATTTAATGTCTTTTCAACACCAAACATATAAATAGCCCTATGGTAGTCATTTGGGGATATACACTTTTACGTTCAATTCTTATTCAAAATATTTTTATTAGAGGTGTCTGGGTGGCTTAGTTGGTTAAGCATCTGACTCTTGGTTTTGGCTCAGGTCATGATCTCATGGGTTGTGGGATAGAGCCCTAAGTCGGGCTCTGCACTCAGTGGCGAGACAGCGTGACAATTCTCTCCCCCGTCCCTCCCCACCCACTCTCTCAAATAAATAAATCCTTAAAAAAACTATGTTTATTCATCACCTACTACATAAGACTCTGCGGCTAAGCCATGAATAAAACAGACAAGATCCTCCCCTTTTATGATTTATATTCCATTGGGGAGACAGAAAATAAGCATATAAATAAATGTGCTAAGAGGAAAAAAGAAGCAGGTTAAGGGATGGAGGCTACTATTTTAGAAAGAAAGGTCAAGGCCTCTTTGAGGTGATAATAATGAAAGAGAAACTTTAAGGAAATGCAGAAATGGATATCTGGGGGAAAGGAAACTAGGCAAAGGGAGCCACAAGTGGAGAGCCTTGAGGCAAAATAACATACTTACTGTGTTTGAGGTATAGTAAGAAGGCCAGTGTCGCTGAAGTGGATGAGTAAGGGGGAAAATAATATAAGATGAAGCCAGAGAGGTAGCCAGGAGCCAAACCATGAAGAACCTTTTAGAAGAATGTAAGAATTTGGATATTATTCCAAGAATGATAAAGAAGCCTCTAGGGTAGGCATGATCAAAGTTATATTTTTAAAGGATCACTTTTAAAAACAGACTGTAAGAACAGAAACAGGGAGAGTAGTAAGGAGACTATTTTTGTGTCTGGAAGAGAGATGAAAGACAATTCAGGATATATCTTTTAGATAGAGCTGACAGATTTGCTGATGCATTAGATGAAATATTAAAAAAATAAAAGTCAAGAATAACTCAGGGCGCCTCGGTGGCTCAGTCGTTAAGTGTCTGCCTTCAGCTCAGGTCATGATCCCAGGGTCCTGGGATCGAGCACCGCATCGGGTTCCCTGCTCAGTGGGAAACCTGCTTCTCCCTCTCCCACTCCCCCTGCTTGTGTTCTCTCTCTCCTGCCTCTCTCTCTCTCTGTCAAATAAATAAATAAAATCTTAAAAAAAAAAAAAAAGAATAACTCAAAGGTCTTTGGCTTGCACAGCTGTGTGAACAGAGATAACATTTACTCAGGGAGAATACTAGGAGAGGAAAGAAGCAGGTTGTGTGCATGTGAGTATAGGGAGGAAGTGGACATGATAAATCTAGGATGCTTATTTAACATCCTGTTGGAGATGTTGAGTAGGCAGCTGGATATGTGCATCAGGGAATAGGGGAAAGGTCTGGGTAGAAGATATAAATTTGGTAGTCACCAGTATATAGATAATATTTAAAGCCATTAGACTAGATGGGTATATATGTCTTCTTTTATACTTATGTGACCATTTCTTTAGATCAGTGGTCTTCATATTTTTGCTTGTGTACCACCTAAAAGTTTTTGAAAACTACATACCTCTTCAGACATTTTTTTTAAAGAAAGAGAGTATTCACGTGCATGAGGTGGGAAGGGGGAAAGGGAGAGGGAGAGAGAGAATATTAAGCAGGCTCCACACCCAGCCTAGAGCCCGACACAGGGCTCGATCTCACAACCCTGAGATCATGACCTGAGCCAAAATCAAGAGTCAGATGCTTAACTGACTGAGCCATCCAGGTGCCCCCTCTTCAGACATTTTTAAGTTATATCTAAAATTGTTCAAGTTAAGTTTAAATGGTTAAAAAGAATGTAATTATAAACATATTATATATTTTGACATTTTAAAGTAAAACTTATACCATTCTGTTACATCTAATGGAATCTAAAACACAGTAATTTTTTAAAAAGATTTTATTTATTTATTTGAGAGACAGAGAGCGGGAACATGAGCAGGGGGAAAGGCAGAAGGAGAGGGACAAGGAGATTCTCTGCTGAGTGGGAAGCCCGGCACAGGGTTCAATCCCAGGACCCCGAGCTCAATCCCAGGACCCCAAGATCATGACCTGAGCCGAAGTCAGACACTTAACCAACTGAGCCACTCAGACGCCCCTAAAAACACAGTAATTTGATACCTGCCATCACCTGTTTTTAAAAGATAAGAGAAAACTGGGTTTCCAACAATATGATGGACTAGATTTTCTGATGTGCCTTCCAATAAAAACTAAAAATGCTGGATAAAATGACAAAACCATTTTCTCAAATGTTTCAAAAAGCTGGCATGATAGAAAGGAATCTTTAAGGCAGGGGGAAATGGAACACTGATTCCATTTTTTCTAAGACCTTTTAAGTGCTAGAATGGAATGTAAAGCCGAGGGTCACCCAAAAGGAGAAGTACAATAAGTGAAGCACATGCTCAAAAAGTTGGAACTCTAAAGGGCTAAATCTTCAGTGTAAGAGTGAGCCAGAATTAAATCTACCCCAACCCCCTCGTCCAAAGAGTTGCAGTGAAAATTACCTTGGTGTGAGCAGAGTAAAGGGGAAAAACAAACAAACAAGAATACCTGAGATATGTCCAAAAACAACCAGTTCTTGCATGAATTTGCAACTCTAATCCACATAACTTGGATGTTCCAAAAAGTCCTAAAGCCATTAAGTTTAGTTTAAAGTCCTCTTAGATAGGTAGTACCCTCAGGCCTCTGGCAGAAGATAAAGCGAATCCTTATCTTAGGCATCAAAAAATTTCACCCTCAAAATCTAATTTCCCACAGTATGGAGGTTCCTCAAAGAGTGAAAAATAGGGGTGCCTGGGTGGTGCAGTTACACAACCAACTTTTGGTTTTGGTTCAGGTCATGATTTCAGGGTTGTGAGTTTGAGCCCCACGTGGGGCTCCGCACTCAGCTCGGAGTCTGCTTGTGATTCTCTCTCCCTCTCCCTCTGCCCCTCCCGCTCATTCTCTCTCTCTCAAATAAATAAATAAATCTTTAAAAAAAAAGTTTGAAAATAGAACTACCCTATGATCCAGTAATTACACTACTGGATATTTACCCAAAAACTACAAAAATACTAATTCAAAGGGATACATGCACATGATGTTTATTGCACCATTATTTACAATAGCCAAATTATGAAAGCAGCCCAAGTGTCCATCAACAGATGAATGGATAAAGAAGAATATGGCATGGTATCTATGGTATCTATATACAGTGGAATATTATTCAGCCATAAAAAAAGAATGAAATCTTACCACTTGCAATGACATGGATAGAGCTAGAGAGTATAATGCTAAGTGAAATAAGTCAGAGAAAGACAAATACCATATGTCACTCATATGTGGATTTTTTTTTTAAGATTTTATTTATTCGTTTGACAGAGAGAGAGACAGCACCCGAAGGGGGAACAGCAGGCAGAGGGAGAGGGAGAAGCAGGCTCCCCACTGAGCAGGGAGCCTGACGTGGGGCTTGATCCCAAGACCCTGGGATCATGACCCGAGCTGAAGGCAGACACTTAACAGACTGAGCCATCCAGGCACCCTCATATGTGGAATTTAAGAAGCAAAACAAATGAGCAAAAGAAAAACAAAGAGACAGAGAGAGACAAACCAAGAAACAGACTGTTAACTCTAGAGAACAAAATGATGGTTACCAGAGGGTAGGTTGGGGGGCTGGGAAATGGGTGAAACAGGTGATGGGGATGAAGGAGTGCACTTGTCATGAGCACTGGGTGATGTATGGAATTGCTGAATCACTATATTGTACACCTGAAACTAATATAACACTGTATGTCCACCTTACTGGAATTAAAATTAAAATTAATTTAATTTTTTAAAAAAGAAGCATTAAAAAATCTAATTTCCCAAGGAAAATGAGTTTTAATGGTAAAAAAAAAAAAAAAAAAAAAGTTATGCAATGCAAGGAAATAAGGCATCACCCAGTATAAACAACATAGGATAGAAATAGGTCAGCAAAGATTTTGGATATCAGAATTATTAGATCCAGATTATAAAATAACTCTGCATACTATATTTCAAAAAATAAAAGATAAGCTTGAAAATATCTGTAAGAAATAGAAAACAAGATGACCAAGCATATTAGAAAAAATAATAAACCAAAAATAGTAGAGATAAAAATTAAAATGATTGTATTAGTTTCCTAGAGCTGCCATAGCAAATTACCACAAACACATCTCAATAACAAGCATACAGGGGCGCCTGGGTAGCTTCCTCAGTTAGGCTTCCGACTCTTGATTTTGGCTCAGGTCATGATCTCAGGGTGCTGGGATCAAGCCCCAAGTCGGGCTCCACGCTCAGTAGGGAGTCTGCTTGGGATTCTCTCTCTCCCTCTCCTGCCCCTCCCCACTACTTGCACACTCACTCTTTCTCTCTCTCTCTCAAAATAAATAAACCTTAAAAAAAAAAAAGCATACAAAGAATAGTAAAGCTATAAAATACTTCAATATCCTGGTGAACAAATTGATCTAATGGATATGTAAAGAACATTTTACTCAACAACTATAGTATATAGGGTCTTTTTGTGTAAGCACGCGCACAAAGAATTATAGCCTTAAATGTATGTATCGGCGGGGCACCTGGGTGGCTCAGTCGTTAAGCGTCTGTCTTTGGCTCAGGTCATAGTCCCAGGGTCCTGGGATCAAGCCCTGCGTTGGGCTCCCTGCTCTGCAGGGAGCCTGCTTCTCCCTCTCCCACTCCCCCTGCTTGTGTTCCCTCTCTGGCTGCCTCTCTCTCTGTGTCAAATAAATAAAAATCTTTAAAAAAAAAAAAAAGAAAAGAAATGTATATCAGAAAAGAACAAAAGCTAAATAGTAAAGAGCTAAGTACTCATCTTAAAACATTAGAGGGGTGCTTGGCCGGCTCAATCAGTAGAGCATGTGACTAGATCTCAGGGTCATGAGTTCTAGCCCCACCTTAGGGGTAGAGATTACTAAAATAATAATAACTATTATTATAAAAAATTAGAAGAAAATAATCAAGTTAAAAGCTGAATTTATAAGGTAAAAAAATAAATCTACATAAAGAGTATCGATAAAGCCGAAAGTTGGTCCCTTGAAAACAATAATGCAATTGACAAAACCTCTGACAAAACTGGTTAAGAAAAGAACAGTTGGTGCAAATAACCAATATAAGGAATGAAAAAGGAGCCATCACCACAGAAGTCGTATGCATTAAAAAGACGAACTAAGATATTATAAAGAATTTAATTCCAATAAATTTGTAAACAAAGATGAACTGAGAAAAGAACTTCAAGAAGAAATAAAAAATCTGATAATTAGGGGCGCCTGGGTGGCTCAGTCAGTAAAGCGTCTGCCTTCGGCTCAGGTCATGATCTCCGGGTTCTGGGATCGAGCCTCATTTCAGGCTCCTTGCTCAGCGGGGAGTCTGCTTCTCCCTCTGCCTCGCCTCCCCCCAATTCATGTCCTCTCCTGCTCGCTCTGCTTTCTCTCTCTCTCTCTCAAATAAATAAATAACCTTTAAAAAAAAAATAAAATAAAATCTCCATAAAAATTAAATGACAGGATTTGGAGAGCTTCTGGGTTGGTGAACACATCAAAGTGCTGGGAGGTAGTGCACCAGGAGAGGGAATGGCAATTTCATGCTCCCCCCATACCTTGCCCTATGCATCTCTTCCATCGGGCTGTTCCTGAGTTGTATCCTTTATAATAATCTGGCAAATGTAAATAAAGTGCTTTCTGAGTTCACTGAGTCCTTCTAGCAAATTATTGAACCTGAAAGAAAGGGTCATGGGAATTTCTGAATTTACAGCTGGTGGGTCAGAAGTATAGGTGGCAAACTGGGATTTGCAACTGGCACCTGAAGTGGGGGCAGTCTTGTGTGATTGAGCCCTTAACTGGGGTCTTCACTAATTCCATATAGTTAGCGTCAGAACTGAATTGAATAAACACCCAGGTGGTGTCAGAGAATTAAATATTGGTGTGGAAAACACCATGCCTTTAGTGTCAGAAAGAACCTTACAGAATGGCTATGTATATAAAACTTTCAAAAATAAAATTTACATATAAACTATTAGAATTTAAGAGTTCAGCAAGGTTGTTGTTAGGTACAAAATTAATATACAAAAATCAATTGTATTGTATATACTCACTACAAACATAAAATGAAAAATTTTCAAATATACTATTTACAATAAATCAGAAAGTATTAAGTACCTATGATTACATCTAACAAAAAAATGAACAAGACAGCCAAGGGAAAAATTCTAAAATTTTATTGAGAGATATTATGAAGATATTATAATTAATATACTGAGAGATATATCACATTCATGATTTGGAAGTATCAAGTTACAAAGATGTAAATTCTACCTAAATTTGATCTGTAAATTCAGTGCATTGGAAAAGTAGAATAGACCTATTTCCCTAATTCCTCCCTCTAAGTATAACTAAAAAGTCTAGACATTACATATAAAACAAACCTAAGACTCTGAAAGACAGAGAGAAGGCAGACTGGCTAGACAACTTGGGTCCAAGAAACAACATGATGTGAGTTCCCTGGGTCTTCTTTCTGCCTTGATTTCCTTGGAGCTGAAGAAGTTGACAATCCAGAAATGTCAACCAAAGGGTGCAGATAAAACAACAACAACAAACCTGCTCTCCCTAGCCAAAGGATCAGGGAAGGAGCAGTCTAGCAAAACAGAAAACTTAGATAAGAAGTGCCCTTCTCGGGCGCCTGGGTGGCTCAGTCGTTAAGCGTCTGCCTTCGGCTCAGGTCATGATCCCAGGGTCCTGGGATCGAGTCCCACATCGGGCTCCCTGCTCTGCGGGAAGCCTGCTTCTCCCTCTCCCACTCCCCCTGCTTGTGTTCCTGCTCTCGCTATCTCTCTCTCTGTCAAATAAATAAATAAAATCTTAAAAAAAAAAAAGAAGTGCCCTTCTCCAGGCAAGCACCACAGAAAAATCTGTGATCCCACCCCCACCCATGCCAACAACGCTGACTGGGGAGCCTAGATTTTCACCCTTGCCAGGCTGTAACAAGGTGCCCCAAAGAATATGCTTTTCTGAAAATAGTGCTGGGACAACTGGCTATCCACATGCAAATGAATGAAATTGGATCCTGTATCGTGTTGAATTGTGTTCCCCCCAAAATTCATGTCTACCTACAACCTCAGAGTGTGACCTTATTTGGAAATAGGGTGTTTGCAGATTTAATTAGGTAAGATGACGTATTACTGGATTAGAGTGGGCCTTATATTCAGTGACAAGTATCCTTATAAGAACACCACATGAAAAAAAAAAAAAAAAAGAAAAGAAAAGAAAAAAAGATGCCACACAGGGAGAATGCCAGGTAGTGATGGAAGGCAGAAATTGTAGTGATATATTACAAGACAAGGAAGGCCAAGGATTGTCAGTAACCACCAAAAGCTAGAAGAAAAACATGGAACAGATTCTCCTTCAGAGCCTCCAGAAGAAACCAACATAGTCAATACCTTGATTTCAGACTTCTAGCCTACAGAACTATGAAAGAATAAATTTCTGCTGTTTTAAGTAACCCAGTTTATGGTACTTCGTTATAGAGCCCTAGGAAAGTAACACAGACTCCTATCTCACACCATATACAAAATTAACTCAAAATGGATCAAAGATCTAGATATAAGAACTAAAACTATAAAGCTCTTAGAAGAAATCATCAGAGTAAATATGGTCTTGGATTAGGTAATGGTTTCTTAGGTATGACACCAAAAGCATAAGCAGCAAAAGAGAAAAAAAAGATACACTGGACTTTATTAAAATTTAAAACTTTTGTGCTTCAAAAGACACCATCAAAAAGTGAAAAGAAAACCTTTTTAATGGGAGGAAATATTTGCAAATCAAATATCAGAGAAAGGACTTATGTCCCAACTATATAAAGAAATATAACTCAACAATAAAAATTAAAATTCAGGGGGCACCTGGCTGGCTCAGTCAGAAGAGCATTCAACTTTCAAACTCGGGGTCATGAGTTCAGCCCCACATTGGGTGTACAGCTTACTTTAAAAAAATAATAATAAAATAAATAAAAACAAAAATGCAAAAATGGGCAAATTTGAATAAACATTTCTCCAAAGAAAATATACAAATGGTCAGTAAGCATATAAAAAGATGCTCAACACCATTAGCCATCAGGGAAATGCAAATCAAAATACAAAGAGATACTACCTCATATTCAGTAGGATGTCCATAATTAAAAAGACAGACAATAACAAGCATAAGCAAGGATGTGGAAAAATTGAAACCTCATACATTGCTGGTGGGATTGTAAAATGGTACAGCCACTTTGGAAAACAGTTTAACAGTTCCTCAAAATATTAAATGTGAAGTTATCATATGACTCAGAAATTCCACTCTTAGACATACAGCCAAGAGAAACAAAAACATATGGCCACACAGAAACTTGCAGATAAATGTTTATAAGAGCATTATTTACAATAGCCAAAAAGTGGAAACATCCCAAATGTCCATCAACCGATGAATGGATAAAGAGAATGTTGTATATCCATACAATGGAGTATTATTTGGCAATAAAAAGAAACGAAGTACTGATACATGTTATGGCATAGATGAACCCTGAAAACATTATGCCAGGGGCGCCTGGGTGGCTCAGTCGGTTAAGTGGCTGCCTTTGGCTCAGGTCATGATCCCAGGGTCCTGGGATAGAGCCCCGCATCGGGCTCCCTGCTTGGCGGAAAGCCTGCTTCTTCCTCTCCCTCTGTCTGCCACTCTGCCTACTTGTGCTCTCTATCTCTGTTAAATAAATAAAAATCTTAAAAAAAAAAAACAAAAAAAAAACATTATGCCAAGTAAAAGAAGTCCCATATTGTATGATTCTGTTTATATGAAATGTCCAGAATAAGCGAATCCAGGGAAACAGAAAGTAGATTAGTAGTTGTCAGGGGCTGGAGGGAGGAGTGAGTGAAGAGTGAAGACTCATGGGAACCAAGTTTCTTTTGGAGTGATAAAAATGTTCTGGAATTAGAGACTATTGATGGCTGCACAACTCTATGAATATGCTTTAAAAAAACACTGAATTGTACTCCACTCCTTAACGGTGAATTTTATGGAATACGAATTATCTCAATAAAGCTGGGGGTTTTTTTGTGTTTTGTTTTTTTTTTTACAAAGTAGGGAAGGGACAAAAACAAATATTTCTACCTCTTAAATGAGTCTTAACCCATCTTTTACTTTATATTGGCCTTTTTTAAACACTAATTTTAATTCTGAAAGTAATACATCTGGATTTTTAAAAATTGTTAAATATAAGAAAGCAGAAAGAAGATTTTTAAAATCAGCACAAATTTTACCATTCGATATTGAGATTTCCATTTTCTTTTCAGCCTATTAAGTATCTCCCTCTGTAACTGCTGTAGGAATTTTTTGCTTTCTCAGTTTTTAAAATATTTTCTGCATCTCTGCTCCTTTCCTATAGAATACAGTTCACATACATAAACTCAGATCATGGTTAGTCTCTACTTAAAAATCTTCTCCTCAATCCTCTTTAGTTATTATTGGTACTTTATTTTCATCACATTCAAAGTGCCTTATTACCAGTTCTCATTTAACCTGAGGAAAATGGAGCCTTCCTTTCTTCTTCTCTGTATAGAAACTTTAAGTACTCAAGTCTCTAGATGTGCACTGTCCAATATGGTTGCCACTACATGTGACCATATAAATTCAAATTAATTAAAATTTACAAAAATAAAACATTCAGTTCCTCAGTCAGATTAGTTACAAGTCTAAATGTTCAAAGCCAAATGTAGCTAGAGGTTACCATATTGGACAGACTACTCCAGATCTTGGAGTATTTTCAAACACAGTATTATCAAAGTAGTATTCTCAAAAGCATTTAACCATTCCTGATATCTTAATTCTTTATTATTATTATTAATTTTAAATATATAACAAAGAATCCATGTACATGACTTAAAAATAAAATACTCTTGATCTGGGTACTAATTTACACAGGTGTGTTAATTTATCAAGTTGTACATTTATGAGTTATACTCTTTTCTATATGGAGGTTGTTACATATATGTTATAGTTCAACAAAAAGTTTACAAAAACCAAAAATCAAATAATATTGTTTTAAGTACTCCTGCATCATTCCTCCTCTACTCCATTCACCAGAGGCATATACCCCTAATTCATCTAGTCATTTTCCTTGGAATTTATCTTCTTTTTTTTTTTTTTTAAGATTTTATTTATTTATTTGACAGAGAGAGAGAGCACAAGCAGGGGGAGCAGGAGGGAGAGGGAGAAGTAGGCTCCTGCTAAGCAGAGAGCCCGACATGGGGCTCAATCCCAGACCCCGGGACCATGACCCGAGCCAAAGACAGACGCTTAACCGACTGAGCCACCCAGGCACCCCTACTTATTTCTGAATAATATGCCTATGCTGCTTTTTCTTAATTTATCAATTTTAGACATTACCTATTTACTTTTCACCATGTCAGGTGAGAACTTAGTTCTTTTATACTCCTCACACTTCACCTCCTGACTACCGCAACATAGTTTTAACTGAAATCAGCTAGTGTTTGTATTATTATGATAATTTAAGTATTATTCATTGCTGAAGCAAACAGTCCACTGTAATCATACTTCCTTTCTCATACGAACTTTTATTTTTCCTGAACCTCATAACTGCCTCAATCTTTGCTTGATTTTTCGTATAAAATTTTCCAAATGCTCCCACCTCTCTGCCAAAAGCCCATTAGTAGTATTAATGACATTTTTGTTCTTGTTCCTTTGCATTTCCCTTCTCAATAGCCGAAATTCAATATCTCACAAACCCTCAGCAAGGACAGAAAACAAACACTACTTCAAGCTAAATCAGTTACTTCTTGTTTAAAATGGTCTCATTTGAGTAAATATTTAGTCTAAATCAAGATTTAAACTCTTTCTCCTTCTCCTCTTATCTTTTCTAAAGTGATCTAAGTTCCTGGAGGGGCTTTAGGTATTTTCTTGACTTCTTGTCTTCTGACTTCTTGTGCTGGTATCTAGGTTCCTGCCTTGGTCTCTAGTCAGAGTCCTTCTTACTCTAATTCCAAGTCTCTTTTAGTTTGCTGGCCTTCTCAGAAATTCTACATTTCACTGGGTACTTGGGCGCTCTCAGCTGATTTGCCCATCATCAATGGTGGGGTGTAGGGAAAAATTTTGTATGGTTGCTTTTAGTCCCAGCTGCCTAGGCACCCCCCTTAGCCATGGCTACTCAACTACTCAGGCACTATGTTAGATGTTGGGCTTCTTTAAGAATCTTGCAGTCCTCTAACCTATACCATAGAAAGTGAAACACAAGATTTCTCTACTTAGACTATCTCCTCAACTGGCTAATCTACCCTAACCTCAACTGCCAGGACCAAGGCCCAGTGAAGTAAAGTAAGAAAATCTTAAGATATGAGAATCTGGATCTGGTTTCAGGAACTCACAAGCAGCTCAACTTTAACCACTCTGCTTTAGATTCACCACTTCCTGTCTGTTGCTTGAATCCTTATTTCTTTTTGGAGAGATAATGATTTTGTTCATCATCATGCATTCTTCATAATTCTATGGATCCTGGCATGAACTTTAAACATGAAGTCCTGCTATACTGACTCCTTGGAACCCACAAAGCCTTAAAAAAAACCAAACAGTTCTTTCAAAGAAAGGCCTTGCTTTCAAAATATTCATTAAATAAATCATGATACATCCATAACAATAGAATACTCTTTTTTTTTTTAAGATTTTATTTATTTATTTGAGAGAGAGCGAGAGTGAGAGAGAGCGTAAGAGGGGAGAGGGCCAGAGGGAGAGGCAGACTCCCTGCCGAGCAAGGAGCCCAATGCGGGAGTCAATCCGGGGACTCTGGGATCATGACCTGAGTCTAAGGAAGTTGCTTAACCACTGAGCCACCCAGGCGCCCAACAATAGAATACTCTTGATGAGAGAAAAACTCTCTAAAGGCCTGATACGCAAGAGAAGCCATTTTAGATTTCTAAGTCAGCATGACTACATAAACTTCGTTCAAACCAAAAGCCTGATTTATGACTTGCCACGTATGCATTGTACATCTGCACTGTGAACAAGTAGCCTAAAGGAAAACCATCTTGTCCTTGAGATATCCATCAATGCTCCTACTCCCTGAATTCTTTTACGATAAAACCTGTGATTCCTGCCTATATGCTAATCTGTAATCCTTTGAGCTTTCACAAGATATAAAAAAGTATAAAACCCTGTAAAAATTATTCATTCTCAGAGCACTTTCCCTGTGAAGATCATGTTTCCTGGGCAGCTGTCTTAACTTGGGCTCAAATAACACTCTCTTTCTTATGTTTAGAGATCCTAAAAGGCTTGTTCATTTTACATCGACATTTTGTAGATGGAATATAAAAATAAAAATAGGGGTGCCTGGGTGGCTCAGTCGTTGGGCATCTGCCTTCGGCTCAGGTCATGATCCCGGGGTCCTGGGATCAAGCCCCACATCGGGCTCCCTGCTCCACAGGAGGCCTGCTTCTCCCTCTCCCACTCCCCCTGCTTGTGTTCCCTCTCTTGCTGTGTCTCTCTCGTCAAATAAATAAAGTCTTAAAATAAATAAATAAATAAATAAAATAAAAATAAAAATAATGAAGATACTCTTTGGGAGTTGCTGATACGGAAGGATATCCAGAATATACTGAAAAGTGAAAAAAGTAAGGTGTAAAACAGCATGCACTATAATTTGATACCCTCTTGTATGTAAGAAAGGGGTGAAATAAGAATAGATCAATCAATCAATATATGTTTATATTGTCATAAAGAAACATTGAACAAATTCACAACAAACTAATACAAATGCTTATCTGTAGGGCTAGTGGGGAGGAATGGAATGAGCGAGCATTAGAGGTGTGTATCAGGCAAGATTATCCAGAGAAAGAGAACCCACAGGATCGATCTATCTATCTATCTATCTATCTATCTATCTATCTATCATCTATCTATCTATCTGGATTATAAAGTATTGGCTCAGATGATTATTGAGGCTGAGATATCCCACTATCTGCTATTTACAAACTACAGACCTAGGAAAGCCAGTCATGTAGTTCAATGGCTGGAGAGCTAATGGTGTAGATTTCTGTCTGGATCTGAAGCTTGAAAACCAGGAGCACTGAGGACAGAAGATTGATGTCTCAGCTCAAATAGGCAGAAAGTAAATTCAACCTTCCTTTGCCTTTTTGTTCTATTCAGGACCTCAATGTTTCTGGGTTTTTTGTGTTTTTTTTTAAGTAAACTCTACACCCAAATGGGGCTTGAACTCAGGACCCTGAGATCAAGAGTTACAGGCTCTACTGACTGAGCCAGCCAGGTGTCTCAGGCCCTCAATGGTTTGAATGATGTCCACTCCCACTGGAGAGAACCAACTGCTTTACTCAGTCCACCAAATTCAAATGTTAATCTCTTCTGGAAACACCTTCACAGACACACACAAAAATAATATTTAACCAGCTATCTGAGCATCCCTTGGCCCAGTCAAGTTGATCCATAAAATTAACCATCACAAGGTAGAAGCAAAACTTCTCAGTGTATATCTGCTTATCTCTTCAACTTGTTTTTTTTTTTTTTTTTTTAAGATTCTATTTATTTATTTGACACACACAGAGAAAGAGCACAAGCAGGGGGAGCAGGAGAAGGAGAAGCAGGCTCAGCAGGGAGCCTGATGCAGGGCTCGATCCCAAGACCCCAGGATCACAACCTGAGCCAAAGGCAGACACTTAACCGACTGAGCCACCCAGGTGACCCTCTCTTCAACTTTTGAACCATGAGAATTTTTAACTATTCAAAAAATGTGTTTAAGTTTTGCTTTTAAGTCTATTGTTTTTACTACATGTTTTTTAAAATCCATTCAGATATTCAATTATCTTCTCAGTGACTAACATCTACTTTGTCTTCTATTTACAGTGGTAATCTAGCAGTTTCAGCAAAATACCAATCCTGGATAAATCCATCTCTCCACCTGTTTCATACCTCACCTGAGCAGCTGAACCTGACTCGAGAAAACATAACCAGGATGACTGATATCATTTTACTTATTTATTTATTTTAAGATTTTATTTATTTGAGTGAGAGAGAGAGAGAGAAAGCACAAGCAGGGAGAGTGGCAGACAGAGGGAGAAGCAGGCTCCCTGAGCCCCCAACATGGGACTCGATCCCAGGACCCTGGGATCATGACCTGAGCCAAAGGCAGACGCTCAACCGACTGAGCCACCCAGGCGCCCAACTGATATCATTTTATATTTATAGCCATAAATGTCTGAAAAACCTACTATGCCTTCAACAATACTTGGAAATTCTACTACATTTTCCTAGTTAATTTACTCTCCCGCTCTCAGAGATGACTATTTTATATATTTACTCTCTTTAAATCTCCCAAACTCCCTCCCCAATCCTCACATTTAGCCAATGACCCTCCCCTACCCATTTCACTGAAAAAAAGAAAAAATTTTAAAAACAGAAGAGAAATTCCACAAGGTCCCACCACATCAATTGTAAATTCAATCAGCTGCATATAACAGACACACACATCCCAGAAAAAGGAAAAAAGGGAAAAAGATCAGTGTGACTTAAACAAATTGTTTTATTTTCTCCCATAATGAGAAGTCCAGAGGTAGGCAATCCTGGACTTGTGTGGCAGCTCCACAATGTCATCAGGGACCTAGACTCTATCTTCCTTCATCCTTAGCAATGGTTTAGGTTCACTTTATTGTCATAAGATGGTTGAACTTCAGTTATCATGTCCACATTCTAAGCAAGAAAAAGAGAAAGGACCAAAAACATATACCAGTTCAGATGCTCCACAAGACAACTTCCACTAACAACTCACCAGAACTTAGTCACATAGACATCCCTTGTGTAGTTGGAACAGAAACTTGGCACCCTGCTCCCAAAAAAATCAGAGTTCTGTTGTTATTAAGAAACCGGGAGAGTGGCACCTGGGTGGCTCAGTCTGTTAAGCCTCCAACTCTTGATTTCGGCTCAGGTCATAACCTCAGGGTTGTGAGATCGGGGGAGCCCCATGTTGGGCTCTGAACTGGGTGTGCATCCTGCTTAAGATTCTCTCTCTTCCTCTCCTTCTGCCACTCCCCACCCTTCTCTCTCTCCCTCTCTTTAAAAAAAAAAGAAGAGAAAGAAGAAAGAAAAAGAAAGAAAGAAAGAAAGAAAGAAAGAAAGAAAGAAAGAAAGAAAGAAAGAGAAAGAAAGAAAAAGAAAGAAAAAGAAACATGGAGAGAATAAGGACAAATTACCTATTTTCCTATTTCACTAGGGTGGGGAAGAAAAAAGAAGCAACCAGAAGAGAAATTCCAACGTTCCTACCACCAAATCTAACTAGCAACCTGAATCTGTACTCCTCTGGCTTCCTCCTATGTGTCAATGGCTAAACTATCATGCTCCTCTCCAAGGTTAAACCCTCCAGTGGCGCACTGAATCCCTTCCCATTTCACTATTCTAAAACTTTGCTCCTGAATTTATCCCCTTTTCATCAATTTTCCCCTCCCTTTTGTTTATTCTCACTAGCAAACAAACATGCCAAAATATCTCCCATCTTCTTTAAAAATCTTCCCTTTGTTGAACATCCCTATCCAACTATCCCAGCTATCACCCTTTATTCTCTTAAAGCAAAATTCCTCAAAGGAGGTTTTTATCCCACTTTCTCCACTTCCTCACTTGCATTCTCTCTAAAATCCACTCCAATCGGGCCTTTCATTCATTCCTACTGCCCCACTGCAGCCACTCTTGGCCAAGTCACCCGTGACATCCACACGGCCAAATCTATTAGCCAACTCTCAGACCTCATCTTACCTAACTTCCCAAAAGAATCTGACACAGTTATCACTCTCCTGCTTGAAACACTTGCTTCATTTGGTTTCTAGGACACCACACTCTTCATGTTTTTCTTCTTACACCACTGGCTGCTCCTTCTCACTTTGACTACAGGATCCACTTCCTAATTTTTAAAAGCTGAAATGCCCCAGGGTTCAATCTTTGGTCCTCTTTTAATCTACACTTTCTTGCTAGGTGATGTCACCCAGTTTCTATGCTGAGGACTCCTAAATTTATCTCCAGTATGACTTCTTCTCTACACTTTAGCCTACTGCCTAATCACTTCTACTTAGATGACTAATACCCTACATCTCAAACTCAACATGTCCAAAACTGAACTTCTGATTCCCTCCATTTCCTTGTATCTGTTCCTCCTTCAGTATTCCCCATTGTTGCTCAGGCCAAAAACCTTAGGATCATGTTTGACTCCTCTTTCTCACTCTACATTCCATGCATTAGTAAATCCTACCAGTACTACATTCAAAAATTATCTATACACTGACCTCCTTTTACCACCTGCACCACTGGTCCACCCTGGTCCAAGTAACTATGACCTCTTATCTGCATTACTACAATTCCCTTCCAACCCATATTTCTTATTCCACTCTTAACCTCTTATACTTTATTCTCATAACAGCTAGACAATCCTTTTAAAATCTAAAATAGAATATGTCACATCTTTGCTCAGAACTATGTAATGGCTTCCCTGATTTTAGAATAAAACACAGTCTTCCCATGACTAATAAGAAAGACACTTACATGACCTAGACACAGGTACTTCTCTGATCTCATTTCATAATACCCTCTCCCTCACTTCCTCTGCTCTTATCTCACTGACTTCATTAATATTGCTTTAAAAAAGACATACACCCTCAACCTCAGGCTTTTGCACTTGATGTTCCTCTGCTTGGATTGCCCACTCTACCACCTAATTCAGGTCTTTGTTCAAATAACAACCTCCTCAGAGAGGCCTTCTCAGATCACTTTATCTAAAATAGCCTTCCTCTGTAAATTTAATCTCTTTTCCACACTTTATTTTTCTTCATAGCACCCAAAAGCACCTGATATTATATTTCACATCTCTTTGCTATATATTTATTTTCTTTTTTTTTTTTAAAAGATTTTATTTATTTATTTGAGAGAGAGGGAGAGAGAACGAGCGAGCAAGCAGAAGCTGGGGGAGAGGCAGAAGGAGAGGGAGAAGCAGACTCCCCACTGAGCAGGGAGCCTGATGTGGGACTCGATCCCAGGACCCTGAGATCATGACCTGAGCCGAAGGCAGATGCTTAACTGACTGAGCCACTCAGGCGCCCTATATATTTATTTTCTTTCTCCTTCACCAAAATATAAATTCCATGAGGGGAAGGGCATATTTTGTTCATTGTTATATCTACCCAACACTTAAAAGGAGTATTTGCATCATAAGCTCTCAGTAAATATTTGTCCAATAAATAAATAAAAACAGAACTCATATTGTTTTTTATATACATACAATGAACATTTTCCAGTCTTTACTCTGCTTAACTTCTCTGAAGCATTTGGCATTGTACCACTTCTCCTTCTGGAAACTCTCTCTTTCCTTGGACTGTGAGACCTCCAGTTCTCCTTCTCTGATCATTTCTTTTCAGACCCCTTTTACAGGTTCCTTTTCTCTACTTTAAATATGACCATTCTTCAGATTCCCTACTAAGGCCAGGTTCTCTACTAAGACCACCACTCTCCAAGCTCTATGCATTCCACCTGAGTGGTCTTATCCATCTCCACAGTTTAATTAACATCTTTATGCTGAAGACTCTCAAATCTATATCTCTCTCCTCTCTCCATAGCTGCATGTATGACTGACTAATAGACATCTCCAGGTATATGTACCACAGACACTTAAACCTCAAGACATGTCAAAAGCTGAATTGTTAGCTTCTCCTGTGTCCCTTCTTTAGTTCCCATCCACTTCTTCCTTCAGTATTATTTTTTTTTATTATTGTTAAGATTTTATTTATTTATTTGACAGAGAGAGACACAGCGAGAGAGGGAACACAAGCAGGGGGAGTGGGAGAGGGAGAAGCAGGCTTCCCGTGGAGCAGGGAGCCCGATGCGGGGCTCGATCCCAGGACCCTGGGATCATGACCTGAGCCGAAGGCAGACGCTCAACGACTGAGCCACCAGGCGCCCCTGGACGTAGCTAGTTTTAAGGTTGGCTCAACAGCTTCATGGTGTCAGAGCACTGAGATGTCATCTCTTTGATTCTTTTTATATTAAGACTCTGAAAATCTTAAATTGGCTATAGGCATCACACCTTCACAGAACATATCCAAAAGCAGAAAGAAAGGGGAAGAAGTGAAACTAAAGGTCCTCAAGGGTACAATCTCTTTTCATCAGGGGAGAAAACTGTAGCTGGGGCACAGGGGTGCAGGAGCACCTGGCTCTGGGGGTCCCAAACAGATCAGGTTCAGCCACTCACCACTGACAAAATCTAAAGGCAGAGAAAAGAGTGGTGGTGAAACAAGAAAGGAATTTATTTCAGTGAGGCCAACACTGGGAAGACAGGAGACCAGCATCTCAAAGTCTGACTCCAAAGTGTCAAAAATACTTCCAGGTATATATAAGGAAAATGTGGAGCAAAGGTTGGTGGGTACATGCAGGTAGGCAGTGAAGGTTAAATTGATCATTGTCTTAGGGTCAGTCATGAGGGGTCTTGCTGGCTCAGGGCAGTCCTTATTGCTCAAAGGGGTAGTTTGGGTTCCCATCAGAGGATGCTTTGCCCACAGGGTCTTTTGCCTAGGTTGAGATAAGTTTGGTATGGGCCACCTGGCTGGCTGTGACTCTTGATCTTGGGGTTGCAAATTTGAGCCCCACATTGGGTGAAGAGATTACTTAAAAATAAAATCTAAAAAAAAGAGAGAAAGAGAGAGAGAGAGATAAGTTTGGAAAAAAGAAGTTAGTCACTTAGAAAGTACAGACTGAGGTCAAAATGAAGGTAGTTGAAGTCCTCTTTCAAATCCATTTGCGGAAATACCCTAGCCAACTTCCTTTTATGTTCCATTGGCCAGAACTGGGTCCAATTATAAAGGAGACTGAAAAAGCAAGTAAATATCTGGTAAAGGGAAATAGGGTTCCTTTGATTTATCCCTTGGGATTGAGCACATAAATATCCTTTAAAAAGAGACAGAGTGAGAGGGGCACCTGGGTGGCTCAGTCATTAAGCATCTGCCTCCGGCTCAGGTCATGATCCCGGGGCCTGGGATCGAGCCCCGCATCAGGCTCCCTGCTCCTGGAGAAGCCTGCTTTTCCCTCTCCCACTCCCCCTGCTTGTGTTCCCTCTCTCACTGTGTCTCTCTCTGTCAAATAAATGAATAAAATATTTTTAAAAAAATTAAAGGGGCGCCTGGGTGGCTCAGTCGTTAAGCGTCTGCCTTCAGCTCAGGCCAGGATCCCAGGGTCCTGGAATCGAGCCCCGCATCGGGCTCCCTGCTCCGCGGGAAGCCTGCTTCTCCCTCTCCCACCCCTGCTGCTTGTGTCCTTCTCTCGCTGTGTCTCTCTCAGTCAAATAAATAAATAAAATCTTAAAAAAAAAAAAAGAGACACAGAGAGGTTATCTTGGCAAAGAAGAATGGAAGAAGGTGTTTTTTGGAGGTGCAACCAAGATTGGCTTCCACAAAAACAGACATGGAGCTTGCATGTAATTAGAGAGAAATTTAAAATAAGTAAATAAATATACAAACAAGGTAATTTCAGGTTCTATAAATGCTATGAAATAAGGGATGTGATAAAAAGTGATGGGCATATTTTGAAGATAAAACTGATAAAATTTACTAATGGGTTTGAATGTGACAGGATGAGAAAAAGATGATTCAAATTCACTGATTCCATTCATAAATGAAGCTGGAGAAAGATAATTAAGGGTCTAGGGGCACCTGGGTGGCTCAGTCGTTAAGCGTCTGCCTTCGGCTCAGGTCATGATCCCAGGGTCCTGGGATCCAGCCCCGCATGGGGCTCCCTGCTCAGCGGAGAGCCTGCTTCTCCCTCTTCCACTCCCCC
This sequence comes from Halichoerus grypus, assembly GCF_964656455.1. Lineage (NCBI taxonomy): Eukaryota > Metazoa > Chordata > Mammalia > Carnivora > Phocidae > Halichoerus > Halichoerus grypus. The sequence goes on along the minus strand of NC_135717.1, from coordinate 115,650,788 downwards.
TGCTTGTGTTCCCTTTCTCCCTGTGTCTCTCTCTGTCAAATAAATAAATAAAATCTTTAAAAACAAACAAAAAAACAAAACCCATTTTCTTTCCCCTATACCATCTACCTGTGGGGGTAGGGGTGGAGGGGTGGGAGGGGAGAGACAGAACACTATATAGCATGTAAATTTATAACACCGCAATAAATAAGAATAAAAGATCAAATATTCAAAAATAGTTGATGTTTGGTAAGTTACTGCTACTTATTTTTGTCTTTCCCTGTAGAGCTGGTTAAAGGAACAAAATATATTGTGAACTATTGTGTCTAAACCACAATATGGAACTATTAGAAATGTTTCTGACTGCGTAGAACAGTAGCAAATGGCCACGATACTAAGTAGCAAAAATGGGAGTGGCTCAAATAGCAACACAGGGTTTCCCATTACACCAAAGACTTAAAGCAAATAGTTACAGACCCTGAAACAGTCCAACAAAACAAAGATCTAATAATCAGTTAAAATGTTAAGACAGTGGATAATACTATGTTTATATTCCAGCAATAGATAACTACTATTTAGTTGTTAAATATATACAAAGTATATGCATCTATATATAATATAAGCAAATAAACCTATATAAGTTTAATATAGGTAAAAAAAGGAAAAAAAATGTCAGCCTTTCCTCTCAGGTACTAAAGAGGTAGCAAAATAAACTTAGCATTATTCAATATTTTTCTGGCATAAAGATACCAGACTAGATTATATTTAAAAGTCCATTTTGGATCTAAATTACTCTCTGAAAACTAAGGTGTCATCAGGGACCTAAAAAACCCTCAAATACTTCCTCGTTCACAACAGGGGAATTCACAGAAACAAGGCTAGCAAAGCTAATGATTTTAGGAAGGTATCTGGGGAGACATACAGGCCCACAAGAGCAAATCTCTGCAGTGAAAGCTCTAAGGTTCTGCAGAGAGCTAGAAGGAGGGAGGTGCTTGCTTCCAAATGGCTTTCATCCAGAGCAGACAGCAAAATGGAGTTAAGCAGGGTGGTTCCCTAACATTCATTTGCTGGTCCAGGCAAACTAATTATTTTCCATCTCCTTTAAGAATAAGTGAGACAATATTCAAATATATTCCTGTCCCCAGTAACCTAGTTTGGAAAATACGTGCAAATTTGGATCTTGAGTTGAAAACCTTTTCACAAAAAATCATCCTACAAAAAAAAAAAAAAAAAAAAGGAAAAGAAAGCAAGAAAACCTTTTAACAGGATTACAAAAAATATCTTTATTAGAAATAAAAGAAAACCTCCTTGTTTGTATTCCAGGTTCATATGAGTGGAAATTTTACATACACAGAAAGTAAAAATATGTGTGTATATGTGTGTGTACATATATATCCTTACAAACTACACACACATATTAACAGTGTAGATCTGTTATTTGTCTGATATGAAGGGTGAAGTCTTTACCAAATCTGAGCAAGGTAATAACTGAGTATGAACTGTGAATTGTTAGTTTTACACTTGCTTTTTTTGTTACATACTATCACTGGAAGGATATTTTGAATAGTGTAACAACAATAGGTTTCTGCCAGGACCATTTTAAATCCACACTTTAAACCTAACTAACCACTTCATGCATTTCCAAGGGTTTACATAGTTTATGGTCTTGGAATAGTCTCCTGAAAGGCAGAGGTGGGGAGGAGGGTATCCACTATAATCTGGGCCTCCTAGAAGGAGGCTATAACTAATTGATCTTGACATAACAGAAAGCAGTTATTATATAGAGTTTTACAAAGCTCTATATAACACAAGGATTCCCTACTTCCTAATATCCTTCAGTGTCAATTTCCTCCCTACCCAAGTTTCTGTCCTCACTTCTACAATTCAGCTACGAAATTTGAAATGTATCTTTGAATCTCCCTTTTTAAAAGCCCCTGGGACTGTTCGATAAAGTTATTGGTTATATCTAAAAATGGGGCCTAGTAGGCCCTTTTAACAGCTTCGATGTTCAATGCTTAGGTACTACTCTTTGAATGACTGAAATACTTTTGCTTCCAACATCTGGCACCTTAGTTTAACGAACAAGTCATTACAATAAACCAAATAAAACTAGTCTGTTTTCTAAACCTTGCATCCTCCACATTATCAGGTAAGTACTGAGAAAAGAAAAAGACAAAACTCACTGACAAATTGTGGCAACATGAAAATAATCAGCTGAGCTATCCGGACCAGAAATTTCTGCATCTCATGGTGCTTCATCTTTAAAACTGTACAGACTTCTTAAGTCTTAGGGTTCGTCCAAATTAAGGCAAGCCTGCTTTCCCGTTCCCATGTTGGTTGCTTTCCGAACCTGCGCCCGCCCCCACCCAAGCCCTGGCGGCCATGCGCCGCAGACTGCAGCACCCGAGCTCGCTGTCCGCAGGCGCGGCGGACCCCGCCCCGCAGGGCCGGCGCGGGGTGGGGGCTCTGGGCCAGGAGCCCGCCTCTGCGGCGGCCGAGCCGGGCGCCGAGTGGGCGCGCCGGGCCGGGGGAGGGGCCCGCGGCCATGGCACCGCCTGGGCCCGCCCGCCCCTCCCCGGACCGCTACTTAAGTAGCTCCGGCAGCGCCCCCGCCTCAGTGCGTTACTTACCTCGACTCTTAGCTTGTCGGGGACGGTAACCGGGACCCGGTGTCTGCTCCTGTCGCCTGCGCCTGCTAACACATAGCCACCATGGTAAGTGGGCCGCTCAGGACGCCGCCTTCGCTCTGGAAAACGGGAAACGCGAGCCGGGCAGTCTTGGGGGGGCCGTTAGCCAGGGATCAGCGCTCTGGTTTTGGAAGGCGAAAAGCGAGGCTAGAGGCGAGGGCTGTAGTAGTGAGAATGGTTGGGGCCCGGGAGGGAGGCTGCCGCGTTTTCTTCTCGGACTCCGGGAGGGCATGGCCGGACGCCGGCTCCCCAGACTGTGGTTGGGGCTCTCAGTTAGCCCTTACCTCTTGGACGCGGCGACCCGAGACCCTACAGTTTTTTCCCGCGCGTTCCCATCCCCCTTTCCTTCGTCCGCTTTTGGCGGGCGCGCGCGCGCGGGCTCTCCACGCCCTCACTTCCTCCTCTGCCAGAAACGCGGAGGCGGGAAGGAGCTCGACACAAAAGCGCAGGCGCAACCGTTACCTTCCCGCCAGGGAGCGGCGGGAGACCGCCTTTGCCGTCTGCGCGTGCGCGCCGGGTGCTGCGGGTCTACCACCGTAGGGTGTGTCTTCTCTTAGCCTGAGTTTGGGGGGGGGGGGGTGTTGTTTTTTAACGAGAACAATAAGATGAATGTGGAGAACGGCTCCTTGTCACTGTGCCGCACTACGCTAGAGTATTAGGACAGTTAGCTCCCAACAGCTTCTAGAAGCCATCTGTCCTTCCTTGGTCTAAGTTAGGAATGCGCATAGGAGCAGGTGGTGGCAGTGAGTGATTTTGAGGGAACGGAAATCGGATCTTGGTCCAGATCTGGGCCGCCGATAATCCCCTGCTGTGCCCTGACAGATGTGAAGGTGCTGGGCTGAGCCCAACGCCTGGGGGAGCCGAAGATGGTTGGCCATGGCAGGCGCCTCTACAGACGTGGCTGCTGCGTGTCTCTGCAGCTGCGCGGCCCCGGTGGCCGCAGAGGGGCGCGGGTGCGCGCACACCCTGAATTGCTCATTCATCCTGTGCCGCAAAGCCCCGCCCTTTGTCCCTGCGGCCAGACATTTCCTCTGCACTGTTTTGGCCACGTGCTTCCTGCGATGGGAGCTGCCCGGAAATCTGGCCGCGTAGTCTAAAATGGAATTCTGAGGCCTGAGCCCTGGATGAATGGCCTCCCTATCTTCGTCTTCCAAAGGAGGAAGCTGTGACTAAGCGCTCTTGGTCTGGAAAGAGACCTTCCCAATTTAGATAGGGAAAAGAAATTAATTAAAAGCCATGCATATTAAAGTATACAGAGTCTCCCCTAGAAGAATATTACATTTTAAATAGTTTTAGAAGGGGAAGTTTGTAAGATTGTTTACATAAATTATTTTGTTCTGCTTTACAGTCACTAGATTAGTTTAATACTGATTTTCTTTTTTTCTAATCTACTTTTCCACAGCGTGAGTGCATCTCCATCCACGTGGGCCAGGCTGGTGTCCAGATCGGCAACGCCTGCTGGGAGCTCTATTGCCTGGAACACGGCATCCAGCCCGATGGCCAGATGCCAAGTGACAAGACCATCGGGGGAGGAGATGACTCCTTCAACACCTTCTTCAGTGAGACGGGCGCTGGCAAGCATGTGCCCAGGGCCGTGTTTGTAGACCTGGAACCCACGGTCATTGGTGAGTTGGCCTCAGTGACTCCCGTGAGCTCCCGGGGTGAGACAGTGGGGGGGGGAGGGTGTCTGGGACAGGAGGTCTGTCTTGAGGCTCCGCGGACACCCTGGGGTTGAGCGGGCTTGTGCAGGCGGTGAGTGAGGGGTGGCCGCTCTATTTGCCTTTTGCAGATGAAGTTCGCACCGGCACCTACCGGCAGCTCTTCCACCCTGAGCAGCTCATCACCGGCAAGGAGGACGCTGCCAACAACTACGCCCGAGGGCACTACACCATTGGCAAGGAGATCATTGACCTTGTCTTGGACCGCATTCGGAAGCTGGTAGGTTTATTCTCAAGAATAAAGTAAATAATGATCCTAAGGAAGACATTGGAAATACGTTCTTTTCATCTTAAACACAGAACTGAAATGTAATAGAGGGAGGTAAACTATTCCTTTATAGTTTTTTTAAAAAATCCAATTAAAGCATTAACTATTTGGTGTCATTTTATAGATATTAGTGAAGCTATTTTTAACTAAATGCTTAGTAAGATCTATATTCTTGGAATTGTATGAAAAGTGAAAATATATTGCAAAGAGCAGTAATAATATGTTTTCTCTATTCCTTTTCTCTAACAGGCTGACCAGTGCACAGGTCTTCAGGGCTTCTTGGTTTTCCACAGCTTTGGAGGGGGAACTGGTTCCGGGTTCACCTCCCTGCTGATGGAACGTCTCTCTGTCGATTATGGCAAGAAGTCCAAGCTGGAGTTCTCCATTTACCCAGCTCCCCAGGTTTCCACAGCTGTAGTTGAGCCCTACAACTCCATCCTCACTACCCACACCACCCTGGAGCACTCTGATTGTGCCTTCATGGTAGACAATGAGGCCATCTATGACATCTGTCGTAGAAACCTCGATATTGAACGCCCAACCTACACTAACCTTAACCGCCTTATTAGCCAGATTGTGTCCTCCATCACTGCTTCCCTCAGATTTGATGGAGCCCTGAATGTTGATCTGACAGAATTCCAGACCAACCTGGTGCCCTATCCCCGCATCCACTTCCCTCTGGCCACCTATGCCCCGGTCATCTCTGCTGAGAAAGCCTACCATGAACAGCTTTCTGTAGCAGAGATCACCAACGCATGCTTTGAGCCAGCCAACCAGATGGTGAAATGTGACCCTCGGCATGGTAAATACATGGCTTGCTGCCTGTTGTACCGTGGCGACGTGGTTCCCAAAGATGTCAATGCTGCCATTGCCACCATCAAGACCAAGCGCAGCATCCAGTTTGTGGACTGGTGCCCCACTGGCTTCAAAGTGGGCATTAATTACCAGCCTCCCACTGTGGTGCCCGGTGGAGACCTGGCCAAAGTACAGCGAGCTGTGTGCATGCTGAGCAACACCACAGCCATCGCTGAGGCCTGGGCTCGCCTGGACCACAAGTTTGACCTGATGTATGCCAAGCGTGCCTTTGTTCACTGGTATGTGGGGGAGGGCATGGAGGAAGGAGAGTTTTCCGAGGCCCGTGAGGACATGGCTGCCCTTGAGAAGGATTATGAGGAGGTTGGTGTGGATTCTGTTGAAGGAGAGGGTGAAGAAGAAGGAGAGGAATACTAATTACCATTCCTTTCAGCCCTGCAGCATGTCACACTCAGAACTTTAGCTTCAACATTAGCTGACAGGCATTAAAGCTTTCTGGTTAGATTGTCTTCACTTTCAACTGTGATCATGTCTTATCCATGTGTATCTGTTGCATTTTTCCATTATGTCTCAAAAGTAAAGGCTTTAAGAAAGAAAGTTTGACTTCTGTGCTTTTTCTAAATTGCTTTCTCCAGTTCAGGATCTACTACCATTCATCTGTATCTGGAAGATAGCAGCAGGGTGCTAATATCAAAGATCCCATTTCCTGTGTAGCCACCTCTGGGGAAAAGAGAGCACACTGGACTAGAAAAGCAGGAGAGCTGGATTCTGACACTGATCTAGTATCACCTCAACTAGTGTTAGAATCTAGATCAAAGGGAGCTTAGAAAAATGTTAGTCCAGAGCTAATCTAGCTTTTGAAATTATTGGTTAATTACTAATGACTTAGGTATAGGAAATTTTAAATGTCCTACAAATTCATGACTGCTGCTTAAAGAAGTTTGCTAATCTATCAATGTAACTAAAAATTTCAAAATGACCCTTCTATAGGAAAACAGATGACTAGAGAAATTCTTGAGCATGATGAAGTAAAAGCTGTTTCCAACCCTGTCATAAGTTGCAGGATCATAATTCCTGCTGATGAACAAAAATCCTAGTAGTAAACCAAATAAGCAGCTGTGGGTTTTAAAAAAAGGCCATGGATGTTTGTGGAAGAGCACTGCTTTAGGAGAGGGTGAAGTGGCAACATTTGTATAGGTTAGGATAAGAGTTTACAATTTAGGGCACTTAGCATAGTTTACATTCAAGAATAGAATTTGGGGGGCGCCTGGGTGGCTCAGTCGTTAAGCATCTGCCTTTGGCTCAGGTCATGATCCCAGGGTCCTGAGATCAAGCCCCATATCGGGCTCCCTGCTCCATGGGAAGCCTGCTTCTCTCTCTCCCCCTGCTGTGTTCCCTCTCTGTCTCTGTCAAATAAATAAAGTCTTAAAAAAATAGAATTTGGCTACATCTAAAGGACTATGTAGGAGATAGGCAAACAGGATTCAGATAGAGTGTTTTACTGCAGAGAAAATGTATATTTGAAGTTCAGAAAGTACAGGGACTATTAAGGCCTGAAGATGTTCATCCTTGGTTTAAAAATTAGGAAATACCAAAGTTTTCCCTTTTTTTTTTTCCTTACAAATTTATAAAATAGGTACGGGCTCCTGTTCTCAGATATTTTCAGAGAAAGCTCTGTTGGGTGGCGCTGCGGGCTGAGCACAGCAACACAAATGGAGCCAGCGCAGGTCCCAGGGGAAGGCCGATGCCGGGGCTGTAAAGTGCTATGGGGAACCCTAAACTGAATTAGTGACCAAATGGGGATTGAAGGTTTTGAATTAGTGCTGAACTGGAAGGAAGTCGGTCTTGAGAGATGTCTGAAAACTCTCTGATTCAGTCTGTCTCTGTTCTTTTCTGTAAAGCAAGAGGGAAAGGTAGCTAGGCTACAGCCCGGGAAACAGCAGCAAAGTAATGCAGAGCAGAGCTTGCTTTTCAGGAAAATGTCCTGGGTGACCTAAAATCAGGGAAGCACACAGTGTACAGTGTGCCATGTGCTTTTTTCAGATTCTGAGGCACAAGGCAGGGACAGGATCAAGAAGCGAGCATTTCAACTGCATCTGATTTTTTTTTAAGATTTTATTTATTTATTTGACACAGGGTGGGGGGGGGGGAGCAAGCACAAGCAGGGGGAGCGGCAGGCAGAGGGAGAGGGAGAAGCAGGCTCCCCACTGAGCAGGGAGCCCGATGTGGGGCTCCATCCCAGGACCCTGGGATCATGACCCGAGCCAAAGGCAGTCCCTTAACTGACTGAGCCACCCAGGCACCCCTGATGTTTTATTTTGGTTGGGTTTTATGTGTTGGGGTGGGGGGTGTTGTATTTTTAAGAAGATTAATCTGTAGTAAACAAAGCAAAATAAGATGACAGGCTGGTGCTAGTTAAATAGTTGTTTGCAATTTTATTACCTATTGTCACATAACAAATTGCCCCAAGATCTATATGTATTACCTCACGTGGTTTCTGAGGGTCAGGAATTCAGGAGTGGTTTAGTGGGCTAGTTCTGTCTTGGGATTTCTCATAAGGTTGCAGTCAAGATGTTGACTGAGGCTACAGTTCCCTGTGTGCTTCACTGGGACTGAGGGATTCACTTCCAAGGCGGTTCACCCACCTGCCTTGCAAGTTAGTGCTGGTTGTTGGCAGGTGGCCTCAGTTCACATGTGGACCTCTCTCCAATAGGGCTACTTGTGGGTCTTCAGAACATGGGGACAGGCTTCCCCCAGAGAGTGATCCAAGAGAGGGCAAGTTGGAAACCGCAATGCTGTGACTTAATCCTGCAAGTCACACTCTCTCATTTCTACAATATACCATTTGTTACACATGTCAAACCTGTTTAATCTGGGAGAAAACTACAGGAGGCAAGAATCAGTGGGAGTTACATACAAACCCCTAAGTTTTAATGTTTCTAAAGGATAGAACAATATCTTTTATATTATCCTTTTTTCCCCGGTATGATTGATATATTTCATTTTTTAAAAGGGAGGAAACCTGGGTGCCTGGCTGGCTCAGTCAGAGGAGCATGCAACTCGACCTCTGGGTTGTGAGTTTGAGCCCCACGTTGGGTATAGAGATTACTTAAAAATAAAATCTTAAAAAAAAAAGGGGGGTGGGGGAGGAAACCTGTAATTTAGAAAGGTTTTCTAGGGGCGCCTGGGTGTCTCAGTCGTTAAGCGTCTGCCTTCGGCTCAGGTCATGTTCCCAGGGTCCTGGGATCGAGCCCCATATCGGGCTCCCTGCTCCGTGGGAAGCCTGCTTCTCCCTCTCCCTCTCCACTCCCCCTGCTTGTGTTCCCTCTCTTGCTGTGTCTCTCTCTGTCAAATAAATAAAATTTAAAAAAAAAAAAAAGGTTTTCTATTTTCTACAGTTCAAACTCAAATTTCAACATTTGTGGTTGTTTTAATTTAAGCTATCCTTTAGAATAGACACCTCCTATCTACCTTCTTCCTGAACTATCCAGTCCTCTTTATTCTAATTATTTGGTTATTGATCCAACTGGCTGCTTGAATTCAGTATTCCCTCTGTCCCCTCTGTTCCTAATCATCTTGTATACAACATGACGATTAGTAGTTACTAATAGTCAAAACCTTTGGTGACGTGAAATACCAAGTGTGGGACTGGGGTGGGGAGGAAGGGGCTGCCTATAACGAAATGCCAAGGCAGCCAGGAAATGCCATGAAGCATTCCTTTGGGGGGCACTGGGGTCTGATTATATCTCTGCCCTGGCAGCAAGCACAATTCCTGGTAATGATTATGGCCCACAGACTGCTCTATTGGAGGTAAAAATAAGGATTATTTATTTCCCTCTTAGGACAGATTATTCAATACAAACATCAAACCCTCAACTTGAGGGTTTTGTAAAACATATTCACTCTCTTTTCAGGCCCAGGTCTCTTTAAGCACCTTCTGAGTTGAGTTTCAGGATAGAGAGGCCTAGGAAACAGATTGAGACACTTGACTTTTTGTTCTGTCATTAGTCAGGCTCTCTTAACTTCCTAGGCCTATTATCCCTTTTTTCTTTTTTTTTTTTTTTTTTAGATTTTATTCATTTATTTGACAGAGACAGTGAGAGAGGGAACACAAGCAGGGGGAGTGGGAGAGGGAGAAGCAGGCTTCCCACTGAGCAAGGAGCCTGATGTGGGACTCGATCCCAGGACCCTGGTATCATGACCCTAGCCAAAGGCAGACGCTTAACGACTGAGCCACCCAGGCACCCCCCCAAAGGCAGATGCTTAATGACTGAGCCATCTAAGCACCCTGGCCTATCTTCCCTTTTGCACTCCAGATTCCCATTCTGCCTTTCTCAGAGAGGGTGGTGAATAGGAAAATCAAGTCTGGAAGGACTTGAAGTTTAGCAGCGATGTGCATCTAAGCTTAGGAGATGAGGGACAGGGCACCACAGGACTTGACAGCTCTACTCAGTGAGACACCAAAGCCACTGCCAAGGAAAAATGAGCCATTTATTTAGAAAAGAAATAGAAATAAGTAAAACCCAAGGAGAGTTTACTTAGAGATGGCAAGGGTGATGATGATGATGATGATAATTAACCTTAGTAATCAAGACTTTCAATTTACACCCACCCACCTGTTTTTAAAAAACACCAGAATGCTTGGGGCGCCTGGGTGGCTCAGTGGTTAAGCGTCTGCCTTCGGCTCAGGTCATGATCTCAGGGTCCTGGGATCGAGCCCCACATCGAGCCCCACATCGGGCTCCCTGGGATCGAGCCCCATATCGGGCTCTCTGCTCGGCGGGAAGCCCGCTTCTCCCACTCTCACTCCCCCTGCTTGTGTTCCCTCCTGCTGTCTCTCTCTCTGTCAAATAAATAAAAATCTTTCAAAAAAAATAAAAAAATAAAAAACACCAGAATGCTTAAATGCCTTTACAATGCAGCATTCTTTTTTTAAAAAATTTTTTAAAAGATTTTATTTATTTATTTGACAGAGAGAGACACAGTGAGAGAGGGAACACAAGCAGGGGGAGTGGGAGAGGGGGAAGCAGGCTTCTCGCTGAGCAGGGAGCCCGATGCGGGGCTCAATCCCAGGACCCTGGGATCTTGACCTGAGCCGAAGGCAGACGCTTAACGACTGAGTCACCCAGGCACCCCGACAATGCATCATTCTTAACCTCCTTGAGATGACCTTAAAATGAAAGGAGCCCAGTGCCTCATTTTTTTTTTTTTTTTTTAACAAATGACAGGTTTAATTGGCAGGGAAGAAGAGAAGTGATACTACAGCCCTGTGTCCTGCCTTGTAGGACCAAGGGCCTTAAATATTGCTTGCTAAAAGATCAGAAGGAATAGGAGTCTTTCAGCCTTATGGAGGGCCAGGTACATGCTCAGATTAAGAGGCTTCAATGAGAGAGAAGAGAGATGGCATTTTCCCCTCCTGATCCCCTCAAATTCCTGGCAAATTCCTTAATGCCCTGCAGATGGCACCACTGACAACGAGTTTTCTGCCCAGAAGAGCAGAGCTCAGATTTGTGAACTCTGCCCTGTCACCTTGGAGCTGAGCCTAAAAGATACATAACAAACAGGAAGTAACTGACTTGGCATCTCTGGCTTGTCGGTTTTTTTTGTTGTTGTTGTTCTGTCCATTCCTAAAGGCAGCTAGGCCTCATGCTAGGCCATTATGACTCAGGCAGCCACAGGATTTAGGAACTCCCATGCCCAAGCTCTTAGCTGCAGCTCCTGCCTCGAGGGTCCTCCCCAGGGTGGGATGGGTATCAAAACATGGTCTTGGGGTCAACATGTAGTAAGGGAGATTGCCAGATCAATCCGAACTCATTATTGACGCAAAATCAATAACCACCTAATGATGTGGATATTATCATGTAGATACCGGTATCTTTGTGTTGTGAGGCCCAGCTACTTCCTCTCTGCCATTTGGTATGTACACCAAAATATAAACGTCCTTCCCCACCTATCCCTCAACTGATCAACCCATCTCCCAACCGACAGCTTGCCGTATGCTACTGTGTCAACTGTGATGAAATTAGCTCATCTCATTCCTGCCGGGGGCCTTCACTCTTCCTCCCACCTATATAATACCTTTTCCAGCCATAACTGCCCCCTCCCATCTTTGCCCACTTAACTCATACTTTTCCTTTGATGATGGAAACTGAAATGTTACCTCTTCAAGGACTTAAAGATTAGGTCAGACTCAGATTCCCCATTAAATATTTGCATAGAACCTTTTACTTTTCTCTCAAAGCACTGATCATATTTTGGAATTATATACTTATTTGTGTGATTATTTAATTAATATATTTCCCCCCTATCAGATTTTATAAGCTCTACATCTATCGTGCTTATTACCATTGTATTGCCAGTACCTAGCTTGGTGCTTACTGCATGACTGGCACTCAATAAATATTCCAAGAATTAATTTGGGGCAAGAACAAAGATTCAAACTTTTAACTCTGAAAGCTAGAGATGACTGCCCCTCCACTGTCTTCCCTTTTTTCCCCTTTTCCCAGGCCCAAAGATCTAAGATGCCTCAGGAAGGCACCACAGGGTAGATGGTGATATCGAACGAAGGTAGAAAGGAAAGTTGTTCTAAACATTCTTCATAAATAAGACCTGTTCTAAAGATTCTTCATAAATAAGATCCTTCACCCTCTCTCTGGCCCAACTTGTCTTATGATAATAGCATGCAGAAACTTCTGCTGGCTCACACTGACCAAATGAATGTGTGCCAGGGTCCAAAGTATGACCCAGCTATCAGAACAGGCAGGTGTCACCTTAGACATTCCATCAGTATGCAAAGCTAGGCAAAGCTAGGCAAAGCTAGGCAGCTGAGCATTCCCAACATCTTCTTCACTGGTTGCCCTGGTTGCCCTGCTATGCAAACTGTTTATCCAGTTCTGGGCACCTCAAAGAGGATACAGAGAGGCAAGAGAATTCCCTTCAAGGGGTGAGTGGAATGCTAAGGAGCTTTGAGTAGAGGAACTCAGAGAACTGAGGATGTTTAGATTAGAATAGAGAAACCCAATGAAGATCTGCTGTCCAGAAATGGCAGCAGCCTCATTCCTCAAAAACCCAGAGGGCACAGCAAAGGATGGGGAAAAGCACTGCAGCTCACTTTCTAATAAGCAGCTAGGATCAACAATGGGCCACTATGCCATCCATGTTGTCAGTGGCAAACAGAGAGAACCGAAGATTTCTAAAATCCCTCTCCATTCCCAGAGTCCAGGATTTCACAAATTTTTCTGCTATTTCAAGCCAATCTTTCATTATGACTATCCTCTCAAATATTTTTAGAAAGGTCAGAGAGAGGTAGGGACAAAGGAACAGAATCGCTCAAAGCATGTTTCTTAAACCCAACCCCTGCTAACAACAGGCTGTCAGATCCAGGTAGGTCTTACCTAAAAGGAACCTCTGGTTTTCTGGCTTCCCTGGCACCAGAGAAGAGGGCAATCCCAAAGTTGCTGGTCCATTTCTAGGAACTGGTCCAATTCCCGTCAGAGAGAAAGGAGGTTTACAGCCTTACCTTGGGCTGCTACAAAATGCCACAGACTAGGTGGCTTAACCAACAAACTTTTATTTTTCACAGTTCTGGAGGCTGGGAAGTCTAAGAATCAGTGTCTGGTGAGAGCGCTCTTCCTGGCTTGCCTTCTTGTTATGTCCTCACATGGAAGAGAGAGAAAGCTCTAGTCTCTTTCTCTTCTTATAAGGACATCAATCCCATCAAGGGAGCTGTACTTTATCTAAACATAATTACCTCTCAAAGGCCCCACCTCCTAACACCATCATTTTGTGGGTCATATAAAAATATTAATTTTTTTGAGGTATAATTTGACTAACATTAATTTGGGACACCTGGAAATGAAATTGACACAAAATAGCCCAGCCTATAGCATTTTCACCCCAGAGCTGGAGGAGTTCTTCCCGAAGACCCAGGAAGTCCTGGGAATAAGATGGCCTTGAAGGTACTCAGAGTAAGCAGGACTTTTTCTGTACTTACTGTATTTTCTGTAGAAAAAAATAGGACATATAGGTAAGCAAGGAGAAAATGAAGATATCCATAATTTGGAAAGTCTCTGAAATCTTTGTTTAAAGAAAAGGGCAACTTTTCCTGATTCTCCTCTCTGTCCCTCTCCTGCCCCAGTCACCTTGGGGAGTGGATGCCCCTGGTCTTCTATCTGCTCCTCTCAAGGTGCTGTTCAGCAATAAATCATCATTTGGAAGCTCAAAAGTGGTCTCACAGATACAGATGGAAGAGTTCCAGGGCTCTTGAAGGTATTGAAGTTCAAGTTTTAGCTTTCTATTACACTGACTATCTAAGCAACATAGTAATGAGGAGAATACAGAAGTGGGGTATATATTCACTAAGAGGCAACAGTAGAGTGTCAGGAAAAAGGGAGGCTTTGGGATCAGAGAGGCCAAGTTCAAATCCTAGTTCCACCACCCAGTGTTGTTGGCCCTTGTACACATTACTTAATTTCTTTGAACTGATTCCTCATCTCTAAAAAAAATAAAGTCTATTTTCTAGGGTCCTTTTGACACTGAAAAAATCTATGTAAAGTATCTATTAATATTTAGCACTTAGTGGAGGCTCAATCTGGACTTGTTCCCTTCCTTGTGTTGCTTGAAGAAGTTGAAATTAATCCTCCATAATCAAGGTAGTCCTCTCCCTATGAAGAATGGGTTACTAATCTCATAGGCAGATCAAATCCACAAACACTGTTTACTATGAGAACTGCACCGAGGTTGGAAGGAAAGGGATGAATTAGAAGCCACATACACATTTCCAATCCTTGAAGGAGAGGGGAAAGGAGAAAAGATATAAATGGAGGTAAATTTAAACAATACAAAAGATTTAAATAATAGCTCAAGATAATGTTAGGAAACAGTGCATAGATGCCTAATTGTTCACTGAACTATATAGCTGAAACTGTACAGGCAGAAATCCCTTCAGGAAAGAATGGAAGAAAAGACATTATTGGTGTTGAGCCTTGAAGTAGATAGGATTTGGACAAAGTGAGACTTGGTAAGTTTAAAAATATATCATGGAGTGTCTTTTTGCATAGTTTTCTGAGTGTTAATTCAGTGATCAGAGAATCTCTGAAAAGAAAGTTATTGTGCTTCCAATGGATTTGTAAACAAGGGCTCAAGGACTTGTGAGCAAATATATCAGATTGTCACTGGGCTCAAAACTACTTTCTCTAGGAAGTATTCTACATTCTTTCTCTCTGTTCTGAGCTTGAGCTTGTCTTCTACTATGCAGTTCCAAGTTCATAGGTTTATTGATATTTTGCCTTTTAAAATTCACTTCAGTTGTACATAACTGTACATTCTGGATGATGATAAGTCTCTAAGCAGAATCTATGCTAACCAATTGTATGAATCAGATTTAATAGTCTGTGGCTCTGGGGATGTCACAGAACTTTGGAAACTGCAAAGGACTGTTAACATTAGATTTTTAGATTTAGAAGCAATCTGAAGGGTGTTCTAGTTAAGTGTAGTCCAGGATGACAGTGCTAGAACCAGACCCAGCTCTTCTGATTATCAGCAATGCCTGCTATCTTTTCTCACCATATTTGTAAATATTTGAGTGTCTACATGTATTATGCACCAGGCTAAGGGCTAGGGAAATAACTACATCCAAGACAAATATGGGGTGCCTGTGTGGCTCACTCAGTTAAGCATCTAACTCTTGAATTCAGATCAGGTCTTGATCTCAAGGTCATGAGTTCAAGCCCTGCATTGAGTTCCATGCTGGGGGCCTACTTAAAAAAAAAAAAAAAAAAAAAAAGACAAATATGATTCTTTCCCTTTACAAGCCTATATGGAGGAGGCAAACAAATGGAAGCAAATTAAGTTATGGCAACTTGTTATAAATAATATGATTAGGTTGCTTTAGATAATGCAATGGGGGAAGGCTCTGAATAGGTATCATTTAAGCTCAAACCTGAAAGAGATTGAAGTCAGCCAAAATGAATTGGGAAGGGGGAGGGGAGGAGGAAATATCAAGCACAGAGCCTTAAGGAAGGAAAGAGCTTGGCAGGATCCACCAGGAACTGACCAAAGGCCAGGGTGAAGATGCTGGCAAATTGAAGCAGTAAATGCACAGCTGGGCTGACAAAGTAAATGGAAAAACTGGTGAGGTGTAAGAGCTTACCCAAGTGATAGGGACTGTGGAAGAGTGGAGCACACCCTGCCCCATCTACTGGGCCATATGTCCTTTTTGACCAGTTCTGCCAGATCGTCTATTTAAGAGACGGAAATCTGAATTTTTAAGGTATCCTGATTTTTAAATGTTCATTCAAATTTGTTAAAAACACCGTGAGCCAAACAAAACACAGTATGTTTATTCCTAAAACACACTCAGTAGGCCCAAGCCATCTCCCTGTGCTCTCCTTTTCTTCCTTGCAGATCATCCCAGGATCCAGCCAGTTAGCTTCTTCTCTTTGTAACTACCCACTCTTCCTGCTGGAGTTCAGTTCACCCCAAGCTTGGTTGCTAAGGGGGAAATCAGCTCTTCAGCTCCTCTCATTATCTTGCTATCACCAAAGACAAATGTGTGTATACACACATACATTAAGTGTGTACATATACATAGAAACAAGTACATTCTTTTTATTTCCCAAGGTCCTGTTGCAAATCAGTGGGGAAACAAAAAAGGGACAAAAATAACTTGCTCCGGAAAAGTTACCAGGGTACAGAATTCAGCTGTTAATTCTGGCCCCTGACTCTTGCTCAGATAGTAACTGGATGCAGTCTAGGCCTTTACAATTGGGCTCTTATCCTTCAGTGGGGCAGTTTGCAAAACTCAGCCCTTCTTTTGAGTTTCCCTTACTTCTCCAACTTAGATGAAGGGTTCAAGTCCATGAAGGTGGAACTACCCAAACAGTACATATTCCAAGGTTGCCGGAAGGTACCTGGCATTCCTTAATTGTGTGACCTTGGCACGTGACAACGTCTCACCATTTTCTAATCTCTAAAATGTTAACCATATCTTCCTCTGAAGGGCTGTTGTGATTTCAAAAGGAGATAAAAGTCTATAAGGTGAGTGGCACAGAGTAGGGTAACATTTGACTCAGCCCTATTAAGCAATGATTCCCCCGGGGTTATTTCCTCACAAAGTTTCAGGATATTCCCGTGGTTCTCTAGCCACTTTTCTTCAGTATTTGCTCCAGCACACACTAGGCTTCCCACAAAAGTGACTGAGTGAAAACTCCTAGCAGTGGAGGGGCCCCACCCCAACAGAAACACACTTTCAGAAAATGCTGCTGCAGGCCTTGGGTTACTGGGCAGCGGTGCCTTTCAGAACCCCCTTGGTGCTCTCACATCCTGCCTTGCTGGCCTGGTCCAAAGGGTTCATTTAACCACAGTCAAATCAAAATCTGGGTTGCTCGGAAATGCAGGAACTGTCCTCTCAACCGCAGGAGTTGAAAGGAGACGGCTGTTTAGTTTTAGAGCAAGCACTCTAAGGCCCCAAAGATCCCGCCTCCTTCCACGGGGCGAGCCTATCAACGCTCCTCTGGCGATGAGCGGCAGCTCCCTAGGAGCCAATGAACTCCGCTCGCTGGAAGAAACCCGCCCATCCCTTGTGTCGTCAGTTGGTCTCTGGTAGATAGAACCAGCACCTGCGCTTCCTCGTTGCAAGCTTGTTGGAGGGTGTTTGCGTTAAAGTTGACTGAGTCCGGACCTTAAAGGGGAGGGAGCAGAGGGGGCCGGGGCCCGTTAAAACGAGGCGCGTGGTGCCTGCCCCTTTAAGGCGTCCGGACGACTGAATCTGAGCTCCAGATTACCCCGAGTTTCCGTCGCAGGCTGCGAGGAGAGGCTCCTTGGTTGGGTCCGGGTGCGCGGCGGCGGCGGCTTCATCCCCGCTCGTCCTCCCCGGGCCCGGAGACACCCCCACCCCAGTCATGCTGAGCAGAGTATGGAAGCAGCTGACTACGAAGTGCTATCCGTGCGAGAGCAGCTCTTCCACGAGAGGGTTCGCGAGTGCATTGTGAGTACGGACCCGGGCAGGAAGGGTAAATAGACCAAGCGGGGGGGAAGCACGGGTGGCGCGGGAGAGGGAGAAGTTCGGGTCGGAGTGCGACCACCCGGGCTCAGAGCGCCGTCAGGGCCTGCGTGGCCCAGGGGCGAGCGACGAATGGTCCCGGCCTGGTGAACCTCTAGATCGGATCAGTCGGGTAGTTGCGCGATAAACAAAGCCGCGGGTCGGTTTCCGTTCCTCCCTTCTACACGCCCCTCCCCCCGCCCGCCCTCCAGTCCCCCGCCCCTGCGGGGCTTCAGGGCGTGGGTCTGCGAGTCTAGTGATTTCGATCGTAATCGGATAGTCTGAGAGGGATGGGTTTAATTGGGAGAGACTCCGCAAACTTCGCTGATGTTTGACGAAAGGGAGACGTCCAAACACTGAACTAGGTTCCAGAAAAGACTTGGTAGGTGTAGGGGTGGCATGCCAGAGGAACGGGGCACTTTGGTGGGTCTTCCACTTTGGAAGAAAGGACTCTTGTGGGGTGGATTCTACTGTGTAGAGATGGAGAACAACTAAGTTATCCCCTTCTTTCCCCCCTCATTGGTGCTTGTTGGAACCCCCGCCCTCTCGCCTCGCCCCCCGCAACGAGGTTCATAGCTCCCCAGCCATTCAGGGATTTCCCCTGTGAGTGGTCCTTCCTCCCCAGTGCTCCAGAGGGCAGCAGGCTGCGTTCCCTACTCCCACACTGCCACCTTGAGCAGCAGCTGAACCTGCCACACAGCAATGGATGGACTCCTCACTTCTGGGCCCCAGGGGAACCCCTGGGGAACTTAGGGAGCTGCATCTTCCTCAGGCCTGCTTTCAGTTCTCATCTCTACCCTTTTTCATCAGAGTTCCCCAGAGTAGCCCTCACCCCCAAACACTAAATGGAAGGCAAAAAGGAAAGGTTTGGAAGAATGGAAGTGTTAATGAATAGGGGGACCCACTGGTGGGGTCATCTTTATTTTTCTCAATCTGCAGCCTCAGACTGGAGGAGGAGTAAAGTGAGCCACCACATAACTAGGTCTGCTCTTATCTGTGAGGACTGAAAAGTAGGGAATGTATCAGTCCATGTGTGGAACTCCAGATGAACTTTCCTTGTGTGATCCTTAGTGGATAGTCCCACATGGTGAGGTGGGTATGTTGTGGAGACAGGACCACGCCTTGAAACATTGTAGGGACAGAGGCCCACGTTCCTAGAGAACAGGGAGGGATGAGACCTTGAACGGAGAAGCAGCCTCCTTGATGTCTCCCCCATTCTTTAGTCCTATTAGCTGAGGACATTAGTGCTGGCCAAGGGCAGCCTGAACGCTTCTGGTGCCTCCCCCACCTGGCTCCCATCCCCTGCGCTAGAGAATGACCTAGCCTCTGCTGGAACTGCGTGGAGCTCCAGCCTGACCTTTTGAGCCCTCCCACCTTCCTGGCTGTTACGCAAGCCCAAGGGCAGAGGGAGTGCTAGGCAGTAGAAATCTTCAGTACAACCTGAGTAACTCATTCTACTCCACTTCCCTAATGTTAAAAGCTAAAATTTTGTTCTAGACTCATCACTCTCCTTGAATCTCTTTGACATCTTCCTTCCATGTATAGATATAGATAACATGTGCAGATTCCCTGTGGGGTGAGCTCCTCTTGGAGACTGGAGGATCCAGGAGACTGATCCTGCTTTCATAGCTTACTTTATTTATTGTTTTTTAAAGATTTCATTTATTTATTTGAATGAGAGAGAGCAAGACAGAAAGCAGGAGTGGGGGTGGGGAGGAGCAGAGGAGAGGGAGAAGCAGACTCCCTGCTGAGCAGGGAGTCCGCTATGGGGGCTTGATCCCAGGACCCTGGGATCATGACCTGAGCCAAAGGCAGTTACTTAACGAACTGAGCCACCCAGGTGCCCCTCTTGGCTTACTTTAAAAGCAATAACATGGCGGGGTGCCTGGCTGGCTCTGCAGCTCTTAATCTCAGAATCGTGAGTTTGAGGCTCGTGTTGGGTGTAGAGATTACTTAAACAAATTAATTTAAAAAAATAAAAATAAATGCAATAACGTCTCAAGACTCTCTGGCGCTGATTGTAGAGCCAGGCTGACCAGCGGCTCCTCCCTTGGGCAACAGCAGCTTACTTGGGGCAGGGTAGGGATACATGCATGTACAGACTAACCTGGCCAAGTCCTGCCATGACTGTGGATTGGAGGGCCAGTTGCCCAGGGGCATGGGACAGCCTGGCTCTGCTGTTGGAAGTCACTTGAATAGGGACCAGGAATCGACCGTCTTTATTTTTTTTTAAGATTTTATTTATTTATTTGACAGAGAGAGACACAACGAGCGAGGGAACACAAGCAGAGGGAGCGGGAGAGGGAGAAGCAGGCTTACTGAGGAGCAGGGAGCCCGATGCAGGGCTCGATCCCAGGACCCTGGGAACATGACCGGAGCCGAAGGCAGACGCTTAACGACTGAGCCACCCAGGCGCCCCAAGACTATTTCTTGATAGGAGAAATACCATGTACCTATAGGAATGAGAGAAATGGTTAGAAATTTGAAAGTGCTCGTGGTAGATTGTCTTTGGTTTCATGTTCAAAAGGCAATGAATCTAATTCACCATATTAATAGAATTAAAAACCGCCCATATGATCATCTCAATAGATGCATGCAGAAAAAGAATTTGACAAAATCCAACATCCATTAATTAAAAAAAAAAAACAAACTTTCAGCAAACTATGAGAGTAGGTCTTAAAAGTTCTCATTACAAGAAAAAAATTTTTAAGTGTATATGGTGACAGATATTAACTAGATTTATTGTGGTGATCTCTCTGCAATATATACGAACATCAAATCATTATGTTGGTACGCGTGTATGTGTGTATGTGTGTCTCTAGGAGTTTTCTCTGCCTATTTACCAACCAGGGTTCGGTTGAAGCTGTTTTCTCCTGGAAAAAACTTCATAGGGCTGGATATAGTGCTGTTTCCCCATCCTCTGTCTGGTGCTTCTTAGAGGCCCCTGAGGGCCCTGACTAGAAGGAAATGCTGGGGAGAAAGATGGAACTCCTAGAAGTATGGAGCCTTGTTTTGGGAAAGTGACCCCATAGAATTACCAGAGAGGCCACTGGGGCTCAGGAATGTGCTGGGGATAGAGCTTCTCATCCCAGCTCGCACTCTGCCACAGATCTCAACACTTCTGTTTGCGACACTCTACATCCTCTGCCACATCGCTCTGACCCACTTCAAGAAGCCTGCTGAGTTCACCACAGGTACCTGTGACTGCCCTCCCTTTTCCCTGCTCTCTACCTGTGTTCCTGTTGCCATGCGACCAGCCTCAGGGGAGTGGGCCCATGGTGCCTGCTGGGAAAGGAAAGGTGGCTGTTCTGGAGCCTTTGCCTCTTCTGCTTCGCTTCTTCCACAGGCCGGGGCGAGGTGGTAGAGTGGAAAGTCTAGACAGAAGGGTCTGCAACTAATAAAGCCCCTGGGCAAGTCATGTAACTTCCCTCAGTTCCATCCTCTACAAGATGGGCCCTATAGTCTCTAACCAGTTCATTGACCTTGTGTGGACCAAATGAGATGGTTAACGTGAAAGCCCTCTGTGAACCTAAAATGAACAGCTATAGGGTGAACGTAATCATGGGCACCAGCTCTGTCCTCTCCTCAACTACTGCACTCACACCCAGGAACAGAGACCTACCTGACCACTGGGGCCCCCCCGGGACATGGTGATGGTAGCCTTTCTCTTTATAGAGAGCGTAAGTGTGCTCAGATTGGAGCTTTCCTTCCTGTAGGCATCGTGCGATTTGGGGGGACACATTTGCCCCCATTCCTAGCCCCAGCATGTCCAGATCATCCTGTCCTGGCCCTAGTCTTTCCTCCCCTCCAGAAGGCTTCATGAACCCCCACCCAAGAAGGCAGCTACTCCTCAGTATAATTCTCCCAAGGACTTTCTCTGTATATCTCCCCCCGTCCCCTATCTCATTTCCCTTTGCTGCCCCCAGCCACCAATGTAATCAGCCTCCCAGACCAGTTGTTCCTGATATTTTCAGCTGACAAAGAGGAACCTACAATGAGAGAGATCATGGGGAGGGAGGGAAGTGAGAGAATTTCTGACCTGTACTCTTTCCACCTGGGACCACAGATCTTTAAGCTGCCACCTCGGCCAGAGAACAGGTTGTGGGGTTCATAGTGTGAACTCTCCCGGAGCCTAAGTCCAGCTCTGCCTCTGTGGCCCAGGCCCTTCTTCAGAGGGCAGGGAGGGGGCAGGAGGGAACACTGCAGGACAGATGATCCCAGAGCTGCCCACTGATGTCTTGCCTCTTCCCCGTGCCTCTCTCTCTCTCTCTCTCTCTCTCTCTCTCAGTGGATGATGAAGATGCCACAGTCAACAAGATTGCGTAAGTTTTGCTGCCCCAGCTCCTGGCACTAGGAGCCTTTAGAAGCTGGGATCTAGTGAGACTCCTGGAGCTGGGAGGAGAGTGGGGTGTCATACAGTGAAGAGAGGGTTCCTGCATTTCTGGCTTCTTCCGGCTTTATCTCACGCTGGGGACGCTTGAAAAAGTTGTTGTTCCTGTCTCCCTGGTTAGGCCAGGAGTTTCTGGGAGCCTCTTGGCCAGGAACTGTGAGCTAGGGCCTGAGTCACTAGAAATGGTTCCAGCTTGGCTTCACCTCCCAGTGGTCATCAGGGAAGGAGTGCGTTAGGGATGTAGACCGATGGACTAGAGCAGGGATGTGGAAGGTGGGACCCTCAAGGGCAGGGTGGGCTCGGTTCTGACAGGATGGCCCTTGCTCCAGGCTGTTATTATTCATTAGCACATATAGGGAAAATAAAGGGATGACTCCTCCGGTCAACAGATTAAAAGAAGGCAACCTTACCCCCTTGGTGGACCAACTAAGTAAAAACGTCTCTTCACCTGAGGCAGTCCTGGACACAGGCCTTGGCTATGAAGCTGGGTTTCAGGTCCTTCCTTTCCCCCTTTGCCTAGTGCCTTCATGCAGGGCCTAGCCATGTGGGGTGACCCTGCTCTTATTTGGGCTAGAGAAGGCAAGCTCAGAAATCCGTATCTCTGAGCAGAGAAGAGAAGAAAAACCCCTTAGCTTGGCATGCCTGTGCACCTGGCAGACATGTGTAGGAGGACCATATTCCAGGGGAAAGTTCTGGGCAAGTGTCATGACCCATGACATGAATGCCTAAGGTGTGCCCATCCCTAGTGCCAAGGCTTCCCTGGAGGGGGAGATTAAGGGACAGTTGGTAGATCCTTAGCTGGATGGCTCCTTCCCTGGGTCTGTCACTGCTACAGGTAGTTCCAGGATGAGGGGGGATGAGCAGGGCTTCTTGGGCCCAGGGAAGTGAGTGTCTGAGCTAAGCAAGGGCGCTCCCATTCTCTGCCCAGGCTCGAGCTCTGCACCTTTACCCTGGCGGTCGCCCTGGGTGCTGTCCTGCTGCTGCCCTTCTCCATTATCAGCAATGAGGTGCTCCTCTCACTGCCTCGGAACTACTATATCCAGTGGCTCAATGGCTCCCTCATCCATGGTACGTGGCTCCTGGCTGCAACTTGGGGTGGTGATAGGGAACAGACTAGGTTCATGCAGACACAGGCAGCCTCGGCTAATTAGTCGTATATCACCCCATCCTTGCCCCCCCCCCCCACCACATGGTCGGTCCCTGGTAGGTTGTCTACCCTCCCCCCACCCCATCCCTGCCACTGACCACCCCTGCTTTTCCTTTTTTGCCCTAGGCCTCTGGAACTTCGTTTTTCTCTTCTCCAACCTGTCCCTCATCTTCCTCATGCCCTTTGCGTACTTCTTCACTGAGTCTGAGGGCTTCGCTGGCTCCAGAAAGGTGAGTGGGGGATATATCAGTCAATCAAGGCAGGAAACAGAATTCCACTCAGATGGTTCAACTGAAGAGATTTATTTTATTTTTTTATTTTTTTATTTTTTATTTATTTTTAAATTTTTTAGAGGGGGAGGGGCAGAAGGAATGAGATAGTCTTAAGCAGGCTCCACACCCAGCACAGAGCCTGACGTGGGGCTCCATCTCACAGCCCTGTGATCATGACCGAGACGAAAGGAAGAGTCCGCCGCTTAACTGACTGAGCCACCCAGGCGCCCCACCGAAGAGATTTTAACAAAGACTATTTGCAGAGGTTTAGTCAGAGTTAAGGGGATCAACAAGGAATTTGAGGTCAGCAGGAAGTCATTACTACCCTTAGGCCTGTGGGAGCAAAAGGAAGAAATAGTTTCTGGAACCCATTGATAGTTGAAGCTGGGAGGTGCTTCACAGCTACAGCCCAAACCATAGTGACAAAGGTTGAAGGAAACTGAAGAAATACCCTGATCCCTTTCTCTTCTTACGTTCTGCTCTCCTGCCTGTCCTTCTCACTGGGCAAGCCGAACCAGAGGGCAAAGAGTTTGTGTGATGCAGCCCTCGGGAGTCAGCCTCCCACAGCAAGGCAGGATGGGGAAGGAGTTTGGGGAGGGGGGTTGCACATGAAGACTATACTGTATAAGCAATGGCCCTAGATGTAGGGTAGGAAGACAGAGTGATTTGGCACAGTAAGAGGGAGACGCCCTTCCCTGTCTCCTGAATCCAGTGCTCTCTGGTTTCCCCAGCCAGGCTGCCATCCCGTGTCTCCTTCCTTCCCCTGATGTTGATCCTGCCCCTTACCTGTTGCCTCCTCCTATAGGGTGTCCTGGGCCGGGTCTACGAGACGGTGGTGATGTTGATGCTCCTCACCCTACTGGTGCTGGGCATGGTATGGGTGGCATCAGCCATTGTGGACAACAACAAGGCCAGCAGGGAGTCACTCTATGGTGAGAGGGCCGGCTTCCTCCCCACCCTCCAGGCTGAGTGGCTCTGCAGTTGGTTGATGGGTTTCCCTGCCTGGAACAACTGTATCCCTCTAAGGTGGAGAAGGTTGGGACCGTGTTTCTTAGAAGTTTCAAACTAATGGATGTCAGGCCAAGTCCAACCTGCAGAAATGATCCATTGCGCCCATGCAATGATTAAAAATATAAATGAGTCAGTTGCTGACATGCAAAAGTTGAGAGATTTCACATTAATATCCAGATTTGTGGCTTTACCTAACAAAGTTGAGGATCTGGCCACACTAGACCCCAGAGATTGGGCCTAATAGCAGTTGTGTTCCTTTTTTTTTTTTTCATCTTATTTTTAAGATTTTATTTATTTATTTGAGAGAGCATGAATGGGGGGTGGGAGGGGCAGAGGCAGAGGGAGAAGCAGCTTTCCCACTGAGCAGGGAGCCCGATGCAGTCTTTGATCCCAGGACATGACCTGAGCTAAAGGCAGACGCTTGACCGACTGAGCCATCTGGGTGCTCCTGTTCTTTAGATATGGCTTAGTGGGCCTCCAGTTTGCTATAGCCCCACTGCTGACACTGGGCCAGCTTTCCTGGTTCACATTACTTGCCTAACCCCTGTGGGCTCATGTGTGGTGTCCTTCCTAGTGTCTGAGGCCCATCAGCCCCCAGGAAGCTGGAAGAGAGACCAGCTGACATACTTCTTTTTTACCCTTAGACTTCTGGGAGTACTACCTCCCCTACCTCTACTCCTGTATCTCCTTTCTTGGGGTCCTGCTGCTCCTGGGTGAGTGTTCAGGGTCTTGGAGGGAATGGGTAAGGTCCGTGGATCAAAGTAACCAGGGTGGAAGGAGAGGGAATGGAAGGGTGGGTAGGGGAGGTGGTGGAGAGAAGGGTCTGGCAGGTAACCGGCTCCTGTCCCCACAGTGTGTACTCCACTAGGACTCGCCCGCATGTTCTCAGTCACTGGGAAGCTACTGGTCAAGCCTCGGGTATGTAGTGCTCTTTGCCCTTCGATTCCTGCAAAGCCAGAGCCAAACAGTGAAGCTAGCCTACAGTTGTGTAGTACACACCTTGCGGAAGGCCACAGCCTTTGCTGCCTCCCATATCCTTCACCCCCAGCATCTGGGGCTGGTCACCAGACATGCAAGGCAGAGCAAACGGCAGTTGGGAGGGACTGGATAAAGCTTCTGGGCACAGGGTGGTGAATGAGGGTTAGGGGAAGGAATGAGACTGTGGAGCCTAGGATGAGCGGGGGTCTCCTGGGGCCCTTGGGGTCAGGGAGCCTCTGACAGGTAGTCCCTCTTTCCCCTGTCCCCAGCTGCTAGAGGACCTGGAGGAGCAGCTGCACTGCTCAGCCTTTGAGGAGGCAGCTTTAACCCGCAGGATTTGTAGTAAGTCGTGGTTCTCGCCAGCTGGGTTGGGGGCCGTGCCTTGGGTGGGGGCTGCAGGACTGGGAGGCAGCCCCATCTTCTCTGCCCTCAGATCCCACCTCCTGCTGGCTGCATTTGGATATGGAGCTGCTGCACAGACAGGTCCTAGCTCTGCAGACACAGAGGGTCCTGCTGGGTATGTAGGTTGGTAGGGATTGGGATACCTGCGTTTCCCCAAGGAGAGTAGCCTGTCACTCCTGGCCCTTGCTAACAGCTTTTCATCCCTGTACAGAGAAGCGACGGAAGGCCTCAGCCTGGCAGCGGAACCTGGGCTACCCCCTGGCCATGCTGTGCTTGCTGGTGCTGACGGTAGGTATCCCATTCCTGGTGGAGGTGAGGAATAGTAGGCTCTTGACTACTTTAGGTCCTCTTAGGGAAGAGGGAGGAGATGCAGGGACCCGGTTATCAGCAATAATAGTAGTTGCCTCTCACTGATTGTCTACTTTGGGTCCTGCCCTGTACTGAGCACACCGATCCCCATTTTGTAGATGAAGAAACAGGAATGAAGGAGTTTGCCTAAGGTCATACATGGCCACTGAGTAGTTACACAGGTTTTCTCTGGGGTGAAAATAAGGGTGGAGATCAGTCCATCCCTCCACTTGCCATGTTCTGGACTTGGAAATAACTCTTACTGATCTGGGGGAGGAGGTACATTTTTCTATTCAAACTTTTTGCAATCCTTCCACCCCGAAAGGGTATCTTACAATACCCTCAAAGGTGCTCTGTTGCTAGCAATAACCTTGAAGAGGTCCCACACAGCTAATGGGAAACAAAATGTTGGACCAGAGTGTCTGCTCTTAACATTCAACACTGAATACAGCTGTGGGCTGGGGCAGGAATGGGAGTCCGTGACCTTGCTTCCCATAGGGCCTCTCTGTGCTCATTGTGGCCATCCACATCCTGGAGCTGCTCATCGATGAGGCTGCCATGCCCCGGGGCATGCAGGTACTGGGCTGCATATCTTTTGGGGAGGGCTTAAGAAAGGCTGGGGTGAGAGACAGAAGCTGAGGCCAGAGGGAAGGCTGGGTGCTTGGTATTGGGTGGTGCTCCTGGTAGGGAGTATTCCATAGTGACACCACTCCATCTCTCAGGATGCCTCCCTGGGCCAGGTCTCCTTCTCCAAGCTGGGCTCCTTTGGTGCCGTCATTCAGGTTGTACTCATCTTGTATCCTTCTGGAAACCCACCATTGCCTCTGTTCACTGAACCTGTCTCCTGGGACTGTGGTGGGAATGATGGGGAAGGGGGCAAGTCTTCACCCACGTTGGGGTTCAGGAAGAAGGAAAAGACTTCATTTGAAAGGAGGGTTAGGGGAGAGGTCCATTCCCTTTGAGATGAGGCATTAATCCTTGGGGGCTGGCCAGTTCTTCCTTAACCTAGTGGCAGTTACCTGATGGTATCCTCAGTTGTGGGATTCTACAGCTCTCCATTCTTCCGGAGCCTGCGGCCCAGATGGCACGACACAGCCATGACACAGGTAGCCGGGCGGGAATAAAGGAAGCTCCTGGGGGCAGCAAGGGTGCTAGGTGCTGGCAGCTCTGCTACCCTCACCTCCCCTTTCCTTACTCCCACCTAGATAATTGGGAACTGTGTCTGTCTCCTGGTCCTAAGCTCCGCACTTCCTGTCTTTTCTCGAACCCTGGGTAAGTAGCAAAAGGAGGTAAGGGAATTGGCTTTTCTGAGTACCTACTGGTGCTAAGCATACATTTTATATACATGCTCTCTCTAATTCCCACAACCAACCTAGGTGGAGGTATTACCCCCATTATACACATGGAGAAATTGAGGCTCTGTAAAATGCCTGTGTTGAGCTTCAGAATAGTGTTGCTTCAAAGCTCATACCTTTCCATTAGCTGTATCCCACAGCCTCCCCTATTTACTTCCATTTTTTGGTGGAGAAGCACCACTTTCCCCCAAATGTTCCTCTGAGCTGGATCCTCTAATAAACATTCTCATTTTATTTTTTTTATTTTATTATTTTTTTTTAAAGATTTTATTTATTTATTTGACAGAGAGAGACACAGCGAGAGAGGGAACACAAGCAGGGGGAGTGGGAGAGGGGGAAGCAGGCTTCCCGCCGAGCAGGGAGCCCGATGTGGGGCTCGATCCCGGGACCCCGGGACCCCGGGACCCCGACCTGAGCCGAAGGCAGACGCTTAACGACTGAGCCACCCAGGCGCCCCTAAACATTCTCATTTTATAAAGACAAGAAACAGAGAAGCTAATCAATTTACCTAGTTATATAGCTCGCTTGAAGCAAGGCCAAGTCAGGCTAGAACCCTTGTCTCTTAAACATGAGTCCAGTGCTTTTTCCATACACTGGGACATCAAATACTACACTCAGTCCTTCTCCCATCTTTAGAGCTATCATCTAGAATTGCCTGGTAAAAATGTTCAAAAGTGTAATAGTTCTCCCCAGGGTAGTATGGGAGCTCCGCCTTCACCACGTCATGAACCATCAGTTCGGTTTGGTTCTTCAGTTCATACTGTCTCCACTGTGCCATTGTACTTATACCCTGGGGATTCAGTAGGAAACTAGGCTTGTGGGTCCACTAGTTCGTTCCTTTAGGTCGGATGCAGGTGAGAATATTTTTTAAGTGGGGGATGGCCCCAAAATTTGGACTTGTGATGACATTATTATGATGATTAAGGACTCAAGTGTTAGAACAGTGCCTGGCACATATAGTGCTTTATATGTGTTGTTTCATTTAATTCTCACAGTCCCATTATTTTCTCTATAGTTAAGGAAACCTAGGCACAAAAATTTATGGAAGCTGCTGCAGATAACACAATTAGTTAGGGGTGGAGTTTGGATCTGAACCAAAGCAGCCTGATCAGAGTCGGAGCCCTTAGCCTCCACACTGGGTGACCAGCTTCTAGGTTTCTGGCCTAGGAACAAGTAGCAGGCCCAGGGAGCTCCTTGGGACACGTGGAGCCAGAGGGGGGCCCCACTGGAGGAGAAGATGGCTGAACTCTGGAAGGGAAGTTGGAGCAAGCCTAGCTGCTGACACTCTCCTCAACAGCCATAACTCCCTCTGAGACAAGTTGGGAAGTAGGAATAATTAATACATAGGAAAGGCCAACCTATCAATTGCATTGTTGAGATGTGGCCACTAGGAGGCAGCAGAAAACTGGGCTCTGAGCCAGGGAGGAGCTGGGGAGCCCACTCCCATGCTGGCCTTTGTACTTCAGGGCTCACTCGCTTTGACCTGCTGGGTGACTTTGGACGCTTCAACTGGCTGGGCAATTTCTACATCGTGTTCCTATACAACGCAGCCTTCGCGGGCCTCACCACTCTCTGTCTGGTGAAGACCTTTACCGCAGCTGTGCGGGCAGAGCTGATCCGGGCCTTTGGTGAGAGGGAGTGGGGGCGCAGGCTAATGGGTGGTTGTGAGATGGGGCCCTCTGGAACCATGGTCATCCAAGCAGGAGAGATGGCATGCTCTCTGCTTTGTTTGTAATGTACCTCATGTACCCATTCTGTGGCTTGGTTGTCTTACCCCTGAGACTGGACCTATGCCCTGCTTTTGACTGCCCACCCTCCCTCTTCTCCAGGGCTGGACAGATTGCCATTGCCTGTCTCCGGTTTTCCCCGGGCATCTCGGAAGACCCAGCACCAATGACTTCCAGCTGGGGATGGGAGGGAGAATACTGGACACTGCCATCTGCTGCCCAGGCCTGGAGGGGCGCCCAGGGGTGGGTGGACCTCAGGACCTGGAATCTGAGAGGGTGGTAGAGGGGAGCTGAGCTGTCTGCACTGTTGCATAATCTGAGCCAGAGTTTGGGACCAAGCCCCCCTGCTTTTCCAAATTTAGCTGTCGGCCTCAGCATGGGATGGGGCTGGGTGACTGGGTCTGGTCCCTGGTCCCAAATCTGTTTACACATCAATCTGCCTCACTGCTGTTCAGGGCCATGCCCGTAGCCATGTTTACATGATTTGATGTGCAATAGGGTGGGGTGGGGACAGGGGAGAAACTGAGCTGGGGGTAGACTTGGGAGGCAGATTGTCTCCCTTGCCTCTGGCCCAGCAGAGCCTAAGCACTGTACTATCCTGGAGGGGCTTTGGACCATCAGAGAGACAAGGGCGTAGGGAAGAAGAGACCACAACCATCAGCAATAAAGTTGATCCCAGGGTTTGCTTTGGTTTTTTAAAGGGCCTGTCTCTGTGTCTATTGAACAGCCTTATTCCCACCAATTCTGAGTCTACCAACTGAGAAAAACAGAGGGATCCTGCCTACCATCCTTTCTCTTCTCCTCCATCATCTGTATTCTTAGTATCTTTTAGAGATTTGGGTCTAGTGTTAGGTCATACAATTAGGCAGTGGGAGGCTCCTCCTCCTTTAGCCTTGCTTAAAGCTGGCTGGTCCCCTGACTCTTCCTTC